>NC_060149.1:802110789-803431146 GCF_021461385.2 Schistocerca piceifrons
GTGCATATGATTTTGATCAGAATTTGATGCTGGCATTCTACAGGGTGATTCAAAAAGAATACCACAACTTTAAAAATGTGTATTAATGAAAGAAACATAATATAACCTTCTGTTATACATCATTACAAAGAGTATTTAAAAAGGTTTTTTTCACTGAAAAACAAGTTCAGAGATGTTCAATATGGCCGCCTCCAGACACACGAGCAATATCAACCCGATACTCCAACTCGTTCCACACTCTCTGTAGCATATCAGGCGTAACAGTTTGGATAGCTGCTGTTATTTCTCGTTTCAAATCATCAATGGTAGCTGGGAGAGGTGGCCGAAACACCATATCCTTAACATACCCCCATAAGAAAAAATCGCAGGGGGTAAGATCAGGGCTTCTTGGAGGCCAGTGATGAAGTGCTCTGTCACGGGCTGCCTGGCGGCCGATCCATCGCCTCGGGTAGTTGACGTACAGGTAGTTACGGACAGATAAGTGCCAATGTGGTGGCGCTCCATCCTGCTGAAATATGAATTGTTGTGCTTCTTGTTCGAGCTGAGGGAACAGCCAATTCTCTAACATCTCCAGATACTGTAGTCCACACCTTCGAAGAAAAAGGGACCAAAAACTTTATTGGCTGAAATGGCACAGAAAACGTTCACCTTAGGCGAGTCACGTTCATACTGAGTTGTTTCCCGCGGATTCTCAGTGCCCCATATACAGACATTGTGACGGTTGACTTTCCCGTTAGTGTGGAAAGTTGCTTCATCACTAAACACAATCTTTGAAACGAAAGATTCATCTGTTTCCATTTGAGCAAGGGTAAAATCACAGAAATCGATTCTTTTAATCTTATCTGCTGCAGACAGTGCTCGAACCAATTTCAGACGATACGGTTTCATAACTAACCTTTTTCGTAGGACTCTCCATACAGTTGATTGTGGAATTTGCAGCTCTCTGCTAGCTCTGCGAGTCGATTTTCCTGGGCTGCGAACAAATGCTTGCTGGATGCGTGCTACATTTTCATCACTCGTTCTCGGCCGTCCAGAACTTTTCCCTTTGCACAAACACCCATTCTCTGTAAACTGTTTATACCAACGTTTAATACACCACCTATCACGCTGAACAACTGTCGTCGATTCACTTCTGCCGTACTCAATAACACAAAAAGCTTTCTGTTGAGCGGTCGCCATCTTAGCAGCAACTGACGCTGACGCCTAGTCAACAGCGCCTCAAGCGAATAAATGTACAACTAAATGAAACTTTATAGCTCCCTTAATTCGCCGACAGATAGTGCTTAGCTCTGCCTTTTGTCGTTGCAGAGTTTTAAATTCCTAAAGTTGTGGTATTCTTTTTGAATCACCCTGTAAATCGAATTTTCTGTCAGGGTACATATCTGTTTTGTGATATCTCCAAAAGTCTATTTTCAGTTCACGCTTTGTGCGGAACAAATGCTATTTCTTTCAACACGTCACCGTTTCGTCAGAACTTATTATTTTTCTTTTACACTGTGTACATTGACAGAAAATATATTAAAAATGACTTATAAAAAATTATTTTGTTATAGGTGCAACGGACGGGCTTCGGCAATTCTCTCGGATGACTGATATTCCGGCTGCAAGGAGCCTTTCCACCTGGTGTAGCGGTTACAGGGAGCTTCCGATGGGGACACAATTATGATTTCTTAAAGACAGAAGTGTAACAAATAAAACTGTATCATCAGATTTAGCATTATTTTTATTTTAGTTAAAAAATCACGAAAATCAATTACACTCCTGGAAATGGAAAAAAGAACACATTGACACCGGTGTGTCAGACCCACCATACTTGCTCCGGACACTGCGAGAGGGCTGTACAAGCAATGATCACACGCACGGCACAGCGGACACACCAGGAACCGCGGTGTTGGCCGTCGAATGGCGCTAGCTGCGCAGCATTTGTGCACCGCCGCCGTCAGTGTCAGCCAGTTTGCCGTGGCATACGGAGCTCCATCGCAGTCTTTAACACTGGTAGCATGCCGCGACAGCGTGGACGAGAACCGTATGCGCAGTTGACGGACTTTGAGCGAGGGCGTATAGTGGGCATGCGGGAGGCCGGGTGGACGTACCGCCGAATTGCTCAACGCGTGGGGCGTGAGGTCTCCACAGTACATCGATGTTGTCGCCAGTGGTCGGCGGAAGGTGCACGTGCCCGTCGACCTGAGACCGGACCGCAGCGACGCACGGATGCACGCCAAGACCGTAGGATCCTACGCAGTGCCGTAGGGGACCGCACCGCCACTTCCCAGCAAACTAGGGACACTGTTGCTCCTGGGGTATCGGCGAGGACCATTCGCAACCGTCTCCATGAAGCTGGGCTACGGTCCCGCACACCGTTAGGCCGTCTTCCGCTCACGCCCCAACATCGTGCAGCCCACCTCCAGTGGTGTCGCGACAGGCGTGAATGGAGGGACGAATGGAGACGTGTCGTCTTCAGCGATGAGATTCGCTTCTGCCTTGGTGCCAATGATGGTCGTATGCGTGTTTGGCGCCGTGCAGGTGAGCGCCACAATCAGGACTGCATACGACCGAGGCACACAGGGCCAACACCTGGCATCATGGTGTGGGGAGCGATCTCCTACACTGGCCGTACACCACTGGTGATCGTCGAGGGGACACTGAATAGTGCACAGTACATCCAAACCGTCATCGAACCCATCGTTCTACCATTCCTAGACCGGCAAGGGAACTTGCTGTTCCAACAGGACAATGCACGTCCGCATGTATCCCGTGCCACCCAACGTGCTCTAGAAGGTGTAAGTCAACTACCCTGGCCAGCAAGATCTCCGGATCTGTCCCCCATTGAGCATGTTTGGGACTGAATGAAGCGTCGTCTCACGCGGTCTGCACGTCCAGCACGAACGCTGGTCCAACTGAGGTGCCAGGTGGAAATGGCATGGCAAGCCGTTCCACAGGACTACATCCAGCATCTCTACGATCGTCTCCATGGGAGAATAGCAGCCTGCATTGCTGCGAAAGGTGGATATACACTGTACTAGTGCCGACATTGTGCATGCTCTGTTGCCTGTGTCTATGTGCCTGTGGTTCTGTCAGTGTGATCATGTGATGTATCTGAGCCCAGGAATGTGTCAATAAAGTTTCCCCTTCCTGGGACAATGAATTCACGGTGTTCTTATTTCAATTTCCAGGAGTGTATTTTACGTGCGTACAAAGAGGACTATTCCCTCGAATGGTTCATCCTGAAGCAGACAGCTCATATGACTAGTATCTTTGTAAAGCAGATTTTTGGGTGGATATACATATGCTAAAGTGTAAAGAAAAGTCACTGTGGACAATAAGTGCTGTAATATGTCTTTAAGATTCATACGCCCTTCCTATTCACTTATCAACATAACGTGCCTAAAGTAAAACAGCTACAGCACGCGAAATATACACTACTGGCCATTAAAACTGCTACCACACGAAGATAACGTGCTACAGACGCTAAATTTAACCGACAGGAAGAAGATGCTGTGATATGCAAATGATTAGCTTTTCAGAGCATTCACACAAGGTTGGCGCCGTTGGCGACACCTACAACGTGCTGACATGAGGAAAGTTTCGAACCGATTTCTCATACAGAAACAGCAGTTGACCGGCGTTGCCAGGTGAAACGTTGTTGTGATGCCTCGTGTAAGGAGGAGAAATGCGTACCATCACGTTTCCGACTTTGATAAAGGTCGGATTGTATGTAGCCTGTCGCGATTGCGGTTTAACATATTGCGACATTGCTGCTCGCGTTGGTCGATATCCAATGACTGTTAGCAGAATATGGAATCGGTGGGTTCAGGAGGGTAATACGGAATGCCGTGCTGGATCCCAATGGCATCGTATCACTAGCAGTCGAGATGACAGGTATCTTATACGCATGGCTGTAACGGATCGTGCAGCCACGTCTCGATCCCTGAGGCAACAGATGAGGACGTTTGCAAGACAACAACCATCTGCACGAACAGTTAGACGACGTTTGCAGCAGCATGGACTATCAGCTCGGAAACCATGGCTGTGGTTACTCTTGACGCTGCATCACAGACAGGAGCGCTTGCGATGGTGTACTCAACGACGAACCTGGGTGCATGAATGGCAAAACGTCATTTTTTCGGATGAATTCAGGTCCTGTTTACAGCATCCGCATCCGTGTTTGGCGACATCGCGGTGAACGCAGATTGGAAGCGTGTATTCGTCATCGCCATACTGGCGTATCACCTGGCGTGATGGTATGGGGTGCCATTGGTTACACGTCTCGGTCACCTCTTGTTCGCATTGACGGCACTTTGAACAGTGGACGTTACATTTCAGATATGTTACGACGCGTGGCTCTACCCTTCATTCGATCCCTGCGAAACCCTACATTTCAGCAGGATAATGCACGACCGCATGTTGCAGGTGTTGTACGGCCTTTTCTGGATACAGAAAATGTTCGACTGCTGTCCTGGCCAACACATTCTCCAGATCTCTCACCAACTGAAAAGGTCTGGTCGATGGTGGCCGAGCAAGTGGCTCGTCACAATACGCCAGTCACTACTCTTGATGAACTGTGGTATCGTGTTGAAGCTGCATGGGCAGCTGTACCTGTACACGCCATCCAAGCTCTGTTTGACTCAATGCCCAGGCGTATCAAGGCCGTTATAACGGCCAGAGGTAGTTGTTCTGGGTACTGATTTCTCAGGATCTGTGCATCCAAATTGCGTGAAAATGTAATCACATGTCAATTCTAGTATTATATATTTGTCTAATGAATACCCGTTTATAATCTGCATTTCTTCTTGGTGTAGCAATTTTAATGGCCTCCGCCACACACCGTTGGGTGGCTTGCGGAGTATAAATGTAGATGTAGTGTATTTTTCATTTAGACTACATATACTTTGGTTCAAATAGCTCTGAGCACTATGCGACTTAACTTTTGAGGTCAGCAGTCGCCTAGAACTTAGAACTAATTAAACCTAACTAACTAAGGACATCACACATATCCATGCCCGAGGCATGATTCGAACCTGCGACCGTAGTGGTCGCTCGGTTCCAGACTGAAGCGCCTAGAACCGCTCGGCCACTCCGGTCGGTCGATGGGGACACAAAAATGGTTTCTTAAAGACAGAAGTGTAACAAATAAAACTGTATCATCAGATTTAGCATTATTTTTATTTTAGTTAAAAAATCACGAAAATCAATTAGTTTATATGCGTACAAAGAGGACTGCTCCCTCGAATGGTTCACCCTGCAAGCAGACAGCTCATATGACTAGTATCTTTGTAACGCAGATTTTTGCGTTGATATGCATATGCTGAAGTGTAAAGAAAAGTCACTGTGGACAATAAGTGCTGTAATATGTCATTAAGATTCATACGCACTTCCTATTCACTTATCAACATAACGTTCCTAAAGTACAACAGCTACAGGACGCGAAATATATTTAACCTGACGATGGCGTTTTCACTCTGAAATACGTAAAAGTTCAATAAAAACCAAACAGTAGTCAGCTCTCGAGCTTAGACTAGTAAAATATGTATATTTCACTATCTCTTTTCGCCAAGTGGAGCCAATGTGGATTCGTTGCAGATTACTTTTTCACGTTCGCAGGGACGTGGGGATCAGTATAACGCCCGCCTAGTTGTGTAAGAATATCTGGCAAAGAGCTAGTTACGCACAGAATTACAATAATGACAGAACCAGATTCCTGACAGCAACCTTTCCTACTCTGCTTTCCGATGGCCCGACAGCAGAGAGAGTGTGCCTGGTGCTTAGCAAGTTACAATGGAGCTCCTGTCGTCCAGTTAGTTGTAAACAATAAACACGGCTTAAGGGCCGAAACTGGTCGTGGAGAAAATCAGGTCAACTGGTGCTGTAATCCAATAAAAATAAAAACATCTAATCTCAATACGCAGAATGCCAAACCGGACGTCAAATTGAGCCAAGATTCTCACTATGTGTCACCACGCAGAACACCGACTGGATGACTTCTGTAATTCGCCGGTGATTCTTAAAAGGAGCTATAAACTCTTAACTGCATCTGAAACGAGCATCACATGAGTGGACAAATCTAATTTCTATGGCTTGAACGTGAAAACGCGATTAACGGAGGAGCGATCAATACGAACACTGCATTTTCCTTGAAAATACTTTTATCAAAAACTGCAACTTTCCTGATGAGACGCACATAAACAAATGTGTATATACGGTTTCCACTGTTTTCATCGTGCGTCTCTATAAATGACTTAGAGTCGGGTAGCGTGACACGTGTTCTTTGCGCCTTCGGCAGCATGTAATTGAGCGCAGCGTGGGGAATTGTGCTGATGAGATCTTGAGCTCACATTCGCAAACACGTTTAGACGAGACCTCATTCGCTCACGTAATCCTATCTTGTTTACTTCAGTCTCTTCAATCAAGTTCGATCAATATTAGCTCATTCTCAAGAGGAATGCGCAGTGTGCCAGCAAGACATGCAAGGAGATTGTAGGTGGACGCTTAGGCAGACCACTACTCACGCTATTACTAGAGCTGATTGTGTCATAATATTAAAAAAAAAACTGTGCATATAATTACTCTGTGACCACTGGATCCATTATGGGTCTCCGGTCAGATCTATAAATTTGTAGCCAATAGGTATTTTCATTTCCGAGAGAAATACATCAAACAAATTCCTTTCCTTTCGATTGTGACATTTGAACAGCTGGTACCCCAATCAAGTATCATTCAGGCATTGTTTTAATTCTCACTGCGTATTATATGAAGACTACTAGCCAATATCTATCAGCTCACGTGCCAAGACCGCAACTCAGTTGATATCAGACAGAAGCATCGAAATTTCAGCATTATAGACACTGAACACTGAAGGGCACTTAAGAACAAAAATAGTCACTCTACATCTGCAGTGCGTCCTACGGCTACGAACCATAGGCCAACTGTCGTAGCCGGCCGCTGTGGCCGAGCGGTTCTAGGCGCTTCAGTTCGGAACCGCGTGCCTGCTACGGTCGCAGGTTCGAATCCTGCCTCGAGCTTGGATGTGAGTGATGTCCTTAGGTTAGTTGGGTTTAAGTAGTTCTAAGTCTAGGGGACTGATGACCTCAGATGTTAAGTCCCATAGTACTTAGAGCCATTTGAGCCATTTTTGAGCCAACTGTCGTAAACATAATCCTACAATTTCTTAAATGCAGCAACAGCACTCCACAGAAACTTACAATGGAAGAAAATTACCATATACAAAAAAATCCATAGCGGAAGGAAAAGAATAAATGAATACACGACTCTCTGCAGTAGAACTCTGGTTCTCTCTGGAGAGAGAGAGAGAGAGAGAGAGAGAGAGAGAGAGAGAGAGAGAGAGAGAGAGAGAACCCTCAGAGTCTGCTGTCATTGCAAACGTCGCACAGAGCACGTAGAATAAGGTGGTGGAAAGGCGAATAGCTAATAAAAAATGACAGAGTGTGTGTGTTAGCAAGTACAGTTTACGTAGCATAGAGACATGTAAATGAGAAGGCAACAAAAAGTAAGTGTATACAAATTACATGCACAGCCCCCCTTTCCCTCCAGACATATATTTACAAAACCCATCACAAAAACAGAATCTTACTACATTATCGAAAGCTATTACATTAACCTAGCAAACGATATTTAAAGAATACAAAACAAATTGGTACTGCCCGCAGAACGTAAGACAATGAAAGTACTACAATTCAACATTATCAAAACGGATAAAAAGAGCAACAGTTTCATTTTAGGCGTAACTTTTCGGTAAATGCACTGCTCTGCAAAATTTAAGGACGAGCTAGATAAAGTAACATAACACCTTAAGTACCCGGTGGAAATGAATAAAAGTGCAGTAGCATGTTTCAAAAGGTCTCCCAGTCATGCACAGGAAGTTGGAAGTCGCATGGTGTGCGGTCAGCGTGACTACAGTGCCAAATGCGACTGGCTACGCAACTCGCGGCAGTTTAAGAAGCGGGAGAAGTCGTTGTATGTGTCAACCAGTGAGCAGTTACAGTGCACTTTGATGATGTTCTTAAAACATGGCCGAAAACAACATTTGGACGACTTCACACGGGGAAGGAATATCGGGAAACGGGAAGGAGGACTAAGCGTGACGCGTGTAGCCCAAGAGTTTGGTATTGCTCCCAGCATAGTTTCACGTACGTGGGGAGTGTTTCGAACCACAGACATTGCTGTCCGAAGGAGAGGGTGTGGTCGACCAAGGTCAACTGCAGCAGCACATGACCACTGTATTGTGTAACAGGCAAGAAGGGACTCTGGTCAAACAGCGGGTGCAATTGCAACCACACTGAACACGTCTGTAAGGCATGCGCCACAGTGGCACTGCTTTGGGATGGTCTCTTTGCTCTGCGACCAGTATATTGAGTTCCGTTGACTCCTGCACATCGGCAGCGCCGTTTGCGATGTTGCTATGGGCATACGGTCTGGACCAGCAGGGAGTGGGTTCGCATGCTCTTCTCGGATGAGACGAGATTCAATCTCAGTTGTGATTCTGGACGCATCCTCATGTGGAGAGAGGTGGGTGTGGGGACCTGCTCATTCGTCTCTTACAGGGTGCCTAAAGGATGCTGCTTTCTCGGATAGCTAAACAACAATTCAAGCAGATCACATTACAGGTTTTTATTACGAGAGCATTTCGAAAAGTAAAGATACAATGGCTCGCAGTCCTTAAATAGAACATTTATTTATAAAACGTCAGTTACATCTCATTAACTGGATTATTTGTTATTTTTCGACATAATCACCTTCGTCATCCAAACATTTGTTGAGTCGGTGCACAAGCTTTTGTATCCCACAGTCATAGAAGGTTGCTGCCTGGTGTCGGAACCATATTTCAACTTCATCTTTGATCTCTTCATCGTCGTGGAATGATTTTCCACCAAGATGTGACTTCAGGTAACGGAAGACATGGAAGTCGGTGGGCGCAAGGTCCGGGCTGTATGGCGGATGGTCCAATATGTCCCATTTGAATTGTTTGAATAGTGCTTTCGTTACAAGCGGTGAGTGAGGCCGAGCGTTGTCATGAAGCAAGCGGAATCCACTTGTCAGCATTCCCCTGCGTTTGTTTTGAATTGCCCTTCAAAGACGTTTCAAAGTCTGGCAATATGCAGCAGCATTAACTGTCGTTCCAGGAGGCATAAATTCCAACAGAAGAGTGCCTTGTCTGTCCCAAAAAACAGAATCCATGATTTTCTTCGCTGAAATCGACGTTTTGCATTTCTTAGCTTCTGGTGAATTCGAATGGCGTCATTGCATTGATTGTTGCTTGGATTCAGGTGTATGGTGATAAACCCACGTCTCGTCACCTGTCACAAGGAACTCATCACCTGCTTCAGCATAGCGTGTTAGGAAGTCGTGTGCAAAGCCCATCCTTTTCTTTTTGTGTTCTTCCGTTAACAGTTTTGGAACACAGGGCGCACACAATTTTCTGTACCCAAACTTGACAGTCACACCGTCATAAAGAGTTGTCATTGACACGTCCGGTATGATCTGATCAATTATTTCAATGTGAGACGTCTATTCGCATGAATTTCTTCCTCCGTTCTCCGAAGAAGGGCATCAAAGATCGCAGATGACCGACCTGTTCTTTGTTCGGCATGAACAACGAAGCACCTTATTCTGCAGGCGCTGGAGGGTCTGCATGCATCGACAACACAGTGGAGCCATAGATGAGGGAAGGGTGGACAACTATCTGGTACAGACGGAGCTTGGTGTCGTGGTTCAGTTCCTTGCTGGTGAACACTGGGTACAACGCTTTTATCAGCTTGAGTCATTTTTGGGTTACATATTCTGAATGGCGATGGAAGAGCAGTTTTTTATCCATCCGGACACGTAGGTATTTGGTATCAGGGGACCATGGGACCTGGACGTCTGGGCCGAGGCTGCCAGGGGCGGTGCTTATATTCTCTTCGGCTAGAGGCCGCTCTTGTCGCGGTGCGGTCCTAGTCAGCAAACTATTGGCTGACGCCGTCTCACAGCCTTCTCTGCTTTGGCGTTCATCTTCGTGCCGGCGCTTTCGTTACGCTGGAACAGTGGGTACACCTAATGTACCAAGGAACGTTGTCGAACATGATCGATTTGGTGGTCCAGTTGTTATGATGTGATGACCTGACCTCCAAATCTTTGAACATACGCCAGTCGAAGTATTGTGGCACTGTACTCTGCAGAATACTCACAAGGGAACCTCCCCATCGCACCCCCGTCAGAAGTTGGCACAGTGAATAGGCCTTGAAAAACTGAACACAGGTCAATCGAGAAAACAGGAAGAAATTGTGTGGAACTATGAAAAAAATAAGCAAAATATACACACGGAGTAGTCCATGCGCAAAATAGGCAACATCAAGGATAATGTGAGCTCAGCACCGCCGTGCTCACGTGGTTAGCTGCTTAACGAGAAGTCCTTGGTTCAAGTCTTCCCTCGAATGAAAAGTTTATTTTCTTTATTTTCGCAAAGTTGTGATCTGTCCGTTCGTTCATTGACGTCTCTGTTCACGGTAATAAGTTTAGTGTCTATGTTTTGCGACCGCACCGCAAAACCGTGCGATTAGTAGACGAAAGGATGTGTCTCTCCAATGGGAACCGAAAACATTTGATCGCAAGGTCATAGGTTAACCGATTCCTCCACAGTAAAACACGTCTGATATATTCTATACGACACTGGTGACGGCATGTGCGTCACATGACAGGAATATGTTGTCGACCCACCTAACTTGTACACTTGGCGAATGGGTAAAAAGATTCTTCTATCTTAGCCGATTTAGGTTTTCTTGTGGATGTGATAATCACTCCAAAAAATGACGAAAACATAAGAGTTTGTCACATAAACTGCAACAAATGAATGCAACAGTTTCACAGTCGCACAGTTTTCACTGTGCTCTGTCAAAACATATGTTTTTAACGTTTTCAAATTTTTCCGTGTGCAGACCGTCAAATCCTGCATATGTCCAAGCAAATCTGAACATCTCCTGGAATTTTGGAGAGCGAAGTTGATTATATAAAAAATTAAACTTATCACTCGAGGGAAGACTTGAACCAAGGACCTCTCGACCCGCAGCTGCTCACGCTAACCACGGGACCATAGCGCCCATGAGCTTACATTATCTTTGATGCTGCCTATCTTGCACATGGACTAATCAGTTTGTATATTTTGCTTATTTTTTCATAGTTCCACACAACTTCTTCCTGTTTTCTCGATTGATCTGTGTTCAGTTTTTCAAGGTCTATCCACTGTGTCAACCTATAACTAAATCTGAGGGGGGTGCGATGGGGAGGTTCCCTTGTCAGTATTGTAGAACACTCAGTATAATGTCGTTTATTGAAACTGAACCACACTTCTCGAACAATCACTATATACACACAAATACAAATAACTTGTAGACGACCATTCATCAAGAGCGTCGGTAACGTCAGTCGGAGCTGGTTCTAGCTCGGCGAGCAACTGGCTGTACTGCTGCTGCGATGGCCTTATAAAGCCGGCGGAGGCCGGCGGAGTACGCCAACTTTCCTTGTATCTGTGAGGCGACCTCTGCAGAAAAAGGTTCGCATTAGTCTCTAGCAAGTTCAGTTTGTTCTGAAGAATTGTGTCCCTCTTGGTTGCGCCTGCAAGTGCTTGCGTATGTTATATGGTACACAGGGGTATCTTGAGTGTAGTCTGCCTAACAGGGGCCGTCTGTGGCAGACGTAACATACTCCTTACCCATTGGCGTCTTTTCAGAGGTGCATTAGGCCCTGACGACATTTTTATGTGACTTTTCGGGCTTTTTATGATTGACAACGAGCGACCACATCGAACAGCATAGGTGCAGGAGCTCGTGGAACGATAGGATATTCGGCGAATGGACTAGCCTGACCACTCCCCCACTTAATTTCCACCGATCTCGTGTGACATGCGTCTGGGGGACGTATTGCAACAAATCTACATACACCAATGACCATCCAGAAGTTATCAATCACGCTTTTGGAGAAATGGAACATCCTACCACAAATATTCATTACCAAAGTTGTGACCAGCGTGGGAATGCGTCGCAGAGCACGCATTCCGTCAGTGGTAATCACACACATTTGTAAAATCCAGAGGACCATCGTGAATCGCACTGACTTCAATGCAATTATTGTCTTTGAATAAGAATGTCATTTCAGTTCGTTTCATTGCGAATTTCTTTCACTTACCTTCTGTACTGTAGTGTAGCAGTTCTATCTATATTCAGTCAATGTTTCTTCCATCTATATTATTTGCAGTGACACATAATGTGAATGTTACTTTCCTCCTTACGTTTTGCACACCAATGTACCGGGTGATAAAAAGTCAGTATAAATTTGAAAACTGAATAAATCACGGAATAATGTAGATAGAGAGGTACAAATTGACACACATGCTTGGAATGAAATGGGGTTTTATTAGAACCAAAAAAAATACAGAAGTTCAAAAAATGTCCGACAGATGGCGCTTCATCTGATCAGAACAGCAATAATTAGCATAACAAAGTAAGACAAAGCAAAGATAATGTTCTTTACAGGAAATGCTTAATATGTCCACCACCATTGCTCAACAATAGCTGTAGTCGAGGATTAATGTTGTAAACAGCACTGTAAAGCATGTCCGGAGTTATGGTGAGGGATTGGCGTCGGATGATGTCTTTCAGCATCCCTAGAGATGTCGCTCGATCACGATACACTTGCGACTTCAGGTAACCCCAAAGCCAATAATCGCACGGACTGAGGTCTGGGGTCATGGGAGGCCAAGCATGACGAAAGTGGCGGTTGAGCACACGATCATCACCAAACGACGCGCGCAAGAGATCTTTCACGCGTCTAGCAGTATGGGGTGGTTCTAATAAAACCCTATATCATTCCAAGCATGTGTGTCAATTTTTACCTCTCTATCTACATTATTCCGTGGTTTATTACGTTTTCAAATTTATACTGACATTTTGATCACCCGGTATATATAATATACTATTGAGAAGTCCTGATTATTGTTGATGACATACTGGAGCAAGTATCAGTCGTACTGCAAATCACAGACCGCCACATAAACTTCAGTATACACTGATCGGCCAAAACATTATCACCACTGCCCACCATGACTTTACATGACGCCTGGTAGAGTTGCGGGCACGTTTCGCGATAGCAAAAGTATGTAAACGGAGCAGACACGAACGGGGGATCATCCTAGCGAAGACATAAGCTGCAAATGGGGAAATCCATTGAGATAAGCGATTTTGACAAAGGGCAGATTATTATTACACAGAGCCTGTGAATGAGTACCTCGATAACGGAGAATCTCATCGAAAATTCACGTGCAACTACCGCGAGCATCTACAGAAAGAGGTAGAAGGACCGTGAAACTAACTCTAGGCTCTGAATGGTTGGACGTCCACGACTCTTCACAGGATGTAGGTTCAGAGGCTTGTCTGCTCTGTAAAGTAGGATAGATGGTTATCTATGGCATCTCTGTCGAAAGAGCACAATGTTGGTACACGCACAACTGTTTAGGAACACACCGTTCGTCGTACACTGTCAAACACGGAGCTCCGCAGCAGACCACCCCTACATGTTCACATGTTGATCCAACGACATCGTCAGTTAAGACCATCAGGGTTTGATCGCCGAACAATGGAAACGTGTCGACTCTTCGGGTGAATCACATTTTTCCTATACTAGGTCGATGGTCGTTTCCACAAACGCCGTCATCGAGGTGAATGGTGGCTCGAAACGTGCAGCGCGCTACGGACGCAGGCAGGTGGGAGCAGTATTATGCTACGGGAGATATTCTCCTGCGCTTGGATGGGACCTTTTCAACTAATCGAAGACATGCTGTGTAAGAGGTCCGAGCAGATGTAATTTCGATGTATTGCTCATGCGCTGCCTGCGATATGCAAGGTATAAGAGAATCGCTGACCAGAGAGCAGTGTTGACTGAGTAGGAACTGTGTAGCTGTAGCAGTAAGTTGTTGCTAGTGGCTAGTCTGCAGTCTGCTCTGGTCTGGTATGGTGTATCGTGTTGGCTGACCGGTCGCGGTGCAGCGATGCCGGAGCCTGAGTATTATTGTATAAGGTAAAAAGCAGCGTCGCGCATATCTAGTAATGTTATCTGAACTCCCATGTAAATGTTTTAAAAATGTCCTAATAATAATCTTTGTCATATAAAGTAATTTTTTTAACAAGGATACATTTCTATTTAAAGAATTTACTAATTTCTTCAATCTATGATCATTCCGATTGTTGCAAAAGAAAAATCAGTTGCTTCCTTTCATAAATGACAAATCTATCGGCCAGCATTGCACAGAGCTGTGCCGTAAAAATTTATTGTAAGAGCAGATATATTCGGCAATTTTATTGAGGTAAGAATTTTCCCTTTTTTTATTCAGAATGATCTTACAGGGCCATGACGCAGCACCGCTGTCGTCCAAAATCTACCAGGTTAAATTCACAGTTAATTATTGAAAAGTCATAAGTGAGCGACAATTTAATTGAGAGGTTAGTTACATTGTTTTATTACCAGGTTACTGAATTTATTTTTTATTACCAGGTTTAGGAATTTTTCTGTTTCGAGCTTACATTAAATGAGAAAAGAATTTTGTGGGTACATTAAATGGGAAAGAAATTTTGTGTGGAGGTTAAATGCGAATGAATTTCTGTAGGGAGGTTACAAATGTGAAGGAAAGAATTTTGTGGGGAAGTTACAGCTGATTGCTGCGAACCACCTGCCTGCCTCCATGCTTGATGTCTTCCCCGACGGCAAAGTTATCTTTCAGCTGTATAATTGTCCGTGTCTCGGAGCCAGTACTATGCTACAGTGGTTTGAGGAGGATTACAGTGAACTCACGTTGAAGTCTCGGGGACCAAATTCGCATGATGTAAATCCTGTTGAACCCATCTGTGTCGCTGCCTGACGCCATCAGCGCGTAATCAAATTAGCGGCCCGTTATTTACGCGAAATACATGATCTGTGCGTGGATATGTAATGCCACATACCTCCACAAATCTACCAACTAACTGTCGAATCCCTGATACGCAGAATCAGTTATTTATATCGTTCCAAGGACGGACAAACAAGCTATTAAGCAGGTGGTCATAATGTTGTGGGTCATCAGTGTATGATACTAAAGTATATGTTTTGTTAATAATGTTGTGCATAAAATATCATAATGCCAACAGTATACACTATCTTACAAATTTTTAGCATGCTATTTGGTAGAAAATAAATGAACCCACTGATGATGCTGAAACTTTACCGAAACGTGTTGTGGTGTTAAAAGAAGAAGAATTTGTATTTACTCAAGGCAGAACTAAACTTCAATAATTACATATATGAAAGCAAATACGAACAACAAGTAAGCTTCAACCATTTAGATGAAATATAGAATTTCCTTAACGAAACAATGTAATTTTACAGACATAAAAGAACAATCGTTCGTCCCTTCAGATGAATGACCAGTGAAGAGGGCTGAGACGCGGAGGACCCGTGTTAGGTTCTCGGTACTACCAAGGAATTTTACTCGGTGGGAGCTGGTACGGGATACACTCAGCCTCGTGATACCAATAGTGGAGCCACTCGATCTGGGAAGTCGACAAAACGGGAGAGCAATGTACAACTGTTCAGTTTCTTCAGCGTATTCGTGACCCTCTGCCATTAACCTGTGACAGTTCTATGTACACGTTGAATATGCAGTGTTAGTCCTATTTGGTACGGGTCCCGTACACTTGAGCAATATTCTACGATGGGTCACACGTGTGTTTTGTATGCTGTCTCCGTTGTAAACTAATAGCAATTTTCTGGTGTACTGCCAGTAAACCGAAGTCTTCCGCCTGCTTTAGCCACGACTGACTATGCGATCGTTCCGTTTCATATACAGACTGTGGCGCAGGACTTCGATGTCAGTGCAGTTTGGCAGGGTACTGTGCAAGCGTGGACTCTTAATCATATGTAATTTAATTTTATTAACAGTATCAGCCGCATAATTAGCAGAGCGCATGCATGGGAGAGCAATGTATAACTGTCCGTGTCTCGGAGCCAGCACCGTGCTACTGTGGTTTGAGGTGGGTTACAGTGAACTCACGTTGAAGCCTCGGCGACCAAATTCACCTGATGTATATCCTGTTGAACCCATCTGTGTTCATCTAAGAGATTCATAACATCAGGG
Source organism: Schistocerca piceifrons (assembly GCF_021461385.2). Taxonomy (NCBI): domain Eukaryota; kingdom Metazoa; phylum Arthropoda; class Insecta; order Orthoptera; family Acrididae; genus Schistocerca; species Schistocerca piceifrons. The sequence goes on from NC_060149.1 coordinate 802,126,940, forward strand.
CATCACTCAAATTGATCTGTTGCATGGATATTTTTACAACTTACAAGGGAACCTCCCCATCGCACCCCCCTCATATTTAGTTATAAATTGACACAGATCAATTGAAAAACTGAACACAGATCAATCGAGAAAACAGGAAGAAGTTGTGTGGAACTATGAAAAAATAAGCAAAATATATAAACTGAGTAGTCCAAGTGTAAGATATGCAACAGGAAGAATTATGTAAGCATAAGAGCGCCGTGGTCCCGTGGTTAGAGTGATCAACTGCGGAACGAGAGGTCCTTGGTTCGAGTCCTCCTTCTATTAAAAATTTTACTTACTTTATTTTCGCAAAGTTACGATCTGACCGTTCATTCATTGACGTCTCTGTTCACTGTAATAAGTTTAGTGTCTGTGTTTTGCGACCGCACCGCAAAACCGTGCGATTAGTAGACGAGAGGACGTACCTCTCCAATAGGAACCGAAAACATTTGATCGCAAATTCACAGCTCAACCGATTCCTCCACAGGAAAACATGTCTGAAATATTCTATACGACACTGGTGACGGCATGTGCGTCACATTACAGGAATATGTTGTCGACCCACCTAACTTGCACACTTGGCGAATGGGTAAAAAGATTCTTCTACCTTGCCCGATTTAGGTTTTCTTGTGGATGTGATAATCACTCCCAAAAAAGTGATGAAAACATAAGAGTTTGTCACATAAATGGCAACAAATGAATGCAACAGTTTTACAGTCACACAGTTTTACCCGTGCTCTGTCAAAACATACGTTTTTAACGTTTTCAAGTTTTTCCGTGTGTAGACCGTCAAATCCTGCATGTGTCCAAGCAAATCTGAACATGTCCTGGAATTTTGGAGAGCGAAGTTGATCATGTCTGAGTGCATGAACTTTGATAATTGTCTGAAAAAAAAATTAAAACGTGTCACTCGAGGGAGGATTGAACCCGGGACCTTCCGTTCCGTAGTTGGTCACGGTAACCAAGGGCCCCCGGTGCTCCTCAGTGATCACTTATCTTGATGTTGCCTATCTTCCACATGAACTACTCAGTTTGTATATTTTGCTTATTTTTTTCATAGTTCCATACAACTTCTTCCTGTTTTCTCGATTGATCTGTGTTCAGTTTTTCATGGCCTATCCCTGTGCCAACTTATAACTAAATCTGAGGGGGTTGCGATGGGGAGGTTCCCTTGTTAGAAGGACTCGAAGTCTAGTTCTGAAACAGAACCAAATAATTCTCATCTGAAACCTATCGGCCTTCATTTTGCAAGAACACTTCTCGTACCATTCTCATCTGAAACCGATCGGCCTTCATTTGGTGAGTACACTTCTCGTACCATTCTAGAAAACCCTCCACTATTTTATCAAAGCACTGCCGATCGTGTTATTAGACAAGTACCTTAACTGGCCAGAAATAATTCTGGATAAATTTCTCTTGCTTCTACTTCTTACAAAAACATACCCACGAGTCGCACAGAGTGGTAGCGAGGTTAGAGGCGCCATGTCACGGATTGCGCGTCCCCTCCCGCCGCAGGTCGAGTCCTCCCTCAGGCACGGGTATGTGTGTTGTTACTAGCATAATTTATTCTAAGTAGCGTGTAAGTCTAGGGACCGATGACCTCAGCAGTTTGGTCCTTTAGGAATTCACATACACGTACCCACGATTTGTAGTGTGTGGATAAGTTGAGAAGTTGGGTCTGGCAGGATGCGTGCTGGGGTATAGCGTGCAGTTGCGGCTACCACTGTGGCTGTATGGCTTGATGGTCAGAGCAGCTGTCTAGTAAGCGAGAGGCAGGTGTTCGAATCCCAGACCGGCACAAGCACAGATTCGTGACCGTTCCTGCCAAAAGTTCAATACTGTGAAGTGCAGCAACACAGCCCTGTCATTGGGTTACAAATTCAACTGCCGGCCGAAGTGGCCGTGCGGTTAAAGGCGCTGCCGTCTGGAACCGCAAGACCGCTACGGTCGCAGGTTCGAATCCTGCCTCGGGCATGGATGTTTGTGATGTCCTTAGGTTAGTTAGGTTTAACTAGTTCTAAGTTCTAGGGGACTAATGACCTCAGCAGTTGAGTCCCATAGTGCGCAGAACCATTTGAACCATTTTTGAAATTCAACTACATTGGAGCTGACAAACAAAAGGAATGGATATCAAAGGTTGTCCTTTTTTTAGGGGTGCTAGCCCTGAGAAATTCTCGTCTCATCGTTCTACTTGTCACAAATCATCTGGTAGTATAAGGTTCAGTCTAATGAAAACGAGGCAGATGAAAAAAGTTAGTGAACTGTTTATTATTCCAAAAGTAATCGCAGAACTGGTAACACATTTATTCCACATGTGAGACAAGACGGTCAGTGACGTATGGAAAAATGTTTGCGGTTGCCTACAGAACCAGGATTGTATCCAGGCGTGCACCTCATCGTCCGAAGCAAATCGACAGCCAAAGATATGTTTCTTAGGGGCTCCAAAAACATGGAAATTGCGTAGGGAGAGATCGGGACTGTATGGGAGATGTGTAAGGGCCTCCCAGCGGAACTTCCGCAGCGTAGTCGAAACAACCTGCCTGCCCTCATGTTGCAGCACATAAAAAAATGTTTCAAATGGCTCTGAGCACTATGGGACTTAACATCTTAGGTCATCAGTCCCCTAGAACTTAGAACTACTTAAACCTAACTAACCTAAGGACATCACACACATCCATGCCCCCGGCAGGATTCGAACCTGCGACCGTAGCGGTCGCGCGGTTCCAGACTGTAGCGCCTAGAACCGCTCGGCCACTCCGGCCGGTTGCCGCACACATTCTCTGGGCGTGCTGTGTGGGAATCTCCACTGGAAAAGTTCCAGTAACGTTGGAGATGCCATATACTAACACCATTTTTCATCTGTACGAATGGCTTTTTCTGTACTGAAAATACCGAAGAAGATCTCGCATAAGGCTGGAACTTTAATCAACGTACCCCACTGGACACTGGAGTATCCGGTAGCGTTCATTCTAGGTTTTGATGGAGTCAATTTCCATTCATATGCTTTTAGTCACCGACCATTCAATAAAATACTGTACTTTTTCGATGTTCAAATCTGTGGTTGCACTTTGGGAAAGTCTTTCGTGTCGTAATTTTATTTAAACCACCCATGCCTATAATATTAACAATAAAAGAGACGACTTCATAGTAACGATCATCAGCTTCGGATGAGTGTGTAAAGGAAAGAATTTTATGACCACACAGCACTCCAGTTTACACTTTTGACACACTAAACACAGTACGACTTATTTAGAAACCCGCACAAACAAAAGTATTCCAGACACCAAGTTGAAACTTTGCTTACATTGCAATAAAACATGTACCAACTTTAAAAAACCAAAATTTCATTGTCATCAACGATGTCTCCATATCAGAGCTAGAAATTCGCCTAAAGCACGTGGGGATAGCTTGCTTACATTAGTGATAAGCTGTTTGATTTAAATAAAAAATTAAGGGGCTAGTTACTTTTTTCCATGTGTCTTACGCATAAAAGAACGTAAAGAGTGCAGTATTTTATTATATAAATCTTTACTAACACAGCCGCGTGTAACGTAAGTTATTTTATGTTACATTAAATAGTGTGTAATCTTAGGGACCGATGACCTCAGCAGTTTGGTCCCATAGAACTTACCACAAATTTACAGAAATTTTTACTGACACACCTCCTTCGTTCATGATGGACGGATTTAAATGCAAGCAACCTCTGTTGTTATGGACGCTAATCTTTAACCTTCGTCCCTTAACGTATGCGTTTCTGACCTTATACGAAATCGCATGCCAAGAACCTCATCTCAATAAGCGGTCAATGTGTGTGAGTGTGTGTGTGTGTGTGTGTGTGTATGTGTGTGTGTGTGTGTGTGTGTGTGTGTGTGTGATTTTGGGTAGTGTGGAGTAGGGAATGGGAGTGATTGGGACCGCTGTCTTATTCTTTCCTGTTTGAGTCTTCAGTGGGGAAGACTGGATTTGGTTGATGGCGAAGACTAGTATAGTTCCTTGCAGCGGGTGTCGATAGCAAACTGGTAGCGTCACCAGCTGTAGCACGCCTTTAGTTTTACGCGTGGTAGACGTTTTCATTTGACTGCCTGTAATAGTACAAGATACAAAAGCGCAGTCATAAGTTATCAGGCCTGGAATACACGCTGACGCTAACTGATAGAGCTGATCAAACACGAGTGCTTGTCAGAGCGTTGCGGGTGATAAGAGTGCAGCGCGCCTGTACAGAGGGGCGACAATTTGCAGCATATGCTCCTGTTTGCCGATACTGACACAGTTCTGATATAAGAACAAGTGAATGGTAATTAAAGGGAAACATAGGCTCAAGTGGAACGCTGGCCGGAATACGACACCTACCTTGCAGCCGCAGACGTCAGTCTAGTACGCAGGCGAACACTATCTGTATTTCCTCTAGGTTTTAAGGTTGGAAAGGTGTGTCACCTCTCATATATTCTAGACAAGAATAGCTTTCCCTTGATATGTCTAATGTCTGCGACGGTGATGTAATGCCCCCCCCCCCCGTCCCCACACCTCACACGCACACACACACACAACGAAAAAGATGGTCTCACCCAGAGAAGACGTTTCCGCCATAAAAGACGATCGGAAAGTGACCTCTAGGTGAAGCATGCTCTTCAAAAGTCAAGCCGAAAATGAGTAACAAATGCTCTGTCTAGTGGAAGAAATTTTTCAATTATGTTCCACCTACAAAGCAGTACAGTCCTGTAAAATATGTAAATACTTTCCTGGCGCTCTTCAGTTATTATTATTCTTTTTCTTCTTCGATAAATGCTGAATCCCGATTGTCTGTTGGAAAATCTTACAACATGTTGTTGTTGTGGTCTTCAGTCCTGAGACTGGTTTGATGCAGCTCTCCATGCTACTCTATCCTGTGCAAGCTTCTTCATCTCCCAGTACCTACTGCAACCTACATCCTTCTGAATCTATTTAGTGTATTCATCTCTTGGTCTCCCTCTACGATTTTTACCCTCCACGCTGCATTCCAATACTAAATTGGTGATCCCTTGGTGCCTCAGAACATGTCCTACCAACCGATCCCTTCTTCTAGTCAAGTTGTGCCACAAATCTCTCTTCTCTCCAATTCTATTCAATACCCCCTCATTAGTTATGTGTTCTACCCATCTAATCTTCAGCATTCTTCTGTAGCACCACATTTCGAAAGCTTCTATTCTCTTCTTGTCTAAACTATTTATCGTCCACGTTTCACTTCCATACATGCCTACACTCCATACAAATACTTTCAGAAAAAACTTCCTGACACTTAAATCTATACTCGATGTTAACAAATTTCTCTTCTTCAGAAACGCTTTCCTTGCCATTGCCAGTCTACATATTATATCCTCTCTACTTCGACCATCATTAGTTATTTTGCTCCTCAAGTAGCAAACCTCGTTTGCTACTTTAAGTGTCTCATTTCCTAATCTAATTCCCTCAGCATCACCCGATTTAATTCGACCACATTCCATTATCCTCGTTTTGCTTTTGTTGATGTTCATCTTATATCTTCCTTTCAAGACACTGTCCATTCCGTTCAGCTGCTCTTCCAGGTCCTTTGCTGTCTCTGACAGAATTACAACCTCAAAGTTTTTATTTCTTCTCCATGGATTTTAATTCCTACTCCGAATTTTTCTTTTGTTTCGTTTACTGCTTGCTCAATCTTCAACATATTCTTACAACATATTCTGAGTTAAAGCGTAATGAGGTATCTTAAACAGAAAACCTCCTCCACGTCAATCATCACAGATTCCGAAAATACCTTGTAACATCAACATTTTAAGTCTTCCGTAATTTTCAGTTGGTCATAAATAATTGATCTGTATTTTTGTATACTCCATCACTAATTACGATAATTTATGATTTTTGTACTTATATGAACAATTACTTTACATGAGATGACAAAAAGCCATGGGATAGCAACATACACATATGCAGATGGCGGTAGTATCGCGTACACAAGGTATAAAAGGACAGTGCGTTGGCGGAGCTGTCATTTGTACTCAGTTGATTCATGTGAAAAGCTTTCAGACGTGATCATGGCTGCACGACGGGAGTTAACATACCCTGAAAGCGGAGTGATAGTTGGAGCTAGACATATGGGACATTTCATTTCGGAAATCACTAGAGAATTCAATATTCCGAGATCCTCAGTGTCAATAGTGTGCCAACAATATCAGATTTCAGGTCTTACCTCTCACCACGGACAACACAGTGGCCGACGGCCTTCACTGAACGACCGAGAGCAGTGGCGTTTGCGTAGAGTTGTTACTGCCAACACACAAACAACAATGTGTGAAAAAATCTCAGAAATGAATGCGGGACGTACGACGAACGTATCCGTTACGACAGTGTGGTGAAATTTGGTGTTAATGGGCTATGACAGCAGACGCGAGTGCGTTTGCTAACAGCACATCGCCTGCAGCTCGTGACCATATCGGTTGGATCCTAGACGACTGGAAAACCGTCGTCAGATGAGTCCCGATTTCCGTTGGTAGGAACTGATTGTAGAATCTGAGTGTGGTGCAGACCCTACGAAGCCATGGAACCAGGTTGTCAACAAGGAACTTTCCAAGCTGATCGTGGCTCCATAATGGTGTTAGCTGTCTTTACACGGGGTCCTCTGATCCAACTGAACAGATCATTCACTGGATGGTTATGTTCGGCTACTTGGAGACCATTTGCAGCCATTAAACAATAGAATTTTTATGGATGACGATTCGCCAAGTCACTGGGCCACAGTTACTCGCTAGGGGGGGGGGGGCGTTTGAAAAGTGCGTGCAGAGTCCGAGAGATGGCACCGCCGGCGCGTATCGAGGTCATGTTTAGTTAGTAGCATCTTTGGAAAGAACGCACACCAAGTTTCAGCCATATTTCTCTATTTGGTTGTGTTTGGCATTCGTGTGAAGCAAGGAAGTCGAGTGATTGTCAAAGAATGGACGAAAAATAATTTCGTGTGGTAATTAAACATTACTTTATGAAAGGCAAAACGCCTCAGGAGACTAAAGAGAAGCTTGATAAACATTACGGTGACTCTGCACCTTCGGATAGAACAGTTTATAAGTGGTTTCAAAATTTTCGGAGTGGCCATATGGGCACAAGTGATGCTGAACGTTCTGGATGCCCTGTGGAGGTTACGACTCCAGAAATCATTGATAATATCCATGATATGGTGATGAATAACAGAAGAGGTAAGGTGCGTGAGATTGCTAGTGCTGTGGGCATCTCGAATGAACGGATACATAATATTTTACATAAACATTTGGAGATGAGAAAGCTATCTGCAAGATGGGTTCCGCGATTGCTCACGCTTGACCAAAAACGGAATCGTGTGAAGTATTGCAAGGATGGTTTGCAGATGTTCAGGAAGAATCCGCAGGACTTCAAGCGTCTTTCGCCACTGCAGATGAAACATGGATACATTAATATACTCCTGAGACCAAACAACAATCTAAACAATGGGTTACCAAGGGAGAATCTGCACCAAAAAAGGCGAAGGCCATTCCTTCGGTCGGAAAGGTTATGGCGACTGTCTTCTGGGATTCGCAAGGGATAATCCTCATTGACTATCTGGAAAAGGGTACAACTATTACAGGTGAATATTATTCATCGTTACTGGACCGTTTGAAAACCGATCTGCAAGAAAAACGCCGGCGATTGGACCACAAAGAAGTTATTTTCCATCACCATAAAGCTCCAGCACACACCTCAGCAGTTGTGGTCGCAAAATTAATGGAAATAGGATTCCAACCCGTTTCACTTCCCCCTCTATTCTCCAGACTTGGCTACCTTGGACTTCTATTTGTTCCCCAATTTGAAGAAATGGCTGGCGTGACAATGATTTTATTCAAATGAGGAGGTGATTGCAGCAACTAATAGCTATTTTGTAGACTTGGACAGTTCCTATTATTCGGAAGGGATCAACGAATTAGAACAGCGTTGGACGAGGTGTATAAGTGTAACAGGAGACTACGTCGAAAAATAAAAAAGGTTTACCCCAAACACATAAGTAGTTTTTATTTTTGCACGGACTTTTCAAACGCCCCACGTATGGTTTGAACACCATTCAGGACAGTTCGAGCGAATGATTTGGCCACTCAGATCTCACGAGATGAATCCCATCAAATATTTATGGGACATAGTCGAGTCAGTTTGCTCACAAAATCCTGCCCTGGCAACGCTATCACAATTATGGACGACTGTAGAGGCAGCGTTGCTCAGTATTTCTGCATGGGATTTCCAACGACTTGTTGAGTCCATGCCACGACGTGTTGCTGCACAACGCTGGCAAAAAAGACGTCCGACACGATATTAGGAGGTATCCCATGACTTTTGTCGCCTCATGTAACGTAAACGGAAAATATTGAATCGATTACTGGTCCATGTTGGATGCCGTTAATTAGAATTTTAAATATAGGACAGCAAAAGCCAGAGGGTAGTGCGGCAAAAGCACACCAACGGACGAGGTGGAAGGCGCAAAGAGAGCGTGCTAGCTCACAAGGGAAATTCCCCATCGCACCCTCCTCAGATTTGCTGGTAAGAGGTCCCAGTGGACAGCCCGCCAAAAACTGAACATATATCAAGCATAAAAACAGGAAGATGCTGTACTGAACTGTTGAAAAAAATCAAAGTAGAAACAGTGAACGACCAAAAAACAAGAACTGCAATAAATAGGAGCCTGATACGGCAATGGCGTCGTGGGTAAGTGATCGTGGTTTTGGATTCAAATGGCTTTGAGTACTATGTGACTTAACATCTGAGATCATCAGACCCCTAGAACTTAGAACTGCTTAAACCTAACTAACCCAAGGACATCACACACATCCATGCCCGAGGCAGGATTCGAACTTGCGATTAGCGGTCGTGCGGTTCCAGACTGAAGCGCCTAGATCCGCTCGGCCACACCAGCTGGCGTGGTTTTGGAATATCAAGCGGGCGAGACGTGTCCCAAACTCCCATATGCCATTTATATTAGTTTATTCACAACATTATGAACTGTCCGTCCGCTCATTGAAATGTTTGTTCTCTTTCTGTTGTCTTGGCAGTAGTTATAGTATATGAGTCTAGTGGTAATACTACGTTACCGTCGCAAGGTGTGATGAATAGACCACGGATTTTTAGGTCGTAAAAAAGTGTGTTTTAGGCACCTAAAATAGCTCCTTCAGTAGTTCATTTAGGCTATATGAAACCTAAAAATAGGCTCTAATAAAAATGATGCAGAGAAAATAAAAATAAATTAAAATACACAGTGTTGACAGTATGAACATCTTATTAGTCATTAAAACAAGGAGAATGAATACTTACACAGTTACAGAGCACAGCAATCTACAGCATTAATGTTGAACATAACTCCAAATATTTTTGAGTTCCTGAAATATAAAGATCTCCGTAAAAAAGATGTGGCAATGGTTTAATTAATGCATTCGTAGTTTCACATATTCTGACCATAGTTGCCTTCACAATAAATAACCAAAATCTTTTCTAGGTTTTCTAGTGAAAAACTGTGGCGCTTGTCAGTCAGAATCAATTTATACGCTGAAAAAGAACGTTCTACATCAACAGATGTGACAGGGGTGTACTTCATTTTCGGCACATGTTGGACAGGAATACTGCACTCAGGAGTGCTGTATTTTCCACTAAGTATATCGGCAGCTGCACACAACTCCTTCAGGCCAGTGTTCTTCTGCAAAACCGTTTGCATTTTTACCCGTACTTTTTCCCCTACTTCACCTGGCGCTTCATTAATTTTCGTTTTGACTTCTTCAAGAAAAGAAATATTGTCGTAGATAGGTCTCCCTGAGCCTTCTAATTGTGAAATTATTCTTGCCATAAATGTGTAGTGGGCCCTGATGTAAGATAAGTTCCGTTTTAAAGAAGAATCTTTGAGTAACTGCATTGCTGCAGTTACGGATGCAGCATCCTCCGGTATACTTTCAACCACCTTCTGGACAGCTGAGAGATGCTTACTATAGTATTCTGCTGCTATCAGCCACGTGCCCCAGCGGGTGACAACAGGCTCTGGCGGCAATGGGACATCTGGAAGCTATTCTATGAATGCCTGTATTCTTGTTGATGCCTTAACAAAAATTTTCTTCACCATAGATATTACTTTATTTACTTTAGGAAATTGTAGCCTTAGTTGATCTGCTATGCGGTTGATTCCATGCACTACACTAGTTACATGCAGCATCAATGGGTAGAATACTTTTAATAGTTGAAACGCTGCTATCATATATGCAGCAGCATCAGTGACGGCCAGAAGCATCTTATTCTCATCCACTCCGTTCGGGTATAGCACCTTAAGCCCATTGTTCACAAACTATTCTATTGTTTGTTGGTTAGTTTTTGCAAGCTGTTTTGAGTAAATCAAATGAGCCCTGGATGGAGCATCTGGATCTAGCTTGCCAATAATCAGGTTTGCAATGTAACGGCCAAAACTGTCAGTAATTTCATCCACAGAAATCCATATACAAAATTCTCCCACATCTTCTCGGGTTCTGTGCAATGCAGCATTGTAAGCTGTATCCACATAATTCTTACGTAAGGTTGACTCTGAAGGAATAGACTGATGGCAGTACTTCTCAAGAAAACCTCTGAAAATTGGGTTTTCTAGTTTCCGAAAGGGGATGTTTGCTGCCACAAGTGCATGACACAAATCACTGCAGAACTTGTTTTTTTTCGGAGGATCCACCAGATTTATTGGTTAAAAGAGTTTGCTTCAATTTTGACTTTCGTTCAACATTAGCTTTATGTGCGATTCCTTCTGCATGCTGAGTTAAGTGAGATTTCTTAACACTCGAAACCTAATACGAGAGAAAAGGGAAATGCAATTTAGAATCGCATATAATGAGTATTTCGTATTACTAAAGGATAGCGATAAAAAAGGATCCTAAATGACAGGAAAATAAGCAGTCTAAGAAAAACATCAACTAACCTCCTTGTTGCATGCTTGGCAGAAAATAATTTTCCTATCTGTTGTATAATGCGGAAAATCTTGCAGCCACTGCCTTATATGAGTAGACTTTGAACTAGCTGTTTTCGGCATGGCGTAGTATTATCACACAGAAACTAGAATTTATTTTGCACTTAGAACGTCAGTAACACTTAACACGTCGGTCGTTACACAGTGTGCTGATTTGTTTTCGCTGGGAAAAAGTGAACGATGACCTTTTTTTTTCTGCGGTGCATGGGAGCGGTAGGGGAAGTACCGTACTCGTTGCTGGACATATGGCACCTGACAGATGGCCGCCCCTTCTGAACAAGCGAATGGAATCTACCGGTGCTTCAGATGAAAACATCTCAATACTGGCAAATTACTTTTCGAACCGGAAAATTCACGTGTAATACCTTTCACGAAACAGAGTAGTTTGATAGGATTGCCTGTAGACAGCAGCGAGAAAATGCGCGAAGGGCAGTAATTTAGCTGTAGAGGGCGTCTACGATTAACATTGTGATTTTTTAATCCGTGCTCAGCTTAAGGCCTATGAAACCGTTTCTTTGCAAAAATACACAGCTGGCCAGAACCCTACGAACGAAATATTTTCAAATGTAACACTTAGTACTCCCACGTTCGATTCTAATGTGTAACTCAAATCTTTGACCGGTTCCCGTTCGCTCACCGAAGTTAAGCACTGTAGCGCTCGGCACGTACTTGGATGGATGACCATTCAGCCGTGCCGAGTGCTGTTGGTAGTAAGGCAAGCAAAGGAATTGTAAACAGTCTCTAACGACCTTCGCCTTTGACGAGACGTAAAGCCCTAAGTTTACTTCCTTTTTCTAATCTTTGAAAACACAAGAACTCTATGTCAGATTAACGAAATAGGTACTTTTTAGGATTTTGATGCCGAAATAGGCAAAATTAGGCGTCAACGTCGAATTACGCAATTTTAGGTCCTATAGAACTAAAGGTATTCAGTTTAGTTAGTCATGAAACGCATAAGTACCAACTTATATGCAAATTGGAGCTTAGGAAAAAAAAGTAGGTTTTAACCTAAAGATCCGTGATCTATTTTTTACATATGAATAATAAAACACCTATAAAGAGTATTTGGTATTAACAGGGATAGCGATATAAAAAAAATAAAAAAGACTGAAATGTTAGGCAAATACGAAGCATGAGCGTATATCAACTAGCCACCTTGCTGCACGCTGGGAAGAAAATATTTTTTTCCATCTGTCGTATAGTGTGGAAAAACTTGGAGCCACTGTCTTATATGATGAAATAGGCACTTTTTAGGATATTAAAGCCGAAATATGCAAAAATAGGCACTAACGTCGGAATAGGCTTTTTTAGGCTCTATAGAATTAACGCATAAGTACAAATTTTTATGCAAATAGGAACTCAGGAACAAAATAGGTTTTTACCTAAAATCCGCAGTCTAGTGATGAATACCGCTAGTAGGCGAGATACCACATAGACTTCTCATAGAAATGAAAACAACAAATAAACGAGTATGAACTACACTCCTGGAAATGGAAAAAAGAACACATTGACACCGGTGTGTCAGACCCACCATACTTGCTCCGGACACTGCGAGAGGGCTGTACAAGCAATGATCACACGCACGGCACAGCGGACACACCAGGAACCGTGGTGTTGGCCGTCGAATGGCGCTAGCTGCGCAGCATTTGTGCACCGCCGCCGTCAGTGTCAGCCAGTTTGCCGTGGCATACGGAGCTCCATCGCAGTCTTTAACACTGGTAGCATGCCGCGACAGCGTGGACGTGAACCGTATGTGCAGTTGACGGACTTTGAGCGAGGGCGTATAGTGGGCATGCGGGAGGCCGGGTGGACGTACCGCCGAATTGCTCAACACGTGGGGCGTGAGGTCTCCACAGTACATCGATGTTGTCGCCAGTGGTCGGCGGAAGGTGCACGTGCCCGTCGACCTGGGACCGGACCGCAGCGACGCACGGATGCACGCCAAGACCGTAGGATCCTACGCAGTGCCGTAGGGGACCGCACCGCCACTTCCCAGCAAATTAGGGACACTGTTGCTCCTGGGGTATCGGCGAGGACCATTCGCAACCGTCTCCATGAAGCTGGGCTACGGTCCCGCACACCGTTAGGCCGTCTTCCGCTCACGCCCCAACATCGTGCAGCCCGCCTCCAGTGGTGTCGCGACAGGCGTGAATGGAGGGACGAATGGAGACGTGTCGTCTTCAGCGATGAGAGTCGCTTCTGCCTTGGTGCCAGTGATGGTCGTATGCGTGTTTGGCGCCGTGCAGGTGAGCGCCACAATCAGGACTGCATACGACCGAGGCACACAGGGTCAACACCCGGCATCATGGTGTGGGGAGCGATCTCCTACACTGGCCGTACACCACTGGTGATCGTCGAGGGTACACTGAATAGTGCACGGTACATCCAAACCGTCATCGAACCCATCGTTCTACCATTCCTAGACAGGCAAGGGAACTTGCTGTTCCAACAGGACAATGCACGTCCGCATGTATCCCGTGCCACCCAACGTGCTCTAGAAGGTGTAAGTCAACTACCCTGGCCAGCAAGATCTCCGGATCTGTCCCCCATTGAGCATGTTTGGGACTGGATGAAGCGTCGTCTCACGCGGTCTGCACGTCCAGCACGAACGCTGGTCCAACTGAGGCGCCAGGTGGAAATGGCATGGCAAGCCGTTCCACAGGACTACATCCAGCATCTCTACGATCGTCTCCATGGGAGAATAGCAGCCTGCATTGCTGCGAAAGGTGGATATACACTGTACTAGTGCCGACATTGTGCATGCTCTGTTGCCTGTGTCTATGTGCCTGTGGTTCTGTCAGTGTGATCATGTGATGTATCAGACCCCAGGAATGTGTCAATAAAGTTTCCCCTTCCTGGGACAATGAATTCACGGTGTTCTTATTTCAATTTCCAGGAGTGTATGTTACAAAAAAGAAATTTAAGAGTCAAGACTTCTAAAACGGAACGCAGCTCCAAAAACGTTAAAAACATATGTTTTGACAGAGGACAAACAAACTGTGTGATTGTGAAACTGTTGTGTTCATTTGTTGCAGCTTATGTCACAAACTATTATGTTTTCATCATTTTCTTGGGAGCGATCACATTCACTTTCATACGAATACCTAAATCGGGCAAGGAGTCATATCTGACCCGGTTACTAAACATACAACTAAGGTGCGTCGATAAGAGAGTCCTATCATATGACACACGTACTGTCATTAATGCAGTGTCTGACAGTCCAGACGTGTTTTGCAGTGGAGGATTCGGTTGACTTGTCGCCTTGTCATCAAGCGTTTGCGGTTCTATTCGAAAGCCACTTCCATTCGGCTGCTAATAGAGTAGTTATGTAGAACCTTACACCTCGCTGTTGCTAGAGGACGTTACACCACGACACAGACACAAATTTGAATAAAGAGAATAGTGGACAAAAAAGAAAAATTGCCCTAGGGAGGTTTGAGTATGGCTCGCCCGCTTGGCAGTCCAACCCCGCAATCACTTAACCACGACGCAAATTCTCCACGCAGCTCCTCAATATTGCAATTCTTATTCTTCGACCATTCACTGTTCCTATTTTGCTTTTTCTCGCAGTTCAGTACACCTTCTTCCTGTTTTCATGCTTGATTTTTTGACGGGCTGTCCGCTGGGACCTCCTACCACTAAATTTGATTGGATTGCGATGGGAAGTTTCCCTTGTGAGAACAAAGTTCCAGACGCACGTCAGCCGTCAGACTATGCTCATTCCACCTTGGGCACGAGCCTAAGATCTATACAGTTACAAGGAATTAGAGCCTCAGATGGATGTTGCAAAGATGTGGAATGATTATTTAGTGCTTCATGGCAATGGTAATTAGACTACGAATCACGTGTGAGCTACGCAAATGTTAAGTTTATGCAATACTCGATTATGTCGACGCTATGATTCACATCGTCGTCTTATTCGTTATCATAAATCACCTGGGTCGGTATTTATTTTGTATTCTCTTATCAGTGTAGTATTCTCTTATCAGTGTAGTTGTTATTGATCCAAGTCATGTTGTCTGTGGCAGATTCGTGGCCAAGAACCTAGAATATGTTAGTGTTAAAATTATAATGAAAAACTACCATATTTCCTTAATAAAGATTGTCAGAAATTTATACTATCGTGAAAGGAAATTCATCGACTGAATCTACTTAAGATATGAGTCTAAATTTAACTGTTGCGCAATGTTGTAACGGAATTTGAATTTCATGAAAAGTTAACTATTAGTCTAAAAATAGCTCTGTTTTAACAGTAACAGTAAATTAATATTCATGATAAATGACTAAATTGAGGGTATTTTTGGTCTGTCGTTGCACCTACAAAAATGCGTTATTTTTTCATCAAAAATCACGCGTTTTTGTAGTTGCAACGACAGACGAAAAGTATCCTCAAGAACTATAAAGCAACTACGGGCACTATAGCCACACAAATGAAGACTAAATTGAGTTCAGTATTTCATAGTTTTGACTATGGGATTTCTATGAAAGATAGAAGTGGTGCAGATTAACTTCCGTTGGTTACTTCAGATTTAATTTTGCTCAGAACTTTCTAAATTACTTTCGTAACTGTGAATGTGACAGAGTGACTTTTTGTTTAATTAGTGTCTCAGAGTAAAGTGCGTATTCAATACTATAGGTAAAAGCTGATTCATTAGCTTTCTCATGAAATAGTTAATGAAGAGAGTTAGTTACTTCTGAAATTTTCGGTTTACTTATTAAAATTTCGTGGCTCACTAAAATTATGTCCGAACTAGACCCGCGACCGAAATTTTATCTTGCTACAACTTATAACTGCAATTTTGTGTGACCTAATATGAAACTATTTATAATCATATAATCAACATTATTTTGTATTCTGAGTATGGTATATTTCGAGGAAGAATTAGTTGCAAGGAGTCTGATTGCAGATCTAACCATCAGTAACACGATCACGGTCAAAATATAGTAAAATGATAGCACACGACGTAGTTGTAAAGCGGTGTTACGATCTGTCATGCGAAACAGAACACACTTTTCTCGCATGGGCTCCTCAAAGCCCTAGATCAAGGCAGTCAGGTAGGTGTATTCCGAAAAGCATATCAGTTACTACCACACTTACGGCTTATTGTCGATAATATGATGGCTGAGGATTTCTTTGTAGAGAGAACGCACGTTGTCATCTTGGATGGAGAGTCATCGACAGATACAAAAGTAAATGAAGGCGCGCCCCAGATAAGTTGGGACCCTTGGTGTTCATGTTGTATATTAATGATCTGCAGACAATAGGCTATTAATAGTAAACACAGACTTTTCACAGATTATGGAGTTGTCTATGAAGAAATGTTGTCAGAAAAAAAGCTACACAAACTTTCAGTCAGATCTTGATATCATTTCAGTGGTGCAACGATTGCAAACTTGCTTTAGATGTTCAGAAACATAAAACTGCGCACTTCACAAAACAAAAAAAGTAGTATCCTATGACCACAACATGAGTAACTGACAACTGAAATCAGTCAACTTTTATAGATACTAGGCAGTAACAGTCTGTATGTATATGAAATGGAATGTTTGACGAGGTAAAAGAAATTATACAGGTAGTTAAGGGAGGGAAAGCCCCGCCCGGCTAGCCGCGCGGTCTGACAAGCTGCTTCCCGAGCGGGAAGGCGTGCCGGTCCCCGGCACGAGTCCGCCTAGCTGTGTCGAGGTCCAGTGTGCTGGCCAGTCTGTGAATAGTTTTTAAGGCGGTTCTCCACCTACCTTGGTGAATGCGGGCTGGTTCCCCTTATTCCGCCTCAGTTACACTATATCGGTGATGGCTGCACGTCCCCACGTATGCGTACACCATAATTACTCTAACACACAAACATTTGGGGTTACACTCGTCTGGTATGAGACATTCCCGGGAGGGAGGGGGGGGGGGTCCACTGGGGGTCGAGCCGCACAATAACCCTGGGTTCGGTGTGGGGCCGCGGTAGGGTGGGTGGACTGCTGTAGCCTGTTGTGGGGTAGTGAACCACTGAGGGCTATTATTAAAACGCAGCAAATGAAGCAGGTGAAAGGGAACATAAACGTCTAAAACTGAGATTAATGCAAAACGGCTAAGCAGGAGTGGCTGGAGGATATATGTAAGAATAGAGAAGCATATATTACTAGCGGAAACACAGATATCGCCTATAGCAAAATTAAAAAAAAAAAGGTAGTAGAAAAGAAGAGCAGATATGTGAATATCAAGAGCACAAATGGGAAACCCGTACTAAGCAAAGAATAGAAAGCTGAAAAAATGGTTCAAATGGCTCTAAGCACTATGGGACTTAACATCTGAGGTCATCAGTCCTCTAGACATAGAATTAAATAAACCTAACTAACCTAAGCACATCACACAACATAACATAACTCGAAGGTGAGAAGCATAATCGCCACGCTTGCTTCAGAACGGATTGGCGATGTAATTTCCAGGCCGCCCCTGACATGGGGTACAGACGCCTTTGGTAGGCCAGTAAATTTGAAGAAAGCAGTATGTGATCAATGCATTCTTCCTGTCATGACGTATGGCTGCGAGACATGGACACTGAACTCATTTACAAAAGGGAAACTTAGGACAGCACAGGGAGCCATGGAGAGATTAATGCTAGGCTATACAAGAAAGGACAGGAAAAGGGCAGATGACATCCGGTCTGTGACGAAGGTTAATGACATCTTAGAGACAATAGGTTCCTTGAAATGGCAGTGGGCTGGCCACATCGCAAGAAGAAAAGACAACAGATGGACGAAGCTAGTACTGGAGTGGAGTCCGAGAGAGCACCGGAGGTCTAGAGGAAGACCACCAGACAGATGGGACAAAGACATCAAGAAAATCGCTGGTAACATGTGGCAGAGAACTGCCCAAGACCGTCCCACTTGGAGAAGACTGCTGAAAGCCTACCTGAATCCACGACTCGAAGAGGCCACATCATTTAATGATTGAATTGGCTGATGATGATGATGATGATGATGAACCTAAGGACATCACACATATCCATGCCCGAGGCAGGATTCGAACCTGCGACCGTAGCAGTCGCGTGGTTCTGGACTGAAGCGCCTAGAACCGCTGGGTCACAGCGGCCGGCGAAAGCTGAAAGGTGGAAGAAGTACATAGAAAGGCTATACAAGGGAAATGTAATTAAAGGCAATATTATAGAAAGAGAAGGGGACGTAGATGAAGATGAGACGGGAGATATGCTACTCGGAGAAGAATTTGACAGAGCATTGGAAGACCTAACTGGAAACAAGGCCCCTTGAGCAGACGACATTCAGTCATAAATACTGAGATCCTTGGGAGAGCCAGACATAATAACATTATTCCATCCGATGTACAAGATGTATGGAACAGGCGAAATACTCTCAGACTTCAAGATGAATGTAATGATTTCAATTCCAGAGAAAACTGGTGCTCACAGGCATGAATATTAACGAACTATCAGTTTAATGACCAGTGGTTTGCAAAATACTAACACGAACTGTTTACAGAAGAATGGAAAAGCTGGCAGAAGCCGACTTCGGGAATGATCTGTTTGGATTACAGAGAAATATAGGAACACGAGAAGCAATACTTACCTCAAAACTTATCTTAGAAGACAGATTAAGGAAAAGCAAACCTACGATTATAGCTTTAACAGATTTGGAGAAAGATTTCGACAATGTCGAGTGGAATACACTCTCTGAAATTCTGAAGGTAGCAGAAGTAAAATACAGGGAGCGAAAGGTTGTACGCAACTTGCACAGAAACTAGACGGCAATTATAAAAGTTGAGGGGGATGAAAGGGAAACAGTGGTTGAAAGGGTGTGAGACAGGATTGTAGCTAATCCCGATGTTATCCAATCTGTAAGTTGACGAAGCAGTAAAGGAAACAAAAAAAATATTTAGATAAGAAATTAAAGTTCAGGGAGAAGAAACTTTGAGGTTTGAAGACGACATTGTAATTGTCAGAGACAGCAAAGGACATGCAAGAGCAGTTGAATGGAATGGGCAGTGTCTTGAAAGTAGGATATAAGATGAACATAATAAAAGCAAGAAAGGGTAATTAAATATAGTCGAATTAGATTATGAAACGGGACACTAAAAGTAATAGATGAGTTTAGCTATTTGGACAGTAAAGTAATTGCTGATGGTCGACGTAGACTGGCAATGGCAAGAAAAGCATTTCTGAAGAAGAGAAATTCGTTAACTTAGAATATAGATTTAAGTGTTAGTCAGTCTTTTCTGAAGATATTTGTCTCGGTGTAGCCTTGTATGGAAGTGGAAAGTGGACGATTAACACTTCAGACAAGAAGAGAATCTAAGCTTTTTAAATGTAGTACTACAGAAGAATGCTGAAGACTAGATGCGTAGATCACGTAATAAATGAGAAAGTACTGAACAGAATTGGGAAGAAAATAAATGTGTGGTATAAATTGATAAAAAAAAAGAGTCGGTTGGTAGGACACATTCTGAGACATCGAAGATTAACGAATTTAGCATTGAAGGGAAGTGTGGGAGGTAAAAATTGCAGAGGAAAACCATGAGACGAATACAGCAAACAAGTTCAAAAGCATGTAGGTTGCAGTAGTTATGAAGATGCTTACAAAGGATAGAGCAGTGTGGAGAGCGGCATAAAACCAGTCATCAGACTGAAGACCACAACAACAATGAAATGTAAAAATCATATAGTCCCAGTTCCGGTCGTAGGTAAAGCACGTAGCAAACTTTGGTTCATCGGTAGCATACTAGGAAAATGCAATCAGCGTACAAAGCAGATTACTAGCAAACATTCGTGTGACCAATCTTAGAATATTACTAAAGTGTGTTGGGCCTGTGCCAAATTAGACTAACAGGCGATATTACTTACTTAATTTCAGTACTCTATCGTCCGTCCCCGGTAGCTGAATGGTGACGGATTGCCAATCCTCTGGGCCCGGGTTCGATTCCGGCTGGGTCGGGGAATTTTCTCCACCTAGGGACTGGGTGCTGCGCTCTCCTCATCATCACCCTATCACCCTCATCGACTGCAGGTCGCCGAAGTGGCGTCAAATTGAAAGAGCGGCACCCGACGAACGGGCTGCCCGACCGGGGGGCCCTAGCCATACGATTAAATAAATAAAGTACTCTATCTGCTGCAATATGTAGTGAAAATTTAACACTGCTGGAGGAATGGTAGTTGTACAGAGTAAGCCCAGTTTCAGGTCAACGTCAGTGTAATGAGAACTTGCAAAATTTGTACCATGTATTATATATTGCTACAGAGAGACTGAATCGTAGTTTCTACGATATTGTGAGGTAACTGTCGAATCACTGTTCACAAGAGGGGTCATCAGAGCAGTATGTAGATGTATTTGTACGTGGTGTATGTAGTGAAATGTATGAACCTGGTAGCACTCCTACAGCGTCGAATTACTTACTAGGAAGATCGAGAGCACACAAAAAATATTTGCTTAAAAGTGTGGTACTGCTCTTGATAAGGATATAAAAATTCTTATAATTTGCTATGTGTCATTTTAACATATAGTGTTAGGTTGTTCAAGTCATGTCTTAAGGTAGAATTGTACTTGGTAGGGTAATTTAAATAACACAGTTTGTTTCCCATACACTGACTCTTTATATTTTAAGCTATCATCCAGGTTCCACATAAATACAATTTTTTCTTAAAATGAGTTTTCAACTTTTTTCCAAATTATACCTTAGGCACGATTAACGTTCCTGGTTTCTTAATCCGTATCCTCTATAGCCTACGTGGTACTTAGGACAAGAAGTTAGCGACGACGTAGTAAATCCTTGGAATAATGTAAAAAAAAGTCATATTAGCGAATAACAAACTATAAACGCAATGTTACTTCCATAGTTACACGTAATGAAATTATACATAAGAAACAATCTATAAATACTTAACAAATTAAATTGCTTAAATTTGCATATCGAATAGTAATTGGTTTGAACACAGATATCGCAGAAATACTTCTTAATTTTACTTTCCAGGCCAGCGCATACGCTATATACCCAATCTTTACATTACATACTCTGAATCATGTCTTCTTCTCAAGCTTCGTTACACAGCTGGCATAATCAGTTCTATCTGTCTTTATTTTTTTATTGTTACTAAAGTTTTCATGTATCTGTCTGTTTTTTATGGGTTTGTGCACAGGTTTCGCTTTTTATTTACGTTTCCCTTGGCTTCGACTTCCTTTCCGTAAGGACCTAATGTTAATTTTAATGTTAGTTTCGGTCGTTCGGTCGTTTCGTGTTTTTCTTCATAGCTGTTGTTATTCACGAAATAGGAGATAAAGTGTTCAAGTAAGACTTTATCTGTTGACTGTGAGTTTCGGCAACTGTTGGACTGTTGTTTTCGTGTCCATATTCTTGAGACATTGTAGAAGGTCCAGACTGATCATTGAGTGGTATTGCAACGTTAGGGGGCCCTCCAGATTTTCGTGTTGTTGCTTCAGTTCCATCAGCCGATTCTTGGTCTGACTGATCAACAATACGTACAGTAGCAGCTACAAAGTCCTCTTCTTTGTCGACATTTCTATCACATACCCACAAGCCTGTTGCCTTAAAACTGTTTAGTGCTGTGTCCATACAAACTGATCTAGGATGTCATTACCCAGGAGTCCTGGAATGTTAGCTTGTTTCACGACATTGCCAGGATATGAACGTAGCCACGAAGATGCCGCTATATTGTACTTGTTCCTTAGTGTTTTAAACAAAGATCTGTTAAATAGCTGGAGAGGACGTGTCTACTTTAGACGGTGGATAATGTGGTTTCCTCCACGTTGTATACAATGAAGAGCCAAAGAAACTGGTACACCAGCCTAATATATTGTAGAGCCCCAGCGAGCACGCAGGAGTGCCGCAACACGACGTGGCATGCACTCGACTAATATCTGAAGTAGTGCTGGAGGGAACTGACACCATGAATCCGGCGGAGCTGTCCATAAATCCGTAAGAGTATGATGGGCTGGAGGTCTCTTCTGAACAGCATGTTGCAAGGCAGCCTAGATATACTGTTCATGTCTGGGGAGTTTGGCGGCCATCGGAAGTGTTTAAACTCAGAAGAGTGTTCCTGGAGCCACTCTGTAACAACTCCGGGAGTGTGGGGTGTCGAATTGCCCCGTTGGAATTGCCCAAGTTCGTCGGAATGCACAATGGACATGAATGGATGAAGGTGATCAGACAGGATGCTTACGTACACCTGTCAGAGTCGTATCTAGACGTACCGTGGGCCCCATATCACCCCAACTGCACACGCCCCACACCATTACAGAGCCTCCATCAGCTTGAACAGTCTCTTGCTGACATGCAGGGTCCATGGATTCATGAGATGTTCTCCATACCCGTACACGACTATCAGTTCGATACAATTTGAAACGAGACTCGTCCGACCAGGCAACATGTTTCCAGTCATCAACAGTCCAATGTCGATGTTCACGGTCCCAGGCGAGGCGTGAAGCTGTTTGTCGTGCAGTCATCAAGGATATACGAGTGGGCCTTCGTCTCCGAAAGCCCATATCGATGATGTTTCGTTGAATGGTTGGCACGATGACACTTGCTGATGGCCTGGCATTGAAATCTACAGCAATTTGAGGGAGGGTTGAATTTCTGTCACGTTCAACGATTCTCTTCAGTCGTCGTTGGTCTCGTTATTGCAGGATCTTTTTCCGGCGGCAGCGATGTCGGAGATTTCTGATATTCACGGTACACTCGTTAATGTTCCTACGGGAAAGTCCCCACTTCATCGCTACCTCAGAGATGCTGTGTCCCATCGCTCGTGCGTCGACTATAACACCACGTTAAAACTCACTTAGCCGGCCGCTGTGGCCAAGCGGTTCTGGGCGCTTCAGTCCGGAACCGCACTGCTGCTACGGTCGCAGGTTCGAATCCTGCCTCGGACATGGATGTGTGTGATGTCCTTGGGTTAGTTAGGTTTAAGTAGTTCTAAGTTTAGGGGACTGATGACCTCGTCAACTCAGTAACCTTCTTGTTGATGGTTTGTATGCTGTACTGGGCATTACAGGTTATCACATTCTATCCAGACGTAACTAATGAATTAGGATGGCGCCTTATCACGTTATATGGACCACGAAGTTGTCAGTAGCCATATAAAGCAACTTTCAGTCTTCAAAATGAGTTTTAGCAAACTCATGAAGAAAGCTGTACACATGAAGCTTCTAAAGATTCAGTACACACATAATAACACACACGGGTTTTGTGAACTTTCACCATCTCCAGAGCCACGAATCCGTCGTGAATGATGACATCCCATTTAAAATTTGGCGTGGAAATCAACTGTCTCACCCCACCACAGCAATCCCGACTACTGAATAATTTAAAGTTGTGGTGGTTTCAAATATTTTCCACAGTTTTGCCGAAATTTGCGTTTTTCATTCGTTTTGAATATCTTTTTGAAAGCTGTATATCATGGGAGATCTTTCACTGGTGTTCAGATCAGTGGGGTAGTGGTTGAATGCCATAACATGGGCGACTCTAACCAGATCCATAAGCAAATCACGGCATTGCTGGAGTTTCCTATAATTCATAACATATCTTTTCTTATCCTCCAGTCTTGTCATGAACTTGAGTTCGAAACATTGTCTTTGAACTTGATGCTCTGAACATAGTGGCAGACTGTGGTGCTCATCATGAAAACTATTAGGATAAGTCAAATCTACCTCCAAGACATCAGAATCATATGCTACAGTCAAGGAATCCATATCATCGATTTCAGAACGAGTCAATCACTAAAACCCTCCAACACGTAAAGAAATTGTCGCATGGCAAACCTGTACACATTGTTAACATCAAATTACAGGATGTAGCTTGAATCACTGGTCCTGAATGATTCTGCCATTAATGGGTTAGTTGCCTAAGAGTATCCATCACGAATACAATGGCCAAGTTCCCAAAAATCCCGTGCTAAAAGAAGCGTAGCTTGTCCTAAACAGTTAAAAACTCGATTTCTACATGTGCGCTATCGACCATTGCATTCCATGCCAACCCAATTTCTATATAGTACTGGGTAGGATTCAGACTGTTTGTTGTCAGGCATATATTACAGAATTGCTCGAGTACATCTATAAGGAGGCGTACATTTGTGTCCATTACTTATTCCCCTAAGATAATAATATTGGAATCTTGGTAAAAACGCACCGTCTGATCATGTTCCTCATCCATTACGACAACCTCTGTAAGTATTCTGGAGGTACAGTTGTGTCAGTTCCCGTGGTTTCGTAGAACTTCTCAACAGCCAAAAAGCTTTAAACTAAGTTAGTACCACGGGCCATACCGAGCCATTCAAATAACATCACCAGTAGACGTTAAGTTGCAGCTACTGACAAAAACATCAGTTGTTTCCATATACAGGGTTAAACAACATAAAGAAGTTGTTGATGCTTTACCACAAGTTTATCAGTTACACCAGTGTCAAAAAAAGCGTCCGAAAATTTTAGGAAACTGGTATATAATAACGATCAAGAGATACAGAATATGCACTACGAACAAAGATGACGAAATAAGTTATGATCAGCTTTTTGTATTGTTTTAGAGTTTCCTGTACATTCATCTTTTGGTGTTATCACGTACCGGGTATTTATTGATATATTATGTTCCATGGAGTTCAGAAGTTTGTATTGAATGGGATAGAGCTCATTTTCTTTTTCTTTACATGTAAACACATTTTCGGAAAGGGGAAGGTATTGATAAATCGTTACTTTCTCTCAGGTGGCGTACCGCTGTAGATATACAGAAAGGTTACCGTAGTCCTGATAATGCTTCACTTCGACAAGGGAGGAATACCGATTACAGTTCGGAATCAGCCGCTCAATTCCGGTATATTGTTCTCCAGACAACTGATGTCATCGGTGGACGTTAAGATTAACCTTCGACATATGGGATATACGAAATAAGGTGTGCAGTGTACAGGAAGTATTCAGAGAATTACATGAGGATCTGCAGAAGGAGACTATTTTGGAGGCAATACAAAACGAGTATCATGATCTAAGACTTTCACATGAGAAACTGAGAGCACAATAAGTCAGTTGACAGAAACAGTACCAAGAGGATCGTTGAACGTGGAAGGAAAGATATTAAAAACTGTATCTGGTATGGCAGTAGGTGAAGATATACAAAACTTAAATAATACAACAGAACAAACAATAGCAGATAATACTAGAACTACATCAGAATAGCTTACCACGTAGTTTGCAAAGACGGAACAGAATGTGCTTAATAACACGAGAATGGTAAGAGACTCGGCTAAGGAAATGGCACAGTATACAAAAGGTACTGTGCAGACAATGAATAACAACTTGGAAAGAATTCAGACTCGGTTAAGTGCATTAGACAGGATAATTACCGCAGCCAGGCTGTTGCAAGCATTAGCAGATAGCTTGAATGACGCCGACACAATTCCTAGCAGGATTACGCCAAGCACTGAACGTAAGAACGTGTGAGGTACAGCTCTTAGGGCAAACGGGAGTATTGGTGTGTCAAACATAAGTGCCGGCTCCACAATCAAGTTTCTAGAGAATGTGAGCACATGGGATTTATTCAGTTTTCGCATGGGATGTTGTAACTATAAACTGTCACCAAAAAATGAATACCCATGGGCATGACCAAAATACAACTAAGAAACAGTGGTATATTCATAAATGGTGCAACTTCTGATACAGCAGGAGCACAGTTTCTTCTTGCAGCTGCTATCACGGGTACGACAATGATCCAGTGCTCGCTATCTCCGTTGTAGAGGCCGGAATAGCCGTTAGAAGTGTTACTCGCCAAAAACCTAACATTCCTCAACAACATCTTAAAATCTGACCTATTACATTCACTAAACTTGCTGACAGCGTCACAAAAAGCACGAATTTCGGCTGAATAAAGGTTCCAGGATATTCAGAACTACATAGATAAACAACGATGTAACATCGCCGGCCGCGGTGGTCTAGCGGTTCTAGGCGCTCAGTCCGGAACCGCGCGACTGCTACGGTCGCAGGTTCGAATCCTGCCTCGGGCATGGATGTGTGTGATGTCCTTAGGTTAGTTAGGTTTAAGTAGTTCTAAGTTCTAGGGGACTGATGACCACAGATGTTAAGTCCCATAGTGCTCAGAGCCATTTGAACCATTTTGATGTAACATCACGACCACACGCATTTCCACTACGAGTGCTACCATGGTTCAACTAACGGCTAATGCATTCTACTTTTGCTTGAGGCATAAAACCACGCATCCCCCTGAATCACCAATCCATAAAATTCCTTTCTAAATGGCTCTGAGCACTATGGGACTTAACTTCTGAGGTCATCAGTCCCGTAGAACTTAGAACTACTTAAACCTAACTAACCTAAGGACATCACACACAGCCATGCCCGAGGCAGGATTCGAACCTGTGACCGTAGCAGTCACGCGGTTCCAGAATGTAGCGCCTAGAACCGCTCGGCCACCCCGGCCGGCAAAATTCCTTTCAAGTGGGTAAATATTGGTAATAAGGAATAAAAAATCGTAATATAAAGTAAGAGTGAAAACGAGTAGAACATAAGTACACAACAGAAACCATATTTGATTAAGAACAGACCAAAAAAACTTTTCAAACATGTAAATAACGCTAATGGCTGTTGCCCCCAAGTAGTAGCCGTAAGCAGTCATCATCATCCTTAGCCTTCCTTGCTGGAAGGGCCGGACAGTATGCTGTTGTTTATCTCCACATGGTGCAGAGTTGCTGACAGATTACCCGAGTACACCCTTCCCATGCCTGTGACTGTTCTGGTAATATGCAGTTGCTGTTCTGGGAGTAATATCAGCTGTACAGACTACACGGCAACCAGTGCGGCTTGCCGCCTGTCCAACATCGTGTTTAAGTGAACCGTACACCGACGGGAGATGTCTCCCAAACATCACTGCAATAGCGTCAGAACATGCCGAGCGCATGCGCTGCACTGCCACTGGTTCAAATGGCTCTGAGCACTATTGGACTTAACTTCTGAGGTCATCAGTCCCCTAGTACTTAGAACTACTTAAACCTAACTAACCTAAGGACATCACACACATCCATGCCCGAGGCAGGATTCGAACCTGCGATCGTAGCGGTCGCACGGTTCCAGACTGAAGCGCCTGGAACCGCTCAGTCACACCGGACGGCTAAAGAAGGTACTTAAAACATCAATGTAGTCCTGTGCTGTGATAGTGCCACGCAAAACAACAACGGCTGCAAGCCCCCTCCATGAAAAACACGACCACACCATAACACCATCGCCTCAGAATTTTACTGTTGGCACTACACACGCTGGCAGATGACGTTCACCAGGCATTCGCCGTACCCACACCCTGTCATCGGATCGCCACATTGTGTACTGTGATTTGTCATTCCAGGCAACGTTTTTCCACTGTTCAATCGTTCAATGTGTACGCTCCTTACACCAAGCGAGGCGTCGTTTGGCATTTACCGGCGTGATATGTGGCTTATGAGCAGCCGCTCGACCATGAAATCAAAGTTTTCTCACCCCCCGCCTAACTGTTACAGTACCTGCAGTGGATCCTGTCGCAGTTTGGAATTCCTGTGTGATGGTCAGGATAGATGTCTGCCTATTACACATTACGACCATCTTCAACTGTCGGCGGCCTCTGTCAGTCAAGAGGCGTGGTCGGCCTGTACGCTTTTGTGCTGTACGTGTCCCTTCACGTTTCCACTTCACTATCACACCGGAAACAGTGGACATAGGCATGTTTAGGAATGTGGAAATCTCACCTACAGACGTATGACACAAGTGATACCCAGTCATTTGACCACGTTCGAAGTCCG
Source organism: Schistocerca piceifrons (assembly GCF_021461385.2). NCBI lineage: Eukaryota > Metazoa > Arthropoda > Insecta > Orthoptera > Acrididae > Schistocerca > Schistocerca piceifrons. The sequence continues at coordinate 802,154,729 of NC_060149.1, forward strand.
TGAGTACCGTGGAGCGCCCCATTCTGCTCTCTCACGATGTCTAAGGACTACTGAGGTCGCTGATATGGAGTACCTGGGAGTAGGTGGCAGTACAGTGCACCTAATATGAGGAACGTATGCTTTTGGGGGTGTCCGGATACAGCCACGTCTCGATCCCTGAGTCAACAGATGGGGACGTTTGCAAGACTACAACCATCTGCACGAACAGTTAGACGACGTTTGCAGCAGCATGTACTATCAGCTCGGAGACAGTGGCTGCGGTTACCCTTGACGCTGCATATACGAGGGTAATCCCAAAAGAAAGGTCTCCTATTTTTTATAAGTACATAGACCTGTTTATTTCTACAATGGTTTACATCAGTTTACAGCTTGAACATTTAGCTATTTTTCGGCATAATCACCATTTCTGTCGATGCATTTTTGTAGACGCTGTGGCAGTTTTTGTATGCCCATGTCACACCAGCTCGCCGCCATGCTGTTCAGAAAGTTACGAACCTCTTCTTTCACCTCGTCATCGGAGCTGAATCGTTGGGACCACAATTAACGCTGACAGGTACTGCGAGACTCTGAAAAAACTCAAACGGGCGTTTCAGAACCGGAGAAGAGGAATGTTTAGCAAGGGCGTATACATTCTCCATGACAACGCTCGCCCACACATCGCTCGGCAAACCATTGCTCTCCAGCAACAGTTTCAGTGTAACATAATCACCCACCCACCCTATAGTTCCCTAGGTTAAAAGAACATCTGGCCGGAAAGCGATTCAGCTCCGACGACGAGGTGAAAGAAGAGGTTCATAACTTTCTGAACAGCGTGGCGGCGAGATGGTATGACATGGGCATACAGAAACTGCCACAGCGTCTACAAAAATGCATTGACAAAAATGGTGATTATGTCGAAAACTAGCTAAATGTTCAAGCTGTAAACTGATGTAAACCATTGTAGAAATAAACAGGTCTATGTACTTATAAGAAAATAGGAGACCTTACTTTTGGGATTACCCTCCTATATAGTCGTTAATTAAATCATTCAGATTGATTCCCTCAGGAACATGAACAAGTCTTTAATTATTCCATCCAGCTACCACATTCATTCAAATGCATTTTCTTCCTCACAAAATATTCCGCATCGAGCGGCAGGTACAGCCACGGCCAGTGGTCTCCCCGCGCTGCCTTGGAGACAGAGTGCTGCGCTAGTGTCTCCAGTACGTGAGGCGAACTCAGACAGCACCTTGGGGTCACGCTGCGGTCAACGGTGACCACCACGTCTTCTCTACTGCAGGAGGTCGCGTCGTCCAAGCAACATTGCGGTAGACTTGCCCGGAGTCGAGGTCTAGACCAGTGTGAAGAGCAGGGGCTGGCAGCTGATGTGGTGTTGGCTGACCAGGTAGGGTAGACGGTCAGAGGTCCCTCGTTCGCGACCTGGAGTTTAAGGTAAAGAATCCCAGTTTCTGTGCTGAACGTGACGTACTCGGTTGGGCCACCGTTTAAATGTCGGTTCTCGGTGCTGAATTCGCCGAAGAGCTGCGTTTGTGTACCACTGCGAGCCATTTGGAACAGGGCAATGGCCGGCATCTGTTGTTATCAGCAGAACGCGTTGCCGAAGTGGAAGTCACTTAAGTCCTAGTGGCTTCTTGAACGCTGGTCCCAGGCCATTGACACCCACAACAGTGCCACAGAAGTCTTTATGCTGCTGAGGGGTGCTGATCAAGCATGGGCGACTGCAAACTGCAGTCCAGCCTACACACAGACAGCACGCTCACTGATACTACATGCAGCATGACTGCGTCTGAGTACCAATCATTCCTCGCCAGATGACGCTGCTATTGCCTGGAGGGTTTTATATCGATAGTAGGTCGGTGATCATAATGTACACTACTGTCCATTAAAATTCCTACATCAAGAAGAAATGCAGATGATAAACGGGTATTCACTGGACAAATATATTATACTAGAACTAATGTTTGATTCCTTTTCACGCAATTTGGGTGCATAGATGCTGAGAAATCAGTACCCAGAACAACCACCTCTGGCCGTAATAACGGCCTTGATACGCCTGGGCATTGAGTCAAACAGAGCTTGGATGGCGTGTACAGTTACAGCAGCCCATGCAGCTTCAACACGATACCACAGTTCATCAAGAGTAGTGACTGGTGTATTGTGACGAGCCAGTTGCTCGGCCACCATTGACCAGACGTTTTCAATTGGTGAGAGATGTGGAGAATGTGCTGCCCAGGGCAGCAGTCGAACCTTTTTTGTATCCAGAAAGGCCCGTACAGGACCTGCAACATGCGGTCGCGCATTATCCTGCTGAAATGTAGGGTTTCGCAGGGATCGAATGAAGGGTAGAGCCACGGGTCGTAACACATCTGAAATGTAACGTCCACTGTTCAAAGTGCCGTCAATGCGAACAAGAGGTGACTGAGACGTGTAACCAATGGCACCCCATACCATCACGCCGCGTGATACGCCAGTATGGCGATGACGAATGCACGCTTCCAATGTGCATTCACCGCGATGTCGCCAAACAAGGATGCGACCATCGTGATGCTGTAAACAGAACCTGGATTCATCCGAAAAAATGACGTTTTGCCATTCGTACACCCAGGTTCGTCGTTGAGTACACCATCGCATGCGCTCCTGTCTGTGATGCAGCGTCAAGGGTAACCGCAGCCACGGTCTCCGAGCTGATAGTCCATGCTGGTGCAAACGCCGTCTAACTGTTCGTGCAGATGGTTGTTGTCTTGCAAACGTCCCCATCTGTTGACTCAGGGATCGAGACGTGGCTGCACGATCCGTTACAGCCATGCGGATAAGATGCCTGTCATCTCGCCTGCTAGTGATACGAGGCCGTTGGGATCCAGCACGGCGTTCCGTATTACCCTCCTGAACCCACCGATTCCATATTCTGCTAACAGTTATTGGATCTCGACCAACGGGAGCAGCAATGTCGCGATACGTTAACCCGCAATCGCGACAGGCTACAATTCGACCTTTATCAAAGTCGGAAACGTGATGGTGCGCATTTCTCCTCCTTACACGAGGCATCACAACAACGTTTCACCAGACAACGTCTGTCAACTGCTGTTTGTGTATGAGAAATCGGTTGGAAACTTTCCTCATGTCAACACGTTGTAGGTGTCGCCACCGGCGCCAACCTTGTGTGAATGCTCTGAAAAGCTAATCATTTGCATATGACAGTATCTCCTTCTTGTCGGTTAAATTTCGCGTCTGTAGCACGTCATCTTCGTGGTGTAGCAATTGTAATGGCCAGTAGTGTATCTTCCACACACTGGCACCACACTCGGCTGGAGGATGATGGGTGGGGGGACACAGATCCACACCACACCAGGCAGTTAGTAGTTACCAGTGTGAGCTTGGTGCAGACAGTAATCGCCCAGCGTGCTCCCCTACTCTCGAGGCGCTTGAGCAAACACACAGACACAGGGTCCACTAGCCCGCAGCAGCAGCTGCATGATTTTCATCTAATTCAGAGTGCTTAAAGACGTGTAGCTGGTTTACCATAGTCAGTATGGTACTGGCAAATAGAACAAGGAATTGGCCCCCATTACAAACTGGTTGTGCTAAATGAGGCACACATTTTATATTTAAATTAAGAAGCCGTATTAAATACCTTTTATTTTATTCGATCCCTTTTTTTACATCCTTCACAGCACATTTTAATAGGAGGTGCGCCATCAGCCTCATAATCTCCATCTGACTGTAAATATCTATAATAAAAGTCATAAATTCATCATTGTGAAACATCAGCGGCAGCTTGTGAAATTTGTGTGTATTATTAGTCAAAGCAGGCACCAGTTCTTTAGGAAGTAGATAGTAATCCCTTGCATTCAAATTATAGCACTCCTCTATAAGTTTTTTATATATTTCAAATATCACCTTCAAAATGCATCGCCGGCCGGTGTGGCCGAGCGGTTCTAGGCGCTACAGTGTGGAACTGCGCGACCGCTACGGTCGCAGGTTCGAATCCTGCTTCGGGCATGGATGTGTGTGATGTCCTTAGGTTAGTTAGGTTTAAGTAGTTCTAAGTTCTAGGGGACTGCTGACATCAGAAGTTAAGTCCCATAGTGCTCAGAGCCATTTGAACATTTTTTCAAAATGCATCGACAGAAATGGTGATTATGTCGAAAAATATCTAAATGTTCTAGCTGTAAACTGATTTAAATCATTGTAGAAAGAAACAGGTCTATGTGCTTATAAAAAAAATTGGAGACCTCACTTTTGAGATTACCCTCGTATATGCAGCGTCAAGGGTAACCGCTGCCACGGTCTCCGAGCTGATAGTCCATGCTGGTGCAAACGTCGTCTAACTGTTCGTGCTCAGGGACCGAGACGTGGCTGCACCATCCGTTACAGCCATTCAAATTTGATCCCTCATGAACATGAACAAGTCTTTAATTATTCCATCCAGCTAGCACAGTCATTCAAATGCATTTTCTTCCTCACAAAATATTCCACATCGAGCAGCAGTTTTAACCTAGGGAACAGGTGATACTCACTGGGCGCCAAGTCAGGACTATAAGGTGGGTGGGTGATTATGTTCCACTGAAACTGTTGCAGGAGAACAACGGTTTGCCGAGAGATGTGTAGGCGAGCGTTGTCATGGAGAATGTTTTGTGGACTGGCAAGACAGCCAATCCACTGTGACGGGTAGCCGAAAGGCACGCGTTTAAGCTCACGCAGGCTGGCGTGAGGTCTGGAACAGTTAAAGGAGGTGAGGCTCTAAAAAAAGGTACGTGGCTTCTGGAATACTTAACTTTAATCCATAATTGGTGAACATCGGTCTGACGGTACATGCATCACAAAATAAATAGCAAATGATAATGGCGCCTTGCTAGGTCGTAGCAAATGACGTAGCTGAAGGCTATGCTAACTATCGTCTCGCCAATGAGAGCGTAATTTGTCAGTGAACCATCGCTAGCAAAGTCGGCTGTACAACTGGGGCGAGTGCTAGGAAGTCTCTCTAGACCTGCCGTGTGGCGGCGCTCGGTCTGCAATCACTGATAGTGGCGACACGCGGGTCCGACGTATACTAGCGGACCGCGGCCGATTTAAAGGCTACCACCTAGCAAGTGTGGTGTCTGGCGGTGACACCACAGAATGTATACGTCCTTGTTCAACATTAGATACATACAATATTAGATTTATGCCATTTGAATATGTAATAGGCGTCAACACTCTGCATCTTGATGAATCCATCGTTTTCTAATTCCACCACTGGTACGTATACTGCTGTAATTTACTCCAGAGTATTTAGAATGAATAGACTTAGCAAATTCTCTGGAAACACCAGTGTCGTGCAGTCGCTAACAGTGCCTTAATGGTCGACTGCAAAGTCTCCAGAATGCTTTGGTGCTGAGAACTTGCTACATACTCTCGTCACCTGTATTTAAATTGACAATTAACACCCTCATCCTCTTCTTATCGCATCTATCGTCTAGTATCATGCTCTTAGTCATGTCACACAATGAACTTACATATAGTTTTTTTCGTTTTTATAATATTTCACGCATTGTTGTGAATGCTCTATATTAATGGCAGTTGAAAATAACGCGCAACCAGTCGAGTGTGTATCTAACACATTCCTTCGTCTTGCTGCAGATCAGGCGAAGCCATCACGGCAGCCACCTGATGTTAGAATTATGTTATATGATCACCTACATTTTAATCATCAATGACAGCAAGCTTGTTAGTGTGGGTATGATCTCGGATCGCGAGTTCTACACAGTACTGGTTTCCGACAATGTTTGATATAGTGACACCATAGCCGAACTATCCCTAGATGAGAAGCTTCGCCTATGCAAAGCTTCGATGCGGATTACCACCATGATCAATGGAATTGGTAAAGCTCCTACCTCAGAGGACTTCCCAGGCGCAATTGGAGTTCACAACGAGAAAGGACTACACTCATCTACAGGAACAGACATTTAAAAACTTAATGTACCGGATGATCAAAAAGTCAGTATAAATTTGAAAACTTAATAAACCACGGAATAATGTAGATAGAGAGGTAAAAATTGACACACATGTTTGAAATAAGATGGGGTTTTATTAGAACCACCCCATATTGCTAGACGCGTGAAAGGTCTCTTGCGCTCGTCGATTGGTGATGATCGTGTGCTCAGCCGCCACTTTCGTCATGCTTGGCCTCCCAGGTCCCCAGACCTCAGTCCGTGCGATTATTGGCTTTGGGGTTACCTGAAGTCGCAAGTGTATCTTGTTCGACCGACATCTCTAGGTATGCTGAAAGACAACATCCGACGCCAATGCCTCACCATAACTCCGGGCATTCTTTACAGTGCTGTTCACAACATTATTCCTCGACTACAGCTATTGTTAAGGAATGATGGTGGACATATTGAGAATTTCCTGTAAAGAACATCATCTTTGTTTTGTCTTACTTTGTTATACTAATTATTGCTATTCACTTTTGTATTTTTTTTTTGTTCTAATAAAAAACCCTGTCATTCCAAACATGTGTGTCAATTTGTACCTCTCTATCTACATTATTCCGTGATTTATTCAGTTTTCAAATTTATACTGACTTTTCGATCACCCGGTATGTCAGTTATGCAATTCAGCATGCTCACGACAAGCGGCTAAGCTTATAACAATATGTATACCGGTTCTACGAAACAATGTGGACCAGTTTGATGGAGTTAGTGCGCCAAACTCCTAATCCGTTGGGAGGAGAAGGAAGGAAGGAAGAAAGGAAGATTGGGCTAAAAGTCCCGTCGACGTCGAGATCATTAGAGACGGAGCACAAGTTCTGATTGGGTCAAGGTAGGGGAAGGAAATCGACCATGCCTTTTCAAAGGAACCATCTCAGCATTTTTCTGGAGCAATTTAGGGAATTCATGGAAACCTAAATCTGAATGGCTGGAGGCGGGTTTTAACTGTCGTCCTTCCGAATGCGAGTCCAGTGTGCTGATCCGTTGAAAGAAATCATCGCTCGACTGTATGACGCATGGTGTATATCGATACATGGTAATATGTATGAACCAACCATGCTTGATGTGGGTAGCGAACTATGAGCACATTTAAGCATGTATATCTATCTTCACATATGTAAGAATTTACAAATTTCTTAAAACATCAGGTTCGCCAAGATCGCTTGGAAATCTTATTATTGATTACCGGTTTCGACAGATCTGATCTGTCGTCATCGGATCTTGTGACATGTTAACACAAGTTCGTGTCACAAGATCCGATGATGACAGCACAGATCTGTCAAAACCGATAATCAATTAAAAGATTTACAAGCGATCTACACGAACCTGGTTTTTTTTTTTTTAAGAATAATATAAAGATTCGGTCGCCCCAACATTCGACACAATGTTGAACATACACTGCCGGAAAAAAATTAGTACATCTTGAAGGATGACGCCGATTTTGATCTGATGACAGCATATGTCACCTGGGAGGTAGTGAATGTACTGATAATGGGTTCAGCGTCGTCCTCCAACAGATAGCGTAATGGCATAGCTACTCGAGTGCCATCTGTGTCTACTCTTTAATAGGGAATGCTCACAAACAGAACGATCTGTGTGGTGCAAATGTCTCAAGCAAGGCTGGCCGAAGTGGCCGAGCGGTTCTAGGCGCTACAGTCTGGAACCACGCGGCCGCTTCGTCACAGGTTCGAATCCTGCCTCGGGCATGGATGTTTGTGATGTCCTTAGGTTAGTTAGGTTTAACTAGTTCTAAGTTCTAGGGGACTAATGACCTCAGCAGTTGAGTCCCATAGTGCTCAGAGCCATTTAAACCATTTTATAAGCAGAATGTTGTTCGACCCATTCTTTTGCCGTTCTCGCAATAGGAACGTGATGCGTTTTTTCAACAGAATATTGCTCGCTCACAAATTGCTCGTGACACTCAGTGTGCTTTGCAAGACGTGAAGCAACTTCCCTGGCCAGCACGATCACCGGACTTGTCTCCAATGGGGCACTTCTGAGATATGATGTGACGAGAAGTGACTCGTGTGACTTGACAGCCAACAACTCTTACAGAACTACTTGAACAGGTCGAGCAGGCCTAGAATAACGTATCCCACACGACAGTATTCGCCATCTGTATGATCAACTGGATGCCGGAGTCAGCGCCTGCATTGCCGCCCGTGGGGGCTGCATCACATGGTATCATGGGTGTTTCAGCATGAGTCGACATCTGGTACCTCATAACCGCTTGTGCTATTGATCTGTAAATGTTATCATTTCATTTAGTCCATATGTACTACAATAAATCTTGAGTGAACTGGAAACCTCTAAAAGGGTGTAATACATTTTTTTTCAGCGGTGTATATAAATTTATAAATGAATAAACCTCCAGCTATCAACATAGCTGAGTGGGCTGCACATTTTGTTATAAGGACTGCACAGTAACCGACTAGTCCTGTTATCATGCTGATACCGAGAAGAAGGAAAAAAGGTAATTCCTACCCTACAACGCAGGCTCTTTAATTATTGGACTTCTACTGTGAGAAGGCTAATCTTGTTCTATCATTACTAACACATCCTGACTAGGTTCGCTTTAAGCATGTATACAGGGTGTATCATAATTAATGGCGTAAACGCATACAGTTGAAAGTACACGATACTAGAAGCAAAAAAGTCTCAGTAAACATGGGGTCGAAAACGCATACCTTTAAGAGCTACAAGCAATTTTTCATCTTCGATACTATGAAACAAATCTCTTCTTCTGCGAGCTCTTTGCTTTCCATATTTTTGGAAGTGACAGTATGGACCAAAACAAGAAAAAAAGTCCAGTAAACATGTGCTCTAAAATGCATACCTTAAAAGCTATGAGCATTTGTTTATTAGAATAGTTATGCTTCAAAGTAGCGAAGATGAAAAAGTGCTCATAGCTCTTAACGTATACGTTTAGAGCAGATGTTTGCTGGAAATTTTTTCTTGTTTAGTCCATACTGCCACTTCCAAAAATATGGAAAGCAAAGAGCTTGCAGTAGAAGAGATTTTTTTCATAGCATCGAAGATGAGAAATTGCTCGTAACTCTTAAGGTATGCGTTTTCGACCCGATGTTTACTGAGACTTTTTTGCTTCTAGTATCGTGTTCTTTCAACGTCTTGTCAAAATCAGGGTCACTTTGTGTGGTGTCACCGCCAGACACCACACTTGCTAGGTGGTAGCTTTAAATCGGCCGCGGTCCATTAGTACATGTCGGACCCGCGTGTCGCCACTTTCAGTGATAGCAGACCGAGCGCCACCACACGGCAGGTCTTGAGAGACGGACTAGCACTCGCCCCAGTTGTACGGACGACGTAGCTAGCGATGCACACTGACGAAGCCTCGCTCATTTGCAGAGCAGATAGTTAGAATAGCCTTCAGCTAAGTCAATGGCTACGACCTAGCAAGGCGCCATTAGTAACATTGCATGTATCTATGGAGTCTCACTTATATCGTCAATAGCGATGTACCAAGGATGGATTAAAGTTAAGTATTCCAGAAGCTACGTACTTTTCTTTATAGCATTCATTACGTATCCTGTTGCAGACCTATCTCTATCCTGCGTGAGTTAACGCGTGCCTTTCGGCTACTTCCGTGGCGTGGATGTCTTGCTACGCCACAACACTTTGGATAAAGGGGAAGAAATCATCTTCCAAAACTTTCAAGTACCGCTCGGTAGTCACCGTGCCATCAAGGAATATTGCACCAATTATTCCGTAACTGGACATTGCACACCACACAGCCACTTGTTGAGGTCGAAGAGGCTTCTCAGTCGTGAAATGCGGATTCTCAGTCCCCGGAATGTGCCAACTTTGCCGGCCGGAGTGGCCGAGCGGTTCTAGGCGCTGCAGTCTGGAACCGCGCTACCCCTACGGTCGCAGGTTCGAATCCTGCCTCGGGCATGGATGTGTGTGATGTCCTTGGGTTAGTTAAGTTTAAGTAGTTCTAAGTTCTAGGGGACGGATGACCTCAGATGCTAAATCCCGTAGTGCTCAGAGCCATTTGAACCATTTTTTGTGCCAACTTTGCTTATTCACGAACCCATCCAAATGAAAGTGGGCTTCGTCGCTAAACCAAACCATACAGTACATACTAATTCCCATCATGCCGTACGGCCAACCATGCAGTTTGAACGTCCTAACGCAGACCGTTCAGAAGTTATGACTTTGCATAATAATAATAATTGTCACCCTCTATACTTTCAAAAACATATTTCGCTCCAAATATCGGATATTGCAGGAGAATCCACAAGACATCGATGGAGTAACGTACCAGACGTCCAGAGAAAGTAGGGATGTTCCGCCACCTGAGAAAGTAAAATCAAACTTGCAGTCATATTTGGCGACGTTGCAGTGGAAAACCAGGATGGGATCCAGAAATATTTCTGCTTTGGCAGCGATATACACTGAAGCGCAAGAGAAACTGGTATAGGCATGCGTATTCAAATACAGAGATATGTAAACAGGCAGAATACGGCGCCGCGGTCGGCATAGCCTATATGAAACAAGTGTCTCGCACAGTTGTTAGATCTGTAGTGTCGCGGAATATTAAAGAGTTGGAAACGTGGAATATTGTCAAAGTTTCGTTGCCTATGCCGAGAGCCAGAGGTAGGAGGATTGCACATATATCGGAATGTGTCGCCACGCAGGGGCAATGGCCTGGTTACACACAACAGGCGAGAGAGAATTGCTTAGCACGCGGGTTTGTGTTAGACGGAGACTTTCGCAGAGTGCAAAACAGAGGTATAGCGTCAGCTATACTGCATTTCACAACTCTGCGTAAGTCTGTCGCAACAACACGTAAGTCTGTCGCAAGAACACCTAAGGGGCGAGTACGACAGATGAATCAGCAGTATAAGTGGAACGAATGCGGTCATTACAAACGAGCATGACGTCAGGACGTCGCTCGTGCTTCCTTTAAATACGCCAGCTTTGATAGCAACAAGACACTCGCACTCGCAGTTAGACTTGCAGTTAGATGTGTACTGGGTCGCTGCGTAGCGCTCAGCTCGGTGATCGACATGTTAATCTGTATTAAGGAGATGTTGCAGTAAGGGCGGCCCATCCAGCAGCAGACGTGAGGGGACAGTACCAGCTCTGGTCCTCTCTGCTGCCGCTGTCAATCATCAACCCAGGATTAGCAGACATCGCGGCAGACTCGCTCGCCGCCAATGCTGACCACATCAGTGAGCCGTCGTCGAGATAGTGCGGGGCCTAGGCCCTGTGCATCCGCCGTCACAACCGGGTGAGCCGACGACGCTGGGGGACTGCAGCCGGTTCCGCCCGTCCACCGCGGACGAGCCACCAGGAGGAGCAGGGAAGAAGACGGGGTGGGATAGAGTACACCCCGCACTACGAGAACGCCCCTCGTACCGACAGCGCCGGGGACTCCAACCCGGAGCCTCTACGCGCAGCAGCCTGCTGTCCGCCGCAAGCCGACAGGGCAGCCGGGCGCCGCCAGCCACGCGCGGCTAAAGTAAGGGCATTCCTCCGCTACGTCACAGCACGCTGCGCTGCGCTAGCAAGACTGCGCGGCCCGGAGCTGGTGTCATCGCTACGAGTCAGCGAGGACTCGGGGAAGGTCGTTGATATCACCAAGCCACATTGTACTCGGCAGGAATAAAAGTGTTATGAATTACCAATGTTTCTTTGGCGTTTCTGACGCTTCTACAGCCATTTCCTAGCATCCTGATAAACTGGAGAGGTCATCACTCGACCATCCAGTCCACCATAGGCGACCGGGACCACCGGGGCGCCTACAGATCGCACTCGCAGTCGCGCAGCCGACCCGAGCGCAACGCTGCTCTCTGCACATGGCGTAGCTGCCCCTTTGATAGCTCCTCAGAGTAGTCTCAAATAAGCTACAACTGGCGTAGCTACCAGTGACGCTCTTCTGACCCGGCCACGGTGGCCGTGCGGTTCTAAGCACTTCAGTCCGGAACCGCGTGACTGCCACGGTCGCAGGTTCGAATCCTGCCTCGGGCATGGATGTGTGTGATGTCCTTAGGTTAGTTAGGTTTAAGTAGTTCTAAGTTCTAGGGGACTGATGACCTCAGATGTTGAGTCCCATAGTGCTCAGAGCCATTGAACGCTCTTCTGAGCGCCACGAACCAGCGCAAGCCGCTTAACGCTTACAGGCGCTAAGCGGCAAGAGCTTCGGCTCAGACTCACGCAACTCCGGTTGCAAACCTCGCCAGTGGGACTCTCCCGTTCTTTGGTAGGGTAATCTCAGTGTCACGGGCCCGTTCACGTCAGATAACCCCGCGCACTGTAGGCCGCTCTCTTCTATCGGCTCTCTCTTGCGCCGCGCATTGCACATCGCGCAGATAGGTCGTAGGGACTCCCCTCTTCCGTAGGGACACAATACACTGCACTCTCGCTGAAAAAAGCAATAATCGTCGCTTCATAAAAAGATCAAAATTGTCGTACATCCTTCCCTATCCGAATAAAATTCCTCTTTCACCTCCGGCGGCCCAGGAATCGACGGAATTGGGAGCCAGAGCCGACGGAGGACACAACTAACACAGAAGAAGGACCGTGGCAGCAGATCGGTCGGGGACGCAAACAGCCGCCAAACACGCAAACATGTGAGCCCACAAACTCACGAGGCAACCGCCGAGTGCTGTTGCCAACTCCAGCTACACCGCAAATTAACAACAACGGCAACACAGGGACCAACACGAACAACCCTGCGACTGCAGCACTCACAAACCCACAAGCAGCTACGCAGAACCCAAACAAATCCGCGACTGGCTTCCCACCAGTCATCATACACAACTATGGAGACCTTAGTCTCCTAAACAAAGAATTTAGTAAAAAACACAACCCCACAATATATTACTCAAAACTCACCGGGGAACACGCCGCACTGTACGTGGTAAACAAAACAGACTATTCGAACCTGCTGGAATTTCTTAAAGAAAGGAAGGTAGAGCATTTCACGTACAGAACAGTCCTTGCAAAGACACAGCAGTACGTGATCAAGGGGATAGATTCACGAACCCCAATCGAAACAGTACACGAAGAACTCACTGCTCTCACATGGGAGTGCATTCGGGTAAACCGAATGACAGATTTCGACACAGCGAGACCATCGCACAACTACATGGCGGAATTGGCCGACACGGCCAAGTCCCGCGACCTGTTGAAGTTAAAATTGTTTCTTCATATGGTCGACAGTGTAGAGATATACAATACGCCGCGCACCCCCCAACAATGTCACAACTGCCAGCGCTTTGCGCACGCGGGTATCCGATGTGGTCTCGTTCCCGCTGTCGCATTTCCGCTGGCGGTCACACGACCCAACAGTGGAAACTCCCCAGCACAACACCTCGCAAGTGCCCCAACTGTGCTGTTGCCCATCCGGCAAACTACAGGGGGTGCATTGCATACAAAGCAGCTCTGAGGCGCAAAATAGCTAAACATGCCAAACCTACCGCCATCACAGTTCCGAAACCGCCCCCGCGCCCAGTAAGAAGTAGAATATCTTTCGCTGGAGTGGTCGCTGGCAGCCCCAGCAGCGCGGGACAGTCAGAGGAGCCCCAGAGCTCAGGACACGCACAACAAACACCCCCAGCAACAGACACACAACAGACAAACACAACACCTAACACCACACCAGCACCGGGCACACCACACGACACCAGTAACAACACCACCCTGCCCACTAGACTCGCATTCGGGAGGACGACGGTTCAATCCCGCGTCCGGCCATCCTGATTTAGGTTTTCCGTGATTTCCCTAAATCTCTCCAGGCAAATGCCGGGATGGTTCCTTTGAAAGGGCACGGCCGACTTCCTTCCCTAATCCGATGAGACCGATGACTCCGCTGTTTGGTCTCTTCCCCAAACAACCCAAACCCAACCCAACCCCACCCTACCCCCTGAGATCGCGGACTGCAGCGCATCACAGGCTACAGAAGACGCACCAATACAGGGACGACCACAGCGTCAGAGGAGGAGAAGGAGAAACAATCGAAACAGGAGGAATACGATCACACCACAACAAGTACACAGGCAACAGGACACCAGTCCTAACGAACACAATCCGGACACCAACTCGACACTTTTTTTTTTTTTTTTTTTTTTTTTTTTTTTTTTTTTTTTCACTTGCCGCCCTGATTTTACGACCCACCACCTAAGTGCTTAAGGTGGGTCTATTTTGACCACTTGGCCGCTACGACCGGTGTGCGGACACTGATGTAGTTAATGAAACTCACACCAGTTCCCGCATCCGGTCGCACCGTTGCCCGTGTCCCGCCACGTGGAGGCGGGTCTGTGCTTTTTTTTTTTTTTTCTTTTTTTTTCTTTACTTTGGCAGCTTTCCCAATACCGATTTAACAAAAATTACAAAAATTAATTTTGAATTGGAAGAAGGAAATACAAGGAATAGTTTAGTCTGAAGAGGAGAAAAGACGATAGGAAAGGAAGAGATGATAGTCCCACCACCGTAGGGGACTGAGGATGAGCGTCTTGGGATTTATCTTCAAGCCTCTGATCCTCAGTCCCCTAACCTTAGCCTAGGAAGTTCTATTCTATTCTAGTTGTGGCGTTTAATATCTCTATTTATGTTCTATCTGGTTACTTGTATACAGGTTTAGAGTGCCGTGGTAGCTGATGGCAATTGCGACGGTGCGCCGACACTGTTTATGTCTAATTTTATACATTAATCTATTGTCAGTTTTAGGTCTACTTATGTAAGTCTATTGCATGTCAGTTGTTTTATATTGAGACTTAGTTTAGTTCTTCCACACTATGGTGTCTGTCTGGGTGCTGCATATAGGTTTATTGTCTGTGTGGTCTTCTGTCCCTGTACTCTTTGTGGCATTCGTCAGAAATTTTGTCTGTTAGTGCGTTCAGTATGTCCCAAAGTTCAGGTGTTCTGATCGCGTCGTATATGTGTTCCTCTGTCTGTAAGTGTTGTATCCCAGGTGTGTTCCTGTGCTGTCTGTATTTCCCGCAGAATAGGATTGTGTGTTCGGGGGTTCCCATACCTCCACATGTACACGTTGATGTGTCTCTAAGACTCACGCGATTTAAGTGCGTGGGATAAGGTCCGTGGCCAGTCAAGAAATGCACCATGCCGCGGCTAGGATCGGCATGTTTCATTCTTAATCTTTCCGTTATGTTCGGAAAAAATGTATAGACTCTCCGTCCCTTATCACTTGTGCCCCATTCCTGTTGCCATGTGTCGATTTTCCATTTTTTGAGGTCCCGCTTATTGTTCAGCGGGGAACCAGTCAATATGTTGACCTGGTCTAGTCTACCCATCTTTAACCAGTACAGAGCGGCCCGATATTTGATTGTGATATCTATCGGGAAGATTCCTAGCACGACACACAGTGCTTCAACTGATGTAGTGCCGAAGGCTCCCGATAGTCGCAGAAGGACGCTTCTCTGCCCTCGCCTAACCGCTGTTCTGTTTGTGACGAGGTTGAGTCTGTGCGCCCATGTACTGGCCGCAAAGCTTAGCACTGATTCGAAGAGTGCGCAGTGGTAAGTTCGTGTGACTGACAGAGGAAGTCTGTATTGTCCTGAATTAATCCTTGCCAGTTTATGTAGTAATTTTTCTGCCTTGTTTGTTGTTATTCTGATATGTTCATGGAAGTTCAGCTTCTCATCTATGTATACGCCCAAGTAGCGGGTTACCGTCATTCTCTTTATGTTGTTGTTCTGTATTTTAATAGATGGATTGCGTCTGAGTTGCCCTTTGAGCAGTGTGTATGTTGTTTTGTTGCCCGCTATCTTGAGTTTGTTTGTGTTGCACCACTGTGTTATTGTCTGCAGTGTGCCACTCGCCTTCTCCTCTAGCTGGGCTCTTGTATTTGCTGAGATGACCACCAGTAGGTCATCTGCATAGGCGACAGCACCGTCTGTCCTCATATCCTCCTCCAGCAGTTGCAGGAGAGGTTCAAAAATTATGTCCCAGAAGATGGGACCACAGATCGATCCCTGCGGACATCCCTTGGTAATTTTCCTTATTACCTTCCGGTTGCCCACGCGCCATTCCACTATTCTGTCTCTGCAGTAGTCTAAAAGACTGTTGTATAGGGCTGCGGGTACTTCCATCTGGCGTAACCTCAGAAACAGTGCTGGCCACCACAGGTTGTCAAATGCTCCTGCGATGTCTATCATGATTGCCAAGGAGTATGTTTTATCTGTGTTTTGTGTAATTTCTAAAGCTCTGTTTATTGCATCATCGATGCTTTTCCCTTTCCGAAATCCAAACTGGTGGGGATTCATTCCAAGTAGGGTTCTGTGAGCCTGCAAGCGGTCACACAGTAGCCTCTCTTGGATTTTTGCCATGGTGTTTATGAGGCATATTGGTCTGTAGGATTTCGGATCTGATTGGTCTCTGTCTGATGATTTTCGTATGATGACTGCATTTGAGGTTTTCCAGACTGTCGGTACACGGCCTAGCCTTAAGGCGTCGTTTAGTAGTTCTGTTAAGTATGGGGTGATCTGTGGTGCTAGCCTCTTAAGCACTTCTGCATGGATCCTGTCGGGTCCAGGTGCTTTTTTATTCTTTAGCTCTCTTATCGCTACCGCAACTTCCTCGTGCGCAAAGGGACAGGTGACGGCGTCGGTGTTATACTGTTCATGAAGTTCTTGTCTGAGTGTGATCTGTTCCTGTGTGTCTGAGTCTGTGGCATCTTCCGGGAGGAGTTTGTTCAGCAGATATTGTGCTGTGTTTCTCCATCCCACTGTCATTGTGCCGTCTTCCTGCCGTAGCGTGCTTAATGCCAATGGGGTCTTTATTTTTTCTGTCAGGATCTTGTATTGTTCCCCCCAGATATTCTGTCGTGTGTGTGTGGTCAAGTAGCTCTCCCAATGTTGTTTCCTGGTCTCCCCTGGTCTCCCCTGGTCAACCCACACAACACATCCACTCACCACAGTGAATACACAGGCGCCCACAACCGTCATACGAACAGCTGACACAGCCCCCACTAGACGCCAACACAGGCACAAGCGGCCGCTAACACAACCAACAACACACAGGCCGACACGCTCAACACTACGTCAACATTCCGGAGAATAATGGAGACATTATTCCCCGGACTCACGACCACCGAAGTAGCCGCGAAGGTTATGGGGTGTGTCTTACAACTCTTCACGCAGTTCATGTCGAGCACTCTCAACTGGACTAGCTTCCAAGCCACTGTCACGCCACTTTTTACACTACTACACGGATAATACGCCACACCAGCCCCAAAACGCAGACGCTAACACAAACTCACAGATCCTGTTTTGGAATGCCAACGGGATCGCAAACAAAAAAGCCGAAATGGCCGGGTTCATGGAGCGAAAGGGTATCCGAATCGCTCTTGTGAACGAAACACTGCTTACGCCTCGCAAACAACTAAACATCCCAGGGTATTGCGTCAATCGTACCGACCGAGCGGATGGCAGGAGGGGGGGGGGGGGGGGGGCGGCACGGCAATCATCATACACACAGACATAGAACACACGAACATCAAGCTCCCTGCGCTTGAAAGACTAGAGGCCACGGCCGTCAGGATCAAGTTCAACGGAGCCAACACCGCACTGGTATCGATGTACAATCCTCCTAAAAACATAGTAACACGCGATATCGGCACAGTACTCAACATAGCACCGCGTGTAATCGCCGCTGGAGACCTAAACGCAAAACACCCCGATTGGAACTCACGAATACGAACCTCAAACGGTAAGAAACTATACGAACACACACTAGGCCGAAACTACATTATACTTGGGCCGGACGTTCCCACGTTCGTGCCTACGCAGCCCCGACACAGGCCAGACGTGTTAGACACAGCCCTCATAATGGGCATCACATGCACACTCAGCCTTACGATTGAAAACGATCTGGACTCAGACCACATGCCTGTAATACTGCACACGGAAGAAACATTGCAGGACATCGAACCACGCAGGATTCTGAACTACATGCGCGCGAATTGGACACTGTTCAAGGAAACGCTTGATAGTCGTATTCCTGACACCCACGAAATTAACAACACGCAGCAAATCGATGAGGCTGTGGAGGCTCTCACAACTGCCGTCCAAGACGCAATGACAGACGCCATTCCATATACAACACCAAGACAACACTCGACGGCCCTGCCCCAGGAGATCCTGGGCCTTATCTCAATGAGGAACCGCCTCAGGAGGTACTGGCAGCGTACCAGGCGCCTGTTCTATAAACTGCACAACAGACTCCAGGTCATAGTACGGGATAAAATACAAACATTCTGAAACGAACAGTGGGAGCAGAAACTCGCAGGGCTAGATACCACACGTCCTGGCGTGTGGAAGCTAGCCAGACACTTCACCAGGGAGAAACATTACATTCCCACGCTACAAGGACCAGACGGCCCAGCCTACTCCGCGATGGAGAAGGCAGAAGCCGGCCACTGTGGCCGAGCGGTTCTAGGCGCTTCAGTCTGGAACCGCGCGACCGCTACGGTCGCAGGTTCGAATCCTGCCTCGGGCATGGATGTGTGTGATGTCCTTAGGTTAGTTAGGTTTAAGTAGTTCTAAGTTCTAGGGGACTGCTGACCTCAGATGTTAAGTCCCATAGTGCTCAGAGCCATTGATTGAGAAGGCAGAGCTTACGGCCACAACACTCGCAGCGTCTTTCATGCCGAAACTGGTTCCCTCAGACCCATCATTCACACTTGAAACGGACCAGGAGGTTACACGACTTGTAGCCCAGCCCTCGCGCAACGAAATTAGACGCACTAGCACAAATGAAATCACATGGGCTATCAAGCACACCAACGCTAGGAAAGCCCCTGGGCCTGATGGCACTCAAAACCGTGTCCTCCAGGAGTTCACGGATAAAGCCGTAGAATACCTTACACACTTAACGAATGTCATCCTAAAACACCAACACTTCCCAGAGTTTTGGAAGGCGGCCAAGGTCCTGATGTTCAGGAAGCCAGGGAAAGACCACTCCCTCCCACAAAATTACCGACCCATCAGTCTACTGTGTTCGCTCAGCAAGATTGTTGAGAAGGTAATATTAAAACGTATAACTAGGCACTGCATCGCCAATGACACCATAAGACCGGAGCAATTCGGCTTTAGGAATCACATTGTAGGGAAGCAGCATACTCACGCCTTATAAAATTCACATCAGTCTTTCCATTGTGTGCCAGCCTAGTCCGCTGTAACTAGCTCTGACGTCATAAATATTGCGCAATACTTTAAAATGAAGTAAATAACCTGAAACGTTTCTAGCATGTCAGGAGTAATACAAAATCAATATGTGTTAGATATCAGTTCAATAACTTTAACCATTTTCGAAATTTGGATGTTTTTCTATAAAAATCATTGGCGCAACAGAAAAGAGCTAGAAACTTAAAAATTTATATTTAGATTCCTTTTGCATAATAATTTAGTAGAAACATTATTCTGGATCTCACAAATTAAAATTTTAGTTGAAATTCATGATTTTATGGTTTTTGTCTTAGAAATTAAGGAAGCAAGATAGACTAAGTAGGCGAATAAATAAAGCTAGGATGTTTAAATAAGTAGAAGGGAGATCCGCTATAATCATAAAAATGTGAGAAGTTTCAACAGAATAACTATAAAACTATAGCTATGGCGTATCTCCAAAGAGCAAGTTCAGAGTTCGTCTACTGCGTGTAGTGTAATTAAATTAATTCTCTCGCCCAAAATATTTGACTTAGCCACGTCAGACTTTTTTTATGATTACTGACTTGTGTGCTGATTGCACAATTAAACTGAAAGCTTCATCGGCCATCAGCAAAGGAAGCAATGATTTATTCGGTAACTTAAAGTGGTGCATTACTAGCCCAGCGGCTAGTCGGGAGAGCAGATTTGATCAGGCGTTCCCTCAGCCGTCCGTACCGCGGCTTTATAAGTAAGAACGCTGCGCGAGAAAAGGAAGGCCCCAGTTCTCTCCAGACGCTGATTAGTGCACCACCTGTGCCGGGAGTCGCGTCGCGTCGGTATCGTTGATATAAACAGCCTCGGATGCAGTAATAAGTTACTCGGGATACGCGTAACCATGAAATTGTTTTCGAGTTAAGTGTTAATTTTGGGATGACGTTAATGATCTATCTTGAGTATGCCGTATTTTCACGTGCCGCCTCAGGACAGACATTCTACTATTATTAGCATGGCGTTTGATGAACATTATCATCAAATTATGGTGAGCATTCACTTAAACATTTAATTTGAACAGTTATAGTTGCATCAGCGCATTAGGCTCTGAACTGTTCTGGTAGTTGGAGTGTGTGGATTCTTTTTGGTCTGTGACTTTCAGAATATAGTGAACATTTTAGAGAGAATGGTTTTTGATTATGAATCCCAGACAATATCCTAATTCCTCAGAGCTATAAGCTGTAGCTATAAATGTATTTCTCAGGTGAAGTGGGCACTACGAATTCTAATTACAGGCTTCACGTTTTGCTAATCACTTTCTGGTTGTCAATATTGTAGTTAGAGAGCCAGTGTTGAGAACGGCAAACAACAGCATTAAATAAATACAAAACATTTATACAATTATTCCACCCGGCGCCCCACAACATCTCGACAACACGACAACCCCTCTGCGTAGTCGAACATATAACACACGGCTACAACATGAACAGAGCCACAGGGGCCGTGTTCCTGGACATCGAAAAGGCTTTCGACCGTCTCTGGTACGACGGCCTCATACGCAAACTAAGCGAAGCTGGTTTCCCGGACGGACTCATACGTCTCATAGACTCATATCTCATGAACAGGTGTTTCAACACTAATGTGCGGGATAAACAATCAACACAACATGGTATCCGAGCTGGAGTACCCCAAGGAAGCATCCTAGGGCCCATACTGTTCAACCTGTACATTAACGACTTCCCAGCAACACAAAACACGACGTTAGCCATCTACGCGGATGACACTGCCATCCTTACGCAAGACTGGAAACCGTCAAACATTAATTCACGAATACAGACAGCACTCAGAACGGCTGAGCCTCGGTTGGAGCGATGGCGTATTAAAGTAAACGTCGACAAGTGCGAAGCAGTTCTGTTTACACGTAGACCGAAACTACTGCGCAAACATCAACACAGTGGACCGATAACACTACATACACGCCCAATACGTTTCCGAGAGAAAGTCAGATACCTAGGTGTCTGGTTGGACCGGAAACTTACATGGGGGGACCACATCGAGTACGTTGCCAACAGAGCACACGCGAGGCTCAAACAGCTCTACCCAATGCTCAACAGGGAAAGTACACTGAATAGGGGGGTGTCGAGGTCCATATACATGACTCTGATTAGACCTCTGATGACGTACGTAGCTCCCGTCTGGGGATATGCAGCTCCTACACGACTGCGCCGCCTGCAGATCATACAGAACAAAGTGCTACGAATCATTAGCAACGATCCACGCTACACACGCACCGTGGAACTTCACCAATAATACCGCCTTGAAACCCTCAAGGAAGTATTCAAAAAACACGCCACACGACTATACAGGAACTCGAGACACTCGAACAATCCTTTCATCCTCACTCTGGGAAACTACGATCACAACCATAGGTGGAAGCACAAGTGTCCAAATACACTACTAGCTAGGGCATAGCCACCTATGGTAAACTAAAATACACCAACAAGCGACAAACGTCGGCAAGCCCCTCATATCAGCAACACTGACTGGTAATTACCAGCTGCTATTAGAGCCGACCAACAGGTCACAGCAGGGACACCGACGAGCTCGCCCACTGACGCACAAACAATTCGCTAACATCACCCTACACTGTGCATCCGATATATGACCTATCGGACACAAAAACGATAGTAAACCTAACCGTTGCAGGTTGCTGACGCTGAACGAGAGCTCTACACCGGCACCCAGTGGCAGCCTCCGAGCAACACCACCGCACATCGTCAAAGGTACCGACATGCATGATATCCACTACTAACAAAGCCTACTCTTGCACGACCTATCGCAGGCAGCAAGACATCCGATACTGCTCTTACCACCCTACCTAACTATCGCAGAGATTTTTTTCCCTTGGCTCTTGCATTGGCACTTTTTTTTCCTCTGCCCTTCAAACCGTTACCCTTCGTTCTACTTCGACCCAATCTATCTCCAGATGAGCGCGTATTAATGGTTAATCTTAGCCAGACGTACGCAATCATCGCAGTACCCACATCCTGCGACACCTCACTTTAGTGAAAACTAACCCTTATGCAGAGATGGCAGTAGACCTATTGGGTTGGCCATCATGCCGGTGTGGGCGTGGAGGGGCTCCACCTCTATCTATCAGTTGTTAGATCGGTTACTGCTGCTACAATGGAAGGCTATCAAGATTTATGTGTGTTTCTACGTGGTGTTATAGTCGGCGCACGAGCGATGGGACACACCATCCCCAAGGTAGCGATGAAGTGGGGATTTTACCGTAAGACCATTTCACGAGTGTACCGTGAATACTAGGCATCTGGTAAAACATCAAATCTCCGACATCGCTGCGGCCGGAAATAGGTCCTGCAAGAACGGGACCAACGCTGACTGAACAGACTCGTTCAACGTGACAGAAATGCAACCGTTCCGCAAATTGCTGCATATTTCAATGCTCGTTCAAAAATGGTTCAAATGGCTCTGAGCACTATGTGACTTAACATCTTAGGTCATCAGTCCCCTAGAACTTAGAACTACTTAAGAGATAAGGATTCGAACCTGCGACTGTAGCAGTCGCGCGGTTCCGGACTAAAGCGCCTAGAACCGCTCGACCACCTCGGCCGGCAGTTATTTTAAGGGCATTCGTTTTATAGGAGTGAGAAAACATTATTATTTTGCGGAGTAACTGATTTTAGATCAATCAACTTTTAGCATAATCTTGTCTTTTACAAAACTCGTATTTCAAATGTAGGAGAGAGTAGATAGTCGAATAACTATTTAATTCTTTGGTGTAATGAATTGCTAATGATATACTTTGTTTCAAATTACGCAATGTTGTTACGCGCTGTAAGCATGAAGTTCAAGAGCAATCCTTTTGCCCTTTTATTTAGGAACATTAAAATTCACTATCACATTCAATTTTGAAATCAATCAGGTCCAAATTTAGTTTCTGAAGAGAAAGTTTAATCCGCATTCATAAAACTATTCACAGATATAGCAGACATAATGGGAAAACACACGTAGCAGAAAAAGAATCATTGAGATGAAACTGAGTAAGAGAGAATAAATGTTCAATAATGAGCTCACAAATTTTTGTCTCGAATTAAAATTACAAATATGCTGCGAAAAATAAGTTCAGCTATTCAGTGTGAAGGGTCTGAATTCAGTGAAAGTAAAGTTCCGCATTTGCTCCTAGATGGCCAAATCAGACCCGAGTAACCGCTTTGTCATTCTGTGCCAATGGCGTTATTGGATGTGGTATGGAGGGGCGCGTGGTCAGCACACCACTCACCAGGTCGTTGTCGACTTTCTGACGAAACCGCTACTAATCGGGCGAGAAGCTCCTCAACTGGCACACCATACCAATCCTCCCACCAGGGAAAAATCCCTGGCAGTACCAGGAATCGAACCTGGGACCCTCACATGACAGTCAGCCACGCTGACCACCCAGCTATAGAAGCGTGCAATGAATCTGAATAAAACGTATAAATTCTATCAGACAATATTTATCAAAATCCGGTTGGGTGCATATAATGATCCGAAAGAGATAAGCAGATAAGAAACTGCACGGCCTTCCAATGACAGGAAAAGCGTAGACTATGATTTTCCAACGGATATTACGATTCGTTGCTCCATAATTTTCGAGGAAAATGTAGTTAATTAATTTCGGTGGCCTGCGTCTGTGAAACAAAACGCCAGATGAAGGAATGCACTACGCTTTGCGTTACTGCAATTACACACATCAAAAAAAGGTTTGCATCACCCCAGTTTCCAGAACACCTAAAAATAGACGTTGACTGTGGATATTGTATCACAGAACAGTCCTTTTGACTGTTCAGAGATGTCACTAAACCCTCCAAAAGATGTAAACAACCATGCATAAGCAGCGCCTATTAGACGGAGGGGTCCGACAGCCGATCAGTTCCAGTCATTCCACCAAGAAGGAGGTACACGGCTCGTATTGTCTGTTGTTCTACCATACCTAGACGTCAACACCGCAGTTCGATCGCGTCCGCATTATTACTTTGTGTCAGGAAGGGCTCTCATCAAGGGAAGTGTCCAGGCGTCTCAGAGTGAACCAAAGCGATGTTGTTCGGACATGGAGGAGATACAGAGAGACAGGAACTGTCGATGACATGTTTCGCTCAGGCCGCCCTAGGGTTACTACTGCAGTGGATCACCGCTACCTACGGATTATGGGCTCGGAGGAACCCTGACAGCAACGCCGCCATGTTGAATAATGCTTTTCGTGCAGCCACAGGACGTCGTGTTACGACTCAAGCTGTGCATGATGCGCAGCTTCACTCGCGACGTCCATGGCGAGGTCCAACTTAGCTACCACGACACCATGCAGCGCGGTACAGATAAGCTCAGCAACATGCCGAATGGACCGCTCGGGGTTGGCATCACGTTCTCTTCACTGATGAGTGTTACATATGCCTTCAACCAGACAATCGTCGGAGACGAGTTTGGAGGCAACCCAGTCAGACTGAACGCCTTAGACACAAGGTGGAGGTTCCCTGCTGTTTTGGGGTAGCAGTATGTGGGGCCGACGTACACCGCTGGTGGTCATGGAAGGCACTGTAACGGCTGTATTATACGTGAATGCCAGCCTCTGACCGAAAGTGCAACCATATTGGCAGAATACTGGCGAGGCATTCGTCTTCATGGACGATAATTCGCGACCCCATCGTGCACATATTGTGAATTACTTCCTTCAGCATAACGACATCGCTCGACTAAAGTGGCCAACATGTTCTCCAGACATGAACCCTATCGAACATGCCTGGGATGGATTGAAAATGGCTGTTTATGGACGACGTGACCCACCAACCACTCTAAGGAACTACGCCGAATCGCCCTTGAGGAGTGTGACAATCTGGACTGACAGTGCCTCAAGGAACTGATGGATAGTATGCCACGACGAATACAGGCACGCATCAATGCAAGAGGACGTGCTACTAGGTATTAGAGGTACCGGTGTGTACAGCAGTCTGGACCACCGCCACTGGAGGTCTCGCTGTATGGTAGTACAACACGCAATGTGTGGTTTTCATGAGCAATAAAAAGGGCGGAAATGATGTTTATGTTGTTCTCTATTCCAGTTTTCTGTACAGGTTCCGGAATTCTCGGAACCGAGGCGATTTAATTTGAGAAAATGACGCCGGCCGGTGTGGCCGAAAAGTTCTAGGCGCTTAAGTCTGGAACCGCACGACCGCTACGGTCGCAGGTTCGAATCCTGCCTCGGGCATGGATATGTGTGATGTCCTTAGGTTAGTTAGGTTTAAGTAGTTCTAAGTTCTAGGGGACTGATGACCTCAGATGTTAGGTCCCATAGTGCTCAGAACCATTTGAACCTTTTTAGTTTTTTTGGAGAAAATGACTATCAATATTCTGATTTTACATTGTTTTTAATTTACCCAATTGATACATTACTGAAAATATTTTGAATATAGAGGAAAGGTGTCTATGATGGGAGAGTTCGCTAATATGAGACAGCTAGATTCTTACTAAAGTAAGTGCTCAGTTCGTTCCTACAACGCCTGAGGCATACACCAGTGACAATAAGGCCATTACACAGCTGGGCATTGCAGAGAATTCTTGATATAAAAAGTTTTTAATTTCAAGTTTTTGAGTGTATTTTCTTGTAGGGCCTTAATATCTGAAGCTGTGTAGCTGTTACTACAATATTCACACACTATGTGATCAAAATTATCCGGACACCTGACTGAAAATGACTTACAAGTTCGTGGCGCCCTTCATCGGTAATGATGGAATTCAGTATTGTGTTGGCCCACCCTTAGTCTTGATGACAGCTTCCACTCTCGCAGGCATGCGTTCAGTCAGGTGCTGGAAGGTTTCTTGGGGAATGGCAGCCCATCCTTCACGAAGTGCTGCACTGAGGAGAGGTATTGATGTCGGTCGGTGAGGCCTGGCTCGAAGTTGGCGTTCCAAAATATCCCAAAGGTGTTCTATAGGATTCCAGTCAGGACTCTGTGGAGGCCAGTCCATTACAGGGATGTTACTGTCGTGTAACCACTCCGCCAAAGGCCGTGCATTATGAACAAGTTCTCGATCGTGTTGAAAGATGCAATCGCCATCGCTGAAGTGCTCTTCAACAGTGGGAAGCAAGAAGCTGCTTAAAACATAAATGTAGGCCTGTGCCGTCCTCAGAATTTTACTGTTGGCACTACACATGCTGGCAGATGACGTTCCCCGGGGATTTGTCTACCTACACCCTGCCATCGGATCACCACATTGTGTACCGTAATTCGTCACTCCACACAACGTTTTCCCACTGTTAAATCGTCCAATATTTACGCTCCTTACACCAAGTGAGGCGTCGTTTGGTATTTACTGGCGTGACGTGTGGCTTATGAGCAGCCTCTCGGCCGTGAAATCCAAGTTTTCTTACCTCCTCCCTAACTGTCATAGTACTTGCAGTGGATCCTGATGCAGCTTGGAATTCCTGTGTGATGGTCTGGATAGATGTCTGCCTATTACACATTATGGCCCTCTTCAACAGTCGGCGGTCTCTGTCAGTCAACAGACGAGGTCGGCCTATACGCTTCTGTGCTGTACGTGTCCTTTCACGTTTCCACTTCACTATCACACCGAAACAGTGGATCTAGGGATGTTTAGGAGTGTGGAAATCTCGTGTGCAGACGTATGACACATGTGACACCCAATCACCTGACCACGTTCGAAGTCCGTGAGTTCCGCTGAGCACTCCATTCTGCTCTCTCACGATGTCCAATGACTATTGAGGTCGCTGATATGGAGTACCTGGCAGTAGGTGGCAGCACAATGCACCTAATATGAAAAACGTATGGTGTTGGGGGTGTCCGGATACTTTTGATCACATAGTGTATAATTAAATTCTTCAGAAAGTACTCTTTCATACTCTATACTATGTCCTTCAAACCGAGTAGCATAACTAAGAGCATAGGTTAATAGCGCAAGATGGCTTAATCCTGATGTACGATACCATGTGTATCTTAATATGTGAGAGTATCATATATTATGACACCCTATATCATATCAGGATAACTTCAGCTTGCCGCCCTTGTACCTGGATTCACTTATACTTTTACTAATCGGTTTGACAATTTTGCTAAACCGTCCTGTTGTACCAGCTGCGAGCACTGGGAGGGAGGAGGGGGAGGCTATGACGCTTCAGCCCCCCTCCCCAGAACTGAACCTTCCGTTCTTCGCCTCCAAACAAAAACAAACCTTTGCAACATAGCTCTCAGGTTTAAGAATCTCGAAAATTTTCTCGCTGTTGTTGTTGGTATTATAATAGATTAAGAAAATAACTTCATTTACTCTAGAGGTTTTGAGACGGCACAGTGATACAAAGTTTCTAAGAGCTCAGCCCCTCCACTCGTCTCGCAGATCCAAAATCCTGGACTCAACTCTGTGTTGTACTAATACTTGATGGGCCTCATATCATATTTACGAGATCGACAAAGCAAGAGAAAACCGTGTTCACATCATCTGTCTATCACAACATTCCAAGCGTAAAATGCAGTCTCTTGTGTGAAATTCATGGGGCCGTTTAAAACGCGTTATATCCAACAAATAGGAACCTGGTGGGCAAATAACCCAGGTCAAGTAGCAATCTCATTTTTGATTACGAGGTTTTTGGAGCAGTGTACTTGAGAGCAGCAGTGATGAAAACTGCTACAAAAGGCTTCTGGAAAATTGGACTCTTCCATGTAATAGACATATACTTGGAGACAATGACTTTGCAGTTCAACAGCTTGACGTACAAGATGCAAACAACGGAGTGACGTGAGTCCAAATGGTTTCCGCCCAATTCCCAAAATCAGAAAGCCACCAGAAAAGCTACCAGATCTGGTAGAATCAGCACGTGCTGAATCCATAAATGGCTAACATAATCTCCTTAGAGGGAACGTTTGAAACAATTCAGAGAGAAAAAAACTGTGGCGGAATCAAAGGGGATAGAAGCGAAAGCCTTCTTCTTGAAAAAGAAACAGACAAAATCACAGAAAACAATCTTCCAGGCATTTGGAGTCTGATACAAATTTAACTGAGGACAGTGCTTCAGATGTGCAATCTGAAGAAGAAGAAGAAGAAGAAGAAGAAGAAGAAAAAGACACTGAATCCATACTCTGCAGTGGTCATTTCTCTGAAGACTAACATAAAGAAATGAGCACAGTGCATGAATTGTTATCTTTGGACACCCGAAGAATGTTAACTTGAAAAAGAGTTTTGCATGGCATGACTGCACTTCTTTCGCACTATAAACAATGAAAATGTTATGGAGGCAGTAAGAAAGAGAATATTATCATTTTAGGGTCTATATGTTCAGTATTGGTCGATATTGTTTCCTCTCTCGTAATAGGACCCCATTTCTATTTCGATTTTAAGTAGCATGAATTCAGTAAACGAAATTTAAAGTAAATGAATTTTACATGAATTCATTACTTTCAATTTAACTGACTGAATTCACATAGATTTTCAGTTAACCAACATACACTTATATCAAATGATGTAATATAAAGTGGATTAATGTGAGACAAGGGAAGTTTCACATCGGAAATGAGGCCAGTATGAGGTTCACCCACCACTGGCATCAGTTAACTGCATAGGTCAGCCTCTGGAAATATGTCTCACCTTCCGCAAGACTCTCCCATGTATCCAGCACAAGGTGCCACAGTTGCTCAGGTTTGCATGGGTTCAGTGTAAGTTCATATGGCACTACTTTTGGCTCACCCATTTTCAATGGAACTCAAGTGTGGCACTCAAATAGGCAAGACAATCAGATTAAAATTAGCCTTTTGCAAAAACCATTGCTAAACAGTTCGACTTGTATGAACCAGTGAGTGATCCTGCTGGAAGTGGATCACTCAATTGGGATAGCACATTGTCACACTCAGAAACATAGTATGTTTCACAAAGTGCATATACTGATTCACAGTGAGATGATTATAAATTGAATGAAGTATCCCTGCCTAATCTGATGACACCCATCTCTAGCATGAGACTGTGATGTGGCCAACACACGAATCTTACGTCATGTACAGAGAGTTGTAACAGGCTCCCCTTGGCCTGAAAAAACGTCACTGGAACCTCATTCATTGAGTTAAGTATTGGCTCATATGGAAAGGTGATGAGGTGCCAGTCACAGTCTACACTGAATTCAGCGAAGGCAAGACTATAAAACGTATGATGATCAGAGAGGACCTCTTTATTGGCATCTCTTTGGGGTATAAGACCAGTATCTCATAAGCAGTTGTGAAAGAGTTGCAATCATCCAGGGAAATTGGTCTCATTCTTGAGTTGGACAGCTTTTAAAAACAGATGTTCCCTACAGGTGTCAAACAACACGTTGTATTGCTGAGACGTTGTCCCATTTTGTAATCCTGACCCTCAAAGCCGGACAGTTACCCCTGTCTTATGCCGCCACTTTATCCATTTTTGGGCATAGTGAGGTTGAACACTGCATCTGGCTGCTGCTTCACGCACACTGAAACCATCGTCGAACAAGTGCTAGGTTGCTCTCTCTCATGGTCTGCGTATTCTCAGACATCCTGGCAGTAAATAGCGTCATACACTCATCTGTGGCGCAGTGTGTTATCATGTTAGGCATACCTCAGCTGTGTTGATGTTATGCTTATCAATAAACTATACAATGTAAAAAAATATGGTTCTGGTGGAATTCAATCCCTAATTACTTCAGTGGAACTCCAGAGCCGCAAATGTTGCAATGTGGCTACCACATAATGATACAGGTTTGCTCTTATTTGTTAATTTGAGGCAGAAGCATCTCAGCATTTCATCACATATAAGTAAGTGTTATGGTGGTGGCCATTCACCGTACATTGGTCTAAGCATTTCTGTACATTCCTAGCTCGATATGGCCAATTTACTATGGCAGTGAGTTTCTTTTCTCGCGTGTGTACTTCTGACCCAGGCTGTTGATTCCTGCCTGTATCCAAATGCCTATCTATTACAGTCACTGATTATCAGGGTGAGTAGAATAGCTCTGATCCTATCAAGGTGACCACTGATCTAGCCTCATGCTCAGTCCTGGTATTCTTCTCACAGAGTCAACATTGGACTTCAGCCCAACACATGTGCTGTGATGGGCATATCACATGGCAATGCACTTTGTACCTGAGGTACTCATCCTAAAATGTTGAGACTCACGTGCATCATCTCTATACCTAATATGCAGCCCAGTCTGGTATGTAAATCAGTGCTTTCCACCATAGACATTCCGATTGGCGAGCATTAGTGCCCATGCAAGTACAATCTGAGATCTGAGCTCTACATGTCACTGCTAGTACACTTGGGTGATAACCATGTGACTTTTCTTTGGTGTTTGTCCTGAACATTTGTTCCATGAGTGATTTTTAATTCCATGCCTCACACCAGTAAAATTGGTTTTGTGCTCATGGATACTGGAGGACGAATTAGTAACATTGTTCTGTGTCTTTACTCACTTGGAATGCATGTACAGTGTATCTTTCTGGATGAGTCAGCACTTAGGACACGTGTTCTTACCGCCCAACTCTTTTAACTAGTACATTATGTTGGCAAGGGACTTTGTCTGAAAACTGTTAAATTTTGAGGCAATTATAAGCTTTCTCTGAAGTATTTTAGTGGTTCGAATAAATGTATTTTCCTAACCAAAAGTGAACATTAACCATTGCATAGTACCCACATGCCCTATCTCACAATTTTGTGATTATTTTTTAAGTTATTTAGAGAAACATTCCTACAATGCTGAGCCAACAATAAACTCAGATGACTCAGTTTTCAAATTCAACTTGTTGTTCTCTGCTTCATATTGATAGATGCGCTTTTGGACTCCCACAAAGCGCACACCCCTTCAGTAGCTTCTGTTTCCATGTTGAAAACAAAACAATGGCTCTGAGCGCTATGGGACTCAACTTCTAAGGTCATTAGCCCCCTAGAACTTAGAACTAGTTAAACCTAAATAACCTAAAGACAACACACACATCCACGCCCGAGGCAGGATTCGAACCTGCGACTGTAGTAGTCTTGCGGTTCCAGACTGCAGTGCCTAGAACCACACGGCCACTTCGGCCAACCATGTTGAAGACACTACTGTGCTTCACACCATGAGCTATTTCACTTGTGGGCGTTTTGCATGTTTGCACTTTGTGAAAAACAGTGCCTATGGCTTCTGCCAATGGGCCAACCAACACCTTGCTTCACACAGTCGCCACTCCAGTGCCCCATGTTATTGCCAACATGACTGTGCCACATACAGAACTGGAACACTGCACTGTCAGTCAGCATGTGCACCACCACACAACCAGCTGTGACCCAGCTTCTAGCACCAGACTTCACACCAATGCTGTACGAATCCCTGCATCTGCCACCGCCACTTTTCCTCCTGGCCTTGATGCTCTGATGGCCTAACCCGCTCCTGCCACTGCCACTCTGACTGACTATGCTGTGGCTCACCTGCTGCCCTTCATTTTTGTCAGATTTGGCATCACCCAGGACACCACCAAGTTCACTACAGTGGTCAGCCAACTCGAGCTGACACACATGTTGGAGATCCATAATGTAATCTCAACGTCGACCACTATGAGACCCTCTGGCACCAGCTTGTGACACAACTCACATCCTCCAAGATGCAGCATGTGTGGACCTCCTTTCCCTCAAGCAACGTGGGGACATCAACCCTCTCAATTCCTGTGTCACCTCAGAACCATAATTGAGCCACACATGGTTTCCAATGATTACCTGTACATCTGGCTGGTTTGCCTTCTGCCACCAATACAGACAGCTGCAGTGTCGCACACTGATCTCTCACTGATGCCACCAGGCTCACCAACATGTTGCAGAAGATTCTAGCCTCCCTGCCTGCAACTGTCGCAAGTGCATGCCAACCACAACCCCACTCAGCACCACGATATTGCCATCATGTTTCCAGCCACCCCTTCACAAACTCCCCCTCGCTGCTCAATGCACTACTAGTTATGTCATGGCCACTCCCATCACTGTTGGTCTGCAGCTCCATGATTACATGCTGGGAGTATGTGACAGCCTTACCTTCCCCAGCGCCAACATAGCAGCCCTGCAGGCCACCACGGTCTGCCTTGATTCCTACCGCCACTGTGTGGACAGTCCCAGCCGCCAGCACAACAATGGCTGCTGCCACGAAAATTCCATGTGTGCTGCTGATGGCTCTTGCGACATAGCTAGTGTCTGCTAGTACCATGAATACTTCGGCTTGAATGCCAATAACTGTATAGAGCATTGTTCTTGGCACCTAAACGCTAACAGCCACTGGGAATTTGTGTGCAAATCTCCAGCTTAGCCTCCCAGTTCCTGTTCGTCTGTGATGCTTGCTCCACCATACCATTCCTGATCGACACTGGCTCAGAGTTGTCTGTCTTCCTGTGGCTGCATGTATGGGACGTTGGTGCCGCCTCAGCCATCCTCCTGCTGGCAGCAAACAATCCCACCCTCGCCACCTGTGGCATAAATCATTGCATCCTTGACCTCGGTCTGTAATGAGGCTCCCCTGGACTTTCACCATCAATGATGTCACTGACGACATTATCGGAACAGATTTCATTGGGCATTACTACCTGCTCCCTGATGCTGCTGTATAGCACCTCATTGACAGTAGTACTGGGAGTCAACAAAGTGTGCCACTCACTTACTTGTTTTCTTTGATGTGAAGCAGGTGGCGTATTTTGGCCCATACACTGATGTTCTGGTGCAAATTCCCCTTCTCACTCGCCTGGCCATTGCTCATTGGGTGTTCTAACCAGTGACGTAGCGTGGTTGTAAAGGTTGGGGTGGCTCTGCAGTTATTATAGGGAAACAAAATAGTACAATAAACAATAATTTAAACAAATGAAACAAAATGCATCAAATAAAACAACAACAGCTACTACTACTACTACTACTACTACTACTACCACCACCACTACCACTACCACCGCCACTAATAATAATAATAATAATAACTAACTTGTTCAAGAAACGATGACAAATTTGTAGAACCCCAGCAGCAAGAGAAGAAGCACTTATATTTTCTTGTACACAAGTGCAATGCGCCTGTCTTTTCTTTCCACGAATAAGTCTATAACTCGGTCTACAAAGATCTGATCACTGATAGTGTCTTTTCTATAGCTAACGTGCTCAAAAACGACAGCCGGATGTTGGACATAGAATTCTTAAATAATTCTTCACTCTATGTGCATTTTCAACTTCTCGCAGCGTAATGAATAATTCTTCACCCCTTTAAAAGCACTCATGCTTCGTTCATTGCTTGCTGTAGTTGCGGGTAGGGTCAAAACCAAACGCAGGAACTTCGAAGTTTCTTCATAAACGGAGTCTAAATCATTGTTGACAATGTACTTTAAGAGGATTCTTGGAGATAAGTGTTTTTTCTCATCAGCATTTATGTTACACAGTTCATTTTCAAGTTGTTCTTGTTTGAAAAACGGATACTGTTCTAACAATTGAAGCAGTTTCAACTTTGGGAATTCTTTTTGATAGTTCGGGAAACACTTTTCGTTCAAAAGTTCAACAAGCTGAATTTGGGGAAACCTTCTTTCCATCTGAACAATTTGCAAATCCAGTATCTCGTAAGTTAGTGCCCTGAGAGATGTATTTTGACTGTCACAGAATGATAAGTTGCCATTCAAACACAAGCTGCATTTAATGCATTCATCTACGAATGTTTCCGTTCTTAATTGGCGTAAGTTTCTCAAACCAGTTCTTATTTCGTCGTGGCAAGCAGTTATGCTGACAGATTTTGACTGAAGAACATTATAGAGATGATCAACATAAAGAAAGCACCCTCGGTAGAAGCAAAGCAAGTGGACGAACGTAGGATCATCCATCCGTCGTTTCATTCCCACAGCACAGCTCAAAGATTTTGGGTCCCACTGAGAGTCTGTATCATCAAATATATAATTAATAACACTATATAGCCCTGAGAAATGACTAGATGTTGTTGAAACTGCCCTGGAACGAAAGTTCCAGCGAGTGTTGCTTGCTGGTGGCAGTTTAAATCCTTTCTCAGTTAGCAATACAGTTCGTTTTGATGATTTGCTGAAAAACGAATGGAATGCAGTAAGATCACTTACAAACATGCGTACTTGTTGAATGATTTTGGAGGCATGTAACAGTACCAAATTCAGTTGGTGTGCGTAACAATCAATAAACAGCGCACAGGGACAGAACTGCTTCACCAACTGTTGTAGTCCTCTTTCTCTGCCCGCCATTACTGAAGCGCCATCATATGATTGACTAACCACCTTTCCTTCCACATTCCATTCTTTCAATACTGCATGAATAATGTTTGACAAACTTTCAGCAGTTTTATCTCCAGAAACATCGTAAAATCCAGCGAATCTTTCTTCAATTTTGTCTGCAATACAGTACCTGAATATTATATTGCATGACACGTCTAATGTTTCATCGACCTGAATTGAAATGAAATTGCAGTTCTGAATTTCAGATTTTATTTTCTCATTAACTGCCAAATTTATCATTTCTATTACATTATTCTGTATATCTGGAGACGTTCCTTTAAAGGTTGAAGATGATGACAGATGGTCTCGGATTAACTGCTCTCCGTGAGCTAATAAATCCAACAATTTCAGATAGTTACCTTTGTTACTGGAGGATTCGTCTTCTGGATGGCCGCAAAAGGCTAGTTCTTGTTTACAAAGAAATAGAATTGCCTGAATAAGACGAGCCAATACTCTCCTGCTGGATGCAACTTGTTTATTGTATTTTATTGCTGTCAGACGAGCGGCTTCAGAAAGGGTGTGCTCAATTGTACTGAAATGATTCTTTGTTCTGCAGGTGACGTTTTGATATCTGATGCTTTTGTGCTTTCCTGTCAAAGTTCTTTATTGTACAAATGCCCCATTGCATCATTCCTTTTCACCACCAAACAGAAGACATATATAACAACATAATCTGTTATTAGCTGCATTCGCAGTCAGCCAAGCATACTTTTCGTACCAGGCTGTCTGTGAAGTGCGTTTTTGTTTGGCTTCACTTAAAACTACACTGAGTATAGGAGTAGGTCGTTCGTCCTTCAATTCGCACTTTTTTTCGTACGTTAAGGGGATACGGAATCACCTATCCCCGCAATGTTAATATATGCCTACTATAGGGAACATTTTCTCACAAACTACTGGAGACAGAGAGGTAAAAATTTTACTGTATGTGCATTCATATGTTACAACAATCCTGAAACAACAGTTTATTGTCAAAGTATTTTCTTACAGAGATATTGTACATTTATTTTTAAGTAAATTTTTTCCATCGCTTTTTACTAGACTATCACCCCTAAGTCTTTTGTAAATCAAGTAATTAAAAAATCGTTGTTTCAGTATGTAATAGGGACCTATGTCACTACGTCATAAAAATTTCAGACTTCTAGGTTGACCAGTACCTGAGATAATGTTCCTAGATGAAGTAAAAAGTAAACTTACGGGAAACGGAGAAAGAAGATTAAAACATTCCTGATCCGTAGCTAATACCCCCTTCACAGTCTTCATAATCATCTTCAAGTCTTCTTTTGGCACCCCTCTGCACCTGTCTTGCTTTTTTCACTAATGTCTTGATTATATTATCAGCATGCCTTAGTCTGTGCTGATCTAAAAAGAACATAGCACGTACCGTACGGGAACCAACACACATACCCAACTTTTGAAGGACCTGGCATTTAGTTATATTTCCAAGATTGAAGGTTGCCACAGCATCATACACACCAAAATGTAGTGTATTAATTCCGACAAACACTGTTTTTGGGAGACGATGCCATATCACACTATTCAAGCACTCGTTGGGGTTCTGCGTTTTTCCGTGAAGACATTTCATCAGAAGACTTCTGTCAGCCAGATCTCTGAAAATGGGCTTTATTTCTGCCATGATGGCTGATGGTAGACTGTGGTGGTGAATGTATTTCTCTCCTGTTGTTAGTCCCCTATTGTATTTACACCAGCTGTTTTCACCTTTGGGGCACAAACCATGTTGTGGATGCGGTGTGGAAATATAAAGCCCATATAGCTCTCCTCATTTCTTCAAGATTGCCTGTATTTTGCCTGATTGCAAGGCCATAGCAGTTCTGAATGTGGTCTATTATGGAATCAGTCAATCTTCCTCTGCCATCCAAGGTTTTCCCATCATCTAGTTTTTTCCCTTTCATAACTGATTTTAACCTTCTCAGCCTGGCACCCATTCTCTTCTGCACATGTCCTATACATTCAAGTTTGCTTATATTTACACTGTTCCCATATGGTTTGCTTTCCAAAACTTCTTTGAATGCTTTAGAGTCACCATCTCCCAGATATTTGACATAGCGAACATTATACCACTGTGAAGAGCGATGAAAAATTTTCTTCACCCCAGCAACCTCCATGCCACCACTACTACCATAATAATTAGCAATACAGTCATCACTGTGTTCATTTTTCAGCCTGCCTGTGCACCTACAGTATTTAGACATTATTGCAACATCAATAACCTTGCCAGTATCAACACTAGTTGCTGTTACAACACCATTGTTGGAGGTGTGGCCCCTTTTCTGCCACGTGCCATCAAACGCCACTGTGAGGTCACGACTGCCGTCATTTTCTTCCACTGCTTCTTCCACAGCAACCTGCATTGACTTCTGTGCTTCATCTTCAACTGCAGATCCTAGTACATAATTGTAAGCTTCAAACTTTGAAGGTGCACTTGGAAGATTTAGAACACCACATAGCATATCACCAGCTGCTTTGCCCTTACCAATTGCTCGCAATCCATAAACTAACCTAATATTTACACTATAAAGTTCAGTTTTCTTGTATCCATTATTTACAGTTACTGAAACCGAACTTGGAAACTTACAGCTGTATTTACAAACACTGCATATTAAATTAAACTGGGCAGCCAGGCCAACATGGGATTCTACTTTCAGAGAAACGTTTCCATGACATTTTTTGCAGCACAAACTGTTTTCAAGAGCTTCACACAATATATTGGTATCAATGAGTTCAAAAACTTCATTCCCTCTATCAAGTAAATTATATTTCTCTTCCAAATCTCTTAGTTTTTTATGAGAAGCACTGTTTTCATTTGGTGTAAGTTCATTCGGCAAATCAGTAATAAGTGGATTCACATTTTCCAACAGTGATGATGATGAACTGCTTTGCTTTGCTAATGAATCATTATTTCTTTTCTTTTGCCAGTTCACACGCTTTTTAAATACTTTTGCTTTAGCTCTAGGCATTTTCACTGTGAAAAATGAAGCACTAAATACGAAATAACTCAACAACAACTACTTTCTTATATCACACTGTTTACAAAACAGTCCCGCCACAAAGTCAAAGAGTAACTTGAGGAAACCAGAGAGAAACATTTTCGGGCAACTAGTGTATAAATAGTCGCTGGAAACCGGGATATTTGAATTCATGTCACTTTAAAGGTACTGCCAAAAAGTTCATGGTCAGCCACGAGAGACGTGTATAACTAAAGCGCAATACCCGATCTCACAAATATATAAAAATAAAATAGTTATAATTGTAGTAGAGCTATGTATGATACGTTATTTTAAAGAGGAAACATGGCAGAATATAATACGCCAATAAAAAAAAAATCGATTTTTTAACCCAAAATCCGATTCCGTATCCCCTTAATGTAGAAAAAGGCGTTTTTAATAAAAATTCTATAAAGTGTTCAGTTGCTGGCTCACTCATGTTGGCGACACAACGAAAATATGCACTAAAATCACACAAAAATGACTATGAACACAAACCGCGCGACTGTTCACTTCCGTATTAAAAGCCAGCATTGAAGCGGCAGAGAGTAGTCTCGATACCTGCTAGCAAGTGCAGCGAACCGGCCTTCGTGGAAGGGGAAGTGGAGGGGAGCCGAGAATGCCACTAACACAGAGAGCAGTCGAGACTCTAGCGGGCAGATACACCAATACTCAGGGTGCGGCGGCGCGGGCTACAAAACTGATGTCTTCGCACATTTAGTGCTCTTAGTAGAAAGTTGTTTATATGTTTGCTATGAATTACTATTGCATCTTTTATAAACACGAATACAGGGGAGACTAAGTCTCAAAGTCTACCCTCACGCTACGCCACTGGTTCTAACATTCAGCTGTCTAGTACATTGATGCCATGTCCAAACCACCCGTCTTCTGCTGGCCACGACTCCTACCCTGGACCAGCTCAAGATCTCCAAGGTCGAGTTTGATGAGCTGCTTACTGCCTATGTGCTGTGTCCTCTGAAGAGTCCTTGGGCACTGGCCTGAACCTTGTCAAGGAGGAGGATCGATTTTGGCACCTATTCGGTGATTACTGGAAGCTGAACGCCCATAATATCTCTGACCCATTGCTGTTCCTATACAGCTCCTACACAGCTACAACAATGCGCTGTCTGGGGCTACGATCTTCAGCAAGATTGACTGCACCAAGGTTTTCATCCAGATCCTGACACACCTGAGGATATCCAAAAGCCATTTGGCGTGTATGAGAGCGCCTTTATGACCTCTGACCTCTAAAATGCTGCCCAAATATGGCATAATTTCCTGGATGGCGAATTGCGAGCCTTGCCCTAGTGTTTTTCCCACATGTACAACATACCTGTTTTCTCCACAAAGTCTCAGGAACACTGCGAGTACATCAGCAGTATTTTTAACACCTCCAGGACGCCAACATCATTGTCACTACAGCAAAGTGCATATTTGGTGCCAATAAGATGGTATTGCTGGGCCATACTATCTCTGCAACCAGCTCACGTTCCCTTCCTGACAAGGTATATGCTATCCTAGATTTCTGACACCCAGAGACATTCACGGACTTCCACCACTTACTCTGCATGTTCTTCCACTGCCATCTGAGGAATGCTGCTGCTACACAGGTTGGTTGGCTGGTTTATTTGTGGAAGGGGACCAAACAGTGAGGTCATTGGTCCCATCGGGTTAGGGAAGGATGCGGAAGGAAGTCGACCGTGCCCTTTAAAAGTAACCATCGCAGCATTTGCCTGAAGCAATTTAGGGAAATCATGGAAAGCCTAAATCAGGATGGCTGGGTACAGGTTTGAACCGTATCCTCCCAAATGTGAGTCCAGTGTGCTAACCACTGTGCTACCCTGCTCAGTGCTACACAGGAGCCACCCACTGCCACACTTCATGGCACCAAAACAAGGGGGAACAAGCAGGTTCTGTGGATGCTACAAATGGAAGACAGCTTCGCTGCCACCAAGTGGAACTTGGCAGACACTACCCTGCTCGCCTCCACCCCCCCCCCCCCCCACCACCACACTAGCAGTCGTGGTCTACAGTTGCCAGATAACCATTAGCACTATACTGCAGCAGCATGTCAGTGACATCAGGCACTGATCGCTGTCTTCTCCAGCAAGCTCTCTGTCACTTAACAGTGCTAGACAGCATATGGCAGATAGCTTCTCCTCATCTACAAGGCAATCAAATACTTTCAGTCATCAGTGAAGGCCCATTACTTCACTCTCTTCAGTGACCACAAGCCTGTAGCGTTTGTGCTCACGAAAGATATTGACAAGTGCAACAGTCATTCATCTCCAGATTTAGTACCACCATATGTCACATCACCAAAATTGACAGCTTCGTCACCAACGGCCTCAGCTACACCTACTGTTGCTTCTTTCCTGAACTAGAAGGCACTCAGCAACACCCAGGAACATGACGTAGAACTCACCTGCCTCTACCTGGATGCCGCTTCCAGACCCTGTATGTTGGGCCCCAGCTCAGACAGCAGTATGTCATGTGATGTGTTCACAGGTTCGCCATGCCCATTCCTGCACCTTAACATCTGCAAGGCCACATTCAATTTGTTACACAACCTGGTGCATCCCAGTGTGCGTGCTTCCACCTCTCTGGCGATGCAGCATTTCAGAGGTATTGCTGGGCCTGGGCCTCCACCTACCTTACCTGTCAGCGTACCAAGGACAGCTGCCTAGTACAAGCCACCATTGCCACCTTTCCAGACGTCAGACATTGCTTTATATACGTTCATGTGGGCATTGTCAGCCCTCTACCTTCCTCTGATAGCTGCCGCTACTGCCTCACCAAACTGGACAGGTTCACCCACTGGTCTGAGGCAATACCAATACCTGATGTCACCACGGCCATAGTACTTGCTGCCTTTATCTCTAGGTAGATTTCCCGTTTTGGTTGCCCACACCACCACACAACAGACTGCAGGCTTCATTTCACATATGATCTTTTCTGCACGCTAACAGACCTCGATGTGGCTGAGCTGCACTTGACATCGAGCTACCATCCAGCCACCAAAGGCACTGTGGAAAGGCTCCACCTCGCCTGCGACAACAGCAAGTGGATTGCTGCTCTGCCGTCGCTACACTAGAGCGTCAGTTATCCAAATGTAGGTCAACTGAATGACGACATAACTGAACTGTTACTCGCTAGCATGTGCTACCCTCACTTGCTACGCCGCCATTCCCCCTCCCCCTCCCCCGCCTAACCACCATACTGATTCCGCCAATACCGAGTTGCTGACAGTAATAACCAGCTGTGCTCTTTTACGGCACCAGTATCAGCTTTGTGGTGTAAAGTCAAATTGCGATATAAAATGCCTAAACGTAAATGTGTTGCTACCTTTCTATGAGAGATAAATGCGAGATTAATAAAAGGATAGTGGAAGGTGAGTCTTCAACCAAGTTATCTATTGAGTATAAGGTTGCGAAGTCGACAATTACGGACATACAAAATGAATAGACGAAGATTACAAATTTTATACCCAAGATTGATACTACTGATGGATTGACAAGTCATAGAACTATGAAGCTCGTCATGAACACAGATCTAGATGATGCTGTTTACAAGCGGTTTACAAGAAGAAGGGCACAAGGAGAAACTATCTCTGCTCAAATTCTGTGTGTGAAAGACAATTCAGTTTAATAAAAGTCTTGGAGGGCTGCCGGATTTTAAAGCAACCATGGAC
This sequence comes from Schistocerca piceifrons, assembly GCF_021461385.2. Taxonomy (NCBI): domain Eukaryota; kingdom Metazoa; phylum Arthropoda; class Insecta; order Orthoptera; family Acrididae; genus Schistocerca; species Schistocerca piceifrons. The sequence goes on from NC_060149.1 coordinate 802,195,802, forward strand.
TGGTTAAACACTTTAAGTGAAGACAGAGCTTTCGTGAGCTTCAAATAAAAGGGTAAAAACATTCTACCGGTTCTTCAGCGTAAGTGTTTTTTCAAAATCAAACTAAGCGATTTATTGTGGGATTGTGGGAAACGTTTACAATGCTGACGAAATTGGACTCAATCCGAAAGCATTGCCAAGAAAAACTCTTGATCCACGTCATAAATTAGCAGCACCCAGTCCTAAAGTAAGCAAGGATTGTATTACTGCTTCAGCTTGTGATATTGCTACTCATAGCCATCGATTGCGTGTGCTCATCATTCGTGAAAATAAGAAAACGCATTGTTTCGAAAACGTTAATACGTCGGCGATGCCTACTGTTTATACCTCACAGAACAGCGCCACCAGCATCTCGTCAACTACAGTCCGATCCACGAACGATGGCAGTTTGTGCATGCCGAGCCGTGGACGAGCACAGCATTGTTAACGGTTCCAGGCGACAGTTGTGGTACGCGCATGCGCGTGTTTTCCGCTTGAAGAAAGTGCGTATCCTGAAAATTATGTCTCTCGCTTGCTTATGCGGAATATATCACTTACCACCGCGATCAGCGATGAAAACTCGCAACACATGGAATAAATAACTCGCTACGATCACGTTTAATGCTCGCATTAGCTACGGCATTCAGAGCAGATCGCTCAGAACACTACTGAATGCTCATTGGCTGTCGGAAAATGCGTGAAGTAGGTGTGCAAAACAAGCCAAAACTCGACCGCCATCGTTCGTGACTCCAACTATACCGGTAGTCGTCCAGAAAATGATGATGAAAATTTACGGGCTGCTCTGAAGCATTTACATGTTTAACATGTTTAGATGTTGCCTCATTATGGTTTGAAGCTCAAGAATGAAAGCAACCAGTATTAGAAGTCTGCCCTGAAAACAATCTTAGCTGCTCATAAGTTGTAGGATTGCCTATACAGACCAAAAGTAAGGAATTTTTTTAAGCATTAATTCTATACATACTCTGATGAGCCAAAACATTATGACCACATACTTAATAGCTTGCTTGTCCATCTTTGAAACGAAAAACATCACTGATTCTGCATATCAGGGATCCAACAGTTCGTTGGTAGGTTTGAGGAGGTATGTGGCATTAGATGTCTATGCACAGGTCATGTAAATCGTGTGACTAATTGTGTAAGCAGTGATGGTGCCCAATAGCGACCCAGATGGGTTCCATAAGGGATGTACATCAGGCGAATTTGGTCGCCGAGACATCAATGTGAGTTCACTTTAATGCTTCTCAAACCACTGTAGCAAGGTTCTGGCTCTGAGACATAGACAATTATGCTGCTGAAAGGTGACATCAGTGTCAAGGAAGACATCAAACATGAAGGGATGCAGGTAGTTCACAGCTCAGCTGTCAGCCTGTCTTCAATTACTACCACATATCACATACAAGCACAGGAGAATGTTTCCCATAGCATAATGCTGTTCCCACCAGGATGTGTCCGTGGCGCACTGCACGTCTCGAGCTGCCATTCACCTCAATGACAACATTTGTGGAAACTACCAGAGACCTAGTGTAGTAAAAATGTGATTCGCTTGAAGAGTTGACATTTTTCCAGTGATCAATGGTCAAATCCCGATGGTCCCGTGCCCACTGCAATCTTAACTAATGATGTCGATGGGTCAACATGTGAACACAGAGAGGTGGCCTGCTGTGGAGCTCCGTGTTCAACAGTTTACAATGAATAGTGTGCTCCAAAACACTGTGCTATTTCACTAGAGATGCCACAGATCACCATCTATCCTGCTTTACAGAGCAGACAAGCCTCCAAACCCCACATTCTGTGAAGAGTCATAGACATCCGTCCATTTAGCACCTAGTGGTAGTTTCACTGTCCTACCTGTTTCCATAGATGCTCATGACAGCAGCACGTGAACATTTGGCCAACTTCACTGTTTTTTAGATACTCGTCCACAGGCTCTGCGTAATAATAATCTGCCTTTGTCAAATTCACTTATCTCAATAGATTCCCCCATTTGCAGCCGATATCTTCGCTAGAGTGATCCACCATCTGTGTCTGCTCCACTTACATACTTCTGTTACTGCATCACATGTCCACATCGCCACCAGGCAGTATCCAACATCATGGTGGGCAGTGGTCGTAATGTTTTGGATAATCAGTGTGTGTACTGTACATGCAAAATGCATCTGTATCACATATTTTTTGCTTACTTGACTGTACTACAGACATTTCTACTGCACATGCAATTGTAATAATAAGAGGGATTAATGTCATTGGGTAATTGGTAAATAAAAACATGCAGTTTAATTATCTGAATAAACCAGCTTTTCAAACACCTGTGCCCCCTCGATTAGTTCGGATAATCGCTGCTCTACTGTACTTCTTGTGATCCGTGTCACTCAAAAGGCTAATGTGTAGATGTCAGCCACTGACCTTGTTTAGGGCTGGCCACTCACCATGCCAGGTGACTTCCTAGAGCCTGCCAACTAGCTCGCAGATAATGTCATGCCCGAGTTTGTCTCTATCTTGCAGGAATGCATTGCTCACCTGCAGTCCACCCCTCCCCAGTGCCATGCCAAATGCACGGAAGTCATTCACAGTGATCTCACCTTATGCACCCACATTACTCTGTGAATAGACACACAACAGCCCCCGTTTCACCCACACTACTTCGGCCCCACCAGATCCTGAAGTGGGACTCTAAGACAGTACCTTGATGTCACCCTACCAGTATTTCAGCTGATACGCTAAAGTCACTCATACGCTGCCAAATCTCACACCATTCAGACCGACTACCACCTTAATCAACACCCCGTGGCTGCTCGCTGACATCATTGCCTCCGATGGCGCTCATGCCACTGCCGGTGATGCTGCTGCCACCAAAACCACTGATGACACCATGTCAAGCATCCCCACCACCGAAATCCCCCTCCCCCTGAGATGCTGGCCTACCACACTACAGCCGAGGGCCCCACTGGAAACCAATCACAGTACACTGGCACCACTCCTGACCCACCAGCTGTCAACAGCACAGGCACCAGCATCATTTATGCCCAGGATGTTCATGCCCCTACCCCTCTTAACATCTCCTACAGCCTACGCCCGATGCAGCAAGTTTGCCTCCACAACCAACGACCACCACCAACAAACAGTTATGCCCCCAACACCACATCGCAGCCTCTGCTACTCCGACAGCAGCTTTATTTCACGCATTCTGTGTTGCACCCTGTACCTGCCACTGCCTGTCCTCATGTTGGAGGCACAGGTGACACTCACTCGCACTACCTGTCGTGTGTTTTCAACAGTCACAAGTGGCCACCCAGCTGTCAGCCCCTACTCGCAGCCAACTGGCAACGTTGCTGCCCCCCTCGCCTCCACCCCCTTGCACTGACAACTGTGCCCTCTGCCTGCTCACAACTGCGCACACAGCATCAGATGCACATTCAGGCCCACCCGGCCTTACACCCCCAACCCATGCGCCACCATCTTACTCGACACTCACAATTTCTGCTGGCACCATGCCAGTGCTCACTGTGAGGCAGCGGGCTGGCATTACTGACAGCCAGCCATCCCACCCACATCATACCCAGCATCCTTTCATCTGGCACACACCACTGGCACCATCAGTGGCATATGCATCACGATGCCACTGCGGATGGCATCAAACTGGTGCAACATGCCCCTCCACAGGTACCAGCCTCCATGTCACCATCTCACTCCTCCTCTGAGCTCTGTCCTTTGGGGGGGGGGGGGGGGGGGAAGAGGGAGAGGGTCTTTATCGCAATCTTTCAGTGCACGTTGGTCTAAGCAGTTCTGCACGTTCCTGGTTTGCGATGGCAGTCTTCTAAGGCAGCCACCCAAAGGTCTCAATTCTGCCCTGGGACCAGACATACATCTACTAGTCACTGGTTACTGGATGAATAGAGTAGCTCCAGCCCTAGAGAGGCTTCCATTGTTGAAATGAGAAACTAAACATAACATGATGTGACAGTTGTTAATATGTGCAGGACCGCTGAGTGTAAGTCACCGAACCAGCATTCCCTGGTTGACACACCTCGCTGGCCTGTTGCTTCCCCAGCCCCATGAATTTACTTGCCAGGCCAGTCTGTCACCTTTGCTATGTTACATCTTGCATTCATCACGAAAGCACTGTATTTACCATTCTTTATTATTATCTTTATTAAATATGCAGCAACAGACTTGCAGTGATTTCGATGAAAGTTCGAGCTTTCATGTTTCACTATAGGGCCAGTATGTACATTTTCTGTTTTTACCTACAGCGAGTTACAGTATCTACATAGGTATTTTTTATTGTCTGAACTTTACGTGGCAACCACAACAGTTGCAAAATACCTTTACTTGGGATAAATTCTTAATTTCCAAACAGTGCAAGTAATGCATACACAGACGGAATTAAATGCATCGCTTTCCTGCAGCATAAAATCACTGACAGTTTCAATGTGGGAATCCTTGACACATTGTAGGAATTAAGTAGTATATGATATCAAAGTAATTTTTTAAGACATTGGAGACAGATGCATGGTGAATGCTGCAGTACAGTAGACGGATTGGAGCCATTAATAAAGTTAGCAGAGTACATGGGAAGAAAGGAAGGGGTCATCAAAAAATTATTTTACAAGACTGCATGTTCTCTTGGTAAAAGTTTTGTGTCTTCAATGCAATAGTTTCAACTCTCCGCATCCACATAACATCATCATTGTTTAGCCATCCACATTTATGGATATTTTACCACATCAAGGTGAATCTTTATCTAATTCTCTGCCCTCTTACTCCTCAGAAGACCAGTGGCAAAATGAACATGATATCTTGTATTTGAAGTCTTCATTATTACTGCCCTTGACTTGTTTTCAGAAGCTTAGCAGACACCAGGATAGAAACAGAGGCCATTGGAGTAGTAGTCAAAGACAGTACCTACTGGGCATTTCAGTGAGTCATGTGGTAGGGGACCAGGTATGAGACAATCTTAGATCTTTTTTGAGTACCACATGCTCAGTGTGTTGGGTGTTTTGTATGTACATACTGAGCCTTGTCAAACAGGGCTGGGTGCACTTCGGCAACACTGCCCACTGCCATTTCAATATGTCAACCACAAAATTATTTTCATCAGAATATAATTAATCTGCTGGCAAGAGTTCAGAATCCAGTGCTATCTGTATAGCTCTCAAGTACATATGAGATTTCAGTCAGGTTGATTAAAGAGAACAGTGCTATTTTAATGTGTCACCTCTTGGGATAGAGAGGATCATATAAATGTCTGCAAAGATTGCATCAGCCTGAATGATGTTCAGATAACAAATAATTGGCAATAAACAAAACAACAAATTAATTAACAACACATTGTAATTACTTAGCTTCAACTTTATTGTGCAGTAAAAAATGACATATATGAGTTGGTGTTACAATTAATATCAGTTTGAAAATAATTATAAAAAATTATGACTCATTTGGGTTCAAAAGTCTGTTTAAATTAACAATTTTCTGCATAATTAGCCAATCAATTTGAGCCCACAGTTGGGAAAAATCAATAATGTCTCTCTCTCTCTCTCTCTCTCTCTCTCTCTCTCTCTCTCTCTCTCTCTCCCTCCCCTCCCCCTCCAAAAAAAAAAAATATCGTTGTTCGTGAAGCATCAATACAAACATATAACATTAGATAACAGTGAAATCTGTATTTTATGCCTTCTAACTACAAAATAAATATCTTTAAAAATGCATGTTACAGAGAAACTGATTCCTCTAAGAGATCTTAACAAACATTCTCATTATATAGCATTTTCAAAAATGCCTGTGGGAACTTATGTCCACTTCAGCCTTATTTTTTAAGTAGGTTGAATGACTTCCTTTGAACTTTTGAAAGACTTCAGTTCCTCCCTCACAAAATATGTATTTGGTAGTGAAATGAATATGATTAACCAGTATTAACTTCATCAAATTTCTGTGACTGCATTAATCATGCATGATGCTGAACTGAATTACTAATATTCACTGTTTTATGAAATTATTATTGCATTTTTTAATTGAAGTAAAAATCTATTCTGAGCACCTGCAGCTGTCTTCTGATAGCTACATTCACATATTGCACAGTACATGAACAGACTGTAACATTAAAAATGAGTATGCCCAGTAAGAAGTTAGTTATTTGTTTCTGTTCGAACCACATTAGACGAATAAGCATGGATGAAAATTTATAAGAAAACCAACTGCACACTACATGCGTGATGTGTGAGTTAACCACTTGGCATTCAATGAAAATGTATGGAAATGTCAGCTACATGTAGTTCTTCTGTTGCACTTTTTTCATAAACAAACATGCTGAGCAAACAAAGGAGCACAGTTATTACTTCTCTCTCACACAAGAACACTATACAAATCTTCATTCAAATTATTTCCAAAGTAAGGTACATACTTTACAAGAGGTAAGTTCTTCTATTGAGCTAACATGAAAAGTTGTTATCATCATCTCTCAATTACAGATATTGTTTCAGTGTAAATATAAATGAAACTTGTGCAACTTTATAATGGAATGCTATTTACAGCATTATTATACATTTAACAACTTACGATAGCAATGAGTGCATATTTGTCAAACTTGTATTTGCATTATTCATTTATTTATTGTAAAGCAAATGGGATTGAAAATATGCAAGGCACTTGGCATATTACTAAATCCTCTTCAGAGTATATATTGTAAATAATATTATACATGCATAAATAAGAATTACATTTACAATCTATTAGTTATAATGCATCTGCCTGGAATATCACAAGATGCTGTGGTGTTATCCAATTTTTCATTTAAAATGCTACTTCTCCTACCAAGTTCATTTATTTACAGATAAAGGGTTTTCTATGCTACCAGAAGAATGATCCCGCTCTGTAAAATATGTCCCAGAGTGGAGTTACTATAGTTTCCTATCCTAAATGAATCCACGTCTTGGAACCTGGGTGTAAAAGATCGAATCCATATGCCTTGGAACCTTAGTGTAAAAGATCCATATGACAAGTCAATGCATAAAGGAGGAGGATGTTAGGTTTAATATCACATAAATGACAAGGTCATTAAAGACAGAGCACAAGACTGGATGTGTAGAAAAACACGTGTGTCCTTTTCAGTGGAACCATCCCATCATTTGCCTTAAGTGGTTTAGGGAAACTATAGAAACCTAAAGCTAAATGGTCAGACAGGTTTTGAGCTGTCAACCTCCTGAATGAGAGTCCCATGTCTTACCACTGTGCCACCTGGCTCAGTACCAATGTAAATGTTGGGACATGAGTCACACTGGAGTTTACATATCCTTGATTCAGAATTGGATTATTAAACTAAATATTAGAAATCTTTAAAATCTTACTGTTTATATTGAACTTTAGAGTAACAGCAGATTTCCAAAAGAGGTTATCAATCTAATAAGGCATATTTCCTTCAAATGAAATACGGTTTTTCTTTTGTGAGTCACAGAAGCTGTGTGTGTGGAAGCAGTAACTGTGGAATACATTATGATCTAGCAAGTATTGTTCATGTAAATATAATCTTGTTTTCCCCATTCTTATCCACTGAATGTGACTCTAACAAAGACAAATAAATTATTTCTCATAGAGCATTGGTGATATGTTTGTAACACCAACCTTGTGCCACATATTGTATAACACATGGATGCAGCTATCTGGAGAGTGTCACAGGTGACAAACTGGTCGCTGCTTGAATAAAAAAAGTAATTTTATAAAATATTGACAGTTGGCACTTCTCTTCATTGTTATATAGGGGTATTTTAATGTTTACTCCATATATACAAACTTTTCTACAACTGTTTCAGCTGAATTACATCAAAATAACATAAGAATGACGATACTTTCTGTTGTATTTAATTTGGCAGTTAAATTATTCTGAGATCAGTAAGTAATTTTTTTTCCTTACTTGGAATCTCACTTTTACAGATATGTGGTTATTTACTTTTCTGAAAGTGCTCACAGCCCAGTAATGCATCATGGGCTGTAGTTAGGAGCCTCTTAAAAATAATATATACCACAAATTTACAAAATGTTGCATGGGCTACAGTATTTACCATCACATTTTGTTTTAATCTGCTTTGTTTAAAAATGTCCAACACAATGGGACTGACTAATTTCATGTTTAGGCACACAAAATTTAGAGCTAACTTTTTTGCTATCTCTTATTAATTAAGTACATATATATCCAAAATGGTATTTGATAGTGAAAATAAATCCCAAATATTAAATTGAAATGTAAAATGACATGGTAATTGGACACAAACCAAGAACAAATCAAATGTATATTTTGAAATACACAGCTTGGTAATCATGTTATAAACAGCTCACACTTTGTTTGCATTGTTCATGGGCATTACATCGGATAGTGTTGGGAAAGAAGCAGTCAAAATACATAAACATAAGTAATGATCTGATTAGCAGAGATATGGGATTTCAACTTAGCAAAGCATGGAGCCAGCATTGGCAGTACTAAGGTATCATCAGCTGCAGACAAACCAATCCAATGAATCAGCACAGATGGAGAACGGAAAGCAGGAGATTTAAGTTGCGCCCTGACATATGGTCCCCATGTGTACACTAGATCAGTGCCTTGCAGTTGTGCTTTTCTTGTGCTGCACATGTGGAGACCATGCACATGGCTCTGGGCGTCAATATCCCTAAAATTCGTCTATGATATTGTTACAGCCCCATCTCTTGGTGCCTGTGCTTTTCTAGTTAGCTACCACATACGTTGGCTAGCCAAAACAGGAATATGTCAGTAAGCACCTGAAGCTAATACGTAGCTGACTCATGGAAATACTGCGCAGTTTTCACACTATCAGACTTGATGCCTACGAACCATTCGAGCAGTTATTACATCACAAAAACCTCAAACAGCAGCTCACACTCTGCTAGTATTACTCAATGCGTACATACAGTGTAAGCCTTCTTTTCAGGGGTGAATACAGAGAGCTGCAGAAGTAATTTATGTAAATTGAAGTACATGACCTACTCATTCAAATCAAAAAGTTAACATAAAAAATTAAAATCCAGGTTATGCAAAAATAAAACTTGGGTGATGGAATCAATTTACTAAATATTAAGTACAAACTTTTATGCTTTCAAAGCACAAGGAAATCACCAAGAAAACAGAGTGGTATATGAAGTAATGGAAATATCCCACTGTATATTTTTACTATCATTTAATGATTGAAGTGGTCTTGCCATAAAGTTTCCTATGGACAATGAATAAGGTATCTGGTTTAAATTTATTTTGAGATCATATACCTTATTCTCTCTCAACTATAATTGCTCCGCATATCTGAGATATGCCAAAGAAAAGTTATTTCAGGCTTCACACGAGGTTACATATTACATGAAATAAACTAAAACACTTCTGAGTTAGGCTAAGAAGCTGAAAGAGGACAATAATTAGACACTTCTATTAAGTGCCTTGGTTTAAAAAGTAATGGGTATTGCCACAGCACTCACTAACACTCAAGAACAATGACACTTTCATTATGAATTACAATAAAATTGGTGAATCATTTAAGTCATTTAACAGTTTCAGCAAAAGAGAAACCATTGTAAGGTCACTTCTGGCAGTAGGTGTTCAGTCTAACATATTTAGAATCACACAAGCAGACAAACATCTGCTAGTTCATTTGCCTTTCAAGGCGCACCCAATGAAAAACGGACTGCTAAGATTGCCAGGTTATTTAAGAATGAGTTAATAAGAAAAATTGAGATGAAAAATTATTTATAAACAACAGACCTATCTAAAATATATATTTACAAGCAATGGCAGTTTTTTCCCTGAGCACAGGTTAAGTTTTAAATTAATGGTGTTCTACTGGACCACCTACACAAATGAAGGCGGCAATAATCTATATAGTATAAAAGTGTGAACAAATCACAATCAAATCCTATAAACAATGTATGTAATATGTACATAACAGATATTGTTCACTAATACACAATAGCAATTGTTTCCTAGAACAATTACAAAATCCCAGGAATGTTTGCTTATTGTGGCGTAAGACAGAAAATGATTTCAGTATGTGTATGGAATAGATACCATGGCTGTACCCATAATGCTGTGCTATGCAGCTAATCTATTCCCATAACTGAAATGTTAAAAACAAATGCAACTACATAATAAAAAGCATTTATGTACACTAATAGAAGTATTACGCTTGAAAATGTTTCTACTGTAAAACTGTAGAAACATCAGTTTTAATAAAAAGCACTTAGTGCTGTGGTAAGTACCAGCATCATCAAGTTTTTTATAGATTACAACACTCAGTGTTGTTTTGGTGTGTGTCCGTGTGTGCAATCACATGCACATATTCTGTTTGTTAAAATAACACAGTAATTTTTTCCTAGTCATCTGCAAAACTGTTTTAAGGTAAAATGTCTGCTAGATCTGAAAACAGAAGGACTAGGACAGAATGTAGTTGTCAAATGGACGAAAAGTAGTGTAATCTCCAATGGCCTCCACAAAGGCATTCCCGAGCCCATCTCATGTCCCATGCTCTTATTGCAGCAGTCCTGGTTAGAAACTGCTGGAATGCAACTCCAGCACACCTAGAAACAAACATAAAGAGTGCATAATTACAACAATATCAACAACAAAAGGGAGAAATCTAAACAAGATTTATTTTTGTGCATGCTTCCACCAACCACTGAGTATTACTAAAATTAATTTATGTCAGGATTTGTACTGATGTTACCATGCTTAAGATTAAACAGTTTTTTTCTCTATTATTTATCCTCAGTTACTTTTCACATTAAAAACTTTATCTTGTTTCATCACAGTTCATTCATGTTCATTCAACAGCAAAGATTTTTGAGACCAATCACTTACTCAATTTGAAAATTTTAGGCGTTAAAATCTACTGTCATGTTGTTGGAAGCAGCATCTAACTTTATTTACAGAAAGCATGGAAAAGCTGTCTCCAGTGCAATTTCTGATCTGGTATAATGATAACATAAATACAACTATTGATTATTATGTATACATGCTAATCTGCATCTGCAACAGTTTCAGTATAAATTAAGAATAGCCTGAAACCTATGTAATTCACTTAACATGAACCTAAATGTGGGCTAAAATAAACAAAAAAAGTAATTCCACACATACTCAGTATTTCGTGAGTCCAGACATAAGCTGTTTGTGAAGAACAACTCTTCCACATCCTGCAACAGCTTAACTCTTTCTCCAACTCAAATTTACTTGGTCCTTTCCCAAATCCAAAGTGACGTTCACTGACGTTGACACCTGCCTCTATGAAAACCACACCCAAATATCAGTCCACATAAAACCAACCAATAAACAAGAATACTTACACTTTGACAGCTGACACCCCTTGCGTATCAAACAGTCCCTTCCTTTGATTCTAGGCATCTACAACAAACATATCTGCTCCACCTCTGAATCCCTCAACATCTACACTGACAGCCTCTCCTAGGGTTTCCTCTCCCACAACTACCCCACAGAACTTATTCACAAGTAAATTTCCTTGGCAGTAACCTCCTTTCACCCTCTTCCAAAAAACCCAGATGCACCCTCCCCATTTGTCACCAGATATCACCCAGCAACACATAACTCAGTCAGAGTTATAACTTTCTCAAGTCAAGCCCTGAAACGAAATCCACTCTCCCTGATATCTTCCCCACACCACACAATATGCCTTCTATCACCCTCCTAATCTCAGTAAGATCCTAGTCAAACCATATGGCATTCCCAAACCATTACACCTATCTGAATGTTCCAAAGACTCAATCATTCCCACAGTAAAACTTACTTCACAAACCCACCCACTACCACCTACTCAAACCCAACCACCAGTAAATCCTACAATGCCCAAGGCAGAACAATTTACAAAATCAAATATGTTGTTTATCAAGTAACTTTTGTCCAGTGAAGAGTGGGAATGACCATCACTAAACTGGCTAAGTGCATGTATGGGTATAGACAAACTGTCAACCTTGGGGACACTAAGATTCCAGTCGCAGAACACACTTTACTGCATGACTCGAGGGACCTGAGTGCCTACACCACCACTACTGTGAAATCCAGTTGACGTTAATATGGAATGTGTCCATCCATCAGCTTTGTAACATCTTGAACTGTACTGGTGACACTTTCAATGATGTGACCAGATGTTGATGGAGGAATGGCACTCCATTCCTACTCAAGAGCTGAAACCAGAGAAGGTAGTGACATTGGACACTGGAGTCTGGAGCAATGCTGACATTCTGATTCATCGCAAGGATGTTCCACTGGGCAAGCCAATTGATTTCAAGAGCGTTATTGTGCCCAAAACACTGCCTCGCACATGCTGCTTTATAACAGGATGCACTGTCATGCTGATATGACCATTGTCTCCAAACTGTTCCTCTAATGTACACAGTACACAATGCTGTATAATGTGTCCACATCCTTCTGCATTTAAGGTTTTCCTAAGTGCAATAAGGGGACCACACGTTAACCTCATACCACAACATCACCTTCGCCATAGTTCTATGCGGGGACTAAACATGATGGCATATAAGATTCTTCGTGCATTTACCGAGCATAAACAATTCCATTTGACTGCCACAGGGTGGTCCATCACTCCAAATCACTCATTTCCAGTCATCCACTGACCAGGGGCATTGCTCTTTACACCATCTCAAGTGATGCTTGAGACTGATTACAGAAATGTGTGGCTTATGAAGAGTTGCTCGACCACTGTACCCTGTTCTTTTTCACTCCCTACACAGAGTCTCTGTGCTAACTGGATCACTGAAAGCACTTTTGAACTGATGCATTCTGCTAACAACATGTGATTTTTTACAACCAACCTTTGCAATATTCAATGATCGCTGCCCATCAGTAAATAAGGTCTTCGTGGTCTTGATTTGTCAGTGGTTGTTCCTTTGCAATTCACTTCACTACCATGTCACATCACCAACAACTGACTTGGGCAGCTTTAGAGGGGTTGAAATGTCCCTGAAGTACTTGTTTGAAATCAGTGAAGTCTCCTGACTGATCCATTCTGCTATTACTGCTTCTCTACTGACAACATAATACTCACTGCCTTCTTTTATACTGCTGGGTCCTCCTCTCATGACATCTAGTGGTCAATTCCGCATTATACGGGGTGTCCACATTCTTTTGATCAGAGAGAGAGAGTTTTATCTTCTTTACTGCTTTCACTTTTCATCTTCATTATCATCCCTCTCCTCTTTGTCATTTTTTTCCCCAGTTCTTAACTGCATTATTAATATCTCTTCCTCAAATCCATTTTTACTTCTCAATTTGTCCGTATCCTCTACCTTCATTTTCTTCCTCTCTATTAGTTAGTCATTTGCATTTTCCTTCTCACTATAATATGGTACAAGACTGTTTTACAATTGTAGTACGTATTCTCAGCAAACCATGCTGACAATTTGCATGATTACTTAAGTTTCCCCCCCCCCCCCCCCCCCCTCCCTCACAACGTGAGAGTCCCATTCATCCTGGGGCCTGAATGACCTGCCCTCCCTTTTCAACCTTCCTCAACATGTCCCTCTCCTCAACATGTCCCTCTCCTCCCCAAAGCAGGAACAATAGTTGGAAAAGCTATGATAATGTGTGTACTTTTATATATGTCTATCAGTAGTACCAGACATGTTGGTTCCTGAATGTATGTAATTAACACAAATTCTGCCTCATGAAGTGTCCCAAGAGGCTTGGTGAGATACACTAAAACAATTATCAGCATTCAGAAGACCTATGTATATGGCTGTAAACAGTGGAACCTGATGTGTAAGAGCACAAGAACACCCTAACTTTTGACACTTTGCGGATTTATTGGTTATTTTTTTAAATGCTGTTACATGTAACACAGATGTGATAATCTGAAACATGTGGCACTAAATCTATTGCGCTATGCTACACTGCTACTCTAGTATCAGGGAAGCGAGCACATCTTCAATTGTGCACATTTTAAGGAGCTTTTGCAAATGCGCAACTTGCGTGATGTAACTGGCTTCTGGATGAAATACATACTGATTTGATGAACAATGTGGACAGTTCATGGCATACACAGTTAGCCCCTACCACTCAACTACACGTTTACGTCAACGCCACCAGGTGGTAGCACAATGAAGCAGACTTTTATCCTTGTTTGCTTAGCATAAATCCCACTAGGGGGTAGCACATTCCTCAGGTATGCCAAGTCACTCATCAGCATAAATTATACTTATACTGATAGCAATACCTATTTTGTGGGTTACATTAAATGTATTCGCAGTTTCTAATATGGGTTACATTTTGTGGGTTACATTAAAAGTATTCACAGTTTCGAATATGGATAAATATCAACTGTCTAATGGAATGACAACAATGAAAATTTGTACAGGTCTGGGACTCGAACCTGGATTTCCTGCTAATCATGAGTGGTCGTCTTACCATTTGGCTATCTGAGCACAAGTCACAGTTATACCCATACGTCATTGATTATGCATCTACAACATGTACGCGTACATCCATTATGTATATTTCTGCATTGTTTGATCCTGTATGGCAATCATGAATCCTTCCGTCTCACTGTATATATTGCCTTTTCTTACCCATGTGTTGGATGCATCTTGATCGATGTGTGGCTGTGTTAGATGATACGGGTGCTTGCCATGTAGTGTTTTCTTTTTCCAATTTACTTTCTTCGTATCTGTTGATGTTATGTGATCTAAAGGGTTGTAGAAGTGTTTATGAAATTGCAGTGGTGTAGTCGATGTGTTTATATGAGTCATTGCTTTGTGTATTTTGCTAGTTTCTGCTTGTTCTATAAAGAATTTTCTTAAATTGTCTACCTGTCCATAATGTAGGTTTTTTATGTCGATTTTTTATATTATTTTTATTTATATTATTATTATTATTATTATTATTATTATTATTATTATTATTATTATTATTATGACTATTATTATTATTGGCAGTTGTATAAATTTGTTCATAAGCATAACTGTTATACAGCAGATGCTATTAATTTCACACTGTCAAATTTGCTGAATCTAAAAATCTGTGAACACCCAGACTTTATACTTGTGAGCTGCTACTAGCTGTACATTCCCACAGACTAAAAAGCATTTTAGGATGCCAGTAACATACTGAAATTCAGAAATAACAAAACTGTAAAGATTCATGATGTAAGCTCGCTTATTTTTCAAGAATTTATTGAAAGATTTTACATTAGCAAACATTCTGTTGGTGTGACTGCAAAGTCAGTTTGCAGTAGAATCCTCAGATAAAGAGTTAACATTAATCCGCTGTGTAAAATTCAAATAAAATCCCAAGTTTTCCATGATTGCCTCCATCATTGTCCTCAGGTCCTAAGTCTGACTGTCATGAATCTGGCAAGGCTCACACTTTTCTGCCCAGTATCTTTTGGTGTAGTTTCAGTAGTGGATTTCAGTGTACGCTGAGTGGCATCAACATTAACCCTGGTTTCTGAAGAATTTATTAACTTCACTGATGTAACAGTGCCACAAATATGGACTCAACACAGGTGGTGGCAAAACAAGGATGATTGCTAAACAATTTCACAATATATTTTTCCCTCTTCCTTTTACACTTAAAAAAAAAAAATAGTTCTAAGCACTATGGGACTTAACATCTGAGGTCATCAGTCCCCTAGACTTAGAACTACTTAAACCTAAATAACCTAAGGACATCACACACAGCCATGCCTGAGGCAGGATTCGAACCTGTGACCATAGCAGCAGCACAGTTCCGGACTGAAGCACCTAGACCTGTTCAGCCACAGCGGCCAGCTTTATACTAAAAGAAACAAGGATTGAACAACAAAGAGGTACTTGAGAAAAGACAAAGAACCCACCTGTCTCCTCTGGAATGTGATTCAGTGCAAAAAACTGCACATGAGACACATCATCAAAAGTTTTCCATCACACTGATATGTTGTGGAGCTGTGTTGCTGTTGTGACTGTTCCTGTACCGATCAGAAGAATACCCCTGACATTGTTTGTAAACATACACAAAGTTACTGTGAGTACTACCTACAGGTTGAATGCTGCACTCAAATGGATCACAGCATTTCAGTTAACCATAAAGTACAAATAGGGATGCAATAGATGCATTTTTGGAACAATAGAGAAAGTATTCATCATGCAATGAAGGACAATCCCAAGGTCTGCATCATCATGTTATGCACACAAGGGCTGTCACCTAAGCACATTGCTCGATGTGTGCACTGGGGTCAAATTGATGTAATACAGACATGGAATCAGTTTCAAACGACAGGTAGTGTTGAGTACTTACAACACACAAGCTGTCCATTTTCAGCAGGCGCATAGGCATAGGTTGATCAATGTCTATGACTTCGGAGTAAAATCAAAGAAACCATCGGTCCAGTGTTCCAGAACTGAATTCACTGTTCAAAGAGGCTACAGGACTATGTATAGCATCAAACTGTTAGGAGACAATTACATGATGCAACTCTTCATTCCCATCGACCACAGCAAGCACCACATTGTACACCACAACACCATGGACTCTGTTACAGATGGAGAAGGAATCATGAAGAATGGACACCCCGGGATTGTCATCAGGTGGTGTTTACAGATAAAAACTGGGTGTGTTTGTACCCTGATAACTGCAGAAAACATGTTTCAAGACAATCTGGTAATATCGAATGTCTCCAAGCCTGTGTCCCACATATGCAAGAACATAGTGGTGGAGTGATGATGTGTGAAGGCATTATATGGGGCCACCATACATCTCTCATGGTTGCTCAGGGAACTCTCACTGCTCTACAGAACAGGAATGAGATTCTGGAACCAACAGTTGAACCATAGCACTAACATTTTGGTGACAATTCCATCTTGATTGACGATTATTTGTGTGCGCATTATGCTGTTCTCATGAACTTGTTCCTTCACCATGTTCGCATCATCAGAACGAAGTGGACTGCATGTTTCCCCAACATGAACCCAATAGAATATGTGCAGGATCAACTGAAACAAGCAGTTTTTGGGCATGTACAATGGCCATGTACTCTGCATGACTTCCACAAAATCACTAAGAGTGGGATGATTTGGACCAGGGCTGAATTGATTATCTCATCAGTGGTATGACATGACATATTCAACCCTGCATTTGAGCAAGTGGACATTCCACCACATATTGACATTGCCCAGGGATGCTGTAAAATACCCACCATGGGAAACAGATGATTTTCTCATTACACAAAAGTTTGTTTTCTTGATCTGATGATCCGGGCACATTGCAAATGAATATTTACACATGCCTCAGGTCAGTTTTTGTTTTCTGTACCATGAATCTAAAAAAAAAGGGAGCAATGAAAAGTTTTCTTGATGTGTGTAGCTTTCAGAAAGCTAGCAGCTGACCATGATAATGCACCAGCTCATCCACTGCAATAAACACAGCACATTCTGACAGAAACTACTTTCTTTCTCTAATACATATGTTTCATCTAGATGCAGATTCTGAAATGTACCACTGCTTCAGAAATCATAACAGTACTCAAGGTTCTTACTTCAATGGTTCAGAATAAAAATTACATAATATGGCAAAACTAAAGGCCACATTGGAACAATTTTGTGGAAGTGCTACAATCAGGGAAAAACTGCTACAATCAGGGAAAAGAGTGCTGGGTAATAGTTGGCACTAGATGAGGTCTGGGGATGGTAGAAAGTCACACATTGAAGTTAATGAGGAAAAGAAGTTCAATTTTCTTATTTTTGTTCTCTAGGATCATATGGAATTAAGCTTTATGGTGGGCCATATGTCACATTTTTAGCAAAAAAATTTAAGAATGAGTCATCATAAGTTTCACTGAAACAAGATACTATGTCTAACAATAGCACACCATTTTATACAGTAGTGACAAGTGAGAATTAATTTACTGTACATAATGAACTTTTTTAAAGCTTTGGCAAGTGGGCACCAGCTGCAATGCTCTGTGGCATTTAGAATGTTTTTTTCATCTTTTGTGCTTCTAGCACATCTGCTGTCACAATTATAAGGTGCATACTGTATTGTTAAAAACAAATAAATTATATTACAGCAACCACTCTTCAACAAAGGATACTTAGAATCACTCTCCCAGCACTCATGAACAACAATGAACACACAGGGAGAGCATCTCTGCTGGCAAACCAGCATTCTTTGTTTCTTCAGTTGCACATCAGATGTCTTAAAGTCAGTGCATTTTAACAATTTCTTTTCTGTGCTGTTCTTTGTGTTTTAATTAAGGAGTCGTAAAGGGATGATACATGAAAAAACTTGAAAACTATGGATCAGAAACTATGTGCTATAATGTGACTGGATTCTCAGATAGCAGAAAAAACTATTGCTTTGGTATTACTGCTGGAGACTGGACAAAAAACTGAGCACACATTGAAAACTGGTGAACTTCCCAAGCTAGTGGAAGTGGAATAAAAGTAAGAAAGATAATGTTGAAAGGTAAGCATGAAGAAGTTGAGGAAGCTTTGTTTTTGTGGCATGAACATTTAAGAGGAAATGGTTTGCCCATTACTGGGCTGATAGTTCAGGAAAAAGAACTGCAATTTCAGTGGCAAATAGGAGGAGGAGACAATTTGGTATATTCCAGATTACCATTAGTGGAGAGGCTTTATCCACTGACAAAGAGGCTGTGCCATTGTTTGAGCACTGTCTTTCAAAGTTTATTGACAAGGAGGGAATTTCTGGTGAACAGCTGTACTATGGGGATGAGAAAGGTTTAACTTAGAAGACTCTCCCAAGATAAACACTTGTTTCAAAAAAGTATTCTGTGGCAGCCAGGTGCGAGAAAAGCATGGAATAAGTCATTATATTGGTTTGCAGTAATGCAACCGGCAACCACAAGCTTAGACTTACATGAATAGGGAAATCATGGAAACCTGGAGCTTTCAAGAAAACTAAAAAATTAGGAGTCACTGGCTCTACATTACACTTATCACAGGAAAGCATAAATGAAATAAAAAATCTTTAAAACCTGGTTCCAATTTGAATTCATGCCAGCTGTAGACAAATATTTAAAAGACCACAGTCTATTAAGGAAAGATCTGCTGCTTCTCAATAATGTGCCTTTGCATCCTGCCAGCGACAAATGTGACTGTTCTTTGTCAGCCGATGGTCCACAGCATCTTTGAAATGCTAGAAAGAAGTATCACCACTGTCTTCTCAGTTCATTGATATGAGAGATTGATGATAATGAAGACTGTGTAACCATTCCAACGAGGACTGACTTGCTAGATGTCATAAGGTCAGACAGTGTTAACAAAATTGGGTTACAGTATATAACAAGGTGTCTTGAATGGTGCGGCTGGAATCAGAAGAGAGAATTTATAGACCTCTGCCCTATGTATCTTGACCTTTCACCATATTATGCCAGATAGTCAATAATCTACTGCATACTGAATATCCCCATTACACTTACTTCAAGCAACAATAAACTATTCAAAAGGATTGTAGCACTTACTTGGTAAACGAAGAGCAAGGCAGTAGTCTGAGGTACAGGGTGGGGGACACTGAAAAGTAATGCCCCTGAATTTTTTGTGTGAAAACTACTATAAAACATTCTACATCTTTATCTTCATGTCTACATATTTCATTGTCAACACAGTCCCCCATGCGAGGAACACATTTTTCCTGATGAAAGAACAGTTTGTTGATACCATCACTGTAAACTTTATGACTTTGTTGACAAACTTACAACCTTGCCTCTATTTGCACTGCTTTGTCACTAACAAAGTGAAGTCTTCCAAGGTGTTCTTTAAGTTTTGGCTGATGGTGCCACATCACGCCTTTATGGAGGATGATCGTGTTGCAGCTCCTTGTGTGTGGGCTGGCACTGTCAGACTGAAGGAGAGGGTGCTCCATGTGTGGACAACTATACGAATTTGTGCTTTAAATTTTCTGAGGGTCTCGAAGTATCCTGTTGCAGAGTTTATGGCGGTGCCTTTAGGCATGAATTCCCAGTGCACCACACCTTAAACATCCCAGAACACTGTCACTGTCAGTATGACTTTGTATGTCACTGGCACGGTCTTGAACTTTTTTGGCATCAGTGATCCTTTCCAATGCAACTCCACTGATTTTCTCATTTTCAGCATCAAAACGGTAAACCCAGCTTTCATCATGTCAGAATGTTGTTAAGAAAATCATCACCCTCACACTCAAAATGCAAAAGAAACTGTTGGCTGATGTTCAGTCTCCTCTGTTTCATGTTGGGAGTGAAGATTCGAGGCACCCACCAGGCACACAAGTTTCCTGTACTGCAGTTCTGCAATGATGGCCTGTATGTGCTCTCATGATATGCCGCACTTACCTGACAGCTGTGTTTGTGTTATCCAAGAATTTTCTTGGATGAGGTCATCAACCTGATTCTGAAGAGCCTCATTGGTTGCATTACACAATTGTCAACCACAAGCTCTGTCACACACGTTGAGGTTAGCACCACCATTTCCTTCATTATTAGCGCTATCAACCTAGTGTTGATAGTTGATACAATCATCACTGTACACAGCTTTCAATCTTCTACAGATTTCAATTTGAGGCACGTTTTCCGTTGTTAGAAACACTATTACACCACGCTGTTTCTCATCCACTGACATAGGTATGTTACACATTGTCGTGTTACATGCTACAATCTGAATCCCTCTTCTGTCAGAGGGTTGCAATTTGCATCAGCAATGTGGCAAAGGTGAGAGAGTAATATGCATAATGTAGTACCTCAACAGATATTGAAAACAGAATTAAAAAATCTGTGGAATTACTTTTCAGCATGCCCTCATAGAATTGAACACCACTATTAACAATGCAAAAATATTTACAGAACACTTTTTATTTAATGTAACATAATTTAATATTGTCCTGGTGCACTGTTCTGCTGATACAATTTAGCTACTAAATTCTGTCTTTGATCATACGACGACTCCCCTTGAGTGTAAATTTCTTCTACAATCACAGTATCAGAAATATAAAAAAACAAAACACCACAAAATGCTACATTCATCACAGTTAGTTTCAAAATTTCATTGTACTTCTGTTTAACATGTACATTCAGAAACAGAAGAAATCATTTTCATGATACTGTCTATACATGCAATCAATCTCTTTTCAGTGTGTTGATTCAATACTATACAAAGATTCCAAGGGAAAAATACCTTATGTATTGATTCTATTAGAAGACCTAAGAACTCCAATGAGTTAAAATATTTAGCAATACAAATCTAAAGTAAAATTATTCAACTAATTTAGAAAAGATTTTGAAATAAAATTACCTTGTGCACTGTTTAACAACGCTTGGGTGTTTTCCCAAGTAGGTATGTCGAGTACAATCTATAATTTGTTCACTTTGCATTGCACCTTCAACTGGATTTATTTCAGGCACAAAGAGAAGACTATCAGGTTCTGTTCCCCATTCAAGCTGAAATTTTATAGAGGACATATAAGAAATTAAACACCCACACTTATTAAATAAATGCAAATGTGACAAAAACATAGGCAAAGTTAAAATCGTTATTTCATGTTTTCACAATATGTAACAAAACAGTCAATCTGATATTCAGGAAAGATGTATATGGTATAAAATCACAAAAATTAATTTAATATCCTTAGTTGCAGTCAATTACATTAATTAACAACTTTCTTCTGGAATGGTGAATAATAAGTGGTTATGCAATATGAAATTTGGTGCTCTTATTGCTGCATTTTTACTATGCTGTGTTCAATTTATGTAAATATTACAAAATACAAACTAATTACACAATATGACTTTTTACTAACTTCTTCAAACATACAGGCCACAGATACAGACAACTCTCTTGTTTGCACCATAGACAACTGACATTCAGCTTTTTGCAATAGTTCCAAACCCTTAAAAACATACAGCAAACATTGCGTTTTAACGGCTTTCTAACACCACTCCTTAAAATGCACTTGGTTTCCCCTCTGGAACTAAAAAAGGAAGGGATGAAAAAAGGAAGGACAATTAGGGTTTACTGCCCCATTGACAATGAGGTCATTAGAGATGGAACACATGTTCAGAATACTCCAAGGATGAGGAAGGACATCGGTCATGCACTTTCAAAAGAAACATCAGAGTATTTGCCTGGAGCAGTTTAGGGAAAATCTAAATATAGATGGTCGATTGCAGATTTGAACTGTTGTCCTCCCGAAAGTGAGTCCAGTGTGTTAACCAGTGCACCACGTCACTTTTTTGGAACTGAAGGAGTATTCATGGCATTGCAGTCAGTCATATTTTTTTTCCAGTACTTGCTTCACACACTGTTCTTTATGTAGAAATGTCCCATCCTCTATCTGCATTATCTGTGTCCCTAGGTATATAGCTGGATTTTCAACCACAGACATTTCAAAATTCCTTTCGCGTTCATTCAATGCATTTTCAGTATTCTCCAAGCGTTCTTAAAATAATGATTCCTTCTTCAGCATGTATTGCCATTCATAATTTTTCAGTTTCATCTTTAAATATGCACTAATCTGACTTAAACTGAATTAGTCGTTCTATTTTTATAAAATCTGTCAGAATTTTACACCATTAGAATCGAGCATACAGAGCTTTCTTCAAAAGACTAATTTTTCCAGCCTCTTTTTATCCTTCATATATCTTCATGAAAATCTCTTTGTCAAGTTTTCCATAGAGGAAGACTGTTTTTAAATAAAATAATCTCACATGAAAAATTTTTCTCTGCTGCTACAGCAAACAACAATTTTAGTGAACAGATATCTACTACTAGGTTCAATAAATCCTTGAAATCTATGTCCTTCTCTCATTGATCATCTCTGACAACTAATCCGACCTTATACTGACAATCTTCTTTGACTTTAAAGACCCATTTGCCTACCAAGATTTCTTTCCCTGCCCACTTTGGATTCACAAACTTACAAGTGTCATTATGTTCAAGTGATTTCTTTTCTTCTTCTAGTGCTTCCATCCAGTTTTCTTCATCCAGAGCATTAATACATTCTTCATATGAAAGTAATGCTGTTTTAAAATCATCACATTTTAAAGGTTTCTTCAGGCTGGATCTACCCCTAAAACTGCAGTTTCTTCTCTCTTTACTGAATCTTCTTCCTTCTCGGTTTTCTTATCCTCCATTTTCTTGATCTTGACTTTTCATTCACGAGAGGTTCCAGTGCAAAAATGTACGTGCATCATGTGGTGGTCAGCTCAAGACCTAGGAAGGTAATGTTAACATGAGCAGGTTGCACAATGGCTACAGAGTACTGTCAATCAAGGAAAACTTAGTAGTGTGAAAATGTCTAAAGTGTTATGATTATGACCACTTAACCAAATTCTGAAAATTAGAGAAGCACATTGTAGTGAAGTTGACCACTAAAATAAAGGCTTTGCCAACACTAAATTGACACTGAAGTGCATTATCTTGTATCAACAGAGGTAACAAATGTCAAGTGGAAGTGAATGTGCCATGCACAAGGTGCTGCTGCAAAGAGAAATAGCAAAAACCGGCTACAACCAGTAACCCACTTGCAGTTAGTTCTGGAGATGAATAGTCATTGCCAGAAACCATGCAGAATGAAAGAGGAAGTAACAATAAGCACAAAAAGAAGAAACCTCCTTCAAAACACCTTTGAAATTGGTGGCATTCATTAGGGGGTGAGGAAACCAAAATGATCATACTGGGATGACACAAAAAAATATTAGAACAGTAGAATGTGTCATGGTACATTTTTAATGCAGGCCTAATTCGAGTGTCCTTGTTATATTCATCTCTCATCATTAGGAACAGAACATATGCTACATCAAACCAGATGCCACACAAACAAAAAACCCTGACATATACAACAGACACCCACCTCCATAGCTCTGTGGCCAGCATGTCTGGCTGCTATGTGGAGGACCTAGGATTCGATTCCTGGTACCGCCAGGGATTTTTGCTTGGTGAGAGGACTAGAATAGTGTGCACTCAGCCTCATGCTGCCAACTGAGAAGTAGCAGCTACAATTTCAAGAAAGCCAACAATGGCTGAGTGAATGGTATGTTGACTGCATGCACCTCTGTAGTGCATCCAATGACACAATCGACAGTGGATGACACAGCAGTCAGTTGGTCCTGACTGGTCCATCAGGTCAGAATGCTGAGTTTTATATGAGAGACAGTGTTGAAAATCACTACGTTAGGCAGATTTCAATTGACCTGGTAGCTAAAGGTGGAAATGACTGGTATGGGACACAATTTCTCAAGGGAACAACTTTTTTCTATGAAGACCAAGTACAAGGGGATGAACTCAGTACAGATGCAAATAAGAAGGATGGAAGGCAAAGAGAAACTGATGGTACTCCCCTTTTGGAAACTCAAATGCTCCCTCAAGCCTTATCTAGTGTGATTTACAATAACGTGGTGGAGTCAGCGGAAGCTGTTATGCCTGATTTTCCACAATCTGCCAAGAATCTGAAACGTCCCTCAAAAGATATTATATAAGCTCTAGAACTGGAAGATATGCATAAAAAATCTTGAAAACAATCTTCATCTAAATATATTAGAGGACTTCAAAAAACTTGAAGTAGCCTTGTGCTACATTATTTGCATGGCGCACTGAAAAAATGATTCAGTGGTCTTTCTGACTCCTGAAGTGACTGACCAAATTCAGTTAAAAGTGTGTAATCTGCCAACGACCTGAAACAAACTTACAAAGACTTAGTTAAAGCTCATGGTTGGATCTATTTTGACTTTTGCAAATATTACAAATAAAAGCTAAACACTGTATGAGAGTAATGACTGAAATACATAAACTAATAGAAGATTGGGAGATAGACATTGTATGCATTCACGAGCCATACATGAATCACAGTCAGAGTCCTCAGTTCTAGATCATGTGATGACAACTTTAGGTAATCCAAATGCTAAAGCAGCAATAGTACCTTTCCAGAAATTTGATCAAGTAACAGAAGTATGCCAACTTTGTGACACACACACTGCATCTGTACCTCTAAAGTCCTCAACCAATACACTAACACTAATGAACATTTACATGATATATTCATACAGCACTGAAACCTACATCAATAGGTTGAAAGACAAGGGTCATTAAGCTTGGCACTCATCACATAAATAAAATGGGGTGACAGATGCTAAGGCAAAATTCATTCTGTGGCATAGTCATAACTGATGAGTATAGCATACAACTGAAGGACGCAACTGACAAATTGAACCTCCATGTGCTGTACAGGACGGGCTGTCCGGCAACATATGAAAACAGTGCTGGTACCACAATCAATATTGATGTCATCATGGCAAATCACTCTGCAGCTAACAAAATCAACTCTTGGAGAATCTTTCAGCATGCTACTGGAAACAACCAAACTGTGATTATGATAGATTTGTTGCATGCTGGTTTACATTGAAATACTGTAGGGCAGGAACACAATCAGCTTTAACGAAATTTTGAAAAAGGCTAACAGTTAAAAACTACCAACAGAAATGATCGTCAAATACCAGGATATGCTAACCCCAGTGTAGACTACGTGGCAAAGACACTTCCAACTGTCATATAAAATGCACAGAATGTCGCCATTCCAGTACAGAAAACAGCTAGACATTGTGGTACACCCTAGAACGCAGAGTTCACAAATTTGAAAAAAAATGTGTACAA
This sequence comes from Schistocerca piceifrons, assembly GCF_021461385.2. Lineage (NCBI taxonomy): Eukaryota > Metazoa > Arthropoda > Insecta > Orthoptera > Acrididae > Schistocerca > Schistocerca piceifrons. The sequence continues at coordinate 802,221,461 of NC_060149.1, forward strand.
CTGCAAAAATTTTATGAAAGAGCTTTGGACACAAGGAAAGAGAGGTTAGACTATTGTTGCATAGCACAGTGAAAACTGAATGCAAAGCTCTAATAGATGGCATGAAGAAATTGCAATGGGAACAATACATTTAAGAACAACTTCTAATATATGCATGGGGTACTCCTTATACACTCCTGGAAATTGAAATAAGAACACCGTGAATTCATTGTCCCAGGAAGGGGAAACTTTATTGACACATTCCTGGGGTCAGATACATCACATGATCACACTGACAGAACCACAGGCACATAGACACACGCAACAGAGCATGCACAATGTCGGCACTAGTACAGTGTATATCCACCTTTCGCAGCAATGCAGGCTGCTATTCTCCCATGGAGACGATCGTAGAGATGCTGGATGTAGTCCTGTGGAACGGCTTGCCATGCCATTTCCACCTGGCGCCTCAGTTGGACCAGCGTTCGTGCTGGACGTGCAGACCGCGTGAGACGACGCTTCATCCAGTCCCAAACATGCTCAACGGGGGACAGATCCGGAGATCTTGCTGGCCAGGGTAGTTGACTTACACCTTCTAGAGCACGTTGGGTGGCACGGGATACATGCGGACGTGCATTGTCCTGTTGGAACAGTAAGTCCCCTTGCCGGTCTAGGAATGGTAGAACGATGGGTTCGATGACGGTTTGGATGTACCGTGCACTATTCAGTGTCCCCTCGACGATCACCAGTGGTGTACGGCCAGTGTAGGAGATCGCTCCCCACACCATGATGCCGGGTGTTGGCCCTGTGTGCCTCGGTCGTATGCAGTCCTGATTGTGGCGCTCACCTGCACGGCGCCAAACACGCATACGACCATCATTGGCACCAAGGCAGAAGCGACTCTCATCGCTGAAGACGACACGTCTCCATTCGTCCCTCCATTCACGCCTGTCGTGACACCACTGGAGGCGGGCTGCACGATGTTGGGGCGTGAGCGGAAGACGGCCTAACGGTGTGCGGGACCGTAGCCCAGCTTCATGGAGACGGTTGCGAATGGTCCTCGCCGATACCCCAGGAGCAACAGTGTCCCTAATTTGCTGGGAAGTGGCGGTGCGCTCCCCTACGGCACTGCGTAGGATCCTACGGTCTTGGCGTGCATCCGTGCGTCGCTGCGGTCCGGTCCCAGGTCGACGGGCACGTGCACCTTCCGCCGACCACTGGCGACAACATCGATGTACTGTGGAGACCTCACGCCCCACGTGTTGAGCAATTTGGCGGTACGTCCACCCGGCCTCCCGCATGCCCACTATACGCCCTCGCTCAAAGTCCGTCAACTGCACATACGGTTCACGTCCACGCTGTCGCGGCATGCTACCAGTGTTAAAGACTGCGATGGAGCTCCGTATGCCACGGCAAACTGGCTGACACTGACGGCGGCGGTGCGCAAATGCTGTGCAGCTAGCGCCATTCGACGGCCAACACCGCGGTTCCTGGTGTGTCCGCTGTGCCGTGCGTGTGATCATTGCTTGTACAGCCCTCTCGCAGTGTCCGGAGCAAGTATGGTGGGTCTGACACACCGGTGTCAATGTGTTCTTTTTTCCATTTCCAGGAGTGTAGAATAGTGACAGAGAAAGCAAACACACTATCTGTTGTATCTACACTACTGGCCATTAAAATTGCTACACCAAGAAGAAATGAAGATAAATGGGCATTCATTGGACATATATATTATACTAGAACTGACATGTGATTACATTTTCACGCAATTTGGGTGCATAGATCCTGAGGAATCAGTACCCATAACAACCACCTCTGGCCGTAATAACAGCCTTGATACGCCTCGGCATTGAGTCAAACAGAGCTTGGATGGCGTGCACATGTACAGCTGCCCATGCAGCTTCAACACGATACCACAGTTCATCAAGAGCAGTGACTGGCGTATTGTGATGAGCCAGTTGCTCGGCCACCATTGACCAGACATTTTCAATTGGTGAGAGATCTGGAGAATGTGCTGGCCAGGGCAGCAGTCAAACATTTTCCGTATCCAGAAAGGCCTGTAAAGAACCTGCAACATGCGGTTGTGCATTATCCTGCTGAAATGTAGGGTTTTGCAGGGATCGAATGAAGGGTAGACCCACGGGTCGTAACACATCTGAAATGTAAAATCCACTGTTCAAAGTGTCGTCAATGTGAACAAGAGGTGACCAAGATGTGCAACCAATGGCACCCCATACCATCACACCGGGTGATACGCCAGTATGGTGATGATGAATACATGCTTCCAATGTGCATTACCGCGACGTTGCCAAACACGGATGCGACCATCATGATGCTGCAAATAGAACCTGGATTCATCCAAAAAAATGACGTTTTGCCATTCGTGCACACAAGTTCGTCGTTGAGTACACCAATGCAAGTGCTCCTGTCTGTGATGCAGCGTCAAGGGTAACCACAGCCACGGTCTCTGAGCTGATAGTCCATGCTGCCGCAAACATCGTCGAACTGTTAGTGCAGATGGTTGTTTTCTTGCAAACGTCCCCATCTGTTGACTCAGGGATAGAGACGTGGCTGCACGATCTGTTACAGCCATGCGGATAAGATGCCTGTCATCTCGACTGTTAGTGATACGAGGCCATTGGGATCCAGCACGGCGTTCCGTATTACCCTCCTGAACCCACCAATTCCATATTCTGCTAACAGTCATTGGATCCCAACCAATGCGAGCAGTAATGTCGCGATACGATAAACCGCAATCGCGATAGGGTACAATCCGACCTTTATCAAAGTCGGAAATGTGATGGTACGCATTTCTCCTCCTTACACGAGGCATAACAACAATGTTTCACCAGGCAATGCCGGTCAACTGCTGTTTGTGTATGAGAAATCGGTTGGAAACTTTCCTCATGTCAGCAAGTAGGCGTTGCCACTGGAGCCAACCTTGTGTGAATGCTCTGAAAAGCTGATCATTTGCATATCACAGCATCTTATTCCTGTCGGTTAAATTTTGCATCTGTAGCACGTCATCTTTGTGGTGCAACAATTTTCATGGCCAGTAGTGTATGTCGCATATACAGGACGGGAGGTAAATGGTCTCCATAGGGATGTATACGTGGACCAATTTCCTGGGACTTTACCCTTGAGCCATTGCTAGTAACCCTGAATAAAAACATTTAAGTGCCAGAAGTAATAACCTATGCTGATGACATACTGGTTGTGGTAGTACTGGACTCAAGAGCCATGCTGGAAAGAAAAGTGTGTGATGTGCTTGATCAAATGCAGAAGTGATGCCCAGATAATAAATTAGAAATTACAACAAATAAGACCACCTACCTGCTTCTCAAAGACTGCCTCTCCCACTTGTAGAACTGTACTCTGAGAAATGGGAGAGCTGCAGTGGGATGCAATGAGGTATGTAAAATGTAGGTATCACTTGGAGGAGAAGTGTAACTTTCTCAAACATACCTCTCAAATGTGTCACAAAGCTACTGAAGTTATGCACAAATTGGCAAGACTGGGAATCACTGACTTTAGGATCCCACTCTATTATGATGCAATCCACACTGCTATTGTATGGTATGAAACCAATACCTGCGCATGCAAACAGTGATACAATCGATACAAGTCAATCCTGAGGCATACACAGAGAAGTGTGCTGCTGAAGCTCACACGACCCTTTGGGTCAACACTGATGGAGACATAGATATCGCTGTCAGATATAGAAGGTCTCTCTACTGGCTTCACAAAGGGAATTTCCCCAATGTGAGTGAAATAATGGGTCTCGAAATTACAATCGAACAAGAGCTAAAACTATGGAGAGAGCATGAGTGGCAAAGAGACTGGACAATATCACAACAGCTGCAGAGTATAAAGCATATTTCCAAACATCAAAGAGAGGATGCTTATGAGTCACACATAAGGAGAAAAACAATGAAAATGAGACAGATCGAAAAAAGTGAGTAAACTGTTTATTGTTTCACAAGTAACCACCATAACTGTTAATATATTTATCTCATTGTGAGGACAGACGGTCAAGCCTTCATGGAAAAATGTTTATTGTTGCCTACAGAACCATGATTGTACCAACGTGTGAGACCTCTTCCTCCGAAGCAAATCAATGGCCACAAATGTCTCTCTTCAGGGCTCCAAAAATATAGAAATCACATGGGGGTAGATCATGACTGTATGGAGGATGTATAAGGTCTTCCCAATGACATTTCAGCAGAGTACGCAAAACAACCTTGACAATATAAAGAAATATTGTAGTCTAGCACAGTTCCTTTTATTTCACACCAATCCTTAGACTCACAGTTGGAGTACTCACCACCTTTATCACATCTTATTTCTGACTCTTTCAAAGTGAACTGATTTTCGGCAGCCTCTGACATATATCTTAACAAATAGGTTATACAAAAATGAGTGAAATCATCTAATACACTCATGTAGTACCTACATCCATTAAATGTTGGGAAATCAATCTCTCCACACAGATCAGTATTTATTATTTCAAGTGTTCTTATAGCTCTTTCTCTCACAATAGAAAATGGTTTTATTGTCAGTTTTACTCTCACACTAGTTTCACACAATGTTTCTGCTGCACATAAATTATTAAAAAAAATAATAAATAAATTCTTTAGGAAAGAAAGTCTTCATTGGGCAAAAACATGCTGTACGGATAATATGTGACGCTAACCCACGATCTTAGTGTAGACGTCTGTTTAAGGAGTTGGGCATTCTGACTACTGCTTTACAATACAGTTATTCTCTCATGAAGTTTGTTGTAAATAATCCACTACAGTTAAAAAGCGACAAAGATGTACATAATTACAACACCAGAAGGAAAAATTAAATTCATTTCTCCACAATAAGGAGTAGTCAGAACGAGAAGGGGTGCACAATGCAGCAACAAAAAGTTTTGGTCACTTGCCTAGTAATATAAAATGTCTGACAGACAGCAAAGTAAAATTTGAAAACAAACTAAGAAAGTTTCCCCCTGACAATTCCTCCTATTCTGTAGAAGAATTTCTATTACTTCAATGTGTAAAGGATGATGCGTAGGACTTACTAACTCACAACATCTGCATTTTTTTTTTCTTTTTTGGAAAAAAGCCACATTTAGAAATGTTCAGAATCAACCATATGTACAAATTAATTTGAGATGTGAATGTAAAATGACTCGTTCCACATCATTATGATCTATCATGCAAAAGGATCCATAGGCAATGTGCGAACTAACTAACGAATTAATTAGGAGCTCCACTGCACAGTTTTTTGCTCACTGAAGTATAGCTTGTGTGTGGATGACTTAGCTTCTTATGTCATTCTTGTTTTTCTTCCTCTGGCAGTAATGATTGCCTTCCTGGTTTGTCACTTTATTCAACCAATTTCTTGATTTTGGTCCTTCTAAAATAAGCATTTTACCTTTATAAATTTGAAAATAATATTCATTGAAGACAACTGTGTAATCTTTTGCAGAGCTAGCATTCAGAGACATCAGATTTTGGCTAAGTTCAGGAACATGCAAATCACCTTCAGAATACAGTTTTAATCTGCTGTTCCTACTCTCTTAGTTGATCCACCTTGTTTGGCAACTTTCACAACACCACCCTTGTCTTTCACATTTGTTAACTTGGCCACGTCATTACAAATATATCATCAACATGCACAATCAATAACCATGAACATTTATTCCTTCTGGTTAGCTTCTTCTGAAATCTATTTTTGTTGCATTCATATGAAATACTTGCAGTGTTCTCTTCCTTTCTTCTTCATTAATGTCTTCTTTCTTGTTCTTTTCAATGACTTCTCTCTTCTTCTCTTCAACAATATATCCCTCCTTGTTTTCTTGAGTGGTTTCCTCTTTACTGTCGCATGGCATAGCTGCACGGTCTGAGGCACCTTGCCATGGTTTTTGCAGTTGCCCTCATTGGAGGTTCGAATCCTCCACCGTGTTCACTTTATTTGAATATTGTAAAACACACACTGATTAAACAACATGATTTTTATTAACTTTTTCGTATATATAGACTACACATAAAGACAACATTCTTATTACCCCCACAGATAACTCACATTCAGTGTTTAGCTATCATTGCCAGCCTTTGACATACAGCAAACACTGTGTTTTACCAACTTTTCCACACTTATGTTTTGGCTGTACTTCCTTGCACGCACTATATGATAGTTATGCTTTCTCATATTCATTACGGCAAGCACAGTAAGATCTAGCAGTCCTGCAGTAGATGCTAAGAAGCAGACCATTCATTCACCTGAGGCAATTTCAAAGACTTTCAATGATCAAAAACAACATCACTGATAACCAAATGTACAGGTTTCCTAAACATTGGTTAGGAAGCTTTCTTTGGAGAAAGGCAATACAACACATAGCTGTAAAATGCATGCTACAACATTAACAGTTTTCAGGGGATGGAAACTACATCAGCACACAGTTATAAAAGGTTAGCACACTGGACTCTCATTCAGGAGGATGGTTCAAACCTGCCACTATTTCCCTAAATCGCTTCCAGCAAATGCCAGGATGGTTCCTTTGAAAGGGGATGGCCGACTTCCTTCCCCATCCTTCTTGATCTTAAAATTTTCAAATTTTTTGATTTAAATTATGTCTTAGAGCACAATGATCTTGTAAACTCCACCTACAGGCCCTGACAGGCCTACCAGTACCAACCAACCACTGTGCCTTGCCTTGCCAACAGTGTCAATGGTTGCCATATGGAGCAGCATGGCTTCAGCACATTGCTCACCCGACTGTTGTTAGTTTTCGTGTCCTGCAGCCACTACTACTCAGTCAAGTTGCTTCTCAACTGACATCATGAGGGTCCTCCAATCTTGATGTAAATCAAATCTACACAGACAAATATTGCCACACATTGCTGTTTATTAGCACACTGTTGCCAATTAAATGTTTGATTTTTAAATGGACACTGGTTAAAACATTTCAAAAATGAAACTTCGCTTGCCCAGAATATTGTGATTTAAAAAGTGATTTTGTTTATGTCATTACAGATGAACTTTTCCTGATTGTTATGGTATCATTAAACATTTATAGAGATTCAATAGTGCATGCAGAAGGGTCAAGACATTTAACTACAGATCAAATTACAGTTCTCTTGAACATGACACTAGAGTATTAGAGATTATCTCCCTTTTTATCTTTATATGAATATCTGAGTACAGGTTACCCACATAAGCAATGCCATGACACCCCATGTTGAAATTAATAGTTTCAATATAACACCTGTTGATAAGGAAGTCACCTGACATCAATGTCATTCACTTGAATTTGACATAACACAGCTTATCCTATAAGTGGTAATGAGTTCAGAAAATTTGAAGACTATGCCAACTATTTACCTGAGGAATATTACATGATATAATTCAAAATCTTGGCTGTTATTTGAAAAGATACGGTATCCAAGGAGGGAACCACTCACCAATAAATGAAAAGTTTAGCTGTAGATAAGGAGATATTTGAGATGTCTCAACACATTAGCTCTTCTTTTGACAAACTAGCATTCTCCAGAGCACACATACATATGCCAATGTGTCCAATACCTTCACTGCTCAAAGCTTCCTCTATAAGGTGAATGTTTGTCTTACCTTATACTATTGTTTGACAATTGCATATGATTCAAAACTTGGAATCTAGATAGACATTCATCCACATGTATGTGGAATACTGTCTAAAATTATTCTGAATGTCTCTCACTTTCAGATCTTGGGCATACCAAATGAGCTGGTATGCACTTACCTTTCCAGGAACCACATCATTATCACGAACAAAAAATTCTGTAGCTAATTACAAAGTTTAAGAACATTAGTATGAGATCAGGATAAATTACTGTGAAATTACATATAGGGGTTGGACAAAAATACAAAAACACCAAAAACACAACACATTACCATGCCTGATACAATGTAGGAAACCTGATGGCATTCAACACAGACTACAGTTGTCTCAGAATAGATAAAAACACAGGTTCTGTATGGTTTTAAAGGGAATCTTATACCATTCTTCCAGCAAAATAGTGGCAAGTTCAGGTAATGATGACAGAGGTGGATATCGATTATGCAGCGTTCTCTCCAATGTAAACCACAAATCTCCATAATATTGAGCTATACTATGATGGTCAGGGGATATGCAACAGTTCATCCCTGTGCTCACAAAACTGGTTATGGACTATGCAAGCTGTGTGAACAGGGGCCCTGTCTCCTTGGAACACAGCATCACCATTGGGGAACAAACAAGGTACATTGGAATCCAGTTGATCAGCCAAAATGGTCACATGATTCTTGGCAGTAAAATGATGTTGCAGAGTAATGACCACTGTGGAATAACACAATATGGCTACCCAAATCACGTCTGAACCACTGTCATGTTTCACATTTGGGATGTAAACTCAGCCATTAGTTGCAAATATTGTGAAACAACACCCATCTGACCAAATGATTCTTCCAGTGCTCCATAGTCCAAATTTTATGGCTTGAGCATAACTTTTTCCTGTCACCAACATTCGCATCACTGGTAAGTTGTTTTGGAATTCCAGCTCACCTTCAATTCCAAGCTTATGGAACTCCCCTCAAGTTTTTTTGGTGCTGACAGGGTTCACGAGTGTGATACTCAGTTCTGCAGTGATTTTTGCAGCTGTCATCCTCTTACTTCTTGTCACAATCCTTTTCAACGACCATTCATCACACTCACTCAAACACACTTTCTTCCATGGTGTTTTTCTGCTTTTCCTATATGCACTAGGAACCTTCAATACTGCACCTCTTGAAACATCCAGCACTTCAGCTCCCGTGGTTGCAGAAGCAACCACCATACAAGCATCAACAATTTTCCCACATTTGAATTCAATTAACCCCAACATGATGCACTGGCAATATACAGAACACTGTTCTGACCATGACTGACACTTGTAGCATGTTGAGCACATCACACACGAGCCACTCATTGTCAAATACAACAGCAAAAGCTGCAGGCTTGGCTAAAAACTGCAATTATGTTCAAGCATGCAATTCCCACAGTGCTTCCATGTTTTTGTCCAACCCCTGTATATTTTAGACACAGAATAGCTTCATGGCCAGGCAGTGCATCAGTTTTACTGAATTACCAGTAGCATTGACCACAAATGTTACACGGTAAGACTTTACGGAACAACAACACAAAGGATAACACATGTCGGATTCAGTCACCATCGAATACTTATACAGTGTCATTCTTCTCTCATGCTATTTAACAAATGAATGGAAAAGAGAGATGATGGTGCCATGCACATTCTGTCTTACACCTCAAAGCAAGTCAAAATGCATTCCAGCAGGGGCAGATGTATTGATTTTGAAGTAACAAGAACAAATGCAAAATCAAACACTAACAAAGGAGCCCACTGGAAAATCAGTCTGTTTCAAAAAGAAAAGGAAATACAAAAATCTTTACAGCAGATTTTTTTTAAAGCTTTTGTTTTAGTGGCTAGAATAATGATGTTATTGTAGTTATGTGCAGAGTTATCAAAATATAATACTAAGTATATTAACTTTGTCAGTTTTTTTATCACTGAAAATTACATGACAATAAATCATCACCTAATAAATCGTGTAACGGTGATTCATTGCATACCAAATGTCTAATGGTTGTGTGGGGTATAGCACATAACAAGCATGTTATACAGTTTCCTTTGAGCAATCAGGACATGGAGCTTGTTCTTCTCTCAACAGTAGTTCATCTCTTCTGCTCTGCCTTTAAGCATTATTAGTAAGCATCCCTAGCAATACCACAATGTGATGAAAAAATGTTTCTACATAGTCCTTTACAGTCTAATGTTCATCATGAAAGTAAGTGGTACAAGGGACATTCAATAATTAGCAACACATTTTTTTCCTCAACCTGTTTCAATTCAAAAAATGCACAATTTGTTGTGAGACATCATGGAATACTCCCACTTCAGCCCCTATAGTTTTACGAAGTTATGATAGGTGGCGGCACTGTACATAGCCTTCAGACTGGTACCCGCAACAGAAATGCATCGACTTTCTTTTGGCGAAAAACCAAAGCATCAAAGATAATCACAGGTGATTGCAGAATGTCTACGGAGACCTGGCAATGAACAAAAGCCGGTGAGTTGCTGGATAAGGCACCTGTCATCATCACAATGTCATGAAACCCATCTGATCTTCCACATGCCTGCTGGCTGCCCACAGTTATAACTCCTGCAATGTTGGAACGTGTGGTCACTCACTCAAGGTGAACAACTCAAAGTTGTGTGCCTGATGAGTTCCTCACTGCCTCACAGAAGACCATGAAGAGCAGCGAAGGACCATCTATGTGGAATTTCTTGCACGTAACAAGGCTGAGCATGACAATTTTTCGTCGGCAACTAAACATGGGTTCATTACTTTGAATCTGAAACAAAATGGCAAACCACGAGGTGGCACCACACCACCTCTACTCCAAATAAAAAGTTCAAAGCCACACCCTCAGCTAGTAGAGTTATGACAAAAATCTTATGGGATTCTGAAGGGTCATTCTGTTTGATGTCCTCCCTCACAATGCAACAGTCAACTCTGAAATGTATGTGCCATCCCCAGGAAACTGAAGAAACAACTTCAGCATATTCATCACCACAAAAAATGCAAATAAATTTCTCCTTTTCCATGACAACATAAGGCCTCACGCAATTCTGTGCACCCTCTCACAAAACTTCATTGGACTCTTCTTCCTCATCCACCTCACAGTTCAGGTCTCATACCTTCCGACTTACATATGTTTGGCCTAATGAAGGATGCACTCCGTGAGCAGTAGTACGTGGATGATGAGGAGCTTATTGATGTAGCACGACTAGTAGAGTTGTACCGTGTGGGCATATAGGCCCTCCCAGTTATGTGGCATAAAGCTGTCCCATTCAATGGATATTATATTGAAAAATATGATTTTGAAGCCAATGGAGTCAGGAATAATATGGTGTATTGGACTCCTGCATAAAACTAACTTGCTTTCAGAAAAAAGGTGTGTTGCATTACTTATTGAATGCCTCTCGTAATATAGCCTAAATTTCATTTAACCTAAACATATAAAAATTTTTGAATACCACTTACAAATGATTCTACACTGAGATACATACATGAAAGCAAGTTAAAATTATTATAAGTTGATACAATTACAGTTCAGAAACAAAAGCATATTTTAGAACAAAACTTTTTGTTAATGTCATGACTTCCTTTTCCACTGGGCCCCTCAAATGTGAAAAGTCAGTAGTCCACAAACGAGATTAAATAATTTCTAGCCTGCTACACAATTAATGCCATTGGCCAAAGCAAGCTATACTCCAATATGCAACTAAAAATTTCATGCAACTGCTTCACTGATACATGCCAACACACTGCACAAGTACTGCAGTTATCAGACAGATAAACACAAAAAAGACAGGATGTGCTTTTTGTTTACATAGAAGAGACAAGCTTCAATAACTTCATAACAGCTTATTTGACAAAGTAAGTAACTTACTCAGAGTCAGTCCGACTCCCTATTACTAACTTGATATGGCAGCTGAGATAAAATATGTCAATATGAGCAATTCATCCTCTTCAACATTGCTGTTGTTTCCAGTAACACAAAACTTTATGTGAAACAGTTCTCACATGCCCACAGAAATTGTTCCTCAACCTAATAAATCACAACGATAATGGAATAATATGCTGTAGGTGCCTGCTGCAAGCACAATATATACCAATAACTCTTGAAATTACCATGGATTTGTGAATATCTACAACAAACAAATGAAGAAACTCACATAATCCCATGTTATATCAATACACAAAAATACTTCCTGATATTTAAAACACCTAAACCCATTAATTTACTTATACACTTTGTGTTTACCAAATGCAACAAAAAGATATTTCTGCAGTTTTTCAAATAAGATAGAACAGCTCGAATGCTTGTTAGAATGGCTCTCAGTTAGGCTGTATTGGTACAGTATATGGACAAAATGAACTCTTGTTACCTGCTTTTGACACCAACAGAACAAATTGTCAAAAAAATTGCCCTTGCATATTGCATACTTTTATTCTGTTGTCTATCTTTTAACCACACAGTAAGTATTTTGTTTTAAGGGGTAACAATTCTTATTACTGAAATGGTAAGGAATCATTTTAAAGGTCACCAGAGACATGAGCATTACTATTAAAATTAAATAAAGTCCACTAATTCCATGGCTATAATATCACGAGAACACACAATGGAATACAATAACTCAACAAGAAAACTGCATTGCTACATAAGTTACAGTAACTGTCAAACAAATAATTTCCATCTTTCTAACTATTTAGTTCAATCATGATGAATGCTCAGCGAACGCTGTCTCTCTTTTAGTACCTGAATCAATTCCTCCCACATATCACCTAGCATCACACTACAGAAAGGCTCAAAAATATGGAACTGATGCAATGATACAATAAAAGAAACCTAAATTCTGTTTCTTGGACATGAAAAATTACTTCACAGACATGCATTGAAGAGAGTTAATGTAAATTACTACACTATATGTAATACTATAAATAATATACTGTTAGTCTCAACAATGATAAGTTGAATTTTTTTTAATTTAAAATGCTAAGTTATTTTATTAAGATGTAAAAGGTCTCACTGGGACAAAGCAAATAGTACATTTGTAGTTCACTAATGCAGATGATGATTAGCACCTATTTCTGCAAGACTATGACCAAAATTCAAACAAATCATTCACAAGCGTTTTCAATTTTAGTAAAAGCTGTAATGTCTTTCCTACTAACCTGTATGGGTAAAGACTGACAGAAAAACAACGGTGATGTGATGGCTATAAGCTTCTGTGGAGAGTTCAATGGAGGGATCATTACTTGACTGGGCAACAGGCAGCAGTCATCTGAAACAAAATCGCACACATTGTAACTCGGAGGACAGCGCATGTTAATGATTAGTGCACAACTGTGGGTTGCTTACAAGAAGTAAGGAAGAAAGATTAGGGAGCAGCAACCTGTCGTAGCAAGGTCAATAACTGTGGAGCAGCAAGTCTTACTGGACTATGATTGGGGATGGAAATAAGCCACATCTCTTTTTCTCCCACAGGAACCATCTATGTGGAAGTTCAGGGGTTGAAGTCATATTATCAATGTTGTAATTAGATGTGGATCACAATATCTAATCAAACAAATGGAATTGCGCCCTGAATAATTTAAGGAAACAACAGAAAATCTACATCTGGAAGGCCAAATGAGAATATGAATCCCACTCCTCCAAAATACTCAGGAGAGTATTCTTGTGATGATGAAATGAAGGTGGAACTGATTTATAAATACACTGTTATGTCACTGAAATAATCATACATCCCAAAACAACATGTCCAAGGCAACATACACCCTGAAATAACATGTCCAAGGTGACAATAATATAGTCTTAGCTAACATGCCATTCGACTGTCATACTTCCACATCTCTGCAGCACTCAACAATACAGCAACTCAAACCAGAATGCTAATTTTCTTTTCCAGCATTCCCTGAGTAAAAACGTGAACAGAACTGAGTGAAAGTGTTCACAGACTAACAAAATTTTGTTTTTGAGATCACTCTATCATTCACTCAAATTATGTCAGTATCATAAAAAACATGCACACCTGAAATCCCCTGAAGTGAAATCAGATGCCACCAATATACATGCTTTCAAAATCTCACAATTATGTTGCAGAGGTAGGTCAAAGATAAATAGATGACGAACATGTGAAAAGAAGGATATATGGATCAAAAATGGAAAGAAATGGTTAAAGGGACTAGAAGAAGCAAATAGTGCAGGTGAAGAACTGAATCAACAAAGACTATTAAATCACACTATAAAAAACATTGAGAATGCTACAAAATAGATGAACAATATGCACGAGAAGGGAGGAAATAAACAATGAAACATGGAAAAGGGTGTGGAATCTACAAGAACATGGCACAAATAAGGAGGAGTCATAGAAAAAAAAATCAGACAACAATTGGAGACATAACTTCAAGCTACCACACAGCAATTATTATAAATGAAGCACATGCTGCGGAGCAAGATTTCCCTGCTGAAGTTTTTCTTTGATGGTGCTGGAGGACAAAACCAGATGACTTACAAACAAAAGTACATCAACAGATAATTTTAATACATCAAAAGCTACAACAATTATGGCACCAAAAATGTAAAGTACCCACATGAATTGTTAATAAAAGGATATTTGGACAAGTTACAAGAAAAACTATTAGTAGAGGTCAGTGGCATACAATGTACTTAATCTTGCAGTTTACAGCGACCAAGTGGCAGAACAGAAGTGTATTTGACCTTTCAGTCCAACGGTGGGGCATGTTATATACAGTTTCTAAAACAGAACTCTTGTTGAAGCAAAACCTTAGTATCACAGAATGATACAATAATCAGTGGAGCCTTCTTTGAAGTATCACATTCAGTATTTCTTACAGAAAGTACACAGAGGTTATGTCTTCGTATTCTGCCAATGACGAGGGTTTTTGCTTTTGCAAAAGCTCATATATGAGGATGATGGGGAAGGAAATTGGCAGTGTCCTTTTCAAAGCAACCATCCTAGCATGTACCTTAAGTAAGTTAAAGAAACCACACAAAAACCTAATTTTTAATGGTGAGACAGGGATATTAACTGTGTCCTCAAGAATACTAGTCCAGTGACTTACCACTGTGTCATTTCACTTGGTTTTCAGGCAGAAACAGTTTGCTGATGTCTTCATTATAGGAATAACCTCCAGTGTCACTGACACTAAAACGGGAAAGCTTGTTTTCGCTCTACTATATCTTATGGTATCATTTTATTGGGTCAGCCTCACGTATTCCCAAAAAGTAGATTTTTTTTCACAAAAGATCAGGCAGACTGAACTAAGGAGTCAGTTCAAACACTTGATGCACATCATTGTTCACATGATTCAGAATTATTCCTGTGCATATATACCTCCACAGTATTTGTGATTAATAATATGGACTCATTGAAAAGAAAATTCAGCATTCACTCGAACACTAGACAGATAAAAACCTTAATCTGTGATAACACTAACTTAACCACTGTACAGAAAGCATACATTACTATGGAAGCTTAATTTTGGATAGTCTTCCAGCAGAACATAATACAAGTAGAAAATGCCAAATTTTCAAATCTAAGTTGAAATACTTCCTCTTGGCAAACTAATTTTAATCTATACAGTAGTTAAACACACTTGTTTTTAGTAATTTGCTGTAATGTGTTATTTACTTATTCAAACTACCATGAACCATTTTTTTTAATTTTTCATTTTTATGAACTTTTTGTGACTTAGGTATTGATTTGTTCAATGACATAGTAGCTTTGGCTCACATGGGCCCTTGGAACCTTAAAAGATAAATAAACCGGGAGACTTTTGGAAATGTGAATTATATTAGAAATAAAGAACCATTAAAGAATGCTTGTAAGATTCAGTTTTTCAGGGTACATATTTAGAAGCAATCAAACAGCTAGGACTCGGAAGTTTAATGCAGAATTGTTCAATCAACGCATTACTGTAAACAAATACTTCACTATGTCCTATGCAATACAGCAAACATTCTCTTGCAAATTTACTGCACAAGCTGGAAAAGTGATTTACAATTAAAACTAAGTAAAGAATATTGAACACCCTATAAAGAGATAACAACAGAAAGTGAGAGACATTGGTACAACTGATCTGGTAAGAGACATAACAATAAAGAATATGATCACATAAACCCATAAGGTTTCAAAATGTGCCTCGAATAAAGTAACAAAACATTGTATTAAAAAGTAAGATTACAATATATTCCATAATATGCCATATCTTTGAGTGCACTAAATTAGTAGTTGTTTCAGTGACGGAAACCATGAGATGTTAAGATGTGTTAATAATCACTGGGTCAATGTGACGCTGAAAAATACATCAGCACACGAAGTAGAATAAGAAAAACTGAACTACTGTGCTACTCCACAAATGGCATGTATTGTCTCCATGAAAACAGCAGTTCATATAGTCAACACGATTAAATCTTACAAAATACAATATTTTGCAGTGCTCTGCTGTTTCATCCACCAAAAAAAATAAAAAATTAAAAAAATAAAAAAAATAAAAAAATAAAAATGAAACTCTATACCTGCAAAATTTCATTAATTTGTTCATTTTGAACACTGTTTCTTCTTTTTCTAACAACTAATAAAATATATCTTAAGTTCACTAATGTTTAGCAAACAAAGGTGCTACTACATAAACAATAACAACAGAAAGGTAAGCATCAATGTAACAGATTTTTTTCAACATGACAGGTTTCAAACAATAAAATATTGCCCATTGGTCTCATATAATGTCTTTGTTCTGTCTAATTCCAATCTAGTTCATTGCACATATTTAAGTTATCCATCTTGTTAAAGATATAATGAAAGTATAAATACACAGGAATTCCACAAAATAAACTGAATTCTAACTTGCTCAAACAAGACTGTGTTCGTCACCTTGCTGAGTTATATATTTAAGGTATTTATGTTTTTTTTGTTGTTTTTTTTTATACTTATAAATGAAACACAAGCTTGTGAATTTCTGATTATATTTATTAAATTATGAAATGAGCTTCAGCTAATGATATGAAGGAAATAACAAGATTATGTGTGTCAACTGTACAACAGATTTTGCCAAGTAAAACTTTATATAAAAAAGAAATATTTTCAGAATACAGCAGTGAATGAACCTGGCAATAGCATTTTGAGTACACATTTAATGAGGTGAAAATATATTCTGTAAATGTTGGTATTTGGTAAATAAAAACAAACTAAGTTAAAATATAATACAAACAGAATTTCCCAACTTAAATCATTCTAATATTTAATACAGCATGTATCCCACTGATTTTGTCATAGTCACATTTTTTTTTTTTTTTCAAAACTTTTATGAGTATTTTAACTCATCTACAACCAGAAAGGTAGAACTTTTGAACAAAGTAATTAAGTAAAAACACATTATGAGATAAATTCAACAACTATTATTTTGTATTGAAAGTTATTTACTTACTGCATGTACTCAACGTGATTAATAACAATTTCTTTTAAAAATATTTCTCTAGATTCTGCATCGAGCAATGGCTCTGATTTGTCCATCACATTTCTTACAAATTAAAAACAACTTAACACTGAACTTTAGAAACTGTATAACTCACTCCTTATTCTGGATTATTTAATTCTGTCACAGTACAAATATGAGGAATCTCTACATGCTGGCAATCAGATAAATATTTCACAACCCCACTGAAGTACTTCAGCATCTATTTCAGAACAGCCCATCTTCCTTCTTCACACACATTTGTGTCATTCATAACACCATGCTGTAGTGCATCACTTGGCAAATTTACATGAATTATATCACCTGTATTTCTATGACGACTTGGTTCATTCACTGTAATGAACACTTCTGAAGTCAAACTTTCAGTTTTGCGGACATCTGCTATAAAGCATTCCTCAACACTTCCTTTCTGTTCACTGTGTGGTACAGGAGCTCCTGGTGTAAAGACATCATCATCATCATCATCATCATCACCACTTTTTGTTAACTTTTCATTGTTTATTTTTCCAGTTTTCATTTCTTCTTCACCCTTTCCACTTTCATTACTAGTTCTGTTGCCACCACCACCACCACCACCACCACAAACATTAGGCTGATCATCTGGAATATCTTTCATATTATTTCTTGTATCAGCATCCTCTGAAGCAGATGAATCCATCTGAGGAATTTCACTTTCGAGGTTATTTACTCCTTTGCTTTGATTTAACTGTACAGTCTGGTCACTGTCAAGTTTCTTCACAGAGTCAGGAAAGAACTGTTCACTAGGACTGAAAGGTGTATCAACTGTCACCAGCTGCAGGTAACTGCCAAACGAATTCATTTCAGGCAAACCAACAAATGATTCCTCTCGTGAAAGGTTTGAATGTTTCTCATGGTTCTCACTGAAATTGTTATCTGGGATCACAGTATCTTTCAGGGATATTGCATCATTATCTTTCGATTCCAAATTTTCACCAGCACTTTCAGTAACAAGTGAGGGACTATGCCTTGAGCCAGACTTGACATCCTCTTTTATAGGTAAAACATTAGTTTGTGGTGTTTTGTCTATTAGGTCTGTAGGACTTTCAGAAAATAAATCAGCAGTCTTTTGCATGTTTTTACTACTAGAGGGAGAGGTAACACACTGAGGCTGCACTGGGATGCTGTACAATGAAATTGAAACCTGCCTGTCTCCATTATCACATCCTGACTGAGACAAATGTGGTTCATGAAATAAATTTTCATCTTTTGGCTGAACATGTGCAGTTCGTGTCTGAAAATTTGGTGCCAAATGGGAATTACTGCCTTTACAGTTTTTTAGTGGTGGTCTGAGAGATTCTTTTTTCTTACAACATTTCATGTTGAGAAGGAGTACAATAACAGCTACCCAAATGGCAAAAGCAACTATCTCATAAACCAAAAATGATGTGGCATTCCAGTCACCATGGGCAAAAGCAGTCCAAAGAAGTGGAACCAATATGAACCAATGAAAAAACGAGTACACACCACACAGAATGGGTAGCAATAACACAATCATGACGTCTTCCTTCAATTTTTCTGTTGTGTTTGACACTGAACTATCACATTTCTGTTGTGCAGAGTCCATTATAGCAGTTAAACAGCATCACATGACCTTCAGAATTACTATTACAAAAGTATTATTAAATATACTTTTGACTAAATTTGATAAGCAATTGGAACAGTAGACAGAGAAAACCTTCCGTAGAACACCAAAGCACTAACTAAATGTCACCGTTACTCCTTCAAAGAGAAGTTCCTCTACAACAGGAAATACCACCTCTGTTATCACATGATGCGATATGATATGATGCGATAAAATGACCGAACTTCCTGGCAATCGTTCTAAATACTCATGCTAAGGTGTCATGACTTCAATGAGATCAACTACAATTTAAGGCCCATTTAAAAAACCTATGGCAACATAACAATAGGAATTTCATGGATATGAAAATTATACTAAACACGTATCTTGCAGGTAATTTCAACTTACTTTTGTGAATTATCTGCTAACTTTTAACTTGTCAGTAGTTCACAATTTATTTTATTAGCATTAAGGATAAAATGCCAGTGCTAATCAGTGGTCCAATTAAGAAAACTGAAATCAGCAATTTATACATACTTACTGTCAGAAATGAACACGAAAAATGAGTTTATAGGTGATAACTAATAACTAAACAATCAAATAAACTAATGATACACACAGTTAAAAAAACAATAAAATTAGAAACAAAGGCCCACAGTACAGCCAGTTCACTGCAGAGGAAGCTTCTAAGATTTTAAAGACCACAGAATCAGCACAACTGTATTCCTAAATACCAACAATAAATAAAAATAAGATTTACTCTGAGACACACTTTTCTATAGCCTATATTGAGTAGCGTAGGATATAGAAAAGTTCCTCCATGTAATTAGTGTTATGTTTCACTAAGTACCCCTACCCCTCTCAGATGAATTAATATAAATAAGAAAATAATATGTTTTTCATCACACATACTATGAACAGAAAAGAGCTTATTCCATGATGTTACATTGTCTTTGATGGCCAATCTATAAAATAATTCTACTTCCTGAAGGACAAACAATTAGGTGGCTTTCTCTTCCAATATATCTCACAAAACTCAGTTTAACCTAATGCTCCTACCTGATTTATGCATAAGCAATTCTATTTTTTTTTAAACTTTGGCTACTTTGTAAAATGGCTAAATTGTTAAACACATTATTATTATATAAAGAAGATGTTATAACATATGAACATAGTGAATAAGCCACACTAATGTAGACACAGTTACCTCAAACATATACTGACCACTCCGAAACAGTTTGGATACACATTTCACTTATAAAAATAATTAAGTGGTAAGGAAAAACTGCAAACTTACCTATGAGATTTTCATCAGGTTCCGTATTCTGTATCAAGCGTGACAATAATTTAAATAATAACGCCAAAACATCGAGATTCTCCGCGCTACGTACAAAGACTGGCAGGCAACTCTGTCTCAACAGGCCCCAAATTCTAATTATCACCAGGAGTTCACGAAGTGTATTTAGTGCTTTGTAATCACGTAATAATTCATACTGCAAAGAACAACAATAATAAAGTAGAAATATGAAACATGCAGTGTCATAGAAGAGAAACTAGAGATGGTATAACAGAATTTAGGTGGTTTTGCATAATATTGGAGAGTATAGATGCCAGTAAACATTAAAGATCCTGATTATATATTCTGCCAACATGAAATTACTACTTAGAGTTCAATCACTCCAGTTTTCAGGAAAGAATTGCCTGTGGTCTTTATCCTGAAACTTTTCTCATGTTTGGCTTATTAAATTATAACAACTGGACTAGTACTAGATGTTTAAAGTGTTGTTATTCTACATAAATGTATGGATGGAAGTTTCACCAGTCCTATCCACAAAATCAATCCAAAAAATCACTTTATTTCACCCCTGTCTGCTGGCAACCACTGATTCAAAAGTTTGGAAACCATTGTCATTTGTGCGGCATAAATATTTGTTTGTTTAATTATATGTTCAAATATTTCATCTGTGATAAAAAGTCAATAAAAAACTTCAACTTTGTTACAATTTTGCCCATTTTTATTACTCAGATTGGTACCATGGGCACTCATAAAATGCACAATGTTTGGCTAGTTACACTGAGAATCAAACCACATACTTTGATCACTTATTGAACCATCAGTCAAATTATCACTGTCAAATGATGGTAATCATATTACACAGAGACATTTACATTTAATGTAATTTTCTGGGCTATTATGCTGTGGATAAATGGATTTCACCTTCAAACCAAACATTTTGTCCCCATCTGCAGAGGATATTTTCAGGGGGGATTGTAGTTTCTTTAAATGTCTGATCCACACCCTGGCTCACTACTGACAACAGCAAAATTCTGCCTCCACATCGTTCAGGACAGTGGTGTGACGTCAGATGTTTTAAATGTGCGACTGCAATAGGCCACTGTTGACTGCCATCATCCACTGTTGCTATCATCCCATGGTGGAAGACCGGTTCACATCTTCTTCGGCACTGGAATCCAAACATTATTCAATTTCACACCCTCCTCCTTCCCACTGGAATTATAGGTTGTTTTACAATCTCTATGGCCTCTCTGTATAATCTTTCATGGTATCCACTTGCAGCTGCTAGTACTTGAGTGCTATCAAAATTAATGTGGTGATCTCCTGGCTAAAAAGCATGTCGCACAACAGCTGATCTATCAGTCTCCCCTCTTCAGCAATTGCCCTTGCACTCATCTAGTCATTTTCTTACTGTTCTTCTTGTAGTACCCACTACACCTCCCCACAACTACGCGGAATCGTATAAATTCTGCTTTTTCTGGTGGTTGGCAAGTATAATTAGCCAATTTTAGGTGATCTTGTATCATCCGAGTGGGTTTGTAGATTCCCACGATGTTCCTCTTTCCCAAGATTTTTCCTACGCTCTCAGTAACTTCCTTAATGAAAGGCAGGAAAACTTTTGATTTCACCAGTGCTTGAGCATTGCTACGATTTCTACACAATGGCCTTAATGCTCTTTTCACCTCAGCGAATTAATAACCATTCTTTAGTAATGCATTGGTGAGATGTTTTAATTCTGCGTCAAGCAGCTCTACTTCTGAGATTTTCCTTGCTCTACCTGCCGACATTTTTTTTATGCCTCACTTTTGTTGTGTGTGGTGGTTCGAATCCCAGTGTAGGTAATGGTCTGCTTGCTTGGGTTTTTGGTAAATCGTGTGGCCCAAGATACCACCTTCTTCCTTGAAAACTAGCATATCAAGAAAACGCAATCTTCTGCCTGTGTTCTCCTCCATGATAAAGTGAATCTTCAAATTTATCCAGTTGAGGTGTTTGTGGAAATGACCCAGTTCCTTCCTGACACACTGCCACAAAACAAACATCATCCACATACTGGAACCAAATATTCGGTTTCTTCTTTGCAGTTTCCAATGCTTGCTTATCAAATTTTTCCATAAAGTAGTGTGCTATAACTCGGCTTAGCGGGCTCCTCATAGTGACACCATCCATCTGTTCATAGAACTCATTGCTCCATTTGAAATACGTGATTGATTTAAACAGTCCTGCAACATCGGGAGGAAAAATTTGATTCAGCTGTTGCAACACTTTATTGAAAGGAACCATAATGAATAGTGATACCATATCAAAACTGACTAATACGTATTCCAGCTGTACCACTATGCCATTTAATTTACTGATAAAATGTGCTGAATTCTTTATGTTAGAATCCGTTTGGCCCACATATGGTAATAATAACATTGTCAACATTCAAACCAGAGCTGCTTAATGCAGAATAAAAACATCTCACCAATACATTACTCAAGAATGGTTATTTGTTCGCTGAGGTGAAAAGAGCATTAAGACCACCATGTAGAAATCATACAAATGCTCAAACACCGGTGAAATCAAAAGTTTTCCTGCCCTTTATTAAGGAAGTTACTGACCGCATAGGAAAAATCTTGAAAAAGATGAACATCATGGTAATCAACAAACTCACCCGGAAGATACAAGATCACCAAAAAGGGGCCAAGGAGGCTTACCTACCACTGGAAAAAGCAGGAATTTATAGGATTCCGTATAGTTGGGGGGGAAGTGTGCCAGGGTACTACAAGAAGAATAGTCAAAAACTGACTAGATGAACACGAGGGCATTCGCAAAAGAGAGGAGATTGACAGATCAGCTGCTGCGGAACATGCTTTGCAGCCAGGAGCCCGCCACACTCATTTTGCTAGGACTCAAGTACTGGGCAGCCACAAGCGGATACCATGTAAGATTATACAGAGAGGCCACAGAGATTGTAAAACAACCCTGAAATTCCAGTAGGAAGGAGGAGGGTGTGAAACTAAATGATGTTTGGATTTCAGTGCCAAAGATGATGTGTACTGGTCTTCCACCAAGGGGTGATAGCAACAGCGGACGACAACAGTCGACAGTGGTCAACTGTGGTCGCACATTCATAACGTGACATCACACCATGGCGCAGAAGCATGTGTAAGTTTAATTTTGCTGTCATCAGTAGCAAGCCAGGGTGTGAATCAGACATTCAAAGAAGCTACTACACCCCTTGAAAATATCCTCTCTGCAGATGGTGGCGAAATGTTGGGGTTTTCAGGTGAAATCCATTCGAACATGGCATAATAGCCCATAAAATTTTATTATTTGTGAGATTTCCAGCCATGAAAGTTTACATTTTACAAATATGGAGACATTAATGTGTTACAAATAATGCACTCGATGTAGCACTGTCTTCCCTTCCTGACATGTTTGCTACAATGGCCAACAAAGTTTTTAGAAAATATCACTCTGAAACTAACCCCTCCTTGCAGAACTGTGGCTTTTTTTAACTGGTCTTCTCTTGGAGGTTGTCCTCTTACCATAAAATGCCCATTTATACACCAACTCAACAACTGTCAAGTGGTGCACCTACGTTTTTTTACTTACCCAGCTAGGCAGCAACTGCCAAGCGAATTTTTTCCACAGTAACATATGTGTGCTATGTGGCATATTTGCCACATGGGACACAGATGTTACCGTGGAAAAAATTTGTTGTTGAATGAGTTGCTGCCCTGGCAAGTGCACCATTAAGTGCCCATTTATACACTGACACAAAACACATCAAGTGGCCACCTGCATGAGGGACTGTCACCTTAAAAGCCTCAAAGCATAGTAAAAGCAGCTCTGCACTCAAAATGTTAAGTTTTTGAAAAGGTTGCTTTATTTGCTATCCTGTGATTATGTTCACAAGTTAACATGACAATGTGACAAAATGTGTCAATGAAGTTGAACATTTGACACAGGTAAATAAGGTTTTAATACAACAGTAATGAAATGGAGATAAAGCTACCCTCCCTGTTTACCTTTCCCCTGTTGCTTCATAATTTGGGTTGTGAGTAACTGAATCCACTTTCCCTTCTTCCCCTTTTTTCCCCTCTCTCCTCCCTGACAAAAGAACAAAGTTCCGAAAGCTAGGATACGTAAATTTTCTGTTCTGTTTTGTGTGTCTATCAGCTGTACTGAGCTGAGGTAAGCACTGGCCAGCCCCTCTATCTCTTTGTTAGTAAATGTACTGAGATGTCATTTTAGCTATGGTATAGTGAACAATGTAGCAAATTTTCTGATGTACACAACAGATTTCACATTTGTAGCTGCTGAGTTATGGCACCTTTACAGTTTTTCTGTGGCACTGGCAGGAGCCTTCTAAGAACACTTCAACAACAGAACAAGTGTGGAACTTCATCAAATAGTTACAAGATAATCTCCAAGTGTTCTGTTAAGAAAGTCTGTAATTATCCATGCGAAATGGGTGAGACTGTCATGCAGGTTACCACATGGATTGCCTATCTCCATTGGTACATCTTCCAGTACCTGTTGAAGCGCATCTGTTAAGTATTGTAGACACTTTAGAATCTTGTCAATGGAACAAGGACAATTTATGTGATTCTTGGAAAGTCTGCACCACTTGTTGATAGACGCAGTTATTTCCCAAATTCTCTCAGCACTTCAAACTGACAAGTAGTGAATATTGCGTGGATTGATTTGCCCATGATTGGCAAAGATGCTTCATCTGTGAAGAAAATCTTGCACAGTAACAGCACACCACTTTGTAGTTTCCACAGATACCATTTGGAGAACTGCAATCAATTTTGAAGCTCATTGGGATGAAGCTGTTGATGGTGTGCAACAAGGAAGGAATGTATATGTTCCAAGCTGCCTGATTGTGACATGTGAGTTGTGTGCTACCACTGCTACAATACTAGCTGCATTTTTACCCCATCAGTACCATTCTTTGTCACAGGCATATTTTATTCTTCACATTTCCCACTCCTTCTTTCGTTTGTAATGTTTGCAAAGACAGGCTGTTGGGGTGTGATGAAACAAGGATACCTTTTAGCATACACTTACAGCACTGCTCATTTGCCACAAACAAAAACCATAGTCACCTTCTGGACTGTCATATACACTGTGGAAGTCTGAATAGCTTTATGAGCAAGTTGTCTGATCGCTACAGCAGCAGAGTGGACACTGATGTGCTTCTAGAATGTACCAGAATTACACATCTGCTTACATTTGGTACAGCAGGGCAGATGTTTATAGATACCTTCCACTGAAGGAAGGGCAGTAGTTTGGGACACTATTAACTTTGTTACCATTTGATCAAGTTCCATGCAAGTTATATCAAAGTTCTCTTCAAAGGCTCTTTCCAAAACCACAGAAATATATGTATATATAGTTCCATTAAAAATAAGTCAGTTCCTCCATTTCAGCAGCTATAAACAGCTGCACCAGACTGGTCTTTGGACTGGAGACCACAAAAACAGCAAAAATTAAAAATTAGTTGCATTTGTAGATAGGAAGTTAACTGCCCATCCATTATAAACGACTGATTTCAATTTTGTATCCCCCCCCCCCCCCCCACACACACACACACACACAAATATAGTGCAATATACACTACTGGCCATCAAAACTGCTACACCACGAAGATGACGTGCTACAGACATGAAATTTAACAGACAGGACGAAGATGCTGTGCTATGCAAATGATTAGCTTTTCAGAGCATTCACACAAGGTTGGCGCTGGTGGCTACACCTACAACGTGCTGACATGAGAAAAGTTTCCAACCGATTTCTCATACACAAATAGCAGTTGAGCGGCGTTGCCTGGTGAAACGTTGTTGTGATGCCTCATGTAAGCAGGAGAAATGCATACCATCACGTTTCCGACTTTGATAAAGGTTGGATAGTAGCCTCTTGCGATTGCGGTTTATCGTATGGCAACATCGCTGCTCGTGTTGGTCGAGTTCCACTGACTGTTAGCAGAATATGGAATCGGTGGGTACAGGAGGGTAATACGGAACACTGTGCTGGATCCCAACGGTCTCGTATCACTAGCAGTCGAGATGACAGGCATCTTATCCGCATGGCTGTAACGGATCGTGCAGCCACGTCTCGATCCCCGAGTCAACAGATGGGGACGTTTACAAAACAACAACCATCTGCACGAACAGTTCAACGATGTTTGCAGCAGCATGGACTATCAGCTCGGAGACCATGGCTGCGGTTACCCTTGACGCTGCATCACAGACAGGAGCGCCTGCGATGGTGTACTCAACGACGAACCTGAGTGCATGAATGGCAAAACGTCATTTTTTCAGATGAATTCAGGTTCTGTTTACAGTATCATGATGGTCGCATCCGTGTTTGGCAACATCGTGGTGAACGCACGTTGGAAGCGTGTATTCGTCATTGCCATACCGGCGTATCACCCGGCGTGGTGGTATGGGGTGCCATTGGTTATGCATTTCAGTCGCCTCTTGTTCGCACTGACGGCACTTTGAAGAGTGGAAGTTACATTTCGGATGTGTTACGACCCGTGGGTCTACCCTTCATTCAGTCCCTGCGAAACCCTACATTTCAGCAGGATAACGCACGACCGCATGTTGCAGATCCTGTTTGGGCCTTTCTGGATACAGAAAATGTTCGACTGCTGCCCTGGCCAGCACATTCTCCAGATCTCTCACCAATTGAAAATGTCTGGTCAATGGTGGCCGACAACTGGCTCGTCACAATACACCAGTCACTACTCTTGATGAACTGTGGTATCGTGTTGAAGCTGCATGGGCAGCTGTACCTGTACACGTCATCCAAGCTCTGTTTGACTCAATGCCGAGGCGTATCAAGGTCGTTATTACGGCCAGAGGTGGTTGTTATGGGTACTGATTTCTCAGGATCTATGCACCCAAATTGCATGAAAATGTAATCGCATGTCAGTTCTAGTATAATATATTTGTCCAATGAATACCCATTTATCATCTGCATTTTTTCTTGGTGTAGCAATTTTAATGGTCAATAGTGTATACAAGACATGAAATGCCTGCACTTTTGATTGGAACCAGATTGTGTACATAAACTCTTAGACAATCCTTGGAGAGTGTGCACACACTGAATTTTTTGCTGTGTGAACACCAATTCATGGAAAACTGCTGCTGCAGGGGTCAAGTTTCATGGGCAACAGCGTGTTAACGGCAGAGATTGCCTTCGACTATTATGATGAGCCAAAGCAGATATACAGCAACAAAATGCATCATCTCACTGCTTCCAAATTGTAGCTGAATGGTTTAGGGAACACTTCAAAAATATGAAGTTGTATGTGTGGCCCCAATGTCATATGATCTCAATCCAACCAACCACATGTGAGACATAGACAGGGATGTGCACTCCTTGCACCCAGCTCTGAAACATGTTATTTCAGTCATGAATTGGTGTTGCAAACTTTAAAAAAAAGTGATGGTGGGAATCAGTGCGAAAAGTGGCTAATTTTATTCAAATATTGACTTCCATAGCATATTACATTATAAATATGAATTAATATTACATGAAATACTCACATTATAAACTTTTATTTTATGATATTTTACTTTAAATGAAATGTGGAATAATTTCTCATTACTGTCAACAGTTTTATATACTTACACCAGAGCCTTTGTTTGAGGCCTGTCGTTGCTCTGGCAGCCTTGCTAAAAGATTAAGTGCTAAATCTGCTACCCACTGAATTAGCTGTTGCAGTGATTGCAGTGTGCTAGGTTCAACAGTGAACTCCTTTGCTTCCAAATGTAGCAAAACTTTATCAACATCCGTTATTGATTCAGTCATGACATCTGGAAGAAGAGAAACTGAGTAAAATATTTGAAGTTATTAACGCTATTTCACTTTCTCATTCAATGGAATACAGGAGTACTGCCACACAGATAAGGCTTTATACAATTCATGTCTCAATCAGCACATTATTTCACCCCAAAATATTTACTTCTGTGGAGCTTATTGACTATTTTTATCAATAGCAAAACATCAGTGTGAAAATGTACTATGCAGGCACAATAACTCTGCACTTGAGCTGCTGTGAGTGATGCAAACACAATATCCCTCCCCCTCTCTTCACACACACACACACACACACACACACACACACACACACACACACACACACACACACACACACACACACACTCTCTCTCTCTCTCTCTCTCTCTCTCTCTCTCTCTCTATCATTTTTCTTCAGGAAGTATATTCTTTTTAACCCATCATTTATTAGTTATGTGTATGTGTTTTACCTACTGGTATCATTATTCCCTAAAACAGAAGACCTGTGCCCACTTAAGTCTGCTGCTGTCATTTTATCTGAATATACTCCATGCATCCAAAAACTCCCAATACATATTTTATTTCTGGCATATAAGCACCATCAGCACAGCAACTATAGTGGCAGTTTAACTCAACAACTGTAAACATCAGATGTGTATTGATCACAGTTGTGAGCACACAGTGTGGATGTGCAGCTGTTGTGTGTCAACACTGTTTTATCAC
Source organism: Schistocerca piceifrons (assembly GCF_021461385.2). NCBI lineage: Eukaryota > Metazoa > Arthropoda > Insecta > Orthoptera > Acrididae > Schistocerca > Schistocerca piceifrons. The sequence goes on from NC_060149.1 coordinate 802,249,963, forward strand.
AAATTGCAATGAAGCAACACCTGTAAATCATATGTGTTATACACATTCTCCAGTATGTTTTGAAGAAGAGAAAAGTGTATGCAGAGTTTGTCACACACACCTTGACTCCTAAACAAAAACGTCAATGCATGGATGGCTGCTGCAACTTGATTGAAACGTGCAAGGTGAACAATTTGTTTCCATGAAAATCATTGCAGATGACGAGACTTGGTGTTATCAACATTAATCTACCACAAAATGACAAAGAGCAAAAATTCACATGAAGGGTCAACAGGGATAAGATAACCAACATTCAAGCCAATGTGAGACACAAGTTGAACAACATCTCAAAGAATAATTTTTCTAAGAATTTCACATTGTTGTATGAATGTTCCATGCATTGAGCTCAAGTGTGTGGGGTAGGAGTGGCATATATGTGGAACACTTGAGGCATTAAAACCATCATAACTGTTCTCTACTTTTTATTAACTATTATTATTATTATTATTATTATTATTATTATTATTATTATTTATTAATCTCAACATTGTCTGAACTGATGGGGTAAAATGCACCCTATTAAAATATGTTGCACTGAAATTTCTAAGCCATGAGTACAACAAAATGGAGAGAATTTCTACCAGAGCAAAAAGCTATGCATGACAGGTGTATGTCCTACACAAAGGTGAATGAGTTTGACTGAATCCTGTCTCTGAGAGTTATGATAGGAACATCATAGTTTAGGCATTTCTTTTGCTGTCCTTGTCCCTCGTCTGCAGTCAATATTCTGCCCACTGATGCATGATCCTCTGGATCAACAATAAGTTACTAACCCTCTGGCAGATAGTACTTTCTTCAACTTTGTCAAACATAGAGACCTCTTATTATCAGATCTTAATTATTTTCTTATCCCTATGTGGACACACATCCAGCAAAATACAACCCCCACCTGTTCCTGCTGTTGAAGCAGTGAGCCCTCTGTGTCCTGGACCATTTCTCTGCTAGGTAAATTAGCAGAATGACTTGAAGAGAGTGCTAAGGGAATAGAAGTAGATGAGAAATTTCTACCCTTTGCTATGCTTTACCTGCTTCAGTGTCTTCAGCATCATATACAAATGAACATTGTTTACTGCAAATGTATGTCACAGTTGGCAACTCAAGACACAAATGGGGAAACTCACTTGGCACACACTATAAATTATGATAAACCCCTAATGGCTGTTTAACATATTTACACTGAGGTGACAATAGTCGTGGGATACCTCCCAACATCATGTCAGACCTTGTTTCCCTTGGTTTAGTGCAGCAGTTCACTGTGGCAAGGACTCAACATGTTGTAAGTCCTTGCAGAAATTTTGGGCCATGCTGCCTCTGCAGCTGTTCATAACTGTGAAAGTGTTGCTTGTGCAGGAGTTTCTGCATGAACTGACCTTTCAATTATGTTCGATAAATGATCAATGGGATCCATGTTGAGCAATGTTCGTGGCCAAATCATTTGCTCAAACTGTCGAGAATGTTCTTTGTACCAATCATGAACAACTGCAACCCAGTGACATGGCCTATTACTATCTATAAAAATTCCATTGTTGTTTTGGTACATGAAGTCCAATAATGGCTGCAAATGGTCTCCATGTAGCTAAACATAACCATTTCCAATCAATCGTCAATTCAGTTGGACCAGAGGACCCAGTCCATTCCAAGTACACACAGCTCACACCATTATGGAGTTGCCAAAAGTTTGCATGGTGTCTTGTTGACAACTTGTGTCCATGGCACCACCTTTGAAACATACCATCAGTTCTTACCAACTGAAATTGGGACTCATCTCACCAGGCCACAGTTTTCCAGTCATCTTGGGTCCAACCAATATGGTCACAAGCCCAGAAGAGTTGCTGCAGGTGATGTCACGCTGTTAGCAAAGGCATGTGCATTGGTCATCTGCTTCCGTAGCATATTAAAGCCAAATTTTACTGCACGGTTCTAATGGATGTGTTTGTCATATGTCCCACATTGATTTCTGCAGTTTTTTCATGCAGTGTTGCTTGTCTCTTAGCACTGACATCTCTATACAAACGTCGCTGCACTCAGTCGTTATGAGAAGGCTGACAGCCATTGATTTGTATATGGTGAGAGGTGATGCCAGAAATTTGGTACTCTCGGCCCACTCTTGATATTGTGGATCTCAGAATACCGAATTCCCTAACAATTTCTGAAATGGAATATCCCATGTGTCTAGCTCCAACTACCATTCTGTGTTCAAAGTTCGTTAGTTCCCGTGGTGTGGCCATAATCACACTGGAAACCTTTTCACACGAATCATCTGAGTACAAATGACTGCTCAACAAATCCACTGCCCTTTTATACCTTGGATACATGATACTATGGCCATTAGTATATGTGCATATTGCTATCCCGTGACTTCTGTAGTCTCAGTGTATACACAAGCCTCCAAAAACAACATTTGGAGTGCTTTTCTTCAAAAGTTCATCACTGAACTTAAAACAATTCTAGGTCTCTTAAGAGGGTAAGATAGTGATTTACTCCAACATTGCCACTAGAGCTCTGCATGACTGAGTAAGCAAGCACAAAATGCAAGATGGGGTGAGCACAGTCTAATTGCATATGTTGCCTGCATCAGTTATATTAGCCGAGTGAGAAGAAGTGACCATACCCTAGGTAATATGTATTTTTTAACAGGAACTACAAAGAAATAACACTGAGCCCTCGCTTTTCTTTGTGAGAAGGTTGTAATTGTGTGTAAACATAAAATTACTATGTTCCTTTGGCCTTATGTCCACGATCTTATTAAGCATGCCATAAATGAAAAGCAAGAAGTTCTTCGCAGTGTGTGGCAAATGTGTGCAAGTTATGCACATAAAAAATGTAATTATTAACATAACCATAGTTAGTGCATATTGTCTTATAACGAAATGGAAGTACTATAATTCGTAATATTTCATCAACATAAATCACATGTTTCTTGTGTTCAAGTTCATAATTTTCACATCAGTTCTGTATTACTTATGTTTCTTTTGTCTATCATCACTAAGCCTTCAAGTGTAGTGTCATTGTCACCCACATAAAGAGATTGTTTCAAGGACTGGATGAATACCATATCTTTCACAACAGAGGAAGATCTCTACATTTTAATAAACCCTGGAGATCATTCAAGCAAACACGAAAGGAATTTACTAGGGATGGTTGCAGTTACAAGATGTATTTTATTTATCCCAGCAACCAGCGCATCCAGTGAACAGTACTTTAGTGAATATGGCATGTTATTAACAAATTGCCAAAACCAATTAAACCCAAACTGCATCAGTAATCGACTGCTTATCAAGAAGCAAATGTAAGTTTTCTTCTCTTGCAAACAAGTGAAAAGTGTGAAAAGTTATGACTACAAATACATAATGTTCCTCATATGTTTTCTCTTAGATTTCAGGGATTGTTTTATTTGTTGCATACATAGTTTCCAATCACTGATAACCAGAATCAATCTTTTGTTTGGAAATAAGTCTGACTTTTTTCTGTGACTATACTGACATATCAAATTAGCTTCCATATGCTGTATGTAGTTACAGTGAAACTTTGATGTTACATTTTTCATAATTCTACACCATAAATTCAAAGCCTTTGTGAAAAACCCATGAGATCAATGCTAAAAATTCCCCAATTTTACATTTTTTCCTAGTAAGGTTTACCTCATTCTAAGTTCATACTTGATGTCTCGCTTGACTTTGTCCCATTTTCTCCCCATTGACATTTGATGTGACTAAATGAGTTATAAGTCGCACAAAAGACAAATGGTTCACTCCACGAGTGTTGGCGGAGTTGAGGGAATATTTTAGGCCATTGCAGAAAGGAGAAACGTGAGAGAGGAAAAGCTGATGTAATCCACGATTGGCATTGCCAGCACAACGTGCAATGTTTAGCTTCACCATGCAATTATGATACAACTACTGCTAGATTGCAGCAGCAATGGAAAAACAAGATATGTGAAGTGTTCTGGACCCAGCCAACATGTGACAAAGGAAACCAGCAATCACCATTTCTTGTGCCACTTATAACTCAGTTTCATCTTTTTCCATGAATTTCTGATGTAATGTATTCACCAACAATATCAATCATCAACCTTTTAAATTCAGACACTGAGTCTCGAAGAATATGCTTGGTCATAATCAAGGAAACATCAGTCATTTTCAGCTAGTGAGCTTTTCCTGGCTGGTGAACTGTTAAGTCACCCAACAGCCAGCTCACCCATCACACCGTACTAATACATGTAAAATGAACTCGCCTGCTGTATGTGTGGACAGGGGAGTGTCCTTTCAACAGTGGGACAGCAAGTAAGGGTGAAAGCATTTTGTGGAGTGCTAAAAATATACTTTACGTGAAGATGATGTGCTGTGGCACAGATGTCACACAGAAATAGAACAAGGATTTTGAGATAGCACATTTTATAGACTTTCGTCTTCAAATCTAACATCATACAGTTGCAACAATGACACAGACTATTCACATATATGATGAGTTTGTTTGCGTGACCATCTTCCACAGCAAGCACAGAAATGTTTGCTTTCTAAATAAGAAATGCCTTCTTTGCTGCACTGTATTTTATTCTCCCAGATATGTTTCGCCTTTTTTCACTTTAAGGCATCATCAGTGGGTTAGTTCTTCACATTTTTAATTGGCATCAGTGTTTCCTCTCATCTGGTCAGATGGGGGTCACATTACTGCTCCATTTACGAAACATAAGTATGTTTTTTTTTTAACATTTTTCTTCCCATTTTTCATTTTGTTTGTTCTTGCTGTTGTGATGCACTATCAGTCTTCTGTCACTAATATGGACATAGCACTAGTAAGTAGTTATGGCTTATCAGTATAATTACATTTATGTTCTTCATTGAACTACTGAGAACAATCAATATTGAGCTAGAACATCTATGACAAATAAGTGACATAAAATAATTACATTACTTTCACCACAAAGGTTCACTCATATCACCTCAAAACTGCAAATCAAATGTGTGTGTCTTTATCTCAGTATAGAAAATTGGAGAAAAATCACTGGCTATACTGTACACATTTCATGTTTGTTAGCAGAGCAACTATGCATAGCAATGTAGCTATGGCATGAAAGCACAGTGGTCATGAAGGGAAGGAAAAGGGGAGAGGGTTAAAATACCACCTCTCCTCATATTTAGGTTATGACATTGTTTTTATTTTCTTAGATGTTGGATTGTTCGCAGAGTACGACAGACATTGTCGTAGGAGCGAGCCAAGTCAGGCGTACCGACTGCTGTTTGGGCACTGTTGGCTACTGTTTATCATTTTCGACATGACTGCATGTGACTTGTGCCGGTGTGACCACAAGACTAAACTGATCAAAAAAAAGTTTTGCGCCACCTGCAGATCTGTGAACGTGTGTGGACTTAGATTCAGGGGGAACCGAACAGTAAGTAATGAGAGTGGTGGCAATACTTGTTTTGAACAGTACGTCATTACGCAGGTGAAGAGGGTAACTGTTAACAACTTAAAGGGACAGCAAAACCAGTTGTTTACAGTCAAGATTTTTGCCTTAAATCTGGTACTCCTTCACCCGATTCGGTGCACTGCCCATTCTGTATTTCGTCTATATGACACAGCTGGCCCTGAGGGCTCGATCAGTCTCAACTACTGTTCAAAAGTGCTGTGCAAAATCTGTTACATATGCATGTAGAGGCTGTCCCCCATTATGAGTCATAGATTTAAAACTGGGACGGAGGGAGATGGGAGGAGAGCAGTGGCAAATCCAAAAGTATTTACAAAACAATGCTAGTTTTTTTCCGGTACAGTGTAAATGCTTTTGAGTTAAAGGGGGAACCAAATCTCAATGCAAAAGTGACAAAACAGTGACTGGATCTACACTGGAATACTCACAGCTCACTTGACTATCAGCATCAGTGGCAAACAGGTCAGCCCTAAGGATTCAAGCAGGAAAAGGCAAAGAAATGTTCCATAAATCAACAGTCAGTGAATAAGCATTCCCTATCACTATAACAAAACAAGTAGAGGTTCAATCAACAAATGTGCCGACAATCGCTATGTAAAAAACTCATACAGAAAGGCACAAACTATGCACATATAACATCGTATCAAGAAATAAGAAGGAATAATTCTAGTAAGTTACAAGAAAACTAGTATTTGGATGCACGCATTTGAGCTAGTGGTAGTATTGCAAGAAAATTCCTCCATTACCCATTGCAGCTTGTCCTGAAACTAGGCATCATGACAGTGCACTTAGATCATTCTTTTGTTTCACAGCAAGAGACAGTCCACTGCTGTTGCAGGATCAGAAAAGTGAGGCATATGTTGCAAAACATTACTATATAACGATTTGTTATGAAATTCATGATAAGCACTATATTCACATTTCAGTATGGAAATTTTAATTAAATTGACTAGTTGTAAATATCCCTCATTTATAGTGATAGTAGTGAAGCAATACACTGAACTATTCGTGGCAATTATAGCTTCGATAATGTCTTTCATGCTAAAAACAGGCCTCAGTTTACTACGGCATTATAGATAATTTTATCCCGAAGTCTTGCACGTACTGATTCATTATCCCTGGGATATAGACATGGTATTATCATTGCAGACTTTGTGGAAAACTCTTTCTCACCCTACAACACAAAAGAACTGAAGCGGAAACTGAATTACAGTCATATGGATCATTTTATTTGTATAAATGAGGCAAAGTTACATACTTCTCTGAAATTAGCTTGTCCTGAAAATGTTTTGCTGTTTGTACACAAAAATTAAGAAAATACTGTTTTTGAATTTGTGCAAGGTTTTTCTTTTTACTATGCAATGTTTCTCATATTATTTCATAAAAAATTTGATATATTATAGCTGAACATTCATGCTTGGCAGTGAAGTGGCTACATTTCTGTTATTAGTCATAGTTTTTACGATGTTTATATATGAAGTACCGTAACTCACTGAACATAATTTGAAGAATTGGCAGTGAAGAATGACCTCACTGGCTATTTCATGTTTTATGCTCTTTAGGTCATGAATTGCACCGTACCAACTGAAGCTAACATACCGAAGTAATTTTTTATTGTGGTAGGAAAGATATATCTTTCCAGTGATGAGTAAATGGATTTTATGTGTTGGTGATACACCACAAACAATAAGTTTTTGCATGCCATGTATAGTGCAGCATGACAAGTCACTTCACACAAAAGTTCAAGATACTGAAACAAGGTTTTCAATAAATAACAGTATGCAAAGAGTTGAGTAGTTTTCTGTACAATAAATACTGAGAAGTTTCTATATAACATAACATGGAAGTATATTAATGCTATTCATTAGCTTATGAAAGGAAAAGTACTGTGCTGTAATGCAAGTCAATGATTACAAAAGAACTTGTCACAAAAACAGCAGCAAGTAAAAATATACAGTGGCTTCTGGCAAGAAGTTTTAACATACTGCAAGTGCAGCTTCATTCTTGTTATAATACAGTTACTGAGAAAAGCATTAGTACACAGAAAACGAGATTTGAGTTCTCTGTATTTTATACCAGTTTCTCATAAATGTTATATGTAATGGTACAAACATTGTTCAATTTACTTAAATTGATTTAAAACTGAAATTGAATGTCAAATAAACACAAAAACACAGTGCTTTACACAGCAGTTCATTACTGAACAAATATTGTAGTACATATTATCTTTACAGCTGAAAATATTTTATTTACCATGTTAGTTTCCTTCTAATAAATCATAAGTCACAGTTGATTTGGTATGAATTGTGCAACTTCATGTGTCATGTCTGGCGTTAATGTTCTTCCATTTCCACTGCGGTATTGCTTTAAGGTCTGATTAGCACCCTCTTTTGTAATTCACTATATAAATGTTCAATAACGTTTACAGTGATTCCTCTTACTTGTGACACGTACAGTTAGTGAGTTACAGCATCATTTTTAAATTTCAGTATCTAACTTTTCATTCCCTTTTTATGTGTACATTGATCCATGGGTCATGGCTGATATTTATACACGATTATTACAATTTTGTTATTTTGGGTGTGGTAATGCACTACATCACAAAAATCTATCAAGGAATTTTTTGGAGGTGATAGTAGCACTAAAAAATCTCAGATCGTTTGTGTTAGCATTACCCCTGACAGTGGCCAGTTTCAGTCCGATAGTAGTAATATTAGCCGAAGATACAAGAACACACAAGCATTGGTACTGGTAAGCTAAATACAGGGTGTTCCATTTATCTGATGACTGCCGGCACAGGGTATTGCAGGCCGGCCATAGAAGCTGCGCCTGCCTGTCGAATGGGTCCTGCGGGACAGCACTATGCCCCTCCCCCCCTTTTTTTATGGGTTTTAGCCGGAAGGCCATACATACAGACATAAGCGCCTTGTCGGCCAGTGTCATTCAAGCAGTGAAACAGGCATCACGAGCATAACAGTGACATTTGCGAACACAACAATGTCTAGAGCAAACTATTCAATTCCACAACAAGTGTTTGTTTATGATTTGTATGTGTGTACAAATTCCACTTGTACTGTTCAGAGACTGTTTGAACAGAAGTTTGCAGGTGTTCGAGTTCCAAGTTGTGATGCAGTTCATAAGTTAATGAAATGTCTTTTGCAGATAAAAAGAGGTGCTGAGCTGCTTTCGCTAAGGCTCTACAAAGTATTAGTAGTTTGTGAATGGGTTTTAACACAAGTGCATGACAGTGAAATGGACCCTTACCTCATTCTGTTTTCAGACATGGCTTGGTTCCATTTATACAGGTATGTTAATTCCCAAAACTGTCAACATTGGAGCATAGATAAACCTGTTGTCCTTCATGAGGAACCCCTTCATGATCAGAAAATATGGGCGTGGTGTGAAGTTAGTGATGACAGAATAATAGGACCAATTTTTTTAATGACACAGTTACAAGTGAAAGATATGTACAAAACATTTTGCGACCCTTTTTTAATGAACTGAGTGAAAGAGAACGAAGCTTCACATTTTTTCAACAGGATTTGGCAAGGGCTCATATGGCCAATGTTCCTTTGCAAGCACTGCATGATGTGTTCGATGAAAGAGTGATTAGTAACAATATCTGGCCCGCTAGAAGTACTGATTTCACTCCATGCGATTTTTACTTGTGGGGTATACTGAAGGACAAAGTGTACACAACAAATCCTCACATGCTAGAGGAACTCAAGAATAATATCTATGAATCAAGAAATTCAATATCTCAGAGAGAATTACATTGTGTGATTAATAATTTCTTGAGTATATATCAGAGATGCACAGAAAATAATGGTAGGTGGTTCCAGCATCTCCTTGCATAACATGGGTGAGTATAAAATTTATTTGCTTATATTTTAAATGCAGTCATGTCACACCGCAGCAGTAGACGGATGATACGGCATCTGAATGCTGAGCAACTGAGTGCTCGCTGCCCAGCATCCACTGCGCCGCACAGGCGGTCATCAGGTAAATGGAACACCCTGTATTTTATGGTCAACTACAAGTGTGTCTTCCTATCCTAATGCTATTATATTACGTGCTCCCCATTAACGTACTTTGCTTGTTCAAAGCTATTTTTATGTTCGTGTGATGTGTGTAAGATATGTCATGTTGCACGTTTTTATCCTTAACAATTTCAGGTAGAGGCAGTGGACATAAAAGTTGTGGCATAGGACTGTCAAAGCATGCAGACACCCCATTCTTGCATGAAAACATAATGGGCTCTAGTTCAAGTATACCTATTTTTGAAATAAAATTTCACCAATCAGAGAAGCATAAGTTTCAAGGAAGGAATGAAAGATCCTGTAAATCAGATTGGTTTGTGGCTTATCCATGGCTACATTATGTAGAAAAGAGTGGCAGGGTTTTCTGCTATAACAGCATTCAGTCCATCCACTCACTGAACAATACAAGACCACAGAAAGATATGGCTTTTCTTAAAGAAGGTTTCTGTAACTGGAAAAAAAACTACAGAAAAGTTCAAGGCACACGAGCTGAGTCTTTTTCATCAAAAGTCTCTCACAATTATTCAGCAGCATGAAAATAGCACACCTGTGACTGCCCAAGTCGCGTGACATCTGCTGACTGATCAGGAGAAAGCTAGAACTGCTTTACTGGTAATTATCAGTTCAGTCAGGTTCCTGGCTCAAAGAAGAAATGCGCTGAGAGGTCATGACACAGTCTCTTGGAACCTCATGACTCTTCTTGATGAGAGGAAGAATGATATGGCTGAAATGTTGTGACACTTGGTTGGCGCCAGTGAAACAAAATGAAGTACTGGAAATTATGGCTCCCATGGTTCAGTGAGAAATTGGACAGCAAATAAAAAATTCTGCATTTTACAGAATTATGCCAGATTCAACAATGGACACGGCTGGCCAGGAGCAGTTCACTCTTTGTGTTGACCCTGAGACGCTTGAAATAAAAGAACTTTTACTGGGTTTATATAGTTCACTGGACTCCAAGGCACAAACACTGGCAACTACTGTTTAAAGACATCCTTCTAAGACTGTCACTAGAAATTGGGTTTCTACGTGCCCACTGTTTTGATAGTGCAGGTAATACATCTGGGTGGAACAAAAGTTTGAAGGAAACTCTTCTTCAAGATCAGCCAAAGAGTTGTTACATTCACTGCAGCAATCATTGTTTGGATTTGGCACTACAGGAAGTTTCAAGAATCTATGATCCCTTGTGCAATGTACTGACAATGGCGAAAGACATCTCAAATATAATTCTGGAATCTGCAAAAAGGAAAAATGTGTATGCAGATGTCGTGATATCATCTGGTGTTGATGAGACGAATCCAAAACCAAAAGCTTGACAACTGATTCCAATGTATCCCACCTGATGGGCTGTAATAATAAAATCTTTGAGATGTTTCAGGAAAAACTATGAGTGGGTTCAGTAAATGGTGACCAAAATATTGAACATACAGAGCTCAGTTAGAGATGAAAGAAGATCAGTCCTGCAGAGTTATGTGAAGCGGCTCAAAAAGTGTGAAACTATTTTTTTTCCTTAGCCATGTTTTCAGTTTTCCAGAGAAAAATCGGTGTCAGCTGGGCAACAAAGACATTCAAAATGACATTCAGTCATTTTCGCAGATAAAAATGTTTGGGGAGGACAGATTTGACATATTATTACACAAGCAGCATAAAAAAAAATTACCCAGTCGAACAAACATGTTAAAAGGAACAGGTGAATTTTTAAAAGGCTGACTGATGCAATATGTTATTTAGCTAAATAAGACCTCCCATTCCAAGGACACAATAAGTCACCTGTTTCTATTAACAAAAGAAATTAGCTGTAATTACTAAATGTTGTGAAAAACTATGGTCTCTTGTTATACGCGCACTTGAGTTCACCTACAGTATTTTGAGGCTCTTCCGCGACTATACTAAATGACATTATTAAAAGTACTTCTGAGGTAAAAAAAATAAAAAAAAAATCCTGAAACAAGAAATAAAATCATCAGATGTTGTAACCGTTAATACTTGACGAAACTTCTGACATATTGTGTGAACTGTAATTGCTAATAGCTCTATGTTATGTTCATAAAGACAATGCAAATGAAAGATTAGTAGGTTTTACAGACGTCAGGAAAGACAGAACAGCTAATAGTTTGTTTGCTAATGTCAAACACATCGTTGATGAATTTGCCACTGCAGAGAAGTTGGTCAGCCAGATGTATAATGGTGTATCAAGAACGAGTGCTTATATTAATGACTTGGAGACTCAGGTTCTGTCAAGATAACTGAAAGCTCTCTCTATTCTCTGCTATGCTCAGGTATTAAATTTGGTTTTGCAAAGAAGTATCTTTAATATTAAAGCATGTAAAATATTTTTCTAATCTCTGAGCGGCCTGTCTTCTTCCTTACAAAGCAGTAGATCCATTCATAGTAGATAAAATTGCCGATATAGGTCAGAAGGTGGTTTTTGAAATGGTTATTAAAAACTATAAAAACCGCAACAGACTAGCCGTCTGAAAATTTGTCTGTTGAGTTTCTATACAGTTTGTTCTACTTGTTATGGGAAGTGATTGCGGAATGATTTCTGTATTTCTGCCAGACCTTTTTATTTATTTATTTATTTTAACCATAGCAGATGGGCCATCAGAAAACACATTGACAGTACTGCCACTGCAACTGCTTCCCCCTTTCTCAACCACCCTCCCCCTTGCTCTTCAACTTGGTGATCAAGAGAACAGCACACCCACCAAATCTGTTCACGAGATGTCACTGATTATAATACTAATTTATTTCAAAATTCCCATCTATAGTTAAAAAACAAATGGCAAAATAATCTATTTATATTTGTGCAATGGTGAGACAAATGCATTTTTGTTACCAGATGTGCAGTTTTTTTTAACACACATTTAAAACATAACCTAAACACATCTTGCATTATGGACAAAATAACACAGATGAAAATTTAAATGAAAACAGCTTTATAACTAAAATGAATTCAAGTAAAATGAAATGAGAAATAGATATAATGAACACAATAATATGGACGAGGAAACAAGGTGATAAAAGATAAGAAATTAAATTGAAATTAATACATAAAATTAATTAAAAACACATGAACAAAGATTTCAAGTAGAGAAATAATGATAGAAAGAAAAATGAGAGCAAATGAATAAGTTGATATTATGATTAAAATTATGAGACAAAGGAATGGAATTGAAAATTACAGTTAAATAAATTAATTGAATGAAAATTATGATCAAAGTCATTGCGGTAAAGACTTACTGCACCTGATGAGATTCAAACCAACAACCTCCTGGATGCAAAGCTGTTACCCAGTCCATTACACCATGCAACCAGATTGCACAATTCAATTTTTCAAGGCTACTGAGTATGACGCAAAAGTATGAATCTTTTTTTTTTCCAACTACCCGAATTAAGGTCTCACCAGGTTGAATAGCTGCAGTGTGTGATACCTGGGCTCTTAACGTACATAACCATACAGATAGCTTCAGAAAGTTGATCGCACCGCTGGGGACCTCTCCTTGTTAGACAGTGAACAGATGTCATTTAGCTCCACATGATGAACACAAAGTTTAAATGGATTGTAAATCATACACTGGAGAAATATGTGCCAAGTAAGTTGAACAAGGACAGAAAAGACCTTCTTGAGGATGCAGAGATTGTTGCATCCTCATGTCAAAAAATATTGTGGAAATGTCGACAGCCAAAAGTTTGTAGAAATTCTTGTACCTGTACAAAGACTGATACTGAAGCATACAACTTTCACTGCCATACATTCGTGAAGGGTCTTATTAGAACCTGAGAAACTTCTGATCCTACATAAATTACTCATCGACCAGTCTTCTATGGTCATAGAAGACAGTGAAAGGAAGGCTGCACTTTCAAATTTTGACTTAAAAAAAATCACATACACAGGGAGTTCATACAGGCATATCACTATTTGAACATCACACAGACTCCCATGTTAAGGACACAGACATAGTCATTCCTGATGTTGAGATGCAACTGAAACAGTTCAAAACAAATAACTTGCCAGGTATGGATGGTATCTCAACTCGGTTTTACAGAGAGCACTCAACAGCAAGCATTAGCCCCTTGCTTAGCTGGCATTTATTGCAAAGCTCTCACCCAGCACATAGTCCCAAGAGAGTGGAAAAAAGCACAAGTGTGTCCTGTATATAATAAAGGTAAAAGAAAGAACCTGCAAAATTACATAACCATATCCTTAACACCAGTATGCTGCAGAATTTTGGAACATATACTAACTTTGAATACAGTATAATAAATATCCTTGAGATAGAAAACCTTCTGTCCACAAATCAGCACAGATTTAGAAAGCATCGCTCGCGTGGAAATCAGCTTACTCTTCCCTCAAATGATATACTATGAATCATGAATGAAGAGCAACAGGCAGATTCCTTATTCCTCAATTCTGGAAAGTGTTTGACATGGGGCCCTACTGCTGATTGTTAATGAAGGCACAGGCATACAGAATAGGTTCCCAGATATGTGAGTGTCTCATAAACTCCTTAAGTAATAGAACCCAATATGTTGTCCTCAATGGTGAGTGTTCATCAAGACAAGCGTATCGGCAGGGAGTGCCCCAAGGAAGTACGATACGTCTGCTCTTGATCTCTAAAAACGTAAATGATCTGACAGATATGGTAAGCCGCTCTCCGGCAATCTCTACCTGTTTGCTGCTGATGCTGTGGTGTATGGGAAAGTATTATCATTGAGTTACTGTAGGAGAATATAGAATAACAGAGCGGATTTTTAGTTGGTGTAAGGAATGGTAGCTTGCTCTAAATGTGGAAAAATTTAAGTTAACAAAGGTGAGTAGGAAACAGGATTCTGTAATGTTCAAATGCAATATTAGTAGAGCATGGCTAGACACAGTCACGGTAATTAAATACTGAGGAATAACATTTGAAAGTGATATGAAATATAATGAGCACATTAGGATGGTAGTAGGGGAGGCAAATGGCCAACTTTGGTTTATTGGGAGAATTTTAGGGAAGTGTAGCTCATTTACAAAGAATATCACAAACAGAACACTTTTGTGACCCACTCTGGAGTACTGCTTGGAGAAAAAGCTGAAGCAATTCTTAAGTGTGCTGCCACATTTTTATCAGTAGGTTCAATCAACACAAGTGTGTTATGGAGGTGCATCATGAACTGAAATGGGAATCCCAAGAGGGAGGATGATGCTCTTTTGTGAGGCACTATTGTGAAAATTTAGAGAACCAGCATTTGAGGCCAAGTACAGAATGATTCTATTGCTGCCAATGTGCCTTTCACATTAAGGACCCCAAAGCCAAAATAAGAGAAATTAGGGGTTGTACAGAGGTATATAGACAATTGTTTTTGCCTCACTGAATTTGCGAGTGGAACAGGAAAGGAGATGACTACTACTAGTACATGGTACCCTCTACCTTACATCATACAGTGGCTGGTGGGGTATACATGTAGATGTAGATGACACAGACAAAAACTCTCAAATAAACAGAAGCTAAACAATGTCAAAGTTAGCATAAGGAGGGCTATACGTGAAGCGTTCAGTGAATTCGAAAGTAAAATTCTATGTACCGACTTGACAGAAAATCCTAGGAAGTTCTGGTCTTACGTTAAATCAGTAAGTGGATCGAAACAGCATATCCAGACACTCTGGGGTGATAATGGCATTGAAACAGAGGATGACACGTGTAAAGCTGAAATACTAAACACATTTTTCCAAAGCTGTTTCACAGAGGAAGACCGCACTGCAGTTCCTTCTCTAAATCCTCGCATGAACGAAAAAATGGCTGACATCGAAATAAGTGTCCAAGGAATAGAAAAGCAACTGAAATCACTCAACAGAGGAAAGTCCACTGGACCTGACAGGATACCAACTCGATTCTACACAGGGTACGCGAAAGAACTTGGCCCCCTTCTAACAGCTGTGTACCGCAAGTCTCTAGAGGAACGGAAGGTTCCAAATGATTGGAAAAGAGCACAGGTAGTTCCAGTTTTCAAGAAAGATCATCGAGCAGATCCACAAAACTATAGGCCTATATCTCTGACATCGATCTGTTGTAGAATTTTAGAACATGTTTTTTGCTCGCGTATGATGTCATTTCTGGAAACCCGGAATCTACTTTGTAGGAATCAACATGGATTCCAAAAACAGCGATCGCGTGAGACCCAATTCGCTTTATTTGTTCATGAGACCCAGAAAATATTAGATACAGGCTCCCAGATAGATGCCATTTTCCTTGACTTCCGGAAGGCGTTCAATACAGTTCCGCACTGTCGCCTGATAAACAAAGTAAGAGCCTACGGAATATCAGACCAGCTGTGTGGCTGGATTGAAGAGTTTTTAGCAAACAAAACACAGCATGTTGTTCTCAATGGAGAGACGTCTACAGATGTTAAAGTAGCCTCTGGCGTGCCACAGCGGAGTGTTATGGGACCATTGCTTTTCACAATATATATATAAATGACCTAGTAGATAGTGTCGGAAGTTCCATGCAGCTTTTTGCGGATGATGCTGTAGTATACAGAGAAGTTGCAGCATTAGAAAATTGCAGTGAAATGCAGGAAGATCTGCAGCAGATAGGCACTTGGTGCAGGGAGTGGCAACTGACCCTTAACATATACAAATGTAATGTACTGCAAATACATAGAAAGAAGGATCCTTTATTGTATGATTATATGATAGCAGAACAAACACTAGTAGCAGTTACTTCTGTAAAATATCTGGGAGTATGCGTACAGAACGATTTGAAGTGGAATGATCATATAAAATCAACTGTTGGTTAAGCGGGTGCCAGGTTGAGATTCATTGGGAGAGTCCTTCGAAAATGTAGTCCATCAACAAAGGAGGTGGCTTACAAAACACTCGTTCGACCTATACTTGAATATTGCTCATCAGTGTGGGATCTGTACCAGATCAGATTGACAGAAGAGATAGAGAAGATCCAGAGAAGAGCGGCGCGTTTCATCACAGAGTTATTTGGTATGCGTGATAGCGTTACGGAGATGTTTAGCGAATTCAAGTGGCAGACTCTGCAAGAGAGGCGCTCTGCATCGCAGTGTAGCTTGCTGTCCAGGTTTCGAGAGGGTGCATTTCCAGGTATTGAATATATTGCTTTCCTCTACTTATACCTCCCAAGGAGATCAAGAATGTAAAATTAGAGAGATTCGAGCACGCACGGAGGCTTTCCGGCAGTCGTTCTTCCCACGAACCATAGGCGACTGGAACAGGAAAGGGAGGTAATGACAGTGGCATGTAACGTGCCCTCCGCCACACACTGTTGGGTGGCTTGAGGAGTATAAATGTAGATGTAGAGGTAGATGATACTGAAAATCAATTCAGTATCCTCTGTTGCCTAGCTTGAATAATCTGACCTCATAAACTTGCCACTTTTACAAAAGTTGGTAATACTCTGCTCTTCCTTTCTAGCTGCTGAACAGCAAGTTGTATCCATCTCTCTGTGAAATAATATTAAAATATTGAGCTCTATTATCTAAAAAGCATTTCTATCACACACACACACACACATATTTAGCAGTCTCATTAGCAATCAGTATTACACTTTATTTGCCTAATAATACTAATAGTTACAGTAAACATTCTTTATTCATATTTAATATGTTCAAAGTAGCACAATGCCATTTCCTGTCACCAGTTAAGTGTAACAATCGCAATAGAAGTATCAGAATGATATAATTTTTACTTTAGTGTTTTCTGAACCACTCTATTTCTTGAGACACAATTCCATCCCCATCACAACACAAGAATTATTCTTAAATCCATCCTTTTCAAAATTTTGCCACAAGCAATGTTGCATTCAGTGTGGAGTAGCAGTTAGCATTACTGACTGGTATACTGTGGGTCACCAGTTCATACCTGATACATAGCAAATAACAGGGTTGGAACTTAAATAGTGGCAAGTATTTATTCACAACTGATACAAAGGAGTTACATGTTTGCACCTGTTACTGTCCTTCAAAGTAGTCACCAGCGTTGTGTAGAACCCATTGCCAGTAATGTGGAAGGCGTACAATACCGTTAGCAGAGCCTGTTCTGTTGATGGTGCGAATGGAGCGGTCTACTGCCTGACGAATCTCTGGAACAGTTCTGAAGCGAATGCCACTAAGTGGTTCCTTGATCTTTGGAATCAAATCAAAGTCACAAGGACTTACATCTGGGGAGTATGGTGGATGGTACAGTACTTCCCAGTCCCATCGACCGAACAGGAGCAGCCACAACTTGCGCTATATGCACCCGTGTATTGTCATGCAAAATGATGGGTGGGTTGCGCAGAAGGTGTCGCTGATTCTTTTGCAAAGCTGGTTGCAAGTGATGCTCCAAAAGCAAACAGTAATACTGTGCACTGATGGTCTGCCGTGGAGGAACATAATGGGTTAGGATAACACCATCATAGTTGTAGTCAAGAATCACTATAACTTTCACCATACTGGGACTCTGATGCACTTTCGACTTACAATTCGACCCATAATGACGCCATTCGTTGGACTGGCATTTCAGTTTTGACTTCATGGCATTCGTTTCGGAACTGTTCCACAGATCTGACAGGCTGAAGACCACTCCATTTGCACCATCAACAGAACAGGCTCTGTTAATGGTATACTACACCTTCCACATCGCTGGCAATGGGTTCTACAGAATGTTGGTGACTACTTTGAAGCACAGTAACAGGTGCAAACATGTAACTCTTTTGTATTGGCTGTGAATAAATAGTTGCCACTATTTAAGTTCCAACCCTCATATTTGCTACTTAGTATTTATCATTTCTGGAATGTTCTCAAAATTTCTTATGTTTCTAATATTTTCATATCCTGGACAACTCAACATCTGTATAAATAACAGTGCTTGAAGTGTGACATGTGTTTCAGTGCTAAGTGTTGTACTTCACTGATGACCCTGCTTTCAGATTTTGATTTCATTGTAGTTATGATAAGACAGTGTTCTTCAAAACATCTACATCACCAAGACTCTAGATAGGCAGTGTAACAGCTGTTGCCTACATGGACAGGAACCAGAATACAAGTAGTAAATCGTTCTCAAGGTCCATCTATTCAGGAGACCAATTCATACCAAAACAGCTGTAAGTCAGCTCCACATCAGGCATCCATCTGCATTTTACAGACAATAGTCAGGACTCAACAAGACAGCTGACAGGATTTGACCAAATCATGAAATACAAGAGACGGGATGACATGATGTGTTTGGAAAATGTGTACTTTTATTTGGATGGTACAGCCCAGCAGTTATTTGAGAACAATGATCAAAAACTTGGTGGATGGTACAAACTGAAGAAAACATTGGGTGACAATCAGCAGCAAGTTCGCTTAGCAGAAGAACAATCAAAGAAGGGAACCCAATCTTATGGGGACATGACACAGTCTTACATAAAGAATGCTTTGCCCTTGTGTCACATTGTCAATCCGAGTATGACAGAAAACAAAATCTCACACTTGAAAGAAAGGAGTCGCATAATCTATTTACCAAGTTTTTCTGGTGAAGGCTGTCACAACAAAAAGCAATTATTCAAGTGGTGTCTGCACATTGAAGGGGCGGGGGTGGGGGGGAGAGTTGGATAAAAGGAGTATGACCAACTCCTGAATGTGGTTCCTATGCCAGTTGTGGAAGACCAGCATGTCCTTGCCTCCCCCATGTGCCAGGTAGTAAGAGAAAAGATACAAAAGTTTATGGCAGCCAGACTGTGAGACCAGTTACAAACAAGCCAAATCAGACTTACGCCACAGCTATCAAACGACAAACAAGCATCCGTCCAGTGCAGGTACAACCAACTCCTCCACACAAGAAAAGACATATGGAGGACAGAAGTCAAATCACCGGTGTTTCCACAATGGATGCCCTGGACACATTATACGCAACTGCAGAGAAAGAAGAGGAATGTTTGACAACTATCATGCGGCCAGACATCAGCCATCACAACAGTTCTATTCATGCTAGTCAACTGCAGATGATTATAATCAACCTGTGGGACAAAGCCAATTGACATACGCTGGGTGAGGTAGCTCCCTAACATGCCAAAGCTGTTCCTTGTTGCTGTGCAGAGGTACCAGCCAATCACCTACCTGCTGAATTCAGGGAAACTACGTGAACCAACCACCTATGCAGGCAAAGCTGCCACAGATAACAATTCTCCACAGAAAAACATTATCAAGATGTCAGGAAATCTCATTGACATCACCATCAACAGCCATCCTGTCCATGCAGTAGTCAACACAGGGGTTTCTTTTTCAGTAATGTTGAATGCTTATTGTAGCCATCTGAAGAAGATTATGTTCCGGGATACAGAAGTGAATGTGCTGAATGTTACAAATGGGAAACACTTCCAGCTGCCAGGAACATGTATTGCAAAAATAACTATCAATGACAGAATACAGCCCTTCAAATTTGTCTTTTAACAAAATATAGTTATAATGTTATTCTCTGATGGGACTTCTTGCAGGCATCACAAGCAGTCAAAGACTGAGAAATCAGAGTTCCAAATTGGTGACGGAATTCCAACAAGCACACGTTGCAAAAGATTGTTCTAGGTGGTTGTTTGCACTGAAGACATGTTATCCCACCACCATCACCAAGACGAGTGCCAGTCATCAAATTAAGTGCTCAGTTAAACTGTGAAGCTTTACCTATTGCGTAAGGCACAACAGAGCACTGCAGATGGCCAAGGAGAACTTTGGGTTACTAACTGTCATGAGTCACCACAATCCATCCCTAAAGGTGTGTGAGTATGAAAAACCAGACCAGTCCAGGATGCACAGCTCAGTGTCATCAATGAAGAATCATGCTCTGCTGCCACTACAGACAATGGAGTGGAGGTAGCTGTTATTGAACTTCAAACAGGATCTAACCTGACCAAGGAACAATGCTGGTGAGTGTTAGCTGTTATGCTCCACTTTTTGGATGCTTTCAAATCTGGAGTGGAGAAAAAACAGACTAAGTGGCCCATGGTAAAACACTGTACTAACACTGGAGATAATCCACCAACCATCCAGCAACATTTATGGTGTTGCCAGTTGAACAACACATAATGCAAGAAGAAGTGGAGAAGATGTGGCAGGATGACATCACTGAACCTTCAGAGGGTCCTTGAACCTTGCACAAAGAAATGCAGCACCTGGTGTTCCTGCATCAACTATGGATGACCGACCAAAATTACTACCAACTGCCACACACTTATGACATCCTGGACTGTGTGAAACTAGCAAAGTATTTTGTAACTATGGATCTGCAGCAGGAGTACTGGCAAATCATGGCTGACAAAGATGACTGGGAAAAAGTCTGGCTCTCCATCACACCTAATGGCCTTTATGAGTTCAAAGTTATGCCATTTGGACTGTGTAATGCTCCTGTCATCTTCGAGCATTTGATGGTCAACTTGCTTCGACATCTTAAATGGATGAGGTGTCTTTACTATTTGCATGACACTGTCCTTTTTTCAAAGATATCTGAACAACATCTAAGCCACCTGACAACCATATTGAAGTGTGTTCAGGCAGTAGGCCTCTGCCCAAATCCAAAAATGTGTCTCTTCACTGCCCAAGAAATAAAGATCTTGGGGCATCTAGTTAATGGCGAAGTGGACTAGCCCGATCCAGAGAAAATAAGTGCGGTCACAGATTTTTCATCTCCTCGGCACATTCATGACATGAGAAGTTTTCTTGGAATGTGCTTGTACAATGAGCAATACATAGAGAACTTCTGTACCAAGGCACATACCTAGCAAGAACTACTGCATGGAGACAACAAATTTTCCTGGAATGAGGTGCAAGAAACATCTTTCCATGTCCTTAAGAAGGCATTGAGTTCTGTAATAAATTTCTGCTAATAATAATGAATACTCTGTTCAAGAATCACAAGAGGAGGAGGTATACTTGGAAAAGACCGGGTGATATGGGAAGATTTCAGTTAGATTACATCATGGTCAGACAGAAATTCCGAAATCAGTAGCTGGATTGTAAGGTGTATCCAGCAGCAGATATAAACTCGGATCACAATGTAGCGCTGATGAAGAGTATGCTGAAGTTCAAGAGATTAGTCAGGAAGAATCAATAAGCAAGGAAGCAGGATACAGAAGTATTAAGGGATGACAAGACATGCTTGAATTTCTCTAAGGCTATAGATACAGCAATAAGGAATAGCTCAGTAGCCGGTACAACTGAGGAGGAATGGACATCTCTAAAAAGGGCAATCACAGAAGTTAGAAAGAAAAACATAGGCACAAAGGAGGTAACTGCAAAGAACCTATGGGTAACAGAAGAAATACTTCAGTTGATCGTTGAAAGAAGGAAGTACAAAAATGTTCAGGGAAATTCAGGAATACAGTAATACAAGTTTCTGAGGAATGAAATAAGTAGAAAGTGCAGGGAAGCTAAGATGAAGTGGCTGCAAGAAAAATCTGAAGAAATTGAAAAGAAATCACTGTTGTAAGGACTGACTCAGCATACAGGAAAGTCAAAATAACCTTTGGTGATCTAAAAGGCAAGGATGGTAACATTAAGAGTGCAATGGGAATTCCACTGTAAAATGCAAAGGGGGACGCAGGTAGGTGAAAAGAGTACATTGAAGGCCTGTATGAAGGGGGAAGATTTTTCTGGTGTGATAGAAGAGACAGGAGTCGATTTAGAAGAGATAGGGGATCCCATATTAGAATCAGAATTTAAGCAACCTTCAGAGGACTTAAGAGCCAATAAGGCAGAAGAGATAGATAACATTCCATCACAATGTCTAAAATCATTGGGAGAAGTGGCAACAAAGTTATTATTCATGCTGGTGTGTAGAACATATGAGTCGAGCGACATACCATCTGACTTTAGGAAAAATATCATCCACACAATTCCGAAGACTGCAAGAGCTGACAAGTGCAAGAATTATTGCACAATCAGCTTAACAACTCATGCATCCAAGTTACTAACAAGAATAATATACAGAAGAATGGAAAAGAAAATTGAGAACATGCTAGATGACGATTAGTTTGGCTTTAGAAAAGGTATAGGCATGGGAGAGGCAATTCTGACACTGCAGTTGATAATGGAAGCAAGACTAAAGAAAAATCAAGACACACTCATATGATTTGTTGATCTGGAAGAAGCATTTGACAACGTAAAATGGTGCAAGATGTTCAAAATTCTGAGAAAAATAGGTGTAAGCTGTAGGGAGAGATGGGTAATATGATAATACACAATATGTAATAGAGCCAAGAGGGAATAAAAAGAGCGGATGACCAAGGATGAAGTGCTCAGATGAAAAAGGGTAGAAGACAGGAATGTAGTCTTTCCTGCCTACTGCTCAACCTGTACATCGAAAAAGCAATGTTGGAAATAAATGAAATGTTCAGGAGTGGACTTAAAATTCAAGGAGAAAGGATATCGATGATATGATTTGCTGATGACATTGCCATCCTGAGTAAAAGTGGAGAAGAATTACGTGATATGCTGAATGGAGGTGAACAATCTAAAGAGCGCACAATATTGATTGAGAGTAAAAGAGAGAAAGGCAAATGTAATGAAAAGTAGCAGAAATGGGAACAGTGAGAAACTTAACATCACAATTGATAGTCATGAGGTACATGAAGTTAAGGAATTCTGCTACATGGGCAGCAAAATAACCAATGACGGATGGAGCAAGGAGGACATCAAAAGCAGACTAACCCTGGCAAAAAGGGCATTCCTGGCCAAGAGAAGTCGACTAGTATCAAACATAGGATTTAATTTGAGGAAGAAATTTCTGAGAATGTATGTATGGAGCACAGCATTATATGGTAGTAAAACACGGACTGCGGGAAAACCGGAACAGAAGAGAATCGAAGCATTTGAGATGTGGTGCTATAGACGAATGTTGAAAATTAGGTGGACTGATAAGGTAAGGAATGAGGAGATTCTAGGCAGAATCAGAGAGGAAAGGAATATGTGGGAAACACTGAGAAGAAGAAGGGACAGGATGATACGACATCTGTTAAGACATCACAGAATGACTTCCATGGTACTAGAGAGAGCTGTAGAAGGCAAAAACTGCAGAGGAAGACATAGTTTGGAATACATCCAGCAAATAATTGAGGATGAAGGTTGTAAGTGGTACTCTGAGGTGAAGAGGTTGGCACAGGAGAGAAATTCATTTTGTGGCAGGCCACATCAGACCAGTAATAAGACTAATGACAGAAAAAAAGAGGCACTAACATCTTCTCCAGTCATAGAATTATATGAGACATGTGCAGTTCTTGTGCAAATTCAATAAGATTATGAAAAGGTGATCTCTTACACTTCTGAAGTACTCTCAAAGTCTACAATTAAGTTAGTCTACCACTGAGAAAGAGTGCCTTGCAATTGTTTTGACCATCAAAAAGTTCCAGTTTTTTTTTTTTTTTTAAAGGGGGGGGGGGAGGAAGAACAGAGTTAAAAAAGTCTGGCTGACAGCAAGGTCATTAAGCAGAGATGGAGCACAAACTCGGATTAGAAAAAGAATGGGGAAGGAAATCGGCCATGCCCTTCTGAAAGGAATTATCCCAGCATTTGAGTGGAGTAATCTATGGCAACAATCAATAACTTAAACTTGGATGGGAACACAGGGATTGGAACCATCATCCTCCCGAATGCAATCCCGGTGTTCTAACCACTGTACCATCCTGCTCAACATATTTATTTGGCAAATGATTGACTGTCATGATGGACCATCATTCTCTATGCTGGTTGACTAGCCTGAGGGTCTATGGGATCGACTGGTGAGATGGGAACTTACGCTTCAGGAGTACATCATCATAGTGGTACACAAAGGCGCATGCGAACACAAGGACACCAACTTCAAGGAATCTTTTATTGGAACATAACAGTGTGGATGAAATCACAGTCTAATACTATCCATTATATGGACTGGGGGAGCAGTTGTGAAGGTAATTGTTACAGTTATTTAACACACAATACTTTTGGATATTGTATGCTAAATAAAGATAACAAAATCTCAGTCTTCACTGCATTAAATGACACTGCTGTTAAAGACACGGAGGATCCAGCATTGCTGAAAACCACACAAGCCTGGAAAAATGAGGAACTGACAAAAGAAATATTCCAATTAATAAACAGAATATTGAATAAGAGGAACTATGTGTGGTGTCACCGCCAGACACCACACTTGGTAGGTGGTAGCCTTTAAATCGGCCGCGGTCCGTTAGTATACGTCGGACCCGCGTGTCGCCACTATCAGTGATTGCAGACCGAGCGCCGCCACACAGCAGGTCTAGCGAGACTTCCTAGCACTCGCCCCAGTTGTACAACCGACGTTGCTAGCGATGGTTCACTGACAAAATACGCTCTCATTTGCCGAGACGATAGTTAGCATAGCCTTCAGCTACGTCATTTGCTACGACCTAGCAAGGCGCCATTACCAGTTACCATTAATATTATGAATAATGTACCGTCAAGAGCGACATTCACCATTTATGGATTAAAGTTAAGTATTCCACAAGCTACGTCCATTTTTTCTAAATTCTAATTTCCTTGACCTGTTCCAGACCTCACACCAGCTTGCGTGAGCTAAAACTCGTGCCTTTCGGCTTCCTCTAGTAACACGGTGTTGGCTCTCCTGCCAACCCACAACACTATGATTCAATGGAGCCTGTCATTCCAGCTCACCTACAGTCAGCTATTTTAAGTTATTTCCAAGATGCATTTAACATCTGGTCACTTAGGATACATGAGGACTTCAGGTAGAATCAAACAAGGGTATCACTGGTCAGGTCTCTAGTGATCCATTACACACTACATGAGCCATTACTTTCAGGTTTGGAGTTGACCGTAGTTGCAATGTGAAAATATTGAAGGTAACTGTCCCTCATTCATACACTTACACACATTATTTTCAGACCTTACTCCACCTCCATAATATGACTACACATTTCAAGAAAGCCAGATGTATGTCAGGAAGGTTAGGAACTCACTTTATTCAACATTCACTGCCTCCTCTCTTCCTCTTCACACCCACAGGCCAAAGACTGCACCCACAGAACAAGAGATTGTGGCCAAAAACTTTGTACCTGGTTCTAATACCTAAAGTTTTATGAAATGCATATCAATGTATGTTCTCTGAAAATTTGTTGATGTTATCAAAATTGTGTCTTCAGCTTAAATGGGAGATATCAAGAATTTTAGGTACTAAGCCCATCTCTTCCCATCTTTCTTCCTCGTTCTCTCCTTCTCTCTGAATACATAATAAATGAAGTATCAAATCTCCACACAAGTACTTGCTCCTAGTGCAACTACATACATTCCTTACAACTGTAAAAAATTTAAAGAAAAAAAGAGGAAGCTGTTAACAGTTTTTTGACTAAAAATATATTTTCTGTTCATTAGTTCAACATACTTGCCAAGCTTTCTGCAGGACCTTTCTCATGATTTGAAAGATCAGATGGTCGTAATAATGATTTAAATGCTGTTGCAACAGAGTGCAACATAAGTAGAGATGTGAGATCAGCTGCTTTTGACTGCCCATTCATTGACAACCTGCACAAATTAAATTTAGCCTTCGATATTAATTTCATACTTAATAACATAACACTTGATAATTTATGAAAAATACTGCTATGGTAATGTCACAGTACATTCATGCGACTGACAACTACAGGCTATTTAAAATTTCTGTGTACTCTGCAGTTTAATTGTGAACCCTCACTTTAGGCTAATTTTATAAAATAGAATCATGTTAATCATCTCATACAAAATAGATAACATTACCCAGGTTAATAGGCATTTAAACAAGCCAATTACTTTGGTAAAAAGATGTAAAAAGGCTACTCCGCATCCTGCATTGCGGATGGTGAGGAAAGAAGAGGTCTACAACTTTCCATACAGTTCACATTTATTTTGCACTAGAAAACTGACTGACTAATTACCTGGCAATTACTAACCATAAAGGATGATCCTTTGCTGGCACGCATTCAGCATGTGAACTGATTATGTGGATGTCCAACCATGACATATAGCAAAAATAAGAGATGAACTGAATCTACTGTGAGGCCTGCTCTTCCAATATTTCATAGTGGACATATGCCTCACCAAATTCTTTAGGCTCGGCAGGCTATTGTTCAATGGATATGGTTGTAGGAGGCCACATTAATTATGGGCAAGTTCTTGGGCTGTCAGTATCTCAGTCTGGGTTAAAGCATACCCTTGAAATAATCTTGATCATTTTATGCTTTGTAGCTGATTTACATTAATCTTGATAGGAACCACCACAGCTTTATTTAGGTACATTTATTACAACATAACTGGTTGTTTCACAATCTGGGTTTGGTCGAAGGTGTGTTGATAGCATGCATCTTGCCTTTCCTTACCTTTACTTTACTCTCATGCCAATGATCATTATAAGGTCTGATAATACCCCTGTGATCAAACACACCAAACTACTTCATTCATTGTGGTGGCAGAAGTGCGCTCTCGCTCTCGCTCTCTCTCTCTCTCTCTCTCTCTCTTCCTCCCTCCCCCTCCCTCCACTTACAAGCTATCTCATCTCTAGTTCAATCGCTAATGAGTGTGTACCATTATTGATCCTATGAAAGTGAAGCACAGATTTACATCTTTGAAGATCAATCGTCTTCCATTTAAAATGTTCAATACCTTCAATTATATGAAAACAACACAACAAAATATAGAGAAGAAGAGTTTATAATAACCTGTACAAGGATGTCTTAATGTTCAGCTGTTTAATATAATAGAATTGCTGTATGGGTGCAGACTGGCGGTTAAAATTTTCTGAGAATCTTTCACACACAGCATCAATTATTTCTGGCCTTAATGATACCAGTACATCCCACCAGTCAAATCCTGTCATCATGCAGTACTCCAATAAAGTGCTGGCACATGAAACAGATATAGGACCACCTGAAAATTTATAAAATAAAGAAAAGTTAATTTATTCAAATGAAATAATATTTAAAAATGTCTAGACAGCCACACAAAGAAACAAAAATACATCTTATTATCAAGTGGTGGCTGAAAGATATATGCAGAAAAGTACACATCTAAATACAGATATACAAATAAATTCTGCAAACCATTGTGCAACACTTGTCAAAGAGCATACTCTATCATGAAAAGCCACTCCTAGTTGTGTTCATTTTGCATATGGATATGGAGCAAGGGAAAACTGGCTAACTGTCTTCAAAGGTACTCCAATCCTTCTTATTTTATTCTCGTGATTCCTACATAAGACACACAATGTGGGCAGCACACTTTGTGCACAATCTAGCTTAAATATCAGTTCTCTGAATTTATCCACCATGGTTACACAAAAAAAATTTCGCCTTATGCCAAGATGCCTATTCAAATTCCCTGAGCATCTCTTTCATACGAGGGTTGGAATTTTAATAATGACAACTATTTATTTACAGCTCGTACAAAATAGATACATGTTTCAAAGTTTTACTGACCTTCAAAGTAGTCGACAGCATTTTGTGTAACCCATTGCCAGTGATGTGGAAATCGTAGGATACTCTTAGCAGTGCCAGTTGTGTTGACAGTTTGAGAGGCGCGGTCTATTGCCCGAAGAATTTGTAGCAGTTCTGAAGCGAATGCCATGAAGTGTTTCCTTCAGATTAGAAATCGAGTTGAACTCATGAGGGCTTAAATCAGGGGAGTGCTGTAGGTGGTACAGCACTTAGCAGCCTCATCAGTCAAACAAATCAGTAACAGTTTGCACTGTACGTGCTTGAGCACTGTCCTGCAAAATGATGGTCAGGTCCTGCAGAAAGTGTCATCACTTCTGTCTCTAAGCCGGTCGTAGGTTGTGTTCCAAAAATGAACAGCATAAGACAGAAGTGATGACACTTCCTGCAGGACCTGACCATCGTTTTGCAGGACAATGCTCAAGTACGTACAGTGCAAGCTGTTACTGATTTATTTGACTGATGGGGCTGCTAAGTGCTATACTACCTATAGCACTTCCCTGATTTAAGTCCTTGTGAGTTCAAGTTGATTTCTAAACTGAAGGAAACACTTCACGGCATTGGCTTCAGAACTGCTACAAATTCATCGGGCAATAGACTGTGCCGCTCGAACTGTCGACACAACTGGCACTGCTAAGAGTATCCTACAACTTCCACATCGCTGTCAATGGGTTATACACAATGCTGGTGACTACTTTGGAGGTCAGTAAAACTTTGAAACACTTATCTATTTTGTACAAGCTGTAAATAAATAGTTGCCACTATTAAAGTTCCAACCTTTGTATTTTTGTATAAGCTATATTTACAGTACTGCCCTGTAGCCAGAAATTAGCTCTCCATCTCTTACATTCTAATTCAACACCCTACCAACTGCAATTCTGTTTTGCCATACTGAATAAACATACTTGTTGGACATGTGATTACAGTCTTCTCAAAATGCTTGCCTTTGATGTCCATTTGATTCAGAGATGTTTTTGTAGTGTCAGTATGCAATGAATCACACTATGAAGTGCACAAATTTTTCTTCATTCATATAAAATATTACATGAAAGAGACAGTTTTTTTTTTAAGTTCCTGTCTAACAGCATTGTTGACCCCCTCATCCCCTCCCCCCACCCCCCCCCACCCTCCTTAGGATATAAGAGGAACATCAACAAAAGCAAAACACAGATAATGGAATGCAGCTGAATTAAATCAGGTGATGCCGAGGGAATTAGATTTAGAAACGAAACACTTAAAGCAGTAGATGAGTTTTTCTATTTGGACATAAAAATAACTGATTATGACCAAAGTAGAGAGGATATAAGATGTATGGTGGCAATGACAAGAAAAGCGTTTCGGAAGAAGAGAAACATTGAGTATAGATTTAAGTGTCAGGAAGTCTTTTTTTGGAAGTATTTGAGTGGAGTGCAGCCATGTATGCAAGTGCAACATGGACAATAAACAGTTTAGACAAGAAGACAACAGAAGCTTTTGATATGTGGTACTACAGAAGAATGCTGAAGATTAGATGGGTAGATTAACTAATGGCAAGTTACTGAATACAGGGGAGATAAGAAATTTGTGGTACAGCTTGACCAAAAGAAGGAATCAGTCAATAGGACACATTCCGAGACATCAAGAGATCACCAGTTTAGTACTGGAGGGAACAGTTGCAGGTAAAAATTATAAAGGGAGACCAAAAGATGAATACAGTGAACAGATTCAGAAAGATGTAGGTTCAGAGATGAAGAGGCTGGCACAGGATAGAGTGCATGGAGAGCTGCATCAGACCAGTATTCAGACTGAAGACCACAACAACAACAACAGAACTGTTAGAATTATAATTAAGAATGGGTGGGGAGAGATGTGACAGGGGCAGAGGAGGGGGAGGTAGGGGGGAGAGAGGGTGGAGGGAGGGTGGAGAGAGAGAGAGAGAGAGAGAGAGAGAGAGAGAGAGAGTCACACTCACATTATTCTCGGACATGAGAGCTGGCTGAAACCTGAAGCAGAAAGATTCAAAATATTTAGCACAGCATGAAATGTGTATAAAAAAAAAAAAAAAAAACAGATTAAATGCTATAGTAGGGAGTAGTTTTGGTAACTCTGTGTTACATTTCGGTGCAAGTTGGTTTAAACTGTTGTTAGGTGTGATATCTGGTAAACGTTTGTTTGCATTCACATTACCTTTTAAAATTATCTTGCATCCTACATTTCTGAACGTGCCGTAGTAGTGAACTTAATACATTAGTAGAGGTTGCATTCTTTTTATAGTGAAACAAATGTAACACATTTCATAATATTCCTTTAGCATTTCATATTTAAGCTTTTTTCCCAGTTTTTATAGATAATATCTGACCATGAGTGGACTATGTGGGAGCTGTTGTAAGAAAGTGGGTAGTAAGATGCATTGTGGGAGTAGTAGTAAATGGGGGAATGTAGTGCCAGTGGAGACTATTAGGAGATGGGGAATAATCTAGGCATGGTTTGCACCTCAACAGCTTTGGGAAAGAAATGTTGGTTGAGTTAATTAGTGGGAGTATAGTGGGTGGGTGTGGGGATACACAGTGTCAAATATCTGTCGTCACAGGTAAGAGAAATAGGCCATTTTAGGATAAACCACGACAACTGGCACCTCTCTCTTAAAATTATCTCAACAAGATTAGAAACTTCTGCACCATCTATGCAGGAAATAAAATGTACCAAACTGGAGTGTGCAAGCACCATGAAAATTTGCTCAGAATTATCTATTATTCATCAAAATGCACAGTCCATTAAAAATAAAGTACACCAACTTAAGGCTGAATTACAGCCTTTGAGCAGCACAGTAGTATAAATTACAGAGCACTGGTTGGGATATGATGAATTGCAGCATAGAATGCTATCATTCTATGAATGTGCAAGTTATTACTTTCTTAAAGGGTAGGGGACCATGTATCTATATCAGGGGTGGAATGTAACAATATTATGAAAAGTATAGTTGCTACTCACCATGCAGTGGAGACGCTGAGTGGCAGATAGGCACAACAAAAAGACTGTCGGAAAGTGAGCTTTTGGTCAACAAGGCATTTGTCAAACATTGACACACATGCACACACGGATGCAAATGCAACTCACACACACATGACCACAGTCTCTGGCAGCTGAAGCCAGACTGTGAGCAGCAGTGCACGATGGGAGAGGCAACCGGGTGGCGGGGTTAAGGAGGTGGCTGGGATGGGGAAGCAAGAGGATAGCAGGATACAGGTGGAGGACGGTAAAGTGCTGCTTATGGGCACATAGAGGGATGCAGTGGAGAGAGGACAGGACAGCTAGGTGCAGTCAGGAGGTTAGATGGAGGGGGAGGGGGACAGGTAGTAGAAAAGGAGAGAAGAAAATAGACTATGAGTGCGTTGGTGGAATAGAGGGCTGTGTAGTGCTGGAATGGGAACAGGGAAGGGCTAGAGGTCTAAGGACAATGACAAGAGGGTTACGGGAATGTGGAATGTACGAGGTGCGACAAAAAAGTAGACTGATTTTCTTTGCAAGATGTGGCAACCCTGCAGGCTTGCGTATGCACAATATGTTTGACCTTGGTCTATAAGCTGCTTCTAGTCCAAGCAGCACATCGATGCAGCTGCTCAGTCGTGTTGTGCTGTAATAAGTTAACACGTGTTTGTGTCTCTCATCACAGAAATGGAACCGCATAATATTGCGCAACGGTATGCCATTTCTTTTCGCTTTAAATTGGGTGAAAACGCAACAACAACTTACGGTAAGCTTCAGAAGGCTTTTAGAGAGGAGGTTATGTCAAGAGCTCAAGTTTTTTGTTGGCATAAAATGTTTAGTGAAGGCAGAACGAATGTTGAAGATGAAGACCGCAGTGGACGACCATCAACCTTCTTTGATTCCAAGGGAATTTTGCATAAAGAGTGGGTGCCTCCTGGACAAACAGTTAACCAATATTACTACAAAGAAATTTTAGAAAGACTTTGTAAAAGAGTTCTTCATGTCCGTGGCAACATTGCTGATAATTGGATTCTGCATCACAATAATGTGCCATCCCATACTGCTCTGTCAGTACAGCAATTTTTAACCTAAAAACAAATTTCAGTACTACCAAAGCCACCTTATTCACCAGATATTGCTCCGTGAGACTTTTTTATATTTCCAAGAGTCAAAACGGCAGTCAAGGGGCACCATTTTCAAACAACACAAGATGTCCAAAAAGCTGTGAGGAGGGTCTTGGAGGACATTACAGAAGATGAGTTCCAAAAATGTTACCATCAATGGCAGAAGTGCTGGAAAAAGTGTGCAAATAGGAGGGAACTACTTTGAAGGAGACAACACTAAACTTGACTAAAACGGTAAGCAACATTTTTTTCACATCAGTCTCATTACTTTATTATCGCACCTTGTATTGCAAGGACTGTTCCTACCTGCGCAGTTCATAAAAGCTGGTGTTGGTGGGAAGGATCCAGATGGAACAGTGGTTGAAATGAAGAATGTTGTGATGGATGACGGGCTCAGCAGTTTGTTGATGGCCATTCATATGGACAGACAGCTTGCTGGTTGTCATGCTCACGTAGAAAGCAGCACAGTGGTTGCAGCTTAGCTCATAGATCACATGACTGGTTCACACGTAGCCCTGCCTTTGATGGACTAGGTGGTAGTGGGAGTATGTAAGGGACAGGTCTTGCATCTAGGTCTCTTACAGGGATATGAGCTGTGAGGCAAGGAGTTGGGAGCAGGGGTTGTGTGTAGAGATGGACGAGGATACTTTGTAGGTTCAGTGGGCAGCAGAATACCACTGTAGGAGGGGTGGGAAGGATAGTGGGTACATTCTCATTTCAAGGCACAACGTGTGGTAACAGAAACCCTGGCAAGAATGTAATTCAGTTGCTTCAGCCCTGGGTGGTACTGAGTCACAAGGGGAGTGCTCCTCTGCGCCCAGACAGTGGGACTTTGGGAAGTAGTGGGTGACTGGAAAGATAAGGCACAGGAGATCTTCTTTTGTACAAGGTTGGGAAGGTAATTATGGTCTGTGAAGGCCTCAGTGAGACACCCAATATATTTCAAGAGGGAAGCTGTCACAGTGGAGGCATAGCCGGTGGTTGGTAAATTTGATATGGTCAGAGGTACTGATGTAGCCATCTTTGAGGTGGAAATCAACATCGATGAAGTTGGCTTGTTGGGTTGAGTAGGACCAGGTGCAGCAAATGGGGGAGAAAGTGTTGAGGTTGTGGAGGAATGCGGATAGGTTTCCTTACTCTTGTTCCAGATTATGAAGATGTCATCAGTGAATCTGAACCAGATGAGAGGTTTGGGATTTGGGTGTTTAGGAGGGATTCCTCTAGTTGGCCCATGAATAGGTTGGTACGGGATGGTGCCTTGTAGGTATCCACAGCCGTGTCCTCGATTTGTTTGTAGGTAATGCCTTCAAAGGAGAAGTAATTATGAGTGAGCATATAGTTGGACATGGTGACTAGGAAGGAGGCTGCTGGTTTGGAATCTGTTGAGTGTTGGCAAAGGTAGCATTCAATTACAGCAAGGCTGTGGGCATTACGGATGTTAGTGTACAGGGAGGTGGCATCAATAGTGATGAGCAGGCCACATGTGGTAAAGAAACAGGAAATGTGGAGAGTCAGTGGATGAAATGGTTGGTATCTTTTATATAAGAAAGTAGGTTGTGGGTAACAGGCTGAAGGTATTGGTCTACAAGAGCAGAGATTCTCTCAATGGGGGCACAGTACCTGGCCAAAATGGGGTGTCCTGTGTGGTTGGGTTTATGGACTTTAGGAAGCATGTAGAAGGTAGGAGTGCAGGGAGTGATAGGGGTGAGGAGAGAGATGGACTCCAGATAAAGGCTCTGGAATGAGCCTATGGATTTGAGGAGGGACTGGAGATCCTTCCAGATTTCTGGAATGGGGTCACTGAGGCAGTGTTTGTAGGTGGGTGAATCTGACAGCTGGAGGAGTCCTTCTACCAGGTAATCCTTGTGGTTCAAAACAACAATGGTGGAGCATTTGTCAGCAGGTAGGCCAGGATCAGTTTTTAGGTGGTGAATTGAGGTTCTTTCTGTGGACATAAGGTTAGTTTGCATGCTGAGGGATTTGGGGAATGATGGTGAAGCAAGGTTCAAGGTTAAGAAATTCTGAAAAGTTAACACAGGTGATTTGGGGGCAGTGAGGGTGGATCACGATTGGATGGAAGAGTGAACTGAGTCAGGCAGGGTTCAACATTGGTCTTTGGATGAGTCTGGTTGATAGGGTTGGTGGCAAAAAAGTGTTTCCACTGTAGGGAATGGGGGAAGGAGAGAAAGTCTTTATCACATCCTGCACAACTGAATATGGGAGTGGGGCAAAAGGTGGGGCCTATGGAAAGGACAGATACTTCTGCAGGGCTAAGGCTTTTGGAGGACAGCGTCATGGCAATGTTTCAGGTCTATTCAGGTTCTGGATTCTGTGTGATGGTGGGAGGGAGTTCAGGGAACAGGAGTGGCACACATTTTAAAACTAGATAAGATCTGACCACAATTAATGTAGATAAACATTTTGTATTGTCAGCCACTTAAGTAACAAAGCTAGATGCTTATAATAAGCTAATCATTCTGTGCGTTTACTGCTAACCTAGTAGTAATATGGACACTTTCTTCAAGAAATTAACTGAAGTCCTGGAATGGGTCTCAGGCCTCTCTGGGGGGACACCACCTTGACAAAGTACTGTCCGTGTGGATGGAGAGGCTTGCGTATCCACGTGAAGCTGAGGGCTATGCCGAAGGTAGAGGAGCTACTGCCTGAAAGGCTTCAGCTGATGGATCAGACCAAGAGTGTCCCACAAAGTCCCATCTTCCCTATCCACTCCTAGTCCTTACCCAATTCTCTTTCCCAACCCAAGGCGTGATGCGATCTGTGCTGAGAGGTGTGTGGCACATGGGAAGATGTGTTGTAAACGGAGCCTCAGGGATACTGGGTGACTTCCCTGAGTAAGCAGCCTTACACTGCGCGGGGTATTCGTGGTGTGGACTGTGTAGATCCTCAAATCTCATGGGACCAATATGGACACTACTAAAGAAAATAAATTAAAACAAACTGAGGGACAAACTGAGACCTCACACACCCAAACATCGGGGTCAGGGCTGATGGAAGGCATTCCCACAACTGAACTGGGTTCTAGACCTGAGCCAAAATTGGGAACTGTAACTGAGAAGTTGGACCAGATCAAGATTAAAGCCTTGTCTGGGGCCCAGAGGAGGAAACTACTTAGGGAACAGAGAAAAAAAGAAGGAAAAGAATGGCTTCCTAAAGACAATTGGAGGGAATTAAAGGGACTTGAATCTAAGACCCCCAAGAAAAAACTGTCTCAGGTTGAAGGGGATACACAGACCCCCACAATGTCGAAGATAGGCAGCAAGAGAATAAGGAAGGAATCTAAGACTCCTTCCCCCCTGGATAAGCGAGCCCAGAAAAAACCAAGGCAAGAAATATGGAAACAGACCTGTAGTACTATAGTCTCGGTTTTTAAGATGGCAGTTATCCAGGAAGGCTATCTACTGGTGGCCATCACCTTGCAGCAGGAGGCACTTGTACAGATGGCCATCTTTGAAAAAATTGAGGGGGACGCTGGTATAGGATCCAAGTTCACGAGGGCCTATCTAGATAATGGTGCCCTCATTTTTCTCTGTGACGGGGTGCACATGGTGGAATGGCTTAAGGACAAGGTGTCCATGATATCCCCGTGGGAAGATGAGAAGCTGCTGGTCAAGACAGCAGTGGAGCTTCTTAAGACCACAAAGGTATCAATATGGGTAACAAAGATCCTTAAGGATGTCTCTCCTAAGACTCTGTTTGTGAAAATTGGGGCCCAGAACCCAAAAGTTTCAACAGAAGACTGGAGAGTGATCAACCTGAAGGTTTTACCAGAAGGACAAACCCCGGTGGTGGCGGTAGGAGAGAAGTCCCTGAAGCGGATGCGAGAGCAAGACCCGAAATGTTTTCTACGATTCTCGCAGGTCACTGTCAGAGTTATCAAAGACCTCAAAGGCAACGATGGCAGCAGGACGGAGACTGTAGGTGCTGCAGATTAATCTGCAGCAC
Organism: Schistocerca piceifrons; assembly: GCF_021461385.2. Classification (NCBI taxonomy): domain Eukaryota; kingdom Metazoa; phylum Arthropoda; class Insecta; order Orthoptera; family Acrididae; genus Schistocerca; species Schistocerca piceifrons. The sequence continues at coordinate 802,285,976 of NC_060149.1, forward strand.
AGTAAAGGGGCCTCTGCTGCCCTGAGCCACTGCCTGGGGAGGCAGGAAGTGGACATGGCCCTGATAGAAGAACTCTATTTATATAAAGGGGGCATATCAGGCCTCAGTGGCACTGGAGGTAAGTTGATTTATGCTAGAAATCTAAGAAACTCCAGAACATGCAGCTATGTAAGAAATGGAATTTCTTTCATGCCAATGATGGATTTCTGCTCCAAGGACCTAGTGACAATTAGAATGCAGCAATTTGGGGAAGGTATCATGAGGGAAATTGTATTGGCCTCAGCATACCTTCCTTATGAAGACAGCTCTCCTCCTCCTTTGGAGGTGACCAATTGTTGGTGGGATGTGCTGCCAATGCCCACAACTTAGTGTGGGGCAGCAAAGACACCAACAGTAGAGGTGAGTACCTTCTTGAATTTGCTTTAGCTAACAACTTTTGACAATGTTGACTGGAATACTCTCTTTCGAATTCTAAAGGCAGCAGGGGTCAAATACCGGGAGCAAAAGGCTATTTACAATTTGTACAGAAACCAGATGGCAGTTATAAGAGTCGAGGGGCATGGAAGGGAAGCAGTGGTTGAGTGGTTGGGAAGGAAGTGAGACAGGGTTGTAGCCTTTCCACGATGTTATTTGTGGTGTCGGTAGCTGGACCGACACCGTGATGTTTAGCTGAAAAAGAATGCTAAACTAACGCTGTGGCCGATAGTGCACGTTCGGCATAGAGCAGACGGGCGTGAAGTCTGGAACATGAAAACTTATAAATGAATACGAAGAAAAGTATGTAGATGCTTTTTACTTAACTTTTCTTTATTCCTTGGAATACATCTCTCTTGAATACTCGTAAGCTATAGGCACTGATACAAATGGCTCCTTGCTAGTTCGTTGCCATTAACTTCTGATGGCTATTCTGTCTCTCGGCTAATGAGAGAGAAAGGCTTCGTACAACTGGGCGATAGCTAGGTTCGCGTACAACTGGGCGGTAGCTTGGTTCTCGTACAACTGGGGTCGAGTCCACTCTCGTATCACGAGACCTGCCTTAGTGGTGGCGCTAGGTCTGCGATCACAGTGGCGACACGCGGGTCCGACATGTACTACATGGACCGCGGCCGATTTAAACTACCACCTAGCAAGTGTGGTGTCTGGCGATGACACCACATTATTCAATCTGTATATTGAGCAAGCAGTAAAGGAAACAAAAGAAAAATTCAAAGTAGGTATTAAAATCCATGGAGAAGAAATAGACATTTTGAGGTTCGCCGATGACATTGTAATTCTGTCACAGACAGCAAAGGACTTGGAAGAGCATTTGAATGGAATGGACAGTGTCTTGAAATGAGGATATAAGATGAACATCAACAAAAGCAAAACGAGGATAATGGAATGTAGTCAAATTAATTCGGGTGATGCTGAGGGAATTAGATTAGGAAATGAGACACTTAAAGTAGTAAAGGAGTTTTGCTGTTTGGGGAGCAAAATAACTGATGATGGTCGAAGTAGAGAGGATATAAAATGTAGACTGGCAATGGCAAGGAAAGCATTTCTGAAGAACAGAAATTTGTTAACATCGAGTATAGATTTAAGTATCAGGGAGTCTTTTCTGAAAGTATTTGTATGGAGTGTAGCCATGTATGGAAGTGAAACGTGGACGATAAATAGTTTGGACAAGAACAGAATAAAAGCTTTTGAAATGTGGTGCTACAGAAGAATGCTGAAGATTAGATAGGTAGATCACATAACTAATGAGGAGGTATTGAATAGAACTGAGGAGAAGAGGAGTTTGTGGCGCAACTTGAAAAGAAGAAGGAATCGGTTGGTAGGACATGTTCTGAGGCATCAAGGGATCACCAATTTAGTATTAGAGGGCAGTGTGGAGGGTAAAAATCATAGAGGGAGACCAAGAGATGAATACACTAAGCAGATTCAGAAGGATGTAGGTTGCAGTAGGTACTGGGAGATGAAGAAGCTTGCACAGGATAGAGTAGCATGGAGAGCTGCATCAAACCAGTCTCAGGACTGAAGACCACAATAACAACAACTTGGAGGTCCTGAATAGGGGCAATGAACCTACATTCAGGAATAGCAGAAGGGAAGAAGTAATTGACGTAACCTTTGGTTCCATGATGATGGGCAGCTATGTCAAACAATGGCATGTGGTGTTAGAGCCATCCTCATCGGACCACATGTACATTAAATTCAAGGTTGAAATGGGAATCAGACAGACCATGACCTATAGGAATCGCAGGAAAACAGACTGGGAGACATATAGGAGGGACCTTGACTTAGGCTTATCGGAAATTAAAACCTCGATAAGGAATCCAGTAGATTTTGAGGAAGTAGCAGAGGCTGTTACCTCTGTCATAGTGACCTCATATCAGGACAACTGCAAAATTACCAAGAAATGCACAAATAGGAGTGTGCCTTGGTGGAATAACAACTTGGAAATGCAAAGAAAACAGGTACTTGACTGTTTAACCTTGCGAGACGTAAAGGACAATGTGCAAAATATCGTGAGGCCCTTGTCAACTACAACCTTGCAATCAGACAAGCAAACAAGGCATTCTGTGAGGTAGTGGAGAGCACAGCTGCTCAAGCCAGACTTCACATAATCCTCACTAGAGTACCAACCAATCCAGCAGGTATGTTGAGGAAGGAGGATGGGGAATATAGAAAGACAGCACATGAGGCGCTGGAACTTCTCCTCAAAACTCACTTTCCTCAGTAAGCTCTGCCAGACAACACAGGCCAGAATATGATTCCGGAGAGACAATGGTTCTCAGACACTCGAAGAGAAGACTGGGAATCAGCCCAAGAGTGTGTGGACTCCAATAAAACCCAATGGGTGGTGGGAACATGCCAACCGTTCAAGTCACCTGGCCCAGATGGAATCTTTCCAGCTCTCCTGCAACAGGCAGGAGAGAATCTCAATAAAGTCCTATGCAGGTTGTTCAGGGGTTGCCTAGCAGTAGGAATCATTCCCAATGCTTGGAGGGCAATGAAGGTTGTCTTCATTCCAAAGCCAGGGAGAATTGATAATACCAAGGCTAACAATATGAGACCAATCAGTCTGTCCTCCTTCATTCTCAAAACATTGGAAAAACTGGTTAATGTATACGTTGGGGAGAGGAGGCTAATTAGGGCCTCTCTACATTCAAACCAACATGCATATCAACCAGGTAAATCATGCGAGACATCTCTCCATCAACTCGTTTGGAGGGTGGAGAAAGCACTTCACTTCCAAAAATAGCTCTCTGCATCTTCCTGGATATCGAGGGGGCCCTCAGTAACACGACCTATGACTCCATGGTAAGGACAGTAGAGGTACATGACCTAGGGACCATTATATATAGGTGGACCAGGGCCATGCCTAGTGGAAGGAAGGTAAAGGCTACCATGATGAATGACAAGATGGTAATTAACACCACTAGAGGTTTTCCACAAGGAGGAGTTCTGTCCCCATTATTGTAGAATCTAGTGGCGAACGAACTCATTGAGGAACTAAATTCCAGACAATGCTTCTGCCAAGGATATGCAGATGACCTTGTCATAGTAATAATTGGCAAATTTCCTGGCACAGTTAGAAATATGGCACAAGGAAGCTTGGACATTGAGCAAGACTGGTGCATTAAACAGGATCTGAGGGTTAATCCTAAGAAGACTGTTCTGGTGCCATTTACGAAGAGGCATATCCAACACTCAAGTTGGAATCTAAAGCTCTTCACTGAAACTCTAACTGTGAAGGGGATAGTGAAATATCTAGGGGTAACCTTAAATGAGAAACTAACATGGACCCTACACATTAAGAGCATCTGCTCCAAGGCGAAAAGTACTCTAGTCAGTACCAGGAATTGTGGTAAAAACTGGGGCGTAAGCCCCAGAGGTATGCACTGGATATACACCATGGTGGTTAGTCTTAGGATTTCCTATGGGGCCACAGTGTGGTGGAAGAAGGTAGAAAAGCGGGTTGCAGCTAAGGAGCTTGCTAAGGTGCAGAGACTGGCCTGCTTAGCCATAACAGGTGGAATTAGCAGCACACCAACCCCTGGGATGGAAGCATGCCTCCACTACACCTTTGCGTCAAGATGGAGGCAGCAGCTGCAGCATACAGACTTAAAACTGGCAAAAACTGGATCTCATCATGATATCCAGAATCACACACTAACATAGTGCGTGAGGTAAATATAGGAATGGCTGGGGAAATGCCTGCAGACTATATAACAACATCCAACAGCTTAAAGAAGTCTTACAATATAATAATTGGAAGAAGGGAGCAGTGGGAAAAAACAGTTTGACACTGTACGGGGGACACTGTTTGGTTCACCGATGGGTGAAAATCTGACCAAGGCGTTGGGGCAGAAGTGTACGAGGTCCAGCCAAGACTGGAGGGCATCATCTCTCTAGGAAAACTGGCCTCTGTATTCCAAGCTGAAATTACTGCAATCAGGGTACGTGTGAAGGAGAATATGCATAGGTGTTACAAGGACTATAGCATCTACATCTATTCAGGCAGCCAGGAAGCCCTGAAATCACTGGCAGCTCATGCAACGAGATCAAAGATTGTTGCAGAATGCCACAGGGCTCAGGTGGAGCTAGGGGGAAGCAATAAGGTAAAACTTAGTGTGGGTCCCTGGCCACTCGGAGATCTGTGGCAATGAACAAGGCGAAAGATTGGCCAGGATGGGGGCAATGACATAGGTGTCTCTTCGGGTAGTGCATTGGGTCCAGTTCTGTTCGTAACATATATCAATGACTTTCCAGACATCGAAACACATTAAGAGAAAGTTCTCTTTGCCAATGATAGCAACATCATAGTCACTGATAAAACACAAGAACTCCAATTAGAGAAAGCAAATGAAACCCTCAAAGATGTTTACAACTGGGCAGTATGTAATAATGGAAAAGAACAGTATGCGTTTCAGCATGAAGAGGAAGCAACTCTTTCACTTTAACCATCAATTATGTGTAGCAAATACAAAGTTTTTAGGGATGAACACTGACTTTGTCAGCTAACATGGAGTGAACATACAAAGATACTGGCAAAAAGAATGCAAGGGTGTTAGCATCAGTTTGTAACAGCCAATGTCTCATGGTGACATACCATGCATACATTCACTAAATTCTTAGTTAGAGGAATCTTGTCTGGAAGACTGAAGGCACAAAACATCGACACAGTTCTTAAAGTGCAGGAAAGGGCCAAAGGAATATTAAATGGAAGCAGTAGTTGGGCTCACTGTAAAGAGCTATTTAAAAAATTGGGCATCCTTACCGTGCCAATCTGTAAGGCACATCAGGGGAAGTATAACTCATTACTGCACTAACTCACTATGTGATCAAAAATATCCAGTCACCTGGCTGAAAATGACTTACAAGTTCATGGCACCCTCCCTCGGTAATGCTGGAATTCAATATGGTGTTGGCCCATCCTTAGCCTTGATGACAGCTTCCACTCTCGCAGGCATACATTCATTCAGGTGCTGGAAGGTTTCTTGGGGAATGGCAGCCCATTCTTCACAGAGTGCTGCACTGAGGAGGGGTATCAATATCAGTTGGTGAGGCCTGGAATGAAGTCAGCATTCCAAGACATCCCAAAGGTGTTCTATAGGTGCTTAAAACATCAATGTGGGCCTGTGCTGTGATCGTGCCAAGCAAAACAACAAGGGCTGCAAGCCCCTCCATGAGAAACATGACCACACCTAACACCACTGCCTCCAAAATTTACTGTTGCAACTACACACGCTGGCATATGACATTCACCGGGCATTCGCCATAGCCACACCCTGCCACCGGATCACCACATTGTGTACTGTGATTTGTCACTCCACACAATGTTTTTCCACTGTTCAATCCTCTAACGTTTATGCTCCTAGCACCAAGTGAGGTGTCATTTGGCATTTACTGGCATGATGTGTGGTTTAGGAGCAGCCGCTCGACCATGAAATCCAAGTTTTCGCACCTCCCGCCTAATTGCCATACTACTTGCAGTGGATCCTGATGCAGTCTGGAATTTCAGTGCGATGGTCTGGATACATGTCTGACTATCACACATTACGACCCTCTTCAACTGTCAGCAGTCTCTATCAGGCAACAGACTAGTTCGGCCTGTACGCTTTTGTGCTGTAAGTGTCCGTTCATGTTTCCACTTCACTATCACATCGGAAACAGTGGATTTGGGAATGTTTAGGAGTGTGGAAATCACACGTACTGACGTATGACACAAGTGACACCCAATCACCTGACCACGTTCGAAGTCCGTGAGTTCCGTGGAGCAACCCATTCTGCTCTCTCATGATGTCTAATGACTACTGGGGTTGCTGATATGGAGTACCTGGCAGAAGGTGGCAGCACAATGCACCTAATATGAAAAACGTATGTTTTTGGGGGGTGTCCAGATACTTTTGATCACATAGTGTAGTTCTATACATAACCATGGAACAAGAGCCAGTCTGGAGTTATATTTACCCAGGAAAAACAAACAGAAAACGCAAATAGAATAGATGCTAGACACTCCATGCCTGGGGGCAAACTGCATTGGGAACACCTGGAGGGGGGGAGGGGATAGAGGCCCGGCACCAGCACCTCAGTGGTCAGTTTGTCAGCGCACCTGATGATGGCAACATGGTCGATTGCTGAAATATTGTGCTCGTCAGACACTAACACTCAGCTGTTGACCCATGAACTCTTTCATCATGAAATACGCCCAGAGAAATTGAAGAATCACATCACATACCTTTACAGGGAGGAGATGTATTACAGCATGAAAAGACTTGACAAGCTGCACCACAGGAGAGACCGCCGTTTACTGAGCGCATTCGCATTCCTTATGAGATGCCATGAAGAGCATGTGATGTCGAACTTCACCAAGGTGACCCATCACATTGATTCAGTGGCAGCCAGAAGACTCAAGAAACGCATCAGCCTAGCCATGGTCCGTGAAAGAATATGTTTTACTCGCTGGTGCCTAGACTCGACAGAGAACTTCTCAAACTAAATCTACAGCTGGCCAACCAGGTCAATCCCTAGATGTGGGAATGGATTGATGGTGTCACATGGGCCACAGCAGACTCTGCACAGAGAAAGGCCACTGGACACCAGACATCAAAATTTGAGTGTTTATCAGAATGACAACCTTCTGAGGCTCTCTGCAAGACTATCATCAATCTCTTGACCAGGCAACTGGATGAGGATGCACTCTCAGCTCTTAAGAGAGGATTCAAATTTGCACCAACTTCTAAATACACACCTATTATTGATATTATTAGTGTAGTGGAACAGGCAGTTGCATGAGTTCCACCTGAAGCAGATGAAGAAGTACGTCCCGAAAACTGTCATGCTCTCATGTGAGCTAAACCCGTGAAACTGAACATCTCTAGCAGGGAAAGGGCAGCCATACAGGAGCTATGAGAAGATCCAGATATCATGGTCTTACCAACCGAAAATGGCAACACAACTGTGATCGTATCTCATCAGGATTACATTGAGAAAATGCGAGGCTTGCTAGAAGACAGCGCATATCGGAAGTTCAACACTGATTCTACCAAGAGAGTGGAGAGGAAGACCTTGGCTCTTTTCAAATAATCCAGCTTACCAGACAATGTGAAGAAGCTATGACAGAGAGCATGTGTTCTAGCGAGACTTTATGGACTCCCAAAGGTGCACAAAGAGGGAGTGCCTTTACGCCCAATTGTCAACAACATTGGTGCTCTGACATACTCACTTGCAAAATACCTAAAGGATATGCTTAGCCCTTATGTCAGAAATTGTCCACATATTTGCAACTCAGTGGATTTTGTTGGGCTTCACAACAACTTCAAACTTCGTGATTCAGACATCCTTGTGAGTTTCAATGTTGTCTCTCTCTTCACAAGGGTGTCTTTGCAGGAATCCTTGGAACTTACTGCTCAGAAATTTGACACAGAGATGACAAACCTTTTTGGGTATGTCCCAATGTCGACATACTTTCTCTTCGACGGTGGATACTATGAGCAGACAGAAGGGGTAGCCACGGGCCGTCCACTTTCACCAGTCGACGCCAACTTGTTCAAGGAACATTTCGAGGAGGAATACCTGGATTCAGCACAGTGGAAACCTACCTGCTTCTTCCGCTATGTTGGCAACACCTTTGTCATATGGTCACATGGCAGAGACAAGCTGAATGGTTTCCTCATACATCTCAATTCCATACATCAAAGCATCAAGTTTACCATGGAAAACAAAGCAGATGGAGTACTCCCCTTTCCGGATGTCCTGGTTAAAAGAAGAGCAGACGGCACATTGGTCCACATGGTGTACCACAAGAAGACATACACTGACCTTTACTTACATGCAAACAACTGCCACCTTCCAGCCCAGAGGAACAGCGTCCTTAAAACATTGGTTCACAGGGCGTGTACCCTGTCTGACAATGAGAGCCTCAACCAAGAACTTGATCATCTGAGGTCAGTTTTCCAGAAAAATGGCTATACAGAGACACAAATTTGAAGAGCTCTACGTCCCACACAAACTGTACAACTGGAGGACACAGTAGAGGAACATCAGCAGGATGGGGGCATAGCATTTATTCCTGTCTGTGGCACTTTAGCGGGAAAGATAGGTCGAATTCTTCAAAAACATCAAGTGAAAACAGTCTTCCACCCACCAATTAAGACACAGGCACTGCCTGGTAATGTCAAGGATGATCTAGGACTATGGAAATCCAGAGTCTACCAGATCCCCTGTGAATGTGGCATGACATACACAGGTGAAACGGTGCATACTATGGCAAATTGTTGCCAAGAACATCAACAACACGCCAGACTTCAGCAGCTTAACAAGTCAGCGGTTGCTGAATACTGCCTCTCGGAATTACACAGAATGAATTATGACCAGACCGAGGTTCTGACATGGACATCCAAATATACTGGGACTGTGTCATTAAAGGATCTATCAAGATTCGAGTACGGGAGCCGCTGATCAATCAAGAAAGCGGTTACATCGTTAAGGAGAAAGAAGACATCCCATCACGGACTGACTTCAAGAACAGGCAGAGATACTACGAAGACACCACCGGCACGTGGCCCTGGGTGTGGACCACGAATGTAACGGATGCTGGACGTTCCGCACCTGGGCGCGGACCGTGCTGGGAACACCTGGAGGGAGGAAGAAGATAAAACCTCGGCACCAGCACCTTGGTGGTCAGTTCGTCAGCACACCTGATGATGTTAATGTGGTCGCATGCTGAAATGTGTCTGTTGGACACTAACACCCGGCTGTTCACCAGTGAACTCTTTCGTCCTGAAGTATACTGGGAGAAATTGAAGAATCATGTTACTAAAACATATTTGCTTAAAACAGCAGCTAAAACGCTCTTCCCAACTGATAAATATTATACAATTAAAGATTATTTAGAGGACTCAGAGTGGTGGATAGTAATGGAAAGGGATAACTATAGCACCTTGTCACATTTAAATACATGATTCTCACTAACTGCTTTCACAAAGATCACATGTCAAGGTGTACAATGCGAGACAGTAATGTCTGTTGCCTTAGTTCTTCAGGTGGACAGTAGCACATAGTTGAATATGAAGTCCAGAATTGAGTAAAGGGGCACAGCAGTGTCTTCTCCGTCCAGAGTCATCAGGGGTGTCTTAGTGTAAGCAGCAGTGAAGAGCGGAATTATGTTTTACATTGCAAGTGACCGACAGCAGTCCAGGATCATTAGTGGGTCTCCTCAGTATGAGGGCAGTGAAGAAGGAAACTTGTTTTACGCTACTGGCCATTAAAATTACTACACCAAGAAGAAATGCAGATGATAAACGGGTATTCATTGGACAAATATATTATACTAGAACTGACATCTGATTACATAGATCCTGAGAAATCAGTACCCAGAACAACCACCTCTGACCGTAATAACGGCTTTGATATGCCTGGGCATTGAGTGAAACAGAGCTTGGATGGCGTGTACAGGTACAGCTGCCCATGCAGCTTCATCACGATACCACAGTTCATCAAGAGTAGTGACTGGAGTATTGTGACGAACCAGATGCTCGGCCACCATTGACCAGACGTTTTCAATCGGTGAGAGATCTGGAGAATGTGCTGGCCACGACAGCAGTTGAACATTTTCTGTATGCAGAAAGGCCTGTACAGGACATGCAACATGCGGTCGTACATTATCCTGCTGAAATGTAGGGTTTCGCAGGGATCGAATGAAGGGTAGACCCAAGGGTCGTAACACATCTGAAATGTAACTTCCACTCTTCAAAGTGCCGTCAATGCGAACAAGAGGTGACCGAGACGTGTAACCAATGGCACCCCATACCATCATGCCGGGTGATATGCCAGTATGGCGATGACGGATACATGCTTCCAATGTGCGTTCACCACGATGTCGCCAAACACGGATGCGACCATCATGATGCTGTAAACAGAACCCGGATTCATCTGAAAAAATGACGTTTTGCCATTCGTGCACCCCGGTTCGACGTTGAGTACAATATCAGAGGCGCTCCTGTCTGTGATGCAGCATCAAGGGTAACCGCAGCCATGGTCTCCGAGCTGATAGTCCATGCTGCTGCAAATGTCGTCGAACTGCTCGTGCAGATGGTTGTTGTCTTGCAAACATCCCCATCTGTTGATTCAGGGATCGAGACGTGGCTGCACGATCCATTAGAGCCATGAAGATAAGATGCCTGTCATCTCGACTGTTAGTGATACGAGGCCGTTGGGATCCAGCACGGAATTCCATATTACCCTCCTGAACCCACCGATTCCATATTCTGCTAACAGGCATTGGATCTCGACCAACGCGAGCAGCAATGTCGCGACACGATAAACCGCAATTGCGATAGGGTACAATCCGACCTTTATCAAAGTCGGAAATGTGATGGTATGCATTTCTCCTCCTTACACGAGGCATCACAACAACGTTTCAAAAGGCAATGCCAGTCAACTGCTGTTTGGGTATGAGAAATTGGTTGGAAACTTTCCTTATGTCAGCACGTTGTAGGTGTTGCCACCGGCGCCAACCCTGTGTGAATGCTCGGAAAACCTAATCATTTGCATATCACAGCATCTTCTTCCTGTTGGTTAAATTTCGCGTCTGTAGCACATCACCTTCATAGTGTAGCAATTTTAATGGCCAGTAGTGTATATTGCAAGTTACCTGGAACAATTTGTGTCTAAATAAAGGACCATTATACAATAGAGAATTACCATGTGAGGTACTGTTACGACGCTGACCTCATATTTAGAGGATAGAGCTACCCTACCCAGCCATCCTGATTTGGGTTTTCCATGGTTTTCCTAGATCACTAAGGCGAATGTCTGGGTGGTTCCTCACTCAAGGCCATGGTTGACCACTTGTCCTATACCTGTAGGCTACCCGTCTTATCCTCTCAAAGCATGTTATGTATGCAGTGCGTTATACTTTGGCCTATTGATTGGCCTTGTATTACCTTGACAAATCCTATGTCATTGTGAGATCTTCCTTGTTTAAATAAAAATAAATAAAAAATTGATGTCAACAAAAAAAAAATTTATATTGAGGTCAAAACTGAGTCTGTCTGTGAAATTATCTGGACATGAGTAGCAAGAGGTGAACATAAGTTAATTATCGGATGCTTTTAATGGCTACCTGATCCTGTTGAAACAGTTGTAGAATAATTCAGGGGAAGTCTACACTCAGTTGTGCCAAAATACCCAGATCATTCAGTATTAGTTGGAGGTGACTTCAATCTATTGAGTATAGGCTGGGACATCTACAGACTCACTGGAGGTGATAAGGACAGGCAGCATCATAGTGACAATGGTTACTAAAGTTAATAAATCCATCGAGCAGCTAAGAAAGTATTTACGCTAGAAAAAGCAGATAAGCAGTTGTTCACATCCCACTTAGACAAAGAATGGATATTATTTAGTTCCAATAGAGGAATTATGGGCACAGTTTACACTGATTGTAAATCGCACTCTGGAGACGTATGTGCTTAGTAAGTGGGTTAAGGATGAAAAAGACACTCCATGGCCTAATAATCAAATCTGTAAAACATTGAGGGAACAGAGATTGTTGCACTCTTGGTTAAAGAAGAATGTGCAAATGTCAACATGCAAAAGTTAGTAGAAATTCATGAGTCTGCAACAAGATCAACATGTGAAGCATGCACCAACTTCCATCATCATGCCTTGGCCAAAGGCCTCACCAAATTCGGGTCATAAGTAATATTGCTGAACAGGCTGAAGGCTCATATCTAGTCACTCGATGACCAGTCTGGGGTGGCAACAGAAGACAGAAAAAGGAAAGCTGAAGTTTTAAATTTCATGTTTAAGAAATCATCCACACAGGAGGATCAAACAAATGTACTTTTATATTAAAAATGAAGAAATTCCTCCAGCTGCATTTAAGGTGTCGATTTTATTTTGGCAACTAGTTTCAACATTGTAACAATGTCATCTTCAGGCCCATACACTTGATGACATCAACTGTGTGCTGCTGCTGATACTAGAAGTCAGTGGTGAGATATGGACGTCCATATCTCACCACTGACTTCTAGAACCAGCTGCATGCAGTTGACGTCAACAAGTGTATGGGTCTGAAGATGACGTTGTTACAACATTGAAACTAGTTGCCAAAATAAAATCAACACCTTAAATGCAGCTGGAGGAATTTCTTCATTAATATAAATTTATACTAGCTGACGTCCCACTGTCCTCCATTTCAACTATAGATATACAAAGAAAAAACAAATGTACCATCATCTGTCTACTGCACAGCTTCCTACATGGAGAATATAGAAATAGGCATCCCTGGTCTAACAACCCTACCACAACAAAAGTCAAAAATTAATTATGATTGTAGTGTTGCTCACGCTGCTAAATATTGCATTTTCGGGAAACAACAAAGTTATATTACGTGGCAGGTGCCATTAGAGCACAGTTAATAAAGTCATTTCATGAAATAATGGATAAACTAGGCACTCATCTTTTCCTGTTTCCCACACTGGTCTCATTGTGAAATCATGGCTCAATCGTCGAAAATCTAGGTAGTGATGATTCCAAGCTCTGATGCAAAGAAGCCTAGGTGTTATTCTGCGATATTCAAAAGTTTTATAGATGTGTTTCATAAACCACTCTTAAAGATTAAACTTTTGCAAGTTAGCATAATGGTGATGTAAAAAAGTAATCAGCACTCCGAATTTAAGTTACACTTCTTTTTTATCACATTTGTTGCAATATCACGTAAATCACAAAACATCACTTCACAATATAAAGCATACTTGAAAATATCTTCCTCACTGTTAAAGTTCACATTTCATAAACTGACTACAATTTGCGTCTTTTCAACATGATGACCAAGACTTGACTCTCTAATAACCGCTTACGCGCCTAAAAATCAGAGTTACAAGTACGTCAAAGATCATAGTGACAAAAAGAAAGAATTCACATAAGAATAATATCATTGCAATATAAACATATCGATGTATCAAAGTACCTCTACATTAATGAAATCAAATCTGAATGCTGTACCAGAAATATGTTAACTACTTTACAGAAACACAGTAGAATATTGCTGGTATCGAGAGGTTGAGGTGAGGTGCCATAATGGTTACGTAATTCTAGTACCATTACACTGGTGTAGAGGAGCAGCTGAAAGAGTTGAAAAAGAAATTACTGGATCAAGAAGGAATATCATTTTGGTTTCTCTGCACCATGAGCCCCTTAGTGTGCATTAATCGTGAATCTTGCATCCAGCACAAAGTCACAAAAAAAAAGCACATGTGACACTAGTAAATATGAAAGGTAAAAGAATGGACCAGAAAAATTAGAGAACAAAATTCTTAATAGTGGTTTGCTGCAGAATTCTTCAAGATATTCTGAGTGTGAATACAATAAATTTTGTTGAGACACACAACCTTGTCTACAAATTAGCACGGATTTAAAAAGCATTGCTCATGTGAAACTCAGCTTGCCCTTTTCTCACATGATATCATGCGAATCAGTGGTCAAGGGCAACAGGCAGATTCCATATTCCTTGATTCTGTGAAATGTTCGAAATGGTGATAAACTGCAGTCTGTTGACAAACGCCAAACACAGGATTAGGTTCCCAGATATGTGAGTGGTGCAAAGACTTTTTAAGTAACAGAACCAAGTACGATACCCTCGACAGCAAGTGTTCATCAAAGACAAGGGTATTATAAAGAGTGCCCCAAGGAAGAGAGATAGGACTGCTCTTGGTCTTTGTATACACAAGGGATCTAATGGACAAGGTGAGCAGCAATTTAGAGGTGTTTGCTGGTGACACTGTGGTGTATTGGAAGGTGTCATCATTGTTTGACTGTACGAGGATACAAGATGACAAAATTTCAAGTCTTTGTGATGAATGGCAGCTTGCTCTAAATGTAGAAAAATGTTAGTAAATGCAGATGAGTAGCAAAAACAATCCTATAATGTTCAAATACAGCATTAACAATATTATGAAAAGGATAGATTGTTATTGACTTAAAAGATGGCATGTTGAGTTGCAGACGGGCTCAACAAATAGATTGTTCCACATGACATTTCAGCCAAAGCTTCCTTCAGAGTGAGGAAAAAAAAAAAAGTACGTACACACATTCACACACACAGGCACACCTGATAGGCACACAATATCACTGTCTCTGGCTGCTCTGTATCCAGAAATCTGGGGAGCACTATTGAGAAAATTTAGAGAAACAGCATTTCAGGCGAGTTGAACAGGAAAGGAAATCGCTAGTAGTGGTATGTGGTTCCCTCAGCCATGCACCATATTTTCAAGATGTTGTTTTCATTGTGTTATAGAGTCCAATGTGTCAAATTTTGTTATGTAGGAATGTAAAATGAAATTAAGACACCAAATTTTTTTTTTATAGAATTATATACAGTTTTTCTGTGGCATGGGAAAGTGCTTTTGAAGGTGAGTTCAATGACATAATGTGTGAAACTTGATCAAAGAGTAACATAGTAACAGCACTGCAAACCACTGTCCTACTGTCAGGATAAGACATCTCACAAATATCTATCCTACTATATCAAACATAATCAAAGACATAGCTTAGGTGTGGTTCTTGTGTGTAACTGTGAGCTTGAAGCCCATAAGTCTGCACTCTGTTCCTGTAGTGATCAGACAAGATTAGGATATAACACGCCACTGATGAAGAGATCATTACAAACTAAGCACAAGCTCGACTGGGGAAGGATGATGAAGGAGACCGGTCATATCCTTTTTGAAGGATCCACTCAGGCATTTTGCCTCAAATGAGTTAGGGCAAACATAGAAAACCTACATATACGGATGACAGGAGAGCTATCTGACCCCTGTACTACTAAATGCAAGTCCAGTGTTTTTTCCATTGCATGAAAGACACTTTCAATCCAGCCAAAGCTATAAAATATCTTCAGTTAAAAATCTCAAGCAAAAATCAGAAGTATAATTCTCAAATTTCCAAGAAGTCAACAACTACTGATTAGTAACTCATCTTGCCACCTACAATCTTCATATCAATGATTAAATATCATCTTAACATTCTAACCATTTCCAAAAGACATACGGAAAGGAGTATTATAAAATCAGTTGCCTGCAGTAATGGATATATGCTGGCCATAATAGACAGATGAGTGCAGCAAATATAATCAAACCAGTCTAACTAAGTACAACAAAAAAACTGACAAATTATGTAAACCTCCATTTCCTAGGGAAGAACTCATAACAATTTGCCAACCTTATTAAGACATAAGAGTAAATCTGTTCAACATCAATAAAATACAAAACAAATTTACAGTATCAAAACTGGTATTCAAGAATGCAAAAAAAAATCTGGTGTGTCCTAACATATTTGTAATTCATGTTCAAATTTCTATATATAGTCTGGCAGAAGCTTCACAATGAGGTTCAAAGAACACACGGATGTACTCAGTTTCAACAACCTAAACAAATCTAGTTTTGTCATACATCTTGCCACACACAGCAGTTATGCAAATGAACCTTCAGGTACTCCATCATACAGAGGCATTAAATTTGACTTTTTTGAGTAAATATAAATTTACACCAACACACACAGCATCACACTATATTCTCAATGTTCAGACAAAATTGACAGTAAGTTTTTCTAGAGGAATTCAAAGATTTATTAACTGAACATAGTTAATTATCCCCCACTCGCCCCCCCCCCCCCCCCCCCCCCCCCGCTCTCTCTCTCTCTCTCTCTCTCTCTCTCCCTCTCTATCTATCTATCTATCTCCTGCTTACTGTGCTATTAGCCAGAAACCTTTCAAAGAACTGGGTATGTAATTCATTTAAGTAACCTTAACATTCCTGTCTTTATATATTTTTAACACTGATGGTCATACATGTACACTTGACAGCACAAATAATGGCTGTGGCTGAAATTTGAATTACCTGCCATGTTACGCAGGGGCCTACCACATTACAGGTTCTATAGATCTAACTCTAAATGTAAATAACGCTTTTAATTGTTGAGAGTGTAGGAGGAGGATTAAAATCTTTTGACACTTAGCATTAGAACACACACTCTAAAAACATGCATGAAAAGTGTGCTGTGTCATTCTTAACACTGCAGACCCATTAACGGTACTTCATTTTTTGGTGTAGAGTCAAGAGTGATAAGATGTATCTAAATGTCGTAAGCTAGGGTACAATGCATTTGTAGCTCAGTGTCTAGTCAATGATCTAGTAGGCAGTTGCCTGACAAAAAGGTTTGGTTTGTACAATTTTTTGTGTTACTCCATTAATTTGTGTCATCTGCAGATATCATGAAATTAAATGAATGAACAGTTCACGGTCCTTATTAAGATATTTTCGGCCCTCAAAAAGGCACATTGTGTGACTTGTTTACCATTTAACATCCCATACAAAGGCCTTTAATTTCAATAATTTTCTGCAGTCTGCAAGGAAGAGAATCTATTAGGAGGGCAATAAATCTATCATTTCCCGCCACCTCCTCTCAGGCAGCTAGGGTGACATCCAAAGGTCATCAAGGGTTCTTGGAGCACAGGATCATGCAATTTTCAAGCACAGCCCATTTCACCTCTGCCCACATGTTAGGAGAATGGTCACACTAGAAACAGATTACTCCCTCATGATATATTCACATTATGTGAGCATAATGTTACTCATAATATGGGTATAATGGGCACCATCAAGTGGATCATCTATCCTGTAAGCATTCCAGCTCCACAGGAACACATCCAGTCCCAAACTGCCAGACACATGACAGATGATTCATGTAGTCAAAACATGCACATTCTGGCCTGTATAATTAGTATTGGACCATCATTCACTTATAACAATACCAATTCATCAGAAAATACCACTTTCCACCATTAACAGCTGACACTGTCCTTGACAAATGCTAATTAGTAGTGTCAATGTTGATCACAGAGCCTCTCTTTGATGGCTGCACATTTGCTATTTAGTCTGGCCTCTATAAGTTGGCACCAAATCGTGTCTAAAACAGGATTTTGCTGTAAGTGTCGATAAGTTCATTAGCCTAGACAGGTGTTGTTACACGCCAAAGTCCAGTTCCCACATGCCTACTGGATTCTCTAGCATCTTGATAACATTTTATCCAGTGTTTTGTAGTGTGCTGAGAAACACCATACCATGCCCAAGACTCCGATGATGTCCGATTCCCTTCCTTCATGAGAGAAACGATGTAGTCATGAATAGCCTGTTGACAACGAGGCATGGTGCATGAATAATGTGACTTGACTGAAAGTGGCGTAGTGCACTTGTTTGAACTTGCTCATGTACTGTCACTGGCTGTTATAGAACAAATTTTGCATTTGCAGACTTAACTCACTGTGGCAAACTATCAGTCTATCACCATTTAATATCATTGAAACTGTTTGAATAATTCTCATGAATTATGTCAAATGGAGGCAGTAAATATAAGGTTTCGACTGCCAGGTGGTCATTCTCCACCAGAAGTGGAAATTCCGTCTCATCTTCTGTGTGAAATTATCTGCATGTCATTAAAATGTGTTTCATAGTATACATTTGAGGGCTCCATAGACACCAAATTGTTGAACCAGATGGATAGTGTGTCATGTGTGGGAAGGAGAATAAAATTCATGCAGATTCAAAAGAGAGACACTTTATATGTAAAGCTTGCACTTTGTTTATTCAGCTAAGTGACCATTTATGAACTGTATCTATTCAGTTAATGTGCACTATATCTATGGATAATACCAGCATATTCTACTTGCAGACACAATTTTGTGCATTCCTGAAACAGATCTAGTGTACTGACAAGATAAGTTTCCTGTAATTTTTGAATTAATATTTCCTCACCTGCACGTTCCCAAGCTAAATGGAAAAATATGACATGTTACTTTAATTCCAGACTTTAACTCTGGCTGCAATTTCTGGAAGACAATTTTTGTGCTGCCAAGTGTACAACTATGCACTAAATGCAAATTTTTCCAACTCTGCCTTAGGGACAATGCAGTTATTTGCATTAGTTCAACTATCAAGTTAAAATTAGGTTAGTTCATTATTGTTGTCCTTATACATGAATGTATGTATGCACTTGCACTTCTCTAAGGAACTGCATAAACATCAAAAGCTGAGTAGCAGTACCCCAGTTCCTATTAATGTGCCTATCCATTGCTCAATTCTTTCTTTACGTATCAAGTGATAGTGTTTACTTAATCCATTATCTGCAATCCTTCAAGGATTTATCGTAGTTGTATAATATTACAGAACATTTCCAGAAAAAGATACAATCAACTTTTATATGCCATGTTTTACTCACTTGGCTCTGAGAATGGCGAGAGTCGGTACACATACAGATGCCCCTGAGCATCAACAGCAGCAAGAACAAGTCCAATGCAACTCATATCTGCATGTGAAATTCTAATGTGTAATTTCTGTTGCTTTGTGCTTGGTGTATCATCATTCCTTGCTATAACATTCTGTGATGTTTGTGCAGCCTGTACATAAAAAAGTTAGCACTTATGGTAAATAGTTGTCACAGATATAACTGAAACAATCATAAAAAAATGATTACACTACCAAAACTGTAGCATATAATCCTTACCTCTATTCCTCCTCACCTTTTCAGATTATATTATTAAAACCATTTATTGAGTTACTATTAAATTATTGTCAGTTTCTATCAATAAAATCAGTTTGAAAATTACAGTACAAAAATTAAACAATTGTGTGATAGATAAAAAGAGCCTAGTTACACAATTACCCTACTCAATTTCAAAACAAATTTCATACCTAAGTCTATCACAAATCATACACACACAGTTGGAAAGGATCTTGATTTCCAAGCTCTTGCAGAAATTTCTCAACAAAACACAGTATACAGGGTGATCCATTGATCATGACCGGGCCAAATATCTCACGAAATAAACATCAAATGAAAAAACTACAAAGAATGAAACTTGTCTAGCTTGAAGGAGGAAACCAGATGGTGCTATGGTTGGCCCACTAGATGGTGCTGCCAAATGTCAAACGGATATCAATCGCGTTTTTTTTTTTTTAAGGAACCCCCATTTTTTACTACATATTCATGTAGTACGTAAAGAAATATGAATGTTTTAGTTGGACCACATTTTTTGCTATGTGATAGATGGCTCTGTAATAGTCACAAACATATGGCTCACAATTTTAGACGAACAGTTTGTAACAGGTAGGTTTTTTAAATTAAAATACAGAATGGAGGTACGTTTGAACATTTTATTTCGGTTGTTCCAATGTGATACATGTACCTTTGTGAACTTATCATTTCTGACAACGCATGCTGTTATAGGGTGATTACCTGTAAATACCACATTAATGCAATAAATGCTCAAAATTATGTCTGTCAACCTCAATGCATTTGGCAATACATGTAACGACATTCCTCTCAACAGTGAGTAGTTCGCCTTCCGTAATGTTCGCACATGCATTGACAATGTGCTGACGCATGTTGTCGGGCGTTGTCGGTGGATCATGATAGCAAATATCCTTCAACTTTCCCCACAGAAAGAAATCCGAGAACATCAGATCCGGTAAACGTGCGGGCCGTGGTATGGTGCTTCGACAACCAATCCACTTGTCACGAAATATGCTATTCAATACTGCTTCAAATGCACGCGAGCTATGTACGGACATTCATCATGTTGGAAGTACATTGCCATTCTGTCATGCAGTGAAACCTCTTGTAGTAACATCGGTAGCACATTACGTAGAAAATCAGCATACATTGCACCATTTAGATTGCCATCGATAAAATGGGGGCCAATTATCCTTCCTCCCATAATGCTGCACCATACATTAACCCGCCAAGCTCGCTGATGTTCACTTGTCGCAGCCATCGTGGATTTTCCGTTGCCCAATAGTGCATATTATGCCGGTTTACGTCACCGCTGTTGGTGAATAATGCTTCATCGCTAAATAGAACGCATGCAAAAAATCTGCCATCGTCCCATAATTTCTCTTGTGCCCAGTGGCAGAACTGTACACGACATTCAAAGTCATCGCCATGCAATTCCTGGTGCATAGAAATATGGTACGGGTGCAATCGATGTTGATGTAGCATTCTCAACACCAACGTTTTTGAGATTCCTGATTCTCACACAATTTGTCTGTTACTGATGTGCGGATTAGCCGTGACAGCAACTAAAACACCTACTTGGGCATCATCATTTGTTGCAGGTCGTGATTGACATTTCACATGTGGCTGAACACTTCATGTTTCCTTAAGTAACGTAACTATTCAGTGAACAGTCCAGACACTTGGATGATGTCATCCAGGATGCCGAGCAGCATACATAGCACATGCCCGTTGGGCATTTTGATCACAATAGCCATACATCAACATGATGTTGACCTTTTTCGCAATTGGTAAACGGTCCATTTTAAAACGGGTAATGTATCACGAAGCAAATACCGTCCACACTGGCGGAATATTACGTGATACCACATCCTTATACATTTGTGACTACTACACCGCCATCAATCACAAAGCGCAAAAAATGGTCCAACTAAAACATTCAAATTTCTTTACGTAGTACATGAATATGTAATAAAAAATGGGGGTTTCTATTTAAAAAAACACAGTTGATATCTGTTTGACCTATGGCAGTGCCATCTAGTGGGCCAACCATAGCGCCATCTGGTTTCCCCCTTCAAGCTAGACGAGTTTCATTCTTTGTAGTTTTTTCGTTTGACGCTTATTTTGTGAGCTATTTGGCCCGGTCACTATCAATGGACCACCCTGTATATGGAGCAACAACATGAACCAGCTAACTTGGGAAATAGGGTCCTCTTAGCACACCGCACTATTTGAATGCTTCAAAGAGATATTTCTGAAACAATATAATGAGTAAGCACTATGATACCCACTCATACTACAATGAAAATGGTCTAGTATATGGATGGGATTAGCATGTCATATAACAAACTTATTACAACTAATTGACGAAACTCAGATTACACTTAAATGCAAACTGCTTCAAGAATTAATTTCCCATTCTGCATTGGAGAGTAAGCCACTATGAAACTCCCTGATAGGTTAAAGTTGTCAGCAAAACCAGGACATGAACCTAAACACAGAATACAAGCAACAAACTTACCACTGCCCTCATCTCAGCACATAAAGTCCACCCAAAGCTGTGATGTCATCACCTGTCCTACTTACCCAAACTCCCCATAAGTTTTCTAATATATATGCATATCTGGAAAGAGGATAGTGTAGGTTCAAGTTGCATTCTGACATACAGTGTTAATCTGTCAATAAGTTCCATCCAATTCCTTATTATACATGTGGTGTCTGTTACATCCAAAATCTCAACTTACCACACACTACTTACGTAGTGCCCCTGCTCATTAGCCTTATCACTCAAGGCATCTATCCAATTCCCATGATCTGTCTGAAAGAAAAAGACATCACATATATCATTACGGTGATGATGGCCAATTATCCCTTTATTGCAGATGCACACCAAGCTCAAACTCATGGGAATCAGTGAGATGTCACGAGTAATGAGACTAACGAGCACGGGCACTACCTCAGTAGTGTTTGGAATAAGTTGAGAATTTGGGTCTGACGGGAGGCATTCTAGGTTAGACCGTGCAATTTTGGTGACCACTGTAACCGGATGGTGTAGTTGTCAATGCATCTGCCTAATAAGCAGTAGACCCAGGTTCAAATCCTGGTCTGGCACACATTTTGAACTTGCCCCATTGATACATATCAATGCCCACTGGCAACTAATGTTTTTAATTTCTTTGTATCTGAAATTCCTTATTGACAATCATTACTGAAAATGTGCTCCTCACATTGAAACTTGCCAGGAAACTCAAAGAAGAATTCAATAAGGAACATTAAACAATAGAAGCTGGCTAAAGAGTCAGATTACTAAGTCATATGGCAGCTACCCTCTTACTTGTGAAACACCCAACGTTTTTATGGAATGTACACAACAATCCAAACAAAACTACACATACTTTGGTGGTTGCCAGGTAAGTGCTGTATGAAAGTTTATAATGCATCACTGACACCAAAGGACACAAGAAGTTAACAAACAAGTAAGGAGTGATTGTGGGTGAATCAGCCCTATGGAAATATTTTGTTTCGTCACACATTTGCAGTTAATATAAAAAATACTACCCTATAGTCAACACAAATAAACTTTAGACTAGAAGAAACTTTATCAAAAATGTTTTTAAAACCTATCTGATGCCATTATCTGTAAATCGTTTTATCACAGTATATTATGACTTCACCAAATATGGATTTTGGACATGTAACATCACTTCACAGCTATCCATGTTTAATCCCTGTTTTATAAATGTGTATGTCATGGAAGTATTAAAGATATTTAATTTCGGAATATTTATTCAAGATGTGGATTTCATTGGACCAGACCTTGGGGTAGTAAAATATGTGAACTAAAAAGAGATTAATTTCTGCCTGCAAAAAATACAGTCTATCAGTTCCAAACATTATTAATTGTGGAAAAGGCATGAGAGTGTACATGAATCACCATAGAGAAGAACTCTTCTTGCAGTTAGTTTACAGGATTGCACATAAGTGGCTATATTCAACTTTCAGTGACCTCAACAGAAAAGAAATCTGGAAACTGGTGCCAACCAACTTCATATATACATGAAATTATTTGTTAAAAACAGAATAATTATCCCATGCAGCAATGTTAGCATCTTTATTTAAATTGACAATTACTTTGCCTTTCATTTGTAACACAATGAAATTTTAGACTAAAGGAAAAATGATATTACCAACCCACATGTCAATTTACAGGCAAATGTAAACAGATAAAACAACTCACTTCAATACCAGAACACAGAAAGGAATGTGATAATGCTTTCTGGTATATTTCTAGAGTATACACCAGAAAACATGCTTATAGTGACAACATTACTGGAAACATTATTGGAAATCGTACTATAGGAACAGAAATGGGACTGTAACATTTATTGTTCCATTACCTTATGCTGTTTTACAGGTACAGAAATTCCCAAACACAGTGAAGCAAACTTTTAAGAGTAATCTATTCCTAGTTCTCAATTATAAACTTTAAAAAATAGGAGGTGTAAGGAAGACAGAAAACAGAACTGAAAAAGAAGCCAAAGGAACAGGTAACAATATAATTACAAAATTTACAGCCCTGTGTAGATTAGGTTAGATTAAATGTACTTTTTAACTCCAGTAAGTCCATTCTGCGCAGATGAAAAACCAGCGAGAAAACAAGAATATGCAATATGTATTTACAAAGAAAAACACATATGCTAATATACATTCCATAGATCCCAAGTGAAATTGTCCTCATGGATGTGGAATAGGTAAAAATAACATTAAACATATTTTCATTTAAAGGATAATAAGTAACATGTCACAAAACATGCCAAAGATAATATGACAATTCAGCCTGTTATTGTCTTTTAGTGCTGACAAATAATGTATCTAAAATTTAAATTTAAACTGAATATATTGTCCAGCTTTTCAACTTCATCTATGTATCAATGTCAAAATTATATCCAGACTCTACTGATGAACAATAAAAAAATATTTTATTTCAAATAGTATTTAATTCTCACATACATATACCATTTCAAACTGTTGTGTCACAATGGCAATCAAGCATGGGTGTAGCATTAGGAAAAAATATGCATCACACAATTTATCCACAAAGAGGAGGAAATATGGTAGGAATTATTATGTCATCATGTTGTGTAACAATTTATTGAATTAAATCCAGACCTCTAGAGAATTTCCTGTGCAGTAATGGTA
Organism: Schistocerca piceifrons; assembly: GCF_021461385.2. NCBI lineage: Eukaryota > Metazoa > Arthropoda > Insecta > Orthoptera > Acrididae > Schistocerca > Schistocerca piceifrons. The sequence continues at coordinate 802,310,231 of NC_060149.1, forward strand.
TAAGACACAGCTGAAGTTGACCTTTTGACTGGATTGGGGCAATATAGTTGTTCACAAGCCTCACAATACATACTGGTTTGAAGAAGGCCATGGAAAATCTCCTCCATTGAAATCATGCCTAGAAATCCATACAGTAGTTCTATATTGTCAGACTCAATCATATAATGTGAATGAAGATGACCACAACTTCTACAGTTACCATCATTTTAAGACTATAGGACACAAAAAGAATGGAAGGTTAGAGTTTAACATTCTGGACAACATTTAGGTCCTGCCTGGGTCATGGTGTAAGTTCTCCACTTTTTCTTTTTTTTTTTCCTTTCTTTTTGGGCAAACCGATCTGTTGCCATCTTCAGGTGATTTCTGATGACTGCAGCTCTGGTTGGGTCGATGACCTATATATGTTGGCCATTACCACTTCTTTCATTTCACTCCTGTTGCTGCCTGTGCAGCTGCCATATTGGGTGGTGGTGGTGGTGGTGGTGGTGGTGGCGGTGGCGGCAACGTCCGTTTGTGAACTCCACACTATCACCACTGGATGCAAACCTCACTGAACAGGTATGTTCTGATTTTTTCTCAGTTCAGTGAAGGGTTCCACATCAGACTCAGCTTTAGGCCACTATCTTTGTTTGTTAGATCATCCTGGACCCTAATTTCAATGGCCTCACACCATCCCAGAAGGAGGGAGATTGCTAAGTATCTTGTTTTTGCTGTAATTTATAGTATGGATAATTTTTATACTATTGTTGTCCATGGCTGATTTGGTGGTATGGTGTAATTCACTGTAGCGTCTATGTTCATGGGACCTCTCTTCTACTATGCATACAGTTTCCCTAATGTATATCTTGCCATATTGGCAGGGGATTTGGTGGACCCTAGTTTGAAAAGACCTAGATCATCTTTTACTGAACCTAGCAGTGTCAAGGTCTTAGGGATTGGGCAAAATACACATTTAACATTGTGTTATTGCAATATTCTTCTGACAATTTTGGAAACTTTGATGACAAACAGAATGCACAATAGTGGTTTGTGCTCCTCTTTTTCTTCCTGGCGTTGTCTAGGTGCAACCTGTCTACATGGATACCTTATCTGCCTGTTGCTGTACCCACATTGCTTTGGAATACTGTCTACAGGTGCTTCAATTCAGCTGGAACGCTGCTCACAACTGGACCACTGTCCTGTGAACAATTGTGCATAAAATGCCTATGCACTGCCAGTTGTGGTAACTACTGGAGAAGAGAGTGAGTGAGTGAGTGAGTGAGTGTGTGTGTGTGTGTGTGTGTGTGTGTGTGTGTGTGTGTGTGTGTAGGGGGGGCAGGGGGATTATTCCAGAGCATTCTCCATTCTCCTGACAGTCTTTCATGAACAAGTTTACCACAAAAGGTGGCAGATGTCACCCCATGCTGATGCCGTCCATATGATCATAATACAACCTATCGAACAGGAAGCAAGCTGAGGTGAGGTGAGCACAAACTCCAACAGTCTTGTCAGGTTGGCCTTAAACTTCTTGCTTATCAGTTCCATGAATTCCCTTATACTCCCGGACAGCCAAGTGCGTTAGTGTCCCACTTCCGTGATCCGTGTAGGTGAGCCTGCCCCACATTGAATCCGCCTCACGGAATAATGATAAGAGCTGGCAAGCCAGCCAGCCTGGATGTGTTTTTTAGATGGTTTACCACATCCAACTTGGCTATTACTGGTACCCATGTCCCACATCAGATACCCATTACACAAACATTTAGCAAAATATTCTCACAGTGTGAGTACATGCAGACAGACAGGGTACACAAATTCTGGCACGGGGGTAGTTGTGGTATCAGGAAGAGCACACAACCACCAACTGTCACTAACATTGGCCAAAACCCATATAACAATGCTGGGCCCCTACAGAAACAGAAAAAGGAAGAGGAAGAAGAAAAGGAGGAGAAGAAGAAGAATTTCATGGATTCCTTTAGTGGTACCTTGGTGAAGTGGGCACTAAGTCAAAACTCATCAGAAGGTCACTATCAATGATGTGAAGATCTTGTAGATGTAATACAAAATGAATGGAATTACGGATGTGATGTCAGCATTTACCCACAGATGGGCTCAGGAGAGCAGTCAGGTGTTTGGCTAAGCTATATGTTGCACCTTTTACATTTCTGGTAATGGGCCACAGTGGGACGGCCTCCTTGTGGACTTTTGGCAGCCCAAATCCACATGTACATACATTTTCTGCAAGCTACCATATAGTGCATGGCAGAGGGTAGCTTGGACCACTACCAGTCATTTCCTGTCCTGTTCCACTTTCAAATACAGAGAGGGAAAAATGACTGTCTATATGCCTCTGCATAAGCCCTGATTTCTCTTATCTCATCTTTCTGGTCCATACACAAAATGTACACTGGCAGCAGAACTGTTCTGTAGTCATCTTCAAATGCAAGTTTTCTAAATTTTCATGAAAAGAATGTTGTCTTCCCTACAGAGATTCCCATCCGAGTTCACAAAGCATCTCCATAACACCAGTGTGTTTAGAAAACCTACTTGTAACAAATCTAGCTGCCCGCCTTTGAACTGCTTCAATGTCTTCCTTTAATCTGACATGGTGGGGATCCAAATATGTGAGCAGTTCTCACAAATGGGTCACACTAGTATTCTAGATGCAGGCTCCTTTCCAGATGAGCTACACTTTCATAAAATTCTCCCAATACAATGAAGCCAACCACTGATTTTCCCTACTACTGTCATTACATGCTCATTGCATTACATATCACTTCGCAGTGTTACAGCTAGATGTTTAATCAACATGTCTGTGTCAAGTAGTACACCACCAACACACTATTTGAACATTATAGAATTATTTTTCCTATTCATCTAGATTAACTTTCATTTTTCTACATTCAGAGCAACATGTCATTCATCATGCCAACTGCAAATCCTGTCTGTCATCCTGTAACCTCCTACAGTCACTCAATGTTGTCTCTTTCTGGTGCACCACAGTGTCATCAGCAAACAGCCACAGATTGCTGCTCATCCTGTACGGCAGGTCATTTATGCACATGGTGTTCATAATCAAAGTTCCAGTTCCGAAACACTGCAGAAAGAGAACCACTCCTCAGAATGACGTCAAATTTGAACAGCTTAGAGCCAGTCCTGACAAAACTCTACCATCTGGTGAGCAAGATGTATGAAACAGGCGAAATACCCTCAGACTTCAAGAAGAATATAATAATTCCAATCCCAAAGAAAGCAGGTGTTGACAGATGTGAAAATTACCGAACTATCAGCTTAATAAGTCACAGCTGCAAAATACTAACACAAATTCTTTACAGACGAATGGAAAAACTAGTAGAAGCCAACCTCGGGGAAGATCAGTTTGGATTCCGTAGAAACACTGGAACACGTGAGGCAATACTGACCTTACGACTTATCTTAGAAGAAAGATTAAGGAAAGCCAAACCTACGTTTCTAGCATTTGTAGACTTAGAGAAAGCTTTTGACAATGTTGACTGGAATACTCTCTTTCAAATTCTAAAGGTGGCAGGGGTAAAATACAGGGAGCGAAAGGCTATTTACAATTTGTACAGAAACCAGATGGCAGTTATAAGAGTCGAGGGACATGAAAGGGAAGCAGTGGTTGGGAAGGGAGTAAGACAGGGTTGTAGCCTGTCCCCGATGTTGTTCAATCTGTATATTGAGCAAGCAGTAAAGGAAACAAAAGAAAAATTCGGAGTAGGTATTAAAATTCATGGAGAAGAAATAAAAACTTTGAGGTTCGCCGATGACATTGTAATTCTGTCAGAGACAGCAAAGGACTTGGAAGAGCAGTTGAATGGAATGGACAGTGTCTTGAAAGGAGGATATAAGATGAACATCAACAAAAGCAAAACAAGGATAATGGAATGTAGTCTAATTAAGTCGGGTGATGCTGAGGGAATTAGATTAGGAAATGAGACACTTAAAGTAGTAAAGGAGTTTTGCTATTTGGGGAGCAAAATAACTGATGATGGTCGAAGTAGAGGGGATATAAAATGTAGGCTGGCAATGGCAAGGAAAGCGTTTCTGAAGAAGAGAAATTTGTTAACATCCAGTATTGATTTAAGTGTCAGGAAGTCATTTCTGAAAGTATTCGTATGGAGTGTAGCCATGTATGGAAGTGAAACATGGACGATAAATAGTTTGGACAAGAAGAGAATAGAAGCTTTCGAAATGTGGTGCTACAGAAGAATGCTGAAGATTAGATGGGTAGATCACATAACTAATGAGGAAGTATTGAATAGGATTGGGGAGAAGAGAAGTTTGTGGCACAACTTGACCAGAAGAAGGGATCGGTTGGTAGGACATGTTCTGAGGCATCAAGGGATCACCAATTTAGTATTGGAGGGCAGCGTGGAGGGTAAAAATCGTAGGGGGAGACCAAGAGATGAATACACTAAGCAGATTCAGAAGGATGTAGGTTGCAGTAGGTATTGGGAGATGAAAAAGCTTGCACAGGATAGAGTAGCATGGAGAGCTGCATCAAACCAGTCTCAGGACTGAAGACCACAACAACAACAACAATTATCGATGGGGTGGGAAACGTAGTGGGGAAAAAAATTACCAACAGATGGCAGTGTAAGTGTCTCAATGTAAATGGGTCCAGCTACAAATGACAGACGAATTGTGGTACAATGGCTATGGTTTGAGTTGCACATTACACTATCTGCACAAGTTAGTCAGTCAATAGTTGTGGCACTGTTAGCTAGGTAAGCCCTTCCACAATGGCAAGGTCATACCACATTGGATGCAAAAAATTGGTTTTTAGTTGTCCTGGGGGCAAAAACCGCATAAAAAGGAAAATGACATCAGTTTCTAATTGTCGTGAGACTGGCACAAAACATGTTCAATATGCTGTCCACTGTTTTCTACCACAAGTTGAAATCAAGAAATAGCAAGTTCCACAACAGATCAGTGTGTCTCAGGGATCACATACAGAATGTGTTGCACAATGCATGCCTTCAGTTCAGCTGAATTTGTAATTGGAGCACTGAATGCAACATAACCCCACAGCCAGAAGTAAAACAGCTTAAGATTAGGCGAGCTGGAAGGCGAGGCTGTACAGAAATGATGGATGGTAATTCTAGCATTTCCAAAATGCCTCTGCAGCAGCCACTTCACTGGCTGTGCAATGTGCAGAGGAGCGCCATCTTGCATAAAAATTATAATACTCACACATCCATGCTGTTGAAGGGCTGGAATCATGTTGGTGCGCAGAAAACTCTCATAGCATTTACCAGTGACCGTACAGGTAACAGTATCCACAGGACTCATACTTATATCCTCAAAAAAAGTGATGCCATCAACATGCACCACACAGTCGGCTTTGCAGAATGAAGTGGTACTGGTTGAGGTGCGCAAGGATTTTTCGTTGCCTATATTCTGCAATTCTGCATATTGCCATGTCCTTGGAGATGGAAATGGGCTTTGTCTGTCCACAAAATGTTCCACGGCCACTTATTGTCCACCTTCATACGAGCAAGAAATTCCAGAGTGAATGTTTGTCTTACTAGAAGGTCAGCAGGAAGCAACTCCTGAACATGGGTGATTTCTTCTGGATAGCAATGCAGGATGTTTCATAAGATTTTATGCAGCACACGCACAGGCATGTCCAACATTTGGGCAGTTCCCCAAGCACTGCAATTTTGCACACCACTGTTGAACCCCTCCTGCAATGCTATGGCCACATTTTTGACAGACGTCAAATCAACTACTTCCTTCCCTCTGTCACATTGCACTTCAAAAGAACCTGTGTTTTTGAATTTTGTAATCACTGTCTCGAGACCCTTAGTAGATATCAGACCAATGACTTTTTTCATACCCTTGAGTGCCTCGGACTTCTGCAGTGCTACTGGCACCCGTTCACTGTTCTTGTAAAAGAGCTTTACCAACAACATGCAATCCTACAGGGAGACATTCATGATGGGCATCTTGGAAGCAATCTGAGGAACAGCCATGTGCTGTGTGTCTGTTGGTGTGCGTATTCTGACCCTTACAGCACCATCTAATGGTCTTTTTTTTATGATGTTCCCCCTACATGAATAACTGTTCAAATTTGACGTCATTCTGAGCAGTGGTTCTCCTTCTACAGCATTTTAAAACTGGAACTTTAATTATGGACATCCTGTACATAGAGAATAGTACTGGCCCTTCCCTGGGGCTCTCCTGATGATACGCTCGTCTCTGATGAACACTCATCATCGAAGACAATGTACTAGTTTCTATTATTTATGAAGTCCTCAAGCCACTAACGTACCTGGGAACCTGCTCTGTATGCTTATATTTTTGTTAACAGTCTGCAACTTGGCACCATGCCAAACCCTCTCTGGAAATCTAGGAACATAGAAACTGCTTATTGTCCTTTATCCGTGGTTCACATGATATAATGTGAGAAAAGGGGAAGCCAAGTTTAGCATGAGTGATACTTTCTAAATCCATGCTGATTTATGGACAAAAGGTTTTCCGTCTCAAGGAAATTTGTTATATTTGAACTCAGAATGTGTTCAAGATTTTTGCAGCAAACCAATGTTAAGGATATTGGTCTGTAATTTTGCAGATTCCTTCTTGTACCTTTCTTACTACTTGGGACTTTGAAGTAGGCAAGAGACTCAAGCTAAGCTAAGGAAGGAGCCAAAGTAGTACAGTACTCTCTGCAAAACCGAACTCTGATTGCTTCTGGATCTGATGACTTTTCCAGTCGTGCCAGAGCAGTAGCTCGTTGTTGAAGTTTCTTGACAGATTCCACATCGAAGGTACTGACAAGAAGTTCAATGGTTTTCTCTGGAGGTTACCTGTCAGAGCCCCCTGCATTGTCCTGAGTATTGCATCATCGATAAGTCCATAAATTTTCTGTTTATATTCTATGTGCAGCAGCAACACCATAGCACTCCCTTTGTCAGTGGGCAGGACAACCAAATATGAATCATTATGTAACTCACGAATGGCCCCTTGTCCCACCTTTGAAATGTTGCTCTTGGGTGTTGGGGGCCTGGTGAGTGTGCAGCTCTTTTCATAGCATATTTCTTCAACCTTGATGATTGATAGAACATAGGTGGCCTCTTCTAAACTACTTACGATGTCCACAATCAACAGTGATGTTGGAGTCGGGATGAAGTTTAGTCCTTTCCCGAGCACAGACATTGTTGCATCATCGATCATTTTCCCTGTAAGGTGGATCACAGTTCAGTTAGGTAGTTCTCATGTGATTTTATGTTGTACTGCAAGATGTTCATACTTTGACATCTGTTTAGTTGTAGATTTTCTTCATGTGGTATCCGCCTGAGCCCAAATGACAATATCAACCAGTTCAAGAAGTGAGCACCCAACAATTTTTTTGAGGTGGTATCTGGGTAGTGGCAGGTATTGTGGATAATCTCTGTCACCACCCCCAAGCTGGCTCATTTTGTGAAGGGAATGGGAAACTGAGGGGCCGCAGTTTGCATCCAGATATTTCCAACCCCACCACCCATTACAGTGGCTGCAAGCATAGCAACAGTTTTGGAGTGATACAGGAGGTAACAGCCAACTTATACACGATGCTAATCCAAGCAGAGCAGTAGTCATCATCAACCTGCTGAAGATGGCAACAAGCCTCTTTGCTGAAATAGCGTGGAGAACTTAGGATGTGACTCAGGGAGATGCTCAAGAATTGTACAAGTTAGAAATGTGGTAGGAAAACATCATATCAGAACATTTATGACATTAACGGCTGAGTACTAGCTCAGATTGGACAAAACTGGAGGAGTGAATTATATATGACTTTTTGGAATAAATAATCTAATACTTAGCCTCAAGTTATATCAGGGAATCATAAGAAACGTAAATCAGGCTGGTCAGTCAATGGCCTGGGTCCCAAGCCTCCAAATTCAAGGCCTGGGTCTAAACCACTGAATCACTTCATTCAGTAGTCACAAAAGAGCTCCTGGGTTACATATCTCTGGCCTCACTGTCTTTAGCCAATCATACCTACATCTTTTTAACTGATAACAATAATTTTACAGGAGAGATAAACAGTTATAACTAAAAGAGTATTCCTTAAATTACTAGAATACATTTTCTATTACCCAGAGATAAATTGCAATTTATGAGATAAACTACATGATGAATGTATTATTACTTGTTTCAGAGTATCTCGGAACAGACAATGTATTGATCCATCACTCAGTGCCACCGTAATGTAACCTACTGGTGGGACGGCAGATACAAGTGACAACTTTGATGTTGTCACACATACAACTGGGCACTGGGCTACGTAATGGCACTGGTGCTGCCAAACCTGTGTAAATGCAAAGAAACATACTATTTACCATAAAAGTCAGCTATTACACTCTACGTAAACAAAATTGACTGACAATAAAACACACTTTTCTGGACAATTTGAACAACATAATCAAACTTTGAACTACACTAAAATGAGTGGTAATCATAAGGCAGGTAATCAGTACAAAGACCAGCAAAAACTGGCACACATGCACAGGCAAATGTATATTATTAAATGGGAAAAAGTGTGAGAACATGTTGTTGTTACTACTACTACTACTACTACTACTACTATTGTAGTAGTAGTAGAACTGTTCTCATGTCAATAAGTTAAAGAGATCTTGTACATTCATGTGGTGTAAAAGTGCATCATGTCAACACTGTGGTAGGCCAACACAGAATCACATGACATACCAGGCATGTCAGAAGGAGATCTTTTAGTGTGCCTACAGCCTTCATTAAGAGGAGACATCTTATGTATAGTATTACTGTATATATGTGGCACACAGTATTCTAGTTGACCGTGTGCTGCAACTCAGCATTAGAATTATTTCCTTACCTTATGTGTTTGAAGATGTCCTACCATCATAGCACCTGCTCTGACCAGAGACATCACATAGTCTCAAGGTTACATACATTCCAACATGTATGCTCCATGATACCAAGTCCATTCCTTCACCAAGGACACAACATGGTTGCACACTAGTTGTGAATCCGAGAACATGAACACTGATGCAGTTTCCTGTCCATGGATTAGTGACAGTTTAACTTGGAGACTGACTCAACATTTTCTCATCTGACGGGCCCTAGGGACACTAAAAACTCTGCTAACCTTGTCGAAAGAGACTACTTTGTTATCTGTGGCAATATCCTGTTACAAGAACTTATGCTTCTAAATGTGTTTCCTAGGCATTATGTGATGGCTACGGTCTATGTATTTTGTATGTCCTTTTTTCATGATATGGACCTGGTTCCATCTGGTGGATAACAAAGCCTGGCCACACAAGACTGGCCTCGTGGATAAGTACCTAAAACAAGAGAACATAAAACATATGTTCCCAGTTTGCTCCCGAAAGTTAAATCTCACTGGCAAGTATTGAACACAGTTAACTGGATGACTGCAGCCCTATGACTACCTCTAAGGACCATTGCTGATATCCAGAAGGTACTTGTCCAACAACACAGAGCATTATTGCAAGCTGTCAAAGCTAGCCTAATCCACAGTATGGTGAGTTGTTATGCATTCCGTACCGCCATGCACGGTCATCACAACATGTCCTGACATGCTGTATGCATCAGGCACAGTGGCCCCACAAACAGTAAGTGGTATCAATAGCTCAAGACTGATTTTCTTGTATTCCTTGTTTTCCATGTCATGTTTCATAATGTTGTCAGTTCACCTTGAATGCACACATTATAGCCCTGTCTCATACTGTTTTGAAGATCTTCATGATTCCTTAACTTACGGACATAGTGTACAGTAGCAACAAAAATGGCTCTGAGCACTATGGGACTCAACATCTTAGGTCATAAGTCCCCTAGAACTTAGAACTACTTAAAGCTAACTAACCTAAGGACATCACACACACCCATGCCCGAGGCAGGATTCGAACCTGCGACCGTAGCAGTCCCGCGGTTCCGGACTGCAGCGCCAGAACCGCTAGACCACCGCGGCCGGCAGTAGCAACAACAACAACAACAACAACAACTACTACTACTACTACTACTACTACTACTACTACTACTGCTGCTGCAAAGATTCCATGCACAAAACAATGCAAAACGTTAATCAAGGACAGCCAATACAATAAAAGTTCAAAACAAGAAAGAAGAGATAAGTGAGTAAATCATGGTAAATACTGCAATTAATAACATAATGAGTGCTGCTAAATTTGTTTCAAAGTTTGCATCTGTTTCATTATCAGTAGCTTTCTAGTATCTCTTTGCAATCACTGTGACTTGTTTTAGTTAAAAAAATTAAAAGAAGTTTTATTTTACTTGCTCAAGAGAGGCACTCACTAGTATAGTTTTACATTTCCTGAATTTGTGTGAGCATGATCAGCTGGTAAGGTAACTTGAATATTACACACATCAAAAAAAAAGTTTTGCATCACCCCGGTTCCCAGAACTCCTGAAGATAATGTTGAATGTGGATATTGTATCACAGACAAAGTCCCTTTGACTGTTCAGAGATGTCACTAAACCCACCCAAAGATGTAAACAACCATGCCTGAGCAGCGCCCATTAGACGGACAGGGTCCAACAGCCATCGGTTCCAGTCATTCCACCAGGAGCGAGGTGCACGGCTCGTGTTGTCTGTAGTTCAACCATGCCTAGATGGTCAATACTGCGATTAGATTGCATCCCTATTGTTACTTTGTGCCCAGAAGGGCTCTCAACAAGGGAAGTATCCAGGCGTCTTGGAGTGGACCAAAGCGATGTTGTTCAGACATTGAGGAGATACAGAGATACAGAAACTGTCGATGATATGCCTCGCTCAGGCTGCCCAAGGGCTACTACTGCAGTGTGTGACCGCTATCTGTGGATTATGGCTCGAAGGAACCCTGACAGCAATGCCTCCAGGTTGACTAATACTTTTTGTGCAGCAACAGAACATCGTGTTACGACTCAAACTGTGCGCAATAGGCTGCATGATGCACAACTTCACTCCCAACGTCCATGGCAAGGCCCATCTTTGCAACCATGCAGCGCAGTACAGATGGGCCCAACAACATGACAAATCGACCACTCAGGATTGGCATCACGTTGTCTTCACCAATGAGTGTCACATATGCCTTCAATCGTCGGAGATGTGTTTGGAGGCAACCCGGTCAGGCTGAATGCCTTAGACACACAGTCCATCAAGTGCAGCAAAGTGGAGGTTCCCTGCTGTTTTGGGGTGGCATTATGCGGGGCCGATGTATGCCGTTGGTGGTCATGGAAGGCGCCGTAATGGCTGTATGATACGTGAATGCCATCCTCCGACCAATAGTGCAACCTTATCAGCAACATATTGGTGAGGCATTCGTCTTCATGGATGACAATTCACACCCTCATTGTACACATCTTGTGTATGACTTCCCTCAGGATAATGACATCGCTCAACTAGAGTGGCAGGCATGTTCTCCAGACATGAACCCTGTCAAACATGCCTGGGATGGAGTGAAAAGGGCTGTTTATGGGCGATGTGACCCATCAACCACTCAGAAAGATCTACACCAAATCACCGTTGAGGAGTGGGACAATCTGGACCAACAATGACTTGATGAACTTGTGGATAGCATGCCACGATGAATACAGGCATGCATCGATGCAAGAGGACGTGCTACTGGGTATTACAGGTACCGGTGTATACAGCAATCTGGACTACCACCTCTGAAGGTGTCACCTCACTGTATGGTGGTACAACATGCAATGCGTGGTTTTCATGAGCAATAAAAAGGGCAGAAATGATGTTTATGTAGAGCTTTATTCCAATTTTCTGTACAGGTTCTGGAACTCACAGAACTGAGGTGATGCAAAACGTCTGTTGATGTATTTTAAAATGTTAGTACATAGGGTTGTCTGCTGCTGTTTTCGTTATCATCACACATGCAATTAAGAATCAAATATGACATCATTATGCTGATGTTGATAAGGTTCATGACCAGTAGTTAATGTTACTAGTTGAATGCAGCGAAATTCTTACTTTTCTTTCATTACATGAAAGAAAATTAAGAAGCAAAAAAGCTGTTACAGAATGACTTTAATGAATTTTATTTGTCCCTCTCCTGCATGTTCATACACAATCACAATGAAATGTTTTACATTTTTTCTTCCTGCCTTCTTCTTCTTCTTCTTCTTCTTCTTCTCCTCCTCCTCCTCCTTTTTTTGTGGGTGAAGATGAGATGATTTTTGGTAAAGGTATACTATTGTAAAGAGACAATTACATATTTGACTCTTTTTCCTTATGTTAGCTGCCAAATATTTTTTGAAAGTGTATTTGAAAATGACATCTCCTCAAAGGGAACATAGGCATACTTAGCAGCCTCCATCAGTTATCAAAATGAACTTCCAAATCATGGTAAGAGAAACTGATCAGAGCCCATTAATGGTTAGGTTGGTTTGTTAATTGGTTGATTTGGGGGAGGGGCCAAACAGAGAGGTCATCGGTCCCAGCGGCTTAGGGAAGGATGGGGAAGGAAGTCAGATGTGCCCTTTCGAAGGAACCATCCCGGCATTTGCCTGAAGTGATTTAGGGCAACCACGTAAAACCTAAAACAGGATGGCCAGACACGGGTTTGAAATGTCATCCTCCCAAATGCGAGGCCAGCGTGCTAGGGGAGAGTATGATGCAGTTAAGCTTCTGATGTTCTGAGCAGAGTCCAAGCAGCACTATTAAGAACCTAAAAATAGTGAGTCTTTTCAAATGGCCTATTATCTAGATTTTGGAAGTCACTCCGTCCCTAGGACCTGTATGGCCAATGGCTGCAAGATTTTACAAGAACATCTGTGAACACTTCAGCATCAAGAGGAATACCTGTAACTGAAATGAATTTTATACCACTACAGCACACAAATGATTTTGAATACAGAATTTTGCATGATTTATGACTGAAAATTTCAGCTGATGTGAAGCCCCTCATGTACTGCAGAGCCTCTACATGTCACGGCATGGAACAATGTTACTGGTGCCTCTTCCTTGATGCTTTCTGTACACAAGTCCACAGAGTAGCAGTTAAGAGCTGCTGGAAGATGCTGATGCCAGGTGAATGTGCAGGTCACATTTCCAGTAGCCACTGCTATTTTTGGAAAGAGGTCATCACATTCCTTGCCATATATGACCAGGCACTTTTCTCCTGAAATAAGGCTTGTAGAGTTACTTGAAGTAGTAGTAGAGATTTGAGCTATAATATCTCTTTGCTGTTTAGACTGCCTGCAATACTGGGGTGCTTCAAACTGTCACACTAGGAGTGTGCAATGCTGTTCAACAATGAAGTCTGTCTGTGTGGCCACCACAGTAGTGTCTTAACATGTCTTGTAGCCAACATTGTAGGAGAGGATGATGACAGACTTGTCCAAAAACATTTCATTGTCACTCAGGGCACCAGTGAAGGCATTCACACTCCCACTGGAGCCTGGTTAAGGTTACTGAACAATGGACATTGATGCACGTCATCAATCAAGCCTACAGCAGACTGCACTGAATTGTCGATACAGACAATGTTGTAGTGCTTCACTGTTGAGCCAATAATGCGGACAAAGTTGTATGGTCTACTACAGTCATTCACACAAAATGGTGCTCATCTCATACTGTGGTCACATTACATGATATAATACTTGCTTGTCATTCCATAAGAACCCACTTCTACCCATTACTTCCAGACGTGTCCCTTGTCATACAGCATGCCTTATAAGCTCACAGGACAAAAACTTAATCACTCCTAGAGAAATCACCTGTGTATTGCCATCGATGGACTCACCTGGATTCAGTTAGGAAGCAAGTCCAGAAGGTTGTGCAGATAAGTCACATCCAGGTTAAGCCATTCACTGAGGATTTTATCACAAATTTCACTAAATTGTGAGGATGCTGATGTCAGTGTTTTACATGCTGATCCAACGTGTCTCACAGATTTTCTATCAGGTTCAAGTCAGGTGATTTTGCAGGCAAATCAGGATTTAAGAGGGTAAAGAAGTATTCAGAAAACTAGTCACAGATTGTTCCAGCCCAGTGGCCTATGCTGTTGTCATCTTTGTGGGTCTGTGTGAGCAATGGCCTCTTGTGAGGTGACTGACTACAAATGTTCATCGCATGCAGTTTCTGTTGCACCTCTCTGACATGTTTCTAGGCCACGAGCATTACACCACTGCCTGTAGACACGTTGAACAGTACGCCACGAAATCACCAACAAATCCAGCAGCTTCACACTGTATAGCCATTAAAATGGCCGAACACAATTGCCCACTCTATCTTGTCCTTATATTTACCCATGTTTATGTATGATGTCTGCTTGAAACATAAATGTCTCACTGATTGCTTCTGCCTTATGCTCATATACAGACAGTGTGTGTGCACTTGAGCACATGACTTGATCACTGTGCCATCTGTAAAGGCTTGCCAATTCAACTATGTGTGAACACTGGGGTGATTCGTATTTTCCCCAGTGACCTTATGAATTGAAATGCCATACTACGACAATTACATATCCCTGCCTTGCATTGTTAAAACCAAGTCACATCCCGATATTTCACTATTTGACACTGATAAGGTATCTCAAACTTCCTTTCACATTTCCAGTTTGATTAATAGCTTTACACTAAATGAGCTAAACTTTCGCATCATGACAGTCCTACTCCATAATCTGCACTGTTAAAACCCAGTCACATACTGATTTTGCACTGTTTCACACTGAGAAGGCACTTCATACTTCCTTTTACATTTCCACTTTGGTTAAAGGCTTTTCACTAAATGTGCTTAGTTTAACACAAACCTTTAGTCACAAAAGTACAGCACTGTTGGACTCAAGATGTACCATATGTGATCACTCTGTAATGTAATCACTTATTCCTCTACTCCTTTCTATCCATTCTTTTGAATTTCAATTTATTCAGACTATTCTTTCCAGTTTTTGCAAGTTCAGCAACATGGTATCTTAGTTACATTTGATTTATGCCATCTTTTGCTTGCTACAAATTTCACAGGTGACAAGGTGGGACAATATCGTACTCTTCTTTGCAATCCTTTAGTAATAGCAAAATGCAAATATTTGATAAATGAATTGTTGAAACCTCTGCTCTATTCACTAGATTTGCCATCCTTTGCTTTCTCGTAAACCCATATCCTATAAAATTTGTGGATGGAAAACAGTCTTAGTACAATGAAAAGGATATTTCAGCTTCAGAGAGATATTCTGGAGATAACCTAGAATCACACTTTATGAATAGCATGTGCTCCCAAAATAAAAATTGGAAAGATTGCACTGGCTTAAAAAATGTCAGTGCATTTTTTATCTAAAGAACTGGGTTTTTCACTCCCAGGATGACAACTTTTTATCTTATACACACAGGTCTGTTAGTCAGTCTTACAGTTGATTTCTACACAAATTCTCAGTATAGGACAAAAAGACCTCCTAAGGAGGTGCCAACTGGTTTTAGAACTGAGTACCTCAGTAGGATACAGAGAGAAATAATGAGTAGAAGTTATCACTTCATCTGTGGTTTATTACTATAAAGAAGGCTTTCCATTAACTTTATCAAATCTTTTCTGACATTACATGAGACACAAGAAATCAGTTCTACAGTTAGCTGCTTGCTAATCACTGTTTGAGATTTGAAAACCTGAGGTCCCCAATAATCAGTAAGTCTCCCCTGACCTGGGGCTTTGGGCAACTTTTCCAGACTCTCCCCATTACCTAAACTTTGCCAGACATTTTCCTTCATCCCTCCTGTCACAAGAGGGAGCCACTGGCTCCAAAAACAAGCAAATTTCCTTACCTGTATACTTTTATCTTCTACCACCACTTGGTGAGAAGATTTTTTTATCAATTTAATTACATTATATTTTCAAAAATTGATTATTTTCATTCATAAATATATATGTTTTTGTGAACCACACTCTCCCAAAAATGTGCATGAAAAAGTAACAAGATGCACTAAGCTAGAAATAAGATTGGAAATCCCATTGTACTAATGCATTCCACTGTTGTAATGCGAAAACAAGGCAATTACAACTCTATTTCATAAACTAGATGATAGAATTATAATGAAATATTGACATAACTCATTAAAAAGACATTTTTAATTTTTCAAAAAAAAAAGTATTGTATTTACATTTAGTTTTCCAATTTCCTTTTACTACAGTTCACAGTCACTATATTTCTAAATGTGATTCCATGATAAATAGTTAATTGCTTGTACTGTCATAAAATGTTTAGATTGAGGAAAATAATATTCATTTTACCTTGCAGTAAACTACAGGTAGATATTCAAAACAGCCGCTTGCTCCAATGTGTGGGATGTTGCTTGGAAGCTACATACTTCAATTGGTTAAAATGTTTTTACTTTCCCTAACTGGATCATATCATATCTTCTTTGGAAGAATGTTTTTCCTTTAGTATGTCAACTCTTTCTAGGACAAAATTAACTTTAGCAATCATGGCTCTAGACACATTACATAATTTGCATAGAACACAACTGCATCTCTGAAGACATAATTGTAGCCAGAAGGTAAGGAAAATATGTGAATTCACAGGAAAGACTACAATCTATTTCTACAACTTTTAGTACGCCATGAACAATTTGAACTGTAGGTGAACTCCAAATATGGAATGTATTTATAATGCCCTTAATAGTTCATAAAATCTGCAACTCCAGGATTAGCCTCTACAGTCACTTAAGATCCCACAGAAACCGAGCTTCGAAGAAGACGACCGTACACATCAGTGAGTTATTGCCCATTGATAGTTTGTGAATGTTAGGTATAGTAAATAACTGCTCAAAAGCATAACCCCGCATTCCTGGCCCTGAAAAATGTTAAAGCCACACATATATTAAATCAGGAAATTGGCTTCTTTTCAGCATAATAAGTACCCACGTGGACACTGTGGCAACATTTGGAGTACCATGTACTGTTAGCACTGTGATTATTGTTGCAGTTATCGTTGACATTGCAGCAGAGAGGTGCATCTACAGTAGTGCAGGCAACAAAAATACTAGACATAGACCTGGACTATGTTATCTTTTTAGGAAAGTCTTGGTTTTGTGTACAGCATCACAACAGATATATCCATCTGTGTGCATGCTCCAAGGAGAATGAATGTTCCCATATTGCAATTTTAACCATCATATGGGCCCAGCACCTTGCGTGATGTTACAGAGTGCAATCGGAACGTGACAAAATCACACCTGGTTCACACAACTCATTGTTTGCACAGCTGTTGTTGCATTTCAGACATGTTAAATTTGGTGTGTGTGTGTGTCTGTCTTTAAAATCTCTGAGACATCATACCAGATAATGGAAGACAGCATGTTGCTCACACTGTCCCCACTGACTACAGTTTACCCAGTAGGCTGTCCCAGCAGGCATGACCACCTGTTAGCAGTGGGTACCACCAGACACATCTGGGCAGGGGTGTGCAAACTGCATATGTACAGGCAGTCAGGGAGCACGGCCGCATGCAGACAGGGACGGGCAAACAGGTCATGTGTGAATAGTCAATTCTGTGCATAGAACAAAAAGGGGTAGTGAGGAGAACATGAGCAAAGAAACACACACTAGCAGTATATGTTTAACAGAAAAATTCAATCTGAGTGAAAATACAAATATTTTATTATGTTTGGGACACAAGACATTTCTTTTTGATAATGAGACATGAAATATTTGGGGTGAGGCCCCTTGCTGCCGCAAGATGTGCATAGTACAGCTGGGATTCTTCTAAAGCTTTCATCCTTTTCATAATGGAAAACAATTGTTGGTAACAATATGTTGAGCTAAACATAAATATACAGTTAGCTGCATTCCTGTGTAGCTTCAAAAACACTTCTGCATGAACATCACAGAAATATCTTAATAAACTGGCTCTGTAGTAATATCTGTCCTTCAGCACACTGCAATTTTGCAAATTGATTAGTTCTAATTGCCTTTCTGATGGCACAGTGTCTGGTGCAGTGGAAAATAGCATGCTAATTCATTTGAAATCATTTTGTACATTATGCAAGTTCTTAAACTGTCTCAAAAGACTGACAGACTTCCACATTATTTTGTTAATAACTCACGAAACACGAGCCTGAAGTTAACGGTAGTGACGAAATGCTTTTGAAGTATGTTAGGTTTTCTTTAGCAAGCTGCCTTTCAAGTAGATTGAATTTGTCCATGAATGCTTTGGTTTCATCATACATGTCAGGAATAAGCACACCCTTTCCTTGAGTTGACAAATTGAAGTGATTTAAGTGTCATGTGATATCAGTGAAAAGGCCAAGTCTGCAACTCATTTGTCATTGCTACATGCTGACTGCATTTTCGTAACTCAAGAAATTTCCTTCTGACAAGGGAACCTCCCCATCGCACCCCCCTCAGATTTAGTTATAAGTTGGCACAGTGGATAGGACTTGAAAAACTTAACACAGATCACTCGAGAAAACAGGAAGAAGTTGTGTGGAACTATGAAAAAAATAAGCAAAATATACAAACTGAGTAGTCCATGTGCAAGATATGCAACATCAAGGAGAATTTAACCTCAGAAGTGCCGTGGTCCTGTGTTTAGCGTGAGCAGCTGCGGAACGAAAGGTTCTCGGTTCAAGTCTTCCCTCGAGTGAAATTTTAACTTTTTTATTTTTGCAAAGTTATAATCTGTCCGTTCATTCATTGACGTCTCTCTTCACTGTAATAAGTTTAGTGTCTGTGTTTAGCGACCGCACCGCAAAACTGTGCGATTAGTAGACGAAAGGACGTGCCTCTCCAATGGGAACTGAAAAGATTTGATTGCAAGGTCATAGGTCAACCGATTCCTCCACTGGAAAACACGTCTGATATATTCTATACGACACTGGTAACAGCATGTGCGTCACATGACAGGAATATGTCGACCCACCTAACTTGTACACTTGGCGAATGGGTAAAAAGATTCTTCTACCTTGCCCGATTTAGGTTTTCTTGTGGATGTGATAATCACTCCCAAAAAAGTGATGAAAACATAAGAGTTTGTCACATAAACTGCAACAAATGAATGCAACAGTCTCACAGTCGCACAGTTTTCCCTGTGATCTGTCAAAACATATGTTTTTCACGTTTTCAAATTTTTCCGTGTGTAGGCCGTCAAATCCTGCATATGTCCAAGCAAATCTGAAAATGTCCTGGAATTTTGAAGAGCGAAGTTGATTATGTGAGAGTGCCTGAACTTTGATAATTGACACACGATCACGTAAACAATACTGCTCTGTGTACCTGTGCAGCTTCGCAAAATAATTGTCTGGAAATAAAAAATTAAACTTGTCACTCGAGGGAAGACTTGAACCAAGGACCTCTCGATCCGCAGCTGCTCATGCTAACCATGGGATCACGGCCCTCCTTAGGGCAGGTTCTCCTTGATGTTGCCTATCATGCGCATGGACAACTCAGTTTGTATATTTTGCTTATTTTTTTCATAGTTCCACACAACTTCTTCCTGTTTTCTCGAGCGATCTGTGTTCAGTTTTTCAAGGCCTATCCACTGTGCCAACTTATAACTAAATCTGAGGTGGGTGCGATGGGGTGGTTCCCATGTGAGTAGTAAAAATATGTTGAGAACTTTACCTCTACTAACTCGTCATATCATACAATGATAGGGTATGTCACTACATGCTGCTTCAAGGTCTTACAAAAATCCCTCAAAATAGTTGCGATTGGCACTGTGGTGCATTAAAAAATTCACACACTGAACCACGATCTTCATGGTGTTGCCATATTGCACATTTTCTGCACAAAGGACATCCTGGTTGATAAAACAGTGTATACTTGCTATGTCTTTCCCAAATTCAATCTTTACTTTTTTCTTTCATACAACACACAAAACCTTGCTGACTTCCAGCCACTGTGGTGCTCTATCTGTTATCACAGAAAAGACCCTGTCCCATGACGACACATTTCTAACGGATTCACACACCGCTTGAAATATACTGCAATTTATAGTTCTGTGATCTGTATGTATAACATGTAATAGTCCCCAACAACCTGCAGTTCCAAGGTAACAACCCGCACAAACATTATGAGCTACACTTGGTCTGGGACACTGAGGGTTTCATTAAGTGCTAATGAATAAGCAACGAAAGTCTGACCTTTCTCCCGCAGTTGGTTTTCCAGATCTGCAAACCATATCTTGGAACTGTTTGCTTGGAAAGGTAGCCTCCTTACATTTCTTTAACTCTCGTGGCATTAAGCACTCTGCAATGGCCAGCAAATAGGATTTGAACAGGGGCCCCATTGAAAATGGCAAGTCACTTGTTGCAATGATGTGTGAAATTTTGAAGCTTGCTCATAATGGTGCATCATTTTTATGGGCCTCCTTGTTAGCTATCTAAAATGCACATAATAATTGAAACTGATGCAGATGAAGAACACACAGGTGGTCTACATTATGACTTTTTTATGCCTCAAAATTGCCTCTCGCTGTACTTTATCCTTCAGTGTGACAATGAATTGCTTCCTTGTATCACTGCCCAGCTCATCAAACTGTGTGGTATGAAGGGTCAAGTAGTGACACTGAATATTGTACTTCCTTATTGCAGTAAGCATATTATGGCACACCAGGCACTCAGACGATCCACCTTTTTCAACAAATAAGAATTGTTCTTGCCAACGAAGGGAAAATAGTAATTAGCTATTTTGAAATGTCATCATTATAGCTACATTCACTACCAAATGAGAAGCATTAATGTATCATATGATGTCAAGCATTAACAGTACATCCATATGTGCAAGCAACAGAGCAGTGCACAAACGCAGTGCAATGAGACTGCCTGGTGGGTTGCCCATCCAACCTGTGCCTCCCCATGGGTGCACTGAGGCATGAGCGTGGGTACCCTTGCCCAGTGACCCAGCATTGGAATGGTGTGGTTCAAAGGGTGCTCACTGAAAACATCTGGTCATGGGTTACCTAGAGACTGGCATGCCACCATTCACTAGACACTATGATTGATGAACTATGGCACAGAGTTGAAACAACATGTAATGGTATACCCACATCTGTCATGCAACCACACTTCTACTTGATGCTCAACCACATTAGAGTCATTGTCACTGCCAGGGCTCCATGCACAAAATTTCACACCCTGTATACCCCCCCCCCCCCAAAAAAAAAAAAAAGGGTCGCTTACAAATTAAATCAAGTATTTTTCTTATTATAATCACTTTGTAATGCTCAGCCGCGTACTTTGGGGAAACATAGTACAGTTTAAAGTATCAGGATAAAAATAAAAGACAACTGCCGGACTGAGACTCGAACTGGGGACCTTTGCCTTTCCCGGGCAAGTGCTCTACCAACTGAGCTACTCAAGCATGACTCACAACCTATCCTCACAGCTTCAATTCTGCCTGTACCTCGTCTCCTACCTTCCAAACTTCACAGAAACTCTTCCGCTCTTCGCGGAAACACACATGCATCCACTCACACAAGCAGCCACATCTCACACACATACGATTACTATCTCGGGGAGCTCAGACAATAATTCAATTGTCACATAGCATACAAGCAGCAATCTGGAGGGGGCGGGGAAGGGGAAGGGGAAGGGAAAGCAGGGGATGGATGGGCGGAGAGAAGAGCGTCATCTGGCAGAGCATGCAGTGACTAGATTGCCAACAGTCACAGTGACAAGAGGCTGTGGGGGAGGGAGGTGGGAAGGGGAGGGGGGGATGGACAGAGTGAAAAAATGAGAGGAATGGAGGAAGAGGACGATAGACAGATGTATTGGCAGAGGGCGGCACACAGAGTGGGCAGGAGACGACAATATGGAGGAGGTGATAAAACAGAGAGGGTGGAAACTGTTAGTTGGAGGGTGTGGGACAGAAGGTTATCATAGGTTGAGAACGGGACAATTATGTGAGCGGAAATGTGTTGTAAGAATAACTTCCATCTGCTCAGTTGAGAAAAACTGGTGGTGAAAGGGAGGATCCAGATAGCTTGGGCAGTGAAGCAGTCATTCAAATCAAGCATGTTATGTTCATCTCAGTGCTGTGCCAAGGATGGTCTACTTTGCTTTCAGCCAAAATTCGGCAGTGGCTGTTCATCCTGGTTGGCAGTCACACCTATATAAAAATATATATGACATGGCTTCTTTCACAGGTGTAGCACAGCCTCTGATGGGGTAGGATAAGCCTGTGACAGGACTAGAACAGGAAGTGCTGGGTTGGTGGACTGGGCAAGTCTTGCACCTGGGTCTTCCACAGGCATATGATCCCTATGGCAAGGGATTGGGAGTGGCATGGGGATGGACTAGAATGTTGTTGTGTTTGGGTGGTCAACAGAACACCGTGGGAAGGATCTGGGGTAGGATGTCCCTAATTTCAGGGCATGACGATAGGTAATCGAAGCCCTGACAAACGATGTGGTTCAGTTGTTCCAGTCTGGGGTGGTACTGGGTGATGAAGGGGTCACTCCTTTGTAGCTGGTTCCTGGCAGTGGTGGGAGGATTAGGGGTGTTTGGGGAAATGGCATGAGAGATCTGTTTGCAGCCTACATCTGGGGGATACTGCTTGTCCATGAAGGCCTTGGCGAGACACTCAGAATACCGGGCAAGGGAGTTCTTGTCACTGCAGATATGCCATCCCCAAGTGGCCAGGCTGTTTGGGAGGGATTTTTTGGTGTGTAAGGGACAACAGCTGTCAAAATGAACATACTGTAGGTGGTTGATGGGTTTAATATGGACAGTGGTGTGATTGGGGCAATCAGAAAGGAGGAGGTCAAAGTCCAGAAAGGTGGCACATTTGGTTGAGGAGCACCATGTGAAGAAGATGGGAAAGTAAGTGTTAAGGTTGTGAAGGAATGAGGATGGGTGTCTTGGCTTTGAGTCCAGATCATTAAGATATCATCAATGAACAGGACAAGGAGTTTGGTGATTCAGGAGGCTAGGAGGTCTCCTCTAGATGGTGTATAAACAGGTTGGCATACGAGGGCGCCATGCGGGTGGACATGGCTGTGCCATGGATTTGTTTGTAGGTGGAGGAGATTAGTGTTTAACGTCCCACCAACTATGAGGTCATTAGAGATGGAGCACAAGCTCGGATTAAGGAAGGATGGGGAAGGAAATTGGCCGTGCCCTTTCAAAGGAACCATCCCAGCATTTGCCTGAAGTGATCTAGGGAAATCACGGAAAACATAAATCAGGATGGCCAGACACCGGATTGAACAGTCGTCCTCTCGAATGCGAGTCCAGTGTGCTAACCACTGCGCCATCTAGCTTGGTGGATTTGCTTGTACACCTTCCCTTTGAAGAAGTAGTAGTTGTGAGACAGGATAAAGTTAGAAAGGAGTATGAGGAATGAGGTAAGAGGTTTTGAATCTGAAGGACAATGGGAAAGGTAGTGTTCAATATCAGTAAGACAATGGACATGAGAGAGGTTGGTGTATAGGTTAGTGGTGTCAACAGTGATGAGCAGTGATCCAGGAGGTAAAGGGATGGAGAAGGCGCAGAGTCCGTGAAAGAAGTGTTTGGTATCTCTGACATGGGAGACTAGATTATGGGCAATTTGTTGGATGTGTTGGTCAATGAGGGATGAAACTCTTTCATTTCTTTTATATTGGTATAACCACAACCAACTGTCCATCAGGATGAACAGCCATCGCCAAACGGTGGCTGAGATCAAAGTAGACCACCCTGTGGCACAAGATGCAGCTGAACTTAACACGCTTGGGATTCCTCCCCCCCCCCCCCCCCCCCCCAAACCAGCTTTTCTGAACTACACAGATGGGAGTTATCCTGCTTATAGATGTTGACTCTGAAATTATTGGTATGTCGGAGTATCACTTAAATAATTTTACAATTCAGAGGCTTCCTTTACCAGGATACAGATTAGCTGGCTTTTTCCCAAGGACTTCCTTGTGTTGTGGGGGAGTGGCTCTGAGCACTATGGGACTCAACTGCTGAGGTCATTAGTCCCCTAGAACTTAGAACTAGTTAAACCTAACTAACCTAAGGACATCACAAACATCCATGCCCGAAGCAGAATTCGAACCTGCGGCCGTAGCGGTCTTGCGGTTCCAGACTGCAGCGCTTTTAACCGCACGGCCACTTCGGCCGGCTGTGGGGGAGTGGCTATGTACGTAAAAAACAGTATTCCATTTGAGTCCTTAGATGTATCAAGACACTGCAGTGAACAGATATTTGAATGTTGTGCAGGGGCATTTGAACTTAGTGAAACTAAGCTTCTAATTGTTGTTGTTTATAGGTCCCCTAACACCGACTTCAGAACATAACTCCGACTTCAGAGCATTTCTGCTCAAGCTAGACAGGGTTCTTGATTCACTTTGTAGGAAGTACCAGAAATTAGTTATATGTGGTGCCTTCAATATTAATTTTGTATATGATGGTGCAAGGAAAAGGATGTTGGTAGATCTCCCAATTCATATGATCTGATGCAGACTGTGTTTTTTCCAACTAGGGTGCAGGGGAACAGTAGCACAGCCATAGACAATATTTTTATTCATTCTTCATTACTAGATGGGCATTCTGTTAGTGAAAGCGTGAATGGCCTTTCAGACCATGATCCACAAATTTTAACACTAAAAGGCCTTTGTACTCAAACCAATGTCATATTTAATTACAAACTATGTAGGAAAGTTAATCCAACAGCAATAGAGAGTTTTTTAAACCTTGTCAAGGAAGAAGAGTGGCAGAATGTTTATAGTGCCGTAAACAAAAATGATAAATACAATGCTTTCCTTAACACATTTCTCATGCTCTCTGACAGTTGCTTTCCATTAGAACATTCTAAATGATGTACTAGCAGTAATAGGCAGCCCGGGTGGCTGACTTGTGGGATAAGGATATCTTGTAGAACAAAGCGGGAATTATATCAAAATGTTAGAAGTAGTCACAATCAAGCTACAGTAGCCCATTACAAACAGTATTGTAAGGTGCTTAAAAATGTTATTAGGAAGGCAAAGAGTATGTGGTATGCAAATAGAATAGCTAATTCACAGGATAAAATTAAAACCATATGGTCAGTTGTGAATGAAGTGTCTGATCAGCAGCACAAGGTCGATGATATAAAGACAGTTCGTAGTAAAAATATTTCTGTTACTGATCAATCAGATATATGTACAGTATTTAACAATCATTTTCTGAGTGTTGCTGGTGAATTAAAAAAAAATTAGTTTCCACAGGAAATCATATAACTTTCTTGGCAAATGCCTTTCCAAGATTGATGTCTGAAATACTCCTCTGTGATACAGAGAAGAGGGAGACTGAGTCAATAATTAAATCGCTGAAGACTAAGGACTCTCATGGTTACAATGGAGTGTCTAGCAGAATATTAAAGTACTGTGCTGTACATACTAGCCCAATATTTAGCCATATTTGTAATTTTTTCTTTAGGAATGGTCAGTTTCCTGAGCGATTAAAGAAGTCAGTAGTAAAGCCGCTTTATAAAAAGGGGGAAAGGGATAATTTCTATGCCATCAGTGTTTGCAAAAGTTATTGAAAAGGCTGTGTATGTAAGGATAATTGATCATTTCATATCACACAGTTTGCTATGAAATGTAGAGTTTGGCTTTAGAAGTCGTTTAATAACTGAAAATGCTATATTCTCTTTTCTCTGTGAGGCACTGGATGGGTTAAACAAAAGGTTTCGAACGCTTGGCATAGTTTTTGATTTAACTAAGGCATTTGATTGTGTTGATCACAAAATATTGCTCCAGAAGTTGGACCATTACAGAATACAGGGAGCAGCTCACAATTGGTTCACCTCTTACTTTAGAAACAGGCAACAAAAGGTCATTATTCACAATGTTGATAACGGCTGTGATGTGGGGTCTGAGTGGAGTACTGTCAATTGGGGGGTGCCCCAGGGATCAGTCAGTGTTGGGGCACTTCTGTTCCTTATTTTATATAAATGATATGCCCTCTAGTATTACAGGTAACTCTAAAATATTTCTGTTTGCTGATGACACTAGCTTGATAGTAAAGGATGTTGTGTGCAACATTGGCTCGGTTTCAAATAGTGCAGTACATGACCTAAGTTCATGGCTTGTAGAAAATAAACTAACGCTAAATCACAGTAAGACTCAGTTTTTACAGTTTCTAACACACAATTCAACAAAACCTAACGTTTTAATTTCACAGAACGGGCATATGATTAGTGAAACTGAACAGTTCAAATTCCTAGGTGTTCAGATGGATAGTAAGCTGTCGTGGAAAGCCCACATTCAGGATCTTGTTCAAAGAGTTAATACTGCTATTTTTACTATTCAAACGGTATCAGAAGTGAGTGATCCTTCAATACAAAAATTAGGCTACTTCGCTTATTTTCATTCGCTTATGTTGTACGGTATTATATTTTGGGGTAACTCTTCCCATTCTAAAATGATATTTTTGGCTCAGAAACGGGTGGTTCGGGCAATAAGTTGTGTAAGTTCACGAACCTCTTGTCGACCCCTGTTCACGAGTGTGGGTATTTTGACATTGGCTTCTCAATAAATATATTCATTACAGCCATTTCCTGTTAACAATATTAGCTTATTCCCAAGAATAAGCAGCTTTCACTCAATTAATACTCGTCAGAAATCAAACCTGCATTTGGACCGAGCTTACTTAACTTGTGCAAAAAGGTGTGCAGTATACTGCTGCATCCATTTTCAATAAGCTACCACTCGAATTCAAAAATCTTAGCAGTAATCCACGTGCTTTCAAGTAAAAACTGAAGAATTTGCTCAGGGGTCACTCCTTCTATCCCACCGAGGAGTTCCTTGAAAAAATTAATCTGATTCTTATTGTATTGTTGATTGTGTTTACTTAAACTTATGGAGTGGCTTCTTTTGGGTTCATATACATTTATTTTTATCTGTTATTACTTTTATGTTGTAATTTCATGTACTGACACATTTCACGACCTCGGAGATTTGCTCCTCAATTTGGTCCTGCGGAACTTGACTTGTAAATAAAAATAAAAAACATGTTCTCCGCTCCAGAAATTATCCCGGCCTGAAACTATGGTAACCTACTGTCCCCACATCCTCCACCAAACAGTTTCCACCCCCTCTGCCCTATTGTCATTTCCTACCCTCTTTGTGCACTGCCCTCTGCTAACACACCTGCCAATCTTTCCCATTACTCTCCTCTCTCCTTTTTCACTCTGTTCTCTCTCTCCCCCCCCCCCCCCCCCCCCACCACCACCACCACCACCACACTATCCTACATCCTCCAAATGCTGCGCATGTTGGCAATCTAGTCCCTCCATACACTGCCAACTGCCAGGCAGCGTTCTTCTCTGCCCCCAACTGTACCCTGTTATCCCTTCCCCTTCCTCAGATTGCTGCTTCCATGCTATGTGACAGCTGCTGTCTGATCCGAGCTGCCGGAGATGGCGATTTTGTGTGTGTGTGTGTTTGTGTGTGTGTGTGTGTGTGTGTGTGTGTGTGTGAGAGAGAGAGAGAGAGAGAGAGAGAGAGAGAGAGAGAGAGAGAGAGAGAGAGAGAGAGAGAGAGTGTGCACGCTTCCTTTACTGAAGAAGACTTTGGCTGAAAGCCATGTGTAAGTGTCTTTTTGTTTTGCCTGTCTGCAATCAACATGTCACCTTTAGGGTGAGTAGCAATCTATCTTTTCCTTATATTGGTGATATTCCAAACTGGAATGTCCATGGTTTGAAAAGAAAGTCATCACTTATGCATATCACAATGGCGAAGAAGATACCATTTTAAAGGCATACACTGTACAATAAATAGAAAATATCTATAAGTACTGGAAAACTTACTTAACTAAAATTTAGTAAAACTAATTGAATGCTGCAAGTGAGTAGTATAATCCAGATGTCATTCAGCAGTCCTACAGAAAAGCTCTGACTGTCATCATCACTTAAACAGAATTTATACATTTTGTTTAACTAAATGCCAAAATCCGTTAAATTATAGAATTTAACAAATTACATCCACGGTATCACCTGATACATTGTAACCTGACATTGCATGACACACAACGATAGTACATAGCATGTGAATACAGCACATTACTGTATTTACTCAAACCTAATCCGCACTTTTTTTCTGGTTTTTGTAATCCAAAAAACCGCCTGTGGCTTAGAATCTAGTGAAAGTAAACGGAAGTTCTGAAAAATGTTGGTAGGTGCTGCCACAACCAACTTCTGTCGTCGAATATATGTAGCGCTACACAGGCATGCTTTGCAGGCACAAAGATAAATACTGGCACCAAAACCTCTGCGACAGCAAATAAATTAAAAAATTCTCTGCCCTGAGTTTCGACCACTGCATTTTCATACATTATCCAACAAAGTAAATAGAAATTCCTTATTGTTCCATCTTTGAATGTAGCAGCCTTTCAAATATTCGTAGCAACAAAAATAAATTTCTTTACACAAAAATACTAACAATGCACAAGGCTTCAGGATTGTTGCATGAGTTGATACACTGGGACCATTAAGATTTCATGTAGTGGCACCTATTGCTTCGTGGAATTTTGTGAAGTGCATGTTGGTGTTAGTGAACCATAATGATGCGTTTTCATTATATTGCCAAATTCAAGAAGGGGGTTCTTTCTTTCGCGGAACAAAATTCTAATCATGCTCCAGGTCTGCGATAAGGGATTGATGAGAGCAATGTCATGCGATGGCAACTGCAAAGAGACAAATTATTTGAATGTTCAAGTAGCAGGAAAGCATTTAGGGACCAAAGTGTGGCCGATATCATGCACTAGAAGTGATTTTAAATGAATCTGTCTGTGGACACTGAAATTTTAAAAATTAAAGCACATGAAATTGCTAGAGAGCAAAAAAATTGAAAATTTTAAGGCTAGTCGCAGCTGGATTGATCTGTTAATGAAGCGCTCGGGTTTTTCACTTCGGAGGCTAACTTCAGTTGCACGGAAGCTGCCGAAAAATTATGAAGAAAAACTTGTGGAATTTCAGCACTTCATAATTAGGCAGCGCACAGAAAAGCAATACCTTCTTGGTCAGATATGAAATGCTGACCAAACTCCCGTATATTTTGACATGATGTCAAATTATACGGTTGACGCCAAAGGAAAGAAAGACATAAGTGTTCTTACATCAGTGGGTGAAAAACAGCGGATGCCCATCATGCTTTCTTGCACAGCAGATGGACATAAATTACCCCCTTTCGTAGTTTTCAAGCGAAAGACTTTGCCAAAATCAGAAGTGTTTCCACAAACTGTAATTGTACGAGCAAACGAAACTGGGTGGTTTTCGGAGGACATGGTGCCGCAATGGGTTAGGCATGTGTGGAATCATCATCCTGGCGCAATGCTGGTTTACGCAGTCTGTTGGTATTAGATGCGTACCTGCAGTAAAATGAAAATTAAGAAGAAAGCTAAACGGACTTGGCAGTAATTCCAGGCAGGATGACGTCAATTCTGCAACCAATTGACGTCTGTTTGAATAAACCATTTAAGGACAAGCTTAAACGCATGTACACAGACTGGCTTTTGAAAACGACAGACAATTGACACCAACAGGACGTGTAAAACGTGAAAGTTTGTCACAAGTGTGCCAATGGATTTATGATGCACGGAAGTGTGTTCCAAATCAGACTGTGCAACAAGCATTTAAAAAATGTTCAATATCCAATGCACGAGGACGATGCTCTGTGTGAAGAAATGAGCAATAAAGAATCGAGTGATTGTGATTCAGAATCATAACTGATATTTTAAACATTTCATATAAGGTGTATTACAAACCTAATAAAATTTTGTTTTAAATTTCAACATTTAATTTCTAAGTTCTTTTCATTCTTATTTTATATGTGTTGCTACTCTGCATTTTACATGATAGAAAAGTGTGGAGAGCTGCATCAAACCAGTTTACAGACTGAAGACAACAACAATACACTCTGCATTTGAAGTCATCACTAAAAATCTACTACGAAAATCCTACTGGCAAGACACATTTGGGATGCACTTCAACATGGCCAATTCTACATTCTGAATTTTTTCCTATCTGTGACAAGAGATAAGAATAATATCAATGTAAACATTATGCCATGTATTCTTTCGTGTTTGCTGCTATCTCATTTAAATCCTGTCTGCCTAATAAACTATGAAACTAGAGTGAGACAACAGCAAATGCGGAAGAATATACATACCATGCCATGTTTATATTTGTATTATTTGTATGATGCATAGTGATACAGTCAGAAATGAAGTACAGCAACTGACTAGATTTTTAAATCTACGATGACTCTAATTTCTGTGCAAAATGTAATGTACTAAAGAGGCGTCTGCAAAGATTTTCAAACTGAGAAAAATTTTCGCTAAACTCTGGTTCAGAACATCTTCTATCATACGCAGTCTATTATTTGGTTCTTGTTGATCATTATCAAAGAAAGCAGCAGTGTAAGTAACAACAAATAGCAGTCTTTTGCCATTTTTTCACTAATTAGACAATTCCTCTCCTTTTTTTTTTTTTTTTTTTTTTTTTTTAATTGTAAGCGACGGTAGCGCACACAAAAGCGAGCCATGCTGTGAGTGGCAACAGGTCATAAACACTCATTATCACAATGAGACAAACAATGCATGACACAGTACAATAATGCATTTTCAGCTTAGAGTGACGTAATGTGGAAATATATGAGTGACATTCTTCGAGACTTCTCTGAAATATTAGGATTTTGTGGCACCTGCGGCAGGCAGCCTATAAAAGTAACTGACTCCAATGTTCAATTTATGTCTGACATTTGTCTTAACCAAAATTATTTCACATGTAGAAATAGTAATAACTTCATGTGGTATGACCAGGTTCCTTACAGCAATAAGTATGCTGTCACCTTTGATGTCCAATCTATCTTTATACATACTAATCAAACTAAGATTTCACTACTATTCACTTGTGATACAACTTCTGGCTCCTTACCATGGATGCTTCTACATTTCTCTATCTGACTCGCAACAACAAATGTTCATTTCTGTAATTAAAATATATGATCTACTAACATTGCTGAGTACCTTACAGCAGGATTTCACTAACCTAAAGTACCTGCATGTGGATGTCACACGTGTTCAGCTATTGGAGTACTCATATCCTTCCCGATTCATTGCTCATCTAACCTACTGACAGAGCATCATAAAATTCTCTGCATGATAGAATACATCCATAAATACAAATACAAGATCATTGCAGAATCATCAGAGCCACTAGTTTATGTCTTCTGCCTGTGTTCAAGCCAGAGGACCATGATCAGTTCTAAGAAAAAGGCTGCAAATCACAAACTGCACTTCTACTCCACAAGTGAGGCTAGCTGTCTTCACCATGGCAGCTAGCTGTCTAAACGCTAAATCATAGGCGACAGCCATTGTTTATGGCAACATGAGTCACACTGTGCAGTTGCCTGGACCCATTGTGCTCAACAGCAGCTTATGGGCCTCCTTATCATCTCAAACACAGGGACCGTCTTACTCAAAACAAACATACTATGTCCACACTGGACTGACACCTCCAAATGACAGCTATTTACTTAATGTGTTCCATTACCTACATAATGCTGGAGCTCCCAATAACCAACATTAGCATTCCCTGGATGTGACTATCTTTCACAGAGAGTAGCCCCAATACCAATAAAAGTAGAGTCACTTGCCGGATCACATATATTTTCAAGCAGGACCAATACATAACACCTGTTGTTAAAGCATAGAGGGAATACCATGCAACCAGCAAGCTTATTAAATTCCCATCCAGGGATCCACACCCCACCACTGTCCATCTTCACTCTCAGATGAAGAACAATCATGTCGAGTACACTAGAAAGCACAACGGCATCAGGGACGTTACATGGCATCAAGTGCACTGAAAGTCACATAGCTGTTGCCTTAGGTGCTCTATCCCAGGGTAGTAGCCCAAAAACTAGTATAAACCAAGCAAGTGGAGATGAACTAAAGAACTACAGTAGAGCACCTAATAAAGGAAATCTGAAACATAGCTTATTTGCCTAGCTCTGAGCTTTACAATACGTCACTGCACAACTGTGACACTACATACGACTAAAGCTACACTACTAAATTGTGAACTATAAGACACAGATAAAAAGAAAACAAGCCCTGGTGTCTTTCAAATGGTGAAATATTAAGAAAACTCTTTCACGGAAGCTAAACACAAGCAACAGAATAAGCTATAGAGTAAGCACTGAGCACAAGCAGCATCAACCACATGTCTTAACATTTCATACTGAAATATCTGTAATATTAAATTTTGCATATTATCTTTTAATTTTGTAATATACATACGCAAAATTCAGTGGCACAAAATATACTATAGCATAATGTTTTCAAACACAGACAATAATTATAAGTTTATAAGGCTGCATGTCTTTTTAATCCCAACTCCAACTTTGCAAAACTGATCACTGCTAATGCATCTGTATTCTACAGTAGTCAGAAAACAAAAACCCAGCATCAAGAAGGCTTTCAGTGAATGCTATAATTAGTTACATCTCTTTAGGGAGAACTCACTGGCAATGGGACACTATTTAGTCCCACAGTCAGTCATGTAAGATGTCAATTATGGAACTTCAGCGCTCCATGCAGTGATGATATCAGCATGTGAGAGGCTATTGCTTCTTCAGACAGAAGACAAGGCCCTCTAAACAGTAGCATTTTAAGCAACAACTATATGATGATTTCCAAATTAATCTTGTTCTTCAAATGCAGTACAAACAGTTATCCAAGACCAAAAATCTTAAGCACTGATGTAGTATACTGTTGGTGTAATATGTGTCGTATATATATCCCAAACTATTAAAATTTTTATAGCAGTACTTTCAGCTTTCCAGCAATAACTGCATAACGTTATGTGGAAAATGTATACAAGACTTTCTAGTAGTATTACTCCAATAACCCATCATAAGATTGGTGACAAGAAAAAAATAATAAAATAAATAAAAACATTGAAAAAATTAAAAACATTTACTTAGCTTTTGTTAAAAATATCACCCACTGATAGGATGTTTCAGAGCAATGAGCTTATAAATACAAGATATGTCTAAAACATTTGGTGAATGGACTGATATAAAAATGGTTACACTGTGTTAAGAATGCATGCATGCACATGCATATGGAAACGTCCTGAGAAGCATCATACAGCTGAAACACACTACTATGAAACAGATTTGTCTGGAACAAACAATTAAACATACTTGAATTTTAAAATACGTATCACAGTACAATAGAACAAAGCATTAACATCATGTGGAGTTGAAGGTCACAATAAACTGCCACCATAACAGAAGGAATGTTACTGTGAGTAGACAGAATAGAAGCTGTGAGCATAAAATATGTTTAATACTGGTAAAAACTGTTGATGATATGCTATCTGTTTCTGACACTCATATCAGAAAAGTTGCAGATTAACAACAATAGTGTGATCATCAGTCATAAAGATTTGGATAAATGAAGAAGATGTTCCCAGTTTAAGAGAATAACTGACTGACAAGTTAAATGTCTCACAGATGTTAACTGCTTTAGATTTTCACTAAAATGTTTCTCAGTGTGAGTCCGCATTATCATGTTGTATAGAACAACATTGCACCCACTGTGGTAAGTGGCCATCATCAACATGGTGTTATACAACCAAACCAGTAATAACAACACACTGGTGAATGTTAATTGCAGCAATGGCCAAAACACTGGTCTACACAACATCATGATTATGTGGTCACATGCCTGGAAAAGTTGCAAAAGTGTTTGGTTGTACATTATTGTATAATTCATTGTCAAGTGTAAATGAGAGGTGTCTGTTTTGCAAATCATTATAAAAGGGGATGAGACCTTGCACTATCAGTCCATTCCAGAAGATGGTATGCAACCTCACAGCCTTAGTCTACAGCTGCCTGTGTCTCGCTTCAAAAGACATCTGAAGATTTCTGACATCAATAATTTTATTCATACCCAGGGCCGTATGACAGTTTCCAATTTTGAACGCAAATAAAGGTATTTTGTCTGTATCTTACATTTTATTTGTTTTATACCATTCACTGAACTTTTTAGACATTCCTTGTATTACAAAACGGTGAAACACATGCCATAAAGTTGCTGACATGAAATTTAACCAGTGCGGGTGTTGTGTCATGTTCCAGTGCCCACAATCCAGTCTTTTTCCACACATAAGACAAAATATACTTCTAAGATGGAGTGAGTACCATAGTCTTATATGGCTCAGATTGGTTGTTATGATTCTTGGGCTGGAATGTTTTATGTATTGGCACTGGTTTCTCACGTAGTTCCCATAGTTCAATAACGCAGCCAGAATCACCATTTGTAGCAATTATTAAACAATCTGCATCATCACGAGCAGCGAATTTCAGCTGTGAAACATGACGATCTGAAAATAACAATTGTCAGTAGTAGATAAGTGTTGACAAAAATAATATTTACATGAACTAAGCATTCTTAACCTTCCATATCCCATGTGGGAAGGAAACAATACATTGCAAAATACATCAATGGAGAGTTTTCTACTTCTCATGCTACACGGCATACTGTGATTTATTGATTCAAGTAATATTGCTGAAGTTTGTGAATGCCAACATAAAATAAACACTAAGATTCGATTAATAACTAATGTTTAGTAAGGTACAAAAACGTATGAGGGTACACAGTGCATTGTTAGTAGACATTAAGCATATGATAAATTGAAGCCAAGTATTTATCTACAAATCAATATAAGTTTAGAAGTAACATGGAAAAAAATAAATTTAGGAATGAGACTGCTTCAAAACATCATTTTACACTAAATCTGCAAAAATGTTTACAAACAATATGTTTACTGCTACCTAGACAAGAATGTTCCAAACACTGTTACAAAATGGATAAAATGTATATCGAATAATGATGCATCTCATAAGGAGTGGGCACACACACACACACACACACACACACACACACACACACACACACACACACACACACACACTCCATTTTTAGCCTTCTGACATTTATCTTTATTTCTGAAACAATTTTGTACCACGCTATTTTCCTGTTTCCTACAGATTTGGTCAAAAAAAAACCACACTTGTGCACTTACTATTTCACTGATGCCCACTCACAATACTCTCAATTAATGAGTGTTGCCATTTCATCTATTTTTACTCCACCCTCTAAATTACTATTATAATCATCACAGTATGATGGTAACCCATACCTTATCTGTGAAATAATTAACACAAAGCCAAACATAACAACTAGATAATGGAAACAATAAAGGTAACTATTCATCTCACAGTTGAGGTATTGAGATGTTTTTAGGCACATACACAAGATTGCACAAGATAGAGAATGTTGCTGAAGTTTTGGACTACACACACACACACACACACACACACACACACACACACACACGGTACCAGCTGACTAAATTGTCCTGGCAAAGGTAGGTGTCATCATGTAACATCAAAGGCAATAAGTCCTTAATTTTCAGCATTTGCCGCAAAGTGACAAAGTTGGTGAACTAACAGGTTATTGCCCACTGATAACTGTATGTCACAACAAGAAAGAGGAGAATCCGCTCTTCTGAAGACACAGACATGAGTCAGCCAGCTGTATTCAATATGGAGTCGACAATGATTTCTAGATTCTCTCCATGTAGTTAGGAGGGAAGAGTGTCCACACCTACGAACCTTTTAATTGTCTTCAGTTTATGGGAGAGCCCATGTTGTTACAAGGGAAGACAGTCATACACCTGGGGCCTTTTTATTGCCTTCTTTTATGGGGAGAGCCCATGGCATACCCATTCAAAGCCCTCAAAAGCAGTAGACACAGCGTCATCTCACAGGGTGGATATCTGTATCCCTATCATCAAATTTTGCCTCTTGGTAGGCTCCTTAACTAAATGGTCAGATCACCCATTCCCCAAAATCCCAATGTGGTTTGGGTTCCAGAGGAACACAATCATGCTCTTGGCACTATGGAGATCAGAATAAAGGTCATAGATAATCAAAACCAAAATATCCAATAAACATTGCATCTGCTTGGTAAAGAATGCATTTCCCAAACCCAAGTAAATCTGAAGGCATACCAGATTCATACAAGAATCTATAAGATGTCAGTGCAGACAATAGCTAAATTGGAATATTCAAAAGGAGCTGAAAGAAACAAATTATGGAAGGCAGAGAAATCAAATATTTCCATTGGTTCAAGGGATAAATCTATGACACTAAGTAATAAAAGTATTATAATACACTCAGGACTTACATAAAAAAAGAATAATAATAATTTTACTCCACAGAGCACAAAAGGGGAAAACTTAAAATTTTTCTTACTTTCCCACTAGCACAGCTACAGGTGACACCAGGCAGAGGTGGTGACACAGCTATGTAGAAAAAAGAAACAGTCAACACTGTAAGTCATTAGCTCCTGTTGCGTAGAGCAACACGCTATACACCAGACACAATAAAAACACTTATCAGAGACTTGACAGTGCAGTTAACAGACATTAACAAATTGTTAAGCAAACACAGCGGAATGAGAGCTGCTGACCACTAGTAAAGAAGCAGGCCAAATGCGGTCATAATGGACAAACCATCATTTCACTGCCTTCTGCCTGTCCCCACAAATACGGCAGTTCTCCAGTTCTGAATTCACTTGGTCATTAGGATGAACAGCGCTTGAACTGAAGCACTTGATTCAATGATTATTACGATGCAGTGATGACCACGTATTAGATGTTCCAGCACTTCTCATGGGCACATTGCTTGCGATGCCCAAGATGGCAACATCCAGGTAACCATGACCTGCTGCACATGGGACATCACACTGGCTGACTACCACATCGCTGATGGGGAGACTGAGGTTCTTCCAGCACCAGTACACCAGTGCTTATCGCACTACATCATTGCCACTGGTGGGTGAAAGGGCTATCAG
Organism: Schistocerca piceifrons; assembly: GCF_021461385.2. Taxonomy (NCBI): domain Eukaryota; kingdom Metazoa; phylum Arthropoda; class Insecta; order Orthoptera; family Acrididae; genus Schistocerca; species Schistocerca piceifrons. The sequence goes on from NC_060149.1 coordinate 802,347,044, forward strand.
GTGCCTTTGATCCTGATCATTGCTGCAGGCACTTCCAGGTGCCAGGGCCTACCTGTTCAGTGGGGCCATGACCAACCAACTGCACGATTTCCAACATTGCTGTACATCCCGATGGGTCACTGTCAGTTTTCATCTTCTTCTGGAGCCGAATTGAGGACACTCTAATGCAGTGTGGGGGTATACACTCACACTATAGCTTCACTTGCCAGATGCAAGCCTGCAAGACTTTGGCCAAATTGCTGGTGTAGCGGCCTTGGCTACCGGTACAATTGAGCCAACAACGGGTATCAGTGGAATTACTTCCCATCACTGGCATGAAGTATCAGCTGAGGCCAGTGAGAAGAAACAGAACTGTAAATCTGAATGAATTAATATTAACTTGCTGATTATGTTTTATTAGTGCCAAAGGGCACACTACATATTCCACAACACCATCCTAACAACATAGCATTATCTCTGCTCGGCACTCCCATAACCTGGTTCCAGAAGTGATTCTTTGGTGACATCAATACAATACTGATGTCCTGGAGTGACTGACAAACCAGAAGAGAATGTCCCAGCATCGGCAAAACCCTTCTGATGTCTCGAATGGCGGCCACATGCCTCAGGTATGATTGCAACATGGTGAGTCCAAAGAACATTTTCCACTGGCTCTTTTTGACAGGATTGGATGTAGAGATTGGCATACAATGTCGAAAGTGGCATTTGTCAAACCTGAAGAGGCTGTAGATCTGTCAGACTTCAGAGGGAATTGTAAGGAAATTTATTTGGTACCCATGAAGTGTAAGTGCTGTAATTTCACTCAACATTGGTACCATGTAGTAGAACCAGTAACTGGCATCACTTGTAAGCGTTACGGTCATGCAGCACACAAATGTACTGAGTTTTCCTTAGCAATGATCAGATGTAAAAATTAGTTAACATCATTTGTATGGGCTTTGGGTGTGATTGTGTCTGTTGAGTTTTGCTATTTCTTCTGAAATAGGAAGTGTTTCATTCACATTAGTCTTGCAAATGTAAAAGTAGTAGTAATAAATTGCACAAACATGCTGGAAACAGACATCAGGTATGATGACACTGCAGCTGCTCTGATGGAGCAGATATCTAAACTGTTAGAGGATAATACTCACAGAAGTTTTATAATAAAAAGTTCAGTATGCAACTAGCAGCTTTACAAGCTGTGCAACAGTCACATTCGGGTTTATACGAGATTAAGGTAGTAGCGAGTGTACCCTCCTCCACTGTACATCCTTCAGCAGCTAACTTAATAGCACCCCTCTCTGGCAAGACAACAGAGGAAGTGATAGTATTCATAAATGATATTTTAGCCACAGGCAAACTGAGTAATCAGTCAGATGAAATGAGTCTGCGGATGGCCAGTCTACATTCAACAGGTAAGGCTAAAACATTTGTGACGTATCACAAGACACTTAACAAAGCTTGTACATTCAAACAGGGCACCAGAGGGTTTAGAGCAGAGATACCATAAACAGAACAATGCTAGATTTTTTAGAGAGAAGTTGTGTCGATTAGTGCTGAAAGGAAATTGAAACTGTCGAAGCCTTTTCTGAGAGAATTTGAAAAGCGAACATGCAGACATACGAGCTGACACAAAATCCAGAAGCATTCTAGAAATATTTTTATGGGGGATTCCTGTAGAATTTTCACTTAAGAGTCCACATGGAAACTCCAGATGATTTAGCTTCAGCACTTCATACTGTCACACACTTGCAGGAAATAGACACTATTACGAAAGTACACAATGATCAATGAATCTTTTTAGCCAAAAAAAGGTATAGGTATGGGAAGGAAAGACATTTGAAGGCACAGTCTCACCAGCCGCATTGTTACACTTGTTGGCACTTTGCCCACAAGGCAAACAAATGCAGAAGCAAGAAAAAGGTTAAACAAAACAAGCATAAGCTAGTGTTAAATGCAAACAGCAATGTTTCGTCCTTCAAGAAACATTCCAGGAAACCATAGTAGTGCAAACACGTCTACAGAGATGGATTGCTGCTTGATGGGCTTATTACAGGGCAAGGAACATAAATTTCTGGTAGACACTGGTGCACATGGTGGACACTGGTACACATATGCCTGTCATTAGCCTGAACCCTAAGGGAAATGAGGAGACTTCAAACACTCCAAGGTATGGATTATGCGGAAAAGGAAATAATGATGTGAAGTTATTGGGTGGAACATACCTCAGCTTTAAGTTAGGAACTAAATGGTTTTGTGAGCAAGTGGAAGTGTTGCAAATTGTGTGATAGGGATATTCTGCGATTCTCAGATTTAACTTCCTTGATAGGACATCATGCCCAAATTGATCTTTGGCAGTGTACAAATTCATTTCCAATGGGTGCAACAGCTGCAAATATTTCAGTATTGCAAGGTACACAAATTGCTAAGGTGTCACTCACTGAACTGTGAACACATGACAAAATGCTGGCAGGTACAGGGAAGTTCATTTGGGGAAACTGTGCATATCAACGTACAACAATGAGTATTATGTGTGGTTGAGCGACTGCACGACAATAAGGCAATAGATGAAAGGCACTGTTTTATAAGCAGAAGCCTAGCACATGTGCACAACATAAATGGCGATTTTATGGTTACGGTAAGCCTGGATAATTTTGGGGCGGATGACTTGAGTCTCCTGAAGGGATTAATAGTAGCACCTTCAGAGATACTCAATGAGGATGATATAGATAGAGCAACAGATAATCACAGCCTCAAGCAAACCATCAATGTGCCTGCACTAAATGCCTCGGTTCATCACTTGAAAGACAGTGAATGGAAAGCCATCGAAACATTGTTGTTAGAATACTCACACTTGTTTAACTCAAATGGTACTTGGCCAGCAACACTCATAAATCAACATTACATTCCACCAAGCAATACTACAGCAGCCTACAAGAAATCATACAGTACAGCAAAGCACCAACAAACGCTGGCAGATGAATATATGGATCAACGGATAATTGAAGGCATTATAGACCATAGTGATAGTCCCCGGTCAGCCAATATTGTCACTGTACCAACAAAGTCATCCAATGGAAGCAAGAAATACAGATTCTGTTGTGACTACTGTTACCTAAATACATGCACTATGAAAGATGTGTATCCAATCCTGACCATCAAAAAAACATTAGACAACTTGGGGCACTGCAAACATTTTTTGATAATGGATCTTCAAAGTGGTTATCACCAACTTGAAGTATTTCCAGAAGACAGACCTAAAACAGCATTCATAACAGCAGCCTCAGGTCATCATCAAACGACAGGATACCATTTGGATTAAAAAAGATGGAGTACTTCACGTGTTGAAACCCAAGATATGTGTGGTGTATCTAGACATAGTAGTTTATTCAAGAAATTTAGAACAGCACGTTAAATAATTGGCAGAAGTGTTTAGCAGACTCAGAACAGTACGTCTTACACTTAGCACAGAGAAGTTTCATTTTGCAGAAACAAAAGTCAATCAACTAGGAAATATTATCAGTGAAAAGAGAGTAAGGACAGATCCTCATCTCACATCAGCCGTGTGTGATTTTACAACACCACAGACAACAAAACAGTTACAATTGCTTCTTGGTTTACATCACTATTATCATAAATTTGTAAAGAGACTTGCTGAAATTGAACAACCATTGCATATTGCATATTGCAACCATTGCATATTACTTCAGATGGGAGTGAAGTTTAATGGACAGCAGAGTGTCGGGAAGTTTTTCAGAACTTGGAGGAAATACTGATGTCAGATCCTGTGTTAGCACTCCCTGATTTTGAGAAGGAATTCATACTTTTCTGTGAAACTAGTAACAATGCATTGGGCTGTATTTTGAGTCAGAATTATAATGAAAAGGAGTACCCTGTAGCACATGCATCTAGACAGTTGAACAAGGATGAACAAAAGTACTCAACAACAGAAAAAGAAATACTTGTAGTAATATAGGGAATTTCTTATTTTTATTGTTATTTGTATGGTCGGAAATTTAAAGAGATATCAGATTTTATATCTTTGAAGTGGTTGTTAGGCCCAAAAGATCCTTCATGTTGGTTAACAAGATGGGCACACAAATAGTGTGATTCTGATTACGAAATGCTTCAAAAGCCAGGAGTAAAGCATACATGTGCAGATACCCTAAGAAGGAAAGTAGCAATATCACAGGCATTATGTACGATTCAAGCAGAGTGGAAAAGGCAGATGCAGCTGACAGTGAATGCCACCTGTTTAAAATGCAACCTCAGTTTGTAACACACAAGCGTTTACTGCACAGGTTCCCAAAGTGCAATCCAGGCATCCCGCAAGCTCAGAACCAAAGTATCACAACAGGTGCATGACCACGTAAACAGGTTACCAGAAGCAGAAATGGTAGGACTTGATGTGTTAGGACCTTTCAACAGAACTCCAGATGGTAACAAATATGTACTAATGACGATAGATCACTTTTCAAGATATCTCATAATGGTCACTATTCTGGATAAGAAAGCTGGATTAAAAATGATGGAGTTCTTCACGTGTTGAAACCAAAGATATGTATGGTGATCTTGACATAATAATTTATTCAAGAAATTTAGAAGAGCATGTTAAATGCTTGGTAGAAATGTTCAGCAGACTCAGAACAGGCAACAGTAAACAACTGGTTGCTACAATTTGGCATACCAGTGAGCATAATCACAGACCAAGGGACTGACTGTGTGTCCAATCTGATGAAACAGTTATGCCATTTATTGCAAATCAAGAACTTGCATACTAGACCATTCCATCCACAAACAAATGGATGAAGAGAAAGAGTTCATTACACAATATCGAAAATGCTAGGCTTTTACATGTAGACTAGGATACCTATTTAAGTTTTGTAGTCAGTGTATATAGTACAAAAGTTCACACACAGACAGGTCTTTCACCATAAGAAGTAATGCATTGATGGAACAACCTGTCACCTTTTGACATTATTTACAAAACAGTTAAGAGAAGTTTAGCAGACAGTAAGATAAGCCAACACTAAGCTTTTCAAAAATCAGGAATGTTCTGGGCCACATGCAAGTAAACTACCACAATACAGGATAAGTCAGTGGGTATTACTAGCAAAACACTGTATCCCACAGGGTAAAACAAGAACATTCTTAACAAAGTATCAAGGAGCTTACCAGGTCTTCAAAATGACTTCACCAATATATGTAAAACTGAAACTACCAACAAACACATCTGTAGTCTATGTCAATAGAGTGAAGCCGTATAAGGTTCGGTATGAACTTAGATCTAGGGGAAAATAGGGTGAGTCTATACATTTTATACTTAGGTTTACATGGGTTATGTTGGGGTATATCTAAGGCTAACTACGAAATTGAAGATATTAGCTGCCAGTTGGCATTGATTTATATCAATGAGGCAAGTTGAAAATTTGTGCCAGACCAGGATTCAAACTCAGATCCACTGCTTACTAGGCAGATGCGCTGACCACTATGTCATCTGGACATTGCGGTCACAACTGTACTGACTACCCTAGCACACCTCCAGTGAGACCCAAATTCTCAACTTTTACCACACACTACTGGTGTAGTGCCCCTCCTCATTAACCTCATTGATACATAATTCCTTCTCTCTTAGGTGGTGTACAAATGATGATGTCCAGAAGGGTTTTCATGGCTGTACTATAGGTACAATACAAAATCAGCTTCTGAACATTGGGACCTCGTTCTTAAGACAACCAGATGTGCTACTCACAATCACAAATGGGCAATTAAGTTGACAATCGACAGTTGGGAGGTGAGGAACGAAGTCATAAGACTGCAAAACATATTCATATATTTGCACAAAGAAGCAATGAAGGTGGAGTATTAGCAGAAGTCCAAAACGAGAACCAAGAGTTTAAGCTTTCCTATGAAAGGAACTGCAGCAGCTGATAGAAATAGTGACAAAATCGGTAGCACAAAACAAAAAAGGGTGGTTAGACACAGGTGGGAAGCTTAAAAATGGTGTTTGAAACAGAAGACAACAAGAATGTAGCAAACTTGAATGATACAATAGGAATCATATATGAGATGGAAGAAGATACAAAATAAATTTGGGGGGGGGGGGGGGCGGGAGGGGGGGGGGGGGGGTTGGCACATGACACAACTAGCAAACATGGAACAAAGCATATGGAATATTACCACAACAGTGCAAAAGTTAACAACAGAAGTAGGGCAGTACGAACAGAGCCCCATGGCTATTCTGAATAGTGATTTAAAGGCGTTACAAAGTCCCCTGCGTGCACCTAATGGAAGAATGGTAGCAAAGCCATTGCGAATATTAGCAGAAAGTTTAAGGAATGCAAACGATGAATCTAATATGTTGCAAAAAGAGGTTCATCATGCCACCTGCGCATAAATGAGTGCAACACTGTTAGCCCCACAGCAGCTTCTAACAGTGTAACAAAAAGTAGAGACAGACTCTCCCACAGTATTATAGCATGTCATATATGTAACATAAAACTATACAGCTTTATTTTAACACATATCTACCATTAAGGTTAGCACTGACTGTGCCAGTTTATACATCACTATACTGTTTGTGGTAGTAGGCATAAACCCACAATATCGATGTTTCATAATTCATGCATATCTGATTAATCAGGACACCATCAATAAATGGATACAAGTAAAGACTCACAAAGTGTTATTGGTCTCAGAACAAAAAGATGTTCATGTACTTATGTCCATTGCAGATCTCAACAACTGTATCAGACAGAGAGTTACTATTTGTCCAGCCATGGTAGTTCATACTGACAAAAAGGCCTGTGAAATGCAACTATTTCTTGCAAAAATGGAAGCAGGTGACCGTAAACGGGAAGTACTACCACTGCAGCTGTATTTCCAGAAAATTGAAGACAACTGGACTCGCTCCATGTTTTCACCAGAAAAACTGTTACAGAAACAGAAAATCAAAAGGGATGACAAAATTAGCATTGTGAAATAGTTGATTACTAATCAATGGAACTGAGTGAGATATAGCCAGAACACAGTTTCATCTTCCAGCTACTATCACAGGAACAACACTAATTACTTTTTATTGACCAGTGCTGTATTGACCAGAAAAACCATTACACATATCACCTGTACAGCATCTCACCTTTCTTAGCAAAGTCTCAAATTCTAGTCTATTACAGTCTTTACACAGACTCATAATCTCAGAAAAGAGAATAATTTCAGTTGACCAGATGCTACATCATGTGAAGCAATATTATGAGAAATGGAAGCAAAACATAATAACGGTTAGTGCGTCCACAACAAGTACTCATCTGTGCAATTTACTTCCAATTAAATGCAAAATATTCTGTTTAAACGAATCACCAATCCATCAAATATGCATCAGATAGATACACACCCATGGTAAGAATTAAGAATACAAACTGTAAAGCATATTAGTAGTGAGAAAGCAAACCAGAAAGATAACGTAACGTTAGACAATTAAGTTAACAGAGAGCAAGATTAAGAGCCTTACATTTTAGCTTAAGTAGCAACCAAGGGATTGTACTCTGAGTAAGTTTAAATTGTAAATACAAAACATGTACAGACTAGTTTAGTACGGGATAGAAAAAGTAAAATTCGGGACGAATTTCTTAAAGAAGAGAGGGATGTTGTGCCACAGAGTAGAATAGGGGAAAAACTTAAAATTTTTCCAATGTTCATAGTAGCACAGCTACAGGTGACACCAGGCAGAGGTGGTGACACAGCAATGTGGCAGAAAGAAATAATCAACACTGTAGGTTGATCGTGAACATGAGCACACATTGCTACACTGACACCAATCACCAAGCATAAGCTACACGTTCAGCAGAGGGAGGGGGGAGACACAGAGAGAGAGAGAGAGAGGGATTGTTAAGCAAACACAGTGGAGCGAGGACCGCTGACCACTACTAAAGAAGTTTTTGTACGTCCATCCTTATGACTGGAGGTCTGGGGACTACTGTCATCCACTATTGTAAGAAAGTAGAACACCTGCAGCCATCCTTATGATGTCATTTATTTTCTCCAACCACTAACTTTTAATAGTTGGAGAGACAACATCACAGTTACAGGTAATCTGTGTAAACCAATTATGTTGGCCACTGATGCACTGTGTATACAGATGGTTTTAACCCCTTCAGCATCAGCTAAAGCCTGAAGATGGTCCACTGAAGTGCCAAAACTTGTAGCCGTACAATAAATGACATTATAAGGGCATCTGTAGTTGTTTCATTTTCTTACAACTAGTAAAGAAGGTTGACTAGTTGATTGGCTGGTTTGGAGTGAAAGGGACTAAACTGCAAGGTCATCAGTCCCTTCATATGTTAAGTGGCAAACCATGAATGGTCGTCAAAGGAAGGAGGCGAAGGGCAAATCCTGGAAAGCTCGAGTGTAAGTAATACAATAAAAAAACAGAGATAGAAGCCCAGAGAAAAGACAGTACAGGCAAGTCATTAAAAGATCAGTCAAAGCAAGGATTAAAACCGAGAATTTAAAAAGAATAAAGAGAATAAAAAGGTGGGAAGGGTAGAGGCCAGGCTGGGCCACCAAGCAAGAGTCCACCCCCAATGAGGGAGGGAGGGAGGGAGGAAGGAACAGGAGAGGGGTGCCCTGCCAATCCGTCAGACGGTAAATGATGCTAAGAAGACCTACCTTACAGGGATGAATAGAAAGCACCTTCGCTGGGAAAATGTAATGCCAGGTCAACTGCTTTGGCATCGTCTGCTAGCACCAGAGGTAGTGTGTCAGGAAGATTAAGATGCCACATCAAAGCAGCCAAATTACAGCAGTCTACGGGTAAGTGGGCCACCATCAGGCAGGCTCCACAATGGCAGTGAGAGGGATCCTCACACTGGAGAATGTGGCCAAGGGTCAGACAAATGTGGCCAATCCAGAGTCAGCAAAGGATGGCGGATTTCCTGCAGGAGACACACAGGGAAGACTGCCACATTGCTGTGGTCTCCGTAATTGTCCTTGGTTTGTTTGGTGAGATCAAGGCAGACCATTCTGAGTTCCACACTTACAGCAATTAATGGCATACAAACTACTGAAGGTCTAGTTCTGGGACCCCCATTTCCAGAATCAGCATTCTGGTGGCCAACTTTGCTCGTTCATTTCCCAAAATCCCAACTTGACGGGATAGCCGAACCAGTGGCTGAGGAAAGTAGCACTGGTCTATAACCTGAAGGCTGCTGAGGGAGTTACTAAGTATTAGGATGCTCTTGCCAGCACAAGAACATGGCTAAGGGCTAGTTTAATGGCCATCAATTCAGCAGTGTAGACACAGCAGACATTTGACAGAGAGTTCACTGCACTGAACATGACTGTATGCAAAGCCTGTTCATCAGCTGATGTTGAGCCATTGAGGCATAACAGTTCCGAACCCAGATACGTCTCGAGGACAGACAAGAACAGGTGGTGAAAAATCGTGGGGTCACCATAATCTTTTGGATCAAAGGAGACATCGAGATAAATTTGAGGCTGGGGCACAAGCCAAGCGGGCAGATGCAGAGGCAATATCAGTCATGGGGACATATGTGATGTCTCCCTGATCAGAGGCAATAGTAGAGAAAGTTGCAGTTCCAAACAAAGACACTGGAGGAGTGCACCAATTGTAGACCCAGTTCTGGGTCGCTGCTGTGGGAGGTGGAGATCCCTTCCAAGGAAAAAGACATGGTAATTGGGATGTTATGGGAAGCTATGAAAATGTATAGTGTAATTCAGTAGCTGTTGTTGGTGCCTGATAGCTAACAGAGGGACTCCAGCCTCAATTAGCAGGCTGTTCACAGGTTTAGTTAAAAAGGCCCCTGTCACATGTGGGGCCCCACAATGATGAATGGGGTCCAGTATCTGCAAAGCTGAGCATGATTCTGAACCATATGTGTGACTCCCATAATCAAAACGGGATAGAACCAGGGCTTTGTAGAGCCGCAAAATGGAAGAGCTATCTGCATCCCAGCAAACGTTACTGAGACAATGAAGTGTATTGAGGTGTCACCAGCACTTTTGCTTAAATTGGTGAAGGTGGGGAAGCCATATCAGCCATAAATCAAAAACCAGTCCCAAAAAGCAGTGTGTCTCAACTACAAGAAGTAACTGATCATCTAGGTAAAGATCTGGGTGTGAGCGGGCAGTGCGATGGTGACAGAAGTGTATGACATGAGTCTTATTAGAACCGAAAGCCATGGGTGGGAGCCCATGACAGCACCTTTCGTATGGTGCCCTGTTTGCTACACTCAGCAGCAACCAAACTAGGGGAGCAATACAAAGGCAAATATAATCAGTATGTAAGGAGAGAAATACCAAAGATCCCACAGCAGCCACTAGGCCATTAATGGCTACCAGAAGAAGGGGGACACTCAGTACTCGTACAGAGCCCTGAGGGATCCCATTCTCTTGGATATGGTGGGTGGGGGTTGTACGCGGAACATATGTTGCGACAAGGAGTTCTTGATAAAAATCGGGAGTGGACCCTGGAGACTTCACTCCTTTAACGTAGTAAGGATGTAGTGACACAATGTTGTGTTATAAGCCTTCTGTTAGGGCGAAAAAAAAAAAAAAAAAAAAAAAAAAGACAGCAATGAGGTTCTGACGACATGCAAAGGCTATCCACATGGTGGATAACAAGTGAACCAAATTACCTGCAGTGGAGTGGCCTTTGTGAAAGCTGAGCTGAAGTGCAGCCAAAAGGACCTGAGACTCAAGGAGCCAACACAGCTTGTTGCTCACTGTGCATCTGAGCATCCTAAAGAGAATGCCGGTAAGGCTGATTGGGCGGTAACTGTCCATCTCTATGGTGTTCTTACCCAGTTTCAGCACCAGAACTATCGTGCTTTCTCACCAATGAGGTGGGAACTCACCCTCATTCCAGATCTGGTAAAGAGGGCAAGGATGTGATGCTGACAACCCACTGAAAGATGCTTCAACATTTGGTTGTAGATGCGGTCTGGCTCTGGAGCCATATCAGGGCAATGGGCTGGGCTAAGGCACTGGAATGTTGCCATTCACTGAATGTAGCATTATATGGCTCCAGGTGGCAGGTAGTAAAGGATGAGCATATTTGCTCCACCCACTGTTTTATGAGGACAAAGGCAGGGCCATAGTTCTGAGATGGGCAGACTTCCAGCCGAGCAATACTGAGGGAGGGACAGGAAGATTGGGAAGTGGTCACTGCCATACTGGTCATTGTGGCCTCTCCAGAGGTCAGATGGTAGAGGACCAGAGCTGCAAAAGAAAAAGATCAATACAAAATTCAGGGTAAGTGCTTAAAAACTGTTGTAGCTCAACCAAGTGGCAGAAAAATCCATTACATTGCACGTTCTGCTCGCGCATCTGCATCATCCTTAGCCCAGCCCATTGCCCTGATATGGCTCCAAAGCCAGACCGCAACCACGAAGCCTCTCTCAGTGGATTGTCAGCAACAGCATCCTTGCCCTCCTTATCAGATCTGGAATGAGGGTTAGTTCCCACCTTGTTGGCAAGAAAGCATGATAGTTCTGGTACTGAAACTGGATAAGAACACCATAGAGATGGACAGTTACCGCCCAATGAGCCTTACCGGCATTCTCTTTATGTTGCTCAGATGCACAGCGAGCAACAAGCTGTGTTGGCTCCTTGAGTCTCAGGTCGTTTTGGCTGCACCTCAGCACGGTTTTCGCAAAGGTCACTCCACTGCAGATAATTTGGACCACTGGAGGATCACACTGTCTGAACACTGGGGGGAGGGGGGGGGCAGTAATGAAGCAACCCGGGGGGGGGGGGGGGGAGCAGGTACTGCAGCACATTGCCTGGGGAGGTTTTGTGCCTCAGGGGCCACTGGTATCTCTACCTTGGACACAGGAGTCCATGCAGAGTCCAGTGGTATAGGACCCACTGGAGTTTCTTTATCTCAGAGAACTTCCTTTTGTCCTTTTTCTCCTTAGAAGGTGAAGACTGGGAAGGTGTTCCTGAATAGGTTTCATGGACAAAGGAAGAACAAGAAGTCAGACGGCCAGCAGCCTGTGGTCCCTCAGCCACCAACTGGCATCTGGCTGTGGACCAGCAGGAACCATGGAATGGAGAGTCTCAAGGGACCTCTTCCTAGCTACAGAAGCTGAAGGAGGATGAAGGGCCCACAGCTGGGGGAAAAGTATCAGTGTCCCAGGCAGGTGGGGAACCAATGTTCCTGAAGTGGGTGCAGTAGAAGCACCAGAAGAGGCCCCAAACCACGTTAGCAGGTATTAGTGAGCGGCTCTGAGGGCCCATTGTAAGAGGTGCAACAGAGGATAGCACCATCAACAGAGATGACATTGTAGCTGTAGCGTAAGATTGTGTTATTTGTATGGGAGTAAGATGCTCATACTTTTTTCTGGTCTCTTGATAGGTGAGCTTGTCCAGGGTCTTATACTTCTGGATTTTCTCCTCGTGCTTAAAAATGGACCAATATGGTGAGGAGGGAGAGTGGAGCTGATCGCAGTTTACACTGATAGGAAGAGCACAAGGAACATTTGTGTGCAACAGACATCCATGAACCCTGCAGACAGGGGTGGGGGTGCAATGGGAAGACATACACTATGTGATCAAAAGTATCCGGACACCCCCAACAAGATACATTTTGCATATTAAGTGCATTGCGCTGCCACCTACTGCCAGGTACTCCATATCAGTGACCTCACACACAACATGACAGAGCAGAATGGAACGCTCCACGTAACTCACAGACTTTGAATGTGGTGAGGTGACTGGGTGTCACTTGTATCATACATCTGTATGCGAGATTGCCACATACCTAAACATCCCTAGGTCCACTTTTTCCAATGTTATGGTGAAGTGGAAATGTGAAGGGACACGTACAGCACAAAAGCTTATAGGCTGACCTCACCTGTTGACTGACAAGAGACCGCTGACAGTTAAAGGGGTCGTAATGTGTAATAGGCAGACATCTATTCAGATCATCACACAGGAATTCCATACTGCATCAGGATCCATTGCAAGTGTTATGACAGTTAGGCAGGAGGTGAAACTTGGATTTCATGGTCGAGCAGCTGCTCATAAGCCACAAATAAACACCTCGCTTGGTGTAAGGTGTGTAAACACTGGACGACTGAACAGTGGAAAACCATTGTGGGGAGTGATGAATCATGGTACACAACGTGGTGATCCGATGGCAGGGTGTGGACATGGCGAATGCCCAGTGAACATCATCTGCCAGCGTGTGTAGTGCCACCAGTAAAATTCAGAGGCATTGGTGTTATGGTGTGGTCGTGTTTTACATGGAGAGGGCTTGCACCACTTGTTTTTTTTGCATGGCACTATCACAGCACAGGCCAACATTGATGTTTTAAGCACCTTCTTGCTTCCTACTGTTGAAGAGCAATTCGGGGATGGCGATTGCATCTTTCAACACGACTGAGCACCTGTGTGTAATGCACAGCCTGTGGCAGAGTGGTTACATGACAATAACATCCCTGTAATGGACTGGCCTGCACAGAGTCCTGACCTGAATCCTATAGAATACCTTTGGGATGTTTTGGAATGCCGACTTCGTGCCAGGTCTCACCGACCAACATCAATACCTCTCCTCAGCGCAGCACTCCGTGAAGAATGTGCTCCTACTCCTGAAGAAACCTTCCAGCACCTGACTGAACGTATGTCTGCAAAAGTGGAAGCTGTCATCAAGGCAAAGGGTGGGCCAACACCATATTGACTTCCAGCATTACCGATGGAGGGTGCCATGAACTTTTAAGTCATTTTCAGCCATGTGTCCAGATACTTTTGATCACATAGTGTATGTCCAAACTTTATACACCTGAAGCATCTCATACAAGGAGGAACACAGGGTTTCACGTCACAACAGTAGACCATCACCTTGACCTTCTCAGGCAACATACCACCCTCGAAAGCCAAGATGAAGGTTCCTGTATCAACTCTGTTTTCCCTTGCTCCCCTATGGAAAAGACGGATGAATTGCACACCCCATCGCTCTAAGTTAGGCCAAGCTCATCATCAGATTGCAAAAGAATATCACTGTGAAAGATGATGCCCTGGACCACATTGAGACTCTTATGAGGAGTGTCAGTCATGGAAATGTCACCCAACTTTTCAAAAAAGGGCAGCACCTGGGACTGGGAAGGAGATGATATTTTAAGCAGGATGACACCACTCTTCATCTTAGAGATGGCTGCAACTTTCGTGTATACGTCTTCAGTGTGTTCAACAAAAAAATAAATAAATAAATAAATAAAATAAAATAAAGGTTTTGAGGCCAAAAAAGTGTCCCCATTGGTCCTAGTACAGACCAGGCGTCGAGGGGAGTATTTTTTCTCCTTGTTGTGTAGTCCTACGTTCCTCCCATGGCATGGCCGGGTAATGGAACGTTTTGGATCGTATTTCATTGCATCATACGAGGCCTTTCCATTTGCATCATACGAGGCCTTTCCACTCACAGAGACTGCAGGAGCCATGTGACCACTATCGGAAGAAAGTTTAAGTTGCTTCATGTGTGAACTATCCACCACGACACCACATGCTTCAAACGGGGGCTCTCCCCATGGTTGCCACCCAACCACAGAAGGGGCTACCTGGCCAGTAATCCATTGCGGGTAGTCTCTGTGCCCACCATGACGGGTACATACTCCATGGCATACATGGGAAGTGTGCAGCGCAGGTACCAACAGTGTGATCCTTGCATGTTTAGGGGACTACCACTGTGCAGGTACTTGATGATCTCCCCACAGCAGGATGGCTATCATGCTAAGTTTTGGGCATGCTAAAAGGACACCCTGATGGAAGCTCACAGAGGTGGAGCATGCACCACAGCGGGCGACCTTCCCTGCATGACACGCACTTCTGTAAAATCTGGAAAAGATGACAGATCAAACCCAATAATAGGGACCATATAATCATTAATGGAAGGTGAAGATAGTGCTGGGAGTGAAACTGGAAATCAAGACCAAAATCGTGAACCAAGTCAAAGCAGATTCTGCACCGAAAGCACCATCCAACAGAAAGTCAGAGCAGGTAAGAGATAGTCAAAGTGTAGGTTTGCAGCACAGACAGAGGAAGTAATGCTGCAAAGGCTGGAGCCCCTTGGTTGCCATGCACGTATTCACCAAAGAGTGGCAGCAAAGGTCATAATGAACAAAAGCCTTACATCATTGCCTCCCACCCTTTGCCATAAATCCGCTGTTCTCCTGCCCTGAATTCAGCTGGTCATTAGGATCGATGGCATTCACACCACAGCTATTGATTCAGTGATTATTACGGTGTAATGATGTCCATGTATTAGACATTTGTGAACACACAGCTTGTGATTCCTGAGATGGCAACAATCATGTAACAAAGATCTGCCACTTGTGGGACTTCACATTGTCCACATACAACATCGCAGATGGGGAGATTAAGGGTCTTCCAGCACCAGTAGACTAGTACTTATCACACTATATCAGCAGCACTGCTAGGCGAGAGGGCCATTCTGATCATTGCTGCAGGTACTTCTGGCTGACAGGGTCTACCTGTCTGGTGGAGTCACGATCAGCCAACTACATGACTTATGACAGTGTGGTACATCATGATGGATCACCTCGGTTCATCGTCATCTTCCAGGGTGGAATCGATGACACTCTAACACAATGTGGGGGCATAACCTCACGCTATGGTTTCGCCTGCCAGATGGCAGCCCGCAAGACCTCAGCCAAACTGCTTGAATAGTGATCCTGGTTACCAGCACAGCCACACCAACAACAGCAGTCAGCGGAATTCCTCCCATCACTGGCATGAGATATCAGTTGAGGTCGATGAGAAGACACAAAACTGTAAATTTGAATGAATAAATATTAACTTGCTAATCATTTTTTATTAGAGCCAAAAGGTGATCTACCGGTTCCACCATCTTGACAACATTAAGGTGACTCCACTTGGTATCCCTACATAAAAGTTTAGAATAAAATTAATGATTAAAACCATTAAAATAATGATTAAAACAATTACAGTACTGCTTCCCGAATACATAAAACTCAACAAGGAAAACATCTTACAGGAAATTAGTCAGACAAACACCACAAACTGGACAGAACTTGTGGATGTCCTCAAATCCACGATGAAATTGGGTCAACCCCCTAGAAGGAGAAAACACAGGTGGTGGAATATAATGTGTGACCAAGCAATAGAAAAAAGGACCAACACCTGGAAAAACTTCAATAGTCACAAAACATCAGAAAAATGCTAACAATTTCTAGCAATCCGAAAACAAACATCGAAAATTATCTGGAGGGAAAAAAGAAATTATGACAAACGACGACTAGATGAGATAGAACAAGACTTTAAGAAGAACAACACCAGGAATTTTTATAAGCCGTTTAAAGAACACATTGCAGGATACCAGCCACCCAATCTTTGCTTCAAGAAACCGGATGGTTCACTAGAAACTAACACGAAGAATAACTGCCAATTCCTCGCAGACTATTTCAACAAACTTCTCAACTGCGAAAGACCTACAGAGGATATTCACTACCAGACGTCTACGCCAAATCCTGACGCTAAACCGCCAACCATCAACGAAATAGTAGAAATTATCAAGACACTGAAAAACAACAGAGCCCCAGGAGAAGATGGAATTATTGCGGAA
Source organism: Schistocerca piceifrons (assembly GCF_021461385.2). Classification (NCBI taxonomy): domain Eukaryota; kingdom Metazoa; phylum Arthropoda; class Insecta; order Orthoptera; family Acrididae; genus Schistocerca; species Schistocerca piceifrons. Next base: position 802,363,641 of record NC_060149.1, read on the forward strand.
CTATGGAAACTAAATGATGAAAGATTAACAGGAAAAATTCACAAAATCATATTAAACATTTGGGAAACAGAACAGATCCCTTCTGAATGGAAGTGCGCACTCATCCATCCACTCCACAAAAAAGGGGACAAAACTGAACCAAATAATTACAGGGGTATCTCACTCGTACCGGTCACATATAAAATCCTATCAAAAGTTCTCATGAATAGACTATAAGAACAAGCTGACCCACAAATAGGAGACTACCAGGCTGGTTTTCGCAAGGGACATCTACATCTACATCTACATTCATACTCCGCAAGCCACCCAACGGTGTGTGGCGGAGGGCAATTTACGTGCCACTGTCATTACCTCCCTTTCCTGTACCAGTCGCGTATGGTTCGCGGGAAGAACGACTGTCTGAAAGCCTCCGTGCGTGTTCTAATCTCTCTAATTTTACATTTGTGATCTCCTTGGGAGGTATAAGTAGGGGGAAGCAATATATTCGATACCTCATCCAGAAACGCACCCTCTCGAAACCTGGACAGCAAGCTACACCGCGATGCAGAGCGCCTCTCTTGCAGAGTCTGCCACTTGAGTTTGTTAAACATCTCCGTAACGCTATCACGGTTACCAAATAACCCTGTGACGAAACGCGCTGCTCTTCTTTGGATCTTCTCTATCTCCTCTGCCAACCCGATCTGGTACGGATCCCACACTGATGAGCAATACTCAAGTATAGGTCGAACGAGTGTTTTGTAAGCCACCTCCTTTGTTGATGGACTACATTTTCTAAGGACTCTCCCAATGAGTCTCAACCTGGTACCTGCCTTACCAACAATTAATTTTATATGATCATTCCACTTCAAATCGTTCCGCACGCATACTCCCAGATATTTTACAGAAGTAACTGCTACCAGTGTTTGTTTCACTATCATATAATCATACAATAAAGGATCCTTCTTTCTATGTATTCGCAATACATTACATTTGTCGATGTTAAGGGTCAGTTGCCACTCCCTGCACCAAGTGCACCAAGTGCCTATCCGCTGCAGATCTTCCTGCATTTCGCTACAATTTTCTAATGCTGCAACTTCTCTGTATACTACAGCATCATCCGCGAAAAGCCACATGGAACTTCCAACACTATCTACTAGGTCATTTATATATATTGTGAAAAGCAATGGTCCCATAACACTCCCCTGTGGCACGCCAGAAGTTACTTTAACATCTGTAGACGTCTCTCCATTGAGAACAATATGCTGTGTTCTGTTTGCTAAAAACTCTTCAATCCAGCCACACACAGCTGGTCTGATATTCCGTAGGCTCTTACTTTGTTTATCAGGCAACAGTGTGGAACTGTATCGAACGCCTTCCGGAAGTCAAGGAAAATAGCATCTAATTGGGAGCCTGCATCTAATATTTTCTGGGACTCATGAACAAATAAAGCGAGTTGGGTCTCACACGATCGCTGTTTCCGGAATCCATGTTGATTCCTACAGAGTAGATTCTGGGTTTCCAAAAACGACATAATACTCGAGCAAAAAACATGTTCTAAAATTCTACAACAGATCAACGTCAGAGATATAGGTCTATAGTTTTGCGCATCTGCTCGACGACCCTCCTTGAAGACTGGGACTACCTGTGCTCTTTTCCAATCATTTGGAACCTTCTGTTTCTCTAGAGACTTGCGGTACACGGCTGTTAGAAGGGGGGCAAGATCATGCATAGAGCAGATCTAGAATCTTAAAATGATTCTCCAGATGAGAAACACCTGAAACACAGTGGTCACTTTTGTAGATTTTAAAAAGGCCTACGACTCAATAGACAGAGTAGTGCTCTGCAAGACGCTGGAAGAATTCAGCATTGACAGAAAGACAAGAGCAATCATTCGGCAAACATTAACTGACACAGTCTCCAGGTTAAATTTATGGGGGATATCTCTGAACCATTTGAAATCCAAACTGAAGTGCGACAGGGTGACGGACTTTCACCATTACTCTTTAATATCATTCTTGAAAAAATTATCAGGACATGGGAAAAAGAAGTCAAAGGAATCCAAATTGGCATTAGAAAAGATAATAGATTCAATGCGAAGTGTTTAGCTTTTGCGGATGATCTTGCAATCCTCACAAATAATAGAAAAGAAGCCATTAATGCCATAGAGAAGTTACACGAAATTGCACAAAGAACTGGCCTGCAAATCTCATATGAGAAAACCCAGTACATAGAAAGAGTGCCACAAGACAAATAGCCTATTGTGACAACCCATGGGAAAATCGTACAAGTACCACATTTTAAGTACCTGGGAGAAATCATCCAGCCATCAGGGATCAACCTATAGGCCAATGAGGAAAGAATAAAAAAAACTACAGAACGCGTATAAACTCACGTGGAACTATTATAACAGAAAGTCCATATCCATTAACGTGAAATTGAGGCACTACAACACTGTCGTACTTCCAGAGGCACTGTATGCATCTGAAACAACACAAATAGGTGGGCAAACTAAAATCAAAGAAATAGAGAAACAAGAATGGAAAATCCTCAGGAAAATTTTTGGCCTGATACAAGAGCAAGGAATCTGGAAGAAGAGACCGACATCAGAATTATATAAATACACAGACAAGATTACGGATACAATAAGGAAAAGAAGAATGCAGTTCTACGGACATATCCACAGGATCAATGAAAACAGAATTTCAAAGCGAATTCTTAAAGTCAACAACTCAGGCAGGGGAAAAACAAAATGGATAAAAGAAGTTGAAGAGGAACTCAGACAAGCACACATAACAGTAAACGATGCAGAAAATAGAACTGAATTCAGGAACATCATCAAAAAACATAAATTTGACACCACAACACAGACGAGACCAGGATGCAAATGGACAGCAGAGCGAAAGAAACAACACAGTGAACACATGAAGAAAATTTGGGCTCAGAAAAAACATAAACAATCATCATAAAGGAATTCAAGTTCAAACGCTCTCTTAAATGGGAATAATTGAAAATGAAAATAATAATAATAATAATAATTACAGTACTGCTACTGCTACTACTGTTATTCCAGCTACAACAAAACAGCTGATGTGACCAAAGTCCTCGAGTCATATCATAGCTAACACCAAGCTGCATACAACAAGAGTTATGTGGGCAAATCAGTTGTCCCTGAAATTCCCAGTGTAAGATGCAATACAAATTCGTCATGATGGAATAATGCAGAGCCGTAAGTCGCAAGGACTCCACTGTCACTCTGGACTATGAAGACAAATGATGGATTTGACCAGTCTGTTCCACAACAGTTTTTTGCACTACTAATAAAGGCTATAAATTATACAACATAGGAAAGATATTTCTGAGTACTTTAATAATAGCAATCATGCCGTATCAGCATGTACTCCATTTTATAAGTCATAATAATAGGCTAGGAACAGGGAAGGTGTCATCCATAGCCCATTAGTATGCCCCATCACAGCACTTATTTGTAATAGTACAGAAATCCACTGAAAATCCAAATTAAAAGGCCTGGATCAAGAGAATAAGAAACTATCCTTTTTACAGAAACAGTTTCTATAAGTATCAATGCATTTTAGTCATTTACATAATTAACACAATGAAGTAGTTGTGAAGTGCTGATGTATGAAACGTGAATCATTGAAGGAACAATATCATGTAACTGACTTGTGCTGATTTTGCATTTTCTGGTCAGCTGGCATATTTGACTGCACAGCACATCTGTTCTTATCATGACAATTATGAATTTTTAGCTCTTTATAAAGAACATGAAGCTGAAATAATACAACACAAGTCAAACATGGGAAAAATAGGTGGAAATATCACATAACTGAAGAAGAATGAAATACCCCCATAAGCTGAGAGTAGTGGATGTGGTAAACAGTTCCCCATAAATGCAAAAGCACAAAAGGCCACAGTATTTGTTATTGCTTACTAAATCTTTCTCGGTGTTCAGCAGCAGTTCCTTGGTCGTAGCTTCAGTTCATGGAAACAGACAGTGCTTCACAAGATCTTTTTACCAGTGCTTGGCTGAAGGTAGCATATGAAAGCTGGGATTCCCTATTGAGAATGATTGACAGCAGTAAGAAAACTGTTGTTAATCTATCATTACCAGTGATCCACTAAAACTACAAAATTTAAAAGTGCCTCAGCTTTATTTTAACCCACTGACTGCGACTTATTGGGATATAAATCGGAATTCCATGCTTCTGACATTCTGTGCTTTAGTCATTTCTGCCAAATATTTTGTAAATACCCATCTAACTACAGATTCTGTTATTTATATAGAAACCTTGTTGACTGAATCCAAAGTGGCTCAAAATTATACTGCAGTGACAACTGCCATTGTAGAAGACAGTAATCCTTCAAATGCATAGCTACATTCTGGTGCCGAATGTTTACCAGATAAAGTACTGGAAAATGACAGAAGCAAGGACATTAAAACTGGAAGCCAAGCACTGTACTCTGATTTACACAGTGGCAGGAAAAGGAAGTCCACAGACTGCCCGAAGGGCTCGAAGAAAAATTCCAAGAAAATGCTGAAAATGCAATCACAGGAACACACTGGACATAAAACAGTCACAGTGCAAATTTACTCATAATACATGAGCAGAGTCAAGAAAAACAGGTCCGATGTCTACTTCATAAATCTGTCAGAAATCTGTTCAAAGGAAGTGCCATGTATTTTTGTCAAAGTGGCATAGAATTGAAAGACTTTCTAGACCGCTGAGCCACAAGAAACAATAATAATAATAATAATAATAATAATAATAATCAATATTATCTGAAAAGGCCACCTGCCACCACTCAGTGAACATCCACTTACATTACTGGCATGAAAATTTCAGCCTTTGTTGCAGATGAACAGCCATCAGCATAAGTGCATTAACCAAGCACTTCTTACAGAAGACCATACACGGCAATGTTTGCTGAACAGTCATTGAAGACAGTGTTGGAAGTCCCTTCGATCATCTGAGTACTCAGTTGTTCAACAGTTGCCCATCTATTCACCTGTACACATCTCTGCAGCCATCATTTACCCCCGCCACTTATGGCCCATGATGCACCACTGTTGCCTAGGCACCAGTTTTGGATAAGTGCCATTTTGCTATGATCGGTTTGCTTTAACCATGGCAGAATGTGAACAGTTTACAAACAGCCGTTTCATAAATACTTCCACCCTTGGCCTGAAAGCCAATGATCATGTCTGTTTGGACATCAGATAAACTGCCTCATTTCCACATTACGACAATGACTGCACTGATTCCCTCACTCCCCCAAGACTGCTAGTGCTGTCATCTGCTGTCTGTAAGTGGTTACTGCATGTTGATGTCAAACATAGGTGGTGGTCACGTTGATGTGACTGTACCTTGAAATTACATTACTGTGAAGTTGACTCAAGATAACCCCAAACTTCACTTGTGGTATCCTGTCTGGATTGTGAATTGTAAGAATACAGGCTTTACACCTTCCTGAGTGGAATCGCTGCATAATAAAAAAAATAAGAAACATGTTTCGATTCATGACTGGTTGAAGAACAGACATAGGCTCGGTTGCTCAGCATCCTTGCTTCAATTTATAATGGAAGACCCAAAAAGTTCTTTCAGCTGTCTTAAAATGTCAACAGAACTGTTCATGTTTCTTCTAAGCAGAGTTAATTATGTGATAAGGAGTAAAGATCATGCAATGCATGAAGCATTGTTGCCTGCATTACAATCAAGAACACTCAGCATGTTATAAGATGCGGATTTAGTTAGAGATGATGCTTTTTCATTGACACAGATAATTATTAACATTAACAGTAATAATTATTAACATTAACAGCAATAATTATTTGAAGCAGGGCGCATTAAGAAGAGAATGGTTTGTAAACTACTCTCTTGAAGATAGATCTGTACAGTGGCAATATTTCAAAATTCTAACATATGTGAATGGGGATCACTGGTGAGACGTTTTAAATACATGAATAGTGAATAAAGAATGCAGCTTCTTGATTTGTGTAGCCTTCCCTCCTGTCAACAATTCTCGTTAACAAAGAGTCGGCCAACTCGAATGACACGATTTTAGTCTTGTAGACAAAAGCATTGCCGCATCTAGAATTACTCGCTTGTATTTTCTTAATTCAGTTGTGTATGTGCTCCTAAACCAACAGAATTTTACCTGCAGCTCAGATACTGTCAAACCATCTATGTTCTGATCGCTCACGACTATCTCAGGAGCAGCAATATGTTGCTTATTTTTGTAATCAGCATACCTGAAATCGCACAAACACCTATGCAAAGTATAGATGTCCAAAAAGCGAACATTACTCTCTGTTCCCCACTTCATATTTCACTTTGTCTACACTCTACGAACACACATAACCTCAAAACTCATGCAAATAGTGTAACCAAAGTTGGAACACGCCGAAAGTGTTTAGTTTCACCAACGAGTTGCGCAAACATGGGGCGCGCATGCGCAGTGGCCAGTAGCATAGTTGCCTGCAACCTAGTGTCATCGTGTAAACTAGGCTTAAATCTAAGACAACCCCTACATTAATCCAGTACACAATTTAAAAACAAACCTTGGAAACTCCATGTTGGACTATCAATAATATAAGGGAAAGATAGATGCGCACTCATGCACAAACACACGCGCGCATATACTCTCTCTCTCTCTCTCTCTCTCTCTCTCAATCTCTCTCTCTCTCTCTCTCTCTCTCTCTCTCACACACACACACACACACACACACACACACACACACACACAGATATATATTTACTGAAGAAGGCTTTGAACACAAGCTATGTGTAAGTCTCTTTTCTTTGTGCCTGTCTGTAACTTAACATGTCATCTTTACAGTAAGTAGCAATCTATTTTGTCCTTATACTGCTGATACACAACATAAAAACATTGACCTTAGCAGCAATAGTTTAATTTGTGAATGTAAGAAGACCCTGTATTTTTTGAGCGGCCAATTTGGGAGAAAACCTAAATCGTATAGTCAGGTAAATATGGTACATTAAAAAAAAAAATTTACAAGAATGGTCGTAATTATACACTACTCTCAACCCTTCAGTAATACATATGACTCATCTGATGAATGCACTTAGGTCCATGATATTTTTTTGCAACTTAAATTCCACTTTCAGTGCAACTCTGGGCCACATCTAACATGACACATATTTCAGTTCAGCGATACGCTTAATTAGGAACCAAAATTAGGAAATGAGGTGTCATTATTCCCCCTGCAGATGCTCTGACAAACTTATGGCAAAGACAGATGCGTGCTACGAAATAACAATTTAAGTCTTGTGGCCAAACCTTCTTGAAAGTTTGGATAACACTACTGCAAATCCCTGTAGGTACCATAATTTTGGAAAAATAATTAACACTGCCTTTACTTTGCACAAAAATCACACTTTGCAGTTACATTCCCATAATGACTAGGGTTTAGAGTTTATGTTTAGTCCTTGATACATGACATAAGGTTGCTGAAGCAAAACTGCCACAAAAAAAAAATTATCGTCATGCTCATTTTACACTATTTTCAAAAGTATAAATGTCAGATGATGACATTATTAGAACAATTAATCAAGAATATTGCTGTTATACAGAAACGTGTTCATCAAAGTAAAATTTGTTGTGCCCACAGACAGGAATCCTAAACCAGTTTCTAAAATACTAAAGGATCAGAAAATAATGTATACCAGCTTAAGTATAATGGTTAACAATCACAAAAAGTAAACTTACAGGTATGTGCAAAGTACAATGATTATAAAAATGATAATGCATTTAAAAAATGTTGAAGGGTGTGACAGAATATGTAATTCATTAATCATCTTATAAAGTTGCTAGAGTATTAAAAAGATGGTTCAAGTCAGCGATGAGCTATGCATCATCAGACTGGAGACATTTATGTGGTTTGGAGGCCCATACCTGTAAGTGGCCTGTGGAGCCACTTCGAAAAATATTTTTAAAAAAGTTGTAATATAAAGTAGCAGTAACTGTAATTGGTACAATAAAACATTAAAATTTAATGCCTACCTTAAAGAAAAGTTAATGATTATATGGAACGAAAATAAGCATTTAAACAATACTCCTGTTCCAGGTGATGGAACTTTTTTCTGAAAGAAGTGTCTGAGCAAGTCACACTCTTCTTCACACAGAATAGTGCCCCAGCAACCTAAACTAGGCCTGGTCCTGCTTGTGGAAGCTGCTTTACTAGTATGCCTTTAGTCGTTTGCTTTTCCCACCTAATACAGAGGCTTATTTTAGTACTGTCACCAGCACCTTAAGAGTGCAAATTTCAAACACCAGTGACTTCCTTACCTGTTACTCTTCTGTTTGTATAAAGTTGTGATCAAAAGTAACAGTTTTTATGTTTTTCATAAAGAATCTTTATTTATTCATCAACATGAACTTTGGTCCCTTCAAAATAATCCACCCCAGATATTATACATTTGTGTCAGCACTTTCTCCACTTGCAGAAGCGCTTCTGGAGTTCATTTTTCATTGTGGTGTTCAGTTCCTTCGATGCTTCTGTTTTTATCTGACCAACAATGGCAAAACGAGATCCTTTCATGGTTCTCTTCAGCTTTGGGAATAGAAAGAAGGCACAGGGGGGGGGGGGGGGGCACATCCGGTAGTGGCTGAGGCAACGTAACGGTTTTGTTTTTTGCCAAAAAATCATGAACAAGTCTTGAGGTGTGAGCATTAACATTATCGTGATTTTGCCACAAGTCTGGTCATTATCTTCCGAATGCTTCACGCAAACAGCATGTAACTTCCAGGTAGTATTCCTTATTGCCTTACTGACCGTATGACCATACAGCAGGAAATCATGATGCATTACCCCATTGTAATTGAAGAACACAGTGAGAACAACCTACACATGTGATCGAACTTCTCAATCCCCCCCCTTTAGACATTTTTCTCTAGGATGACTGGGCCTTGGTTTTGACATCATACTCACATACCCATGTTCCGTCATCTGTTATAAACTTCTTAAGAAGTTCTCGATCACTGTCAACTTTATTCAGCAATTCCTGAATGATGCCTACATTATGTCTTTTTGGTCGAAATTCAACAATTTCAGAACAAACTTCTCTGTTGTATGTTTCATGCTAAAAACATCTGGCATGAGGGAAAGGATATGCTGGCATCACCAGCAACCTCTCTGATGATCTCTGATGATGATTCCCTCCTCAGTAACTGATGTTCCATGGTATCCAGGGTGGTTGTTGTCTAGATCTTCTCAACCTTCTTTGAAGCATTTATACCACTCATAAACTCTTGTCTTACTTATAGTAGATTTGCCAAAATTCCAAGCAACATTTTTACAGTGGTGCTGCATTTTATTTCATTTTTTCAAGCAAAATTTAATGCAAATTCTTTGATTCATCTTTCTCGAAAGTAAAAATTTGTCAAATACTAGAAAACACATACCACATTTCTGACTGTCAACAATGAACTAAATATTCAAAACAACTGAAAATGCAAACATACATCATGATGATGTGTACCAACAAGACAAAAAAATTGAAAATCCGATGTATAAAGGCCACAAAATTAAAAAATTCTCGTTACTTTTTTATCACACCTCGTATAGCCTCAATTTCACTTTGAATTACTAGCAGTCAGCCAAGACAGTTTAGAAGACAACTCTAAAAACTCTGAAAAAAAAAACATCCTGCAAAAAGAGAGTATCCAAATTCATGAACATAAACAATTCATTTATACTGAAGCAAACAGAGCTTTCAGTAACATCTGTCTGACTGCAATTATCTGCAGTCTCAGATATATATTGATCCTCCCCAGTTTTATATGTTAGTGATTCTTACTGGAACAAAGGGAGAATTCCTGCTAGGAAAGCTAGACAATAGCTTCCTTACTGTATTATAATATGATAGAACCCAATTTCTCAGAATCTGGAATATAAATGCACTTTAATAAATAAATAAATTAATTAATTAATAAATAAAAACACATTTTCATCCCACTTCAGCCCATACCCTTTCAGAGATTCATTTCAGGTTCCCTCACAGAAGTAGAATTATCCTCATATAATTGTCCTTTCTGCACTTTCTTAAGGAATTCAAGAGAAATATACAAATGCAGAAGTATTTATTATTCTCTGTGTGTCCATTTTTTCAGAGATGGCTGCAGGACTCGGATGTTTGATACACAATGTCAAATTAAACATCTTTCAGTCATCTAGTTTCAAAACTTATTTTATTTGGCTACCAGTTTCACCAATTCACTATGCCATCTTCAGGCCCCTGACCAACATGTAGGAACATTCCATCTCAGTTCTGATCAAAACAGGGCCAGTAATACTGGTATTAGTAGATTTCTGCTTGCTGTAGCGATACCTTCAACCATCATTTGCCGACTTTGAGTCAGAGATCTTCCTACATGTTGGCCAGGGGCCTGAAGGTGGCGTAGTAAATCGACAAAATTGGTAGCCAAATAAAATAAGTTTGGAAACTAGACAGGTGAAAGGTGTTTAATTTGACATCCTATATATTATTCCACCACTACAACGTACCATTTCAGAAAATGACCAGTACAAACAAATCTTGAACCTTAAATCCAGAAGATTTCATGTTCTTACAATCCTGACCTGGTGACTTTAGGTCACCTCCCCCCCCCCCCCCCCCCCCCACCACCACCACCCCATCATCTAGAGCAAGGAAGCCATTCATGGGCATAATTATGAGTCCACATAAATATTTGGGTCCATTTACAAAAAGGTCTCTGAGCTATATTCCTATCTTCCTAAGGATACATACTGTGGGGTCTAAACTAAGTGATCTGAAAGGATGTATACAACTTGGAAGAAAGTATTTTTCAGAAGTTTTAAAAGTCAGTTTTCGTGAAAGTGGGATTTTGCATTATTTCCTCAAACTTTTCAGAGGTCCTTGAACAAATTCTGGAATTAATTTTCGCTGTGCAGTAGAGTGTAGCCTCATTTGAAAATTTCTGGCACATTAAAACTTTGTGCCAGACCAGGACTCAGACATGGGACTTTTTGCCTTTCAAAGGAAAGTACTTTATCAACTAAGCTATCCAAGCAAGATTCACAGCTTTACTTCTGCCAACACCTAATCTCCAACCTTCCAAACTTCACAAAAGATCTCCTCAGTACTTTGCGGGACTAGCATTCCACTCTTCCGGGAATGCATGTTCTGCAATATATGCAGAACAGCTTATGTGAAGAACAGAATGTCGATGAGGTACTGACAGAAGTAGAGCTGTGAGGGTGGGTGATGAGTCATGCTTGGATAGCTCAGTCAGCAGAGAACTTGCCCGTGAATGGCAAAGATTCCAATTAGTGGTGGTGGTGGTGGTGGTGGTTAGTGTTTAACGTCCCGTCGACAATGAGGTCATTAGAGACGGAGCGCAAGCTCGGGTTAGGGAAGGATTGGGAAGGAAATCAGCCGTGCCCTTTCAAAGGAACCATCCCGGCAGTTGCCTGAAACGATTTAGGGAAATCACGGAAAACCTAAATCGGGATGGCCGGAGACGGGATTGAACCGTCGTCCTCCCGAATGCAAGTCCAGTGTGCTAACCACTGCGCCACCTCGCTCGGTCCAATTAGTGACCCTGTCCAACACACAGTTTTAATCTGCCAGGAAGTTTTAATACAATTAATTACTAATCTCCCAAAAATTTTTAATTTTTAAGGACACAGATGATGACAAAGACATCAGCAGTAAACTCAAGAAAAACAAGGAAACATAATCTCAAGAAAAATTGAAAATATAAATTCAAGAACAACATGAAAACAATCACATAAATTTGAACTTTGCATGTACTATACAAATTTTAACTCCGTAGCAGGAACACAATTTAACACTTACATTGGATGTCATTAATGGGGCCAGAATGTGGAAAGAAACTTGGTAATGCTTGAGTGTTCAAAACACACTTCTCATCCACAAGTTTCACAGTAACACGTACACAGTGCACCGGCAGACTGACTCGGCCACTGCTCAATGCAACCATGAAATTCCCATCTAAAATGCACATATTTACACAAAAATTAGTATCAGAAATGTTAAATGTGGAACTCCAAGCATGTAGATTTCTATTTCTCATGGAAAATGAATGTTGACAAGAAAGATTTGATCACAAGTAACATCTTTTTAAAAAACAAATACTGACTGACTGACAAGTAAATGAATGTAGACAAATTTAACTGATCCTTAGACTTGCTGTCAGGAAAAAAGTATATGTAGATCTGAAACTTTTGATGATTTTATTAATTAAAATCATTACTAGTTTCAAAATCAAGTAATGCTTTCATGTGAGAACCACAGTCATAACTTAATATTTTAAATAGTCTTTTGACTCATGACATACCAGTCTCTTACTTAATTCAGCATATTAGTGTCAAATCAGTTATCAAAGGCTTCTTTAAGTGCCTATCCACTGCCGAGTTTCTCTCGTATAAGCCTAAAAATATTTATACTGTAATGCTTTATTTCCACAGTGTCTAAGTTGGGAAAAAATACAACTAGCCATCCACATTACATTTAACCACAATTACAAAAATATAACTGTTCAATGGTTGGAGTACACAGTTGTTAAATATCACATACCAGATTTAACACACCGAATATCACATTAAGGAACATGGTCAATACCTAAGATTAGATTAGATTAGTACTTGTTCCATAGATCATGAATACGACACTTCATAATGATGTGGAACGTGTCAGGTTAATAAAAGGTGTCTATACAAGATATTACATTAGACAAAATATTACATGACACTCAATATTATTATTATTTCTTTCTTTTCTCAGACATTATGTCTGGTCAAAAATGGAAAGTGACGCGGACCTTGATCAAGCGTGACTTCCTTTTAACTGTACAGTATATGTTATATTGCATTTAGGAACTTTCGGGTAATTGAACATGTATCAATAGTCACGGATTTCTGTAGTTGTATATATAAGTTTGGATGTAGCTGTATTGCATTGATGTACTGGTGGATATTGTGTGGTATGACTCCTGTAGTTGATAGTATAATTGGTATAATGTCAACTTTATCCTGATGCCACATGTCCTTGACTTCCTCAGCCAGTTGGATGTATTTTTCAATTTTTTCTCTTGTTTTCTTTTGTATATTTGTTGTATTGGGTATGGATATTTCGATTAGTTGTGTTAATTTCTTCTTTTTATTGGTGAGTATGATGTCAGGTTTGTTATGTGGTGTTGTTTTATCTGTTCTGTTCCAGTATAATTTGTATTCATCGTTCTCCACTACATTTTGTGGTGCATACTTGTATGTGGGAACGTGTTGTTTTATTATTATTATTATTATTATTATTATTATTATTATTATTATTTTGGAGGTTGGGGAATTACCCACTTACTACATCCAAAAATTCATCTAATGAGTAGAAAGAGTTGCCATTAAGAAATTATTTTAATTTCCTTTTAAATGCTATATGGCTATCTGTCAGACTTTTGATGCTATTAGGTAAGTGACCAAAGACTTTTGTGGCAGCATAATTTACCCCCTTCTGAGCCAAAGTTAGATTTAACCTTGAGTAGTGAAGATCATCGTTTCTCCTAGTGTTGTAGCCATGTACACTGCTATTACTTTTGAATTCGTTCGGATTGTTAATAACAAGTTTCATAAGTGAATATATATATTGTGAGGCTACAGTGAAGATTTCTAGCTCTTTAAATAAGTGTCTGCAGGATGATCTTGGATGAGCTCTAGCAATTATTCTGATGACACGATTTTGTGCAATGAACACTCTTTTACTCAATGATGAGTTACCCCAGAATATGATGCCATACGAAAGCAGAGAATGAAAATAGGTGTGGTAAGCTAATTTACTCAGATGTATATCGCCAAAATTTGCAATGACCCTAATAGCATAAGTAGCTGAACTCAAATGTTTCAACAGATCCTCATTGTGTTTTTTCCAGTTCAACCCCTCATCAATGCATACACCTATAAATTTTGAATATTCTACCTTAGCTACCGATTTCTGATCGAAGCCTATATTTATTAATGGGGTCATTCCATTTACTGTGTGGAACTGTATATACTGTGTTTTGTCAAAGTTTAATGAGAGCCCATTTGCAGAGAACCACTTAATGATTTTCTGAAAAACATCGTTTACAATTTCACCAGCTAATTCTTGTCTGTATCATCGGCAAGAAGTACCAGCTTTGCATCTTCGTGAATATAGAATGGCAAGTCATTAATATACAGGGTGATTCAAAAAGAATACCACAACTTTAAAAATGTGTATTTAATGAAAGAAACATAATATAACCTTCTGTTATACATCATTACAAAGATTATTTAAAAAGGTTTTTTTTCACTCAAAAACAAGTTCAGAGATGTTCAATATGGCCCCCTCCAGACACACGAGCAATATCAACCCAATACTCCAACTCGTTCCACACTCTCTGTAGCATATCAGGCGTAACAGTTTGGATAGCTGCTGTTATTTCTCATTTCAAATCATCAATGGTGGCTGGGAGAGGTGGCCGAAACACTATATCCTTAACATACCCCCATAAGAAAAAATCGCAGGGGGTAAGATCAGGGCTTCTTGGAGGCCAGTGATGAAGTGCTCTGTCACGGGCTGCCTGGCAGCCGATCCATCGCCTCGGGTAGTTGACGTTCAGGTAGTTACGGACAGATAAGTGCCAATGTGGTGGCGCTCCATCCTGCTGAAATATGAATTGTTGTGCTTCTTGTTCGAGCTGAGGGAACAGCCAATTCTCTAACATCTCCAGATACTGTAGTCCAGTTACAGTAGCACCTTCGAAGAAAAAGGGACCAAAAACTTTATTGGCTGAAATGGCGAACAAATGTACAACTAAATGAAACTTTATAGCTCCCTTAATTCGCCGACAGATAGTGCTTAGCTCTGCCTTTTGTCGTTGCAGAGTTTTAAATTCCTAAAGTTGTTGTATTCTTTTTGAATCACCCTGTATATTAAGAACAGCAGAGTACCCAAGACCGAACCTTGCGGCACCCGATTCTTGATTGTTCCCCAGTTTGAGAAATCACCAGCTTTTTGCAAATAAGGACAAGAAAATTTTGCATTTTCCAAAACATGTGAATACAGAAACAAATTCTACATCAAAATGTGAGATTACCTAATAGAAGTTACTTCACAGCAAATCGTAAGCAGGTGAATTATTTTATCACGTATAGTTTGAAATTCTCAGTTCTGGTATTGCCCATCATCTGCAGAAGACCAAGTTCACTCAATGCTCTAGTGCCATGCCAATTGTGGGTGGCTGAATGGTCTTGCCACACAATGCAATGTAGCACTTGGCCATCTTAGAACACAGAATTGCATAAGCTGTTTGTTTTTGTTCGTTTAAGTTCAAAAATTGGTATAAGGTGGACACTTTTAATGTAGCTGTTTCAAGTGGCAGATGTTTTGAACTGTGGTTGCATTGAATATCACTAGAGGTTGGCCTGAACTACCTCATTAGCAACACACTGCCAACCTCAACAACCAGTTATGTAGTAGTGTTTCTTGAATGCTTTGTGCTGCAATTTTCTCATTGTTTTCTTATTTTGAAATGAGTAAAGCAACTAATCCTGGTCCATTGGCCGCGTGGGGTAGCCACGCCATCTAAGGTGCCTTGCCATGTTTCGCCCGGCTCTGTGTGTGTGTGTGTGTGTGTGTGTGTGTGTGTAAGCCTAGGAACCGATGACCGCAGCTGTTTTATCCCACAGGAACTTAGCACTACCACCTGGTCCTACACAAATTTTGATTAAAACCCTCACAACACTAGAAACAATCTGTCAATTCTGCTTTCACAAGAACACAGAAAATATGTATAGGCCTAGGCTGCTGTCCTGCCAGTGGGAGCTGTGGCTCATTTCCCCCAATCAGTTCTCTCTCATCTGGCAATCACAATTCTAGTTTGTTTGCACTCAGTCTTCTGCCAGTACAATACCGTACACACTCTGCAATATGGTGATGGGTAAACAAAATCTGTCATGTATTTCGACCATGCTCAAAATTCTTCCTCTAACATTCAAATAGAGTTATTTTTGGTTCTACACTAAGTACATTGTTGGTTCTATCTGTAGCATTGCCAAGTATGGACTGCACAGCTATGAATGCCCATAAAAAAGAGAGAAACCAATAAGATTAAATGAGGGATAGAATGAAATCAGAAAAAAGAAGCAAGATAGAGGAAAAAAATGCAATACACCAAAGTCCTTGTGCCACCATATGATGGTGGATCAAATGAAAACACTAAATGTGTAATAATAATAATAATAAAGAAAAACTAAGTGAAAATTTCACCAGTGATATGTCAGCCAGTAAGAATGTTCGTATCAGTGTGCCAAATGTTCACAAAAGTGGAGCATTTTGAAGGTGCACAAACACTGACACAGGATCAGTGTGTAACAGTGGCTGCTCCACTGGAACTTACATAAAAAATGGACTAGGATTTGTAACACTAAAGTCTTTCCGATCTGGCCCTCAGTAGTCTGGCATCTTAACAACCCAGCCCACATCCTGCCTCTAGCTGGCCAAGCAGAAATGAGATACACAATAATGAATTATTCTGTGCAACAATTTAGTTAGTTAATTACAATGTTAAACAATGCTATACATACGAGGAGTAGGAGGAGAAAATGATGAAGAATATGTTGCTAAAGGTTGTATGTGGAAAACTGTGAACAGACCAAATTATAACTTATGAAGAAATAATCAAAAGTGTGCAGAAAAAGAATGATGAAAGTAATGAAGGAGACGACGTAGGAGAAGAGACCATGAAGATTTCTCACCCTGTGGTGCTAAAGCTGCAGACATCTTCCTGGAGTACATTATGAAACAACCAGACACATACAGTAGTGATGTAATGCTTGTAAAGGAGTTGCGTGCCGGTGTCGCATTTCATTATTGCAACAACTAAAAATTTGGGGCATGTTTCACACTGAGTAATACTGTGGACACATTCAAGAACTGGGTTTTCTATGAAAATGAATCTATCTTAGAATTTAATAAAGTATATTCCCTATGTGTTTAAACTAAATTTCAGACACTCTCAACAATCAGGCATTTCCACTAATACGGCACCCATATGTGCAAGGAATGGGCAGATTAGTGAAAGTCTAGTGTATTCAGCTTATGCATAATGGAAGTGTGAAGCCTATTGCAGTTCACTGCAGAATTAAGGTCCGATTTTCATGGCCAATGTTCCTAGTTTGGGCCAGGAACAGACCATTTTGACTACAGAAAACACAACTGAGATGTAAAATCACCAAGTGGTATTGGATCACATAGAATCAAAATAAAAATCAGTCACAGCTGAGCAAATCACATTGCGTTCAGTTCCATCCAATAGCACAAAGTGTCTGAAAGACTCGTGTCCCAGCAATTGACTTCCAAAATTAAAACAGTGTTGATGCGTGCAAACCTTTGTACATGAAGGTGATGCCCTCCTTGCAAGGTTCATCACAGGGTATATAACTTTATCCCACTACTACCAACCAGAAATACACAGAGCAAATAAACATACGTGCTATTCCTCATCACCTAAATAAATGAAATTACAAATACAGCCATTAATAGGGAAGACTATCAATAGTCATGAAAAAGGTATTGTCTTGAAGCACTACACATCACTACTCCATCACACATAACTCAAACATATTGAGCAAAATGAGATTTTCACTCTGCAGCGGAGTGTGCGCTGATATGAAACTTCCTGGCAGATTAAAACTGTGTGCCCGACCGAGACTCGAACTCGGGACCTTTGCCTTTCGCGGGCAAGTGCTCTACCATCTGAGCTACCGAAGCACGACTCACGTCCGGTACTCACAGCTTTACTTCTGCCAGTACCTCGTCTCCTACCTTCCAAACTTTACAGAAGCTCTCCTGCGAACCTTGGAAGGTAGGAGACGAGGTACTGGCAGAAGTAAAGCTGTGAGTACCGGACGTGAGTCGTGCTTCGGTAGCTCAGATGGTAGAGCACTTGCCCGCGAAAGGCAAAGGTCCCGAGTTCGAGTCTCGGTCGGGCACACAGTTTTAATCTGCCAGGAAGTTTCATATTGAGCAAAGGTCAACAGTGACGACAACTAATGCTTGATTTCATGTAACCATTTAAAAGATACAAGAGAAGAAGTGGGTTAGGTATATTGTGTTTCTATCAATTAATGTTCATCATGTAGAAATTGGACAAACTAGCCTATGGAATGCTTGCCATCCCCATTATGGGATACAGAAACACAAAAAATAGGCTTAGTTTATGCACACACAAAGAATCACTGTAGAAAAGAAAGAAACTCTGCAGCAACTCCCAAGACAATAATTTGAAGGCAGAATGCAGTTTACTAATACGAACTTAAATAGTGGCAACTATTTATTCACAACCAATACAAAAGAGTTACATGTTTGCACCTGTTACTGTCCTTCAAAATAGTCACCAGTATTGTGTAGAACCCGTTGCCAGTGATGTGGAAGGCATAGTATACTGTTAGCAGAGCCTGTTCTGTTGATGGTGCGAATGGAGCGGTCTACTGCCTGTCGAATCTCTGGAACAGTTCTGAAGCGAATGCCACTAAGTGGTTCCTTCAGCTTTGGAATCAAATCAAAGTCACAAGGACCTAAGTCCGGGTAGTATGGTGGATGGTACAGTACTTCCCAGTCCCATCGACTGAACAGAGCAGCCACAGCTTGCGCTGTATGTGCCGACGCATTGTCGTGCAAAATGATGGGTGGGTTGTGCTGAAAGTGTCACTGCTTCTTTCGCAAAGCTGGTCGCAGGTGATGCTCCAAAAGCAAACTGTAATACTGTGCACTGACGGTCTGCTGTGGAGGAATGTAATGTGCTAGAATAACACCATCACAGTCGTACAAGAATCACCATAACTTTAGACTGCTCCATTCACACCATCAACAGAACAGGCTCTGCTAATGGTATACTACACCTTCCACATTGCTGGCAACGGGTTCTACACAATGCTGGTGACTACTTTGAAGGACAGTATACTTATATGAAGATCAAGAAATTACATTCTAAACTGAGAAAAACCTACTGAGAAATAATGATGGAGAACTGTACACCTGCTCCTCTTACTTCCTACTGGTATCACTTTCTCTATGCTTTTTCTGGCACTTTACAACTACTCAATCAAATCCATTTATAGTATTTCTCTTTCTCATTTTACATAATGATTTTATTTTCCTCTGTTTAATGTGTACTCTTTCAGCTAGCAAATTGTCTCTCATTAACCGATTCTTCTGTCACTTCTTGATAGAACAACTTCATAATTATAAATAAAAAGCATAATATTGGGTATGTTCTACAATATTAATTTATTTTTGTTAGTAATTTTTTGGCTTACAAGGCTGTCATAAGACTTTAACTGCCTATGATCATCAAAGAAGGTATATTATTCATGAACAACATTTCAAAGAATGTCACACTGCAAACTGTGTGTTCGTACCTCATTCTTGGTGTGCAGCTTCTTTTTCAATGTTATTCATGAATACTGTACCTCTGACAAGAGTCAGTTAAAGCCTGATGTGGCACTGTAAGCCAAAAACTGGTTAGCAAAAATAAATTAATACTGTATAACATACACAATGTTGTGCTTTCCATTTATACACTCTGTCTTCTTTCTCAGTGTTTTATTGGCCCTTATTTAACATATCACAGTAATACAATTTTAAGAAAAGGCCATGTCAATAGAATGCAGTGTGTGTGGTAAAGCTCAAGGGAATGTTCAGGAAACATATTTCAAATTTTCAAAATCAAGGGCCCTTGTTAACTTTTACATCAGCTTCATGAATATCATCTTTGTGGTTTTAGCTACTGACTCATTCCAACCAAGCAGATACTGCTTTCCATCCATCTATGATCAGAAACGTGACTTCCTTCAGTCGATATAGGCAGCAAATGAAATACAATCTTTAGTTTCTTGACTCAAGCAGCTGTGTAGGTGAACGTAGGATATGGCAGACATACTTCCAAATGACTTTGTTCCAGATAAATTTTATATGTCACTAGTACCTCCCCAAATACACTGTGCAGTAGCCAGAAATGTAAACAACAAAACCCAAGAGGAAGTTCGTGCAGTGATGACAGGAGATAAAAGTAAGGATAAAGATATGTAAGAGCACAGTTGGAAAAACTGGTATAAAATATGTCAATTTAAGGAGGAAGCAAGGAAGATTGGGTTTAATGTCCGTCAATATTGAGTTCATTAAAGACGGAGCACAAGCTCGGTTTGTGTTGGCCCTTTCAAAAGAACCATCCCAGCACTTGCCTGGAGCAATTTAGGGAAATCACAGAAAACCTAAATCTGGATGGCTTGATGCAGGTTTGAACTGCTGTTCTCCCGAATGTGAGTCCAGTGCGCTAACCAGTGCGCCACCTTGCTCGGTCAACTGAAGGCAAAGACATGTTGTAAGATAAGGATGCAAAATACCAGTGTGTCACAAATGATTACAATTGGTTAAGGATAAAAAGAGTTTGTTAAAGAGATATTGTACTCTATTTTTATGCACTTATCATAAAAGAGTTGTACATGGAACTCGTGGTGAAGTCTGAAATGATGCACGAGTAGAGTGAGGAAAGACTAGAATATACTGTGCACCCAACACACAGATAGAAGCATCACCTCCAAAGATAATGTTTTTGCTGTTTTGATAGACATGGCATTAACAATTTTCATGCATAGCTAAAAGCGACAAAAGATAAAATTTGCTTATTCGAGGCATGCTGCCATGGGATGGTAGGTCCAAAACTATTCACTGCTCAGGAGACTGGATAATGTTTTGTTATGTCCATCACAATTGCACTGATATAAAATTTTTGGTGCAGTGGTTTTGGGCTGACACACTCATTCCCAAACCACACACCTTGTGCCAAAATGCATGGATAGCTTCTGTACAGAAAGGTATACTTTGGGCAACAAGTACCCTCACTGACATTAGCTTGTGAGTCCGTTGTACCTGACTGACAATCGAAGTCCTCAACACAATCAATCTCCTCAAAAGATAAAATATTAAAAACACTGCCAGTTATTATTCATAGTTTCCACATCATAGTTTAGGAAGTAATAATGAAAGTGAAGGAAAAGTTTGAAGTTAGCATAGAATAGAATTGAAGGCAAAAGCGTATTTGTAGGATCTGAAATCAACCAAATGAATCATGAAAGAATTATAGAGTATTCTGTGATAAATATGTGTGGAAATAATGAAGACTGGTATACTGCAGCACTTTGTATTTGGAAAGTGAAATCATACTTCATTATCAATTACAAACACCATAATGTGCCATACAGCACAAGTGAAGAAATTGTTTTTGTAAAGCACAAACAAGTGCACAAGCTCAATTGGTAAGGAGCAACACAGAGGTCCTTAATATGTTACATAAGAACTACGTTAAGAATTGCCTTGAGCAGTTTTCTGAAAGTGCAGAAAATGTACAGCATGGTCGTCAAATAGGAGTTTAAAACCAGCTCTTCGATAAGAAATGTCTACTGATTATAGATGGTGCTTCTGTAATAAACATTAGTTAAAGAAAAAATCTTTAAATCTTTGTAATTAGAAGCAAGGAAACATGGCAAATTACATAAAAATGAGGAATACAGAAACATTTCAAGTATAGAGATACAAAGGTGTGCCAGAAGTGAAATATATTGGCAAAATATAAAAAGAACTGATTTAGGATAAGCAAAGTTAGACACATTAGCTTAAAATAAAATGCAAAGTTTGCCCTAATTAAAGGAGCATGATGCATGCTGCCATTATCAGCTTGATAATAAGTCTACATAGCCACTAGGGGACACAGCAGAAAACATCATGCTTTTTAACCTGTGGTAGGTAACCTATGCTGGTGTCAATTGCAATATTATTAACACTAAATTTTTGCATAATAGAATACTAAATCCAGAAATTGTAGGAAGACAAGAGCAGAGGTATATGGTGCATATATGAGTAGCAAAGGGTTTGAACTGTACAATAATACTTAAGCTGATCTTCCATATATAAACTCTAATTACTCATTATTAGCTAACAGGGAGCGAACCTTATTTACTTGAATAATTTTTTTCCTTAAAAAAATCAAATGTTAAATTATATGAAACCACAGTAGAGTGACATACAGTTCAGCAAATATTAATTGATAACATGTCTTACTTTTCCCAAAACATATGTCAGCTGCTGTTATCCTGCTCCGAGTCGAGGAAAGGCTTTCACTGGTGTGCAGCAAAAGAGGTACGCCCTGACCTTCTTGTAAACATATTATAGCTCCAATCATCCCTGTTGCTGTGACAACAACACATCCATCAATTGGACTCCCACCAAAACCTCTGACAGACGGTGTCAATGGCAAGCTTTTAAATTTCTCAGTGTACTGCATGGCATCCTTCATGTCAGGGACCAAATTAGTCTGTAACACAATAAAAATCTATAACCACTGGATGTTTGTAACTAGGATTGTTATTCTGTAATCAAAAGCTTAGTTTCTAATCCATGTAGGCCACAAGAAAGATTAGATAAATTTTTCATAGTTGAAGCTTCCATTTTTCGCCTACTATCATTATCACAAGAAAAGCAGGCATTTTGGAGTATTGAATGACTACATCAAGTACTAAAAAGAGTTTGACTCACAATATAGAACTTAAATTTTCTTCTAAGTTTTCATGCACAGATATACTAGAACATATCAGGACAATAACTTATGCTAAAGTACTTGAAGCTTTATCTAAATGATGGGGTTTGCATGAAGAACGTATTTCACAACCATTTTGTAACTTCAGTATTGTCCGCTCCCGGTAGCTGAGTGGTCAGCGTGACAGAATGTCAATCTTAAGGGCCCGGGTTCGATTCCCGACTGGGTCAGAGATTTTCACCGCTCAGGGACTGTGTGTTGTGTTGACCTAATCATAATCATTTCCTGACCATCGATGCACAAGTCGCCGAAGTGCACAACAGTCCAATATAATCCCAGTGCATTGGCCATTGTGTTCTATCAGACTTTACACTATTTCTGCTTCTTTCAGTGTTATTGTGGACCTCTTCATGTGGAATCAGAATAAAACTTGGTTGGTGTTACTTCCGACATTGTGTCTGTAAACTTACAATGTATTTGGCAATGAGGATTGGATTCCACACCCCATGTTTCATTTCTTTGGTTTGATACACAGCCAGCATGTCAGTGGAAGGAGTTCTTCAATGTCTCATTGAACAATGGTGAATTCTTACCAACCAGCAGCAGGTTCTCACCATGGCACTAAACAATCCAGCAGCCTTGTTGATGTGCTAGGTTCCACTGCCTCAACCTCAACCGTTTCCTCCATATTATGTTTCTGCAGAAGACTGTGATGATATGAAAAATGCCTTCGGCAACATTTTCAAGCTTTTGGAGTTGCTTACCCCAACTTGTGTAAGGTTTTACTTTTGTCACGGATTTCTTCCCGTGTTTATCACCTTTTGTCTCAGCTAGCTCCTCTTCAGAAACCTGCCAGTCTCTTTTTTGCTGAAATGTGTTAGTTGCTCTCTAATTATCACTGCAAACATACTCATGTTATTGGGGCTCACATGAAGCAGCAAATGGTCATAGAGCTTGGGCAGCAGAACTTCATGGGCTTAGTCATTGTTGCCAGTTTTTTATTGAGGATCAGCAGGACTCATATACCGATTCGATGGTTTGTGATGGTATAATACACCTGGCTCCTGATGGTGAAGTTCATTAATGTGCTTCACAATGTGGAAATCCCTCTCTCATACACACTCTGAACAGTGCTCAGTCTTTTGAAGTATCTAGGGCATCAGAAAATCAGATAGAAGCATAGTGTGTAGTAGTCACTGTTGCTTCCTCTCCTCCTCAGTTGCCATCAGTTAGCTCACGGGCGGAGGGCGGGGCGGGGAGATGACATCATGGCTGTGCAACCATGGCCTCCACATCGCATGGGGAAACTCTCAGCCTCCTTCACCAGACAAGATCACAGATGTGCGTAGAGTCTACCAAGTGTTGGCAGTTCCAAACAAACTTTGTACTGAAGTATGTGTTACGGACAAGATGTTAACAATGCAAGTAGACATGGGTGCAGCAGAAACTTTTTAAATTCTCAGAACTTTGTGGATCTTGGATCACCAGAACTGTCCCATCTCCCATCGATTGGTGAGTTACAATACCCATATTGGGACACATTTTTGCTTCCGAAGTGTACAAAACGGCTATTCAACTTTTGATCTTTCTAGTAGTGGATGATGTCAACACTAAAATCTTATTTGGGTTTGTTGCTTTCAAAATTTTTGGGTTCTCTTTTTCTGACAGAGTGCATTTGGTATTGGATTAAGTTCCATACGAACAAATGCACATGCTCTGCTCAAAATATTCCTCCCTGTTTTTGGGAGGTTTGGGGTGTGCTACTGATTTCAAGGCTCATGTCACCATGAAACCAATGGTGCACCCCCCTTTTTTTTTCATGCCCACCCAGTCCCAGTAGCTTTACTAGAGAAAGTCAGGTTCAAACTAGATCGACTTATGTCTTTAGATGTCTCTTCTAGTGAATGGTCTACCCCACTGGTAATTGTCAAAAACCTAATAGCAACCTCTGGCTCTGTGGCGATTTCGAAGTATCTGTAAATTCACAATCTCTTATTGATACCTATCTCTTATCCAGTCAGGATGAACTCTTAGTACAGCTTTCTGGGAGCAATATATTTCCAAAGTAGACTTGTCAGAAGCCTACTTGCAATTACCTCTGGATGATGATTCCAAGTATGTCCTCATACTGAATACCGCCTTCGGGTTATATCAATACCAATGGCTGCCATTCAGCATGGTCAGTGCCCCTGCCATCTTTGAATGACTTTTAGAGAAACTCACAGCCTCCATGCTGGGCTGTACTAACTACCTGGATGACATTATGGTTTCAGGTTCCTCAATACATTAACATCTGCCGAATCTTCGCGTCTTATTTATGGTACTACAGGCTGCCAATTTGAAATGGAACTTGAACAAATTACAATTTTTTTCAGTAGTCTATCATCTATCTCAGTTTTGAAGTCTCACATGTTGGCATCAAGCCTTTACGCCAGCATGTCAAGGTTGTTACAGCTCTGCCACATCCCACTGATGTCAAAGAGCTGCAAGCCGTTCTCCGAAAGATTGTGTACCACCGTATATTTCTTCCTGGTGCAGCCACACTGAGCCAGTCACTTCGTGCTCTCTTACGTAAAGATGTTCCTTTTCACTGCTCATCCACCTGCAAGTATGCTTTTACCCTATTAAAGTCAAAATTACACTCCGTACCTTGCTTGGTTATCTTCCAACCAGGCCAATCTTGTTTCATCCACAGACACCTCCCAGTACAGCCTCAGGGCAATTCTCGTGCACAACATTTGGATGGTTCCAAACACCCTATTGCATATGCTTCCAAAACTCTGAACCAGTCGCAACAGTGTTACTAGCAGATAGAAAAAGAAATCCTTGCTATTGTGTATACATTCAAAAAAATTCACGTTTTCCTCTACAGTACTACGTTTTATTTGATTACTGATGATAAATCTCTGGATTCTCTTTTCAATCTGTCGGCATCTTTCCGGACAAAGTGGTCTATCACCTGCAATGCTGGGCTGTTTTTGTCACGTTATAACTATGACATTCGTTTTGAACCCACAGCACAACACACTAATGAGGGTGCTCTTTCTCGACTGCCAACCAGCTCTCAATTCTTGATGGTGTGCTACTATTAGATAATGAAGAGTTGGCACCCAGGGTTGTGATCCCATCCCCACTGTGGTGGGACTTCATGCACTTTCGCCATCTGAATCATTGGGATGTTTCTAGAACAAAATTACTGGCCCACCACCACGTTTTGGCCGGATATTGACAATGAGATCATGCACAGTGTTATAGCCTGCCCGCAGTGTGATACCCATCATTGGTAACATGATCTTCTCTTTCCCCATGGCCTGCCTCCAACACCCCTGGGAGTGTTTTCATGTTCAGTTTTTGGATCGGTCCCTTAACTCCTTTAGGCTTGTAGTAGCTGATGCTTCCACAAAATTTCCTTATGTGGTTCATCGCCCTTCCATGTCCATGGTGGCTATGGTCACTGCTCTCTCAAAGATTTTTTTTCCTTAGAAGAATTGCCATATATGCGTGAGACAGACAGTGGCCCAGTCTGTGACTCAAGATTTTGAAGATTTTTGTACAAAGAGTGGGATTTGGCATGTTACGACCCTTCCATTTCTTCCCCAATCCAATTGAGAGGTAGAGTGGCTGGTCCATACCCTCAAAACCCACACGAAAAACTATATTGCTCAAACTTCCCCCGAGGAGGCCATCGCTAGGTTCTTAAGCTCATAAAGGTTGACTCAGTTGGTGACCACAGGTCAGTGAAGCTGCTTTATGTTCTCCCAGCAAACACCTCGCCACCCTGACACCCATTTTGCAGCAATTTCATTCAGGCTCTGACATCTGGGCCCGAGGGTTCGATCAGCACCATGAGTGGATACCAGCGATTGTCCATCACTGTCAGAGCCGCCACCTCTGTCATGTGCACCTCCGATGGCTGGGTTTCATGACATTATGACCACATGACCAACCGCCCAATGGATAGCCCTTCATCCCCGCAGCCGCCTCTGCCACCTGCGCCACCCAACACAGTGCCTCCACTTTTCCTCCTGCTCTGGTGCTATCTTTGCTCTGGGTGCTGCCGTCACCAGGTGAAGTAGCCGTAGCCATCTCCATCTCCAGAGCCCTTGTTGCTGCCGCTGCCGCCTCCACCACCATTGTCTTCTCTGCTCCCTGCTGCCTCCATCACAGGATGTGAATATGGATATAGCACCATCATCACCAGTGCTCCCTTATGGCCTCTCGCGAGAGAGTGGACACAGCACATGTCCACACCTGCAGCATTTCATACCATATTCTCCTGCCACAGGATGACAACTGCTCCAGTTACCAATGAATGCATGGCCATCTCCACAGAGAATACTTTTTCCCAAGGGAAAAGAAGTGTTGCAACTCTATTGTGTGAGTGCATGTAATCAAACAGAGTGCCATACCAAGAGCATCCATGCAAGGCTAGGGAGGTCGCATTGCAACTTGGAAAGACAGCGCAACAAGCACTGTCCCGTGTGCACAACAGCCCAGTATAAGTCCGGCACACCAAGTCCTCGGCCTCACTTATGTTTACTTGCTTACTGTATGCTCTCCTACAAGACTGTATATTAATGTGTTCCACAATTATGAGACTTTTTTACTGTTCTATATTTAATTCAGTGTTACCGTGGATCTCTTCATGTGTAAGCAGAATAAAACTTGGTTGGTGTTACTTATGATACTGTGTCTGTGCAACTTCACAACACGTAACACTTACATTTATGTAGGTTGTTTACATATTTCTCTTTTTCAGAAATGCTTTTCTTCCTATTAACAATTTGCATTTTATATGCTCTCTACTTCGGTCATCATCAGTTATTTTGCTGTTCAGAAAGCAAAAATAATCTACTACTTTTACCTTGGCATTTCCTAATTATTTCCCTCAGCATCACCTGATTTAATTCAACTATATTTCATTGCCCTTGTTTTACTTCTGTTGATATTCATCTTAAAACCTCTCTGCAAGGCACTAATCCATTCCATTCCATTCCATTCACTTGCTCTTCTAAGTTCTTTGCCATCTCTCTTAGAATAAAAATGCCATCAGTAAACCTCAAAGCTTTATTTCTTCTCCCTGAACTTTCATTCTGTCTCCAATTTTCTCCTTGGTTTCCTTCACAGCTTGTTGATTAACACTGGGGATAGTTTATAACCAAGTCACACTCCCATTTCAACAACTGTTTCCCTTCCATGTCCTTCAACTTTTATAACTGAAACCTGGTTTGTGTAAAAGATGCAAATAACCTTCCATTCCCTGTATTTCGCCCCTGCTACCTTTATAGCTCCAAAGAGCGTAGTCCAGTCAACATTGTTAAAACATTCCTCTAAATCTAAAAATTCTACAAAGTCAGTTTTCCTTTCTTCAACCTATCTGCTAAGATAAGTCGAAGGCTCAATGTTGCCTCACATGTTGCAGTGTTTCTTGAGAACCCAAATAGAACTTCTGTGCAGTCAGCTTCTATCAGCTTTTCCATTCTTTTGTATAATTAGTGTCCGAATTTTGCAATCATGACTTATTAAACTGATAATTCAGTAATTTTGAAATGTGTCAATACCTGGCTTTTTTGGAATTGGAATCATTACATTATTCTTGAAATCTGAGAGTATTTCGTCTGTCTCGTATATATTGCGTGCCACGTGAAATAATATCTTAGAATATTGTCTACTCCAGTGGTCTTGTTTCACCTTAGGTCTTTCAATGCTCTGTCAAATTCTTCTCACACAATCAAATCCCTCATCATATTTTCATTTACTTCCAATTCCCTTTCTGTAATACTGTGTTGAGGTTTATTTTGCTGGCATAGCCCTTCTATACATTCCTTCTAACTTTCAGCTTTCCCTTCTTTGCTTAATACTGGTTTCTATTTGAGGTCTTGACACTTACAGGCTATTTCTTTTTCTCCACAGGTCTCTTTAATTTTCCTATAGGCAACATCTACCTTCCTGAAAAGTCCTATATGCTTCTACAGCCTTGAATTTGTCTCCTAGCTACATCTGCTTCGCCACTTTTCACTTTCTGTCAGTCCCACTGTTTAGACATCTATAGTCTCTTTTACCTGCTTTATATGCTGCAGTTACATATTTTCTCATGTCATCAATTAAATTCAATATCTCATGTGATATCCAGGGATTTCTACTAGGCCTTGTCTTTTTACCTATTTGATCTTTGCTGTCTTTACTATTTCATCCCTCAACGCTACCCATTCATCTTCTACTGTATTCCTTTATTATGTTTCAATCATTGCCTAATGTTACCTTCGAAACTCCTAATAACACGTTTCTCTCAGTTTGTCCAGATCTCATCATCTTAATTTTCTGTTTTGTTCCAATTTCTTCAGTTTCAATCTGCAGTTCATAACCAGTAAATTATGGTCAGAGTCCACATCTGTCCATGGAAATGTCATATAGTTTACAACCTGGTTCTGAAATACCTACCTTACAATTATATAATAAAATTCCCGAGAAAAAAAGTGAAGCACCACGGAGACATGGCCAAATGTCAATGTAGCTCCTAAATGTACACACCATTGACAGGTATGTAAATGATTACAGGTGCAATTCTCTGTACCATGTAGAATGGCCATCAGTTTGCATTAGTGTTGTTCGTATTTAGAGCTGTTAGCATACCAGGCAGGTATGAACAGTGTCAGATGTTGAGTGATTAATGTGAAGGACATGCCATATACTCATCTGAAAAACCGCTATCAGCTCCGGACAGAGATTTAAAAAGGCATCACTGTGGGTCTCTGTTTGGCTGGCTGGTCAAATCGTGCTATATCCAAATTTGTGGAGCATACAGATGTGATGTCAAGCTGAAAGGGAGTGTGAGGGCAGACATACCTGTAGTCAGTGTTCCGTCGACCAAGTCTGATCACCACAAGGGAGGATTGTGCGCCAAGCACATCGTAACCCCTTCACTTCTGTGCCTGCCATCCAACAGCAAGTGATGTGTAATCCCATCCCATAGGTCAAAGACTAGCAGCAGCCAGACTACGGAATTACCATGTCGTGTAGGCTGCCATTAACAGACCCGCCAGGATAGCCGAGAGCGCTAACGCGCTGCTTCCTGGACTCGGGTAGGCGCGCCGGCCCCGGATCGAATCCGTCCGGCGGATTAACAACGAGTGTCGGTGTGCCGGCCATCCTGGATGTGGTTTTTAGGCGGTTTTCCACATCCCGCTAGGTGAATACCAGGCTGGTCCCCACATTCCGCCTCAGTTACATGACTCGCCGACATCTGAACACGTTCGAACTATTCCATGAATTACACTAGACGCAGACAGCTAGGGTACACTAATTCCGTCCCGGGGGGTACAGGGTGGCGGCAGGAAGGGCATCCGGTCACCCCTTCATCTTAACCTTACCAAATCCGTTCCTAACAATGCTGACCATGCGTCAGTGCAGAACATGGCACCAGTGAAAGAAAGATAGAAAGTAGGCTGCCGTTAACACTCCAACACAATGGAGTGGTGTCGTTACCAGTAAGTATGGACTGCTGATGAATGGTATCTGAAATGAATTGTGGTTCTGCTGCCCAGGATGACCATAGTCAACAATTATAATAGTGACCTGGGGAGGGGTCCCATTTTTCCAATGTTTTGGAGAGGCATAGTAGCATTACTCCTGGTGTCCTGCTGTGGGGAACCATCGGATATGACTTCAGGTCATGTCTCACAGTGACTGAGGGAACTCTGACAGCACAATGGTCATCCACATATGGCAGGTGTGTCTCTGTGAACTGTCTGTGTGATGCTGAGGTACTTCCATTTCCAGAAAGATCCCTCAATCTGTTCCTGATAGAACATGAGTAGGGCCAGTTCAGAGCTCAACTCCATCCCAGTGACAGTATCCAGGATATCAAGGACCAGTTACAAACGCTATGAGCCAGCTAACCTCAGGAGAGGATACAGTGGCTTTATGACACCTTTGTCAATTGAATCAGTGCATGCATCCAGGCCACAGGGGGTGCAACATCACAGAGGTCTGCGAGCTCATACTGCCAAATTATTTATAAATCTGGTTTGATTTTGTAATCACTGAAATAAGAAAACCCCTGTAATTTCATTTCCTCCGTCCCTTCTGGGTGCTTCACTTTTTTTGTCAGGAAGTGCATATCCGAAACTTTCCTGTGTCTTAGGTTCTCTTCCACATATACAACTTTCTTTAAAGATTCTCAAACCAACTGTTTGTGATGATTAAATTACGTTCCATGCAACATTCTATCAGGCAGCTCCCCCTTTCATTCTTTTCCCCCACCTGTGTTCTTTTACCCTTTTTTTCACCCTCCCCTCATGGAGCTGAACAAGAACTGATCTCAAGATACTAATGGTGATTAATAGTTTGTCCTTCACGAGTCCGGTGAAGATACAGAATCCTGTGAATATTGAAAAAAATGGACTCTTGATTTGCTCATTTGAGCACTCAGTGAAGTTGGGCCCTTCCAATGCATGGACTGGTGCTTAGTTTCTGATCACATAAATGAAAATCCAAGATTTGTCACATGTTATCACTCTTTCCAAGAAATTAGGATCATTTTCAATAGTATTCAAATTGTCAGTACAAATATTTTCATGAATTCTGATTGAGAGAATTTTCAGTCCCAGTTTCGTACACCCTTTTCTCTTTTTAGACTGCTTATGTAAAATTTGCCTTACACATTCTTTGTCAATTCCTACAGTTTCAGCAATCAACTGAATGCTCAATAGACAGTCAGTTCAAATGAGATAGCCTACTTTTTTTATATTTTCATTCATTTTTTATGTTGAAAGGCCTCCTAGGTGTGAGGCATCTTCAACATCATCTCAGCCATCTTGGAAATGCTTGAACTACTCAAAAACTCGCATACTTGATAAACAGTCTTTGCCATACACTTGTTTTACTAACAGATAGGTTTCAGAAGCAGTTTTTCCAAGTTTAATGTGAAACTATACAAAAATTTGTTGCTCTATTATTACACTTATCATTTTTCTGGCAAAACAAAGTAATAACTCTTACACAAATGAAGACCGCAGCCACACTGATTTGTTTATAGACATGGCATTCAACTGAGAAGACTTCACGCTTCACGGCTACTGGTCGTTCATCTTTGGTGCATGAGTACTTACTTTGTGATATCAGTCCCATTATTTTATAGCCACATCTCATAGGTTCCTAAAAGGGGCAGCGGCTTTTTCAATTGCTGAAAAGGGCAACAGTCCAGATGTTGACTGATCTAGCCTTGTAACATTAACAAAAGAAAACTACAATCATATTTCTGAGGGCAAGCAGATTTACTGTATAATTTAAAGATGATGACATCCTGTCGAATAAAATATTCCAGAGGTAAAACAATGTCTCATTTGGATCTCTGGGCAGGGACTATTTGGGAGGATGCCATCAGGAAAAACCGATCTGACATTCTACAGATCAGAGTGTGGAATGTTAGATCCCTTAGCTGGGTATGAGGGTTAGAGAACTTGAAAAGGGAGGATAAGATGAACTTAGATACAATATAAAATAGTGAATTGGTGGCAGGAAGAACAATATTTCTGGTCACATAAGTGCAAGGTTATCAACACAATATTGAATAGGAGTAACACAGGAGAGGGTCTAATAATAAATAATTAAATAAGACTGTGGCTGAACTACTATAAATGCATTATCAAAGTCACGGCAGAAAAAAAGCCAACACCCCACAGTAGTACAAATACATAGCCTACTTAGCTCCACAGATGAAGAAAAACTTAAAAGAATATGAGATAATAATATGTTGTATTAATACTATAAAAGACATTATTCAGTTCATTAAGGAGGTGCAATTTAATAGTCATAGGGGACTGGAATTCAACAGTAGGAAGAGGAGGAGAAGGAAAAATTGTACAAGAACACATAAGAGGGGAAACCCACTGGCAGAATTTTGCACATAGCACAATTTAATCAATGCATCCATTTGGTTTAAAATCCATGAAAGAAGGTTGTAGAAATTTAGGAAATTAACAAAATGGGACCCTGATAAACTTATCAGAACCAGAAGTTGTTGCGTGTTTCAAAAACAGCACTAGGTAATGATTTATTGAAACAGAAGACAGGAATAAAATAGACGATGAAAGGGGTTCTTTGAGAAATTGAAATAGTGAAGGCAGCAAATGATCAAATAGGAAAAAGACATAGGCATACAAGAAATTGGATAAAATATTAGATATTCATTTCTAGCATAACTGTACAGATAAAACATTTGCTAGCTAAATGGTAGCAGGAGAACAAACATATTACCGTATTTAAATTTGCAAGGTTTCAGAGCCAGTGGCTCATTTCTGGCAGAAGTGTTGAAGGGGAAGGAAGATGGGTGAAAGAGAAAAGGACTAGTGAGGTTTAGGAAATGGGGAGAGTTCAGAAAAGTCACCCAGGAGTCCAGTTCAGGGGAGACTTACTAGACAGGATGAGAATGAAATCTTGCTTGTTGGGGATTGCAATGGACGAGATTTGAAAACCTGAGAGCTTAAAGCTGGAACATAGGGTAATACGCAAGGCAGAGATTACTGGAAAAAACATCATGCGCGATTTCATAAGAGCAGAAAGTTAAGTACATTAGTTGTGACTTTGGTGCCTGTTTCACCACACGTGCCATCTGGATTCTTCCCCTAGACACCAGTTTCTCAAAACTCCACGGGTGGGAATTGGCATTACAGCGTGCCCTCAATTCTCACCACCCAACTGGTCTTAATGTATGTTAATTTTTTTGGTCTTATAATTTCTTCACAATAACTATTCCTTTCTTCAGTCTCTTTTAGTTTTCTGTATCTTTTATTTTCTGACCTGTCTATCTCTCCACCACCACCACATAAAATGCACTAAGCTTTGTGCTCGTATTAACCTATGAACAATGACTCTTCAGTAATCTCTGCCTTGCACATTACCCTATCTTCCATCTTTAACCTCTCAGGTTTTCAAATCTCATCTGTTGCAGTACTCAACAATAAGTCTTTCCTTCTCATCCCGTCCATTAAGTCTCCTATCACCTAGTGTTCTGGGCAGTTTTTCCAAACCCTCCCCATTTCCTAAACCTAACTAGTCCTTTTCCTTCACCCCTCTTCCTTCTCCTTCAACCATTATGCCAGAAGCAGGAGCCACTAGCTGTGAAAGCTTGTAAATGTAAATACCTTTGTATGTGTGTTCTCCTGCTGTCATTTGGTGAGCACATTTTTATCTACCTAGTTACATTATATTTTCAAAAATTGATTATTTTTATAGGTATTGCATTTGACTGACAATAGGGGAAAATATAAAAATGAACCCGGCAAAAGGGAACACAGTCTAAAAAAATGATAGTGACAGGAAGAACATACTGGCATACAAAGAACAGTTAGAGGAGAAATGCAAAGCTGTAGAATCATGCATGACTTGGGAAATACAGATGCCGCCTGCATGAAAATAAAGACAGCTTTGGGGAAAAGACTATATCAAGAGTAGATATGGCAAAGCAGTACTGAGCAAAGAAGGAAGAGAAGAGGAAGTAGATGAAAAAGACATAAGAGAAACTGTACTGTGAGAAGTACTTGAAAGAGCACTAAAACAACTAAACTGAAACTAGGCGTCTACAGTAGACAAAGCTCCCTCAGAATTATTGAGATCCTTGGGAAAACCAACCATGAGAAAAACATATGAGCAGAGGAATGTAATAACCCTAATTGCTAAGGATGCAGTAGTTGACAGGTGTGAATATTACAAAACCATCAGCTTAATAAATTATAGTTGCAAAATACTTACATTTATTATTTCCAGAAGAGCAGAGAGACTGTCAGAGGAGTACCTTGTGTAAGATAAGTTTTGGTTCCACAAAATCTTAAGAACACACACACACACACACACACGTGCGCGCAATCGAAAATATTGACTGTACGACTTCTTTTAGAAGATACACTGAAGGAAGGTAAACACGTATATTTAAATGAAGTTTTTGACAATGTTGATTGGAATATATTCTTTGAAATTTTGAAGGTAGTAAGGCTAAAATATAGGGAGAAAGAAACTGCTTACCACCTTTACAGAAATCTGATTGCAGTTATATGAATCAAGTGACAAGAAAGGGAAGCAGTAGTTCATTATTCAGTCTGTACACACAGCAAGCAGTAAAGGAAACCAAGAAGAAGTCTGCAAAGGGAATTAAGGTTCAGGGTGAAGAAATACAGAAATACAACTTGAAGGTTGTAATTCTGACACAGATGGATAAGGGGTTGGAAGATTAGTTAAATGGAATGGATAATGTATGAAAAGAAGTATAAGATGAAGATCATCAACAAATATAAAGCAAGGGTAAAAGAATGTAACTGAATTAAATTTAGTGATACTGAGGGAATTAGATTAGGAGGAGAGACATTAAAGGAAGTACACAAGATTCGTCATTTGGGCAGCAAAACAAATGGCTGCAGTAGAGATGGTAATAGTGAGAAAAGCATTTCTGGGGAAGTGAAATATGGTAATATGTAACATAAATTTAGCAGTTATGAAGTCTTTTGTGAATGTCTTTGTCTGGATTGTAATCTTGCACTGAGGTGAAAAGTGGGCGATAAACAGTTCTGAGAAGAAGAAAATGAAGAGGTGCTAAATCGAATTTGGAAGAGAAGAAATTTAAGGTACAATTTGACTAAAAGAAGGGGTAAATTTAAAGGGTACACAGTGTGGCATCAAAGAATAGTCAGTAAAGT
Source organism: Schistocerca piceifrons (assembly GCF_021461385.2). Taxonomy (NCBI): domain Eukaryota; kingdom Metazoa; phylum Arthropoda; class Insecta; order Orthoptera; family Acrididae; genus Schistocerca; species Schistocerca piceifrons. Next base: position 802,398,938 of record NC_060149.1, read on the forward strand.
AGTGGAGGGAAGGGTGAAGAGTAAAAAGTGTAAAGACCTGACTACAGTAAACAGGTTCAAGTGGATATGGCTTACAATAATTCTGCAGTGATGAAGACCCTTGCAAGGGATAAACTAGCACTGAGAGCTGCATCAAATCAGTCTTCAGACTAAAGATCACAACAAAAATAACAACAACTGATTTGTATTTAATCGTCTTGTAAATAATTCGCAGAAAATTTTCTGTCGTGAGTTGAAGGCAGTACAATTAATAATTTACAAGAAAATAGAGTTTTTCATAATTTCGAGTTCTGACAAAATACAGAATCTACAACCCTGGAATTCTTATAACAGTATGTGTATTTAAGTATGAAAGCTTCATACCGAAGAGTATATTTAATTATTTTCTGTATTTTCCAGTTTGTGGAAAGTGTGTATTTGTGATATAAAACCACTAAAACATTACAGACTATCAACGGACTATTAATGGCCAAAAACTATAATTGTGAGATAGAAATTTCAGTACCATACTTATAACACAACAAGCAACCCGGCCCGGCTTCATACAGGCAGCATTAAGTTTCCATGGCCAGATGACTTGTGTGGCACAGCATATTTTCTTTGGGTCCAATGCATAGAGTTATGAATACATTTCAGAGCAACATTAAGTAATTAAGTATCATCACTAGTTTAACTTGTGTCATTGACCCATAAGTTGGGTTTCAGAGATGTTATTGGTCTTCTTTGTGATAAGAAGATGTCTTTTTCACCTGAAATCAAAGCTATACTGCACAATGGTGAAGCCAGTTGCATTACAAAGTTCCAAGTGTTGGCCCACACCTAGAAGTGCTGAACACTCACTACATGTCATGGAAATACAGATACTGAGAAGATCAGTAGGCACTTCCCTGCTCAACCACATCAACAGAACAATAATCTGATGACTAGCTGGAGAGACTCCAATCAATGATAAGATGCAAGAACAGAGACTTTGGTAGTATGGCCACATCATACAGGCACCACCTACTTCCGTCATCAGCTCAGCCCATCATCTTGCTGTCAAAGGCCAGAGACAATGCGGCAGACTTAAATTATGGTGGCTCAACACTATAAACACAATTTAAGATCAAGAAGGCTAAATCCAGAGGAAGCATTAGGCCGTAAGAACTGGCATGCATTGACCCAAAGAGCAGACTCAGTTCTAAAGGGATGATGCTACGAAGAAGAACAAGAACAACTTACAAAATGTAAGCAACACACAGCAGGAAAGTTGTCTGGAGACAATTATGTTGTGTGTTCCATACTGAATTGGCATTTCGAGCGACATCTCATGGCAATTATGTGAGCACATCGTGATGTAAGTAGTATGTTTACAAGCAAAGTTAAATATTGTATGCTAATCATCGATGCATTTGCAAATGTGAATGATTCAATATGCATTGAAGACTGGCTGAGGTGGCACAAATAAAAGAAATAAATAAGGAAAAACACACATGATGTACATGTTTGGTTCATTTTACAGCACTTATCTTGTGATGCTTAGTACACACTGTGATGCATTTTTGAGATTCATTGCCATAATTCTTTGTCGCCGATTCTTTATGGCAGACTACTTCACCATGCCACACAAGGAACAGAGCCCACATCAAGGTTTGATTCAAGGAAGGCAGAAAGCTGAAATTTGAGTCATATGCTGCACTGTTGACAGACTGTAATGTATGTAAATGACACAAAGCTGCTGAAGTAGTTTATCAGAAAATGCTTTACTTGCAGCATAAAAAATAAACCACCACATATTTTGGATTCACTTGTTTTTTCACTATGCAGTTATTCTCAAACAATTGTAAGGAAACTATTGGGTAAAAGAATATTCTATTATTTCAAATTGTAAGTCTCACGTCACAGCCTGATGATGATGTGGTTATCTTTTTGTTATTGCTCCTATTTATTATGATACTTCAGAGTTCATTAATTCACTGCCCATTGTTTTAAAAATTTACAGTGCATTAAGAGAGTGAATTGCGACTGCTAATCTGATGGAAGGAGAAATTGGCAGTTTGAAATTGTCATCACATTTCAAAATGCGTATCTCCACGTCATAGAGAGGTAAATGCTAGGTTAAAAGCCAGAGTGAAAAATGTGACCCAGCTGGGATTTCATCCCACAATCTTTTGGCTTCCAGCCACACACTCTACTGCTACATCACCACACCAGATACGAATTACATCTTGCTTGCTGTCTTCTTGAGTCACTGCTGCTCTCTTGAGTTATGGCAGCTGTTCACTAGGTGGTGATGGCATCATTTCTGCAACTTAACTTTAATTCATCACAATTCTGACAATTTGCACGAAATATTTATAAATTATGTACAAAAACCTTCCCTGCAAATCAGTGTAGCTATCAGTCAAAACCAGATCTAAATCCCTACAATAGTTCCCGAGACTAGCCAGCATACACAGATGAATGCAAGCAAGTGGCTTCAATTAACATACAGAGAGATAGAGAAGAGATATAATTAAGCTGTACCAATTTGCATGTTTGTAAACACAGTTATTCAAGTTACTGAGAGTTTTGAATCAGTACTTTGCCCGCCCCTGGTAACTGAGTGGTCAGCGCGACAGAATGTAAATCCTAAGGGCGCGACTGCGTCGGAGATTTGCTCCACTCAGGGACTCGGTGTTGTGTTGTCCTAATCATCATCATTTCATCCCCATCGACGTGCAAGTCGCTGAAGTGGCATCAAATCAAAAGACTTGCACCCGGCGATCGGTCTACCCAACAGGAGGCCCTAGCCACACGACATCTACTCTATCAGTACTTTCAGAACTGAAAGTCTACAAAAGTTCCATTTGAAGAATTGTGTGTTATGTATTTATAAGAGTGACTAATTCTAATTAACTTGATCATATCAAGAAAACCGTACTGTAATATGGTAAAATTTGGCATTAACATAGAGTCCCAATTGTGAAAGCTATTTACTTTTTTGTATGATGTGAACAAACTTTCTTAGCCTCCTGTAGAGGGCTTGTGGCAAGAAAATTGAGTGTTCCATCTGCCTTCCATGACCACAAATGACATTCAAATTGTTCTGGAGCAGTTGGTGAGTCCATGCCACGTAATGTAGTCAGTCTATGCCAGGCAGTCAATGTGATTAGTTCATGCCAGTCTGCACACTACTGTTGTTATAGAAGTTATAAACACATATCCCAATGCCTGTTTCTAGTAAATGTCATATTGTGGACAGGGCAGTGCTAATGTCTAATATCTGATAGACGTTTATAAAACTGATTGCTCTGACTGACATTTCTAAGATTTTGGAAAGTGACTTGCAAAGCAGAGTATCTCAGACCTGGTATTAATTATTGTGCACCATCTGCATGTGATACTGCGAGGCAAGCAGAGTATTATACTTTTCCACTTTTAGGACAAGTAACACAACTTGTGAACTGACAAGTCAATAATTATTTCAATTAGCACAGCTGGAACACTATCAGACTTTCCACTCAGTAACGTGCGAGGTCCTGCTTGTTTGTGTAAATGTGGACTTCCGAGACTGACTATATTTCAATTTCACCAGGTCCAGCTTCACATTATTTGTTGAAAAGTTTATCTTATTACCAACTACTTTTCAGTAGGTTGTATTTTCCAGGAGATGAAATGTCAATAAGTGAAGTGAAGATTACTTTTAAGGCCCCCTTAAGCAAGCAGACTTGTTTGTTAAATGCGTCCTTGTTTAGTTGTGGATTTGTCAAACAAGCCTGCGCATGTACAAAAAAGTTTGTCAGCTTAACCTTATTTTGAAGCAGACATTGTTTGTGTTTATGAGTATTTTGACAGTACTGAGAATGGCCACAAATGCAGACTAAGCAGTTCTGACATTCACTTTGGCACTGTGTTTAAAATGGAATAAGAAATCAAGATGCTGGTCTAGGGAACAGCTTAAAGTGAGGGAGAGAAAGAGAGAGAGAGAGATTTACCTTCAAACATCTGCTAAAGGAAATATTACTCTCAGAGCGCCATTAACACATCAATATTCTCTGGACGGAGAATGAAACTTCTAAAAACTTGTTACGGCCCTGTCAAATTCACTACAGATGGATCACACAAGCTGTACACATACTAAGAAAGCTTCTGAATTTAACCTTACTTTCGAAGCACACACTTTTTGTGTATGCTGTATTTTGGGACTATTGAGTCATCAGTCTTCTGAATGATTTGATGTGGCCTACCATGAATTCCTTTCCTGTGCCAACCCCTTCATCTAAAAGAAGAACTTGCAACTTACATCCTCAATTATTTGCTGGATGTATTCCAGTTTCTATCTCCCTCTATAGTTTTTACTCTCTGCAGCTCCCTCTAGTACCATGGAAGTTATTCCTTAATGTCTTAACAGATGCCCTATCATCCTGCCCCTTCATCTTGTCAGTGTTTTCCACATATTTCTTTCCTCTCCAACTCTGCTCACAGACTCCTCATTCCTAACCTTATGCCTACAAATACAGATAAAGTATTTCTAACACTGACTCTGGTAGTGTGTTTGAAGAAGAACAAGAAGAAAACATGACTCTTGCCTTGGGATTTTTTTTTAAATTAGAGAGAGATATACACATGAAAACCCGTTAATGGGAATTTTACACTCAGGACTTGTTGATTACATCTAATTTCTGTGGATGGACAGTGAAACATTTAATAACTTATTTAGAGTTACTTCACCATCACACTGAAAAACAAGATGTATGTACGTGAAAATTTATTCTCTTTTCCTTGGTCCTACAATCACATTTCATTAAAATACCACAAGATGAGAACAAATTGCCCACATCATCCATAAAAGAACCCAAGAACTTTAATTACTTTTATTTCATTACACTCCAGCTTTTATGTCCTAATGCTGATTTTGTTCATAACCTCTTCCTGTATAATATATGGCGGGGAAAGATGTAACTGTCATCGCTATTTTGTTTTTATCCTTGATTGAAGTTTCTATATTTGTACAAACCATACAGTGGGACACATTGTAATTAAACAATTTTTCACTATACATATGCAACAAAACATCTAACAAACTACATTCGCCATCTTGTCAAACTTCCCGTCAATCAAAATTTCTCGCAAACATGTCAAACATGATCTATGCCTGACAAACACATCAAACAGCACCATACATGGTCAAGTATAGTTAAGTTTGACAAAATGTTTGATCACTTAGGGGGACCTTTAGACTAAGTTCAGGCGATTTGCTGGCCCTTGTGTGGGTGGCAAAAAAAACCTTTAGGCAGTGGAGAGTAAACACTGAGTAGAATTAACTGCTTAAAGGGAACTGGCCATGGTCAGTTGTAATCTACTGAACTGTAACTGATTTTCCACTTCCCAAAGTGAAATAGCAAACTTCCAAGAAAGACAAGTTGCCACTTCACATACTGGCTCTTGTAGACCTATTTTAGACTCAGTGTTTCTATGTATGTTACTGACCTATTTTTCTATTTTTATGTAGAAGGAGAACAATGTAAAAACTCCAAGTTAACCATTGTTTTTGTGTAGTAGTTAAAATATCCTTTGATAGAATCCTAAACACCTGTAGCATTGAATAAATAATTGAAAATTTCTGTCATCGTGCACTATATCATCAATCAAGGCTAAAGGACTACTTCAAATGAGGTTCGTACATCAGTAATGTTACAAGCACTTCTGAATTTCATTTTCATTTGTGTGTATTGTTTATAATGAAGGTAGCATTTAATCAGTGTATAGCTGTTTTTCAAATCTCCAATGGCCTGTGCTGTATCATTTGATGATCACTCACTACTGTTTCACCCAATATACGTAGCAAACAGATGAGTTAATGAATTATACTAAGAGTACAGACCAAGTTAGAAAATACTGAACCCAACAGGAAGCAGCAAAAATAAGTAGTTTTATCACAAAAAGTTTGAAAAATCATCATATTATCAGTAAAAGATAACAATAAACCAAACTTTCTATGGAGGACAAAAAGATGAATATTTGTGCCAAACAAATGGTTCTTTGCTAAGTAGAGAGATATGCCAATCTTATTGAAATTTGAATTTATGATCAACAATAACAAATAGTAGCAACTATTACTCACCTTTTTCCCATTATGAAAGAATAATGCTGAAAGAATGTGTTCACCAGGAAAGGATACAGTACCAAGGCAAACCCACTCATTTAACAAATGGTCTTTAAAAGTCCATAACTGAACATTCCCATCTACATCTGCAATCTGAAAAAAAATGAAAATTAGAAAATATGGCTCAGTTTTTAAGACATTAAGACAGACCTTATCAACATTTTGTGCTCTGAAAGTTAGCACCGTAACTGAATTTAATATTCATTCTCTCATAATACTCAGTAGTGACTGAAAGTTACACATCACAACAGAAGAAATATTTTTAGCCTAAAAAGGGAAGTATTCTGAGAAACCTGTTAACATAACACACATTTCAAACTACAACATCAGTTACTTGTGTTCTCCATATCATTTGAATACAGTTGATTGCTATTTCCCATGAGCCCTGCAGGAAGCCGCTACCCTTAAGAGAGAGAATTTCCGAGATCAGTTTAACCTAAGACTAGGGATTCAACATAATAATAATTACATATGACAAGTTAAAACTGTGTGCTAGACAAACGTGAACCTAGATACCTGCCTTGTGCTACCTACCAACTGTGCTATCTGGTCCACTCTAGGAGACACAAAGCTTCAATGTGCCAAAAGTTGCTCAACATTCTTCCAAATTTCGTATAAGTTCTCTCGCAATTCTGTGGGCCTAACTGATATGGGAGAATGCTCCATGATGTTTGAACATTAATTTTATTTATTCCATCAAGTAACTACTGTACTGAAAGGCCTCTTTATGAGACTGCTGTTTGTAAATATGAGCATTATACACTATTACACCCAAACTAGGATAATGCTTATGAATTAAGAATCTGTGTTTTACTGTTAAATTCCTTGGATTATACATATTTAACTTTTTCAAAAAATAATATATGTACCTTTTCCTCAGAGACTATTTAACAGATTTCTACAAAATTTTCTGTGTTTAATCTCTATGCATATAGTAAGCTTCTCTCATGAGGTTTTTTGAATATATGGAATAGGAGAATTTTAATAATTTTTCAATTATAATTCTGTAAGTATAATACAAAATATAAGCAAAATTCCAAGCACTGTGTCCCATATCTCGGCTTACACTCAGAATTTCAAAATTTACTCGAGATAACATTTATTGGGTTTATAGAAATAAGTGTACAACATTTCATAATTATAGCCTTTATAGATTCCGAAAAAAAGGTACATAAACTTAAAAAAAAAAAAAAACAATTTCCAGCAAATGCAAATTAAAGTTCAACCTTTTCTTATGTCACCTATTCAGAAGGTCCCAGATTTGTACTCACGGTCCTCTTTCCCTTCACAGTTTCTCTTCTGGTTTCTTGTTTTCTGCCTTCTTTCCTTTACCACATCTTCAACTGATTTTTCAGCTGCAGAGAGGTGCTCTAAATTATTTTTCCCACGGTGTCTCAAGTGAAATTTCCTATTTTAATTCCCGTTCTCTCTAATACATTCATCCACTCAATGTTCCCATCATTAAATACAAGAACTACATCATAAGTAGCAATTATGACAATTGTATCAGATGAAAATGTGGTTTTAGGGCATTGTTTCCATATGAGTGAATTTAGAGACTCATTTGGATTCCAGGTTTTGCCATGAACACACTTTCTCAGAAGTTCATGATCAGCCAGAAACCAGTAAGCGGGCTTGACAACATCCACGATATAATTTTCAAGCCTCTACTTGTGAATGTAGGGTTTGTTATCCCTCTGAGCGTGTAGATATTTACACCAGCTAAAGTGGTACAGATTATGAATGGGATGTTCATCTGTTGAAACCAGGTTGAAATACGTAGCCCTTACTGCACTTTGTGACCATGGCATTATTGAATGATGAAAGAATCAAACACTTGTGTAAATCTCTGACAGTAGCACACGGCAAGACAAGAACTGTGTCTTCATAAACAAAGGAGCTAATGCTTTGCTTGCTGCTAGCTCCACCACCAGTCGAGTGGGGACAGCAGTACGGCCCACTCTCTGTCACATCATTTGCACTCTGTGAAGATTCTGCTTGCCAATAACGACTGTGTCCTGATTGTTTATGAAGAACTTACTTTGTTACTGGTCTTGGCCTGGACTGTTTTCTCATTGTTTCTGCCCACATGTGTGTTTAGACTTTGGTGCTCAGTCACTACCACTGTATTTCCTGGGTACTTGCAATAAAACAGTAGATACTACAGTTTTTGGTAACAAGACCCTTTCAGTTTCTACATGTTATCCATGAGATGATGGAGTGGGTTCAATTGTTACAGCAGCAGCTTGAGCAGCAACAACACCACTTAGACTTCCTTTGTTAGTTGATTATGACTCTGCATGGTGCCAAGGGTATTCTGCAACTACCAACGGCACATCCATCCCGACACTCACCTTCTCATATGTTTGGTCATTCACCGACACCCTCATTGTTTTCTTCTTGTTTGCACCATTTTCAGATTGTGGCTCTTCCCAAAGCAGTCCTTAGGCCCATACATGGAGTTTCTAGAGGTTCATAGTGCCTCAGCAGTGCTCAGCCAGAAGTTCAGTTATTGCAGCAAGGTTTATATTTCGCTGCAAATTCGGTAATGGCCTTTCCATTTCTTGGTTGATACCAGTGTCTGTTTCTCTTGTGAATCTTGAAGTGTATCATTGCTTCAAGTGCTCTTCTCTTTCCTTCACCAACCGTCATTTAGTCAGTTTCAATGATAATCAGCCAATTCCTGTTCAAGGCCAGTTCACAATCGACACTGAGTATCAGCATGTCAAGTGGGCAATCATGTTTTTGGCTGTCGAAAGCACGACATCTGAAAACATTTTTGGTCTAGAAGCATTCACAGTTTTTGGTTTTCAAATTCAAGATGCTGTCATCCTGTTTCTTATTCCATCCAATTCCACACATTAGACAAGCTATGCCACAAGTCTGGGTCACGATTTTTGCTAGGATTGGGTGCTATGAAGGATAATTAGGCCTAAATCACCATTAAACTGACAGTCATTCCAAAATTTTGTCATGCTTGGCCTATTCTGTTTGCTCTGCGGCCTGGAGTTAAGGAAGAACTGAACTGGTTAGACAGCCTGGGTAACACTGACTCCATTCCTTCCAGTCAGTGAGAGAGGCTCCTAGTTGTTATACGAAAGCCTATGGGGATGCTTCATTTGTGCACACATTTTAAGTCTATCATTAACATCCAATCTGCAGTGCATAGCTACTCTATTCCCTACCCTGAAAACATACTCACACAACTGCCACGTGGTGAGTGTTTTTCTAAAACTGACTTGATGGAGGCATACTTGCAGTTTCAGCTGGATTCCACCTCTCAACAAATAATGGTAATCAAAACTACCTTCTGATAGTACCATTATATGCATCTTCCATGTAGCATCATGAGTGTGCCCTCCATTTTCCAAAGATTTTTAGAATAGGTAATGCAAGATGATCCACGTTGTGGAAACTAGCTTAATGACATCGTCATTAAGGGTTCCTCATGGCAGGAACATCTCGCTAACTTGCAGATTATGTTCACCAAATCTGTGAAAATCAAAGTTTTTATTTTTTTTATTTTTTATGTAGATAGAGGATATTTCTGTGACCTTATTATGAAAGACTGAGTCAAACATATGAAGCACTGTGTAGTGGCAATTGATAACATCCGTAAATCGTAGAACCTGAGGGAATTCCAATCATTTCTACGCAAACAGTTATTATTGAAAATTTCTCCCTAATGTGGTGGACATCATCCACTGAGTGAGTGGCAAAAAAAAAAAAAAAAAGGTGTTCCTTTCATTTGGCCACAGACTGTGACAGAGCATTCACCCACATGAAGATGCTGTTAAGGATATCACTGTGCCTCAGTACCTTCACACTGGACCAACAGCTCAAACTGACAACGGATGCTTCCTAGTACAAGGTTGGAGAGATGTTAGCTCACAGAAATCCTGACGGGTCTGAACAGCTTCTTGTATATGCCTCCAAAATGTTAATAGCTGCTCAACATAATTATTCTCAGATCAAAAAGGAGGCTTCAGCCATCATGTGTTACCATCTGTAAGTTCCATGTTTTCCTCTATGCCAACAAATTCCATTTCATCACTGATCATAAGCCATTTGTGGTACCGTTCAAGACTTCCTGACAGGACCATACAGTGACTAAAGTGATTTTGAGTGCATACCACTATGAGATTCATTACAGAGTCACAGCACAGTATGTTAATGTGGACACATTGTAGCACATGCCCATAGTACCCAACCCACTTTTCAACAAAGCCAAAGTTTTCTGATTCTAGATTGATGCTCACTTGCAGCATGCAGTGGATACACTTCTGACAATGGACCATCGCACAGCACAGGCCACACAGCAAGACTCGAAGCTCTGACAGGTGGTCAGTTTTGTGTACAATGGTTGGCCTGAGTATCTGCCCACCAAGGAGTCAGTCTGGTCTGGTCTGGTCTGGTCTGGACTGGTCCGCTCTGCACCTATTTTCTTCTCTATCATTGGCTGATGGTAGTCAATGGCAGATTCCTCTTTAGCACCAACTCGGACAACCTCAGGTTCATCATCCCTCTGGTCCTGTGAGCTAATATCTCTGTTCTCTCACATTGTGGGCCACTGGAATATGATCCACATTAAGGCCTCATGTAGTGTTTTGTCTATTGGCATGGCATTGACTCAGCAACTGAAAGGACTGTCCACGAGTGCAAACAGTGCACTGAAAAGCAGGTGGCACAACCAAGAACTTTTACACCATGCCCCACGCCCCATACGGCATGGTACCGTGTTGACATTAACTCTGAGGGCCCCTTCTGTCAATAGATGCGATTGGTGATGCTCAATATGCAGTCCAATTATCCACGTGTCCTGCGCATGTACTCCGTCACCACAGAAGCTGCCATGTGGGTTCTTACCCAGGTCTTCGTAACTGACGGGCTGCCCTGGACAATATCTCCGATAAAATCCCACAGTGCACATCTGCATTGTTTCAAGATTTCTGCACCCATAATGGTCTTGCTTCCCACATCGTTTCAGCCACAACTGAATGGGGAGACGGAGTATATGGTGATCACCTGTAAGACACAATTAAAAGTGTTTAGCAGACTCATCAGCAGACTTGGGATTGTCTCTGTTTCTCAGCACCTACAGGACCACATTGCTGCCAGTGGGGGTCCTCCATGCTCAAAAGCAGCTCTTCTTGTGCCATGACCTGAAGTGCGCTCAAGTCCTTCGCAATTTGACGCAGGCACGCATCTGGACACACACTTTCAGTCAACAGCATTGATGGCTGCCAGTAACAATGCAAGTGATATGCGGTCAGCCAATGTTCACTATGGATTCTAGTGGTGTAGCACTAACCCGCCATCTGAACCAGCTGTGTTCTCAGTGGGGTGCCAATCTGCCTTGCAGCCACAGCACATGCCAGTGTAAAGTCTGCCTATGTGCACCAGATACCAGACACCACAGGAGTATACTGATCTGAAGAGCTGTTGGGTGCCAGTGACATCAAGATATGGCCACCACCTTCCACATATGTTTGACGACACCCGCCTTGACACCGTCCTCTTATAGCAGTACTCGTCGTCCCTCCCCCAGTCATACTGCACCTGTCCCTCACCACTGATGGAGCAGTTTCCTCACCACCAGCACGTGCAGTATCACTACCACATCTGGCTCACCATCCTCTGGGCACTTTCTAGGCACATTCTTTGCCAAGTCGGAGACAGCTGAGTGGCCAATACCTCAACAGTGATGCCTCATCAGACACCAACAAACTGATGAAGGCAAACACAGTCAACACACAGCTGCCACTGCACTGTCACCTCCAAGTCACTTGGGCAGATCCCATGGCCTTCTCAGCCACACTGATCTGTCTCCGGTGGCAGCCCCACCCACATCCAGCCTTTTTCCACCAAAACTTGTGATGCACTGCTCCCCTAATATGATGGTGGTGGTGGTTGTTGTTGGGGAGGGGTGGGGGGTGTTGATGAGGCTAGATGTCCACTTGCACTGCCATCATCATAACTGCAGAGTCTATACATTACATCAAGACTGAAACGAGACCACCTGCTTCACTTGATGTCAGACCCACTGCTGACCAAGAGGGGACAACCACATGTCAGCAGTGCAGCCTGTCCTTTCTCGGACTGTTCGCACTCCCTAACAGTTCTACTTGTGGATTACGACTGTTCTGTTATTTGCTTATGACAACTTGCTTTGTTATCAGATTTGGCCTAGATTGTTTTTCCATTGTTTCTGTCCACACGTGTGTGCTAACTCTGGTACTCAGTTTCTTCCACTGTATTTACCGTGTACTTTGGGCTCACAGTAAAACTGTAGGTACTAAAAATAACACATCTGAAGAGGACATCATAACATCTGTAATCCTGCAATGCTAACAGTTACCACACAGGTTGGCAATGGGTGACTGAATTCCACATGTTTGTGTAAGAATACACCTGCCATTTCCCATAGGACATTCAAAGAAAAGATGATCTGAATCAGCCCACTGACTGCAAGAACAGGAAAGTGTCTCCATGGCATGCAATCTTCGCAGATGTTTGTGAAAACACACATTATGAAATTTTAGTTTACCTATTAAAGGAACCAGTGAATTGGGTTTCACTGACTGAAAAGCTGACTAGTGGATTATAACATAATTTTCGTCTTTGTGTCAAACTGTCTCTTCCACGTTCCAGAGGAGAGACTTCAATAACACCTTAAACTCCAAAATGGCTATCATATTCGAGTTCAGGGTTGTGCATTTCTTACAGATCATGTTGTTGTTGTGCTCTTCAGTCCTGAGACTGGTTTGATGCAGCTCTCCATGCTACTCTACCCTGTGTAAGCTTCTTCATCTCCCAGTACTTACTGCAACCTACATCCTTCTGAATCCGCTTAGTGTGTTCATCTCTTGGTCTCCCTCTACGATCTTTACCCTCCATGCTGCCCTCCAAAGCTAAATTTGTGAACCCTTGATGCCTCAGAACATGTCCTACCAACTGGTCCCTTCTTCTTGTCAAGTTGTGCCACAAACTCCTCTTCTCCACAATTCTATTCAATACCTCCTCATTAGTTACGTGATCTACACATCTAATCTTCAACATTCTTCTGTAGCATCACATTTCAAAACCTTCTGTTCTCTTCTTGTCCAAACTATTTATCTTCCATGTTTCACTTCCATGCATGGCTACACTCCATACAAATACATTCAGAAACAACTTCCTGACACTTAAATCTATACTCGATGTTAACAAATTTCTCTTCTTCAGAAACGCTTTCCTCGCCATTGCCAGTCTACATTTTATATCCTCTCTACTTCGACCATCATCAGTTATTTTGCTTCACAAATAACAAAACTCCTTTACTACTTTAAGTGTCTAATTACCTATTCTAATTCCCTCAGTATCATCCGACTTAGTTCGACTACGTTCCATTATCCTCGTTTTGCTTTTGTTGATGTTGATCTTATATCCTCCTTTCAAAACACTGTCCATTCCGTTCAACTGCTCTTCCAGGTCCTTTGCTGTCTCTCAGAGAATTACAATGTCATCGACGAACCTCAAAGTTTTTATTTCTTCTCCATGGATTTTAATACCTACTCCGAATTTTTCTTTTGTTTCCTTTACTGCTTGCTCAATATACAGATTGAATAACATCAGGGGGAGGTTACAACCCTGTCTCACTCCCTTCCCAGCCACTGCTTCCCTTTCATGCCCCTCGACTCTTATAACTGCCATCTGGTTTCTGTACATATTGTAAATATCCTTTCGCTCCCTATAGTTTACCCCTGCCACCTTTAGAATTTGAAAGAGAGTACTCCAGTCAACATTGTCAAAAGCTTTTGCTAAGTCTACAAATGCTAGAAACGTAGGTTTGGTTTCCTTAATCTTTCTTCTAAGATAAGTCGTAAGGTCAGTATTGCTTCACATGTTCCAACATTTCTACGGAATCCAAACTGATCTTTCCCGAGGTCGGCTTCTACCAGTTTTTCCATTCGTCTGTAAAGAATTCACGTTAGTATTTTGCAGCTGTGACTTATAAAATTGATAGTTCGGTAATTTTCACATCTGTCAACACCTGCTTTCTTTGGGATTGGAATTATTATATTCTTCTTGAAGTCTGAGGGTATTTTGCCTGTCTCATACATCTTGCTCACCAGATGGTAGAGTTTTGTCAGGACTGGCTCTCACAAGGCCGTCAGTAGTTCTAATGGAATGTTGTCTACTCCCGGGGCCTTGTTTCGACTCAGGTCTTTCAGTCCTCTGTCAAACTCTTCACGCACCTTCATCTACATCCTCTTCCATTTCCATAATATTGTCCTCAAGTACATTGCCCTTGTATAGACCCTCTATATACTCCTTCCACCTTTCTGCTTTCCCTTCTTTGCTTAGAACTGGGTTTCCATCTGAGCTCTTGATATTCATGCAAGTGGTTCTCTTTTCTCCAAAGGTCTCTTTAATTTTCCTGTAGGCAGTACCTATCTTACCCCTAGTGATATGCGCCTCTACATCCTTACATTTGTCCTCTAGCCATCCCTGCTTAGCCATTTTGCACTTCCTGTCGATCTCATTTTTGAGACTTTGTATTCCTTTTTGTGTGATTCATTTACTGCATTTTTATATTTTCTCCTTTCATCAATTAAATTCAATATTTCTTCTGTTACCCAAGGATTTCTACTAGCCCTCGTCTTTTTACCTACTTGATCCTCTGCTGCCTTCACTACTTCATCCCTCAGAGCTACCCATTCTTCTTCTACTGTATTTCTTTCCCCCATTCCTGTCCATTGTTCCCTTATGCTCTCCCTGAAACTCTGTACAACCTCTGGTTCTTTCAGTTTATCCATGTCCCATCTCCTTAAATTCCCACCTTTTTGCAGTTTCTTCAGTTTTAATCTGCAGTTCATAACCAATAGATTGTGGTCCGAGTCCACATCTGCCCCTGGAAATATCTTACAATTTAAAACCTGGTTCCTAAATCTCTGTCTTACCATTATATAATCTATCTGATACCTTCTATTATCTCCAGAATTCTTCCATGTATACAACCTTCTTTTCATGATTCTTGATCCAAGTGTTAGCTATGATTAAGTTATGCTCTGTGCAAAATTCTACCAGATGGCTTCCTCTTTCATTTCTTACCCCCAATCCATATTCACCTACTATGTTTCCTTCTCTCCCTTTTCCTATTCTCGAATTCCAGTCACCCACGACTATTAAATTTTCGTCTCCCTTCACTACCTGAATAATTTCTTTTATCTCATCATACATTTCATCAATTTTTTCATCATCTGCAGAGCTAGTTGGCATATAAACTTGTACTACTGTAGTAGGCGTGGGCTTCGTGTCTATCTTGGCCACAATAATGCGTTCACTATGCTGTTTGTAGTATCTTACCCGCACTCCTATTTTTTTATTCATTATTAAACCTACTCCTGCATTACCCCTATTTGATTTTGTATTTATGACCCTGTATTCACCTGACCAAAAGTCTTGTTCCTCCTGCCACCGAACTTCACTAATTCCCACTATATCTAACTTTAATCTATCCATTTCCCATTTTAAATTTTCTAACCTACCTGCCCGATTAAGGGATCTGACATTCCACACTCCGATCCATACAACACCAGTTTTCTTTCTCCCAAGAGGATGCCACCATCATTTAACCATACAGTAAAGCTGCATGGCCTCGGGAAAAATTACGGCTGTAGTTTCCCCTTGCTTTCAGCCATTCACAGTACCAGCACAGCAAGGCCCTTTTGGTTAAGGCCCTTTTGGTTAGTGTTACAAGGCCAGATCAGTCAATCATCCAGACTGTTGCCCCTGCAACTACTGAAAAGGCTGCTGCCCCTCTTCAGGAATCACACGTTTGTCTGGCCTCTCAACAGATACCCCTCCGTTGTGGTTGCACATACGGTGCGGCCATCTGTATCGCTGAGGCACGCAAGCCTCCCCACCAATGGCAAGGTCCATGGTTCGGGGGGAGGGGGGTACAGATCATACACCACAAAATATCTCTCTCTGCGTGCACATGCCCATGTGCATGCACGCACTCACTTGCACCCACATGTGCAGCTACACTTTCCATCACAGCAGTGCAACTGTGGTAAGTGGTTGTGTTTTCTGCAATAAGTGTGTTTACTGGAGTGGAGCAATGAGGAGAAGAGGTGAACAGAGGGGTACAGGGAAAGGAGGTTGACTAATGGGAGAGAGAGGCAGCAACGGAATGGGACAGGAATGTGGTACTGGTGAGCCCGTGGAGGTACACACAGTTACAGTTCCATGTGCACACAAAGCAGCAGAGTGTGTAGCAAGAGGTAGGGGAAGCGGAGGGACAGAACAGAGGAAGAGGAGACTGCAGAGAGAACAGTGAGAGGGTAGATTAACGAAGTTATATAGCGTGTCTCGCCTAAGAGTTGTCACGTGCACATCCTTTGGTGTTTCAGCAGATATTTGCAATTTCATTTTTTCATTGTGTAGCTGGAGTCAACTCAAACAAAGAGTGCTCATCGCATCTTTCATGTGACACCCAGAGTCAGTGTCAGTCTGTTTCCCATTACCAGCAAAATTATTTTTAAAGTGGAATTTTACATGCCCATTCAATAGAGCAATCCAAAATTAGCATAGTGTGATATTTGTTTTATTGATAAGTATTAACAGGGACAGTAAAACACGAAGAATAACCAGCACTTCAGCAGTGACAGCACCGCCCTGGCCTGCACTGATTGCTACCACCAAGTCTGCAGTGCTACTGAATCGTTGCTGACTCCAGCTACACAATGCAAATACAAAATTGCAAATATCAGCTGAAACACCAGAGAAAAAGCATCTGACAATCCTTAGCAGACACACCCTCTATAAGAGGCATGGGGTGGGGGTAAAGGTGAGTGACAGATATGGGTTAGTGGAGAGGAGTACGAGGATTGTGGGATTGGAGGTTACATTTTAACAATAATTCCCAGCTACGAGGACCAGTAATATATTTTTAATAATCACATCAAAAAAATGTTGTTACATAATCTAATTTTTGTTTGTTTGCAAGTACATGTCTGCAGTTGTGGTACACTTTGAACTCCTCACGTCAAGAACCACAGCAATCGATACACGAGCCAAAAGAAAATGTTTCAGTCTGTTGATAAAGTGCAGTATCACATTGTAATTAATTTTCTGCCTTTGAAGGGGAACAATACTACAGTAATCCATGATGAACTGGTAGAAATGTATGGCAAACAATGCACCAAAAAACAACACAGTGGTTATGTGGAGAAAGCACGTCTATTGTAGTCCAACAAGTTTGAATGGCGAAGAATAAAGTGGCAGGCCACAACTCTGTGAAGAAATGGGAATCTAAAGAGAAATGGAGGCCCTCCACAAACATATTTGAGACCAGTGTATTACAATCGAGGCAAGAGTGGAAAAATTGAAAATCAGTTGTGGATCAGTGTTGAACACCTTGTACAACATTTTAGACATTTTAAACATAACAAAGGTCGCTGCCTATTGGGTTCCATGACTGCTCATACCTATTCAAATAGCTCATACAGAGCAGATTGCCATAGGATCATACTACCAAACTCTCCTGATGAGGGTATGGATGGCTGCCAAGACAACACATTATGAGAAGCTGACAGAGGTGGCGTCCTAGCTCAATGACAATTCCTTACATGATTATTCACAGAAAAAAGTAATTGATGTTGCATCTTTCGTATTATTAAATTTTTGACTTGCCCCCAAATTCTTCTGACATGGTAACCAATGACTTCTTCCTCTTCCCTTTTCAAAATTCACAGACATCTGTAACCAATGTCTTCACCAAGCCATCCATATTTGGGAAAACTGTCATATTGAAAGGTTAATAAGTATACAAGGACTAACACCAACACTATGTTTCATGGTCACAGCTTGATTTTTGAGGTTATAATTGAAACACCATGACTATCCCACAAACATATTTGAGACAAGCTGATA
The DNA here is from genome assembly GCF_021461385.2 of Schistocerca piceifrons. NCBI lineage: Eukaryota > Metazoa > Arthropoda > Insecta > Orthoptera > Acrididae > Schistocerca > Schistocerca piceifrons. The sequence goes on from NC_060149.1 coordinate 802,416,984, forward strand.
CTTGGATGGGGGTGGAGAGAATACAGATGGCAAGGGCAATAAAGCAACCACTGAAGTCAAGCACGTTGTTCTCATCTACACATCCTGTCACTGGGTGGTCAATTATGCTTTTGACCACAGTGACCATTCATTCAGGTGAACAGCTGGTCAGTGGTCTCTCACACACAAAAAAAGCTGTGCAGAAGTTACGGCAGAGTTGGTATATGAAAACAGCTGAACAACTGAGTGTGCTTTTGGCTACCGTCAGTCACCTTCAGGCTGCTCCCTTGGAGTGTAGAGGTGGCAGATAATCTGGCACGTTGCATGGGACATCTCAGATGTTGCTTGTTTCAACCATGAGCTCTGCCACTGAGGCACCTCCCAGTGTACCCAATGTGGTGGATCCACACCACAGGAGGATGAGTAGTGAGTGGTAACACGTTCACATCGCTCAAGGTGGAGGGCCAATGTGGAGGCTAATCGTCTGGCCTCACCCTTCATCCTGTGAATGGACAGAGGGCCACTCCTTTACAGAGTCCAAGTGGGCACATCATGGGAGTGGTTTACCAGTTATCAGGAGCTGCAACGTGAGACGCTTTATGGAGCTCCTTCAGCAGATAGCGTTCAGAGCTGGAAAGAAAGCCAATGTGCACTCAGTACATCTGCCAGGCGACCTCATTGAAGATGTGGAGGAGGCCTTGCCTACAGCTATAGAGTGTGCAGAGTGCAATGGTCAGCAAGTTGTGGCTCATATCAGCACCAGCAACGCCTGTCACTTTGGTTCTGAGGCCATTCTCAGTTCATACAGGTAGCTGGCGGAGGTGGTGAAGGCTGCTGGCCTCATGCATGGGGTGCAAGCAGTGCCTGCAATTTGCAGCATCGTTCCCATAGTTATTAAGAGTAATTTGGTGTGGAGTCATGTGGAGGGTCCTACACCAAAGGCTGCGTCGACTGTGTGATGGTCTTGGCTGCAGACTTCTGGACCCGTGTTATCAGCTGGGGAACTTTAGGACTCCCCTTGATAGGTCAGGGCTGTATTACACGAAGGAAGCAGCTACTTGGGTAGCAGAGTACTTGTGAAGTACACATGAGGTTTTTCTATGCTAGGCAGCAGATTAAGGTTCTCTGACTTTACTGCCCTCCAGCAAAATTCTCGAGCTCAAATCAGTCTCCAGACAGAGAGCTGGCTGAAACCCAAAGATCTATCACCCAGCACAAAGCCCCTAGCGAATGGAAAAATGTATATAAGAAGGGTAAAAGAATGCACCTGCAAAATTACAGACCAATACCTTTAACATCGGTTAGCTGCAGAATCCTCGAACATATTCTCAGTTCAAATATAATAAATTTCCTTGAGAGGGAAAAGCTTCCATCCACAAATCAGCAAGGTTTTAGAAAGCATCTCTCGTGAGAAACTCGGCTTGGCCTTTCCTCACATGAGACCCTGCAAACCACGGATGAAGGGCAACAGGCCAATTCCATATTCCTAGATTTCTGTAAAGCATTCAACACAGTGCCACACTGCTGGCTATTAACAAAAGAACAAGAATATGGGATAGGTTCCCAGATATGTGAGTGGCTCAAAGACTTCTTAAGTAATAGAATCCAGTATGTTGTCCTCGACGGCAAGCGTTCATCAGAGACAATGGTACTGTCAGGAGTGCCCCAGGGAAGTGTGATAAAAAATGCTGTTATTTTCTATATATGCAAATAATCTATCTGACAGTGTAAGCAACACTCTGTGGCTGTTTGCTGATGATGCTGTGGTGTATGAGAAGGTGTCATCGTTGAGTGACTGTCGGAGGATACAAGATGACTTAAACAAAATTTCTAGTTGGTGTTATGAATGGCAGCTTGTTCAAAATATAGAAAAAATGTAATTTAATGCAGATGAGTAAGAACAACAAACCCATAATGTTCAAGTACAGTAACAGTAATGTGCTGCTTGCCACAGTCACTTCGATTACATACCAAGATGTAATGTTGCAAAGCAATATGAAGTGGAATAAGCATGTAATGACTATAGTAGGGAAGGCAAATGGTTGACTTCAGTTTATTTGGAGAATTTTACAAAAGTGTGGTTCATCTGTTAAGGATACTAGCACAACCCAGTCTTGAGTATTGTTCAAGTGTTTGGGATCTGCAATAGATAGGATTAAAAGAAAACATCGAAGCAATTCATAGGCGGGCTGCTAGATTTGGAAACATTCGCTCACTGTGTTCTTTAGAGTTTTCTGTGGGTTTAAGTCATTTAGTAAATTTCATGTTTTACTTTTCGGTTGACGTTTCTTATTGTTTCTACAGAATATTTCAGTAAAATTTTCATTCTTTGAGTGTTCCAGTGGTCCCTTGAATTTTTTATTTTAGTTAATAATTTTGTGAAGTTTTGTTGGTATTGGTATTAGTTGTGGTGTAGTAGTATTAATACAAGTAGTTGTTTTCTTATTAGATAGAAAATTTCGAGACTGCTATTGTTACTATAAATAGTTCTAATGGTGTAACTGAACTTACATAACGAAGACATATAGTTTTTTCAGTAACTGTAAAATTTTACCATTCGTGAGAAGAGTGGGCTCTGCCTTAGGTTTGTGAGGAGTGGGTTATGGTGTGGGTTTTGTTCAAAGTATTTTCACTGTGGGGGAATGCAGTGGGGAAGCCAGTGGGCATTCTAGCGAGATCCTCTCCTGGGAATGCAGAATCTGTAGTAGAAATAAGTTGATAGAGGAGCAGGAGCGTAAGATCTGTGCCGTTCAGGTGCAGTTCCAACATGCAAAGGAGGAACTAGATAGGTTGAGGAGGGTGAAGGGTGCTGGGGAATGGGAACTGGCAGTTGGCAAGAAAGCAGCTAGGAGGAGAAGGTATTTAGACAGTTATACTTTGCATATATGCAACAGATATGACCAACTGTCAGAGTTGAGTGGAGATGAGCCTCTTGTAGCTGCAGGTGTAGGGAAAATGCAGCAGTCATCAGCAGTTACAAGGCCTAGGTCAGTTGCAAAGTGTAACAGAAAGAAGAAGGTTCTGCTGCTAGGTAGTTCACATGGTAGAGGTGTGGGCCAGCAGTTGCAGGAATTGTTGGGAGTGTTGGGGAGTGGGTACCAGGTCACCAGCATTGTGAAGCCTAGTGCAGGGTTGGCTCAAGTGACTGACAGCATAGGGGAGTTATGTAAGAATTTTACACAGGAGGATCAGGTAGAGATAGTGGATGGAGCAGGGAACAGTCTCTTGATAGAGACGGGGAATATGATGTAAAAGATAGCTAAAGATGGCAACGATAGCTACTCAAACTGGTGGCACTAATTTGCATTTCGTACAACTGTTTCAGCGTCATGATTGGCCTCAAATTAATACAGCTATTACGCATGTTAACATGGGGCTGGAGAGGGCACTAACGGCAGAGGGCATGAGTCACATTTCAGTGGTGCCAGTTGAGTCTATCAGTAGATCAGGTTTCACTAGGCATAGCCTGCAGCTCAAAAGGTATGGGAATGGGAGGCTGGCAAAGCTTATAGGTGACAGAGTAGTGGTGGAATCACTCATGGAAAAATTCCTGTAGTACTTGGTGTTACAGCTGCACCTTTTTTAGATCGAAGTCAGCTGATAGGTATAACTGCTTAAAGGAAGTCCCTCTAACTAAGGACTCACCTTCAAAGGATGTCATGTTTACAAGTAGAGAAGGAACTAGCATATTTAATTAAAATATAAGAAGTATTAGAGATGAAGTTAGTGAACTGCTTATAGATGTTGCCTCTGAAATTATTGGTATTTCGGAGTACCACTTAAATAATTTGACAATTCAGAGGCTTCCTTTACCAGGATACAGATTAGCTAGCAGTTTTTCAAGGAGTTCCTTGTGGGGTGGGGGAGTGGCTACGTACATAAAAAAACAGTATTCCATTTGAGTCCATAGATATATCATGGCACTGCACTGGAAAGATATTTGAATGTTGTGCAGGGGCAGCTGAATTTAGTGAAACTAAACTTCTAGTAGTAGTTGTTGTTGTTTATAGGTCCCCTAACTCCGATTTCAGAGCATTTCTGCTCAAGTTAGAGAGGGCTCTTGATTCACTTTGTAGGAAGAACCAGAAATTAGTTATATGTAGTAACTTCAATATAAATTTTGTATATGATGGTGCAAGGAAAAGGATGTTGGTAGACCTCCTAAATTCATATGATCTGATGCAAATTGTGTTTTTTATAACTTTGGTGCAGGGGAACAGTAGCACAGCCATAGACAATATTGTTATTCATTCTTCATTACTAGATGGGCATTCTGATAGTGAAAGCGTGAATGGTCTTTCAGACCATGAGGCACAAATTTTAACACTAAAAGGCCTTTGTACTCAAACCAATGTCATATTTAATTACAAACTATGTAGGAAAGTTAATCCAACAGCAATAGAGAGTTTTTAAACCTTGTCAAGGAAGAAGAGTGGCAGGATGTTTATAGTGTCAATAACATAAATGATAAATACAACGCTTTCCTTAACACATTTCTCATGCTCTCTGACAGTTGCTTTCCATTAGAATGTTCTAAATGATGTACTCGCAGTAATAGGCAGCCCGAGTGGCTGACTTGTGGGATAAGGATATCTTGTAGAACAAAGTGGGAATTATATCAAAATGTTAGAAGTAGTCACAATTAAGCTACAGTAGCCCATTACAAACAGTATTAAAAGCTGCTTAAAATTGTTATTAGGAAAGCAAAGAGTATGTGGTACGCAAATAGAATAGCTAATTCACAGGATAAAATTAAAACCATATGGTCAGTTGTGAAGGAAGTGTCTGGTCAGCAGAACAAGATCGATGATATAAGGTCAGTTCGTAGTAAAAATATTTTTGTTACTGATAGATCAGGTTTATGTAAAGTATTTAACAATCATTTTCTAAGCATTGCTGGTGAATTAAATAAAAAATTAGTTTCTACAGGGAATCGTGTGACTTTCTTGGCAAATGCCTTTCCAAGATTGATCTCTGAAATACTCCTGTGTGATACTGACAAGGGGGAGATTGAGTCAATAATTAAATCACTGAAGACTAAGGACTCTCATGGTTTTGATGGAGTAAAGTACTGTGCTGCACATGTTAGCCCTGTACTTAGCAATAATTGTAATTTTTCCTTTAGGAAAGGTCAGTTTCCTGAATGATTAAAGTACTCCGTAGTACAGTGCCAGTTTATAAAAAGGGAGAAAGGGATAATGCAGACAATTTTAGACCTACTTCTATGCCATCAGTGAGTGCTAAAGTTATTGAGAAGGCTGCGTATGTAAGAAGGCTGCGTATCTAAGAATAATTTATCATTTTATATCACATGATTTGCTATCAAATGTACAGTTTGGCTTTAGAAGTCATTTGACAACTGAAAATACTATATTCTCTTTTCTTGTGAGATACTGGATGGGTTAAACAAAAGGTTTAGAACACTAGGCATATATATATATATATATATATATATATATATATTATTTAACTAAGGCGTTTGATTGTGTTGATCTCAAAATATTGCTCCAGAAGTTAGACCATTGTGGAATACAGGGAGTAGTTCACAACTGGTTCATCTCTTACTTTAGCAACATCATGGCAAAAGGTCGTTATTCACAATGCTGAGAATGGCTGTGATGTGGGGTCTGGTAGGGTACGGTCAAGTGGGGGGAGGGAGGGGGGGGGCAGGGATCAGTGTTGGGGTCACTCCTGTTCCTTATTTATATAAATGATATGCCCTCCAGTATTACGGGTAACTAAAATATTTCTGTTTGCTGATGACACTAGCTTGGTAGTAAAGGATGTGTGCAACGTTGGCTCGGTTTCAAATAGTGCAGTTCATGAGCTAAGTTCATGGCTTGTAGAAAATAAACTAATGCTAAATCACAGTAAGACTCAGTTTTAACAGTTTCTAACACACAATTCAAAACAACCTGATGTTTTAATTTCACAGAACGGGCATATGATTAGTGAAACTGAACAGCTGAAATTTCTAGGTGTTCAGATAGATAGTAAACTGTCATGGAAAGCTCATATTCAGGATCTCGTTCAAAGGCTTAATGCTTGCCATTTTTACTATTCGAATGGTATCTGAAGTAAGTGATTATTCAAAATGAAAATTAGTCTACTTTGCTTATTTTCATTCGTCTATGTTGTATAGTATTATATTTTGGGGTAGCTCCCATTCTAAAAGGATATTTTTGGCTCAGAAACGGGTGGTTCAGGCAATAAATGGTGTAAGGTTCACGAACCTCTAGCCAACCCCTGTTCACTAGTCTGAGTATTTTGACATTGGCCTCTCAATATAAATATTCCTTCCTGTCATTTCTTGTAAACAACATTAGCTTATTCCCAAGAATAAGCAGATTTCACTCAGTTAATACTCAACAGAAATCAGACTTGTATTTGGATTGGACTTGCTTAACTCTTGTGCAGAAAGGTGTGCAGTATACTGCTGCATCCATTTTCAATAAGCTACTGCTAAAATTCAAAAATCTTAGCAGTAATCCACGTGCTTCCAAATCGAAACTGAAGAGTTTCCTCATGGGTCACTCCTTTTATTCTGTCAAGGAGTTCATTGAAAAATTAAGCTGATTCTTGTTGTATTGTTGATTGCATTTGCTTAAACTTATGGATTGACTTTTTTCAGTTTCATAAACATTTGATTTTTATCTGTTATTACTTTTATGTTGCAATTTCATGTACTAACATGTTCCATGATGTTGGAAATTTGCTCCTCAATTTGGTACTATGGAACTTGACGTGTAAATAAAAATAAATAAATAAAAAAATAGGTTTACAATGTCGGGTGGAAAACAAAGTTTTTTTTATAGATGGCCCATAAACTGGTTATCATATGAAGGTGTCTATGAGCACAGAAGTCTCTCCCATACAATCTAGTCACACATAAACACTATCTGGCTCAGGTTCATTGACTATATGTTCATAATCCGAACCAAAGGTTAAGATGTTCTATCTCCATCCTCCACAGCAACAAAACATCTTTCCAATTCATTCTACCTTGTCTTCTTCAGTCCAGCATGCCACCTTCCAGAATGTTGTCCTCCACATCTCTGATGTCTCCATAAAAAACTCCTTCCCTAATAATCCAATTAACCAACAACAGTACCTCCATTTCAATAGCTGTCATTCTTTCCACACTAAAAAATTACTTCTATACTGTCAACCCAATCATTGATGACTCATCTGCAGTGATGACCAATCACTTGCCCACTATGTATTTCAGGTCTTACTAAGACCTTCAGAAAGGCCCTATCTCCAAATACAGTCTGTAAACAGATCTGCTGGCCATGTTTACACAGGCCCCTAATTCTCCAACTAGCCTCAACAAACAGGTTGAAAAGGCGGACCCCCTTGTTATCCAGTATCACACCACATTGGAATAATTTAACCACATCCTTCAGCAGGGCTTCTACCATCTTTCACTGTGCACTGAAATGAGAAACATCCTCCTCACACTCTTTCCCAACTCCAACTATCTGGTACTCCATTACCAACCTAGTACACAGAATATCATAATCCATCCTTGGGCCACATATATTCCCATTACTTTAGTATATGGACAGTATCCCTGTGGAAGACCCATGCACAAGACCTGTCCTATGCACTTAACCTGGCTCATCCTATTACAGTTCTGTCACATGCATATCTGACCTAATAAGATCTAAGGTCACATTTAGAAGCAGGCATGTCATGTTACAACACAGCAGTAACTTCTGCACAGCCTTTTAAGTGGGCATGTCCGCCAAACAACTGCCCAGCCAAATGAATGGCCACTGCTAGACAGTCACCAATAATAAAGTTGATTGCTCTAAGGTAGAACATACAGCTGAGCACATCATGCTTGGTTTCAGTGGCTACTTCACAAACTTTGCCCTGTGGACCTTGAGTCCCAATATCAGCTTGTCTGAATTATTTTGACGGTAGTCAGTCCTACAACATATCCTTAAATCACATAATCCCCCTGCTCTCAATCTCCAGTAGCCCGTCCCAAACACACCTCACCCCATGCACCTTATATAATCTATTAATCTATATTTACACTTTTCTCTCTGCAGTGTCCCTCTCTTCTTCTGTTCTATAACCCCAACACCCCATTGCTTTTTCTTCATATGCACTGTGCCACTTCATGATGTGTCACATGCAAGACTCCTCTGCCCGTAACACCAAGGGCTCACCAGTTCCACTTTTCTATCCTGTTTCCTTGCTGCATTTCCCTCTAAACTTTCAATCTTCCTTCTGTGCAGTCCTCCATTCCCCTCCCACCCTCTAGCTACTCTCACCCAACTCCAGGTAACACAAACCCTGATTCCAGTTGGACCATAACAGTGGGGGAACATAGCCAGCTGGGGCAATGTAGACATGCTTGTATGGGTGTACATTATTTTTAGTATACTTTTTACTTTTTTGTTTAATAATATACAGTATAGCATTTAAATTAGCATATGAAAATGAGTGTTAATAATTCAAGTAGCCGGCCGCGGTGGTCTAGCGGTTCTAGGCGCTCAGTCCGGAGCCACGCGACTGCTATGGTCGCAGGTTCGAATCCTGCCTCGGGCATGGATGTGTGTGATGTCCTTAGGTTAGTTAGGTTTAAGTAGTTCTAAGTTCTAGGGAACTGATGACCATAGATGTTAAGTCCCATAGTGCTCAGAGCCATTTGAACCACTTGAATTCAAGTATGTTGGAGTATTTGTAATATCATACAATATCTATGAAAAAGACAAGAATGATTTATCCTGTGATTATGAAAAATGTTAGTAAGGAGGTAAAAGTCGGTAATAATGACTGACTGCAAACAGCTCTGAATGTCATACAGCTACGAAAGTGTTAAAAAAGAAAACAAAGTGAACATAAGACTCCACACCTACTTTAGTAAACAAGATTTATATTCATTCATTCACTACTACAGGGCTTATTAAACTGCAATCAACACAGAATGAATATGTCACTACTACGAACGATAATTGGAACTGGACTTTATCTTTTTTAATACCCACACACACACACACACACAGAGAGAGAGAGAGAGAGAGAGAGAGAGAGAGAGGAGGGGGGGGGGGGGGGGGAGCTGCAAACTATCACTGAACACTGCTCTGCTTTTCTGATGCAAAAATCAGGAATCGGAATTTCAAATGACTTTTATTGTGTTTCATTTTTTGTATATGCCAGTGTTCCAAGCAAGGAAGCAATGTATGTGGAAATGAGTGGTTCACATTCATGGTTGCAACCTTGCTAAAATTGCTGCCCAGTGACAAGAAAGTAATGCAAAAATATAGTTTCATTGATATAGCAAAGGAGAGAAATCTTGGGATACAATTCAGGGCATGACATGATGCAATGAACTAAGACTGAATGAGTAATAAAAGGACAACTACAGTAAAATAGGTGTGAATTATGTATCATATAATGTCAGTGTACACTTCATTTTTGGAATTCAATAAAACTAACAAGAATCATGTATGAGTTAGTTCTGAACCAATAACTCTAATCAAAAACAGAACAGAACACACAAAGTGTGGACTGAGGAAAACCTAATAAGGAACAGAGTGTGGTTGCTCTTGACAGCAGTCAGCTCCTATTAAAGTAGAAGGATGAGGATAGAGACTGTGATGGGTGGAAACAGTGGTAAAGAGAGATGCATGCAAAGGGAGTAGGCCAGTGAGGAGCTGTAAGAGGCAAACAATAGCACTGAATATTTAGCCTAAAGAGTACAGTCAGATATTAGTGAGTGCAATATTATATTTTATGATTAGACCATGTTAGGATATTGTGGCAAATAAAAGGACATGATCAGGCAATCAAAAATATCCTGTTGAAATAGGAGCCAAAGGTGTTTTGTCGCTAACCATTTCAGAGAGTGTAGGAAGTGTGAAACTTCCAGCAGTGAACTTCAAACAAGTGTGGATGGGAAATGAAGGCCACTGTCATAAGAGGCAAATAAATTATGAACAGGAAATGATGGCTGCAGAAATAGAATGTATGAGTGTTCATGCAGTGGCTGTGGTAAGAGGTAGGTGTTGAAGCAAAGATAGCTGTAAGAGGAAGGAAATAAAAGTCTTGTTTCATAGGGAATGCAAAATGTATGAGACATCCTTCATTATGAATACATAGCTACGGATGTGGAACTAGTGACCATGCCAATGTGTGTGTCATCAAAATGTAGGGCCTACAGGACAGATGACCAGTGCAGTAATATGGAAGGTGTTGCTGTCTTTTATGTTACACAAACATACTATGGAGTGCCAATTCTTGGTATTTCTGAGTTTACCTGTGAACATATGGGATTGCTTTCATGAGGAGAGGCAAGACTGATTTCTCAACAGGAGTTAAGGAATTTAATGTAGAGGGAGTGATGCAAGATCATTTTGTGGCATTTGTATACAGGAGAAGGTACACTGTGAGTAAAATATGATTATAAATTCTAGTTGAAGAAAGACATGTTCAAGGACAATATATGGAAAGAACAATACAATAAATGATGAAGTGCATGAAGCAGAAAGATTGTCAAATAGACAAAAGAAGACAGTTGATGGTCAAAAATGAGATAGCCTTTACAGATAAAACTGCATTGAGTTCAGAATGTAAGTGAAAGAGCACTAAATGTCCTTTGTGAAGCAATAACCAGTTCCAAATGAAATTTCAGTGGCAGAAAAGACAAAATAAACTGCCATGCAGTTGCCAAGTGTAAATACAGTCATTCTGCAGTTCCTTATGATCATGTGGCAGCGGTGGTGGTGGCATGGACTGACATTTAACACATTCCGGTAGAAACTACAGGCACACTGTGATTTCCCTAACAGTCATCTCTCAATGAATCTCCGAGTGCAGCTTCTCAGATTGTTACTTCATCATGCACTATTTCCGAGCAATGACAGCTTGAAGTCAGCTGTTCACTCTTTTAATACTTTGAAGAGCTGTTAAATGGATGTTTCTCCTTCCATGAAGTGCTGTGTGAAATGAAAAACGTATTACAGGTGAATCACTTCCCACACATTTGTTGGGGCAATGTGCTTCCATAGTTGTGTTCATCAGAAACGTTTCTTGCACAATGGGGAACAGTTTGGCTGATGAAGAAATTATGAGGCTGCTTGAATAATCTGGTTCCAAAATTCATGATAATGGTTCTGAAATCAATGACAGTACTTCTGAAATGCATGGGTAATCTGCTTGAATCCTTCATCTTATGCGCAAGAACCACACAAGGAAATAAAAAAAAAGTTTAGGATGTCTATAGGGCTGCAGTAGTCACTGTGGCCAGGCAGTAATGTGTTAATAACCTGAAACTAAGATTTTGAATAGCATGATATTTGTCCTGCATAATTCAAACTCTGGAGTTACTGTTTTGCAATATGCCTATAAAAGTGTATTAGAAGTACGTTTTACTGGTGGGAAATGGCTCTGAGCACTATGGGACTCAACTGCTGTGGTCATCAGTCCCCTAGAACTTAGAACTACTTAAACCTAACTAACCTAAGGACATCACACACATCCATGCCCGAGGCAGGATTCGAACCTGCGACCGCAGCAGTCGCACGGTTCCGGACTGCGCGCCTAGAACCGTGAGACCACCGCGGCCGGCTTACTGGTGGGAAGATATAAAGCACACTACTATTGCTTGTAATAACAAAACAATGTCATATTACATTAGAAACAATCACACTTTTGAATTTGAGGCCTTACCCAAAGTGTAGTTTATTCAGAGTTTGAACTTTTTTGTTGGGACACAAGGCCACTGTCTACACTAAGCTGTTCAAGCTCGAATGCCTGCCTGCAGCCAGTCAGGTGTGTGTGGGCAGCAGTAGACAGAAGTGTGCGAACTGCTGACACACTAGCAGTAAGGCAGCTGGGCCACAGCCTATTAGCATCTTCAGTCAAGCATTTTCATGTGCCCACAACCCATGAGCAGTGTTGGAGACAGCCTGGTCTAAATCAGTCATAGAGTAGTAAGCTTTCTATAGAACTGTAAGCCTACTACTAACTGATGAAATGGACTTTGTTTCTGCAACAATGATAATAGCTTTGTTTGAGCAGCAGTTCCCAACAGTCACATGCACGCACACAGTGCACGTGGCAGTAAAGTAATGATTTTGCCAATTCTAACTGGTTGTTAGTGACTAGAAGCTGTTCATGCAGTAACTCAAGTTTGTCTGACAGTTTGAAACCATCACATTGAGTCTGTTTTCTTCAAGCAGCAACTCAGCATATGTGTGAAGCTCTTTGTGTACAAATAAAAACATAGAAGATTTTCTCTGACTGGTTGCCGTCAACTGAATAAAATTAAATTTATGAACATAAGGTACACAAAAGAACATAGTACGGTATACTGAAATTTCATGAAACGAGTTGCAGGGCACAGAATGATTAAAACTGTAGCTACATGAAAAACTGAAATAACACTGTAAGAAAACCACACACACACACACACACACACACACACACACACGTGCGGAGGAGGAGGGGTGGGGGTAGGGAGGGAGGGGGAGGAGGGGGGAGGAAGGGAGGGGGGAGGAGGGGAGCAAGGGAGGAGAAGGGGAGGAGGGTAGGAGGGGAGGAAGGGAGGAGGGGAGGAGGGGAGGAGGAGGGTAGGAGGGGAGGAAGAGAGGAGTGGAGGAAGGGGAAGGAGGGGAGGAAGGGGGAGGAGGGGAGGAAGGGGGAGGAGGGGAGGAAAGGAGGAGGGGAGGAAGGGGGAAGAGGGGAGGAAGGGGGAGGAGGGGAGGAAGGGGGAGGAGGGGAGGAAGGGGAAGGAGGGGAGGAAGAGGGATGAGGGGTGGAAGGGGGAGGAGGGGAGGAAGGGTGGAGGTGGGGAGGTGGGGAGAAAGGGTGGAGGAGGGGTGGGGGGGTGGGAGGAAGGGGGAGGAGGGGGGAGGAAGGGAGGAGGGGAGCAAGGGAGGAGAAGGGGAGGAGGGGAGGAGGGGAGGAAGGGAGGAGGGTAGGAGGGGAGGAGGGGAGGAAGGGAGGAGAGGAGGAGGGGAGAAGGAGGGTAGGAGGGGAGGAAGGGAGGAGTGGAGGAAGGGGAAGGAGGGGAGGAAGGGGGAGGAGGGGAGGAAGGGGGAGGAGGGGAGGAAAGGAGGAGGGGAGGAAGGGGGGAAGAGGGGAGGAAGGGGGAAGAGGGGAGGAAGGGGGAGGAGGGGAGGAAGGGGGAGGAGGGGAGGAAGGGGAGGAGGGGAGGAAGGGGAAGGAGGGGAGGAAGGGGGACGAGGGGTGGAAGGGGGAGGAGGGGAGGATGGGTGGAGGAGGGGAGGAAGGGTGGAGGAGGGGAGGAAGGGTGGACGGGGGGAGGTGGGGAGGAAGGGAGGAGGTGGGGAGGATGGGAGGAAGGGAGGAGGAGGGGAGGAAGGGAGGAGGAGGGCAGGAAGGGAGGAGGAGGGGAGGAAGGGAGGAGGAGGGGAGAAAAGGAGATGGGGAGGTGGAGGGAGGACAAGGGGGAAGTGAGGGGATAGCAGAAGGGAAAGAATAAATGGGGATGGGTAGTGAAGTGAAAGGGAAAGGATGGGGATGGGTAGGAGGATGTGGGAGAAACGAAGTTTTAAGTGTTTGTAGTGTTAGACACTTTTATGAAATCTGTAAAGTTAGACCCATCAGATGGGCTGAATCTAAGGTGCCAGCTGATAAATTGGAGTGGGATTTTGTCCCAGTGACAATGAAGCCTGACAACTTGCTGTTGCATAAAGTGTCACAGTTCATGGCTAAGAGATCTGAGTACAATTTGGTCATCAGGAGTAACATAAAACATGACAGGCTCTCTGCTAAGACAAAAACAATGGGGAAACAAAATTTTTGTCCAGTTAAATGTGTTCCTCGGAGATCTACAGTCCCCTGTTGGGTTAGTGCTTAGCTGTGTGGGATACATGCAAAGAACTGTTTGAATTATTTACTGACCTGTCTACTCATTTAATTTGTTATCAATGGAAGCAAATGTGAATGTTCATTATACCCAGTGATAAGCAAGGATTTGACTCTTGTGAACTGATGAGGGAGTGATGTACATATCGTGAACAAACATATGTATATGTGCTGTGTATATGTTCAGCATTATGTGATGGACAGTAGTGGTGAGAGATAGCAGCAATATGTTTTGTCATTCTGGGAGGGCCTACATGTTGCAAAGGTTGTTTCAACTATGCTCCAGAATTTTCGCTGGGAAGATCTTACACATGCTTCATACAGTCCAGATCCCTCCCTATGTGATTTCCATATTTTTGGAACTCTGAAAAAATACATTTGTGCCCTTTGATTTGCTTCAAGTGAAGAGGTGCATGTCCAAGTACAATCACGGTTCCATACCGAAATACCTCCACCAGCAGACACTTTCACCACCTCCCACTGCCAATGGCCCAGGCAGAATGGAAAGTCACACCTCATACTCTTGGCTTGCTACAGTAGTTTGGCCTGCCTTTAAAAGTCAGAAACATGCCAATAATACACACACTCCTGCAGGCACTGAGATGGAGCATAGACACAAAAGCGCCAAGAATGCACACAGGGAGGCAGAAGAAGAATCAACCTGCTTAAAAATATGTTTGACGGGGAGTAAGGAGGTTGCTTATCAATAGTGAATGCCAGAAGATTCTTAGACAAAACATAAAACTGTCATTACAAGAAAGTGTTGTGTATCTGCTTTCACAGCAACATAATAATGTGCAAAAACATTTGGACGATGTGCTGGACTGTTTGCGACCAATGCTTGGAACTCCCTTTACAGTGAAAATGCGAGACAAACAACAGTTCCTGAGTCACACATTTGCCCACACATGATAAAAAATTTTTGCCCATTGCTGTGTGGCATTCTTACAAAGGGCGATCAGTCACTAGGTAGCATTGTAAATTTAGTTCACCAATGACAACGCAGAGAGGAAGAAAAACTCAAGGAGTCTGTAAGCTAAGGAGAGTGGTGAGAAGTGTAGGAGACAATCAGTGAGACTGCACAAAAGTGAGAGGACAGGGATGCTCTTCCACCCGTCACTACTTAGTCTGATGACTGATTCTGATCCTTACTGCTATCCAGCACTCAACTGAGCATTACAATTTCCTCACTCAACTGAGCATTACAACTTCCTCACCTAACACATGCCTCCCAACACCGAAATAATGCTACTTCAGCCACCCAATAACATGGTGTGCAATCAATGTGGAGATCATTCCAGAGCCTCACCGTAAAGCAAGGGAACACTAATGAGAACTGCCGACTTGGTAACACACAGCTATGAGGTGACATGCCGTACCAAGCCAACGTCTGTCACTGACATCACCACATATGACTATGAAGAACGGTGAGATGATTTGTTCCCCCATTCCTTCCCCTTAATAACTGAGTCACGTCCACGACCAGTCAAATCAGCCCTGAGATTTGTTATTTGCATAAATGGTGCCACAATAAAAGAAAACATTTCACATTTTAATCCTCTAATTAATCTGTTCCATTTGCAATCAATGCCTCAATCTCATTACCTTTTGCTGTTCAGTTTCACTGTATGATCATAGTAGTTATTTAATTATTGGCTACTACCAGGGTGGGGTGAATTCATTAGCAATCATTGTGTCATATCATGCCAGAGTTTGGAGCTTTGAATTCACTACAGTACGTGACCACATATATTTTTCCATGAAGGTATTGACCGTCCTGTCTCACAGTGAGATAAATGTATTAATTATTATGGCGATTACTTTCCAATCTGTCTGATTATCATTTGAGTCCCCCTTATAAATTACTTCAGGGATTATCATTTGAGTGCCCCTTATAAATTACTTCAGGTATAAGGTGTACCCTTTCATTCTTAGCACTAACAGCTGCATGGGAAAGTAAAAGTTAGGTTTCAGAAGATGAACAGGAATGAGGCTCCTGCTAATCAAGAGAACTGGGTATTGTGCAAAGCTGACAATTTAGGTTATCAGACCCTAATCTGGTGGAATTTCACTGTGTATAGGCAAACTAAAATATTTTAATCGAAGTGTGGGTAGTGCAGTTTCACATAGAAAAAATTTAAAAAATGAAGAATAGGCTTTAATACACTTTTAATGTGAAGTAGTATATGTGCTCCAACCAACAGCACATTATGAGGGAAAAGTAATTTTTGTTTCCAAAATTAGTACTATGAGAAGGTGAAGTGCATCTTCTGTGCAGAGGAGCACTGTTCAGGGTCAGTGATGTTTGAAGGTCGTGAGGTCCCACAGTGCTGACAACTTGTGGTGCACACTCTTCAGCAATATGCACTCTTTTTTTATATGTATTGCAGCAGTGCTGACAGCAGGCAAGTGCGGTACATTGTCACCATAATAATTCAACAATGCCAATGTAATGTGAGGCAGGTTAGCTTGCTGAAACAGCAAACTTAATGGTACTGCACACTCTTGAATGGCAAGGGCACTCTAGCAGCATGGCCAACTCCTGCCCAGAGAGCAGCAGTTCGCTCCCAGTACACACCAGCCATCAACCATCACTGCAGGACAGGCACCTTATCGCAGTGGGCATGACCCACCATGACGCATCCAGGTGCCACCTGGGCCCACAGCAAATACTCCATGATTGATTGTGTGCTACTGGCAAAGGGACCGTGCTGTCAGCTTATGTAACAAAGCCACCAGGACTCAGTAGACAATCCACATCAGCATCATGGGGCATGCAAGCAGCAGCCCAGCAGAATTCAGGGAGAGTCATGCACTGACATGGTGCACTACACAGTGCTGATGCTTCAAAAATAACTTGTTACATTTGCAGCTGCCTTTCTCTGAAGCCTCCTGAGCTCCCACCTCATCTTCACTACTCACTTGCACCACCCTGCCTCATAGCCACCCTTCCCTGCAATGGGGGCACTATAGTATTATTTTACACCCACATAATTTGTGAAGGCAACAACTAATAGAATTTTATTTTACTAATTTAAGTGCTAACAGAAGCACTATCTAACCAGTAAAATAAACATCACCCAAGACACTAAAACCGCCTGTCACAGTTGCCATTTTAACCCCACCACACAGCAAGAAAAAAAAAACACTATTTACTCTCCACTACAAAACTGAATAAAAATTACAAACCGCTACTATCAGAAACTTTACAGAAATATGTTGCATAGCTGCCAACTTTGAGAAGAGGCTGTCAGTAACCACATGGCAAAATAAAAATCAGAAGGCCAAAGTAAGCCTCTATACACTAAATTTCAGATGCTTTCCACCCCTACATAACCTTATGATGTCCCTTGGTTAGAAAACAGTTTTATTCCTACCCTTTAATCTCACATGCACAGACCAAAAAATGTTTGATGTCACTCATCACAACCTATTTTAGTAAGTCGTGGCAATGAAGTCATTTATAGACAGGTTTACTACATACTCAGGAAGAAAAATTGTTACAATTCATAAAACATTTTAGTAGCACATAATTAGCAAAATGTAAACAGTACCTTCTCTCATTTTTTAAAAAACATCAAATTATAAAATGTCTAGTTTCATAATTTTTTAGTAACTTCCTGTAAATCCACAGTTAAGGTGACAAATCCACAACAGTTAGAGACAAATCATAACATTTGGCAGTTTGGTGCTGAAACTTGATAGACAAATATACTGGAGGCCCCTGTCCATAATGCTCCAAATGTTCTCAATTGGGGAGAGATCTGGTGTCTTTGCTTGTCAAGGTAGGGTTTGGCAAGCATGAAGACAAGCAGTAGAAACTCTTGCTGCATGCAGGAGGGCATTATCTTGCTGAAATATAAGTCCAGGATGGCTCATCATGAAGGGCAACAAAATGTGGCATAGAATGTTGTCCATGTACCACTGTGCTGTAAGGGTGCTGTAGATGACAAGAAAAGGGGTCCCACTATGAAATACAATGGCACCACGGAACATTACTACTGGTTGTCAGGCCATATAGTGGGTGACAATCAAGTTGGTATCCTACCACTGTCCGGACCATCTCCAGACATGTCCTCAGCTTGGGATCTCAGTGATTGAAGTAGAACTGTCTCTTCAGTGATGAGTCCTGCTTCATACTGAACCCCGATGACCAGTGAAGATGTGTCTGGAGACACCCTAGACAGCGACAGGATACCAACCTGACTGTTGCCTGCCTTACAGCTCGACAATCAGGAGTGATGGTCTGGGGTGCCATTTTATTTTGTAGCTGGACCCATTTGGTTGTCATCCACAGCACCCTTCCAGCACAGTAGTATGTTGACAATATTTTAAGCCCCATTTTGTTACCCTTCATGGCAAGCCATCCTAGGCTTACATTTCAGCATGGTAATGCCCACCTACACACTGTGAGTTTCTACTGATTGTCTTTGTGCTTGTGAAACCCTACCTTGGCAAGCAAGGTTGCCAGATCTCTTCCCAATTATGAATGTCTGAAACATTATGGGCAGGGCCCTCCAACCAGCTACAGATTTTGACGATCTAGAGTGTCAACTGGACAGAATTTGGCACAATATCCCTCAGGACATCCAAAAAATCAATCAATCAATGCCAAGCTGAATAATTGTTTGCATAAGAGACCAACGTATTATTGACTTGCTCAATTTCTGAAGCTCTTTCTCTTCATTAAATTGTCCAATTTTTCTGAAATTGTAGTCATTTGTCTGTCTGTATGTGTACACTATATCTGTGGTGTCACCGCCAGACACCACACTTGCTAGGTGGTAGCCTTTAAATCGGCCGCGGTCCGTTAGTATACATCGGACCCGCATGTCGCCACTATCAGTGATTGCAGACCGAGCGCCGCCACACGGCAGGTCTACAGAGACTTCCTAGCACTCGCCCCAGTTAGACAGCCGACTTTGCTAGCGATGGTTCACTGACAAATTACGCTCTCATTTGCCGAGACGATAGTTAGCATAGCCTTCAGCTACGTCATTTGCTACGACCTAGCAAGGCGCCATTACCAGTTACTATTGATGCTGTAAAACATGTACCGTCAAGAGCGATGTTCACCAATTATGAATTAAAGTTAAGTATTCCAGTAGTTACGTACGTTCTTTGCTACTATAAATTCCTTGTCCTGTTCCAGACCTCATGCCAGCCTGCGTGAGCTTAAACGCGTGCCTTTCGGCTTCCTGTCATAGTGGATTGGCTGTCTTGCCAGTCCACAACAATATCTACCAATTTCCATTCCATCAGATCATTCCTTCAGGGTGCATTGTTTTTTTTATTAATAGTGAGCAGCTTGTTTCTGTGCTGAAACCTTTTAATATTTTGTCTTCTAATGTTTTCTTTATTTTCATGGTTAAAGTCATTTCCCGGCATTAATATGGTTTTTCTTGCATTTGTGTATGTGTTGCTTTCATTTGCCCAATTGAATGTTTAATATCTTGCTGTTTTAAAGGAACATGACAGACACATAATAATCGTTCATTTAGCCTTTGCTGTTCTTTTTCAGAAATGTGTATCTTGGTGAGGTTGACTACTCTGTCATAGAAGCTATGTCTATATGCTTTTCTTGTACTTCATTCATGGCAACCATGTTGCTATTTCAGTCATTCTGCTTTTTATTGATTTATGAAATATGTACACACAAATAATAAAATTGTATTTTGTATGAACATAATCTGTGTGAAGCCTACGACACAAAATATATACCAACATTGGAAGTAGTACATACAACCCCAAAGAGTCATTCCCTAAAATATTGGAGGATTTTGAAATTTTTATGAATTTTACTGAGGGAACAAGGTGCAGCCATCTGTAGATGGTGATGCACGTTGGAACAAATGACGCCTTTCGTATACATTCCAAGGTCATACTGTTATCATCCCAGGGACAGGCTTTCTTAGATTAGGCAACTCTTATGCAGTTCAAATAACAATAACTGTAGGAGGGACAGAAGTGTTAGCACAAGACCCAACGAAATGCTTCCTACAGGCAAGCATATTAACATTCTAGTGATTTACACCTGAAGCATTTGCAACAAAGTGCCAGAGTTTGAAGTGCTCCTAAGGAAACAGTGAAGCTCACATATCACTAGTTATGGAAAGCTAATTAAAGCCCAAAACTAACAGCAGTGAGATTTTTGGGAAAAATTTAAGTGTATCTCAAAAGTATAGGTTAATGGCAAATGGAGATGGTGTATTTGCCACAACAGACAAAAACTCAAATTCACCAAGATAGAAATGGAGGCTGCATATGAAGCTGTTTAGGCAAAACTCAGTATCAAGGGTGGGCATAACATGGTAATCCAATCCTCCTTTCAACCACTACTCACCTCTGGAGGTAACTGAAAATGTAAGAGAAAAGCTAGCTTCACTAGTACATAAGTTACCAAATCATTCTGTCATCATCAGAGGAGACTTTAATCATCCAACTATCAATTGTGAAAATTACAGCCTTTTAAGTGGTTAGCGTGACAAGACATCCGGACATACATCACTATGAAGCGGAAAGTGCAATCCAACATGTCAAAACATGCCCTGAAATTTTTTAACAAGGAGAATACCCCAAAAGAAGCACAATGTCAAAATTTTAGCTGCTAAGACAAAAGACAAATATTTTTTAAAAATGCTGAAATTTGCCAAATTCCTGGCTCACCATATGGCTGGAGAAATGTACACTCATGCCATGGCTGAAGCAGACAGCGCACATCCAACACGGTGGGCACATATCCTTAGTTGACAGCACATCAGTAAACAGATAACACAGCACAACATGATCATGATTTGTAAAGCAAATTTCAGTTTCTGTTGACAGTTTCAATGACACAATTGTTCACAGTTACTTTTTGCTCAAATTTTCAACTCATTGAATATCCATAATTATTATGAGGCATGTTCAGAAAGTGAGCATACTGAAACCGTAACAGGCTGTGGTCTTTTGTTTTTTGAGAGTTGGCAACGTGGTAAAGAGTGATGCCCAGAGCAGAGTGAGCATCATGGGTACACAGTGGTACAGAAAATCATGTTTTAGTGTTCAATTGTACAAAAGAGGTCAGTAGGAAATCCCGCCAAGTGTAAGTCACATGCTATGATCCGCTTCATACTCATGGAAGGAATAACACCAACCAAAACTTTTTTCTCAATCAAAATGTTTATGGTGAAAGTGTTATGAACAGAGTAAGAGTGTTTAAGTGGTATAGGGAGTTTCGTGGAGGCAGAACAAATGTCCACAATGAACACAGGAGTCTAAGAACTTCCATTCTGACCAATGAATTGGTGCAAAAAATCAAGGAAACTGTCATGAAGATCGCCAATTGACAATAGATAAAATTTCTGTGATGTTTCCACAACTATACAGAACTCTCTTATAGGAGACAGGCACAGAAATTCTGGGATACCAAAAATGGTGCACAAAAAATGGTTCAAATGGCTCTGAGCACTATGGGACTTAACATCTGAGGTCATCAGTCCCCTAGACTTAGAACTACTTTAACCTAACTAACCTAAGGACATCACACACATCCATGCCCAAGGCAGGATTCGAACCTGCGACCATATAAGCAAATGGTGGGCAAGCTTGGTCCCAAAACAGCTGACAGAACAGCACAAGAAATTCAAAACCACAATTTCAGCTACAAAAGAATCATGGCCTCAGTGTCTTGTGACCAAAAAGGCACCATTTTGATCGAATTTCCGCCTCAGGGGGAGATGATAAATGCACAACGATATTGGGAGACCCTAAAAAACTGAAAAGGAACACTCAAAACAAAAGAAGGAGGATGCTCACGAGGAGAGTGTGCTTGGACACATTTGATCAGGTTATTTTGAACCCCCCGCCCAACCCCCTCATTCTCTGACTTGGTGTCTTCAAATTATCTTCTCACCTTGCTGAAGGCAAAAATGAGTGTATTTAGATTTTCAACAGATGAGCAGGTGCAGAAAGACATTCTGAAGTGGAGGAAGGATCTGGCAGGAGAGTTCTTCGAGGATGCTATAAAGAAGCTTGTGCCTTGGCTCACCACATGCAAGGAATTGGATGGTGATTATTTGAAAAAATAGACAAGTATATCAACACTATTCTGCAATTTTTTTCAAATACACTTTGTCTGAAAAAATATAAAACTCTAGTACATTTACTTTCTGAAGATGCCTCTTAGTAGCTGCCTTTGCAGTATCACTAAGCATTAACCCTGGAGATAAAACTGAATTAATTTTCTTTGTTAATTCTTCATATATGCTTGCCAATAGCATCTATCTTTGTGCAGGTTCCAGTGTTTCACAGGATTGTGGAATCCAGTTAATGTTTTCAGCCTTGCAAAGATGTAATGTGAAAAACATGGTATGCAATCGAAAACACTTACTTCTCCTGAAGACCTACATATGTGTTACTTATTAGCTAATTTCTTGGATATTCATTCCAATGATGTTGACATTTTGTTAAAAATTGAGGAAACATGAGAAGAAACGGGAAATGACTCAAGACAATTTCATGAACTGTTGTTCAAAAGACAACTGTTGCGCTAATTGAAGCTGAGAACAAAGACAGAGTACCTTCCAAACACAAAGAAAACATGCACAGTTATAGCTTTCAGTGAGAAAGAAACGACTGTAAATGTTTTGGTTAAACTAAGGAGGGAGAAAACACTTCAACTTAAGCCGTGTGCAGAGCCAGTTTCATTTCGTAAATCTGAACATGAATCATATGAATGGAAGAAAGACTTACAAGAAGAACAAAATATGCGTCAAAATGAAACTCACAGAAGTGTGAAAGAAAAACAATTCAAAAGATTTAGAATTGCTCGTGAGAGTCAATGCACAGTTACCAACGGAGATCTACGAGACTTGGTGCTCTGAACTGCAAGTACGATAAACATTACTGCCTTCCAGGCTTCTACGACTTAGTTAAACAGACTCAGGAGAAATTACATGGAAAAGGAAGTCACAAAATTAAAAAGTTTACCTCAAGTAAACATGTCGAGGAGATGTCATAAATAAGTAATTCTATCAAGAAATTCATATGTCTGACATGAAGACGAAGCTTCTTGTTATCACCTAAAAGCTGTGTATAAATCAGTCAGGTTTCAAGCAAAATAAATTCATCATTTCAAGGAGAGGAAATGAAAAAACAGAGAGAGAGTTGCTTGTGCAGTCAATGAATGCTGTGACACACCCATATACAACAAAACCAGTGATAAGTATCAGTGGATTACTGTTTCCACAGCTTTATCTCTGTCTTCAGGAACAACATGGCAAACTGACAAATTAGGACCAAAAATTAAAAAAGAAGGACTGTTTACCTGCACAAGTCTCGTAATTGAGATAGCAAAATCTGGAAAAACAGGAGAGAAAAATTTTCCATGTTACATTGGAAACACCTTCTTACCAATTGCAGAGAATAAGTGATTGCTTCTATTGGACTCTTGGCCTGAACATAATGACCCCTCTGCCTTTAGGAGGACGATGAAAAGACTTAATATAAATAGAATTCCAACTGGAACTAATAATGCACTCTAGTCTCACGATAAAAAAAGCTTTCCAACAGTGTAAAGCACTTCTAAGAAAATAACTGAACAATATAACTTCCAATAGCTCTTTTGTCATTTAAGATGCATCAGCAGAAAAGTACTGTTAAACTTCAGTCATTTCAGTATTCTCAGTCTGCATCATCACATTATATGAATTAGATCAAGTGTGCCTAGTACCCAGACAATATGTAGAATAATGGCCATGACCATTTCTTGCTCCTTTCCATTCCTGTCTAAATAAAACTAGTAATCACTGTGAAGTCTCTGAATGCATTATTTTTCTTTTATCAGGTGTGCCTGTTGCATAGAAAATGTTTCTTTACGTCATCCAATAGACACTTCACATTTTTGTGATGACTACATGGAATAAACATGAACCTGTTTCACTGTTAGTCAAATACACATTATTCAAAAATTACCATAAGAACTACGTTACAGCAATTGTTATATAATATTTCATGTCTACAAACTGAAGTCCCAATTGAAGGACGTCTCCTACAATGTAACATCAAACACTGTCTTGACTTTCTTTCCTCTGCTAGTCACTTGGGTAACAATTACATCTGTAGGAGTTTAAATGTCAATATGTACTGGAAGCAATTCAAAATAGTAATGAGTTGAGACATTTTTGGTATGGTTTAAATGCTTAAAATTCATGTGTGTACTCTGGACTTCGCACTATGCCATGCTATGTCCTATTGTCAGGGCTGTGCCCCACTGCAGTGGCCGAGCAGTTCTAGGCACTTCAATCTGGAACCGCGCGAACACTACAGTCGCACATTCGAATCCTGCCCCAGGCATGGATGTGTGTGATGTCCTTAGGTTAGTTAGGTTTAAGTAGTTCTAAGTCTAGGGGACTGATGACCTCAGATGTTAAGTCTCATTTGATGTCCACAAACTTTGAATCTGTGCCATTTGTTTTCATTGTGTGTGTGTGTGTGTGTGTGCGGGGATGGAGTGGGGGGGGGGGGGGGGTGTTCTAGGGTGTTCTAGTTTGTGCTGTCTGATAATTCATTTAGTGTGTTGAATAGTATTTTGTTACACAGTTCTATTTGGTCACTGATACTTTTCCCCCCCTTGTGATAGCTTCCAGCTGTCATAATCTTCTTCTATTGTTAAAAATTGGTACAGATGGTTACTGTGTTTTAGGATTTGGAGGTCTGTTTCTATGTCAGTGGGATGGTGGTTGTTTTTGATGAGGTGGGCTGCAAATGTGGAATGTGTTCTGTCGCTATTCAATGTTCTTACATGTTCAGAGTATCTTACACTGAAACTTCTGCATGTCTGTCTAACATATATTGAATCACTGTCTTTTGCAGGTTAGCTGGTATATGCCTGCTTTGTTGAATTTATCTATGGTGGTGTTGGGTGTTTTTAATCTTTTCTGCTTGGTGTTACTTGTTTTATATGCCACATGTATATCCTGTTTTCCCATGATGTTTCCTATCATGTGTGTTATTTTGTTGTTAAACGCCAGGGTGTGCCACGTTCTCTTATTGTTTGTGGATTCTTCACTTATGTGCCCCGTGTGTCCTCTGTTGTCTGGTTGTTGCTGGTCTGTTGTGTTGTGATACTGTTGCGTGTGTTCTGCATCAGTTGTGTTTTTATTTTATTGTTCAGTTTGTTACCAGTCTGTCTGATTATGTTTAGTTCTTGTGTGTAGCTATCTTTGTCCATTGGGATTCTGTTCAATCTGTGTAGGATGTATCTGAGGCTTGCCTGCTTGTGGGCTATCAAGTGGTTTGCCCTGTTGTGAATAACTATACTGGTTGATGTAGGTTTTCTGTATATTGAGAACCAGTGTTTGTGGTTTTTGTTTTCTATTGATATGTCTTGGAAATTTATGTTTTGTCTCTTTCAGTTTCAAGGGCAAAGTGTATTTTTGGGTCAGCAGTATTGATGTCTCTGTAGTATCCAGTCAAGTGTTTCATCTATCAAGGAAATTATGTCATCAACGTAGTGGTACCAATGTATTACTTTGTACTGTTTTAATTTTATTATTTCTTAAAAGACTTTGTTTTCAAGGTGATTAAGGAAGATGTTGGCCAGCATGCTGCTTATGGGTGACCCCAATAGGAGTGCTTCCTGTTTAAAGCAGAACTCATCTTTCTAGCTGAAATAATTTTGTCCTGTGATTACCTTCACAATAGTTCTGACTGTTTGTATTTGCAACATAATGTTTGTCTGTCTTAGTTGTCTTTCAGTTATTTTGATTGTTTCTTCTGCTGGTATGATGCACTGTCAAATGACAGTAGTGTAGCTGTGCTGGGTACATTCATGTCTTTTATTTTGTTGATTAGGTCGTTAGTGTTTTCTAAGCTTCCTGCTCTCATCAGATTATCAGGTTTGTGAATCTGGTAAAGTTCTCAGTGTGGGTGCCCCGGGGTTCTTCTGTGCTATTCTTTTTATTTGGCAGTCAGAGTGTAGATTTGATATTTTTTGTAGTTTTTGTGTCTCTCTTTGGAATCTTTTGGTGGAGTCACTTTTTAGTTTTCTTGTTTGGTTTGCTGTTATGAAATACAGTGTTTTCTCAGTATAGTCCTTTTCACACGTGATAACCAAGGTTCTTCCCTGGTCTGTTCTTGTGACCATTGCATTTTGTGACTTCAGTTTATTGTGTACGTCTTTGGCTGCTTTCTCTTCTGTGGTTATCTTGTGATCACTGGTGGTATTTTTGTTCTTTCTGATAAGCTGTCTGCTTTCTTCTGCTATTAGTTCTCCAGTTAGCCCTGAATAGAAATTTCCTGTATCTTTCCTTTCTAACTGTTTATTGTGCATTAACTTTATATAGTGATGTTTTGTATTGTTCTTTGTGCGACGTGTGTTTAGATTGTGTTTGGGTCCATTTTGTAGTAGTTCTTCCTATGTTGAGAACTTTATTTCAGTTAAATTAACAACTCTTTCAAAATGTTGTGTGTGCCAGTGTCAGTTGTTTCTATTGTGAAGGTTTGTGTTCAATAGTCTGTTTAGTTTCTGGTCTTGTTTCTCAAGCTTTTTATAATGAATTAAGAATGGATCCACCTTTTTGGAAGTACACAAAATCTTCTTTTAATTTTAACACCAAAACATGTTTCACCATAGCATCCCCTGCAGGTTTTTTTTCTTTTATTTTTCTGAGATAAATACACACAGATTATGTTTAGGTTAGGAAATAAGCCACATCAGATTCTTTTGTTATTTCAATTATATATGCACTTTACTTTTTATTTTACATTGCATATGTCCTATGGCTGCCAACCAAAATCAACCACAGGTCAAAATTATTACATCATGTCAAAGTGCATCAGAAATGTAAACTTGTGCAGAGAAATGTGTTTCCAAGCCACAACAACATAGTAAGAAGCAGGATTCACAAATGAGCAGGAGAAGAAGTCGGTAAACACTGTGAAAATATGAAACATAATCCATGAATTACAAACTGCATGGAATAGTTTGTCATACCTAAGGTTCACAAACCTTATACTGATGTCCACATGTTCAGTTAAACTACACAACAACATGTTTGGCACACAATAACAAACTTGTAATGTCTCAGGATAAGGCAAATACTACAATGGTAAGACCAGAAACGGGTATATGCCACCAATTTTAGTTGAACATACAATTCTTTTTCTTTTTTGCAGACGACATGGTTTAACAATGTAGACCTGTGGCTGATTTTGGTTAGCAGCCACAGGACAAATACAATGTAAAATAAAAGGTAAAGTGCATATACACTGAAGAGCGAAAGAAACTGGTACACCTGCCTAGTATTGTGTAGGGCCTCTGCAAGCAAGCACAATTGCCGCAACACAACGTGGTATGGACCTGACAAATGTCTAAAGTGGTGCTAGAGGGAACTGACACTGTGAATCCTGCATGGATGTCCATAAATCCATAAGAGTACGAGGGGGTGTAGATTCCTTCTGAACAGCACGTTGCAAGGCATCCCAGATATGTTCATGTATTGGGAGTCCGGTGGCAAGTGGAAGTGTTTAAATTCAAAAGAGTGTTCCCGCAGCCACTCTGTAGCAATTCTGGACATGTGGGGTGCCACATTGTCCTGCTGGAATTGCCTAAGTCCATTAGAATGCACAATGGACATAAATGGATGCAGGTGATCAGACAGGATGCTTATGTAAGTGTCACTTGACAGAGTCGTATCCAGACAAATCAGGGGTACAATATCACTCCAACTGCACACACCGCACACCATTACAGAGCCTCCACCAGCTTGAACCAGCTGCTGACATGCAGGGTCCATGGAGTCATGAGGTTGTCTCCATATCCATACACATCCATCCGCTCGATACAATTTGAAATGTCAGACCAGGCAAGATGTTTCCAGTCATCAACAGACCAATGTCGATGATGACAGGCTCAGGTGAGGCATAAAGCTTTGCCCTGCAGGTGTCAAGGGTACAAGAGTGAGCCTTCAGGTCCAAAAGCCCATATCGATGATGAGTCATTGAATGGTTCGCACACTGACACTTGCTGATGGCACAGCACTGAAATCTGCAGCAATTTGCGGAGGGTTGCACTTCTATCATTTTGAACAATTCTCTTCAGTCGTCGTTGGTCCCATTCTCGCAGGATCTTTTTCTGGCTGCAGCGATGTTGGAGATATGATGTTTTACCAGATTCCTGATATTCACAGTACACTTGTGAAATGGTCATACACTACCTCAGAGGTGCTGTGTCCCATTGCTCGTGCGCCGACTATAACACCACAGTCAAACTCATTTAAAACTTGAAAACGTGCCACTGTAGTAGCAGTAACCAATCTAACAACTGCGCCAGACACTTGGTGTCTTGTATAGGCATTTCCGAATGCAGCGCCGTGTTCTGCCTGTTTTTGTATCTTTGTATTTGAATATGCACGTCTATACCAGTTTCTTTGGTGCTTCAGTGTACAATAAAATAAAAGGTAAAGTGCATATATAACTTAAATAACAATATAATTTTATGTAATGTATTTCCTAATCTAAACATAATCTGTATGTGTGTATCTCAGAAAAATAAAAGAAAAGCCCACTGAGGGTTCCACATCTGTGGTGAAACATGTTTGGCTGTTAAAACAAAACAATATCTTGGGTACTTGCAAAAAGGCAGACCCCCACCCATAATCCATTACAGCATTTGGGCAATAAATTGTTTAAGTGTTCTATTACAGTATAAGATAAAATGGCAAGAGGGATTTTTTTTTTCTATTGCCCATTTAACATTTTGCTCAGTATAATAGCAACCAAATTGCCTGTGGGAACAACAGTGTTAATAATCCAAATATGCTCAAGTTTTCTTTGGTATTACCCGATTCCCAGGAAAAAGGTCATAATGAGTTATTCCGTGCTTTTGAAAATTGTTAGTGAGTAGGCACAATCTGGCTTGTAATTAAGTTTGCTTGGCAACAGTTCTGAACACTAAAGCACTACAAAAGAATTAAAATACAGAGAATGTAAGCTGTACTAGACCTCCAGTTATTTTAGTAGATATTGTCTCTCTTCCTTCGTTAACATAAGAGCATTCTATATCGTGATTGACACAAAATGAACACAAGTTGTCTCTACTATTATCTGTAACCTAATTATATTTTTAAAAATAATAATAATAATAATAATAGTAATAATAATAATGGAGAGAGAACATTACACCTACAGCAAGGTAAGAAGGGCCCACATTGAACTTTAAAATAGTTAATTATGATTTGTCTTCAAAACCCACTCTGTTCCAAGAGGGGGTAACTAAAACTGACACACACAGAGACCAGTAACTGTAATGACTTTCAAATCATCACCCAAACCAAAAGAGTGTCATGATCAGGACCCAACTAAAGCACAGAAGAGGAATACATAAACTGCATTTCCTTGGACACAAAATGAAATGTATGAAACACATTTGGAGGAACTTCAGGTACTCTGCTTACTTAAGGAAGCTAGTAGATAAAAATTTTGTGATAGGATCGTCGGCCATAATTTTCATGCAGTATTTTCATGTCAGTGTTCCAGACACTGGCAAAAAACGCACGCTTCCAATGAGAGATGATTTTAACCAACCCACGAATAATCATTGCTTTCTCGTTCAGGACAACTTCCAGCTGTCTTGCATATGTAGACTTATACTAGACAGAGCTAATATTCTCCTCTATGGGTTAACACAAGGCAAGAGCAGATGCCCTCAATGTATGAGGCTGAGAATCTCACTGAGAGTTCATTTGTTACCTGAGCAACTGCATAGGAACAATCACATGAGAACTTAAGTTCATATCTGGGCTGTGAAGTAAACGTGAGGAGACTCCAAAAATGGGGACACAATGATCATGAGAATCCTTATCATCTGGGCAAAAACAACTGGTGGCCTAAACAGAAGTCACTGAACAAGCTGTGTGCAGGTACTGACAGATCCTAAAGTAATATCTATGAAGATGGAGAGTCTCTGCAAGTTCAGCTCTTTATAACTGTGGAGAGGAACAAACCTCCAGCATGTAGAAGTCTACACAGTGCACTTTCACATGCACTCAAAGTGAGCTCACAGAAACACTCCAAAATGGCTTCTACATGACCTGCTAGTGAGCAAACACTATTTTATTGAGTAGTTTAAGGCAGTGTTACTAACTATATCTCACTTTGCTTTGCCTTTCCATAGTTTAATCCTGCAATGTTCATTATTAATTTATATCAAGTAGTGCCAGTTTCTTCTTGTGGTCATTTATTTCATTTATAAAAACTGTTGCACTGTTAATTACACTTAAACCTTGAGCCATCATTACTTACCACAGTGCAAAAGGCGTTAAAAATTAAATATGAATTCTCATCTGTGCTTCTGGCATGAGTAAAAAATACTAACAATATCAAAATATCACTAAAACTAACATCCACCAAGATGAAATTAATCGAGAATTAAAAGTTAAATGGCATTTAATTGTCAAAAGAAATGAAATGCCAATGTCCCACAATAAATCACATCCTCATATGTTTAGAACAACTACATAGTTTGTGCCATACGAGTTACCACAGCCACCATACTCATCAGCTCTCTGAACACATAAGGAGCATTGGAACCATGTTTTAATGAGGAAGTAATTTTCATACAAGTTTATCAGTAATTTCTTCCAGTATAGATCATAAAAATTATACAACATGAGACAAGAATTAAAATGAAGCCTATTTCAGTTAATATTATTTCTCAAAAATTAATTTTCACTTCTGAATTTGAAGTTTTGTGCACTACGATTTGATGCAATATTTTATTTTCATTTAATCCAACAACATAAATAAATTAGGTACACTGTTGTGTAGTATTAACGAACACATCACGCCTTCAGCCGTTTATGAGGATGAGGTCATTTTCGATCACCGATTTTGATATTACACAACAGCAATAAATACATACCAGCAACTTATCACCAGGAACATCCCATTCTAATGCTGTCACTATAGCCTTGTTAGAAATAACCCTGTAATACAAAAATGTACATATTACACAATTTCACAGCAACAAGTATAGCAAAGCAGTCTGCGATACCAAAATAGAATTTTAATGTTAAATAGATAGGCAGTTTGTGAGAGTAATACTGACAGCAAAAATGTCATGCTCATAAAACATCAACTATAAGAAAGAATTAGGGAGAGGGAGAGGGAGAGGTTCATCTCTCCTAACAATGGTAACAGCATTTTAATTGGAGCAACGGGAGATGGAAGGAAGGTAGGTTAGGGTGTAATGGCCAATTAGTCTTGAAGCCTGTTACTCAACTAGATGAGGATAGTAAAGGAAATTAGACACACGCACTTTGAAGAAACCGTCCAACATCCATCTCAAATTATACACGAGATACTGTGGAACACCTAAAGAAAATTGCCAGATGAAGTTTGTTTTAATTAGGATATGGGGAGAAAAGAATTTTGGTCTTCTTCATGGACATGTTCCAGTAGTCACCAGGTATTATTTATGGGAACAAAACAAAACAAATCAAATGAGATGGGCTGCCAGAACCTACTACTGAAAAGACTCAGAGTTTGAAGCAATGCTAAAATTAACTAAGCTTATTGCTCAGAAAATTGTGCTAAATATTTTTAATTTTAGAAGTTTAGATTTCGTGAATTTGTGAGGTCTGTTCAAAAAATTTCGGAACTTTCGTAATTTGACACCCAAGGTATGTTGGAGAAAAATGCAGTTGGCATCCCTGCATACACCTGTGGTGGTGTGGAGCGTGGTGTGGTGGGGTGGGGTGGGGTGGGGTGGGGTGGGGTGGGGTGGGGTGGGGTGGGGTGGGGTGTGTAGAGGGAGAGAGGAAGCTGGTTTGCTGGCTAGGAAGGAGGGGGGAAGGGATGGTAGGTGCACTGACTAGACATGTGATGCACAGGTGTTGGATCTGATGGGGAGCATTGCAAGATGAAGGGGATGTAGAGTTATGAATTGAGAGGGGGTGATAGGATGTAGGAAGCGGAAACTGTTGGGTGAAAGGTGTATGGTCAGTGGGTTAATGAAAATTGAGGCAAGGAGGGTTACTGGAGTGAAGGATGTGTTGCAAGAATAATTCTCATGTGTGTAGTTCAAAGAAGCTGCTGGTGGAGGGAAGGATAGAGATGGTCCAGGTTGTGAATCAGCCAAAGAAATAGACCATGTTGTGCACAGCTGCACATTGTGCCAGCAGGTGTTCAACACTGTATTCGGCTGCAGTTTGTCGGTGGCCATTCATTCTGATGGACAGCTGGATGGTTGTCACACCAAAATAAAAATATGTGCAATGATTGGAGCAGAGTTGGTTTATGCCAAGGCTGCTTCCACAGGTGGCCTTGACTCTGATGGGCTAGGATAAGTCTGTGATAGGACTGGAGTAAGAAGTGTTTGGTGGGTGAAGTGGGCAGGTCTTGCATCTGGGTCTTTCATAGAAATATGGTCCCTGTGGCAAGGGGATGGGAGTGGGAGTGGCATAGGAATGTAGGTTGGGTGGTCTACAGAACTCCACAGAGGGATGGGAAGGATCTTGTACAGGCTGTCTCTCATTTCAGGACGATAGGTAATCAAAGCCCAGTCCAGGGCAATATTGTGCGACTAGGGGGTTACTCCTTTGTGGTTGATTCTTGGGGATGATGGGAGGATTAGGTGTGTGCGAGGATATGGCATGGTAAATATGATTGCAGACTGGGTTTAGGAAGTAGCACCCTTGTGAGACCTTCAGCATACTGGGCAAGAGAGTTCTCATCAATACACCATCCACGAGTGGCCAGGCTGCATGGGAGAGATATCTTGGTGTGGGAGAGATAACAGCTGTCAAAATGCAGACAGATACTGTTGGTGGTTACTGGGTTTAATATGGACAGAGGTGTGGATGGGGCTCTCAGAGAGATGGATGTCAATGTCCAGGATGTTGACACACTGAGCTGAGAAGGACCATGTGAAGCAGGTGGGGGAGAAGCTGTCAAGGTTCTGAAACACTTGAGGATAGTGTGTCTTGGCCCTGAGTCCAGACCCTGAAAATATCATCAATGGACCTGAACCATAGTAGGGTCTTAGGGTTTTGAGAGGCTAGGAAGGTTTCCTTTAAGTGGTCCATAGAAAAACTGGCACAATAGTGTCATGCAGATGTCCATGGCTGTGCTGTGAATTTTTTATCTACCTTTGCCTCAAAGGAGAAATAGCTGTGTATCAGGATGTAGTTGGTAACAAGTAAGAGGAATGAGGTAGTGGGTTTAAAGTCTGAAGGACGTTGGGAAGGGTAGTGTTTAATAGTTACTACTTGCCTCATCCTTTAAAACTCCCTCCGAACACTCTATGATACCCAGAATCCAAACAAACCCAGAACACTGTTGTTCACCTTGCCACCAAAAATACCAATCCCATAGAAGTTTCAGTCCTATCTAAATGCCTCATCTTGAGCCCCACACCCGAGTTTAACCATGCTGGGCTTCCCAAAGACCTACTTTTTTTCTCCCAAACCCTGCTGTGGGAACACTCGTTTACCACAAATTCCTCCAACCAAAGTCCCATTATCCCGACACTTAACCTTGCCTCTCTCAGTTCATACTACCATCTAACTGTCGGCCCCCTCCCACACACACACACACACCTAACAATCCCGTGGTCACCTTCCCAAACTCCTTATTACTTCCAACTTGGCCTCACCATCCTTCCCCAGGTCAAATCCTAAAAATACTAACATGTCATCATAGGAAAGGACAGCCTTACATAACCTCAAAACAGATCCAGACCTAATCATCCTCCTGGCAGACAACAGCTCCACCACTGCAGTGATGAATTTCAATGGCTACCTGAGAGTATGCTCCTGCCAACTGTCGGACTCCTCCATCTACAATCTCTGCCATATTAATCCCACTTCAGAACTCCAACATAACCTCCAATCCCTACCGAAATCCTTAGGTCAATACCAGAACCTCTCCCATGATTCCACCTCCCTCCTCACCCAAAGGACACCCCACACACATACTCTCCAAAATCCATAAACCCCAACAATCCTCGACACCCCATAGGTGGTTATCATGCTCCTGCTGAGAGAATTTGCACTCTTGTTGACCAGCACCGCCAACCAATCACCCAAAACCTAGCCTCTGACAGTAAATACACAAACCACTTCATTTACTGATTCTCAACGATCCCCACCCATTTTACCTCCAGGATCCCTATTCATCACTGTAGACCCCAACACCCTACACAGCAACACCCTTCATGTCCATGGCCTTGCTGCTATCTAACACTACCTCTCCC
The DNA here is from genome assembly GCF_021461385.2 of Schistocerca piceifrons. Classification (NCBI taxonomy): domain Eukaryota; kingdom Metazoa; phylum Arthropoda; class Insecta; order Orthoptera; family Acrididae; genus Schistocerca; species Schistocerca piceifrons. The sequence continues at coordinate 802,451,047 of NC_060149.1, forward strand.
AACTTCCTTTAGACTCAGGCCTCGTTCCTCATACACCGTACCAACTATATCCTGATACACAACTACTTCTCCTTTAAGGCAAAGGCATATAAACAAGTCTGCAGCTCAGCCATGGGCACCCACATAGCAACCTTCTGTGCCTACCTTCTAATGGACCATCTAGAGGAAACCTTCCTAGCCTCCCAAACACCTTGTCTGCTTACTGATATCTTCATGATCTGGACTCAGGGCCAAGAGATCCTATCCTCATTCCTCCACAACCTTAACACCTACTACCCCATCTGCTTCATGTGCCCCTTCTCAACACAAATTGCCACTTTCCTGGACATACAACCCCAACCCTAACCCTAACCCTAACCTTAACACTCCCACCCCCCACCCCTGAATCAGCCACAGACGTGTGCCCCCTCATCACCCACTGTCACCCTAGACTGGAACAACTGAACCATATTTTTGTCATGGCTTCGATTATCTATCATCATGTTCTGAAATGGACATCCTATCCAAGATCCTTCCCACCTCTCCTACGGTGGTGATCCATTGCCCACCCAACCTACACAACGTACTAGTCGATCTCTGTGCCACTCTCTCTCCCAACTTCTTGCCACAGGGCTCATATTCCTGTGGAAAACACAGGCACAAGACCTACCCAATCCATTCAACAGCACTTCCTGCCCAGTCCTGCCAAACAGCACTTCCTGCTCCAGTCCTGCCACAGGCTTATAGGACCCCACCACATGGAGGCACAATGTGCTGTTCAGCATGGCACAACCTGTGCCATCTGGATCCCTCTCTCCACCACCAGCTTCTTTGAACTACACAGATAGAAATTATCCTTCCAACACATCCTTCACTCCAGTAATCCTCCTTGCTTTAATTTCCATTAACACACTGTCCCCACTCCCTCCAACAACAGTTTCCCCTTCCTCCGTCCTGTCATCACCTCACAATTTGTGTCACCTTGTCACCTTCATCGTGCAACGTTCCCCATCTGCTATGACATCCATGCATCACATCCCTAGCCTGTGCACCTGCCATGTTTTCCTCCCGCATTCCTAGCCAGCAAACCGGCTACCTCCCTCCAGGCTACTAGCTACTCACCTCCCACCCCTATTCCTGCCTCCCGCCACTCCCCCCCCCCCTCTACCAGCCACACTCCATACAACCACACCCTACCCCATCTTCACATTGTGTGTCCAGCTGGCACCATGTAGAGGCACAGATATCTCTCTCTCGCTCTCTCGCTCTCTCTCTCTCTCTCTCTCTCTCTCTCTCTCTCTCTCTCTCTCTCTCTCTGTGTGTGTGTGTGTGTGTGTGTGTGTGTGTGTGTGTGTGTGTTTCTTCAATGTCTTCTGTATGTGCTAAGGGATGGGGAAGATTAAATTAATGGATTTTGCTTGGGTAACATGAGCAGCTAGGGAAATAAAAGTGCATCTGTACAAGCCTAATTCAACTGGCATTGGGCATGTGTACCAGAGGTTACTCGTTAATGATTGTCACACAACAGCTGTCCACCTCATCACACACAGTGAGCTTTGATGTTGACAGCTTTGTTTTCCCTTTTTGTAGATTTGTATCAGCCTTACCAACAATACAGTTAAGACAAAATCCTCCTTTCCTGTGACACACAGTATTCCATTTTCACATCAGACAGTAGCAGCTCAAGCACTCCTGCAATTTTTAGTTATACAGGATTGGCAGCACTGATCATTCCTCAGCTTGGCAACCCAAAGTTTGTTTGTGTTTTGCAGTGGACAGTTCAACGTGTCTACAAGCAGTGGTGTAATACATGTAGCCACAAAACATGATGTCAGAATTGTTTTCCAAAAAAGATCCTGAATGAGAGGAAACGGAGACATGTTTCACAGCTTGTGAATCAAAATCACTTCCAAACCTGACAGCAATTGCTGCAGGCAGTGAATGAAGGTCCATTACCCCCTGTTAGTGAGAGAATATTATGATGGGAACTGCATGCAATGAACATTTGGAGCCAGCTGCAGTGGCCGAACGGTTCTAGGCACTTCAGTCTGGAACCGCGCTGCTGCTATGGTCGCAGGTTCGAATCCTGCCTCAGGCATGGATATGTGTGATGTCTTTAGGTAAGTTAGGTTTAAGAAGTTCTACGTCTAGGGGACTGATGACCTCAGATGTTAAGTCCCATAAAGCTTAGAGCCATCTGAACCATTTTTGAACATTTGGAGTCCGTCACCTAGCAAGAGACGTTGCTCACACAGGCACATAAAGACGTCAACAGTAAAGTTCATCGGGCTGGAAGAATATGTGACTGGTTTCTTGAACACTCCCCTACCCAATTACATCTGAATTGGCTTGCAAAATCACCTAACTTGAATCCCCCAGAAATTATGTGTGACATGTTGGAACAGTGTGTGAAACGCTGACATCAGCATCCCCGTAATTTGGTGGAACTGTGCAATCAAATCCTCAGTGAGTGCCTTAACCTGGATGTGATGCCCTGCACTACCTTATGGCCTTACTTCCTAACCAAATTCAGGTGGTTATCAAGTCCAGGGGTGAAAATACACAATATTAAATGATTCTTGTACATATTTTTCAAGGGGCGATTAATTTTTCGTCCAGTGAACTTACTTTCCACACAATGATGCTGCACCTCTTCTTTAATTCACAAGCATTTTGTGTGTGTGTGTGTGTGTGTGTGTGTGTGTGTGTGTGTGTGTGTGTGTGTGAGCCCGGGAGGGGAGGGAGGGGGGGGGAGGAGGGTCCATTGGGATTAAATAATTTCCTCATGCAGACATCAATTTGCATTCCCTATGTAGATCAGTCATCATCTGATTCTTTAGATAAAAATCAGTGAAAGGTGTCTGTAAGTTTCTCCTAGATGTGTGAAGCTGATGCCTTTCTTATTTAGACAGTTTTGAACGTGGCTGTCTGTCAGTAGACATATATAAGTTTCAATGTGGACGTAACATAGCCAACTGGTTGCAAGTAATTGTTTAATATATTTACCCAGGTTTCGACACCCTAATTTAAAATTCCTACAAAATAATATATAGTAAATTAAGTTTGGCAGATACATTAACCAAGATGAAAAATAGAACATAGAAAGGTTACTTACGTAAAGTTATATTCTGAGAAGGCAATATTCAATATTTAGAGCAGACTGCTCAACTCAAAAATTAAAAACATTCCAGTCTTTGGTACATACACCTTGCAAGTAACATCAGACTGAGCGGCTTACATTGCTGCTATGAAAACAATACACAAGTTGCGCTACCTATTACGCATGGAAAGTGACATATGCCCATTTGTAAGTTATTGTTAGTAGAAAAGGCAACTTTACATCCATATTTTTTAATTAGAAGATGATGAATACTGTAAGAAATTGGGCATAAAAATGGAACCGAAAAATCTTCCTTATACTTGTTACTGTCAGAAACAGCACTGATGCCTAAAGTAGTCGCTTTAGCATCAGTTTTAATTTTGAAGATGTTTTCAACTAACAAGAGATCAATACCATTATTAACTGCAATAGTGTTTATTAAACTGTTCCTTGTTTTGGCCACAGTGTTTAACTTTTCTCTTTCTTCTTATTGGGGTGACATTAAGAGTTGTGAGTGAGGTACTGCATTCATATCTCTTGTCTTTCTTGGTAGTATGGAGGAGACTAATAGCTTTATCTATTGAACATGACTGAATCTACTCTTTCAGGTACACCTGTTCACACCAGCTTCAGCTGTAACAGCCAGGTTAGACTAAGCCATTTTCTGAGTAAATTTTTTGATCACAAAATTGAATGGTGACATAAACGCACATGCAAACATGCACGCGCACACACACATGCACACACGCACACACGCAAATGCGCGCACGCGCCCACACACACACACACACACACACACACACACACACACACACACACACACACACACACACACACACACACACACACACACCTAGTGCGATACAAAGATATATTACTGTACTTGGAATAAAAGGATGAAATTTATGACAGAATAAATAAGTCATTATTTACCACACTTGGGTAATACCAGAGACTGTAATGTCAGCATAAGAATAGCCATTTGTACAGTACACCCTGCAACTCCAATGTTTCACTTCCATAACACTTTCTACATACTATTCTCTTTTCAACCCTTCCACATTTATCAAATCACAGGAGGACGGATATGGTGTCTGTTCTTTCGGACATGTCCGAAAGAACAGACACCATATAAGTATATAGTTCTGGCAATACCGGCCATGACCTTCTTCTTCTGTGCAGATGCACACATATTCCCTGAACTGTTATGGGACTTGGTAAGAATGTCTTCATGAGTAATGAGTGTGTTGGTGTGAGACACTATGAATGTAGTGTGTGGACATACAAGGTGAGAATGTGGGTCTCACAGGAGGCATGCACGAAATAGTCCCTGCAGTCGCCCTGTCCTCTGTGCCCTCGGTGGCTCAGAGGGATAGAGCATCTGTCATGTAAGAAGAAGATCCCAGGTTCGAGATCCTGTTGGGGCACACATTTTCACCTGTCCCCATTGATATATATCAACGCCCATCAACAGCTGAAGGTATTAATATAATTCTAATTTCGTTCTAGACAGCTGCAGGTCATCAATGGTGTCTGTTTTTTCGGACATGTCCGAAAAAACAGACATCATATCCATAAAAGTATAATACAACAAGGGTGAGGCACCACAAACTTCAGTCGCCTCTTCTAAATGCAAGTTGTTAAACAGTGCCTCCTGGGGAAAAACATCTACCTCCATGTGCAATGGAGGATGGTTAACGAATTACAAAGCTTACGGTAAAAAATGACATGTTGTCTACTGCCAACTTGGATTCTTGATCTGTCAAGTTCAAATGCATTTGTTACGAGTTAAGTTGTAATGACAGACTGGAACCTGGAATGACAAACCCATCATAGCTGACCTACATAGATTGATATGGAGTACAGTATTCATCTAATACACTAGAGTCTCCAAAATTTTCTTAAAAGTCATGATCAAAGTTCACACTGTTGTCTCCCTATAATACCACACAGTATAGTGAATTCAGGCAAAACTTACAGATGATATTGTAACTGTAACCAGTATCACCGGCAAACTCATCTTAAAATCAGGCAAAAGAAGAGTACTATGAAGTAAATAACAAAAACTTTAACAGAAACATCAACATATGTCTTCAAATGAAGAAAGTCTCATATTACATACTTGTGACAATGCCATGGCACATTCAGGTCTGCTATGTAAACATGTGAACCCCAGCTTTTTCCCCAACAGTCTTCAAGTTCAGTAATTGCAGAGAATGCAACGATGCTTTGGCTTGATATGCAACACAATGTGCGTCCATCATGTAAGCTGTAAAAAATAAAGCAAAGACAAATGTAAGCATCAAAAAAATTAAAGTCACATGGCAGTTTTTAGGTGAACATGCATTCATGGTCAAATATTTCCATTTCAGAAAATGAGAATCACAATTCCATAAGCTTACGGATTAACTTACCCTTTGTTTTATCAGCGAACATTCATTAAGAGCCTCTTTCATGCCCTATGCATTACAGCTTTCATTCTCGTAGCTCAGGTCTAGTTACTATTTATGTATTCTTTTCATCCCATTAATTATCAATTACACATAAAGAAATGAAACATTTATCTGCCATTTCAAAAGAATATATTATGATAACTGTCAAGGAAACTTTTAATAAACTTGGTTAGTCCTGCAAGGAAGATATGTCACTATTAATTCTGCAAGTATTGCAGAAAGCAAGTAACACTTCCCATAATGACTCATCTTAGTTTTCGAATTAAATAATTGAATGTTGCGTTAGACACAATTCCAGCAGAAAACACACACACACACACACACACACACACACAGACAGAGACAGAGAGAGAGAGAGAGAGAGAGAGAGAGAGAGTGAGAGAGAGAGGAGGGGGGGGGGGGGGGGGCAGTTGGGTAGAGGAATGGGCAGAGTGAGTAGAGAAGGAGGGCTGTAGAGAAGGAACCTGTAGTAAGTTAAGGGCAGCTGATCCAATGAAGGAAATAAGATGACTTCAGATGTTTGAAAGGATGGAATTCATTCTTTCAGAAGATATATATAACTTTCACGAAATGAATCAAATGCATGTAAGTTAAATGAATAACTGTTGGACCAAAATCAATGAAAATGTAATGACATGAAATGATACTGCACCAGACTGGAACTCAACTTGAATTTCCTGCTCACTGTTAGCAGTCACCCACACCATTTGTCTATCTGAGCACAACTCCAGGAATGACTCAAACTTTTGTTGTTACTTGTGTTTCCACACAGTTTGGGAAAGCTACTACCAGTGTTTTTCCTATAGGGTTTGCAGGTACCACAGATTTTGCATATCTAAACAGTTCGCACTGATATCATTTCATGACACTGCATCATCATTTCTTTCATCCTCATTGATTCATTACTTTCATCTCATTGTGTTTAATTCATTTCATCCCTTGTCACAGGGTAACTGACAGAACTCTAGTGACTCTGTCCCCCCAATGGTACTACTCCCATATACCCCAGGGGACAATCCCTAATAGTAGTGTTCAGATATAGGTGGAAACATCAGCAGCAATGAAAGTTTGTGTCGGGCCTGATAGTATGCTCAGATAGCCTACTGTTTAGGGCAGCCACTAGGGATAAGCTGGAAACTCATGCCACTACGGAGATGTACAACAGAACTTTTATTTCATAAGTACAGGACTGGACAAGGAATTTAATAGAGTAATTGGAGGAATTTTCTCCAAGATCAGCAGATACCTACCACACAAACTTTAGTGAATTGCATGGCACTGGTATAGTAGATTTTCTGGTGGTCAGATATACTAAGATATTTGCACACTGAGAATTCAGTATGATACTGGAACAACAGATGTGATATCTAAGGCAAAACTTATGTTCAACACAGACATTATAGAGGTGTGTGGACCAATAACTGTCGGCACAGTAATATTAACAGAGAAATTTTGTCAACAATTAGAACATTCAGAAATTCATCTATGGGAGTTTACACTTTGGTAATGGAGGGCTAAGAGAAAGAACATGGAACTACGTTGTTCAAGGTGTCAGAGACTACTACCATACATTTTCTGTATGTCTAAGAGTCCAGGTATTATTATTTACTTATCATCAATGAATCAATTACATTAGTGGTATCAACGCAAGGGAAACATGTAATGAGTTAGGAACTGAATAAGAATAATAATAAATCCTTCCACACCCTAGACAGAAACTAACAATGAAGGAAGACACACACACACACACACACACACACACACACACACACACACACACACAGACATATATGATCACGTCACATATGTGTCAAAAATAATATTGATAGAAATACTGGACATGGATTTAGGAAGATTTTTTGAAAAGTAGCATTCTACAATAACAGGATGATACACAAGGAGATCCCATTACATATTTAATATAAAAATTACAAAATAATTTTAGACACAGTACCTATTGTAAGATATGGTGAACAAGTTTGGAGCAGAAGTTTATTGACAGAAGTGCAAATCATGTTACAGGTTTTCACATAAACCAGTTATCATTAGACAAATTTTGTGCCTTAATTTAATCCTAGAAAGTACCTCATGTCAAGCTCCATCATACATTCTTTGTAATGCATTTGAGTAATGCAAGTCATCTTGGTGTACTCAGTAGCATGAAAAGTACTTATTATACATCATGGTGCCATGCAAAGAAACAGGAATTATGGCATGTACTTGATAACATTAAACACAGGTCAAATATGGAAAAATAAATAAAAAATAAAGTGATTTGGAGGGTATTTCATCAAAATTAGAGAATCTGGTGTGCTGCTCCTCTTTGTCTGAACATACTTAACGCTTTGCAAATCATAGGATATACAGCTACAAATTATGTCTGCGCAATCAGCGGCTTAGAATATCATACATAACAAAATAGGTAAGCATTAATTTAGTAGAAGCCATTCTAAACAAAATGAAAATCTACAAACATTTAACACATCCATGTAATTGATGAGTCAGCCATTAAACAATGCATTAAGATACATCTCTATGAGTTAATGATAGAATATAGGGGCAATAAGTAACTGCTTTGGCAAAATAATGGGCTCCTTGATGTGGTTACTTAACTTTTTGTTTTGGTACATCAGCTGAATAAAACAAAGAACAGTTAGGAAACTGAGGGCTGATAATGGAATGATTCACATGATCCTATTTCTAATGTATCATGGTATTCTCAGTATCATGTAGAATTCTACACTGAAAAGTGTAAATTCATCAGGAAGATTAATCCTAAAGCCTATGTCAGGAAATCCAATTGAACATGAGGTTCTTGTACACCTGTAATTCATATACTAAATCATAAAAAGGTGGTGCCTTTTCGAAATATTGCTACAAATCTGTAACACCAACCAAGTTTCCAGTTATACATCTCAAAAAATATCACCAACAAACTGTTTCACTTGATCCTGGAAGTTTAAGAAAATTATACAGTAATCTAAACAGAACTTTACTTAATCTAAACAGAACTTTACTCCTTCCAGTAACTGAAGATTCTGTTTGCATCACGAATAGTAACAATGCTGCTGCTGCTGCTGCTGCTGATTAAAGGATTCAGGAGACTAAACACTGAGTAGTGAGAGTACGCGGCTGGAGAGTACCAGCCTGGTATTTACCTAGCAATTGGCAAATGTTTTGAAAATCACGAAGACTTCATGGAAAATGCTTTTCAATATGAACTTTCAGTAGCAAAAAGGTATGTTTTGAACACTGAAGATGTGTTAAATACATTTTGTGATGCAAATATCAAATGTGAGTGTGTGTGTGGAATGACAGTTACTGCAGGCCAAGAAAACCATTCAAATTACAGTGCTGTCATCCCTAATTCATGCTGACGATAAATAATAAATTCCAAGCTCTGGATTCTGACAAATTTACCTCTGACTCACTTTTATCAGACTTGTCAGATAATGCAGAAATTTGTGTGAATATGCCAAAGTTGTCACAAAGCAAACAAGTGCAGCAAGAAAACATGACCAAAAAATGCATGACATTACTATATTATCTGACAGTCATGGAAGGGAAGTAGCAGCAATCGTGGCAAGCAGTCAACCTTGTTTCAATGTCATGGGTATCATTAAGCCCAGTGCCCCCCTCCCCCTCAAGGAAGTACTGAAAGGCTGTGAGAAGATGTTACGAGTAAAGCGTGGTAGTGACTGAGTGTCAGTTGGAGGTGCTAACTATGTGTATAGGAACAAGAGCTAACATGCAGACACTGTTTTTAGGGAAGTTTTTGCAAAAAACACCTGAAGTGGGTACCTCACAAACTTCGTATCATGGAAAATTCTTGTGTTAATCACAGAGTACATCTATATCTATATCTACATCTACATCCTCCGCAAGCAGTCATACAGTGCGTGGTGGAGGGTACCCTGTACCACTAATATCCACTTCTTTACCTGTTTCACTCTGAAATAGAGCGAGGGAAAAACTACTGTCTATACGCCTATGTATACATATCAGCCCTAATTTCTCATATCTTATCTTTGTGGTCCTTAAACAAAATGTATTTGGGCAGGAGCCCATGAACATAAGTCTTCAGAAAATCTGCAATGATTCTGCCAATGCAATATTTGTGCAGACAGTTATGTGAGATTTTTACCAGAGAAAAATCACCAAAAAGCTATATCTTTTCAGAAGTTGTTATTTGTACTTTGAGGACCTGACGACAACTCAAGTTGTTATCAAGTCTTCAAAGTACACACTCCACCAAAACGTCATGGAACCCAGGTATTAAGGGCCCTGCAACATGCATCGATATATCTGATTCTTTATATACGGACTGCATAGGAGCTTGAAGTGGCGTTACTAATATACCAAAACTGGTTGTGTAAATAAAATGATAATTTCTGAAAACATACGGCAGTTTGGAGACCTTTCTCTGGTAAATATGTGGCCAGCCACTGTCCTGTAGTCACAATACAACAACAGAGACAGTACTGTAAGAGGTCATTTCATCAGGCATGTTCTCCACAGGAACATAAAGGGTAAAAATGCAATGACAACTGAAATTCAGAACATTACAAAAATGTGTTTTAATAGCAAGGTCATGGCAACACATCTGCAAAATTTCTGGTGAACAGTGACTGTCATGTCACCTACAGTGGAAGTCATGGCGCCCACAGCAGCAGAGATTAAGTCACCTACAGACGAGGGCAGGTCAACACAGATGTTCCCAGGTCACTTACACATGAGCCCAGGGTCACGTCCAGCAGAGGATCCTACATCAGCAGTGGAGGAGCCTAGATCTGCAGTAGAAAACACTACACCTTCATCTTCATCCATACGTCGCAAACCACCGTACAGTGGATGGCGGAGTGTACCTTGTATCACTACAAGTCATTTCCTCTCCTGTTGCATTTGTAAATAGAGCGAGGGAAAAATTACTGTCTAAAAGCCTCTGTACGAGACCCAACTTCTCGCATATTATCTTCATAGCCTTTACACATAATGTATGAGGATTGCCCAGAAAGTAAAGCACTGCATTTATTTCCTTCAACAATTCTTTATTGAACATATTGAGAATTACACACACGAAAGAATGGTGTTTTATCTACACACCCCATTTTTCCACGTAATCTCCAGCCCATTCTATGGGCTTCCTTCAGCGCAAAACAAGGATGTGTATTCCCTGTCAGTACCGATCTTTGACCGGAGCCAGTGCTTAACCTCCTAATCGTCGTCAAAATTTCTTCCACAAATGGCATCCTTTAATGGCCCAAACAAGTGGCAGCTCACTGCAACATGTCAGGTGTGACAGCCGTTGATGGTCTCCCTGACCGCTGCAAATTGTGGAGCTCTGCCGAATCACCTTCTAATGATCTCACCTTCTGATGATCTCACCTTCATGCGCAGCAACTAACTGTACTCCTGTTGACAGTAGATGCTCGATTGACTTTGCACAAGTGTTTGTGAATATTCCCCACAGTTTCTTTCTCTGCAATGAGAAATTCAATGAAGGCCCATTTTTTTGTTTGTAACATGTATCACCTACAGAAGCCATTTTGGAACTGTCCTGCAGCTACGCTACCTGTTGGAAGTGACGGAAACTTGGTGCACTCACTCAGGAGACTTCAAATAATACATACGTAACATTTCACATTTGTAGCATTGTATTCTACTGAGAAAAAATGTGGTGCATTACTTTCTGGGCAACCCTCGTACATCTGCAGCAGTAGAATTATTCTGCAGTCAGCCTCAAATGGTTCTATAAATATGTGCAATAGCTTCTGTTTCAATATCTTCCTTTAATCCAACACTTGAAGAGTACTCAAGAATGGGTTGCAATAGTGTTTTATATGCCATCTCCTTTATGAATGATCTACATTTCCCAAAATTCTCCCAATAAAAATGAAGTCTAGCATTCACCTTCCCTACTACCAAACTTATGTGCTCATTCTACTTCATGCCACTTTGGAATGTAACACCTTGATATTTAATGGAAGTGACTGTATCAAGCTGCAACCTACTAATGCTGTATTCGAACATTAAAAGACTGTTTTTCCTACTCATCCGCATTAACTTACATTTTTCTACATTTAGAGGAAGTTGTCATTCAACACCCCATCTAGAATCTTATACAGGGTGAGTCACCTAACGTTACCGCTGGATATATTTCGTAAACCACATCAAATACTGATGAATCGATTCCACAGACCGAACGTGAGGAGAGGGGCTAGTGTAATTGGTTAATACAAACCATAAAAAAATGCACAGAAGTATGTTTTTTAACACAAACGTACGTTTTTTTAAATGGAACCCCATTAGTTTTGTTAGCACATCTGAACATATAAACAAATACGTAATCAGTGCCATTTGTTGCATTGTAAAATGTTAATTACATCCGGAGATATTGTAACCTAAAGTTGACGCTTGAGTACCACTCCTCCGCTGTTCGATCGTGTGTATCGAAGAGCACCAAATTACATAGGGATCCAAAGGGAATGGTGATGGACCTTAGGTACAGAAGAGACTGGAACAGCACGTTACGTCCACATGCTAACACCTTTTTATTGGTCTTTTTCACTGACGCACATGTACATTACCATGAGGGGTGAGGTACACGTACACACGTGGTTTCCGTTTTCAATTACGGAGTGGAATAGAGTGTGTCCCGACATGTCAGGCCAATGGATGTTCAATGTGGTGGCCATCATTTGCTGCACACAATTGCAATCTCTGGCGTAGTGAATGTCGTACACGCCGCAGTACATCTGGTGTAATGTTGCCGCAGGCTGCCACAATACATTGTTTCATATCCTCTGGGGTTGTAGGCACATCACGGTACACATTCTCCTTTAACGTACCCCACAGAAAGAAGTCCAGAGGTGTAAGATCAGGAGAATGGGCTGGCCAATTTATGCGTCCTCCACGTCCTATGAAACGCCTGTCGAACGTGTACCTCACCCCTCATGGTAATGTACATGTGCGTCAGTGAAAATGACCAATAAAAAGGTGTTAGCATGTGGACGTAACGTGCTGTTCCAGTCTCTTCTGTACCTAAGGTCCATCACCGTTCCCTTTGGATCCCTACATAATTCGGTGCTCTCTGATACACACGATCGAACAGCAGAGGAGTGGTACTCAAGCGTCAATTTTAGGTTACAATATCTCCGGATGTAATTAACATTTTACAATGCAACAAATGGTACTGATTACGTATTTGTTTATATGTTCAGATGTGCTAACAAAACTAATGGAGTTCCATTTAAAAAAACGTAGGTTTGTGTTAAAAAACATACTTCCGTGCATTTTTTTACGGTTTGTATTAACCAATTACACTAGCCCCTCTCCTCACGTTCGGTTTGTCGAATCGATTCGTCAGTATTTGATGTGGTTTACGAAATATATCCAGCGGTAACGTTAGGTGACTCACCCTGTATATTGTTACAGCTACTCAGTGATGACACGTTCCAGTACACCATAGCAACATCAGCGAAAAGCTACAAATTGCTGTTCACTACATCCATCAGGTCATTTATGTATACAGAGAATAAAAGCAGTCCTGTCACACTTCCCTGAGGCACACCTGACAATATCTTTGTCTCTGATGAACGCTCGCTGTTGTGAACCGTGTACTGGTTTCTATTATTTAAAAAGTCTTTGAGACATTCACATATCTGGAAACCTAAACTGGACACACAGACCCCCATCAAAATCTTCTACAGTGGGGTACCATGTGAAATGCTTTCCGGAAAACTGGGAATATGGACTCTGCCTGTTGCCCTCCATCCATAGTTTACATGGTTTGTAGAATATTGTGTGAGAAAAGGGTAAGCTGAGTTTTGCACGAATGATGCTTCTAAATCCAGGGAAATTTGTTATATTTGAACTCAGAAGAAATTCTGCAGCAGAAATCAGTGTTAAGGATATTGGTCTGTAATCATGTGGCTCAGTTCTTTTACTTTTCTTATGCACACCTGCACTTTTTTCCTTCGCTTGGTACTTTTCATTGGGTGAGAGATTCACGATAAATGCAGGCTAATTAATGCCACAGAGTACTCTCTGTAAAAATGAATTTAGATTCCATCTGGACCTGGTGACTTATTTGGTTTCAACTCTTTCAGTTGCTTCTCTATGCCACAAGTGCCAATTTCTATGTCCTCCATGTAGGAGTCTGTATGACAGTCAAACAACTGTACACCTGGACAATCCTCTTGTGTGAATTATATCTTAAACGTGAAATTCAAAACTTCAGCTTTCCTTTTCCTGTCTTCTATTGCCACGCCAGACTGGTCAAAGAGTGAGTGGATAGATGCCTTTGGCCTACTTAGTAGCAGAAGACCCTACATTGGCGGTGGAGGACTCTAGATTTGAAGCAGAGGGCTATACCTCATATTGTTGCAGAGCATCCTACGCTGGCAGCTGAGGATCTTTCACTAGCAGAAAATGCCAAAGGGAAGACCTAAAAGGCTTAGAAAATATATAGTACTCAAACATTTTTGGTACCCTGCCTCAAAATTGGATCAGATATGACACAGCAAAGTGCAGCACAATTGCTCCCAGTCTTGTTCTAGAAGCTTTCATATTTTTTTTTTTTTTTTTTTAATATACAGCATCCAAAATTTGACAAATAAATCTTTTGAACTTGAAATTGCGGTTAATGCCACCAATGCTGATAGCATGTGTGTTATGGAAGACAGTGTAGAAATACTGCATTAGGTACTGTTAACATTAATCATCACAATTTGGCGAGTCAGTTCTATAGGAAGTGGAGGGGTTTGAATTTTTATTAATTCTAATGTTGAACACAAAAGGATGTGTAAGGCAGAAGCACTGAGTATTGAAAAGCATTTTGAAGCTGCTGCTGTTCAACTGCATCGAGATTTGGGCCAAATAGTAATTACAGAAGTATACTGACCACCTAGTGTGGACACAGACACTTTCATGGATAAATTAAGAGTCTCAGGTGGACATTACACTTACTGAGAAAGCCACTATAATTGTCTATGGGGACTTCACTAAAAATCTTGTGAATGAATCTGCATCTAAGGAGCTATTTCTTAATGTGCTACAAAGGTTCAACATCTCTCCACTTATAAATAGTTCCATAAGAATAACACACCGAAAAGAAAGTCTTATACACAATATATTTCCAATAGTGGGTGCTGCAGAGAGCGACATTATTAATACTGATTTAGGAATATATTATCATAATGCCTTCATCCTTACAATTTCTGCTATGCCTGTGACGAAATTTCCCTGCACAGAACTCTACTAGTTTAATTAATACTCCAAGTAATGAACCCAGTCAGAAGCACTTTCCACAAACAATGCTTACAACGATTTCTCTTCAGTATTCATGACCAATTATGAAATTGTGTTTTGCAAAAAAATTGACCAGAGTCCATTCCTGTGGGATAACTACACCTAGTTCCTGGATTACATTAGGCTCTAATACTTCCCGTACAACTTTAAAAAGGCTCATTTCTCAAATGAGATACACAGATGCCCAGTTCATAGGATGTGTAAAGACTTATAAGAAAAAATATCAACAGCTAATTGCAATGGTAAAACTACTTAGAACGATAGCATACTAAGACTGTCAGCAATAAATCAAAATCTGTACGGGATATTGTAAAGAGAGAAACAGGGATGATATGTGACAAGCAGGAAATCTCACTTACAAAGCTGGTAACATTAATATACCATAGAGTAGAGTGTTAAATCCCCCTTTGTTCCTTATTTGTATAAATGACAAAGTTCTCACAAACTGCAATCAAGGACATGTTGTTTGCAGATGGGACTAAGCATAATAGTGAGCAATGTTAAGGAATCTCTCTATAACAACTGATCACGTCCTCAAGTCCACACATTCATGGTTCAATGCCAACATGCTGACCCTTAATGTTGTTGCACACCAAATAATTTACTGGGCACGGCTGGATAAAACTGAGACATCTTCCATGGTTAATGCAAGAGCACAGAGGTGGGTCAGTTCAGGTAGGCCAGGTGAAGTTATGTCTCTGAGGCGTCAAGACGGTTACTACAGTCTACAGTCAATCAAAGAGCCCAGAGGTGTATTAGCATTGACAGCGCAGAAAGGCAGAGCTGCTATGGTGTGAGTGGCCTAATTGCATCACATCCAAGCCATAGTTCTGTAATGGTTTACATGATAGAAACTCACGCTTTAGCAAAACAAGGAGGGGTCAAGCCTGTGTAAATACGCCTCACTTCTAGTCAGGCGTATTACAGTGTTGGCAGCCACCAGTTCCAGTGGGGGACCTAAGACAGTATATGAATCTACATGGATCAACTAGTCTCCATCTTTGGACTCTGCCATTGATAGCTGCAGTCCAACAACATGGACTTAGTGTCTTCCAACTGGCCAGTCACCAGGTGGTCTACAGTTTGAGCCCAGGGTGGTGCAGCCGCTCAGCCGCCTTTGCTTATATAGGAAAACTCCATGTTGCCTGCAACTGATCATGTGGGCAGACAATACTGCTGCTGCGAACTACATCCATGCTGGCTCCATGGTGTGATTATAAGACACCTCTGTACACCCCATTCTGTGCTGTCAGGCTGTCTCTAGTCTACATTGTGGGCTGCAGCCCACTTGTTAGTGGACTTGCTGAGTCACTGCTGTCATCACTCCACTGGCCAAAGGCCACTGCATGCTGCTGGGTCACTTGCTGACAGCCGCCTACCACTTACGGCCAGGGGATATTGGCTACTATGAGTATCATCGTGATTGTTGTAGTTGTGCGCCTGCTTAGCTGGGTGGTAACGTGTTTGCCTTCCATGCAAGCGGACCCGGGTTCAATTCCCGGCCGGGTTGGAGACTTTCTCCGCTCGTGGACTGGGAGTTGTGTTGTCCTTATCATCATTTCATCCTCATCAACGGCACGCACGTTGCCCAATGTGGCTTCGACTGCAATAAGACTTGCACTTGGTGGGCGAACTTCCCCAGATGGGGCATCCCGGCCAACAACGCCATACACTCATTTCATTTCATTGTTGTAGTTGATGAACAATAAATTAATGTTTTAACAATGACCTTTTCATGACAATACGTCGGGAAACTAGCTGGCATCCACTCACTGCTCCACTGCTACGCCACCCAGGGTGGTACACTACTGACGTCCTGACCTCTGCCAACCTAGTTCCAATACCCACCATAGAGGTCTGCTACCATTGGGACTATAATGTAAAGAAAACAAATTTCTTTCAATTTGGAAAAATGAAACAAAATCAAGATTATCAAATGGTATTAAGTGAAAATTAGTTAGAGTTTGATGCACAAAACTTTTAGGACTGTATATAGATCAAGACAAACTGTAAACAAAACCCTCCCAGAAACTCAGTTCGGCATGCTTTGCTCCGAGAATCTTTTCGAAAGTACGCTCCTTAGGAGGTGCTAGAATGGCCTTGGTTACTTCCAGTCCCTTGTGGCTTATCGAATAGTTTTTAGGGGTAAAACTAGTTGTCAATTAAATGAAATTTTTACATTACCAAAGAAGCCTATTTGATTCTTGCCACACAGCTGTACAAGGGGTCACCGAAAGTCCCTATTTAAAAAGCTATGTGTGCTTACTGTAACCTCCCTACACACAGAGTGAGGTGGCACAATGGTTAGCATACTGGACTAACATTCGAGAGGTTGACATTTCAAATCCACATCCAGTCATCCCGATTCAAGTTTCCTGTGATTCACTTAAATCACACCAGGCAAATGCTGGGGTTGTTCCTTTGCAAGGGGTTGGCTAATTACCTTCCTGATCCTTGAAACAACACTTCGTCTTTAATGACCTTATTGTTGGTGGGACATTAAACTCTAACCTCCCTTCCTTCCTCCTTATTCTTATGCAAGTGTGTGTTGATGATAAGAGCTACACCTGGAGACCTGCAAACCAACAGCAAGTACAATAGTTGTAACACTTGTAACTGTGGGTCCCTCCATGTACAGCAAGTGCGACCAACTTGTACCCAAAAAAAGCAAGCCACTATAGTGTCATTCTTCATAATGCATTATCCACATATATAAAGATGCTGGACAAGGACACAGCTAAAAAGGTTTTTAAGGAGTTAACATTCATTCTTGTTGAGAAATGTTTCTACAGCGTAAGTGAATGTGTTAGCTTGAACAAATACTAGTGCCTTGTTTACCAAGTTCTTTTTAATCTGTTATCAGGTGTACCATCTATGCTGTGTGTGTCTTTCAATAAAAATGTTTCTGTTGTTGGTTTCCTGTTTTCTCTGTTTCAGATGCAATGCAATACACCACCTCAAAGTGGTGAATCAGTTGCAAGAAAAACTTGTGTTGGCTATAGTGCTGGCAGGTGTTTGTGTGTTTATATTTTTCAGAAGTATACTATAACAAAGTTTATTGTTCTAGTTATATTATTATTTTACTTCTTGTGAATGATGTAACTCCTTGGACACTAGGTACTGGACTCACATTTGGGGAGAGCAGGTTGAGTACCCAGTCTGGCCACCCTGACTTGGATTTTTCGTAGTTTTCCCGAGTTGCTAAGGTGAATGGTGAGATAGTTCCTTTGATAAGGCCATAAGCGTCTCCCTGCCTTATTCTTGCCTAATTCTTTCAGAGAAGACACTTTGATTAACTGATTCGTATTCCATATTATACGCTGCATCGGATCTGCACTTAGTTTTCGGTACATCATTGGATCTAATACACTGCTGGCCACCGTAAATGCAACGCCCTGAAGGAAGCATCCGAATCAAGTGAAATTTACACCATGGGTTTGCAGCGATGAGATATGCAACTGATTAGAATTTCAGCGCAGACGCACATCACGCGCGCCTGTGGCGCCACCTCATAGCGCCATTTAAGGCTTGGCGATTTCGACGAGTGTACGTTCGGCACGTGTGTTTACGTTGTGGTTGTTTCACAAGACGATCAGTTATGCCTCGTAGACAACAGCGAACATCGTTTGATCAAGTATCCGAGTTCGACAGAGGAAGGATAGTGGCTTACCGAGATTGTGGATTATCATACAGAGAAATCGCTAGTCATGTTGGACGAAACCAAACAACTGTAATGCGGATATGTGACCGTTGGATGTGCAGGAGGGTACGACGGACCGACGTGGTCGATCGCATTCACCTCGGTGCACCACTGCACGTGCTGATAGGCAAATTGTGCGCATGGCAGTGACGGATCGCTCAGTGACATCCCGAACCATAGCACAGCACATTGCTTCTGTAACGCATCATCCAGTGTCTGCGCGTACCATTCGACGCCGTTTACAGCAGAGTGGTCTGTCCGCAAGACGTCCATTGCTTCGTCTACCATTGACGCAGAACCACAGACGTCTCCGTCGCCAATGGTGTGATGACAGACGGATGTGGACGGCAGAATGGAATGACGTTGTCTTTACTGACGAGGCACGCTTCTGTCTGCAGCACCACAATGGTCGGATTCGAGTGTGGAGACACCGTGGAGAGAGGATGCTGGACAGCTGCATTATGCACCGCCACACTGGTCTTGCACCGGGTATTATGGTATTGGGCGGTATTGGATATTACTCTCGCACGCCTCTAGTACGCATTGCCGGTACTTTAAATAGCTGGCACTACATATCCGAGGTGCTGGAGCCAGTTGTCCTTCCTTACCTTCAGGGCTCGGCCACAGCCATATTTCAACAGGATAATGCGCGACCACACGTGGCACGCATTGTCCAAAGGTTCTTCGTCAATAACCAGATTGAATTGCTTCCCTGGCCGGCTCGCTCTCCTGATCTTTCGCCGATAGAAAACATGTGGTCCATGGTTGCTCAACAAGTGACCCAGATTACATCCCCAGCTGCCACACCAGATGATCTTTGGCAATGTGTGGAAGCTGCTTGGGCTCCTGTACCCCAGGAACACATCCAACGTCTCTTTGACTCAATGCCAAGACGTGTGGCAGCGGTGATCTCCAACAATGGCGGCTACTCTGGCTACTGATTCTGGCAGGAACCACACGTCACAGACGTCTGTAAACGTAATCATTTGATTCTTGGTCAACATGTTATCTACAAAATAAATTTTGTTGTGCTACCTCTTGTCTTTCTTGGTGTTGCATTTACGGTGGCCAGCAGTGTAGGTGCCGGGTCTCCTGCTTATAATCTTCGGTCCTCATTACGACAGTCACATTTCCCTTATCAGCAGACAGTACCAATAAACTCTTCTCAGCATTAAGGTTCTTAATAGCTTGTACCCCTTCAGGAATACGAATCAGTTAATCAAGGCGTCTTCTCTGCTGGCGGACATATGGAGGAACCTGTGCAACATAGAAGCCCTATCACCTCAGCTGTATCGATTACCTAAGATCCATAACAATAACGTTCCACTAAAATCAATTGTTAGCGCTTCTGGCTCACCGATGTATGAACTGGCAAAACATGTGGCCTTGCTACTCCAGCCACATGTGGGGAAGACTGACACATAAATAAAGAACTCACGACATTTCACTGAGAAGCTGAAGAAATTAAAACTTGCATCAAACAACATCCTGCTCAGCTCTGATGTTGTTTCTTTGTTTATGAAAGTGCCACTCAGTGACTCTCTGGAGCACATTGGTTCCATTTTCCTGCAAAATATCACAAAGCTCTTTCATGCATGTCTCATCACGAGCTATTTCACATGGAATGGTAGCTTCTACATACAGCTGGAAGGCGTCACTGCGGGTAGTCCTCTTAGACCAGTGGTCCCCAACTTCTTCATGGAACATTTCGAAGCACAGGCACTGGACCTGGCACCTTGTAAATCTAAGATGTGATACAGATACATCAAAGAAACCTTCGTTGTGGAGCCATGGTGAAGAACAGCTTGGTGACTTCCTAAGACACTTGAACAGCCTCTGTGCCAGCATAAAATTTACCATGAAAGTACAAAAGGACAAAAAACTACCATTTCTAGGGGTTCTGCTCACAAGGGATGGTGACACAGCATGTATCAACAACCACCTCACAACACCCATACCAGCACAAACTATCAAACCACCACATGAGTCAGAAAAGAGACATGATTAATATGCTCGTAGTGCGAGCAAGACAAATATGTGAGCTGCAGCACCCCAGACATTTTTTTTTTTTTTTTTTTTGGGGCACAAAACATCTAAGGTCATAAGCACCCAGTAAGGAACCAGAGAATGTAGGGACCGCGAGGAGAAAAAAACCGTTGCGAGGTCCAATACAAAAAGGAAGAACAAACAAATCTAAAACATCAAGACGTTACAGAAGAGAATCTAAAAGATGTTGACAAGAAACCGGAGTCACCAGGTAAAAATGAAATCTCTTTGGTCATATTACTGCTTTTTAAAAAACTTAAAACGCGACCATCGCAAGCAGCAAGAGAACTGCACCAGAAATGACTGCGGAGAACCCCTTGGACACTGGCACGCCAGGTACGTATAGTCTGCAGCCACGAGATTGGCTCCAGTCCACCACCAGCAATGGAGGGTGAACCTTTGACGTCAGCCACTCGTGCTGGCGAAATGTCAGACGAACATCGGCCCAACAGCCCAAGACAGAAACCAACAGGCAGTTCCTCACCATGTGTAACACTTATCATTGGTGTAGTACCTCTACGTGTGCAGAAGTAAAAATGTTGTGCCTTTTTAAAATTAAAGGTGAGATCATTCGCAGAAAACCAGTCAATGATACTTTTAAGAACCTTGTTTATCATTTCTTCTGTTGCTGTATGTACACATTGATTGATTACAATACTAGTGTCAACTGCAAAAAGAACAAATTCTGCTTCTTGTATATTAGATGGAAGATTGTTTACATGTATGAGGTACAATAGTGGGCCTAAGACTGAACCTTTGGGCATCCCATATGTGGTTTCTCCCCAGTCAGGATTATGTCCGCAGACTATATTGGTTGAATTGCTAAGTACAACTTTCTGCATTATTTTGGTTTGATACAACATTATTCATTGGTTGCCTAGACCATCATTCCCATAAAACTGCAATTTATGTAGGAGAATACTGTGATTCACACAGTCAAATTCCTTAGATAGGTTGCAGTAAATACCAGCTGGCACTGTTTTACTATTTAATGCCTGTAAAATCTGGTGATTGAACATATGAATGGCATTCTCAGTAGTGCAACTCTTCTGAAAACTTAATAGTAATTTGTTGAGGATATTACTGTTGCTAAGGTGAGATACTATTTGAGACCACATCATCATCTCAAAAATGTTGGAAAATGATGTCAGCAGTGAAACACGTTGGTAGTTACTGACATCTCTCTTATCACGTTTCTTAAAGAAGTGTTTAACGAAGGCATATTTCAGTCTCAGTTAGTGATGCATTACAAATTTCAGATAAGATTGGGCTAATTATATAGGAGCTAATCTTCAGTACTATATTAGAAACACCATTAAAAGCCATATGAGCTTTTATTTTTGAATGAATGTATAATTTTTTTAACGAAAGAAGGAGACGTTGATGATACATTCATATGATTGAATTTTATGAGAGTTACTTTTTCAACATACTGCTGTGATTTTTCTCTTGAATTGTTTGTCCCTATGCTTTCTACTATCTTAACAAACCACTATTACATACATTTGCTACCTGTGACGCAACATTTGCAGCTCTTCCATTCAGTTCAGTAGTGATGTTAACCTGTTTTGCAGCTGGTTGTCCTGTTTCTCGTTTCACTACATTCCATATAGCCTTAAGTCTGTTGTTGAAAGTACTGATTTCTGACATTATGTCCATGTTCCTTGATTTTTTAATAACCTTTCTTAGCAATTTTGGATAGTTATCATAGTGTGCAACTACTGCAGGATCTCTACTTGTTCTTGCCAACAGACACACTTCCCCTTTTCCTTTCACATGATACTTTAATCCTCTTAGTGATCCATGGTTTTTTACATGGCTGTTTAATATCCTTTCTGTTCAGTTTATGCGGAAAGCTATTTTCAAATAATCATATGAATTTATCATTGAATAGATCACATTTTATGTTAGCCTTTAGTTCATTATAAATTTCATCGAGGTCACCTCTTGTAAACTATTCATAACAACATTTATCTTAGAGTCTTTCACTATTCTAACTGATTTCCATTGAGGAGTATCCATATGGTAAGGCACTATGTGATTTATCCTAACTGTGCATCATATCATAATCAGAGCGAGCATTTGTTACTGGGTAAACAGTTATTTTCTTGCTTTGAGCTTCGTCAAAGAAAACATTATCAATTAAGAGTTCTACTGTCTTCATCCACCCAACTGGAAAGTTAATTACTGAGATCAAATTGTAGGATCCAAATAATGTTTCCAGACCATTTTTGCTATCGGAATCCTTTAGAAATTCTATACTTAAGTCACCATACACTATTAACTGCTTGTTGCTGTCTGACAGATAGCACAGTAGGCCTAAGGAATCCAGATTCCTCATAAACAGTTCACAATTTCTCAGTGGAGATCTACTGCATCCATTATTTCTGTAATGTATCTGACATGTCCTATACCATTGTGGGAAATGGTTAAAGGATCAATGAATGGATGGATGGATGGATGGATGGATGGATGGATGAATAAAATAGTTGAAGCATAAAACTTTACATCTAGGAGAAATCACCCGGTACTGCACACTGGGATGTAATGCACTGAATATTAACATGATGAAGACAAAAAAAGAAAACAGCATCAACAAATCAAGAACTTAAAAGGTTAAAGACTTCATAACAGAGGGTGAATTTAAATCATTCCACTATATTGACAAAATGCACTTAAAATAATATGCTGCATAGGTTCCGCATTCAAATATTGAACAGCTGCCTTTTGCGCAGACATATGTTAATCTCATATCCCTTGTTAATCAAATTTTCCAAGAGAAATTTCTAAAAATATTTTGAAAGTCCACACACAATCAGAGGCTGCCGAAGATAAACTAAAGCAGTGCTTAGGCTCTCATTATCAGCATAAGGCATCACATTTCATAGCAAAAAACACTTATGATCCCACTGTACAATTCAAAGAATATGCTTTCATTGTATTCACCACGAGTGATAGCCATCTAACATGCAGCAGGCTGGTTCTCATTGTCAGGTACAGATTTGGTTACGATACCCGGGAAAGGCCCAAGACATGAACCTATGATACCAGTTCTGTGTAAAAAACGTAACTTATCGGCTCATGTGGCACCCTGCACTGAATCACACACTGTCATACACTAAGCATGATGGAAAAAAAGAGCGTTAAGGCAGGCAGTGGAGGGAGTGCTTGGTTGGGACAAGGAAGGCTGTGGATTCAAATGAAGTTTAAGTCGATATTGACAGTAGGCAACTGTACAATTAGTTTGTTGTAAACAGTGTTTATATGTGAATTAGGAATTAAAGAGTTCTCCAAGGGTGTACACTAGTGGATATGTGGTCTGAAACCCACAGAGAGCCCTAGTTGTATGCAGAGCTGCTTTCTTTCTTGCCCTTTCTGTGATGCATTCTTTTATAGTGAGGTAACTCTAAACCACGGAACAACACTGATGAAGTAAAACATAGATTAGTGTCACAGCAGATCTTATGCTTCGGACTTTTTGTCTTTACATCATGCAACACTAGTTCAAAGCAGCAAGGCAAGGCACAGAGGTACTATGGGTGTGAGATGGGTTATTGGCTGTGACATCACCACTGTACTGCTCCAAGGTTCCTCAAGTTCAGTGATAACTGCAACCAGTGTATGGCAGAATCGGAGAACATACCAGGTAACAGGGGATTATGGCAGGGAGAAAGTATCATAGAGTATCACAGAATTGTATTAAGAGGCACAGGTTGTAGGTGATACAGCACCTGTAGTTAAATACATCAGTGGTATTGCAGGGCTAGTGAACCATGATACACAGGACAGGTCTCTCGTAGATGAGAGGTATTAGAGTTCAAGCAATAGTTTTCTGATCATTATGATCAGAAATGCAACTGTAGTGACTTTACCATAGATTTCTGTAAATAGTTCATGTTAAACTCTTCATTCTGAATGTAAGTGCTCATTTTTTATGACTTAGTGATAAGAACAGTGGGCCACATGAAGGAAGGGATAACTAGGTTGAAATTACTGAGCCGAAGAGGATAATATACAGAAAAGGATGGCTACATGGTTCATTATGTTAGTGGTAGTACTGTTGTAGGATGGCTCCCAGATTCCCACACCCCTATTCCTATTAAACAGTTTGACATAGCTACTGGACAGACAAGTCAAAGACATAGACTAAAAAAGAGTTATAGACTCCTCAGTGAGACAGCTCGGAGAGTGCTGCTGAAAGTAGTCAGTGAACTACAAAAAGGAACATACGTGTAGTGTACATGTGATAAAGCATCTCTGGAATGTGTTAGCAGACTTAGTGTTAGTTTTTAGGGACAGTCAGTGACTGCAACCGTAAGAAATATGGAAAGATTTCATATATATCTGCGTATCTGTTTTAGCTGTTGAAGGGTCGTAGATGGGTTCTTACAGATGTAGTGATTCATCAACTAACCAGATGTGTGTGCAATGAACAGGAAAGAATTAACTAGCAACAGGGAGAATTAGAATTTAAAGAGGGGAAGAGTGTAAAAATACAGATCTAGTTACATGGGCTCCATGCTGTAAAGCGGGTCACTTGCAGCAGTACACAGATCCATAGTTGCATCATGGCTCTACCATTCGCCTGCTGGTCCATGCCCAGGCGATGACCATAAACAGGGGCAAAAATGAATTCTGCAGCTGCAATGCCACAACAGACCCGCTTTGTTGAACATAAATAATGGCCATACAGCCAGGTTAGTCATCCGCCATATTGGCAAGTCACTGACAAGGGAACCTCCCCATCGCACCCCCCTCAGATTTAGTTATAATTTGGCACAGTGGATAGGCCTTGGAAAACTGAACACAGATCAACCGAGAAAACAGGAAGAAGTTGTGTGGAACTATGAAAAAATAAGCAAAATATACAAACTGAGTAGTCCATGGGCAAGATAGGTAACATCAAGGATAATGTGAGTACAGGAGCGCCGTGGTCCCGTGGTTAGCGTGAGCAGCTGAGGAGCGAGAGGTCCTTGGTTCAAGTCTTCCCTCGAGCGAAAAGTTTACTTACTTTATTTTTGCAAAGTTATGATCTGTCCGATCGTTCATTGATGTCTCTGTTCACTGTAATAAGTTTAGTGTCTGTGTTTTGCGACCGCACCGCAAAACCGTGCAATTAGTAGAAGAAACGACATGCCTCTCCAATAGGAACCGAAAACATTTGTTCCAGGAAAACACGTCTGATATATTCTATACGACACTGGTGATGGCATGTGCGTCACATGACTGGAATATGTTGTCGACCCACCTAACTTGCGCACTTGGCAAATGGGTAAAAAGATTCTTCTACCTTGCCCGATTTAGGTTTTCTTGTGGATGTGATAATCACTCCAAAAAAAGTGATGAAAACATAAGAGTGTGTCACATAAACTGCAACAAATGAATGCAACAGTTTCACAATCACACAGTTTTCTCTGTGCTTTGTCAAAACATATGTTTTTAATGTTTTCAAATTTTTCCGTGTGTAGACCGTCAAATCCTGCATATGTCCAAGCAAATCTGAACATATCCTCAAATTTTGGAGAGCGAAGTTGATCATGCATGAGTGCCTGAACTCTGATAATTGTCTGAAAATAAAAAAACTAAACTTTTCACTCGAGGGAAGACTTGAACCAAGGACCTCTCGTTACGCAGCTGCTCACGCTAACCACGGGACCACGGTGCTCCTGGGCTCACATTATCCTATATGTTGCCCATCTTGCAGGTGGACTACTCAGTTTGTATATTTTGCTTATTTTTTCATAGTTCCACACAACTTCTTCCTGTTTTCTCAATTGATCTGTGTTCAGTTTTTCAAGGCCTATCCACTGTGCCAACTTATAACTAAATCTGAGGGGGGTGCAATGGGGAGGTTCCCTTGTGAGTCATCAACCATCACTATGCCAACTTTGGCCATGAGGCCACCTGCCATCATCCTGACAGCCATCACCAGCCAACCCGCAGGTCCACAGTTCGCTCCCTGACCATCTGCACCCACCACTTGTCACAGACAAGTGGGAATTAACATCCCGTACTCAGCAGTGACAGCCACCTTGCATTCCGCATCTAATGTAGCTCAGCCTACTAGGATTGTCTATGGCCCTAGGTCATGCCACACCTGGGCTGTGGTGAGCCAACAGCAGTGAGCTTGTAGCAAATTAATAAAGAGACTCTCCTACCTAAAAGTGGTATCTGCCTCATCCTGAACCACCATCCTCCTCCAGAGCATACCCACACCCTCCACAGAAACAAGATTTGGTTTCCAAAGAGGGAGAAGACCATATCACCCATAATAGTGTTCACAAAAGTGGTACTTGAAGCTCTTGATAAGAACAACTATGTTACCAACATATTCTTGGACTTTTCCAAGGCTTTTGACACTGCGACCCATAAAATGCTATCACACAAACTAGAAGCACTACATATAGGAGGAATAGCAAATGAGTGGTTTCAGTCTTAAGGACAGGACACTAAAGGCAGAGATAGTTTACATGTCTGCTGATGATAAATTTTTAGTAAAGCAATTGTCAGACAAAAAACATGTAAACATAGGTGTCCCTCAGGGTAGTGTATTGGGTTCAATTCTGTTCTTAATATATATCAATGACTTTCCAGGTAGTGTAAGGCCTGGAGGAAAATTTCTCTTTGCCGATGACAGCAACATCATAGTCACTGACAAAACACCAGAACTATTATTATAAAAAACAAATGAAACCATCAAGGATGTTTACATTTGGACAGTATGTAATAAATTTTAATTGAACATGAAGAAACACCGAATAAATAAATAATCGCAACAACTGCCATGAGAAGATTTATTGATCTCTTACTGGATCACAATTAGTTTCACAACTGTAAAGTCACATCCTCACATGACAAACAGTTCACCTAAAGAAGTTGCAAAAACCCATTTATTAACCTACATAGGCTAAACTATATGATAAAAATTTTTAATTACATTATAAATAACAAAAGAAAGACCATGAACCTTTTTAGTCATGGAACCCGTCCCTCAATAAAACATACATGTCCCCTACTCTCATGCAGACCATAGCACAAAAAGGCAGCTGTCAGAAAACTTGACAGTGGGCTATACATGATGTGCAACCTAGAAGAAACAGGGATACCAAGAACCCAATTAAATTATAAAAGAACCCCAATGATAAATAATGATACCCATGGGAAACTGAAAACCCGTTCTAAGAACCCTCAAAAATAATCTTTTTGTGCAAGTGTGACAGGACAGTATTTCTGTGTTTTACTCCTGAGTTGTCAGTACATTATATGCTGTGGGCTGGGCCAGTCCACACACATCCTCTCACCAATGCTTGTGCAAAAACTATTTATGTTTAGGGGTTCTTGGAATGGGTCTTCAATTTCCTGTGGGTATCATTATTTACCACCAGATTCTTTTATAATTTGATTGGGTTCTTAGTATCTCTGTTTGTTCTAGGCTGCACCTGACATGTAGTCCACTGTCAAGTTTTTTGACAGTTGTCTTTTTACACTATGACCATCATGAGGATAGGGGATATCTACGTTTTATCAAGGGACACTTCCCATGTCTAAAAAGGTTTGTGGTCTTTCTTTTGTTGCAGTTATTTATTTATGCAAATGGATTTCTAGGGCTATGACTGCCTCACTCGCCATGAGATTTATAAAGAAAACAAACCATATTCACTTCCGCATTAAGAGGGTAAATAACTCTGTTGCATTAAGCGTAGATGTTAATCTATGGATTGAGTAAGAAACAAAGTTTTTAGGGATGAATACTAATTGTCAATTAAAATACAATGAACACATAAACATGTTGGCAAAAAGAATGCCACCATGTTTTGCTCTTAGGGTTTTATTTTCAATATGCCAATGTCTTGTGCTGACATACTATTACTAGGTACACTCAGTTCTTAGCTGTGGGTTTCTCTTCTTGGGATTGAAGGCGCAAAGCACGAATGCAATTTTTAAACTGCATAAAAAGGCCATAAGAATAACCAGAAGTGGTAGTCCAGATCACAGTAAAGAACTGTTTTAAAAAATGAGTATCCTTACACCTACCCATCTGGTATGCATGTCATGGAAAACATTAGTCAGTATTTCACTAACAGTTCTATACATAATCATGGAACAAGAACTAGTTTTACTTATATTCATCCAGGAAAAATAAATTTAAAACAATATTTTCTATGAGGGACTAAATTGTAACAACAGTCTGGCCAAAGAATTAAAAGAGATTACAAACATACCTCTGTTTAAAAAGACAGCTAAAACATTCTTCAAACATTCTTCATATACATAATGCATACAACATAATTAAAAATTACTTGGAGCTCTCAAAGTAGTGATTGTTTGGCTGGTTGTCAGAGTTAGAGGGATCAAAATGTGAGGTCATCAGTCCCTTCATCCTATATGTAGCGAACCATGAATAACCCTCAAAAGAAGGATACAAAAGGCAAATCCTGGGAAGCCCAATTGTAAGCAAGATATAATAAGACAGAGACAAAATCAAGGAGAAGTAGGAAGGGACTGAGAGGAGGTAAGATGGGTGAGCCATTCCACCCAGAATGCGATTGCCTTTCGAATGGCATCCTGCAGTCAGCATTCAGCAACGGCCACAGCAGAAGAGGTATAGTAAAAGCAAAAATTGTTGGCATACGAGGAGGGTGATACTGGAGACCCCACAGCTGCTGCTGGACCATTGATGGCCACTAAAGGAAGAGGGACACTCAATACAGAGCCCTGCGGGACCCCCTTCTCTTGGATACAGGTACTGTGGGAAGCACCAACTTGAATGCAGAAAGTATGGTGCGACAAGAAGTTCTGGACACAATTTGGAATTGAGCCCCAGAGACCAAACTCATATAAAGTAGTGAGGATATGGTGTCACCATGTGATGTCATAAGCCTTTTGTAGGTCGAAAAAGACAGCAATAAGTTGTTGACATCAGTCAAAAGCTGTCCAGATGGCAGACTCCAAACAAACCAAATCATTGTCACTGGAATGGTCTTGGCAAAAACGGCCCTGGCATGAGCCAGAAGTCCCAGAGACTCAAGGAGCCAGCACAGCAGCTCACCGAATAAAGGGGATTGCTAAGTCGGCTGCCAATAGAATGACTGCTGTTGCATTCTGGACAGCCTCGTCAATACCTCTACTTTGCGGGGAGCTCAGAACAACACTGGTGGCGGAAGCATCCCAGTTGGCATTGTGGAGAGCCCATCTAGGCAGGCACCCAGACGAGTGATGCTGAGAGATGGACAGAAAGATAGGAAGTGGTTGCTACCAAACAGGTCATCGTGGAGCCCCCAGTGGACAGCTGGGAGGAGACAAGGGCTTCAAGTAGAACGAGCAATGGCCATGTAAGCTCCCTGTGCCACACAGAAGTGTCTGGAGACAGAGGTCGAGATCTGCCAGCAAGTTTCGATGCCTTTACCGTGGCCAGTGTTGTGGTTCCACCCACAAAGGATTATGGGCATTGAAGTCACCCAAGTTGGGGAACGGGGGGGTGGGGTGGGGGGGTGGGGGGGGGGGGGGGGGGGAGCTAAGAAACCAATGCAGACAATACGTCCTGAGGCATTCCACCATCAAGAGGGAGATAAATATTACAGATGGTAAAATCCTGAAATGCCCTTACCAGAACAGCCACAGCATCCAAAGTTGTATCAAGAGGCACAAGTTTGCTATTTACAGATTTCAGAACGTACATGCAAACTCCACCTGACACAATATAATAATCAGCACAATTCTTAAAATACCCCCCACTGACCATGAGGGGTAGGGGTCCATGTTACTGAAAAACTAGTTTCGTGTAGGGCAATAAAGAAAGCAGGGGAGGAACTTAAGGGATGTCATAGCTCAGCCACTACAACTCCACTGGAGAATTATGCTGTCAGTATAATGTGAGGGTGTGAAGGGACCAAGGAGGCAGTTTATGTCCCAGTCACACCTGCTGCCACTGGTTGGGAAAGTATGGTGTCAAGACACGTAGAATATGACACACATTGTGTGGTGTGATATGAAGCCTCAGGGGCCACCAGGATCGCTGCTGCGGCCATAGACGCTGTATATGTGGGAGGTGGCTTGGGTGCCACCAGAATTTCCTTCATCTTGGAAAACTTTTTATCTTTCTTTTCTTTATAGAGTTTGGATGACTGAGAGGGCTTCCCTGAATTAGTTTCAGCGACTGAAGAAGACCATGAAATTCTATGACCAGCAGCCTGTACCTCCTTCAGCCACTGGCTGGTATACAGTTGCGGACTGGCAGTAACCTTGGAGGGAAGAATCCCAAGAGACCCCTTCCAGGTGTGAGAAGCCAGATGAGAGTGACTCATTTCCAGCTGGGAGATGGGGATCAGTGTCCCTGGTTGGTGGCGAGCCATTGCTCCGAAAATGGGGGTGAGGGAAGCAGCAGGAGGGGAGCCTGCAACCATCATGAGAGCAGGTATGGTCAAGCAGGCATGAGGGCTCACCGTAGAACGCATAATGGAGGAGAGTACCGTCAGCAGAAAGGGCGACGTCATCATTACTGTAGCATATGACGTTGTCATGCATGCAGGATGTAGATGTTCATACGTTTTCTTGGTCTCTTGGTTTGTTAGTCTTATATTCTTGTATTTTTTTCTCTCTCTGAAAGACAGTGCTGTCTGGTGAGCAAGGAGGATGGTGCTCTCCACCACTGACACAGACAGGGGGAAGGAGCACACAGAATGTTCACATGCAATGGTCATCCACAATCCCTACAGACTGAGCTAGTGTCACAATGCAAAGACATGTGCCCAAAGTTCATCTTTTTGAAGTACAACATATGGGAGGAACATACAATTTCACATCACATCAGTATACCATCACCTTGACCTTTTCAGATAACAAATTGCCCTCAAAGGCCAAGATGAAGGCCCCAAGGGGTTATTTCTCTGCTTGTCACTTAGCTTGAAATTAATCCAATGACATAACCATGAAAGGAAACATTTGGGGTCATACATCTCTGCGTTGAATGAGTTCATTCCTTCTGAAGAGATCATGTGACCACCAGCAGAAGAAAGCTTCATCTGCTTCATATACAAGCCATCCACAATGGTGCCAACCCACTCCGAACAGAGGCTCTCCGATGGGCTCCAACTAACTTCAGCAATGGCTACCTGGCCAATAATCCATTGCTCGGAGTCCTTACACCCATGCCATGACGGGCACATACTCCTTGGCATACATGGGGAGGTATCAGCTGAGGCACCAACAGTGTGATCCCTGCATGGCCAGGGGGCTATTACAGTGCAGGTGCTTGACAATCCCACCCCCCCCCCCCCCCCCCCCGCCCACTCCACGTCTCCACAATGGAATGGCTGCTGTGCTGGGCTTGGGGTATATTACCTTTGTGGAAAGGAAGGGTGCTAAGGTGGGAAGGCACAAAGGTGGAACAGACACCATATTTGGCAACCTTCCCTGCACGATCTGCACTTCTGAAAAATTTGGGAATGGGAGTGAGATAAGCCATTGCAAATGTGAAATGCTGGTACATTAATAACCTGTGTAACCGCCAGAATGTTGAATGCAAGCATGCAAATGCATGCACTGTGTTGTACAGGTGCTGGACGTCAAGTTTGTGGGATGGAGATCCATGCCTGTGGTACTTGGTCGGTCAATACGGCAACGGTTCATGTTGCTTGTGGACAACGCTCGATTAGAGACAGATCTGGTGATCGAGCAGGCCAAGGCAATATGTTGATACACTTACAGCATGTTGAGTTACAACAGCGGTATGTGAGTGAGTGTTATCCTGTTGGAAAACATCCTCTGGAATACTGTTCACGAATAAGAACACAACAGGTCAAATCGCCAGATTGATGTACAGATTTGCAGTCAGGATGCTTGGCATAAGCATGAGAGTGCTCCTGCTGTCATACAAAATTGCATCCCAGACCATAAATCCAGATGTAGGTTCAGTGTGTCTAGCACGCACACACATTGGTTATAGGCCCTCAACTGGCCTCCTCCTAACCAACACACGGTCATCACTTGCACCGAGGCCGAACCAGCTTTCATCAGAAAACACAACAGGCCTCCACCCTGCCCTCCAATGAGCTCTCACTTGACACCACTGAAGTTGCAAAAGGTGGTGGTTTGGGGTCAGTGGAACGCATGCTACAGGACGCCTGGTTCGGAACTGTCCTTCAAGTAGCCCATTTGTAACAGTTCACTATGTTGCTGTGATGCCAGCTGCTGCTCAAATTGCTGCTGCAGATACAGTATGATGTGCCACAGCTATACACCAAACATGATGGTCTACCTTCTCAGTAGTGCCACGTGGCCATCCGGAGCTTCATCTTCTTACGACTGTACATTCCTGTGACCACTGCTGCCACAAATCAGGTACAGTGGCTACATTCCTGCCAAGTGTTTATGCAATATCGCAGAAGGAACATCCAGCTTGTCATAGCCCCATTACACAACCTCATTCAAACTCAGTGAGATATTGATAATGGTGTCTCTGTCACCTGAAAATCATTCTTGACTACCATCATCTCACCACATATAATCTCAAAGGTAACTAATGTTCAGCACTATTACAATGTGAACAAGTATTTAAAGCAAATCCTGACTTGCATTCTCATTGTGGCACTACCAGTGCCACTTTTATGTGACTGGTGTAAAATTGGAATACATGTCATCTTTCAGATGTAAAAAACACACCTACTAACTTTTGTTTACATCACAGACTACTACTCCTTGGTGTTGCAATTTTTTTCTGTCAGTGTATATTAATGAAATAAATAAATTGTACTCAATGTATCCAGTCTTATGAAATTACACCTGTAAGTAATTACATGGTCCAATGTATCAGTCAATTAACTTTCAACTGTATTTTACATCTGTATTAAGCTGATATGTCTGATGTCATTGTGAAAATTATGTCAAAGTGAATAAACAATTATCAGTCATCATAATCATAATCACCATCAGCATCATCATCATCAGCAGCAGCAGCAGCAGGAGCTGCTGCCGCCGACACTGCCACCAGAAGTCACAGCAAAGTATAACACACAGAAAAGAAATTCCGTGAGGGACATTTCTTGCCCTTAGTTTCATTTCTGAGTACTTTTCCTGAAAGTACATTGTGAAGGTTTCCTACTATTAAATTTAATCAGTGGTTTTCTCAGAACAAATGACATCAAAATTTTTCCTTTACACGTAACTTAATACGACTACAACACTTATCATTACCTGCCCCTTTCTAAGAAAATAATCTTTCCTCAACATCATTCCAATTTTCAACCATCTTCCAGCAATTCTCCCTTCCTCCATTATAGGCTGTCAACAAAATAACTGTACTGGACTGTACACTCATTAATTACACTCAATAATAATGATTCTTAATTAACTACTGACCACTTACTGCTGAATACGTTTAGTGATTAAATATACAATTGACAACAAGCCTATTTTTACAGAGTAAGCCTTAAAATTTAATGTTACTTCACTCTCAACATTTTTAAAAATGAATATCAACTTTGTATAGGCCTTTTCCCAAAAGTTCTTTTACCTTGTAGCATGAGAGTTCCAATACTCATCACAAATTTTAACTCCAAGGACCAAACAGATTTTGGAAGTTTATTAATAAATTTTAAACTTGTTATTTTGTGTGACTTCCCAGTCTTTGCCAATAAGTTTCTTAGAATAAACAAACTCCATCTTAACAGGCCTTGTAGATCCAATGGTACTGACCGACTGCCGTGTCACCCTCAACCTATGACGATCACTGGATGAGCATACAGAGGGACATGTAATCAGTTTTTGTGAATGGAGCTGCTACATCACAATCAAGTAGTTCTCCAATGAGCCTCACAAGGGGTGAGTGCACCCTGCTTGCCAACAATGCTCAGCAGACCCGGATGGTCACCCATCCAAGTGCCAGCTTAGCTAAACAACACTTAACTTCAGTGACCTGACAGGAACTGGTGTTTTCACTGCAGCAAAGCCGTTGGCTCTCTTTGAAGTATGGGAGTCCAATATTCCTTTTCTTGTTGTGATGCTGTGCATCCTCTCTAGTGTCAAATTCACTTACATTGCTTTTGACACTGACGTAAACAATGTTGTATAGTTATATAGGGATATGATGGTCAGTATCAACTTGAGAAAGAGAATTTCACTGCTCTAACAGAAATGTCCACATATCACTATAAAACAGGGGGCGAGAAACTAGAAAAGTGTGGTGTTGTCCAAAGAATGGCAAAGTTGGTACCTCGCAATGGAACCACATCACAGTTGTTGCCAGAAGCAACAACATATGAGAGATGTCAGAGTAGATATTCCCTCAAACATTCCATATGCCACTGCTGTGGAATGCTTGCTTACTCAGCCCACTCTGCTCTCACTGCCAAAGACAAAAGTATTACCTCACTACAGCCAGCAATGCGAGAGTTGTATTGGACAGAACAGTGTAGCAAAGTTTACAGTATTATCTTGTACTGTGTCTCAAGTGATATGATGGTGTTCAGTGGTAGTAACAAATGGATCATTCCGCATCAACTCACCTAGGCCTCCTTGGTCGACCATCACATATTTCAGTGAAATTTTATGTCAACATTCACATATGTCCCCAATGAAGATTGCTATAGTTTAATGTTCATCAAAGCAATACTGGCTGAGATATAGTAACTTGTTTGATTTTTGTAGTGATTTTGCGCAGAGTGAGTGTGAATTTCTGGCAACTTTGAGCTGTTTTGAAAGAGATGAAATCTGTCCATACTGTACAACTTTATGCATTCTCTTAACAATAATACTGAAAAGAGTTTTACAAGACAGATTCAGCCAGAAAATTACTGGCACAATTACCCAAAACAATTTCAAAGTTTGGCTTCTTATATTTCAGGGACTAAAGGTACAACAAATGTGAAATTTGGCATGTAGTAACGTAAGATCACAAGGCTCTCAAATATCAAGTTCTATTTATGTAGCACTTTCCAATAGTGAATAAATTAAGTGCAAACTGAAGAGTTTATTTTAAAAAAGTAAAAAATGAGGACTTTTGGCTGGATTTTTACAAAAAAAATCTTTCCAAACTGGACTCATTAGAAATACCATGGTCTTTTTGGCTGGATTTTTACAAAAAAATCTTTCCAAACTGGGCTCATTAGAAATACCATTGTTTTAACAGTAAAAAATGGTGTGCCTGATTAGCCAACACAGGCTAATAAAGCTACGTAATTTGAATTAAAGTTAGGTGCGAAAATCGTAGCAGGAAAAAAATGTTAACTTCTGATTCTTATATCTTGTACAGTAAAAGCATGCTGAACGTGAAAGTTAATATGCAATAGTTGGGTAGCAAAAGGCTGTGGAATACAAAATTTCATGTGTGTTTGCGGCAATAGGATTGTTCTACAATCAGCTTCGACTGCTGGTTCTCTAAACTTTCTCGGTAGTGTTCTTAAAAATGAATGTCTTCTTCCCTCCAGGGTTTCCCACATGAGCTCCTGAAGCATATCCTCAACAGTTGCATGCTGATCAAACCTATCAGTAACAAATCTAGCAGCTCGCTTCTGAATTGCTTCAATGTCTTCTTTCAATCCAAACACTCGAGTGGTATTCAAGAATAGGTCACACTAGCATACTATATGTGGTCTCATTTACAGATGAACTACTCTAATCTCCGTCCGAACAGGTCTTGGAAGACCCAATGGTACTGAGCGACCACCGTGTCATTCTCAGCCTATAGATGTCACTGGATGTGGATATGGAGGGGTGTGAGGTCAGCAGACTGTTCTCCCAGCCTTTGTCAGTTTTCATGACTGGAGCTGCTACTTCTCAGTCAAGTAACTCCTCAATTTGTCTCACAAGGGCTGAGTACACCCACTTGCCAACAGTGCTCAGCAGACCAGACAGTTGCCCGTCCAAGTGCTAGCCAAGTCTGACGGCGTTTAACTTCGGTGATCTGACGGAA
Organism: Schistocerca piceifrons; assembly: GCF_021461385.2. Taxonomy (NCBI): domain Eukaryota; kingdom Metazoa; phylum Arthropoda; class Insecta; order Orthoptera; family Acrididae; genus Schistocerca; species Schistocerca piceifrons. Next base: position 802,487,541 of record NC_060149.1, read on the forward strand.
CCAGTGTTACCACTGTGACAAGGCCATTGACACAGATGAACTACACCTTCCTAAAATTCTCCCAATAAACCAAAGTTGACCATCTGCCTTCCCTACCACAATCCCCACATGCTTGTTCCATTTCATATCATTTTGCAACGTTACACCCAGATATTTAAATGGCATGACTGTGCCAAGCAGGACACTACTAATGCTGTAGCCAAACATTACGAGTTTGTTTTTCCTACTCGTCTATATTAACATACATTTTTCTACATTAAGAGCCAGCTGCCATTCATCACATCAACCTCAAAGGGAACTCCTGAAGTTACCCCTGTCGCTGATGAACACTTGCCATTGAGGACAACATACTGGGATCTATTACTTAAGAAGTCTTCAACCCAGTCGCATAGCTGGGAGCCTATACGGTATGCACGATCCTTCATTAAGAGTCTGTAGTGGGGCACCATGTTGAATGCCTTTTGGGAATCTATAAATATGGAATCTGCCTGTTGCCCTTCATCCATAGTTCGCAGTATAACATGTGAGAAAAGAGCAAGCTGGTTTTCACACAAGCAATGCTTTCTGAAGCTGTGCTGATTCATGGACATGAGCTTTTAGGTCTTTAGGAAATTTGTTATATTCAAACTCGGAATATGCTCTAGAATTTTGCAGCAAACCGATGTTAAGGAGTTTGGTCTGTAATTTTGTGGGCCCATTCTTTTACCCTTCTTATTTACAGGAGCCACCTGCACTTTTTTCCAGTCACTTGGCACTTTGCACAGGTCAAGAGATTTGTGATAAATGCAAACTACGTAAGAGGCCAATGGCGTAAAGTACTCTTTGTAAAACCGAATTGGGATTCCATCTGGACTTGGCAACTTAGTTGTTTTCAACTTTTGTGGTTGTTTCTCTTTCTTATTACTATGCCTTCCATACAGGACTCAGTCACACAATGGTACATTTGTACAATTCTCCTGCATGAACAATTTCTTAAACGTGGAATTTGAAACTTTAGCCTTCCTTTTGCTATCTCCTTTGATAATTTTTTGGAAGTGACAACATTCAAGTGGAAAGTACTCATTCCACATGGCTTAGTACCACACAGGTCTAATGCGATGTATCTTTTATTTTTCAGCGCACCTACCGAGTTCAAGAAGAAGTCATTCACTTTTGGATCCATGACAATGTTTTGTGCGTGGGTTTGGGAATTTTCTTGTCTGATGATGTCCCATGTAGCTTCACATTTGTTGAGTGCCTTTATGTAGGCTGTTCACCAGAACCTTTTTTCCCGGGTCTGCTAGGAAGACAAACCAATCTCAGCCAAAAAAAAACTTTCTGGTAAGCAGTATATATGCAAAATTTTAATTAAGTTTTATAAATAGTGTCATTCAGCTTTGACCTTTGTTTATAAATATTTTAAGCATTCTGAATTCTCAAACGCGAGCCAGATCATCAGTATACCATTTTAATAATTTTATTTAATGCGTGTTAATTGTCAGGCTTGTTTTCACTGAAAGTACTTGGAAGCACACTGTGATATTGTGTGTCCAAATACACATTGGCTTACACAACACCTATCTATACAACTTCTACATCTACATCTACATTTATACTGCGCAAGCCATCCAACGGTGTGTGGCGGAGGGCACTTTACGTGCCACTGTCATTACCTCCCTTTCCTGTTCCAGTCGCATATGGTTCGCGGGAAGAACGACTGTCTGAAAGCCTCCGTGCGCGCTCTAATCTCTCTAATTTTACATTCGTGATCTCCTCGGGAGGTATAAGTAGGGGGAAGCAATACATTCGATACCTCATCCAGAAACGCATCTTCTCGAAACCTGGACAGCAAGCTACACCGCGATGCAGAGCGCCTCTCTTGCAGAGTCTGCCACTTGAGTTTGTTAAACATCTCCGTAACGCTATCACGGTTACCAAATAACCCTGTGACGAAACGCGCCGCTCTTCTTTGGATCTTCTCTATCCCCTCCGTCAACCCGATCTGGTACGGATCCCACACTGATGAGCAATACTCAAGTATAGGTTGAACGAGTGTTTTGTAAGCCACCTCCTTTGTTGATGGACTACATTTTCTAAGGACTCTCCCAATGAATCTCAACCTGGTACCCGCCTTACCAACAACTAATTTTATATGATCATTCCACTTCAAATCGTTCCGCATGCATACTCCCAGATATTTTACAGAAGTAACTGCTACCAGTGTTTGTTCCGCTATCATATAATCATACAATAAAGGATCCTTCTTTCTATGTATTCGCAATACATTACATTTGTCTATGTTAAGGGTCAGTTGCCACTCCCTGCACCAAGTGCCTATCCGCTGCAGATCTTCCTGCATTTCGCTACAATTTTCTAATGCTGCAACTTCTCTGTATACTACAGCATCATCCGCGAAAAGCCGCATGGAACTTCTGACACTATCTACTATATATTGTGAAAAGCAATGGTCCCATAACACTCCCCTGTGGCACGCCAGAGGTTACTTTAACGTCTGTAGACGTCTCTCCATTGATAACAACATGCTGTGTTCTGTTTGCTAAAAACTCTTCAATCCAGCCACACAGCTGGTCTGATATTCCGTAGGCTCTTACTTTGTTTATCAGGCGACAGTGCGGAACTGTATCGAACGCCTTCCGGAAGTCAAGAAAAATAGCATCTACCTGGGAGCCTGTATCTAATATTTTCTGGGTCTCATGAACAAATAAAGCGAGTTGGGTCTCACACGATCGCTGTTTCCGGAATCCATGTTGATTCCTACATAGTAGATTCTGGGTTTCCAAAAACGACATGATACTCGAGTAAAAAACATGTTCTAAAATTCTACAACAGATCGACGTCAGAGATATAGGTCTATAGTTTTGCGCATCTGCTCGACGACCCTTCTTGAAGACTGGGACTACCTGTGCTCTTTCCCAATCATTTGGAACCTTCCGTTCCTCTAGCGACTTGCGGTACATGGCTGTTAGAAGGGGGGCAAGTTCTTTCGCATACTCTGTGTAGAATCGAATTGGTATCCCGTCAGGTCCAGTGGACTTTCCTCTTTCTTTAACAGAGGAACTGAAGCTTTCGATACCACTTTACTGACAACCAGACTGTCACCTTTCAATGTAACCTAGAAGTCAATTTATGCCACACAACTAAGATTTTGTATTCATTGGTTTTTCAACTCACAACCAAATGGATACTTTTCAACGTAACCTATACCTCAGGCTGCTTGACACCATAACCTACTTTCCAAAGAATAATACAGACATAAAACAAAATAATGTCGGTGTTCTGTTCTCTTCCCGTTTGTGCATGTATGTCACACCACAGCATAATTATGTCATAGGATGAAGCCAACATCTGGTATTGCTAGATTCAGTTGGTTCTGGCTGAACACATCTCAGATGGAGGCGGTGAAGCAAGACTTTCTAAGGCCTATATGTCATATAAAGGTAAAATTAAAGATGTTAAATATGTAAGCTTAGAAGGAAAATTCACAGATCATGCTATTCAGTCTCTAGATTGTGAAGTGATTGGTGTCTGTATGCTGTGCCCTCAAAATTGAGTTTAAAAATTTTATACTGCATACAGGAAAGCTATCTCTACAACATCTTTACTTATACAAAAGATGACAGAATTTCTGATCTCTGGCAATAGTATGAATGTGCAAGTGAAATCAAGGTTACGTTCTTTAAAGCTATTTTATGGTTACACAATATTGACTGTATTTACAATCAACTCACGAGATGAAATGCCTGTTTAGATATGATCATTTCAAATACCTGTAAACATAAAACTCCATTGGAAATAATTACGCCTATGCTACCTGAAAGTCATGACAGACCCTTGTGGCTATATGGAGTTACAAATGTGGGGATGAACCCAGATCATTGAGGTTACAGAAGGCCAAGCAATAACAAGCCTTAAAGCTAGGCCTAGGCATACTCATTGGAGTTCCCTCTTCAACCAGTATTAGCCTTCTTGCGAAGTATTTGAAAACTACCACAAATAACAAGATTCACACATGCAAAGAAAATCAGAAAATTAAATACAACAAATTGTCTATTTCTTTTCTGCATAAACTTAATATACCGCATTGACATCATTGTATTGTATTGTATGTTAACCGGAGACCTAGAAATGACAGAGAGGCTCCATCCCCGCCGCAGCCGCAGTGGTCCACAACCCCACGATGACTACTGCACTCCACTTCACCCCTCCGCCGACCCACACCAAACCCAGGGTTATTGTGCGGTTCAGGCCCCGGTGGACCCCCCCCCCCCCCCCCAGGGAACATCTCTCACACCAGACAAGTGTAACCCCTATGTTTAAATTGTAGAGTAATGGTGGTTTACGCGTATGTGGAGAACTTGTTTGCGCAGCAAACGCCGACATAGCGTAGCTGAGGCGGAATAGGGGGAACCAGCCCGCATTCGCCAAGGCAGATGGAAAACCGCCTAAAAACCATCCACAGACTGACCAGCTCACCTGACCTCGACAAAAGTCCACTGGGCGGATTCGTGCCGGGAACCAGGCGCTCCTTCTTTACTACGGAAAGCCGTGCGTTAGACCACTCGGCTAAACGGGCGGGCCATTGACATCATACTATGTAAAGTTTCGTGCTAATATTAATTATAAGTACATATATGTGAAGCTGAAATGGTATTACAGAAGGGAAATACATACTGCTAAAGAAACATCAATGACAAATTCATATTTTAGTCTAGCTACAAGTTCTGGGACATCGGCACAACAGCCTGTACGTTTTAATTGTGTTGTATCTAACTGGTGATACGCTGCTATTCCCTCCCACTTTTTATTGCAATTAGACGCAACACCATCATGTGACTTCCAGTGTTGGAAAAAGCACATGCATCTAATAGTGTTAACAAGATCAAAGGATGACAGCGTAAATCTGTCCATACCAGGTAATAACAATAAAAAAATTACTAGCAATCTTGGCAAACTTGATCCATCAATAAAAATACTACCAACAAATGCAAGGCTCTGTGGATGATTATAAAAGCTTCGTTTGACATCAATCCCCTCATCACACAGCGTCTTAACATTAATTTTGCTAGTGCAGATCACTTGTAGTGATTCGATGGCATGAGTCAGTTCACAGGACACAGAATTAAGAAATTAAAAACCGAGAGTCATAACTGTTTTGGACAGATTTATCTTCCATGAGGGCATAGTAAATGTAATAGAGAAACTTTGCAATTGAAAAACAGAAAACTTCTGGCCATTCTGACTTCATTTTAAAACAAAATTATAGAAAAAATAAGCTCTCACAAACCTACCTTATAAACTGAATACTCAAAGAAAATATAATTCCTGATTGTTTTCAGCTTACTGTAGTTCAGCCTGTGGAAAAAAAGGAGACAGAACTACCAGAGAATTATAGGTCAATTGCAGTTGTGCCAATGTCATCTGAAGTTATGTAACAATGATAGACCAATTAGGCCCTGAGTAAATATTTTGAGGCTTACCACAACCAATATGAGTTATGTAAAGTTCAATCCACATTTCAAGTAAGACAGCATATTCTACTGTCTATCTCAAGAGGATAGGAACAAAAACAGTACAGTACACGCACAATAGCTCAAGTAATAAAGTCCTTTGACAGACACACATGATAACCTCACAAATAAAGTTAAACACTATGGAATAATACAGACAAGACCGACATAGTTGAAATCTTTATTTTACAACAGAAAATAACAAAACCAGTCTTTTAAATGTCTTAAATTCATGGATCTGTATTGGGACCTTTTCCATTTACTGCTTATGTTCAGTGATTTGTCTGACTTTCTAGCTTTCAGAGAAGTAATTTATGATGGTAAAACTGCATTAATCGCCACCTGTAGAACACAAATGTCATGGAGAAAATGAATGAACTTATGATGGAGAACACATCTGAGTGGCTTCAAACAAACAGTTTAATTTTAAATATTAGAAAAACTTATGCACATAATATTTCCCCTGAAAGCTACAAGTGAAGACTGTCTTGGTAAATAATTTGTCAAACTACTGGGTATCCATCTTGTCAAGAAACTGAGTTGCAACAAAATTAACCCAAGTGATGTACCTCTTAGATAACTAAAATACTGTATTAGTGGAAAACACCTACTTTCACATAGGCAAACTATGGTATATTATAAACAAACAAACACCATCCAAACAGGCGTTGAAGGCCCAATGGTACTGACTGACCGCTGTGTCATCCTCAGCCCTTAAGCATCACCAGATGTGGACACTTTCTCCTGGCCATTGTGTTTTCGTGACTGGTGAACTACTTCTCAATTGAATAGCTCCACAAATGGCCTCACAAGTGTTACGTGCACCTTGCTTGCCAACAGCACTCAGCAGATCCAGACGGTGACCCATCCAAGTACTAGCCAAGCCTGACGGCACTTAACTTTGGTGATCTCACAGGAAAGGAAATACGGAAGCGTCCGATCCCACCCGTCTGCTTTGACCCCATGACGTCACAAATATGGCGGAAACAAAAACAATCACACACACTTTCCACAAGAAGCCTAATGACACTAACGGGACAAGCGCGGGAAATGGGGTGTTTTGGGTGGGGGGCAAACTAAATATAAACAAATTTAGACGTCTTGCGTAGCTACAACGTGTAAGTGAAGACAGCCATGCATGAATACCCACCCACCTCCCCAGGGGTCGTAACCCCTGCAACCCATAGAAGATAAAGATGCTTCAGTAGCTGATTAGTGTTTTTTGTCTTTAAAAAAAAAAAAAATCTCACGGGATAGAACGAACAGATCAGAAAGATAAATATAATAAACTAAAACAGAAATTCGAGGAAACAGATAATTAAAATAAATAATAAGTGTTTTTAAATTTAAAAAAAAAATCTCACGAGATAGAACGAACAGACCAGAAAAGTAAATAAAATAAGATAAAACAGAACTGGAGACAGCCACACTCAAACCAAACTCCGCGCCGTCATGACGTCACACACGACAACACCTTTACGTCACGGGTCAAAGCCGACGCGTTGGATCGGACGCTTCTGTCGACCCACAGGAAATTGTGTTATCACTGTGGCAGGGCTGTTGGCAACTGTGGTATATTAATGTAAGGAAAATCTGCTGCAAACATAAGAGTTTTCCTTTGGCAGAAGGACATCATGAATATGTTTTGATCTAGGTGCCACTACTGCTTACACAACATACTGACTCTTCTAAGTCTATAGGCCTGCATTCTTCAAGTCCTTATGCATAATAAGATCAGGTGGGATCAGTATGAAACTGTATCAAACTCTCACTCTCTAAATAATCCCCAGAATAGATGAATAAAAATACAAAACATCTTTCTGAAAACTAGAAAAACTTTTTTTAGGAAATTACCATACAACAAAAAGCTGCTGAGAGTTTTAAAAAATCAAATAAGTCATGTGAAGTTTGCTTGAAACAAAATGATTTCCAAGATTTTGAGAACTTTATGAATAAAAGAATATAAATTACTTTTTAAGTGTAAAATTATGGGTTTGGTCCCAATAATTCTGAATGTATGTGTACAGCAACAGTACCAAGTGTAGGCTAACTATAAACCTGTTCCATGTCTGATGAAAAGTATCTTTCTCCTACATATATTTATATAGTTCTACTACTGTCTCAAACTGTTTTCTCACACACACACACACACACACACACACACACACACACACACACACACACACTTGTGCCACATCGTTTGTGAGCTGTCTATAGACTAATAAAGGCAAATAAACAATTCTTTCGCTGAAATCATAATTACTACTTTGTTACCAAAAGAATTATAATATCACCCCACTTTTCACGCAAAGTTATACATTGTATGGAAGTACAAATGACAAGTGTACAAATTGTTAGGCTACTTCCATGAAATTACATGTTTCTGGCCAGATGCTGTATCAATACAGGTAGTAGACTATGTTGTTCCCTTCGACGCTTTGAGGAATGTCTTAAATTTTATGCTGCCAATATTGTTAGTGTCGTACAACAGCTTCATTGGATTGGGCAGTTTGGCTTGAAAAGACGAATCACCCTCTCCCTTTTATATTCGTTTAAAATTAATATTTTATACATAGCCTTTTATTGATTCAAATTACGCTGAGCCGATTAACATACTGTGCCAATAAATCCACTGAACATCAAGGTGGCAACACGGTAATATCTGCCTTAAGCACAGCACCACAATCGAATAGCTTCCTGCCCCGTACCCAATCATAACACACAGTAGAGAGAGGCACAATTTCACATCTTCTCGCTAGAGAAAAGTTACAGTTAGCCGCAGTGAATGGAAGTAGGAACCCGCCGATTCGAAGCAACAACACTAACCAAAACACAACTTAAACTTAATGATAATTCGACATGTAAACCGATATGTTAAACCTAGAACCAGAATTAAACACACGCCTAATACATGAAAAGACAATATAAAACGATTTCTCCTCCAAATACATTAAATAGCACTAGGCACTTACACATCGTAGTCTGGTCCTGATTTGGATGGATTGCAATTCGGCTTTCTTGAAACTGTATACAGAAGATCCATATTGTCCTATTCTAATTGTAGCTATTGATCACAAACACTACCGGTAACTCACACACATGTGAAACTTATTGTACATTGGGAGTAAAGAGAAGACCAATATTTAGCCCAAATATCACTTAATTGCGAAACTTAGTCATACCGAGAAGGGAATTCGTTACATGTATGTTCTATATCCCATTCTTGAAAGCTTATTTTTTCATGACATTTATAATTTCGTGTTTATATATCGTCAATACAAAACCCCAGCTCGAAACGTACCGCAAAAGTAAACAAAACACAACCACAAGTTCAGTGCACATCACAACCTCCGAAGTGTTTATGTTGTTGCTTTCGATTTATTTCCTCTCCTTGGTGCGGGAAACACAATACGTGTTACCTCTTTAGCAAACGCCTTGGAAAACCCTTTAACTAGTTCGCACATGATAACACGCAGAGTCGTCATCAATGCCAGGAGCTGAAAATGTGTTTATATGCGGTGCCGCTCATGTACCTGTGTCCTGTAGGCGTCTTAACAAATTCTCACAGCCATACGTCTATGCGATTCACCAGTAGTCCTTCAAAATCCAGGTGTTTAATTTTACTATTTGTGAGAGTCTGCTGTTGATGGGGCGGGGGGGGGGGGGGGGGGGGTGATTCATCTGCTGATCGAACAACATTCCAGTTTTGGTAAGAAAATTGCACGTCATAGTAGATCCACTCAGAAAAAAATCATTAAAACAGTAGGAATCGGCATCGAAATTTGTTTCCTCTTCTAAAGAGACTTGAAATTAGCCCTAATCGGTGTGCTGCAATAGATATAGCACATGACTCTATGCGTTCCAAAAAAGATGTCCACGATAGTCAAAGTCTGAAAGAGGTGATAACAATCTTGAGGAAGAAGCATAAATTAGAGACGCGACTGACAGAAAGACGGTTTTCTTCATTTACGCATGCGCAGTTTGCTCGAAATAGAAAGTGAACTTGGAATCTAAACAGGAATGGAAAACACGTAACCTACTACTGTGTGTGTGAGGCTGTCTCATGGCTTACCAGATAAAGAAAAAGTAGCTGCTTTCATCTAATACTTTCCCCTCTTCGGGGAAGTGTGAGGGGGAGTTTGTAGCCTTTTGGCTTTTACTCCCCTGTGTACATGTGTGTGTGATTTTTCTATATATTTTTGGTGTCTGTGATATGTGATGGATTGTTGTGAGTGTGTCTGGGACTTGCCTGAGGTAGGCGAGATGATTGGTGATATATGGGAAGGAACTGGATTAGGGATTGGTTATTGGGATTTTCTCTTCGACTTAATCGTCGAAGATCGTCATAGGGCGCTTGTGTTTATCGCGGGACATGTCATACCGACCTAGGGAGTGGATGAGTGCATTTCCGGATCTGGAAGTACCTTCATAGAAGGCCCTTGCCAGATCCTGGAAACGCTCTCTCAGGAGTGGGATTTCGGCTGCGGCGTGCAGGTCGTCTGTGGGGAATCCGAGAGGTAGACGCAGTGCCCTTCTGAGGGCGCGGTTTTGCAGCCTCTGGAGTTTGTCCAGGTGCTGCTTTGCCGCGTATCCCCAGACAGGGCACGCATACTCCATTACTGGCCGGATCAGGGCCTGGTATACATTTACTGCTACTGGGCAGGGAAGGGAGCTGGTTGTGTTCAGGATAGGGTATAGGATGGACATTCTGGCGCAGACCTTCCTGTGGACCTCGTCTATGTGGGGTTTCCACGTAAGACGAGAGTCCAAGGTTACGCCAAGGTACTTGGCGGTTCTGCGCCATGGGAGTTGGGTTCCATTTAGGTGGAGGTGGAGGGGGGGACGTTGAGGAGGTTCGCGCCTTCCGAGCCTGCGGGTAATCAGCATTGCCTGCGTCTTCTCCGAATTGATGGTGATGCGCCAGCGACGGGCCCAGGTTTCTGTGTCGTCTAAAACCCTTTGTAGCCTACGAATGACCAGGTCCTTGTTCGCATTTCTCGTGTAGAAGGCTGTGTCGTCTGCGTACTGCGCGGTGTGCACCAGGGGGGCCGTTGGAGTGTCCGCAGTGTACAAGCTGTACAATACGGGCCCCAGGACCGATCCCTGTGGCACCCCGGCACGAATACGCCTTCTGGTGGAGGTGGCAGTTTCTACTTTGACGGAGAAAGTCCTATTCATGAGGTAGCTCTTGATTAGCTGAACTATGCTCCCTGGAAACCCTTGTGAGTACAACTTGTAGAGTAGCCCTCTATGCCATACTGAATCAAAGGCTTTGGCTACGTCTAGTAGCACTATCCCGCAGTAGCCTCTGTGGTTGAAGCCCTCTGTGGCTGCTTCAACCATTCTCATGACCTTTTGTGGGGCAGAGTGGTTCTGCCGGAATCCAAATTGGAAATCCGGCAGAATTTGCTCTCTGGTAATATGTTCTTGTATGGGTTTTAGCAGGAGGCGCTCATAGATCTTGCTGACTGTTGGCAAGAGCCTAATCGGCCTGTAGTGCTGCAGGAATAGAGGGTCTTTTCCTGGTTTGTGTATCGCGACCACTTCCGCATGTTTCCAGCAAGCTGGGAACTCGCGGCAACGAGTAATCTCGTTGAGGACGTTCGCGAGGTGTGTGATCGCTGTGGGTGGGAGTTTTTTGACTAACTGGTTTGTGACACTGTCGTGCCCTGGCGCCTTTTTTGTAGGGAGGGACCTGACTACTCTTGCCACGTCCTCGGGGGCAAAAAGTATGGGTTCGTCCTCTGGGTCCTCCTCAGCATTGAGGAAGACAGCCAGTTGACGACTGACTACCTCTTCATGCTCTTCATCCTGGGGTTCTGCCGTTTGAAACTGCTTCTCGAAGGAGTCGGCGAGGGCGTTGGCCTTCTCAGCATTGCTGTAGACCAGTCCCCGCTCACCGTGCAGTGGCGGCATCCTAGCGCGTCTTTTTGTGAATTGTGTGGTTGCTTGCCAAAGTGTATGATCATCTACTTTGAGAGCTGTGAGGCGGTTTTGCCATTGCTGGTTTCTGTGCTCATTGAGCGCTACCTTCAGTTCTCTCTGTAGACGATTGAGCAGCCTCCTGGTGGCCTGATTTCTGGTGATCTTCCACTCTTATGCCACTCTATTCTTGTGACGGATTTGAGCTAGCAAGTGTTCCGGGAGCTGTATTTGCGGTGGAGGGCCATCCTTTTGTGGTGGAGTGGCCTCTTCCGCTGCCTGCAAGATGGTGCCTGTCAAGTCTAAAAGCGCTTGATCTACTGTTTCGGCAGTAGGTGGCGGAGCGCGAGCAATATCAGAGGCGACAGTTTCTTGGTATCGCTCCCAGTCTGTGCGTTTGTAAGACGTCTGGTACCGTGGGAGTGCTACCCATTCTCCCACATCGACTTCTAGAATCACTGGGTTGTGGTCGGAGGACATTCTGTTGATTGTCCTTGCGGTCACAAATCCTGCGATCCTCCTAGTGAGAGCTACGTCTAACACATCGAGCCTGCTTCCGTTTTTCGGAAAATGTGTGGGCTCGACTGGACCCCATGTTTCGAAGTGGTGGGTGCGCGCTAGTTGTTGCAGTTTGGCGCCTGCTCTGGAGGTTACTCTAGAATTCCAGTCAGGGTGTTTGGCATTGAAGTCTCCCCCTATTACAAGTTTGCCTTCAATTTGCCCTAGAGCAGCTATGTCTCCCTCATCTATCTGGTCATGTGGGGGTCGGTAGACTGCAACAATTGTTAGGGGTCCAGTGGCAGGGGTTACTTCCACCACCACTGCTTCGATTTTATTGGTAGCTGGTAAGAATACCTGGTGGTGGGGGATCCCTCTTTTTATGTATATGGCCACTCCTCCGCCTTGGGTTGGCCTGTCTTTACGGTAGCTAACGTAGTTGGGAACTGTCGCTTTTACTCCCAGTTTTAGGTGGGTTTCCCCCATCATGCATATGTCGATGGAGAACTCCTTCATGAGTTCTCTGAACTCGACCTCTTGATTAACAATGCCGTCTGCGTTAAAGACGCACAGTGTCAGGCCTTGGATGTTTGGTCGTCTATTCATGATGGGGTTTTGATACTACTGAGGAAGTCGCAGAGGGGAGCGACTGCTGGACTGTTGCCTGAAGGGCAGCAAGGATCTGTGTGTTCTGCTTCTGGGCTTCCCTGAATTCCTTCATCATTTCCATGACGAGGTTCATGGTCTGCACCATTACGCCTAACAACTGATCCATGGGGGGGAAGTGTGTCTGGGGTTTCCTAGGGCCTTCTCCGTCAAGGTGGACCTGGTCGTTTTTGCTGTGTATTTCCCGGTGTTGTTCTTGTGTTGGTGTCTGGTGTTGTGGTGGTTGGGCAATGCTTTCATGGTTCCTCGGGGGAGAAACCACTTCCGCATATGTTGCCCTGGGTGTGTCTGGCCTTGGTTTTACCCAGGCCTTGTCTGTGTGTGTTGTCATGTTTTGGTTTCTTGTGTGTCTGGATGGGTTCATGGTGTTTTCTTTTCGTGCGTGGGGGGCGGCCTTTGCGCCCTTTGCCTGCTGCGTGTGTCTTTTATGGACCTTGCAACCTTGGTAACCCACTGTGTGGTTTTTGCCACACAGCGCGCACCTTATTTGCGGGCCCGTGTGTTTTATGTTGCAAGTTCTTGTGTCATGGGCCTCGGCGCATTTTCTGCACCTCACTGCCATGGGCAGTGTGCCGCAATGTGGTTGAGGCCCTGACATCTGAAGCACTGCACCGTCTTGTTTTTGCGGCGCAGTGGTTCCGTAGTCACAGGGACCGCCAGGATCATCTTAATGTCCCTTTCGTTTTGTGGGACGTCCGGCAGTGTCACCTGATACAGGGGCCATTTGCTCCCTATGTTTCCCATCTGTTGGACCGCCTTGACGACGTACCCCTGGGCAGTCAGGTCTGTTTTGATCGCCTGGGGGGCCACTCGTCTTGGTGGGTCCCTGATGACTATGTTTTTATTACGTGGTTTTGTTGTGGGGAAAGTGTAGTGGGGTATGTTTTTGCTGTTGAGAAGTGTTTTTATTGTGGTGTAGTGCTCGAGTGTGAGTAATGTAATTTTTATTTTGTCACCACCAGCAGGTTTTGCCTTGAAATTGCCTCCCCCGATTGCTGTTTTTAGCATTTTGTAGAGTTCCTCGTAGTTCTGAGTGAACTCCGCGACGATCGGAGGGAGGTGGTGGGTGACCTGATTTTGTGTTTGTGTTGTTGTGTCTTGTGGTGTCTCTGGCTCATCGGCCACCGCCTGGAACCTGTTCGGGGTGGGTTCCACTCCCCGGACCGGCGGGAGCCTCGGCTGGCAAAAGGTTTTCCTCGCCAGCACGAAACCATCCGAATCCTGCCCGTTTATGCGGTTCCCTTCCAGTGCCGGTGTTTCCTGGTCCCCTCCTAGGACGACGACAGGTGCTGTCGGGGGCACAGGCTCCTCAGAAGGTATGGAAGTGGTTGGGATGGGGGTGGTGGAGTGCTTTTTCCCCTTGGAGTGCTTCTCCTTCTTGTCCTTCCTTACACGCCTTTGTTTGGATGTGGTGGACTTGAGTGGGGGGGATTTGAGGAACTGGGATCGGGTAGGGGGTTTGGTGGCAGTTGCGGGTTTGGGGAGGATTTTAGTCGGTTGACTGGGCTTCTGCTTGCCATTTAGGCTGCAGATATGTTCAGCAAGGAGGCCACAGCCGTTGGCAAGCAGGAGAGGGCTGAGGAGAGGGGAGGGAGGGGCGGGATCGCAAGTCCTGACGATGTATTTGTCTGTCTGCGTTTTGTGTAGTTTTGCCATGTCGGTAGCGGAAAGGGGGCTTGCTGCCAGGTTATTGTCAGTTGCCACTTTTGTTTTCACCGTTGGGTTTGCCGGTGGCATTGCTGACCCTACTATGACGATGGCAGACGCGGAATTCTCAACGGGGGCGGCGGAAAACATTTCTGTGATTCCGCGGCCCGCTTCCAGGTCCTGGCCTACTTTTTCCCTGTTCTTGGGGGGGGGGGGGGGGGCAGAGACTGACTCTGCTGCAGCTGAGGTGCTAGAGACGGCCGGCCGCGCGGCCCGCGGCAACAAGAAAGCGCGCCTCGTGTCGTCGGCGGAAAGAGACCGCCGCGACCCCAAGGCGCCACCCAAGCTCGGCATACCACAACGGCGAGAAGACACGACAACTTTGCCAGGCGACGCCATGCAAATGTTTTTCCCAGTGCCGTCCATGCTAAGACCTAGGCGCAAGTGCCCGTCAATGTTTTAATAAAAACAGAGCCGGAGAACACTTCTGTTTTTACTCCCGTGCAAGTGGGGGCCTATGGCTGACAGTACGCGAGTGAGAGGAGTGATGCTCAACCCTCGACTGCTACTCAGCGAGTGTAAAGAAAAAGTACTGATCATCATCAACTATACAGGAAATATAACGTGAGACTTTATCAGAAAGGAGGAACAGAAGTTGATTTTCACATTCGAGTAGTACTACTATTTATAGTTCTTTTGTAGGGATCGTGTTCATAGTAGGCTCTATATATGTAATCGCTTTACTTATTGTTTATTTATAAAGTAAATATGGAGCAAGGGGACACACTGTTAATTTATTTGACAAGCTTGCACGAGAGCTGGTGTTTACTCCTGACCACTCTTCCTGACTTGGATTTTACGTAGTTTCCCCAAGTCGCTAAGGAGAGTGCTGGGGTGTTTCCATTGAAAAGGCCGTGGCTTATTTTCGACTTCCTCCCCCGCTCTTCTCTGATCCAACCGTATTTCATACATGTACGTGTGTGTGTGTGTGTGTGTGTGTGTGTGTGTGTGTGTGTGTGTGTGTAAATATATTTGAAACTGATTCGATAGGTCCTGTATTGCTGTGTTAATTGACCTTAAGACAAATGATTAAAAATAAACACAAAACAGACTAGAAATGCTCTGGCCTACTTAATGCTAGTCTGAAGCCCCTAGGAAAAAATGAAGCACGGGAAATATATATGGTACATGAAACCAGTACCGGTTTTTTACTCTTCCTTCAGACTAAATACTGTGCTAACAAACACAGGATGAATTTTTCAGTCTCTGTAACACATATTTCGTGCAAGAACCTTAAATAATGAAAACAAAGTATACATTGCGTCAATAACACAACATTTATAAGTAATCGCCTACTTCCGATATGGAATTATTGATATATTAACAAAAACCATTCAACTACCTCAACTGCTTGGCTTTGGCAGAATTTATTGGTCTTATGTACGTGGATCGTATAGATACACGTCCAGTGCCTGTTGCGATAAACAGACGACTTGGCTACAAATGTAAAGGCATTTCCCATTTACAGTCGCTCCCATCAGCCAGCGCGCTGAGTGTCAACTTTGTTTGCACGAGTGTACGAACAAATAAATTATTGTGCTAGCAGATGAATAGATCATTTCTGATTCTATAGCGTTTATTTCGCAAGATACATGAAGCAGCTCCAAAATTAATCAGCACAAAGAGAGGCAGATCCCTCTATTAATTCAGTTGCAAACAGTCGTCCATATTTGGTGCTTAAGAAACCTAGTTTCACATTTTAAATAATTATCAGGTCGACAAATATTATCAACACGGGAGGACAGTTCGTTGTCATCAAAAGTGGAGGCAGTACACAGGAGTCAACAAGCATCAGCAATGAGCTTTTACAACATATGGTACCGGCAGTTCAGTTTGCTGACATCAGGCGAACAAGTTATCAGTGTCCACTGCACAGGGCAAAATAAGCTCTGAATAAATGTCGAAAACTATAAAACCATTAAACACCATAATGCAGAAAAGGCGTCCGCAAAGCACAATAGAGACCAAACCCGTTTATGAGTATTTACTACAGCCTTCAGTAGGATGAGTCAAGTGAAGATAAACATCACAGAGGACGATGCCCCAAGCGTAGGCAGCCCAATTAGGCTGTAACAACATGGTCCTCAGGTATAAACGAAACAAAGGGTTAACAAAAGTATATCATTAGAATACTATGTATATCAAGGACATGTAAGGATTTAATGAACAAGTAATATCGTTTTAACCCCTCTCATTTCATGAATGGTTCAAGGGACCGAGCGAGGTGGCGCAGTGGTTCGCACACTGGATTCGCATTTGGGAGGACAACGGTTCAGACATGCATCCGGCCATTTCACTACAGCTCTTCAGGCAAAAGCCGGAATAGTTCCTTTGAAAGGGCACGGCCGACTTCCTTCCCCATCCTTCCCTAATCCGATGGTACCGGTGATGTCGCTGCTTGGTCCCCTCGAGCGAATCAACCAACCAACCAATGGTTCAGGGTATCGAAACCAGGTTTTCGACAAATGATAATTTTCAAAGGAGCATGTAAGTTTAATGCCTGTTTCATCATAGTAACTTTAGTATATCAAATGAGACATTAAAGAAAGTATGTTTTTAATGCAATGATATACCTATTTTGCAGCATTTGAAACTGAAGGCCAAGGCAGCCCAAAACTGCTATTGCAATGTAAACACCACCAAGGGGGCACTCGTTCCAGGCTTGCTGTCATGACAAGCCTTTAAAAAAAACAGTTCAAATGGCCCTGAGCACCATGGGACTTAACATTTGAGGTCATCAGCCCCCTAGAACTTAGAACTACTTAAACCTAACTAACCTAAGGACATTACACACATCCATGCCCAAGGCAGGATTCGAAACTGCGACCGTAGCAAACGGGCGGTTCCGGACTGAAGTACATAGAACCGCTCGGCCACAGCGGCCGGCCCTTTTTAATGTTTAATTGTTTTCTGCTTAGGTTGCTCACTTCTTTGGCCCATTCTGGTCATACATACAGAGTTAGTTACGATTGTTGTAATGGAATTATATGCTAGCTTCTAGCATGTAACTCCATTAACAACAATCGTAACTGACCCTGTATCTATGTCATATACAGTAGGCCCGAAAGAAAATAATGCATTTTATGTTAGTAGCATAGGCCTATCTTCAAGACAGATATAACAACGCAGCGTGGAGTGATACACCCAATTTGTTTATGTTAAAACAGCAGATTCTGGTTGCCTTGCCTTTCAATTTTAAAACATTTCTTGGATAGTTTCGGCAAAAGTACTTTTTTCACCAAGAGCTTATAAATGCCTAAAAATAGTATATCGCACCATTTAAAAAACCATTTCATATCTCACTCAGTACAAGAGTTAAGAGGATTAAAAACGCAATAAAACTATGTACCTGTCTGCATACTATCATTTTCTAGAAACCTCGTTTCGATTGCACATCTGTTCAGTAATTGTAGATATCAATTTGCGTGACCTGTTCCCTGGTTGCGATAAATGCATGTGAGAGCTAGAAAACGTTAGTAAAATAAGCACACAAGCACAATGTTTTTCATCAATGATGCTTGAGGAGACTTTTGAAGATCAGTTTTCGCCACCATGTACAGAATTGTTGCTGAAAGAAGACTGCAACTTGAGGGGCATGTTCTATGCACGAAAGACCAATGAATCCCCAAATCAGCACTGTTGTGGAAACCAAAGGATGGATGCAGAAGTAAAGGAAGATCTTGTGTCATCTGGAAACGAAATTTTGCAAAGGATCTTCAGTGTAGGGACAGGAACTGGGAGGAAGCTGAAAACCTGGCAGGTGATCGAGTTTTCTGGAGGAACGTGGTTGTCCAATATGCTACTTAGTATCGTGGGGACTAAGTCTACACCGAGCGAGGTGGCGCAGTGGTTAGCACACTGGACTCGCATTCTGGAGGACGACGGTTCAATCCCGAGTCCAGCCATCCTGATTTAGGTTTTCCGTGATTTCCCTAAATCGCTCCAGGCAAAGTCCGGGATGGTTCCTTTGAAAGGGCATGGCCGACTTCCTTCTCCATCCTTCCCTAATCCCATGAGACCGATGACCTCGCTGTTTGGTCTTTTCCCCCAAACAACACAACCCAACTCAACTAAGTCTACATAATTTTCCTGGACTTCTGAAATAGGTTTTATAAACACATGTTATAATGGTGTTATGCACATATACATCTTATACAATTCACCCTATATGTGTGCAGTGTTCAGCTAACCCGTTCACCTCTGATACTTCCTGAACCATTTAAGATATCGTGTTGTTGTTTTCGCCCAATTGAATTGTGTAACAACTTCACTTTTCAAAAAGGAACTATGGCAACTACTGCTGATCATGAGGAAGTTTGTGCCGTTATACAGAACTGTTGTATCAGCCTAGTACAGGGCTCTAACTCTATGCAGACAAGTGAATCTACTTACAAAAGTGGAATAATGCAGGAAAGTTCAATTTGAAACATATTAGTCCCACTTGGCTATGTGTGGTTGGACTGACACACTGATTGGAAGGAAAATGACATGGAATCTAAGGATGCTTCACCAGTAAACTATGCTAACAATTCTGTACTTGTCTCCTCCAAGCCTTGAAAGAATGGCGCATTACGAAAATTAAATGGATTTATAAAACAGGAAATTGAGGTATAAAGATACTTAGATAATAACTCCCAATCATTCGTTTAGTGTCAAGATACACGCTAGCAATGTATGAGGGCCAGTATATGGACAAAGGGCCCATTGTTCTCCTTACCTCAAGATAAGACTTCTGAAAATGTCCATCCCACTGGCATGTGATGAGGTCATGCCACGTCATCAAGAACCACTGTGCTAGTTCTGGGATATATAATGATCTAAGGTGAGGTCAAGGTCATGCTCCCCTGGACCAATAAGAAACAGGTTCCCCACCCTCCCCCTTGCCGTTTCTTCTTAATATAAAATCAACTGCAGAGGCATTTTCATTCATATTCTCTTCACTATAGAGAAAGGATTGCCATGAAAAGTCAACAGCAGGAGCAAAGACCTGCAAAAAAAGAAGAAACCGTCACATTTTAAAGTAAGCATCTGTCTATTCAGTTTTACTATTAACAATATTGTTATTTATTAAATAGTATCCCATGTGTTTATAATCATATTTTTTCTCTGATGCAGTGCTAGCAGAAATGCTGGACCAGGACACAAACGTCCAGTTTACAGTTGTCTGCACCCCCACAGTACCCCACAGTCCGCCATACAGATTTATCTGTGCAACAACCACAGCCATTGGAACACCCATACAGAATACTGGTAGCTGATCAAAACGTGTGAACAGAGGCCTGCCATGTAATATTGTCTTCTAAATGGAGAATGATCAATGGCTTGGTACTACAGTACAACATACTTGGTATGAGTGGGACTACCTTTGCATTATGATGAACTACATGTAGAAATGTATGACCCAACTGTATCTTATGCAGGCACAGCACTGTATTTTTATTTAAGTTTTCTCTTGTACTCTGCTACATGTAAGTGTTTATAAATAAAAGAAACAGTAAGTGCTACATTTCTGTTCCCTACAAAATCCCCTGTATGCTAATGTAAATGCATAGTCCTCACCATGGCTGAGTTGTCGAAACATTCCTTCCACAAGGGCCTCATAGTAACTGATTGGTGCTGCAATGGTATGAAAATCTGAAGAAAAATGGATCACTACATCCCAATAATATATGTGCTATAATTTTTGGACCATCTGTTACGTCATTCTAGGCTCATCATAAGGGGATCCGCTTTGAGCGCGTATATACAGGGTGAATCACTTAAAACTTGCAACACAAATATTGCAGAAATGGAAAGTGCTATTAATGTGTGGTGGTTTTCACAGATTGGATTGGTCCTCAAGGGCTCACATTGTAGTCAACAAACATATTGTAATAATCCTTATAAAGTGTGCTTTTTGTGGAAATATACACTTTTTAATAGCTCAATGCCTATTGACACTAACAAACTAAAAGTAGGGTAAAATAGAAAGTCAGCAGTGCTCGTTGCAGGACTCTAGTGCAAATCGTTTACAAGATATCGTATTATGTAGAGTTTCCACACTGACACTTGTTTCTGCCATTTAACTTGAGTAGTTGCTAGGTATGATATTGTTATGTTTGCTTATAGTGTGCTTGTGTGTTCCTTGAGTGCACTTCAACTTACTGGTCAGATAGTGTGTGACAGTCCAAGCAGTCGGTCATGAGTGGACAATGGGATTTACCAAGGCAGTAAAAGTCGACATGCTCATGGTATATGGAGAGTGTAGGAAGAATGCAGTTCGTTATTGTATGGTATATGCGGCAAGATATCCCAATAGAGGTCAGCCATCTCAACAGTTATTTATCGACCTCTTCAATCAGTTATATGAAAGTGGTATGTAACACCCAGACAACTGAATGGAGGGAAACAACTGACGACAGAAAAGGGAAAAATTAATGCTTTTGCAGTTGATGCACACATGATCTCCCACCCAGGCACACGAATAAGTGGCATGAGTCAGGCAAGTGTCCTACGCATTCTACATCGACGCAGCTTCCATCACAACCACATCTCTCTCCATCAAGAGCTGCATGGAAACGATTATGAGAATCGTGTTAACTTCTGTACATGGACATTAATCAGGATGTTCCGGACGTGTCATGTGTCTTGTTTAATGATGAATCCACATTTAATAGTCATGGGTAGGTACACCATCACTACTGGTTTGTTAAGAGTCCCCGTTGACTTCGCCAAGTCGAACATCAGCGTCCATGTAGCGTAAACGTGTGATGTGGGATAGGGAACCATCAGCTCACAGTCCCACTTTTCATAGATGCAACAATGAACGTGCACAAGTGTTGCAGCCCCCTAACAGACCATCTTCTACAGATGCTAGAAGACGTTCCTCTGCAGACTAGGAGGAACCCGTGGTACCAACATGATGGCTGTCAATCTCATAGTGCACGAAGTACTGCAGTCCATCTTTATGAATTCTTTCCAACTCGTTGCACTGGACACAGATGGCCTGTACCTTGGCCGGCCCATTCCCAGGATTTGATGTCTATAGACTTTCTTCTGTAGGGAGAGCTGAAAGACTCAGAGGATATACCAGCTACTCCCGATGATATACAACGGCGAATTACTGCAGCCTCCTCAGACATTTCTGCTGAAGTGCTAGCACATGCGCACCTGTCGTTCCACATCTGACTGGACACATACACTCCTGGAAATGGAAAAAAGAACACATTGACACCGGTGTGTCAGACCCACCATACTTGCTCCGGACACTGCGAGAGGGCTGTACAAGCAATGATCACACGCACGGCACAGCGGACACACCAGGAACCGCGGTGTTGGCCGTCGAATGGCGCTAGCTGCGCAGCATTTGTGCACCGCCGCCGTCAGTGTCAGCCAGTTTGCCGTGGCATACGGAGCTCCATCGCAGTCTTTAACACTGGTAGCATGCCGCGACAGCGTGGACGTGAACCGTATGTGCAGTTGACGGACTTTGAGCGAGGGCGTATAGTGGGCATGCGGGAGGCCGGGTGGACGTACCGCCGAATTGCTCAACACGTGGGGCGTGAGGTCTCCACAGTACATCGATGTTGTCGCCAGTGGTCGGCGGAAGGTGCACGTGCCCGTCGACCTAGGACCGGACCGCAGCGACGCACGGATGCACGCCAAGACCGTAGGATCCTACGCAGTGCCGTAGGGGACCGCACCGCCACTTCCCAGCAAATTAGGGACACTGTTGCTCCTGGGGTATCGGCGAGGACCATTCGCAACCGTCTCCATGAAGCTGGGCTACGGTCCCGCACACCGTTAGGCCGTCTTCCGCTCACGCCCCAACATCGTGCAGCCCGCCTCCAGTGGTGTCGCGACAGGCGTGAATGGAGGGACGAATGGAGACGTGTCGTCTTCAGCGATGAGAGTCGCTTCTGCCTTGGTGCCAATGATGGTCGTATGCGTGTTTGGCGCCGTGCAGGTGAGCGCCACAATCAGGACTGCATACGACCGAGGCACACAGGGCCAACACCCGGCATCATGGTGTGGGGAGCGATCTCCTACACTGGCCGTACACCACTGGTGATCGTCGAGGGTACACTGAATAGTGCACGGTACATCCAAACCGTCATCGAACCCATCGTTCTACCATTCCTAGACCGGCAAGGGAACTTGCTGTTCCAACAGGACAATGCACGTCCGCATGTATCCCGTGCCACCCAACGTGCTCTAGAAGCTGTAAGTCAACTACCCTGGCCAGCAAGATCTCTGGATCTGTCCCCCATTGAGCATGTTTGGGACTGGATGAAGCGTCGTCTCACGCGGTCTGCACGTCCAGCACGAACGCTGGTCCAACTGAGGCGCCAGGTGGAAATGGCATGACAAGCCGTTCCACAGGACTACATCCAGCATCTCTACGATCGTCTCCATGGGAGAATAGCAGCCTGCATTGCTGCGAAAGGTGGATATACACTGTACTAGTGCCGACATTGTGTATGCTCTGTTGCCTGTGTCTATGTGCCTGTGGTTCTGTCAGTGTGATTATGTGATGTATCTGACCCCAGGAATGTGTCAATAAAGTTTCCCCTTCCTGGGACAATGAATTCACGGTGTTCTTATTTCAATTTCCAGGAGTGTATATTACCACTGCTGGTGGTGATCTTGAACACAGCCTGTGATGATCAGCTGCCTTGTTACTAGTCAGAATCCGCATAAATAGTGTATGCAGACGTGTTGTTCTTTAGTGTGTGGTACCATAAGTATTGTGTCAAGTGTCGGTGTGGGAACTTCTCAAAATACGATATCCTGTAAAAGACCGGCACTAGAATCCTCCAACAAACACCACTGACATTCTAATTTACCCTATTTTTAATTTGTTAGTGTCAATGGTCATACATCTATTTAAAAAGTGTATCTCTCCAAAGATACACTTTCTAAATATTATTACAATCTGTTAACTGGCTAACAATACAAGCCCATGCCTACCAGTTGATTCTGTGAAAACCGCACATCAATAGCAGTTCCCAGTTTTGCAATATTTATGGTGCCAGATTTAGGTAATTCACCATGTGTATTTTGAAAAATATAATTTCAGCTCAGATAATACCTATTACAGGAGATGTTGCATGACATTGAGCGAAAACAGTGACATACCACCACCTGAAAAAGTAAAGCCTAACAGTGTATTCATATTTCATAATATTACAAGCAGAAATCCAGGATCAAATACGGAAGCATTTTTGTTTTTATCGCCAAATTAAGACTGATGTCTTTATTTGAGCCAAACATTTTCCTGGATTCCAAAGCAGTTGGTAGGAAATAATTCAAATGTTATTATCGTTTTCTAGCAGAACAGTATGAATTGAAAACATATTTACCAAATGCTTGTAGGCACTGATGTGACATTCAATGACTTTATTCCCGTTTATGAGTATGGCTGGAATGGCTTTCTGGTCACTGATAAAACAAGAAAATTGAATGGTGGTTGATGCAGATGCAACTTCTGGGAGTTTCCAATTAGAAGATAGTACAACAATAAGTAACTGTATCAATATATTGTAGACAAGCGGTTACCAACCTTTTTAGATGTGTATATCACCTATTTTGTGAAAAAGCTTAGAGGCTCAGAAACTAAATATACAAGTGAAATATATATGGTCCACTGATCGTGACCGGGCCAAATATCTCACGAAATAAGCGTCAAACGAAAAAACTGCAAAGAACGAAACTTGTCTAGCTTGAAGGGGGAAACCAGATGGCGCTATGGTTGGCCCGCTAGATGGCGCTGCCATAGGTCAAACGGATATCAACTGCGTTTTTTAAAATAGGAACCCCCATTTTTTACTACATATTCATGTAGTATGTAAAGAAATATGAATGTTTTAGTTGGACCACTTTTTGCACTTTGTGA
This sequence comes from Schistocerca piceifrons, assembly GCF_021461385.2. Classification (NCBI taxonomy): domain Eukaryota; kingdom Metazoa; phylum Arthropoda; class Insecta; order Orthoptera; family Acrididae; genus Schistocerca; species Schistocerca piceifrons. The sequence continues at coordinate 802,511,715 of NC_060149.1, forward strand.
TAGATGGCGCTGAAACAGTCACAAACATATGGCTCACAATTTCAGACAAACTTTTGGTAACAGATAGGTTTTTTAAATTGAAATACAGAACGTAGATACATTTGAACATTTCATTTTGGCTGTTCCTATGTGATACATGTACCGTTGAGAAGTTATCATTTCTGAGAACGCATGCTGTTACAGTGTGATTACCTGTAAATACCACATTAATGCAATAAATGCTCAAAATGATGTTCGTCAATCTTAATGCATTTGGCAATACATGTAACTACATTCCTCTCAACAGCGAGTAGTTCGCCTTCCGTAATGTTCGCACATGCATTGACAATACGCTGACGCATGTTGTCAGGTTTTTTTGTGGATCACCATAGCAAATATCCTTCACCTTTCCCCACAGAAAGAAATCCGGGGACGTCAGAGCTGGTGAACGTGCGGGCCATGGTATAGTGCTTCAACGACCAATCCACCTGTCATGAAATACGCTATTCAATACCGCTTCAACCACAAGCGAGCTATGTGCCAGACATCCATCATGTTGGCATTTAGATTGCCATCGATAAAATGGGAGCAAATTATACTTCCTTCCATAATACCGCACCATCCATTAATCCACCAAGGTCGCTGATGTTCCATTTGTCGCAGCTATCGTGGATTTTCCGTTGCCCAATAGTGCATATTATGCCGGTTTAGGTTTCCGCTGTTGGTGAATCACGCTTCATCGCTAAACAGAACGCGTGCAAAAAATCTGCCATCGTCCCGTAATTTCTCTTGTGCCCAGTGGCAGAACTGTACACGACGTTCAAAGTCGTCACCATGCAATTCCTGGTGCATAGAAATATGGTACGGGTGCAATCGATGTTGATGCAGCATTCTCAACACCGACGTTTTTGAGATTCCCGATTCTCGCGCAATTTGTCTGCTACTGATGTGCGGATTAGCGGCGACAGCAGCTAAAACACCTACTTGGGCATCATCATTTGTTGCAGGTCGTCGTTGACGTTTCACATGTGGCTGAAAACTTCCTGTTTCCTTAAATAACGTAACTATCCGGCGAACGGTCCGGACACTTGGATGATGTCGTCCAGGATACCGAGCAGCATACATAGCACACTCCCGTTGGGCATTTTGATCACAATAGCCATACATCAACACGATATCGACCTTTTCTGCAGTTGGAAAACTGTCCATTTTAACACGGGTAATATAGCACGAAGCAAATACCCTCCGCACTGACGGATTGTTACTTGATACCACGTCCAGCGCCATCTATCACAAAGCGAAAAAAGTGGTTCAACTAAAACATTCATATTTCTTTATGTACTACACGAATATGTAATAAAAATGGAGATTCCTATTTTAAAACACGCAGTTGATATCCGTTTGACCTATAGCAGTGCCATCTAGCTTGCCAACCATAATAGCGCCATCTGGTTTCCCCCTTCAAGCTAAACGAGTTTCGTTCTTTGTAGTTTTTTCGTTTGATGCTTATTTCATGAGATATTTGGTTCAATTATTAAAACATACCGTACAAGATGAACTGAAAACTATGTACGGCCCAGGGGTTGGGAACCACTGTTGTAAACTATGAACAAATTTGCTTGCATGCAACGCACTTATTCTGAGGGGGTGGTGCACATGACAAACATATGTTTATTCATTAATAGAAAAATTTAAGCAATCAACATAAGACAAATGCAATTGGATGGCATTATCAAGACAGCAACTGTGAAAGATAAGATGTATTAATCCACAGTGGGACAGCTAAACAGCAGAATCCATTGACATAAGCCACACATTGAGGAAAAAATTATAGCAATAAACAGGAATCTTAGAAGCTCTACTGTGGAAATCGAAAATATCAAGGAAACTATGGAAACTGAAACATTGGGGGATGTTATCAAAAATGTAACTGCGTGTGTCCATGAGATTGCAAATATATTAGGAGATATAAAAAAATTCCTCTTGTAAATAAATTGGAAAGAAAAACTTGGAAAGAAAGCCATAAAACCCTTCCAAAGTTAATAAATGTAGTAAATACAGAGGTTGGCAAAACTGAGAAAACCCTGTATAAGATTATATAAGATGTGTACTATCATGATGTCAATTTAATATGAACCAGCAAGTCGACAAAATGGAAAGTCATAGAGGCATGGACGGTTATTCGTCGGAACTAACGACTGTTAAAATTAGGACAGTTGGAGAAAAATCAATCTCTCTCAGCAACAAAAAATATTAAATAGCGCCCACACATGACAGAGATAGAAGAGGAGGAGTAGTAGAAGAAGGATATACTATTACAAGCTACATTAATTATAACAGTGTTAGCGAAATAGATGCCACTTATGGACTGAGCCATGATCACCCAAATATGCTGATGGAGCATCCCACACGGTTAGACATGCATATAATACATGTTAAGGATAAGGAATTTGAACGAAAACATGTTTCAGTGGAACTAATATTCTCGAAAACTTCGAACACTGGTGAAGATGTGCCAAAAGAGACAGAAACATGTGCTGAAATATACTACATATGACAAGCACACACACACACACACACACACACACACACACACACAGGTAAAACAACATCCCAAATGGTCGAATAAATAACCCAAACCGTAGGAAATACATGAGTGTAATTGCACCAGCGTTAGCTGGTGTACATAGCACAGGTGGAGATATTGACATTTAGCACAAAAGACTGAACAATCACCTTCTGGAATACGTATTCTATGACGACTCCAACGAAAAAATAGAGCTACTATGACTCCTCACAGCTTCGACTGCTGCTGGGAATATAGCTAAATGAATGAAATAATATCAATCATTTCAAAGGTTCAAGAAAGGCACACTATCGAATATTAATGGCTAGTTGACCTGTGGAAATAATTTGCACTCTGTCTTGATCAGTTACCAATAGGTAACATACTTGTAGTTATGAGGAAATAAGTAAACATAAGTATTTTATACAAAAGGTGTTAGATTTTGAAGAGTAGTAACAAATACTAGTCTCACTATAAAAATCAATATTAGGTATACTGTAAGCTTCATATTTTATGTATTTAAACAACTGTACATAAGAATTATGTGTACCAAGAGTTTGTTGCAATGTAGCCATTATTTCCTTGCAACAGGTTCTGTTGGCTTTATTCTCTATTCGATGTTGCAATGCAGTATTACAGTCTATAACGAGGAGGCTGGTGTATCAATCGTGCAAACAAAGTTGACACTGGGCGCAGTGGCTGATGGGAGCGATTGTGAATGGGAAATGCCTTTACGGTCGCTCCCATCAGCCACAGTGCCTACTGTCAACTTTGTTTGTGTGTGTAGTAACTTGTCCCAGATCCTGAAGGAGGTTGCAAACATCTTACCATGTGATAAACCTGTCCATGTATTTCTAAACAATATGGATCACTTCCATGAACATCAATGGAGTTGAACTGAACAGAAACAAATCCAAAAAACTGAAGCATTGTTAAATTGTCTAATATTTTCTAGGTAGTTCTTAGTATAGTCATTATTCTGTTCTTTGAGGTTTTGAAGCTCTTCACCAACTTTGTTGGTATCTAAGTTAACATTTTCCTTGAGGTAACACATGATAGGTGAACTGTCACTGAACTCTCTTGCAAACAACCTTTCAGAGCAAGGTAAGCACATTTAGTCGATATGACCAACACTGTGTGTTTGCACTTCATTGTCTTTAGGGAAAAGACAGGCAGAACAATATGTTTTTGGAAGTTCATGTAGTTGTCTTCTTGGATTGACGTTTTGATGGAGGTGAAGTAGGTGAATTGGTGACACAAAGTCATTGTCTTGCACTAATTATTGCCATTGAGCATTGAATCGCTCTGCTGGAGTCAAAGTTGTCTTTGTTCGTCTCTTTGTCTGGTTTTTCTTGTTCTACAATCTGTGACACTTGCAATCATTTGGAACACCCTCTGGTTGGAGGTCTCCCTCTCAAACTACATGTTATGCCATGTGGCATCTTGGAATCCTGCAATACAGAAGAAAAAAGATAGCAGACATTCTACAGTTTTTCGTTTTTGTAAATACTCATTCATTAAGAAAAATTAATAAGAAGTAAATATTCCTGGCAGTAAATATTTGTTTTCCCTTTGCTGGTGGTTCAGATTAATGGTAATGAGGCTAGGAGAAGTGTAATGTAACGTTGCAATCGCTGTAAAGTAATGCCAAATTAAAGTTAAATAAACAAGTTATAAAAGTAAACAGTACTTACCTGTGACGATGAGCATTGATGTAATTCAGTTTATTCGCACAGTACACAACGTCTGCTTAATGGTAGTAAACAACTCCCAGTCACCATTGGGTATTACAGTGAAATTAGATGGTCAGTCCTTCTAAATTCCTTACATCGACATGTATGACCAAATTCGCGTGGTAGACTACAATTTTTGTAAGGAGTCTAAACAACTGCAATAGCTGTTATGCATATTAGTTTAACAGATCGTCAACACGTAGCACCTTCCTCATTTCTTTTCATAAAAATGTTTTAAAAATAAAACTTTGTAACGAAAACATTAACTTTAAACTATTTGTGTATTTTTCGTTATTAGTGGTGAACAAAATCTAGAAAATGATGTCTCAATCATTAATTTTTGATAAGTAATACAGAAGAATTACAAAAAAGCTCTGAACCAGACATGTATCTCATACAGCACGTCATAAAACCTCGAGGGAACAAAGCTTTAGTTCAATGGCTCACCTGCTCATTATCATGCAACAGTTCAGTGAAGAGTCACGATATGGCGTACAACAGGGTGCGCAAACATCAGGCAGTGCAGTAGCGTAACATGACTGCTAGGAAGTGCATCGGAGGTGGTGGCATTATTCTTGGTAAGCTGCCAGCTGAACTGCATACCTATGGATATAACTGCTTCAGACCTGTAATGAAGCTGCTGGACGTTGTGGCCAAGCGGTTCTAGGCGCTTCAGTCCGGAACCGCGCGACTGCTACGGTCGCAGGTTCGAATCCTGCCTCGGGCATGGATGTGTGTCATGTCCTTATGTTAGTTAGGTTTAAGTAGTTCTAAGTTATAGGGCACTGATGACCTCAGATGTTAAGTCCCATAGTGAACCATTTTTGTAATGAAGCTGAAAAAGTGGTTGGAGGCGGTAAGGGTATTAATTTACTAGACGAAGCCAACAGGGAACAATATTTAGCATACACTGCAAATCAGTGTTGGCAGAACATCTCACTGCCGATCGAATTTTGGCTGATAAGGACAAGTAATTACGTCGATAACAGACATAGCCATATGACAATGTACTATGGCATTCACAGTTGATAAAGGAATGTGTGGAAAACTTAATCTGGGTGCTGGCATAAATTTCTGAGGAGTTATGAATGCAGCTCACTGTATACTAAAGAAGCTGAAGAAAAACCCTGCAGTATGTTCAAATGTTTGCATCCAATCAGTGATGACAGCAGCTGAAAGGGCCTTGAAGCAGAAAGGAATAAGAAACAGACCTATTAAAACGCCTAGGGTTCTGCCACTGCTTCAGATATGTCACAGAATTGTCCCATTCTCGGTTCCAGTGCTTGCAGGAATATTGGGTGTTGCTTCTTTAGTAGGATGCTCGGTGGTCATAGCCTCAACAGTGAAGAATGCGGATACCACAGATGCCCCAGTACAACAGGCTAAAAGGGATAATAGAATGATGGAGGTTGTCATTGTTAGGAAAGGACTATAGCTAAAATCACTCATGAAAGAGCTCATACTGTTAATAAAAATAGCTCTTAGCTATACTACCAAACAGACCCCTTACAAATACAGAAAAAAGCCAAAGACTTCATGGAATCTTTATGAGCACATTGCCCAAGATGATGTGGAAATCCAAAGAATGTGTGATTGTAAATTTAGATGTTGCAGGAGGATCCAGAACCAATTTATGTTAAAAGCCCTGGGATAATGTCTACTACTATAACTCATATGGGAATTTATGTCCACCTGAAAAATTATGACATTACTTCACCAACAAGTATGTGTTCTACAATTTTTGCATTCCAAGACTTCGATTCTTATCGCTCTGTACATTTCTGCCTAATTTTCCTCCTGACAATTGCATAAAAATAAGCAGCAGCCACCTCACTCCATCAGTTGAGGTTTAGGTTTCATGTCATTAAAAGAAAATTAATCACAAATGACTTCCGAAAATGGATTGAAACAAGGGAAAGTGGAGTATTGCATTGATCTGTTTTGAAAAATATGAGGGTTGCCCTGAAAGTAATGCACGGCATTTTTTTTCTCAGCCGAGAACAATGCTACGAATCTGGAACGTTATGTATGTATTATTTAACGTCTCCTGAGTGATCAAGCCAAGTTTGCGTCACTTGCGACAGATAGCGTAACGGCAGGACATTTTCAAAATGGTGTCTATAGGTGAGGTACGTTACAAACAACGTGGCATCAATGAATTTCTCACTGCAGAGAAGATAACTGTGACGAATACTCACAAATGCTTGTGCAAAGTCTATGGAGCATTTGCTGTCGACTGAAGTACAGTTAGTAGCTGGGCGTGGAGGTTGGAGTCATCAGAAGGCGGTTCAGCGGAGCTCCACGATTTGCTGCGGTTGGGGAGACCATCCACAGCTGTCATACCTGACATGTTGCAGCGAGTTGGTTTCATTCGCGAGGACAGACGCAATACGACTCGGCAGTTGGCGCTGCATCTGCCAATCTGCGAAAGAAGTGTGGTTCAAAAATGGTTCAAATGGCTCTGAGCACTATGGGGCTTAACATCTTAGGTCATCAGTCCCCTAGAACTTAGAACTACTTAAACCTAACTAACCTAAGGCTATCACACACATCCATGCCCGAGGCAGGATTCGAACCTGCGACCGTAGCGGTCACACGGTTCCAGACTGAAGCGCCTACAACTGCACGGTCACACAGGCCGGCAAAAGAAGTGTGGAAGATGATTCACACAGCGATGCACTGGATCCGCCACCAGGACAAGGATTCGTACTGACAGAGAATACACACCCTTGTTTCGCGCTGGAGGAAGGTCATAGAACGGGGTGGAGATTACGTGGAAAATTAGGGTGTATAGATAAAATGTCATTCTTTCGCGTGTGTAATTCTCATTATGTTCAATAAAGAATTGTTAAAGAAAAAATGCGGTGCATTATTTTTTGGCAGTCCTCATACAACAGCATTCCTAACATCACTGAAGCAAACAATAAACTACAACAAGAAATTCCAAAGATTTGGAAATACTCCTGGCTCATGTAATATTGATGATTGAAATACAGTTATAAAATGATCTGTAAAAGGATTTGAGTGCAAACGTTAATACATTTCAAAGAGAAATAGGAACGACAAAACAGATAACATATGTTACCCAGGAAGGTTCAATAAGACAACTACTGAGTTTCTCAAAGAGTCAAATTTTGGAGAACAATAGTGATAAAGGTTATTAATCAGATCAAGTGGTGCATATACTAGCAGATGACACATCTGTATCGAGTATAATATCACAACGAATTTTTATCTCAAGAACAGTATCGTGTCTTATACGTAACTTCCCTGTTACAAGAAATAAGATACAAACTTAATGGCATTGAGGAAGACTGTACAAGAAACGTTGGAATCACATCAACACTCAAAACATAAATTTCTACATCAGAACTCTTTCTGTTTCAAACTATGATGAATAATAGCTCATACATTCAAGGAGAGCAAGAAGAGAATAAATTTGTGTTGGATAAATTGGTGACGAAAATGCCCTAAACTTCTCTAACAGACGAGCACCTGACATCATATTTTGACGATGTAATGACTTGTACATTGTTAAGCTTAAGGCTGTTGGAAGCCAGCAAAGGCACTCCAACATAAGAAATCAGAGACACAATGCAGAGAGCAGACGAAAGTGGCAGCTTTTGGATTACTGGAGATCAGCAGTAATGATAGAGCCCCGTGAATGTCAGACGCTCTGGGCAGCTGTCCTAGGGTAGAAGTTTGACTTCAGAGAAATTAACTGGTAACTCTATCCACCATCCAGACTCTGTTGTAAGGCGTCACAGTAGAAGATGGTCACAAAAGGGCATGTTTCAGCAGATGCAGCAAGCTTGATACTTGTCCCTGAGAATCACAATATCACCGGGTTTACACTGGTTAAAATGCTACAGCAGTGGTCGCCAGTTACAAAAGAGATTTGGGTAGGGCAAAGTAATGTAAAACACTGTTGTTGCTGCCCATAAGAGGAAGAACAGTGGCGTTTAGCTTTTAGCTGAACGCTGTTGCTACCAAACTTGGAAGTTTTTAATGTAATGTCCATATACATCCCTACTTACCCAGTAGGGAAAGGGGAGGAATCTGAATGTGGTTGGCCAGAGGCGCCCCTGAGGTGCAGAGCCACTCATCAGACTGGCTGAAGCCCATAAAGTGCCAGTGTATTGGTGGGCTGAATGTAAGAAGGGAGAAATAGTGTGCTTCCACAATCCTGGATGCGTTTTATTTTAAAACGCATCCACATTCAACTTTTATTGTTCTTTTCAGATGCTCCATGTTACTTGCCTTTATGTGAGTGAATGTTGAGTAGTGATGTATTCTGTACTGCTGCATCACAGTTTCTAAATACCTATTGTAAAACTTTCCACCGCGATCGGTTTGGAGGTTGTCTGGACATCGATTCGTCCCTGTTTGTAGCAAATGCTCAAACTCATCCGTGACATTTCTATCCATTCTTGTTTTAACAGGTAATGCCCAGGCAAGTTTGGAGTATATATCAATAACCACTAAAATATATTTGAATCCCTTATTCTCATGTGAATATTCCTCATATCTACAAGATCATCTTGCCGTAAGTCATCCAAACCTTCAATCATAACATGCCTGTGAGGGTATGTTTTGCGTGCTGGATTGTGCAGTTCTCGAACTACTGTCTCCATACTTATTCGGAGATACCTCTCTCTCTAAGCCCAGAGATGACTGAAACAGCCTCATTCGAATGAGCTGTATTACCCGCAGCAGCTGATGCCATGAGCAGCCGTAGTCAATCTACTAGCTCGTTGAGGTTGTCATAATATATATACTGTGGGACTCGATTATTCGCTGCTTTATGCTCAATGTCAATACCATCACCGCTGCTGCTGCTGTTGTTATTGTTTTCGCCGTCTAAAATTGGTTTCATAATGGTTTTATATTTCTTGTTGCTCAGGCTTTTTGCGATCTTATGTACTTCAGTCAAATGCAATAGTTCATGGTACATTTCCCTATCATTAACTGAATAATTTATAGGTTTTTTGGTAGGTCTTAGGAATATAAGATTCACTAAGCCAAGTGTTCTCTCAAACCATGTGTCACCAATCTGTATTGTATCATCAGTTACATTTATAGGATCCATGCCTAACATGTATGGTCTCCCCCAGCTAACACCGAATGTTCTATCCATCTGACCAGGGGTGTGACGGGTAATGAATTCATCAAATTCATCAATAGCAACACCATTGTTATAGCGATGTTTTGTTTTTACTGAGAGCTGCCTGAGAGATTCAGTAACTGTCTTAAAGGTCTCTCTTAGTATTTGCTGTCGATCTATATGCTCTAATCTTAGCAACCGTAATTTCTCTCGAACCGCTTTCCACACTTCAACCACTTTCTGCTTCATTGACATCGCGGTGTATACTAATCAGACATCTCCGCAGCGTGAGGTTTTATATATCTGCTCTTCTTCTTCCTCTTACTGTGTGCCTGCTCCCCCTTCTCAACAACAAGGAACTCTACATCTATTTTCCCCTCAATAGCCTCGACCTTTTCAGTTAAATCGGTTGCTTTCTTACCAACTTCATTAACTGACTCATTTAACGCATTGACCATTCTCAGAAGAGTCTGGTAAAACGTCTCTGGTTCTCTGCGCATACCTCCAGCTTTATGCACAATAGCCTGAATTTTCGCATCTATGTACAGGCGAATATTCTGTCTGTCTACACCCATTCCCCCGGGTTGCGCGCGAATTTGTCCATAGTGCAGCGTATACTTACATATTAACCTCTCTTACCAGGTTATGTATACAGCAACTCTTGAAAGTTTCGCCTGTACCTACCATCACTCAGTTTTCTTGTTTTATCAATAACGAGAAACCCATACTATGAATCGGCACATATCTTTAAAAATAATAGAACGACATGTAAGTTCCAACAAGTGCCTGGTAAATGTGTTTTAAATTCAGTTTGTCTTGTTTAAAGGCTATAACGAGGTTTGCATTGTCCCTAACCAACTGTTTCGGGATTCTGCAATACGTTTGGCATAGGTAAAATGCATAGGGAAAATGCATCAGCACCCATGTTTGGTCTTGGTTTTCCACAGCAACATCATCAAATATGAAGACAGTGTTTAGCTTTGCTTTCTCAGGTGATGGGATATCACTGCTTTTTTCATTAAATGTTGTGTATGTAAAACCATCTGCACCGCACAATGTCTCCTGTAATAGCTGACACTTGGGCTGAAACCGTGTTTTTGAGAATACACAAATATGTTGAAATCGGAATCCATCTACATGTGTTAGCAGTGTCATGAGAACTGCCACAGCTGGATGGACCTACAATAATTGCTCGTATGTTATCAGGAAGGAGAATTCTGTTCTTCTTCTTCTTCAGGTCTTCTTTTGCATCTCCACACGACCAGTAACCAACAACAAAGTCCTTGTGATGAGGATGTTTCACCCACTCTGCCATGATACTAACTACGCCAGGTAGTGACAAATAGTTGGCATATATAGAAAGATGCACTTGAAGGGATGGTAACAGTATGTGTAGCCTCTATAGCTCCATCGCTTAACCAACTGAGCTATATTGGCTACACAGAGAAATCAGGTATATATATTTTACCCATGAAGAGTAAATGTGGGATTCTTATGCAGCGTCTGACGCATGCGGCCGCCGTTGTGCGTCTGCCGCACTGTATTGCTACAGATGGTGTTAAATGGGACTGTGTCCCATGTTGCGTCAGCTGCATGCAGCTGACACTACAGCCGCGTGCGGTTGCGGCCCAGCCAGTCTGTGAGCAGTGTAGATGCAGCCGCAGAGGAGAACAGGACAGCTTGTCCGAGGGAAAAGTACTGTTCATGTTGATGGAAGATGAGAAACTGGTAGAAATAGTTTCTAAATTTCCTTGTATCTACGATGTATCGTTACCAGTATACAAGGACCAAACTGTGAAGGATAGTGCTTGGAGAGAGATAGGGGAATTCGTGGAAAGAACAAGTAAGAGAAGTACTATATACTCTCTGTTTATTCATAACATTTATTACTTACTTGTCAGGCAAATAATGCGTATTGTAATAAATAAGAATAAGTAGAATCATCCTACATAATATCCAGTTATTATTATAATAATGAAGTGAATACAAAGTGAATACCAAAACATGATGTATGTTATAAAAGTTCAATTTATTATAATGTGCATACAAATTTTTAAAGATTATTCAGTAAAACTAGGGAGTTCAAAGCCTACTGAGTTCTGTTAACTTCATCACTTTGCCATGGTGTTATCCCTGCACCTGAACGGCTGTTGAAGTATTCAGTTAATGAATCTCGCACAGAAAATCCGTCAGCATGTGCATAACCGCCACTCCTTGCTAATGGTCCAAGATTTTCAGTAGGTAGCGGTTCACTTCTGTTTAATTCAAAATGAGGCTCGTTATTTTTCTCTAAGAATGCATCTCTAAGTAAATTGTGTAAACAGCAAGCAACAATAGTCAAATTATCAGTCGTTTCTGTCTTTGACTGATCGGAGAATAAAATATGCGAAATACTTGACTTAACAGAGCGAAGGAATTTTCAGAAACTCTACGAGCCCTTTAAAGATGGTATTTAAAAATAGCTTTTTTTGGTCAGTTCTAGACAACAAGAGAAAGGTTTCATCATGTTTGGATGTAATCGAAATGCCTCGTTGCCTACGAAAACATGTGGTTATACTATGTCCAAATTCGGCAGCTTAGTAGACGGAGGAAACATCTTACTACTTGAAAACAGTTTCCCAAAATTACTTTTATCAAAAATTCCACTGTCTCCTTCCTTCCCATATGACCCGACACCAATTAAAATGAATTTACAGCTCGCGTCAACCATAGCAAGAAGGACGGTAGAGAAAAAAATGTTTGTACTTGCAATACAATGAGCCTGACAGAGCAGGGGAAAAAATTCGCACATGTTTTCTGTCGATGACACCAACACAGTTAGGAAATTGCCATTTTTCTTCAAATTCCTTACATTTTTATTTCAACTGGTCATATGACATCGGTGGCAAAAGGATTGACAGTAACTTCTTACATAGAACTGACAGCACAAATTGTATGATTTTACCGATGTAAGAAGGAGATATTCTAAATGCAAAGCCAGTGATCTGAATGTTTCCTCTGTTGCCATAAACTTAAAAACAAAATAAATATAAGATAGATGTAACTTATGTAACTTTAAAAATTACTATTATTTTTACATCTAACGAATATTAACATACATAATTATTTGTTGCATTGTATTTTATAGTTGAAGGCTGCAAAAAAAGATGGAGGAATATAAAAGACACACATCAAAAAAGGCAGAGAAAAGGAGAAAGTACTGGAAGTTCTGCTTCCAGTATAGGAAATAAACGGCCAGTGGCTGATGTGTTAACATTTTTAAAGAGAATAGATCACAAGCGAGTGTAAGTTGCCATATAATTTGCCTGTTTATGTTATTTTTTATTCTGTTTCATTTTATTATTGACACTGAATTACCTGTATTTTTGTAATATATTTCACAGAAGTACATCCCACATTGAGGCAGATGAAGTGCAAAGCCCACAATATGATGGTCAACCGAGTATGCCAGACATCACAAACTTTGTCAGAATAAGAAATTTTTTGCGAAGACGTGGAAGACATCACGTTGTTCAGACAACCCAGGAAAAGGTCACGACAAAATGAAAAAATCATGGAGTTGATGAATTCTCGGTGGGCCGAAAGAGAAACCATAACGAAAAGACTGGCTAAAGAAAAGCGTGTTGATGACATCGATTTATTTTTTAAAAGCATTGCCCACAGCGTAAAAAAGAAATTGAATCATAATTTGATCACTGAAACCAAATTGAGATCCTCGCAGATGTTTATTAATTTGGAGAATCGCAGTTCATTTGAATACTACTTTTCTGTACGTCTTTCATCTCCGAGTACTTTCTCATACTCAATAACTCCAACGACGTCAAGTGTGGGCCGGCCGCGGTGGTCTTGCGGTTCTAGGCGCTGCAGTCCGGAACCGCGGGACTACTACGGTCGCAGGTTCAAATCCTGCCTCGGGCATGGATGTGTGTGATGTCCTTAGGTTAGTTAGGTTTAAGTAGTTCTAAGTTCTAGGGGACTGATAACCTAAGATGTTAAGTCCCATAGTGCTCAGAGCCATTTGAACCATTTGAACTATCAAGTGTGGGTAACACTGCCATCACACCATCTGAAACCCAAAGACAGAAACGCCAGCTTACGAACCCATTTAATGTTGCGATAAGTGTTAATTTGATATTTTTGTATTGTGCTATTTTCATTTTTTACACTGTGTGCATTATTAATAAGGCAATAACACACTAAAAAATTTTATTGTACATACCTCAATGTTAAAACTAGTTTTTCATCTGGTGTTATAGGGTATGGATATCCGGGAGATGAAACCTTCCTGATATCTTCTTTGACGAGATCGAGAACATAGTTAAACTGCGCTATGTTCAGCCTGAAATACTTTCTAAATTTCTGGTCATTTTTTTAACAAGTGCCGATTGATGAGTTGTTCAAAACAGCCTTCCTCAGTTCTTATGAGGTAAATCGGATGTGTTTCAGCATTTCCCTCACATAGCTGGAACAGAATTTCTTCATCTTGTTTAAATTGTTTAAATAAAGACTGCATGCCAAATAAAGACTTACATCCATCCCATCCAGCACAGGGTGAGTCCTTTTCCCATCAATTCCAAGGAATAGGTGGCGGTTGGAATACTTATGTTAGTGGAGTTCGCCCAAGTAACCTTTTTCCCACCAAAATTTGAACTTCCCGCCATTTTCTGGGGGAGGGGAGGGGGTTAGGTTAGTGGAGGTAGTCCAGTTGACCTATTTTCTCGCCAAAATTTGAACTTCACACCATTACATCATTGCATCATTGCCATACGTATCACCGCTATCTTGGGTCTGCCGTCTTGCATAAATTTGGCAACAATGCAGAGTGGGGCCATAACCCTGTTGTTCCACTACTCAGGGCGGTAAAAGCCAATGGCTGTCTGTCTGATGGAACACAAAACATGTTTTATCCGAAAAGGCCACCTGTTGCCACCCAGTGAACATCTAATTGCAATACTGGGGTGCAAATTCTAGCTTTCATCACCGATTGGTGGCTGTCAGTGGATGTTATGAGACAGGTGCCTGCTATGCCTGCTGCAGAGGCCCATATGCAACAGTCTTCCACCGAATGGTTGTTGAGAAGACACTGTTGGTTTATCTGGGTGGCCAGTCGCTCAACAATTGCACGTCTATCCTCATGCACACATAGCAGCAGATGTCGTTCATCCCTGTCATCTATGACCTGTGGTGCACCACAATTGCCTCAGTGACAGTTTTGGAGAGCACCATTTTGCCATGCACAGCACACTGCAACCATGGCGACACACAAACAATTTACAAACTTAGCTGTTTTGGAAGTGCTTCCATCCTTGGCCAGAAATCAAATTGAATATGCCCTCTTGGACATCCGATAAATCCACATTATGACAATGAGTGCACTGTTTCCCACTTCCCCCAAACACACTTTATATACCCTCAACTATTAGCGCTGTCACCTGCCATCCATGAGTGAATATTGCATGTTGGCGTCAAACATACGGGTTGCTCACATTAATGCGACTGTACCATTGTAAAAAAGTACACATTCTCTCAAAAATAAAAGCTCATCTGGATTTGGCTGTGTTTCCAACAAAGTACTAAAGCTTTGTTCCCATATAGTAAGGTCTTGTTCTGTGTAATGCTATACTAACTCAAAGCGTTTTTCCAGAGAGACTGAAATATGCCATTCTTAAAGAAAGGGGGCAGAAGAGATGTGAATAACTACTGACCTCTTTCACCACTGACATCAATTTCCAAGATTTTTGAGAAAGTGATGTATTCTACAATAGTGTCCCACCTGAGCAATAATAATATCCTCAGTAAATCACAGTTTGGATTTCAGAGAAGTTGCTCTACTGGAAATGTCATTTACACAATCACTCACTAAATTTTATAAGTAATAAATAAGAAAATAGCGCCCACTGGTATGTTTTGCGACCGATCTAAGGCATCTGAGTGTGTCAATCACAATATTCAGCTAAATAAAATGAGATTTTATGGGACTGATGGTAAAAATAACCAAGGGATAGTGAGATACCTAACCAAAAGAACACAGAAAGTTGTACTAAGCAAATCAACCTGTGTAATCAGGGGTGATTGTTCTGATTGGGGAGATTCATGTATGGTGTTCCACAAGTCTCAATATTATGTCTGCTATTGGTCCTCTTATATACAAAAGAGCTTCTTTTTAGTATATGAGTACAACAACCAGAATTAAATCTTTTTTGAGATGACACTAGTACTGTAGTCAATACAAGGATACATACACCAACAGAAGAAATGGTAAACAGCATTCTTAAAAGTATCATTGACAGGTTTTTTGCAAATGGTTTCACACTCAATTTTAAAAAGACTCAACATATTCAGTACTGCACAAGTTGAGGCTCTGCATCAATAAGAGTGGAAATTTAAAATTCTTAGGTGTCCATACTGATCAGAATTTAAATTGGGAAAAGTGCATTTTGGAACTCCTAAAACAACTTAGCTCACACACATTAGCACTTAGAATCATTTCAAATCATGGGCTGAAGTGTTTTCCATATTTGCATTCACGAATGTGATACACAGTAATGTCCTGGCATAATTCATTGTCAAAAATGTGCTGTAAGGCCTATGTGGTGGTCACCCATGATAATCTTGTAGACATATGTTTAAGGAGTCAGGTATTCTGTTTACTGCTTCACAATATATTTAATCTCTCTTGAAGTTTCTTGTAAATAATCCACTGCAGTTCAAAAATAACAGTCATGTACTTAATTACAATACAACAAGGAAAACTGACATTTGTTAAGACACATTAATGTTGTCTTTGGCACAAAAAAGGGTGCACAATGCTGCAACCAAAATTTTTGATCACTTAATCAGTGATAGAAAATGTCTGACAGACAGCAAAGCAAAATTTGAACAAAAAACTAATACGTTTGTCCATGAAAAGTCTTTCTACTCCATAGAAGAATATCTGTTAGTGTAATGTGTAACAGGTGGTGGGTAGGAGTTGTTAACTCACATGCCATAAATAAAACGTTGAAAATGACCTGCATGTAGTTAGATTTACAAAATGTGATGCGACATGAATATAAAATGACTTATCCCACACCATTACGATTTATCATGTATGGAATATGAAACCAACTAAGTAACTGTAAATGTAGACTACAAGTCTAAATCAACTTTACACCAACTGTAGTAAGTAATTCAATGAATTGTTTTATTATAATAGCTAATAACAGTACCTTGTAGGTGACTGCGCTTTCTACATCTATATCTACAATTACATACATAGTCTATGACCCACCATACGATGGATGGTGGAGGGTACCCTATACTAGTGCTAGTCATTTCTTTTCCTTTTCTACTCGCAAACAGAGCGAGGAAAAAACGACTGTCTATATGCCTCCATATGAGCCATAATTTCTCGAATCTTATATTCATGATCCTTACACGACGTGTGTTGGCGGCAGTAGACTCGCTCTGCAATCAACTTCAAATGCCGGTTCTCTAAAGAATCTCAATATTCTTGCTCGAAAAGAAAGTAGCCTTTCCTACAGGGATTCTCATTTGAATTGCCGAAGCATCTCCGTAACACTTGTGTGTTGTTGGAACTTACCAGTAACAAATCTAGCGGCCTGTGTCTGATTTTTTATTATGTCTGTCTTCAATCCTACCTGGTACGGAACCCAAAGACTTGAGCAGTACTCAAGAACAGGTCGCACTTGCATCCTGTATGCATTCCCTTTACAGAAGCGCCACACTTTCCCAAAATTCTTCTAATAAACTAAAGTCGACCATTCGACTTCCCTACCACAATCCTCACATGCTCGTTCCATTTCACATCACTTTGCAACTTTACGCCTAGGTGTTTGAAAGACGTGGCTGTGTCAAGCAGGACAGTACTAATGCTGTTTCCGAAGAATAAAGATTTGTTTTCCCTACTCATCCGCATTAACTTACATTTTTCTACCTTTAAAAGAGCTGCCATTCATCACTCCAATAGAAATTTGGTCTAAGTCATTTTGCATCCTCCTACAGTCACTCAACTACGACACTATAGACTGGTATTACACTGTCATTTCTTTGAAAAAGAAACACCATTAAATATTCGTTAAATTTCTTTGACAAAAATCTTTGACAAAAATCTTTGACGTGGCACTAAAAAGCGGTATTACACTGACTTGCGTCAAGAAAAAAGGGAGCATACTTAGATGAAGTCTTAGGTATTACGTCGAGATAATAAACACATTCAGCAAAATTTGTTAAAAGAGTTGCAAGTGCAGGAAGTCAGTTCTTCGTATATAAATTACAGGGTGTTTCAAAAATGACCAGTATATTTGAAATGGCAATAAAAACTAAACGAGCAGCGATAGAAATACACCGTTTGTTGCAATATGCTTGGGACAACAGTACATTTTCAGGCGGACAAACTTTCGAAATTACAGTAGTTACAATTTTCAACAACAGATGGCGCTGCAAGCGCGTGCTGTTCACAACGTGCAAGTGTGCTGTAGACAACATGGTTTATTCCTTAGAACAGATGATTTTTCTGGTGTTGGAATTCCACCGCCTAGAACACAGTGTTGTTGCAACAAGACGAAGTTTTCAACGGAGGTTTAATGCAACCAAAGGACCGAAAAGCGATACAATAAAGGATCTGTTTGAAAAATTTCAACGGACTGGGAACGTGATGGATGAACGTGCTGGAAAGGTAGGGCGACCGTGTACGGCAACCACAGAGGGCAACGCGCAGCTAGTGCAGCAGGTGATCCAACAGCGCCCTCGGGTTTCCATTCGCCGTGTTGCAGCTGCGCTCCAAATGACGCCAACGTCCACGTATCGTCTCATGCGCCAGAGTTTACACCTCTATCCATACAAAATTCAAACGTGGCAACCCCTCAGCGCCGCTACCATTGCTGCACGAGAGACATTCGCTAACGATATAGTGCGCAGGATTGATGACGGCGATATGCATGTGGGCAGCATTTGGTTTACTGACGAAGCTTATTTTTACCTGGACGGCTTCGTCAATAAACAGAACTGGCGCATATGGGGAACCGAAAAGCCCCATGTTGCAGTCCCATCGTCCCTGCATCCTCAGAAAGTACTGGTCTGGGCCGCCATTTCTTCCAAAGGAATCATTGGCCCATTTTTCAGATCCGAAACGATTACTGCATCACGCTATCTGGACATTCTTCGTGAATTTGTGGCGGTACAAACTGCCTTAGACGACACTGCGAACACCTCGTGGTTTATGCAAGATGGTGCCCGGCCACATCGCATGGCCGACGTCTTTAATTTCCTGAATGAATATTTCGATGATCGTGTGATTGCTTTGGCTATCCGAAACATACAGGAGGCGGCGTGGATTGGCCTCCCTATTCGCCAGACATGAACCCCTGTGACTTCTTTCTGTGGGGACACTTGAAAGACCAGGTGTACCGCCAGAATCCAGAAACAATTGAACAGCTGAAGCATTACATCTCATCTGCATGTGAAGCCATTCCGCCAGACACGTTGTCAATGGTTTTGGGTAATTTCATTCAGAGACTACGCCATATTATTGCTACGCACGGTGGATATGTGGAAAATATCGTACTATAGAGTTTCCCAGACCGCAGCGCCATCTGCTGTTGAAAATTGTAACTACTGTAATTTCGAAAGTTTGTCTGCCTGAAAATGTACTGTTGTCCCAAGCATATTGCAACAAACGGTGTATTTCTATCGCTGCTCGTTTAGTTTTTGTTGCCGTTTCAAATATACCGGTCATTTTTGAAACACCCTGTATATACGAATGGATGAGAGTGTATTTCAGTCTTTGCTCAGTAAAGTGACTTTTCATATTGCAAAACAGAATACTCTCTTGAGGAATGTTACACTGTGACATCGCTATTTCTTGATACATACATGAGAGAGAGGCTCTAGTTTACAACACAGCACTCGAATATTACATTGCACATTAACCAAAATAATTCCGGAAATGTGTGAAGCGATTTATAAAGCTGTGAAGGGGGAATAAGTGAAGGTTAATAAATATTTAGTACACTATATGGGCAATAAGAACTATTTTGAATAACTTAAGTAATGGAAGTAGTGTTTTAACAACTGCAAAATTAATAGAAAGTACGAAACAGATGAAGTGCTTTTTAACTTGTGGCGTCCAGAGTTCAAAAATAGACAAAGCAAAATGGAAAGCTAAGAAAGAATTTTTTATTTTAGACTGTGATACATCCTCTATTCTGGCTTGCTGAAAAACTGGCTGGATATTTCCAGATATGGAGGTGGATGGCGGTACCTGTGATTGTGAACATACAGTCGCCTGCAGCATATTCCACCTGCTCATCAACACACAGTTAATTGCATACATTGTGCCTATTGCTCTCCCACCACCCTAGGCAAAGCAAGTTTATTAAGAAAAAAGAGTCGAAGAAACTAACGAACTTTGCAGCCATGCTTACAAACACACTACAGAGACGTCAAATAGCACTGGAAGCGGTTACATTTCACATTGCAGTAAACAGAAGACGAAGTGAGGCCCTAGATTTGATCATATTTATTTTACGACAGGCTGTGATGTTGATAACTGTTTCAATATTTCTTCTTAGGTTCCATTATTAACAGCAATGGATGCTAGTTTATTTCAAGTATTGCTATGTTTAGATGTGCTAGTGTTGTTGTTTCAGTCTTCAGTTCAGCGACACATTTGATGAAGCTTGCGATGCAAGTCTATCCAGTACAACGAGTTAAAATTTCATAGAGTGGCTGAGATACTAGTTACAGCGCTCCTAGCGGCAACCAACGCTAACTCGGCCGCCATCTTCTCCTTAGTCAAAACATTAGGAAAGCGTTACTGTTGTTTGTGTTGGAAGTGTGTCAGCTGTTGTGATATTACTGCAATATTTAACTTTTCTAGTTGACTTTTTTGTTACAAAATATAAAGTCAACATGCCTGCAGTGTGTTCAGCGTTCAACTGCACAAATCGCAGCGATAAAACAACAAATATTTCATATTATAAGTAAGTATATTAGTACCGAAATACGACACACGTTTTTTAATGTTTATTAAAGAGTCATTTGCATTGGAATTGTAATTATGCTTAAGACAAATGCAGGAAGTAATTTATTTATCGTTGATTACAGATTTGCTTTAAAAGATAAGGAAATTACAAAAAGATGGGTTATAAATATGAAGCGAGAAAACTGGTTTCCTACTACAGCCAGTTACCTCTGTTCAGCTCATTTTGAAGAGAAATATATGTACCACACAAATGTCCTGAGGCGCCTTTTGTCAAAACCAGTACCTACTATCTTTAACTTTCCACCACATTTACAAAAGCAAGATAAAGTATTACGACCACAACCCAGAAAGCGATCTTTCGACAATTTGCAAGATAGTGCTATTACAGTGACATCATTAGCACAAAGTAAGTCAATAATTTAATTTTACTCCGTGTTCTTATTACTTTGAATTACATACTTTCTATTATAATCTTATGGTGTAACTCTGTTATAAACTTATGATGTAACTACATTCTTTCAGTGCCTGTCGGACCCACATCTGTTTCTGCTGACCACAATTACTGTCTACCAAGCCCTAAGAAGTTGAAAACACAATATAACAGAGTACAAGCAGAGAATGTGCGACTAAAGAAGCGGATAAAGCAAATGAAGCAACTTAGTGTACGACACAAAAGAAGAATAGTGCTGTTACAGACTTTAGTTGCTGGTTTGAGAAGAAGGCTATGTAGTTCAGTTTCTGATATGTTAAACAGTGAACATGTAGTTGGTTTGTTGAAGGAACTATTGGAACTTCAGTGCAGTTCTAAAGTATGCCATTATTCTCAGCAAATAAGGAAATTTGCCCTGACCCTACACTTTTATTCTGCCAAGGCATACAGCTACTTACGAAAATTTGTGAAATTACCCCACCCAAGAACGCTTCGACTTTGTTATTGAATTACTATGCTTGTGTTAACTACTTGTAACACACATTTCAAATAAATTCTCGTTCACAGTGTACTGGTTTTTGAGGCTTTGACTGTTTATTTTGAAATAGCGACAAAAATGTCGCATTTCTGCGCCCGTTACTGTTTCTAATAGTTAACCACAGCATGTTTAGAAGTTTCACCGTAATATTCTGGTGGTACCTGCTCTAATTGCATTAATTTATGGGCGACAAGTAATGTTATAGTGGATGGACAGACTTTTTTTTGAGTTGTCTTGTAGTGTTACCTACATCGAAAAGTTTAGCCATATTTCGACAAAAACATCCCTTTTGCTGTCAGTGTACACTGAAATCACTGCTGTCTATTGCTTGTTTTAGAAAAAATGAAGCTAGTATTGGCTATTTCAAGTAAGTCAAAAGCAGTTACAAGGGGGCGGGACATAGCAGACGAATGCCTTGACTAAAGAAAACATGGCGGCCAGAACTTCAATTTGCTTCAAACATGGCGGACCTATAGCCACTCTATGAAATTTTAACTCGTTGATCCAGTACATATCTTGTGATATCTGTATGATTACAAGAATCTTTGTCCATTTGTACCAGCGTACTGTGTTCAAGTATTGGTCTCCAACTACAATTTTTATACTCCACACATCATTCCATTAATAAATTCTCTATTCCTTGACGTCCTATTACTTTATCCCTTAATTTTATTAATTAGGCCATAGTGTTCTTTTATCTGCAGATCGGTGCTGCACCCTTCGATTAGTTACCCAATCTACCTAACTAATCACTATTCTTTTAGAATATCGTATTTCAGAATCTTCTATTCTCCTCTTTTCTGTAGGAAATGCATTACCCATTTTTTTCTGTCTTTACAATTATCAATCTTATTGTTGATGAGGAAGAGCAGGGAGAGAAGGATGAGAAGGAGATAGAGAAGGGTTACTGCATTACAGGGTTCACAGTTTTTTGTAATCAAGATTGTGAGTGGTAAATACATTATCTCATGATTGACCTTTCTTTATAGTTGTCAATCTTACAGAAGATGAGGATGTCATGAAGATCTGGATGAAGATTAAATCGAATACTTCATTAATGAAGTATTAGAAAAGCGCCAAAGCATAAGAAAAAACATTTACATTAATAATATAATATTTTTATAAAAAATTTTTTTATCTAGAGTATTTTTTTCTTTTGAGGGATTTTTCTTTTTTATTCCATTAGAGGGAGAGGATTTTAGGTGCTTACAAATATTATTGTTGGAAAATCTGTAATTACATCAGAATGTAATTACTGATGCAGTACACCAATGACAGAGAGAGAGAGTGCACATGTGTCATGATAGGTACAGTGTCTGACATATTCTTAACTTGATGCAATTCAAAATATTAGTTATTAAAACAAATGATTGAAAACTACACACTATGACACTAAGCCCATGAATGTAATGTATTATTAAAGCCTCACACTAAATATGGTATTCGTAGCTTAATCATATAGGGTGTCCTCCATAATACCGGTATGCTTCTTGCCCTAGATTCAAGTAAACGTTAACTAACTACAAAAGAATAGATAACAGTAACATTAAAAAAACATGTAGTTATCTGTTTATAGAAGATGCTGGAAGTAGTGGCCATGGGCATCCAGGCATCACTGACTTCGTGTGATGACGTTACCAGCAACTCGCTGTAATTCTGCAGGCGCGATGTTGTTAATTTCTATAGTAATGTTCCATTTAAGATTGGCTGATCTGAGAGGATTGTCAGCATACACTTTGCTTTTTAATGTGTCACATGAAAAAAAATCACATGCTGTTAAGCTCATGGACCTCAGGGTGCCAGATGCCTCTACTCACGAGTCTGTCTTCAGGGAACGCGTCGCTGATATTTGCCATACTTTGGTTGGATGTATGAGTGGTTATTCCATCTTCTTGGAAAACTGCATACAGCTTCTTTGACTCTGTTAATAGTGCATAGAAAGAGTCAAAGATCTCTAGATATCTGTCATTGTTTAAGGTGTAATGAAAAACATTGAGCCAATTTTGTACATACCACACAACACACGTGAAAAACCTATCTTCTATTAGCGGAAAGGTTCTCTACACAGAATATGTGGGTTGTCTGGCGATCAGTATCTGTAATTCGTGGAGTTTACATAACCTGTCAAATGAAACTAGGACTCATTTGACACAACATAAAGCAATGGGTGCAATTAGCCATTAGTAATTGACACTAACAGCCATTTACAATAATGAACTCTTTTTTCTTGGTCCTCAAATTTCAACTCTTGCACCACACTCACACGATAGGTTTTTAATTTCTTACACACAGATACACTCAGCTTTCTGATAAAATGCAGTGTAACCAATTTTAGAGACAGTGTTGCCACTTCACAAGCAATTCGACTAGAGATGATTAACTGGTACATGAGGTGTGCGGGTTTTATATGAAACACCCTTTCTATAGAATCTCAATTTAATTTTAAACAACTACGATCTGCTAATAGCTCCTGAACTACAGCTTGCAAGATCACAGAAGATTTTGCTTCATGTAAGTGTTACACACACACACACACACACACACACACACACACACACACACACACACACACACACTCATACACAAAGAGAGAAAGAGAGAGAGAGAGAGAGAGATGGTATTTGACATAACATAAGTGAAGATGACATGTGTTGCCTCTTAGTAGCTAGTAGGGAATGTTATCGGACACCTTAATCACTAACATGGGGACCTATCTCTCTTGCACAACCCCAATGCCTTTCTCACTCTCTCTCTCTCTCTCCCTTTCTCTCTTCTCTCTCTCTCCCTCTAGGCCATCCAGCGTGTGGTTGCACTTTCAGCTGTGTGTGTGTGTGTGTGTGTGTGTGTGTGTGTGTGGGTGGGTGTGCATGTGTGTGTGTGTGTGTGTGTGTGTGTGTGTGGTGTGTGTGTCTTTGTGTGTGTGTGTGTGTGAGAGAGAGAGAGAGTTTTGACGAAAATAACATTCATCATGACGCCATTTTCCAGAATTCAAGTGTAACTTCTGTAATCTGACACTACATTGCGATTAGTTGCCTCATTTTAATGCAAACTAAAATACTATGGTGTGACAGGCTGCTTCATTTCCGTACCCACTGAAATATTATGCAGAGATTGGCTGGAGAGGGGAGGGGGAAAGGGGGAGAGGATGGCGCAACTTGCCACTTGATGGCGTCCTTGATAAGGCTGAGGTCGATAATGTGGATGATGTTGTGTACAAAACGGATGCACATACTATGACTGATTTTGATCCAGAGTCGCCCTAGCATTCCTACTCTCACTAGGTACTTTAAATTATTTTGTGTAAGTGGAAATTGAGATAATTCGTACAAAGTACTACTTGAGTATGTACACTAAAGTGTAATATATTTGACCACCAATATTTCAAAATATGTAATTAACTAACAACTTAAATTATTAATTTAAGCTGTTCACACTGTGGAGTCTGCACATACAATTTGTGGGCTGTCAGTTGTGAGGGAGATCACATTAACATTACTTTCGAGACAACATGGATGTATTGATAAAAGAGGAATAAATGTATGGGTGTGATCTGACATTTTGAAATCAGTGACAAATCATCGCCATTCAACTGACGGCTACACATATTAGCTCCGCAATATGTAGGATGAGACCTTACACAGTTGACAATGTAGATTGTGCTCATAAGTATTTTTGTGCATGAAAGTTATAATCCTCAGTTGATACAACCCTCATCAGAAGCAATGTCTACTGTAAAAAAAGTGAAAAGCATCCCGAATGTCAGAAATACGTTCTTGGGGGGGCACTGTGACATCAGTGGATATTGTGGTCAGTTGTGGAAAACGAAAGAGCTTATGTCATCACATATGGTGAAAAAAATAATGAGAAACATTTTAGCAAGTTTTAAATGTGTATATACATAGAATGAAACACACTGTCTTGGAGTCAGTTATATAACTAACCAGATATTTATTGTTTAACTAGCAAGAACTCTATCATGTATTTCAAAATTTCAGAATAAGACTTGGTAAAATGCACACCTGATTTTCAAAGACTGCACATGGATCAACAAAACAGTTGAGGCAAAAGTGTGTGGCACAAGAGATAAAGGCAATACAGCTTGCAAACTGATAATGGTCTGTAGATGGAGTATCAGTTCGTATAATATACTAGCGAACCCAGCAATGCTTTGCAATTCCTAACTATGTATGGGAATTGGATATAAGTCCTGATCTTCTTCTCCCCACTCTCTCTGACCACCTTCTCCTTTCCCTTCTGTTTTCTCCTCCTTCCCCTACCTCTCTCCTCCTCACCCTTCCTTCTTTCGTTCTACACTTCCTCCTCTCCCTCTCTATGTCCGTCTCCAACCCCCCCCCCCCCCCCCCGCTGCCCCCCTATTCATTTTCTCTCTCCTCCTGTCCGTGACTTTGAACCTTTTTTATCGTAATTGCCAGTAAAATGTTGACTAGGAACTGAAATTGTTGGATAAATTGTTTGGGATCATTGGTATTCTGGGTGCAAGAGACCTCTCCTGCTGCTGGATCTGTGGGGATAGCAGCTTCAATGACAGTGTATCACATAGTTTTAATCTGCAAACTGGTAGGATTACAAAGTTGTGGACGATTCAGATTCCGTAGTAGTATTCTGGTCATAAGCTCATAAACGATAAATACAAGTTTTCTGTTAAAACTGACTGTGGGGAAGAAAAAAAGCACAACATAGTTGTGTATACAATTTTTAGAAATTATATATAAGGATAAAGAAACAACTTGGGAGGAACAACTTGTGTAATGATTTAAATTAGCTGCTATCATAGATAGAACTGACTGTGAAAAAGAAACAAAACTCCACATTTTCACAGCATACTATATCCTTTCTCACAGGCAATTTTAACAGAAATTGTGTACATTGTTGTTTAAAAAAATATAAAGCTAATGCCCATCTCTATCTTTAATAGAGTACAGCATAAATTTGAACTAGATTATCAAGCACTTTTCGAAATTTTTGTAACAACATTTATGTCTTTATATGCTACTATAGATAATAAAAAACAAGATACAATAAAGTTCTCAGTAAAATCGACATTGTAGTTAATTTGTTATAGCTTCTGTGGTAATTAATGTGTTGGTGGAGAAATGAAAAACTTTGTACCGTGTATACCATTGATAAATATTGGTTTGGTGCATAAGTTTGTAGCGTTTTTCCGTAAGTTTAATAAACACAATAGATGCACATAACAGAGACATTAGTCATCAATAATATAATCTCTTTCATTATTTACATAAGTCTTCCAACACAGGAGTAACTTTTCAATCCGACAACTGCAGAAATCATGTGGTTTTAAAGTGAAGAACTCGTCGAGCCATCTTTGGAGCGTATTTTCATCCGGAACAGAAGTTTCTCAAAGGTTATTCCGTAAGAGCGGAATAGGTAAAAATCTGATGGCACATGATCGGGTGAATAAGTTGTGTGTGGAATGACTTCCCAACCCAACTCCTGTATAGTGTTTTTTGTCAGTCTAGCAGAATCCGAGTAGGCGTTATTGTGGTGTTGCATCATTCATTGCCGTCTTCCTGGTCATTGTTCTTAGACTGAATCTGCAAGACGTCTCAGCTATTGGCAATAAATGTCAGCAATGGTGGTTACACCATGGGGAAGCAATTCGTCGTACACTACACCATTGCTGTTCCATCAAATGCACAACATTATCTTTTGAAGATGTGTGGAGGTCTTTGTACAGGGAGTTGCTGCCTTGTTTGGGCTCTGTTTTCTTTTCCTTATGTTAGCATAAAGATACTATTTCTCGTCACCAGTAATGATACAGGATAGGAACAGTTGGTCTTGTTCACGAGCCAGCTGATGGCGAGCAAGCAGAGATGCACATACAGCCAACTGCTGATTTTTGTGATTTTGGCGTAGAGTAAGTTTTCAAGCTTCCCCATTGCATAAAAATGTTGCATGATGGTGGAATGGTCACATTTCAACACATTTGACAGTTCTCGAGTGCACTAACACGAGTCACTGTGAATTAATGAGTTCAAACGATCTTCATGAAACCCCGAAAGTTTCCCTGTCAAAACAATCCTCCATAAAACTAGAAAACCATTTTCTTGCTATGATCTGTCCAGTGCTGTTATCCCCATAATTTGTGCAAATATTTCTGGCTGCCTCGACCGCTGTCACTTCTTTACTGAACCCAAACAGAAGAATATTTCGGAAGTGTTTCGAGTTCTCAATTTGGCACTCGATTTTCTAACGTCCATAGCTCCACTCACTATATACACATGATAAAGTGAAAATATGTAAACTCAAATAGCAACAGTGAACTACAAATAAAAAATGAAATTCGATAAATAAATCCATGACAGCCGGGAAACCAATATGCAAAACAAAAACTCTAATAACTCATGTACCAACCTAATGTAATTCTACGTAATGAAGGAGTGACTTTGAAGTAAAATTGTTTTGCGAAGAAGTTGTTGTGTGCTATTCACAGAACACACTGGTGGACTCTTAAACCCTTTGGAGTTTTTGAAAATGCAGTGCTAATAGAGCAAAACTTATTGAATGACAGTTCTAATGAATTACTTGACAGCATGTTGTGCTTACATCACTCAATGATGAATTAATCAAACTAGCAATAGGCGACAGTCAGAACACAAAATTTCTAAAATTTGGTCTCTTATTGGTACACACAACTATACAGTTGAGCATTTTAAATTATTATCATCTGTGTACACACAACTACACAGATGAGAATTTTAAATTATTATCATCTGTGATAGTTTTTGGTGATAAAACTTGGATGCATTTGGGGAAGAACAATAATTACCAGTATTTGCTATGAACTTCTTTTTACAGTACTGAGGTAGATTTGTAGCTATTAGACAAATCCATGTTGATCTTTGTGATTGTTTCATTTCAGCTGAATGTTGGAAGAACAGTAACTGCTGTATACTTAACTTTAGATTGCACTATCATCTCTAGCATCTGTGGAAAGAAGGCTAAAGTGTCTGCCCCTCCTGTTTATCTCGTGGCATAACTGAAGTCTTAGGTGCCCATAATGTTGTGGTATTGGGGATACTACCACTAGTTTTGCCAGTCAGTGTGTCATTAACTGCTGCCATGCAACCAACAGACTTGAACCATGAAAGCCATTTAAAAAATATTTTGCTTGCTACATGTGTTGCACTTAACAATACTGACATTTCTAAAATGTGCATATTGTAAACATTCTGTTACTGGTTCCTTGTATGCTACAAGACAGCAAAGTCAATTTTAAAATAATTCCTTACAATTAGAATTACAGGTGGTTAGTGGTTCCTCGATCTTAAGAGCACAAGAAGGAATGTATCTCCAGAATGTGGGGTAATCTAGAGATCAACAAATAAATAAAACTTTGTGTGTCACTTACGACAATCCCTCTAAGAGTTATTCTAAGATGGAAATGTATTTTATTATTACATAATTTTACTGTTCATACGAGCTTCAGTTCAAAATCAGAGTCAGTGAAATTCATCAAGACGCACCACAGGAATGAAACAATGTGGCATTGTTGGCTGGGAGGCCCCTTCTGGAGAAATTCGGCCTCCAGGTGCAAGTCTTATTTCATGTGACGCCACAGTGGGCGACTTGCGCTTCGGTGATGAGTTAATAATGACAACACAACACTCACTCCACAGGCGGAGAAAATCTCCAACCCAGCCAGGAATCGAATCCTGGTCTGCTGCATAGTAGGAAAGCACGTTACCACTCGGCTAGGCAGGTGGATTGCACTGCAGAATGGGCGCAGTACTACATGACATAAATTCGTATTGAGTACTACACACAAAACCACAATTTCACCACCTGGGTACTTCAATGATACACTGGTGCAATGTATGCCACCAGAAACTCCTATAGGAGTGAAGAAACACTGTTTTGTTTTTGCAGCTTTTCCTTTGTATTTGGAAAGCTGATGTGTGTAGAGACAAGGGATACAATAGAATCTGAGCCTCAAAAACTTTCCCTCTAGCTATAATATATAGTCGTTTCTGAATGATAAATTACATGAGACTACCTGTGTGACAACTGAAGTCTGTTATTTGGTAGTATAAAAGTCAGAACAGGAGAAAAAATGCTGTCTGTGTAGTACACAAAAACGTTTAAAAATGATGCTAGGAGAGAGAACATTTGGTTTCTTTTCAACATTAATGGACCTTCTTCTTAATACACTGCTGTGCAGAAGTCAAGGACAAAAGTAGCTTTTGCATGTGTCACTGCCAAGCAACATTGCTCGATGGAACTTCGAACCTTTTATGCAATGCTACAGTACAGTAACACATTCTGAAACAAAACAAAAAAAAACAATGACAAAAAACAACCCACCACAAAGGAATTATCTGAACGACACAGAAATCAGTAGATGCGATATGCATGTACAGACAAACAAATGATAAAAATTTCAGAAAAACTGGATGATTTATTTAAGAGAAAGAGCTTCACAAATTGAGGAAGTCAATAACTCACTGGTCCACGTTTGGCCCTTATGAAGCAGTTATTCAGTTTAGTATTGATTGACAGAGTTCTTCAATGTCCTCCTGAGGGATATCATGCCTAATTCTGTCCAATTGGAGTGTTAGATCGTCTAAATCCCGAGATAATTGGAGGGCCCTGCCCATAATAATCCAAACGTTCTCAGTTGGGGAGAGGTCCAGTAATGTTGCTGGCCAAGGCCGTGTTTGAAAAGCATGAAGACAAGCAGCAGACACTCTCGCAATGTGTGGGCGGGCATTGTCTTGCTGAAGAAGAAGTACAGGACGACTGCTGTGTTGTAAGGATGCTGTGGATGAAATGGAATGAGGGTAGTAACTTATCGAGAATAGCGCCACCACCTCTGATGTGCTTCCTAGCACTCACGTCAAGTTATTGTATGGTTTATGTGTTCTGTTTATATACCAAATCGTGAACGTCGTCCCAGTTGTTATGCTTTGATGGGAAGTCGAGCCACTTCACTAAAGCCTTGTTCACTCGACGTCTTATAACACATTCTACGAGAAACACGTGGTTCAGAGCTTGTTTGTAATTCCCCTGTGTAAAAACTTCCAGTAATTTCTTCAGCATCGTTGTCCTTTAAGATGTAAGTCCTAGGGTTTGTGTGCTCCACTTTGGAAACTGTGATTATCTCTGTTCACCAGTTCAGTAGTTAAGGTTTCTCAAATGCAGTTTTGTATTTCAGAATACGCATCAAATCACACACATTAAATTCCTGCTTGCATTGATCTAACATCTTAATACGACTGTATGCTGTATTTAGAAGCTCTTTATCGTGTACATCAACAGGACTCATCCTAGTCGTATTGTGTCTAATTCGATTACACTGCTCAAATATTTGTGGAAGAATGTCTAACCATTTGCATGATTATTGATGATTAAATCTCATCCAACTATTAAATCGTTCCACAACACTCGTTTTCATGTGAGAGTATGCTGAGTAGTGGTACATCCCGGTTCATTTCATAACTGACTTGAAACGTCCATTGTAAAATTCATGTTCTTGATCGGTTTGAAGATTATTTAGATATCGATTCGTCCCTGTCTGCAGTAATTCCTCAAAACAACTGTGTAGTCTCCTTCCCTGTCTTTGTCCTCACAGGTAGGGCCCAGGCGAATTATGAACATGGATATGTAGCCATTAAAATATGTTTGAAGCCTTTATTCGAACGTGAATATTGGTTCATATCAACGAGATCAGCCTGCCATAAATAATCTAAACTTCATAATGTAACGCATTTGAGGAAGAATGATATACGTGCAAGCTTGTGAAGCCTATGAATGGCAGTCTGCAGAATCACTAGATGATCCATCTTTCTTGGCTTTGAAATTATTGATATGATTTCGTTTGTATGTGCTGTATTCTTTGTAGCAGCCGATGCTATAGGTACACACAGAAGTTCTATGATTTGATTTGGGTCATTGTAGTAGTATACGTACACCAGAGGTAGAGTATTCAGTCTTTTATGTTGAGTGTCAATACCTTCACCTGCACTATACATACCTTTTAAAGCAGTTTTAATTATATTATTGTATTTTTTTTATTTTTACGCATTTTATTTGTCCTTTGGGGTTATTGTCTGTCCTATGCAGAAATGCAGAATAACAAACTGCTAAGGGTGGGGATAAGGTAATAAATGATCCACAACACTTAGCGAACTATGTAAATGAGCATTTTTCAAGTATTGTTGAGAAGTTAGAACCAAAATTCCCCAAACAAATATAACACCTGTAAATAATGTTGCACTAAATACACCGATGTTACTTCCAGCCACAGATAACGAAGTGAATAAAAGTGTTAAAAAACTAAAAAATAAAGTCAGTAGGCTTAAATGAAGTACCAATGTGTGTACTGAAACAATGCATAGAGATTATACAAGGCCCTTTAACAAATACACTCCTGGAAATTGAAATAAGAACACCGTGAATTCATTGTCCCAGGAAGGGGAAACTTTATTGACACATTCCTGGGGTCAGATACATCACATGATCACACTGACAGAACCACAGGCACATAGACACAGGCAACAGAGCATGCACAATGTCGGCACTAGTACAGTGTATATCCACCTTTCGCAGCAATGCAGGCTGCTATTATTCCATGGAGACGATCGTAGAGATGCTGGATGTAGTCCTGTGGAACGGCTTGCCATGCCATTTCCACCTGGCGCCTCAGTTGGACCAGCGTTCCTGCTGGACGTGCAGACCGCGTGAGACGACGCTCCATCCAGTCCCAAACATGCTCAATGGGGGACAGATCCAGAGATCTTGCTGGCCAGGGTAGTTGACTTACACCTTCTAGAGCACGTTGGGTGGCACGGGATACATGCGGACGTGCATTGTCCTGTTGGAACAGCAAGTTCCCTTGCCGGTCTAGGAATGGTAGAACGATGGGTTCGATGACGGTTTGGATGTACCGTGCACTATTCAGTGTACCCTCGACGATCACCAGTGGTGTACGGCCAGTGTAGGAGATCGCTCCCCACACCATGATGCCGGGTGTTGGCCCTGTGTGCCTCGGTCGTATGCAGTCCTGATTGTGGCGCTCACCTGCACGGCGCCAAACACGCATACGACCATCATTGGCACCAAGGCAGAAGCGACTCTCATCGCTGAAGACGACACGTCTCCATTCGTCCCTCCATTCACGCCTGTCGCGACACCACTGGAGGCGGGCTGCACGATGTTGGGGCGTGAGCGGAAGACGGCCTAACGGTGTGCGGGACCGTAGCCCAGCTTCATGGAGACGGTTGCGAATGGTCCTCGCCGATACCCCTAGAGCAACAGTGTCCCTAATTTGCTGGGATGTGGCAGTGCGGTCCCCTACGGCACTGCGTAGGATCCTACGGTCTTGGCGTGCATCCGTGCGTCGCTGCGGTCCGGTCCCAGGTCGACGGGCACGTGCACCTTCCGCCGACCACTGGCGACAACATCGATGTACTGTGGAGACCTCACGCCCCACGTGTTGAGCAATTCGGCGGTACGTCCACCCGGCCTCCCGCATGCCCACTATACGCCCTCGCTCAAAGTCCGTCAACTGCACATACGGTTCACGTCCACGCTGTCGCGGCATGCTACCAGTGTTAAAGACTGCGATGGAGCTCCGTATGCCACGGCAAACTGGCTGACACTGACGGCGGCGGTGCACAAATGCGGCGCAGCTAGCGCCATTCGACGGCCAACACCGCGGTTCCTGGTGTGTCTGCTGTGCCGTGCGTGTGATCATTGCTTGTACAGCCCTCTCGCAGTGTCCGGAGCAAGTATGGTGGGTCTGACACACCGGTGTCAATGTGTTCTTTTTTCCATTTCCAGGAGTGTATAATAAACGAATCCTTCACATCAGGGACATTTCCAGAGCAGTTAAAACAGGCAAGAGTTGTATCTTTGCTTAAGAAAGGTAATGCAGGAGGCATGGAAAATTACTGGCCCATTTCCCTGCTGTCACCATTCTCAAAAATAATAGGAGCAATTATGAAAGACAGATTAATGAATTGCCTGAATAAATATAATCTTTTAAGCGAAACAGAGTTTGGTTTCCAAAGTGGCAAAAATACGGAGTAACCCATAGTAGAGTTCACAGCAGGCCGGTGTGACCGAGTGCTTCTAGGCGCTTCAGTGTGGAACCGCGGGACCGCTACGGTCGCAGGTTCGAATCCTGCCTCGGGCATGGATGTGTGTGATGTCCTTAGGTTAATTAGGTTTAAGTAGTTCTAAGTTCTAGGGGACTGATGACCTTAGATGTTAAGCCCCATAGTGCTCAGAGCCATTTGAACCATTTAGAGTTCACAAAGGTTGGTACTTGATGCTCTTGACAAAGATGAGTGTGTCACAGGCATATTTTTGGATCTTTATAAGGCGTTTGATACAGTTGACCACAAGATTCTATTAAATAAATTAGAAGCATTAGGAATAAGATGGGAAGCTAATGACTGGTTTAGATCATACCTAGCAGACAGGGTACAAAGAGTAGAGATAACACATACTTCAAATAGATCTAAACATTCAGTAAAAGACATATCAGAACCAAAATACATAACATAGGGGTTCCGCAACATAGCATATTAGGACCAGTACTATTCCTAATATACATCAATGACTTTCCCAGTAGTGTTACTCATGGTGAAAAAATTCTCTTTGCTGATGACAGAAATATTTTAGTCACTGAGAAAACAAGAGAACTCCTTGCAGAGAAAGCGAAAGAAGCTCTCAAGGAAGTTTACGATTGGTCAATAAGCAATAAACTGACATTGAACATAAAGAAAACTAATGCCATGAATTTCAGTTCGAAGAGGAAAAATGACTATGTTAAATTAAATGTAGATGACACATCTATAGACTATGTAACACATGCAGAATTTCAAAGAATGAATATTTATTCTCAGTTGAAGTGGTGTGAACACACAAATGTACTTGCAAACAGAATGTCATTAACATGTTATGCCCTTACAATCCTATCATAAGTGCATAACATGCAGTGTCTTTTAGTTATATACTATTCATATGTACACTCAATTCTTAGCTATGCCATTCTTTTTTGGGGAACAAATGCACAAAATATGAACACAATTTTCAAACTCCAGAAAAGAACTATAAGAATCATAACCAAAAATGGTAATCGAGCTCATTGTAAAGATCTGTTCTAAACACTGGGGATTTTAACTGTTCCATGTGAATACATTGCCAGTCAGTTGTACACATCAAAAATAACATAGATAATTACTGAACTAACGGTTCTGTTCATGGCCATGGAACAAGAGGTATACTCAACTTACATTTGCCAAGAAAAAATAAACATAAAACTCAAAACAACATTTTTATACCAAGGAATAAAACTGTACAATAAATTACCAAAGGAGATAAAAGAAATGGCAAAAATACACTTATTTAAAAAGGCAGCTAAAAAGTACCTGTTATGCAATACATTTT
The DNA here is from genome assembly GCF_021461385.2 of Schistocerca piceifrons. Lineage (NCBI taxonomy): Eukaryota > Metazoa > Arthropoda > Insecta > Orthoptera > Acrididae > Schistocerca > Schistocerca piceifrons. Next base: position 802,546,486 of record NC_060149.1, read on the forward strand.
ATACATTGAAAGATTACTTACATCAAATAGAGTAGGAGGTTGGTAAAACAATGTTATACAAATAAAAAATAATAATTATTATAAAACATCCAACATTCCACATAACACCTTCACACTATGTTTTTTTTCCTTCTTTTCTCCTTTTCTAGAAAAACTTACCCCCAAACTATGCATTGCACACTACTAACACCTTTTCCTCTTTCTGAGCTCAACATCTCACTCATTATAGAGGGTTGCAGGCTCACTTTTTCGGGATAGGAAATGGGAAGTTGTGGTACAGAAAATGGTCCAGAGATCACCAATGTGTGTGTGTTTTTGTGTGTAGTGAGTGAAGTGTTATGAAACAATGTATGTATAGTGTGTGCAGTGACTGATAGTGAGAGATGAGTGAACAGTGTGGCATTACATTATTTTATAGTTATTTGTATACCAGGAGTAGAGCTAATGATTGTCTCTAACTAGAAGTCTGTAAATGTATGTGTATACGACTTAGCTTATTTTAAATTGGTCTAAACTTGTAAATACTTTGACATGTCCTATAACCTTGTAAAAAGAGGTCTACAGATGAATAAATCTACTACTACTAACACTACTTTTGCATTCTGTTGTTGCTTTGTGTCCTATTTGTCCTTTAAGCGAATAATCTCGTTAATTATATAGTGATGACTTTGTTTGCACACTCTTTGTTCCCAAGTATTGAGCATAGTTTGTGGTCTTCACAGTTGTCGCACATTCAGATTTTACACTTGTCGTTTCTGTTAACACACCTATAATTTTGCAGTGTCTAGAATGTTACACACACGATTCTCTTCTTACTCTACATTTTACAGGTGCAGGCATTAAACTCATACATCCCTCATGAGTCCTATGAATATAGGACGACATGGTTGGTGTACATGTTAACACGCTTTTGTGTTCTTCTGGTTTTGTCTTCTAAACCGAAAAATTCTAGTACACATGGGCCCTAAAATGCATACCTTAAGAGCTATGAGCACTACTTCGTCTTCTAGTTTCTTCTACGGTAATCTCTTTGCCTTCCATATTTTAATAGATGGTAGTGTGGACCTGAAGGATCATTGCTTACAGGTTAGGGATACATTTGGATGGCTTTATTGCCACACCCATGCACTTTGCTCAGGATGTAGACGATGATTACGGTAACAGGCTATTTTCTTGTGTTAAACATATCGTTCGGACATTTAGGTAGCATTTAGAGTAAATATTCTCACAAAATATCTGTTATTTTCGTGTAATTAAAGCTGGTCACATAATCGAACACGCTCTGTTATTGGCTGATGCTGTGGTGACGTCACAGGCTAGGAGTAAAACGAAGCTATGCTTGTGTTATAGGAGTGTTAGCCGAAGTTACGAGGTTTTTACGTTCTTTTACTGCTAATGGTTTAGCTATTCAGTGATGGAAAACGCAACTGCGACTTTTCACTGACAACAGAAAGGAATTTTGTGAATGCTGATAGTGGAAACCAGTGGAAACCCTGTGAAAGTTGATGCATTTATGCTCCACCCATTTAGAGCGGCGATATGTGCCACGACGGCCAATTTTTTTCTTGCTCCCTGTAACATCATTAAACAGGCTCAAAACTGAGGAATGCTGGCTGCTGTGACCGAGCGGTTCTAGGCGCTTCAGTCCAGAACTGCGCTGCTGCTATGCGCGCAGGTTCGAATCCTGCCTTGGGCATGGATGTGTGTGATGTCCTAAGGTTAGTTAGGTTTAAGTAGTTCTAAGTCTAGGGGACTGATGACCTCAGATGTTAAATCCCATAGTGCTTAGTGTCATTTGAACCATTTTGAACTGAGGAATTTTAGAACTTTTGCAAATGGGTCTGTATATTATAACTAGATTGTTGACTATCAGTCATGAGCTATGACCCAAAACACAACAAAATTATTCTTGGCAAAACTTAGTGCTTTTTATTTTTTTATTCTTTTTTAGAACACACTCAGCAGAGACGCGTTCCTTGGCGCAATAGGTAGAGCATTCGCCGGCAGTATTCGAATGTGTGATCTCTTTGGGGCACATGTTCGAATTCTGGATGCGTCATACATTCTTGTAAGTTTTACACGAAATACGAAAATAGCGTTAGCAAGAACTGATTGTAGCAATTGTTTCAGTTGTGGGATGTGTTATATATAGCTTTACATTAATCCCAGTCTGAGAAGCAGACAACAGAGGATATACGTATTTATCATGCAAACAAACAATTCACTTTTTGGAAAGCATTGCTAGTAGTGACGACAGCACCACGCGTCCACAGTACAATGAGGTGTAGGATGAAGAGGTTATATGGAGAGATATAAAGAGTGTACAACATGCAGGTGACACAAACATAAGGGCTATGATGCTTGTGAGTGTAACTAATATTAGCATCTGAAGTAGACTTACTTCATCTTTATGTAAGCTGATGAAACTGCTAAAGTTTAGACAATAAGGACCCTAGCTAGACAGTACTAAGATAAAAACATTGTTTCTAATCAAGTAAAAAGTGTGTGGTAACGTTAACTAGAAAATATCTCTTTGGAAATGACGTGTGTGACCAGTGACTGCAAATGTAAGTGCAAGTAAATAGCAAGGAAAACACAATAACCTTCTGTTTTTAATCGTCGTAGTGAAGTTTTGCACCTGTGATCTGTTTTTCATATGAGAGAACTGTGGAGTCATTTTACAAATAAGTTGAAATGCTCATTCCAGTTAGAGTCGAACCAGTGATCTATGGACATCTTATAAAATTCGAGAGTTTATCGCTCAAATAACTGAGAACTGAACAATTGACGGGCAGTTAGCTAAAAAGACAATTTTCAGTAGCAGTATAATTTAGTTGAATGACGTTATCCTTCATTGCAACAGTGGGAGAGCGTATCCTGGAGATCAGATAATGTAAACTTCACAGTAACACATTTTTAACCAAGTTATTGAACTTGTGCGTCGACGACGTGGTGATAATTTGCCAGTACAGTGCAACCACATTTTACGCATCTTCTCATTCCCTGGAACACTCAAAAACAACTTTTCAGGATTTTTAATAGATGTGTTTGTATAGTATGGTATCACATGACTCGAATGGAGTGAGCGTTCAAATTATTTGAATTTCATTTCCGTTTTTATAAAGGAATGCTGAAATTCAAGAGGAAAAGAAGCATGTTAGGAGCATAAAATGACATAATTAATCATTTAAGACAATTTCCAGAAAATAGTCAAATATCCTGTTTACAAAAAACTTCTCTGTACAATGATGCATTTCTTAATCACAAACGAATACATAATCACTTAACAATATTTTCTGATAGCGGAAGTCTGTCTTCTCGCGATCGTGTGGCCACAGTAACAGGCATTGCAACATAATTCCACTCAAATACTATTCCTGGAGGATGTAGACTCCTCAGTGATTGATCACATTGCCCGATCGCATAACCATGGGAATACGATGGGTGCGTGAACGGACGAACCCGACAACAGTCTTCCCGACCTGCAGGTCGTCGTGTACTTCGGGGTCATGATGAAGCAAGATGGACGAATGGACGCCACAGATTAAACAATCCCGTATGCGTAATGGGGAGCTCACATTAATCTCAACCCATGTGTTTCGTGGCAAACAGAATCAGATTCCTGGAGAAGCGTTTACACCGTTCCAATGTACACCTCACAACAGTCCCTCTTTCTCTTTCTGTACTGTTGCCAAAATTTGGCCTAACTGTACACCTACAGGCCTGCTGGCGAATATCGGGCATTGTTAGCTAGTGCTGCCTCTAACTACAGCTCTGGTATTCACGCATTTCTCAGAGTAGCTGCCACACAGTTTCACTCTCGGTAAGCAGAGCTCGGGAGCTGCGAGAAGGTTCCGGCAACCAGCTTGTGGCCAGCATGTTCGGAGCTCGCGCAAATGCGATGACGACGTGCAGGTCCATGATGAATGGGTGGCAACCAGTGACACCACCGCATAGACTGGCAGAACACAAGGTGGGCATGTCTGTGTGCAGCAGGCTAGTGACTACAGTGGCAGGCTGTGCACAATCCACAGCCACATGCAGTTTATCTTGGAGGCTACTAACATGCAAGCAAAGTCTCATTGCTAGTTAATATAAAGAAAAAAAGCATTTACGAGTTGCACAGTTAACGCAATGTAATGTGTAGCTGAGTTCATAGTTCACTGATTCAGTCCAAGCATGCCATGGCACTCGATCCAGTCTCGATACTTGAGCAAAACGAAGGCAGGGGAACTGCACAATGAGTCTTAACTCAGGGGAGCATGGTATCAGTGCAACTCAAACGTGGATCCTGAAACTGTGATGGACTAGCCCAGTGATGCGACGGGCGAAGTCTGGAGTTTGATGTGAACACAGACACGAAATTCGGGACATCAGTTAATCCAGCCTGAATACCCACATGGCGGAGGCACAGGGATGCGAACACGTGTCCAGGACCTGCGACAGACAAGCTGCTGGTGAGATAGGAGGAGATGACCAGAGCCTGCCTGGGGATTGGCTGATGACGTGGCACATGGCACTGTGACTTTGCAATTGTGATGAAATGAGACAGATGAAAAGACAGTGCTGACTAAATAATCCTGTGTGCATTGTGAGGAGCTGGTGAGATAGGAGGAGATGACCAGAGCCTGCCTGGGGATTGGCTGATGACGTGGCACATGGCACTGTGACTTTGCAATTGTGATGAAATGAGACATATGAAAAGACAGTGCTGACTAAATAATCCTGTGTGCATTGTGAGGAGCTCAACTCATGTGACTCAGAGTACGCCGAATCAGACTCCTGGAGAAGGATTTACACTGTTTCACTGCTCAGTTTGCAACTGGCCTCTCTTTGTCTTGTGTGTGCCTGTGCATGTCACACCACTGCTAAAATTTAGCCTATTGATAAATCTACTGGGATGCTGGCGAATTCCAAGCTCTGCTTGCTTGTGCTGGTTGTAACTACAGCTCTGGCCAGAATGAGATTTTCACTCTGCAGCGGAGTGTGCGCTGATATGAAACTTCCTGGCAGATTAAAACTGTGTGCCCGACCGAGACTCGAACTCGGGACCTTTGCCTTTCGCGGGCAAGTGCTCTACCAACTGAGCTACCGAAGCACGACTCACGCCTGTTACTCACAGCTTTACTTCTGCCAGTACCTCGTCTCCTACTTTCCGAACTTTACAGAAGCTCTCCTGCTAACCTTGCAGAGCACTTGCCCGCGAAAGGCAAAGGTCCCGAGTTCGAGTCTCGGTCGGGCACACAGTTTTAATCGGCCAGGAAGTTTCATACAGCTCTGGCATTCATGCATTACTCAGCAGAGCTGCAACAGACCAGAATAAGAAATAAATGTTTAGTAAAAGTGGACTCTAAAGTGTATACCTTAAGAGCTATGAGTACTTGTTCATCTTTGCTACTGTGAAACACATATCTTCTACTGAGCAAGTGCTCATAGCTCTTTTAGTACCCATGTATGCTAAACAATTTTTGTTTGCTTTATTCCATAGTACCTCCTCACAAAATACGGAAAGCAAAGACCTTACAGTATAAGAGGTTTGTTTCACAGCATCAGAGATGAACAAGTGCCATAACTCTTAAGGTACTCATTTTAGAGGCCGTGTGTACTAATCCTATTTTTGCTTCCAATAATCGTTCCTGTCATATCCATAATTATTGACCATTTCTTCTGGGACACGCTGTATATAAAATGTTTTACAACTTAGGACATTTTTCACAGAATTGTTAAAATATCTGCAGATTTCCTGGTTTCATAATCGACTGACAACAGCAAATGTTTTGTAAATAAATTCCTCTTGTATTTACTCCCATATAGATAGGTTAGTGACACTTTCTATTCTTTGCTGTCTTTAGTACTGTAAGTTTTGTGTGTGTACTGCCAGTAAAAATCAGTTATTTCCTCGTTTAGTGTCAACAAAAACATATGTAAGTAGAAATATAGATACATTCACAAAATATTACAGTAGTTTCTTTCTTGCTATATCAATTTCGAAGTGTTCAAAGACACTTACAGCAATGTATATAAAGAACCATTTGTCAGGTGCAAGCTAAGTTGCAACTTTATACTCTGTAAATGTCGAAACTGCCTTCATATCCTGAAAACTTGGACATAAGTAGGCTGACATTTACTTTTCAGGATTGTGAATGAACAGTTTCAAAGTACATATCTACCAGCGGAAAAATACTTCTGTCAGAGTACAAAAAAGGTGAATATGTTCTTCTTTAAAAGACTCTGACTGAAATGTGGTTAACCAGCAGCCTTAATACTCATTCCACCTTCCTCACCAAAAATTTTTCCATGGAAACATATTCACACTCTTTTAACACAGAACATTCTAAATCCTTTTGTCAAGTCTCTCTTTGTAGTTACATCTTCATACTCACTATCTATGTATGTCCCTCTCCAACTGCCTCCTTTTTCTCCCTTAGGCACTTTTTCCTGTCTGTCCCCTGCACTATCACTGTCTGCATCCCTTTCCCTTGCTCTTCCTTACTACTGTCTCCTTCACTACCACTGGCCCTATCTATCTGTCCCATTGTTTTTTCTCTCTCCCATTACCACTGTCTCTTCCTTTGTCTCTTACAATCTGCTGTCTTCCTCTTCAACAGCCAATGTCTCCTTTCTACACTTGTAATTGGGGAGGGTTTGCTCATAGTTTTGACATCTAGATTGGGAAACTTTAACACATGGGTATTCTCTTTTTTTGCCACTGTATCTAACTGACCATCATTATTGTCTCCTCTCTCTTTGGCTCCAACTGCTATTGTCTTCATCCATCTCTCTTTCTCTTTCACTGCCACATTCTCTCTCCCACCATCACTGTCTCCTCCCACTTTCTCTCCCTCTGGCACTGTTTTCTCTCACTTTCTCCTCCACTGGTACTGTCTCCCCTGAATGCTTCTGTGGTACTCTCTTTCGGGAAGAATAAGGCAAATACGTTCGCATGCCAAAATTTTAGGTGCAGAAGGTGAAATGAGGATTTAGGCAGCTGGTTCCCCACTTCTCTCTCAGAGTCTGTTAAAGAGGACCATATCCACAATTGTTATGCTGATTGCCTATTTTCCCCTGTTACAGTAGGATGCTCTGCTTATACAAAACTAATTCTAGATGTCAGCATAGTTTTGACATACAGGGTGGTTATAATTAAACTTTCGCTAATTAAGAGGCTACAATGAAAAACGAGTGATTGTAGGACAATGAAACTTTGTGGAAACATTTATGAGGAATGTATAAGAGAAATAACGAATAAACCATTCAAAGTACATATTTTAATTTCCAAATAAGGCAGTAAAATTTGTTTATTTTGAACCATGTTTACGTTCTAGGTTACAAACATTCCTCAATGTGTCGACCATCTGAATCTATTGCTGCCCTAAACATCTCAGGTGGGATGTTGGATACCTCCCTCGTGACACAGCTCGTGCACTCATTGTTTCCAGCATTCTCAGTCATGGCAACAGTAACTTCTTCAACAGTTCATGGTGCAATAGACCGCCAGTCTCTTGCAGGAGCAATTCCCAAATCACCAGTTAATTTGAACTCCTCAATCATGTTCAGCCTCTGTTTGGGAAGAGGGTCTCTCCATATTCCTTTAATGCATTGATACGGGAAAAGAGCAGCAGCATTACTATTGCTTTTTGATAAAACTAGTTTATGAGGAAAGTTCTGCTCACCTTGACCAGACCCATGTGCACTATCTGCAACTGTAGTGCGCACTGATGCTTGTGCTTCAGCGCTGTTTCATCGTAATATTACTGGTACCTAACATTAAGTCATGAAACTAACATTACTAGTAACTCAAATCCTACAATGCACAATCTGAACATCATTCCTGTAATGTTGGGTACCCATTCATGGGCTCAAGTTTTATTATAATCACCCTGTACTTCAACAGTTTTATATACTTTGATACAAAGATACATGAGAAAATTTTTATTAATGTAGAAACATGCGGCAAAGAGTATTAAATGCTCCAAATGCAAGATAACTTACCACAGTAGCTGCGTGACTCTGACCAGAACAGCAGAGTGTAAGCGAAATGTGATGACAGCTTAGGCCAAAAACTGACAAATAAAGGTTGCCCAAATGAGATCATTATAGTGTTAATAACAGAGGTCATCAATCAAAAACATAAAGTTATATCTAAGTTACAAGAAGGTAGTGAAGTGAAACTGGATGCGATGTGTAATGCACAAAGTGTACAGAAGGAGAAAATGGACAGTGCATCAAGTCAGAATATTGCCTTGGGAATATACGCCTACATGGAATAGTCAGGACGATTTGATGCAGGCTGATGAACTTGTCAACAAAGTGTAGGACAAGAAGACAGTTAATAAAACCAAAGAGGTTTTTGTACTAGGAATTATTCATGGTCGAGGCATTTCACAAATATTGCAGGACTCTATGGGTAAAAACTATCAAGTTACTGGTACAATTAAGCCAAATGCTGGACTCAGTAATGTTACATGTGATGTTGCCTCCTTGAGGAAGGATCTTGATAAACAAGACCATATAATGATAATAGGTGGTGCTGGGATAGCTTAGGTTACAACCACAACTACAGAGTTGAGGATATCCCCAACAATGCTGAAAAATAACAGACAGCAATGTGGAGGTAGTTTCACTTGTCCAGTGCATTGATAGGCCATGGATGAAACTTTCAATGAAACATGTCAATGAAAAGCTCAGCAGGGCATTGTGGCAACCAGCCCGGTCACACACTGAAATGAGTGATGCAATGCCAATAAGTTAGCATCATCACACACATCATGGCTTACATTTAAATAGAGCAGGAAAGAAGCTTATTCCATATATTGCCACCAATAGCATTAGATGCAAGGAAGACAGCATCCACCCAAACCCAATGCTTTCTACCATTCATCGTAGATCTTTTTAAGATAAAGACAAAAGAAAGACACAATGTAAAAGCAGTGCTAATTGGCAATAATGTGACAGACAGCAAAATTAGAAATTAGGTCTCTGATAATCATCACTGCTCAAAAATGTTCCATCAGATTACAGGAAGTCTACTAAATAAAAATGAAGAGCTGGTGCTTTCAATTCAAGATACAACATCATTAGAAGAAACAACTATTCATCTACTTTGCTTAAAAAAACAGCATCTATGACCTGCAGAAATAGAGCAGATAAAACTATAAAATTACAAAATTAGATCTACGTACTGTAGAACCAACTTCAGGAAAAGAAGTGTTGCAATTTGTGTTCATAACACTTTTAGGTCACAGGCTGTGGATTTAAGTCATTATCGCACTGAACAAGATTTTGAATGCAATGTGGTCAAACTATAACTAGAAAAGCAGTCTGTCATAATTATAGCTATCTACAGGGCATTGGTAGGAAATATCCCAATGTTCCTTGTCAGCTAGGAACAGTCCTTATAAAACTTTTCAAGAGCAACAGTAAAATTATTTCATGTGGGGTATGTAACAATGACTTTCCACTGCCCAATAACAATGATAGAGAACTACAAACACTGATGTCTTGCTTTAACTTACATCTAATTATCATATTCTTAACTAGTGTAGATGACTGCAACAAGACTGCTATTGACAATGTTTTCTTGGGTCCCACACAATAGTATGATGTTAAAATACAGGCTGTGGTAAATGTCGTATCCAATCATGATGGCCAAATGGTAATCGTAAAATTCGGCAACAGGAAAACAGTTAAAGTACACTCTCAAATTACGCATATTAGAATAATAAACAAGGATTCCACTGATGGGTTTAGAAATAGTCTGCGACAAGAATTATGGAAAGATGTGCACCATGAAGACAGTGTAGATAAGAAACTTAACTCTTTTTTAAATCTATTTCTCAAATACAGTTTTTGCCAAAGGTAAATCAAAACTAAAACAAATGTAAGTTGGTGGAAAGACTGGATGATATCTGGCATTAGAATATCATGTACACTAAAGAGGAAACTTTACCTAGAACAGAGGAATATTATATACAAGGCAGTGAAAATACGCTATAGGAGACATTGTAAAATCTTAAATTATGTCATCAGAACGCTAAAACATGCATCTGGTGCATCAAATTAAAAGATCAAACAATGAAACGAAGGCCATATGGAAAACCATGAAATTTGCAACAAACAGTGACAAAATATTAGAACAATCAGATGTAGCACAGTTTATTGAAAAATGGGGAATACTACAATAATCTGAGAAGAGTATCCTCTGAATTCAATAAATTTTACCTCTCTGTGGAGGAAAACATGGGAACACATAACAATCAACTTCTCTCAGAAGCCATAAATCTACTTAATCTTACCAAACATACGCCAACGACGATACTGCACTTCAAATTCACAACACCAAATGAAATTGTAAAAATCATCATATTCCTAAAAAGCACCAGCTACACTGGGTATGATGGAATATCAGGCAGGGCGCTAAAATTATGTGTTGGCTTAATCAGCGACATATTGTGCTATTTATACAACCAGTCAATGAAAACTGTGGTATTTTTTTACAGATTAAAAAAAGCTGCAGATACACAAAGGTGGTGAGAGATATGTAATATGCGACTATTGGCCTATCTCTCTGTTTCTAGTTCTTTCAATCATAATTAAGACGGTAGTGTACAACAGGCTATATAAACACCTAATACAAAATGGCTGACTGACACCATCCTAGTTTGGCTTTTGCAAAAGGTTATCTTCAGAGGGAGCAGTATTCAGTCTCGCAAAACGAATTCCAGATGAATTTAAAAGTACAAGATAGCTTGTAGGCATTTCCTGTGATCTTGCTAAAGATTTTGATCATGTAAAACGCAACATATTTGTAAGGAAAAATTCCCACACTATTGCATTAAAGGCCAACCACTAGCTTGGTTAGCATACTACTTACATAACAGGAAACAAAGTGTTGCCCTTAGGGATGCAGTTGAATACATAAAATCAAATTGGGGATCTATTTAGTATGGTGATTTCCAAGAATCGATCCTTGGAACAATGAAATTATTAGAGGACATTAATGACCTACCAGCAGGGGTAAACAATGAAAATATAGTATCGTCTGATGATGATGCAAATATCTTGATCGCGGGTGTGATATGCACATTGCAGATTACATCTGAAACAATAACACAAGTGTACAAATGGTTCACAGCACATCTCTAAAACAAATTTACTCCAGTTTCAGACAGTAAATAACCTGCTACAAGTTCCTGAAACAGATATCAAATAATCATAAAATAAAGGAAACTTCACATATAAGATTTCTAGGAATAAAAACGAATAATAAATTATGGTGGAGTTCACATATTGACCGCCTGCTCAAGAAACGAAGCTCAGCGAGCTCTGCACTAAGAACTATTTCACCCTATGTTGACAGGAAAATATTCATGTTGTTCTATTTCACATATTTGCACTTTCTGATCTCTATGATATAATATTCTGGGGAAATGCTGCAAAATTGGAAAACGTTTTTGAATTACAAAAAGGAGCTGGGATTTTTATCTAGTGTTACAAACTGAACATCCTGTTGGCACTTATTCAAGATCCTTGAAGACTCTTGAGATACTGATACACACAAGTCAGTACACCTACTTGCTGATGGTATTTGTAATCAACAACCAAAAACTTTTCCAAACAAGCTGTGATATTCACAATCATGAAACAAGGCAGAAGCAAAGCCTTCACAAAGAATCAAAAACTCTCAGCTTAGTACAAAACGCAGTTATTCAGTCTGGAATCAGAATCTACAATAAGCTCCTGATGAATATAAAAAAGGACATTGATAACCGTTATGTATTTAAGAGCAAACTGAAACAATTCCTCATAAACATTAATATATATATATATAATTTAAATAAATTTCTACAACTATTACTTTTTTGTGTGCTAACATATGCAATATTTTACATCTTGTATGTATATTGTCTTCGGTATTGTCTTTTTCTTGAAACCCTGTAAGTAATAATGTAGATATATCTTGTCTTTCTATGTTTACAATACTGTTAGTTATCTTTTCTTTTTGAACATGTAATGTCATATTCTTTGACTTGTCTTACATTACAGTAGAACCTTTATATTGTATGTAATTCAACAGGTTCAAATAAAAATCAGTCCATAAATATGCGAACAACAAATATGTAACCATAATATAATGTTAACACAAACTGCAGAATAGGCGTTCTTTTCATACACATGGGAATCACTGTTCACCCAAATACAAAAAATTGAGTCCTACATTAAATTCGAAAATTTTAAAACTGCCACCTAAGGAATAAATACAAAAGTTTTAAAGCAGTACTCAAAATGTACAGTATAAATTGACCTCATGACAAAACAGAGGCTTCCTCTAGTTTAAAGGGAGCATGCAAGTTCACTTTTCACTAGTTTACATAAAAATAACTACATTTTTAGTCTAGACCTACAGTGTACAAAAAATGTGGTATTTTATTTGCGAGTACAGAGAATTTCGTATGACAAAAAAGTTTTCCGTAAGGAGCTTACTTCTCCAGGTGACATCATCGAATAATTTCCAGGTCAAGGCGTTAAGTACCCATTATACAGAGACAGTGTGTCATAAAGTTTTATTGGCAAAAATATGTTAACTGAAAATATAATTTGGTGACCTCAGAACCATTGTGATGACTCCAGAACCTTTGCTGTGCGTTCACTATATCAGTTAAAACAACATTTATAACCATAAAGTTTTATTGGCAAAAATATGTTAACTGAAAATATAATTTGGTGACCTCAGAACCATTGCGATGACTCCAGAACCTTTGCCGTGTGTTCACTGTATCAGTTAAAACAACATTTATACTTCATTATGTGCATATTTTACGTGCATATGTATCATAACTTTGAACCTCTGGTCTTAGACATGGATAACGATATCAAAAAAGAATTCAAGGTTGCCTGAGAACATCACCTTAAGAACACATAGTAAAAATTTTGATACCTTGCTGTAAACAGAAGACATAGAAGTGTCCAGCCCCACTATTGGTACTTTAGGTCCCCAAAAATCATGGTTTTTCTAGTTTATCTGGATAATGGATAAAGATTTTAGAAAAGTGGAAAATGGCTTTTCAACATAAATGTCAAAACAACATACGGTTATCGAAAAATGGCTCTGAGCACCATGGGACTTAACAGCTGTGGTCATCAGTCCCCTAGAACTTAGAACTACTTAAACCTAACTAACCTAAGGACATCTCACACATCCATGCCCAAGGCAGGATTCGAACCTGCGACCATAGCAGTCGTGCGGTTTGGACTGGGCGCCTAGAACCGCTTGGCCACCACAGCCGCCTGTACAGTTAACATTTGAACCATTTGCTATGGTTAGTTTTTTAGATAATTTTGGACCACAATACATAAATGGCTAAAAACTGTCATTCTTTTTGTTATTTAGGAACCACCCACGAACAGATAATTCTTTTGTAAGCCACCTAAGGCCCACCCTCGCCCAAACCTAATGCAAAAGAACCAACCGATTTGTTCTCCTGGCCTGGGCTGGAGGAATTATGAAATGTTTAAATTTTAGCCGTGTAGTGGAGAACACCTACAGTATGCTCGTCCTGCTGATTGTTATAAAGATGTTCTCTAGGTCAAGGGCTATCCAAAATAATTGCCCCGTTCACTCTATGATCAACAGAACTCGAGATATGACCCCCTGAAAAATCATATTTTTGTGACTGACTTTTTGGAACATATTGGTACCATACACTGTCAAGCATGCATCAATATCTGTAATGTACCTGACAAGTGCTATACTATTGTGTTGAATGGTCAAAGGACAACTAAATAAAGAAGCATACATTAATCAGTTCTTACTCAAACTCCTAATTGTTGATTATACGTTATTAAAATTGTTTTAAAAATTTAATTGACAAAGATTTATGACTTGAAATTAATTATAAAACTGTCTAGACCGCAAGTCGTGTTTATTAATAGCTGACTGGCTTAGATCATTACATGATCATTTGCTGAACTTCAACCAAATCGACGGACAATAAGTCAATGGCTGTGCATGGAGTAGGAACTGCTGAACGACTGTTAGTCATGACTATTAGTCATACAGTGGTTTCTGACCCATGCATGGCCATTGTCTATCAGTATGGCTGAGGGTCTGAAGATGATCATGTGATGATCGAAACTGGCCATCTTTTAATAAACGGGCCTTGTGATTCAGCCTGTTTCATAATTAATTTCGGCTCACTGATTTTATCCAACATTATTTTCAAAAATATATTTATAAGTTGTGAAATCAACATGTAAAAATATTTTCTGTCGATCGTCTTGTGTATAATATATGTATCCGAAAAAAGATTTAGATAGACACATAAATAAATGAATACCAGCAATATATTGATCTCTCATTTGTGGTTGTGGCGCCAAACGGCTGGTGTCACGGTAAGTGACTATCAATGGCGCCAATATTGAATGGAAGCTGCAACCAGGATTTTGAGATGTAGCTGTTCTGTGGGAGTGGGTATCGTTGGAAACTCTTTGAGCGCTGGGCGGAGTCTTGTTTTACACCGCAGACTGGATTGATGGTGGTGGTGGTGGGTCGTTAGTGCAGAACACGCAGCGGGATGAGGGAGGTTGTGTATTGATGGCAGGGTGTCGTCGGACCGCAAGTGCTCATATAGTGACTGGTTGTGAAGAACGAGTGTTTTGTTGAAAATTATGTTGCTCAGGAGACTGCCTTTGATGTGAACTTTGGTATTGTTTACGGACTAAATGTCATTTGTTATAAGGTTATGCATCTGACGTTTGAGTGCATCTCCACTTTGTAATTAACGAAACAAAACCTCTCTACTCAGTGAAGGATACGGCTTACCTGGACCAAACGATAGCTTTTAACTTACGTTTTACTACATACGTTTGGACAGTCTGCCGCTGCCATATAACGATCCGTAAGTTCACTGTCAACTTTTCACTGCTGTCATCGTAACTAATTCATGGGAGAAGCTTTTCTCGATTTTTAGTGTTCTTGCTCCCAATTTTGATGAATATAGTTATAATTACTTACTTGCCTGTAAAGAACTGTGTTCATTCCTCGAAATAGTTGAATCATTATGCAGTGACAAGTACTTATTGACGTTTCGTCAAGCAGTCGAATCTAAAGCGTTACCAAGAACTCTTTTGAATTGTCAGTGAGAATAAGAAATGAGGAACCATTTTTTAAAAATAAGAAAACTAATATTTTGTTTCCCTTATTGCTTGAGTCGTAGCATATATTATATCGTGTCAATTTGGTGAAGTGAGCTGTAGCGTGTACCCCAAACGCTGAAGAAAAAAAATCGTAACTTTGACATATGTACTTGGTAGACATCAATGTTGTTTGGGCTAGTGTATTGACAGAGTTAGCCTGTGTAGCCTGTACCCCAGTATCGCCTATGTGAAGGCTGTCAAGTTAGCGTAGACTTAAAAAGCTGAATTTGTCTGTTTCAGGTTTGTTAATTTCTTCAAAAATATTGGAAATTTCCTCAATGGGTTCCCATAAAATTTAAACAGCTTATTGATAGATAAATATTTATCAATTAGTTTACAATAATTGGTTGTGGAAGGGTCTTAAAGTGGAATGTTACATTTTGAGAAAAAATTATTATTATTATTATTATTTTTCAAGGCAAAGTAATCGATAGTATGTATTGTGGGGAGCAAGTGATCGAATTGCAAAAAAAACTGTGATCGGCGCTCTTTGTTATTTAACATGGATTATTAGTGATTAATCAAAAAATATATTTCGTGGAGGGCGTATATTTTGCACCGTGTGGCATAATTTGTTATTGTGTGCCTTATCTAAAGCATATTGTATTTGTAGATGAATTCTCTTTGAAATTAGTCGATAGCAATATGTGCGCACATTTGGTGTATAATACCGCCCCTGGTTATTGTGACACACAAACAAAAGGTAGCCTGCCAAATATGACTTGTATTAATGTTGTTGTACATAGGATTGTCACTTTGCTTTCTGCTCTGCCTTCTATATAGAGTTTTGCTCCATCATTATGCAATTTAGATTTAACACCTCATAGTGCAGTTGGTTTCGTTCTCCACAGGTATCTGAAAATGTAGGCCTATTGACTGTGACTAATGTTGCAGCGTGTTGCACTATATTAATGATGTCCTTGGGCAAAACTAGATTTCCCTCGAATTTTCCTTTAATTTATTGATTATTTTAGTGTGTTTAAGTGCTTCCCAAAAGTAGCCAGTGGTACTACTAACCCTGTAAGCTTACATTTACTCTTTTGCACTCAATGAAGTTACCAGCTTTGGTATTAAATCATTTGAAAACATTGTTAGTGGCTATTATGGCAACTCTGTAGTTCACTAAAGTCTTTCTATATTGTGTTTGATAAATGGCTGATTGTGTCATTATCACACCCACACTCAGTTGCCTACGGTCTGATCGTATAGTGAGTAGAAAGCTTCCATTTAACAAACCTGACTGTAATGAACTGTCAAATCTTTAGGTACTGGTGTATCATATGTTCAGCATCTATGGTATCTTTTGGTGAAATTAGTGGTCACAGTTGTGTATTTAGCAACATGTGAGTATATTTAAGTGCAGGAGTTACCACTTTCAAAAACTGTAAGATTTTTTTTACAGATGTACTGCATCTTATGCATGTTATTCTGTGTTCAGTGTAGACTAATTCAAAAGTTATGTATTGGACCTCCCTTGCATTTTTCGATATGGCATGGACATAAACATTAGGCTTAGTTACTGGTCAGTTTGTTACCACAATGAGATTTTCTGCTTTCACATTTGTAGGCTTTGCCACCTTTCAATCAAATTGTCAGCTTCCAACGCAACCTAGACATTTTGAATTAATTTGAGGAGATTAGTTTTTATGCATTTGAGGAGCTAATGCATTACTCAGTATATTTATTTATTTATTTGTTTGATTACAAAAATAGGTTTGAAGATGGATGCACATACCTTAAAGCAGTTATTGCTTGAGTAAGAAAGTACTGGTAAACATTTATAGAATTATGCTGTGCCGGAGCTCAGTCTGTCACAACAACAAAGATTTTTTTGGGAGGGGGGGGGGGGTGTTGGATCCAGTAAGTAGCTTTAGCCAGAATAGCAGTTATCTCCCATGATTCGGTAGAACTGGAACATCAGACAACTATACATATAAGTGTGACATGACAACTGTCACAAGACACTTTGAAATGGTATAGGCCTATCTAGGAAGTTCCAATACGAGATTCCATAATATGTTAATCGTTGAGTAGTAGCAATTTATGTGTAATATATTAAAATTAGCCTTGGAAAAACTGTGTGTTACTATTTACATTACAGAATTTTGTTTTTGTTTCCCTGTGGAAAAGTATGACTTATAGACCACAGGAATGCTTAGCAGTGATAGAAACTAAGATTATTAGTTTGGCAAGAGTTTTTCTGTCACTGCATGCCAGCATACTTGACAGTTTCATTGTGGTCTGTTGTCTTAATAAATTATCTATCAGAGCAAATGCAGTGTCAAGTTAAAATGAGACCTATCAAAATGCCTTTTTGTCTACTCGTCTTATCTGCTGTTTCCAGAGGAGTATGAACAAAATTACTATGTTTTGTGTATGTACAAAAACCTATAGAATTTTAATTCAAGTAACTCGCTTCCATCTCTGAATATTAAAGTTTAAGGTCCAAAATTAATTATACAGTACACCCTGTGTAAAAACAGTGAAAGACGGCAATTGTTTTATTGGTATTTTTTCCTTTTAAAGTAATTTGAGGAAATTAGTTTACTAATTTGAGGAAATTAGTTTTTATGCATTTGAGGAGCTAATGCATTACTCAGTATATTTATTTATTTGTTTACAAAAACAGGTTTGAAGATGGATACACAAACCTGAAAGCAGTTATTGCTTCAATGAGAAAGTACTGGTAAACATTTATAGAATTGTCTGTTGACTTTCAGATTTCTGTCAATACTTGATCAATATACTCAGAGATGAGCAAAAAATTTGTAAAATTAAGTCATTTCATTGCTGCAGGTTTTGCAACGCTCTATAATGGAAAGAATATAGAGATATATTATCATGGGATGCAGATCTGCAAATTCTGAGCATCTGCTGCATTAACTTTTATGATGCCATTACATGGAAGAGGCCATTTCTGTTGTTAATAAAATGGGTATTATTACCACAGCAGTTGCACTTCTTGTACTGAATTATGCTAAAGGTCTGTACATTTCAAGGTATTGGCAGTTTAATAAGATATATGTTAATTCATTTCCATAGTCAGATGTCTATGTGTAGATTCCAGCTAATTGTATGCATCAATTGTATCAGCTTATTAATTAAGTGTACTTGAAATTTGGTAATGTTGATTAAAATATTCAAGAGTTAAATAGTTGATGCATGCAACAACTTGTTTAAAAAATTACTTTTCTGATCAGTAAGAATTTGTTAATTGATAGCTATGAGAAGTATTCATGGACAGTGTAAATATAGGATGTTGTTTCTTAATAAGAGGAACAGTAGTTCGTGTATCCTTTGCTTCTGGTGGTGGTCTGCCCAGTTCAGTCACACTGTACATATGTAAATTCCATCACTTCCATGTATAAATGTGTTTTGTTGTTAAAGCTACGTATAATGGGTCTTGAATCCCAAATATTAATAAAGGATTACCTATGTAACTCAGTGACTGATAAACTGGTGAAAACATGTTTTACAAAGTAATTTGCCTTTTTAGAAGGTACAGAAGCCATGTTGGCTTTTAATTTAATACAGTGACATACAGTCGGATGGTCAGCAGGGGAATGCCTTCCTCTCTTTCTCTTTGTGGACAAATTTTCGAGCACACTTTCACTACCAAGACTGAAATGAATTTCAGCCTCAGCTTTGTTGATTATGGGAGTTGTAGTTGAACATAGTTTCATTGGATGTTTATTTTGTAGTTGTAGTAGTTCTGTGGGGTATTGTGGTTAAAGTTTGTAATTTTTTTTCTCCATCTTGGTTTGCATGAAGCAGGATTTGTCTGTAGATGTATTCAAAGGTGATGCTGAAATTTAGAAAGGAAAAAAAAGAAAAAAATGAAAATAAAGGCATAAAAAAGGCAAAGACAAGTAGGTAGTGCATCACCAATGTGAGTCTCATCAGTTTTGGTGGTCTAGTGGTGGAATGCATGCCTGGAAACCTAAGGGCCCCAGGATCAAATCTAGTTTGGACTGTGAATTTTTTTCAGTCTGCTTTTAACCTAAACTTTACCCCTCAATGATGTGAAGATTCAGCAAAATAGCATGGGATTTGGAGTCAACAGTAAACTGTAGGTCCCCTTCCCTGCTAAGATTACTGGAGTAAGTTAGGGATGTACAAGTCACCAAAGGCTTAAAACAGGCTGTTGAGCCATATGAAATCATCATTATTGTGATTGTGAATAAAATAAGTATGTGGTGTTTCTGTTCTCTCTCTCTCTCTCTCTCTCTCTCTCTCTCTCTCTCTAACGTATTTAAATGCCCGCTATACGTATGTTTACATCAGTTTTTGAAATTGGTGACTTAAAAGATTTATCAAATACAGTGACCACAGATGAATGAACTTTTTATAATCTGCAAATAAAATAAGCAAAATAAGTTCATAATGGCTGGTGCAAGAAACTGATTGAATTTATGCTCATAAATAAAACACATTTGTTTTAATTAGTTGGACATCAAAACATCTGAAGTTGGTAAAGTTGTGAGGTTCCATATCCTTGGAAACTGATTGTGTCATTCATTGACAATATAAGATAAAAAGCAATTAGCAGCAGATTTTTAATTAACAGGTTTCAAATCTGGGTCACAGTTGTAAGCAGTTTTTAAAAGTGTGTAGTGATGTAATGTCCATACATTTAGCATGCTGCATCCTCATTTTTCTAAATAGAATATGCTCTGAACTGACTCTTCTTAAAACAAGAGAAATAGGCTTTAACCATGGAAGCTCCAGGTTGGAATATCAACAATGCAAGGAAAAGATAGATGGTTATATGCTGTAAAGATGACACTTAAATTGCATACCTGCACAGGTAAAAGATGCTGAAGGAAATATTTCCTAAAATGACTGTCCCTTGTCGTGATCTTTCCTTACTTGTCCTTTGACAAGATTTAGTCCTCTAGATTGAAATTTCATCCACATCAAAGAGAAAAATAAATTATATGAAATGTGTATTTCTTCTTAGTCACATTGGCATAGAATGTTTCTCACAGTAAAGTCACTTCTGCATTTGGATGCAAGTTCTTAGTCAGTTGCTTTAATGTTGAACAAGACGCCTGATAATTTTCCCGATTATGGCCGCTATGTACCCTGTAGATATAACCCCAGCCATAAAATTTTTTGGCTACCTATTTGAATATATTTGTTGTCAAAGCTTTGAAGTATCAGTCTTTTGGAGGTGGTATGTCTTGCAGCTGAAGCATCTAAAAAAAAGTTCAACCACAGTGTAATATGGAGATTAGAATGAGATCTACTTGTACAGTCTCGAAGTACACCAACTAGTGACTCATGGGAAAAGTCATGATAAATCAGAAAAAATTTCAAGAGCAACCAGATATCAAACCAATACAAAGTAATTATTTCATATTTTGTCCTACAAAGAAATTATACATCATTAGTCTCGTAAATGAAAATAAACTTATGTAGGCTGCAGCCATATCGAGGACAAACTTAATGATTTGTTGTAAGTGAAATTTCCTTAAATTTTTAAGGCAGCAGGAGAGCAGAGGGAATGGGTAATGCAACGAAACTGTACAGAGTGATATACACACCTGTACCCATGCGCACCTGAGAGAGGGGCCAAATTTTGTCACTTCCAATTCCAAATGTTTCGTAACAGATTGTGCTCATTAAATGATATTCATGGAACATTGTTGCTGAATTTCATTCCGTAATTGTTTGAAACGCATGCCTTTCTTATGCCAAAATCATGTTTGTGTGCAATGTCAGGTGTCCTTCATACAACATATAGTTGGTTGTAACTCGAGAAACACCATCTGAAATGAAAGATTGTTTGATCTGTAAACGATAGTGCCATGCACCAGATGATAGAACTTTTATGAATTTGACAGTACGTTTGACGATTACTTGAAAACAATAATACTGAAGTAGAATGAAAGACAGTTCATTCCCACACTATAGTATACAGATTTCACTGTAACTGGAATAAAAGAACACAGCCGCTTTTCAGCACGAGAATCGTCAAAAGATCATTACAAAGCAGAGAGCAGTGCTGTGAATAGCTAATATGTAGTGCATAGACAGGTAATAGTGACAATCCTTATGAGCATTCAGACATCACAGTTAATAAACAAGATTACAGTTAATTAGCAAATTTTACAAGTAAGTGGCAGTAGCTCCAAGTGTATGTGACACCACAGGATACGGAACTCCTTACTTTGCAGAGATTTACCATCCAACTGTTAGTGGTAATTGCATTGCTAGTTACTGATAACTAATACCTGAAAATGATGCTGTTTCAATATCATATCACTATGAAATGAAATGATTGTATGGCATTATTGGCTGGGAGACTCAGCCGCCTCGGCCATCCTGATTTAGGTTTTCCGTGATTTCCCTAAATCTCTCCAGGCAAATGCTGGGATGGTTCCTTTGAAAGGGCACGGCTGACTTCCTTTCCCATCCTTCCCCAATCCTATGAGACCGATGACCTCGCTGTCTGGTCTCCTCCCCCGAAAACAACCCCAACAACCCAACTCAGCCGCCTAGGACAAGTCTTTTTATTTGATGCCACTTCAGCAGTTTGTACATTGTTGATAATAACATAACACCCAATCCCCAAGTGGACAAAATCTCTGACATGGCCAGAAATTGAACCTGGGATCCTCTCATCTAGAGACAGCAATACTGACCACTAGACTAACAGTTGTGGGCCAACATCATTATTATTACTGCTCATAGTTCTCATTCAGTTGCAGAGAGAAACTTGCTTCCTGACTCGCTTCCCATGTCATGTGGTTCCATTTATAGTGACATCATTGGTAGGACATCAAGCCTCAATCTGCCTTCTCTAACTAAGATGAAAATATAAGAGAATTATATTTCAGAGCATTGACTTTGTCCACAGTAACTGATAGACTGGGTTTTGCTGAAGGTTATATAAATTAAATGGAACTGGGAATGAATAATGGAACGTAAGCATATAGCTGCAGCTTAGACATTAAAGTATCTTAGGGTATTGTAATTGAGTTCATATTTTAAGTGTTAAGACTCTGCTTTTGGACCCTGAGGAGAGTTTGCACAGAACAAATGATTTGCAATACCAGGTGGTACACCCCCTGCGGGTCCAGGTGTTAGAATAGGCCCAAGATATTCCTGTCTGTTAAAAGAGGCGACTAAAAGGAGACTCACACGTTTCAGCCTTTATGTGATGCTCCCCTGTGCGGTTTGACGTCCATATTTCAAAATTCTTCCTGACAGCGAGCCAAATGGGGAATGGCGCCTTTCATGGTACATTGAGTCCATCGTGCGCTGAGACTTTTCACATCCTACGTCAACGTGGATCTGCACTTCCGCACATTTTCCAGCTGTTGGGCGAGGTCACCCTCCATCTACTGTGCAGTATCGTTTTTTGCGCTGATGGTGGTAACAGAGTTTCTTGCACCTGATTCCAGAACAGTAGCCGGTCCGTTGTGGTGGGGCCGCCATGTACCCTGTTGGTTGCAGCCCCCTGACTACACAGGGATTGCTCTGCTGATGCCTGCCCTGGTAACTCCCCATGTATGCCAAGGGGTAGATGCCCATCGCCCCAAGGCATTGGGACTCCCGGCAATGGCCATCCTGCCAGGTGGCCTTTGCTGCGGCTGGGTGGCTCCTGTGTGGAGGTTCCGTGGTTTGAGTGGGTGGCAGCAGGGTGGATGACACGCGATGAGGCGTAGTACATCGTCTCTTGCTGGTGGGCAAACAACAGGAGTCTCTAAGTGTTCACGGGCTCAATTAAATGCACAGAAGTACAACCCCAAATTGTTCTCTTCCCTGGCCATGCCATGGGAGGTATGTCAGGCTAAGGATGGCAGCAGCTCTTATTTGCCCTGGTACCTTGTATGTTTGAGAGCTGATGGGGGAATCTTTCATGACAATGAAGCCTCAGTTTTTTGTTGAACAAGTTTGCGGAGGTGGAGGGTTTGTCCAAAATGAAATCTGGGTCAGTCTTGATCAAAACAGCACCCTCTGTCCAGTCACGGGTGTTACTTGCTTGTGACAAGCTGGGGGATGTTTCTGTAACCATCACGCCCTGTAGTGGAACTGTGCCCCTTCAAACCCCTCTTGAAGCTGTGGCTGTCAGAAAAAGGACGAAGCAGGAAATAACTGTCTGCAATGTATATCTTCCTCCAGATGGTGCCGTATCCCTGAATGTATTAACTGCACTGATTGATAAACTCCCTAAACCTTTCCTACTTTTGGGAAATTTTAACACTGATAACCCGTTGTGGGGTGGCACCATGCTTACTGGCCAAGGCAGAGGTGTTGAAACTTTACTGTCTCAGTTTGACCTCTGCCTCTTAAATACTGGGGCCACCACACATTTTAGTGTGGCTTATGGTAATTACTCAGCCATTGATTTATCGATTTGCAGCCCAGGACTTCTCCTGTCTATCCACTGGAGAGCACATGACGACCTGTGTGGTAGTGACCACTTCCCCATCTTCCTGTCACTGCCCCGGTGTCAGGTCCACACCTGCCCAGATGGGCTTTAAACAAGGTGGACTGGGAAACTTTCACCTCTGCTGTCACTGTTGAATCTCCCCCACACAGTAACATCGATGTGATGGTTGAACAGGTGACTACAAAGATCGTTTCTGCGGCAGAAAACACAATCCCTTGCTCTCTAGGGTATCCCCGGCGAAAGGCACTCCCTGGATGGTCGCCGGAAGTCGCTGAAGCAATTACGGAGTTTCAGCAAGCTCTACAGCGGCATAAGCGGCACCATTCCCTGGAGCACCTCATAGCCTTTAAACGGCTCTGTGCCCGCGTTCGCCAGCTTATCAAACGATGGAAGCAGGAGTGTTGGTCGAGATATGTCTCGACCATTGGGTGCCATACATCACCTTCCCAAGTATGGGCAAAGATCAAACGTGTTTTCGGGTATGAGACCCCAACAGGTGTCCCCGATGTTAACATAAATTGCATATTATCTACCTACACAAACGCGATTGCCGAGCACTTTGCTGAGCACTATGCTCAAGCCTCTCTGTGTCGGAGAATCACCTACCAGCCTTTCACACTCTCAAACAGCGGCTGGAAGGGAAAGTCCTCTCGTTCACTACACGCCACAGTGAATCCTATAACACCTCATTTCCAGAGTGGGAGCTCCTCCATGCCCTTGCACATTGCCTCAACACAGCTCCTGGGCCATATCAGATCCACAGTTAGATGATTAAACATCTCTCATCTGACTACAAACATCATCTACTTGTCATCTTCAACCGAATCTCGTGCAATGGTGTCTTTCCACTGCAATGGTGGAAGAGCACCATCATTCCAGTGCTCAAATCTGGTAAAAACCCACTTGATGTGGATAGCTATCGGCCCATCATCCTCACCAACATTCTTTGAAAGCTGCTGGAACATATGGTGTGTGAGTGGTTGGGTTGGATCCTAGAGTCACGTGGCCTATTGGCTCCATGTCTGGGCGGCTTCCGCCAGGGTCACTCTACCACTGATAATCTTGTATCCCTCGAGTCTGTCATCCAAACAGCCTTTTCCAGTTGCGAACACCTGGTTGCCATCTTTTTGATTTACAAAAAGCGTATGACACCACTTGGCTACATCATATCCTTGCCACATTATAAGAGTGCAGTCTCCGAGGCCCGCTCCAGATTTTTATCCAAAATTTCCTGTCGCTTCATACTTTCCATGTCCAAGTTGGTGCCTTCCACAGTCCCCCCCCCCCCCCTCCCCTCCCCACCCATATCGTATATCCAGGAGAATGGAGTCCTGCAGGGCTCTGTATTGAATGTGTGTCTATTTTTAGTGGCCATTAATGGTCTAGCAGCAGCTGTAGGGCTGTCCATCTCACCTTCTCTGTATGCAGACAACTTCCGCATTTCGTACTGCTCCACCAGTACTGCTCTACCAGTAATGACGATCCACTCACTGTAGTGGAGACCTATCGATTCTTAGGACTGGTTTTCGACGCCTGATTGACTTGGCTTCCTCACCTTCGTCTGCTTAAGTGGAAGTGCTGGCAGCACCTCAGTGCCTTCTGCTGCCTGAGTAACACCAACTGGGGTGCAGATCACTCTACTCTGCTGCAGCTCTACAGTGCCCTTGTTCAATCCTGCCTTGACTGTGGGAGTCTGCTTTATGGTTTGGCAGCACCCTCAGCGTTGCGTTTACTCGACCCACTGCACCACTGTGGCATTCGCCTAGCAACACAAGCTTTTAGGAGGAGTCTGGTGACCAGCGCCCTGGTGGAGGCCGGAGTCCCTCCATTACAGGTTAGGCGTGCACAACTGTTGGCCAGTTATGTTGCACACATTCGTAGTTCTCCTGTGCATTCGAATTACTGTCTCCTTTTCGCATCCACTGTGGTTCATCTCCCTCATTGGCAGCCCAGATTAGGGCTTCCAATTGCAGTTTGCGTCTGAACTGGAGTCCTTGCCTTTACCACCTATACTAAAGGTCCATTAACGTACACCTCCATGGTGTACACCTAGGCCATGGCTTGGCCTGGACCTTTCAAATGGCCCTAAGGACTCAGTTCACCCCGCAGCTCTCCGCTGCCACTTCCTTTAGATTCTTCACATTTACCAAGGCCATGAAGTGGTTTACACAAGTGGCTCAATGGCTGATCACGTTGGCTTCACGTATGTCCATGGAAGACATACTGAACAGTATTCCTTGCTCGATGGCTGCAGTGTTTTCACTGCTGAGCTGGTGGCTATATCTCGTACTCTTGAGCACATCCATTCATGCCCTGGGGAGTTGTTTCTTCTGTGTACTGACTCCTTGAGCAGCCTACAAGGTATTGACGTGCTACCCTCGTCATCCTTTGGTAGCGACCATCCAGGAAACCATCTATTCCCTGGAATGGACCAGTTGTTCAGTGGTGTTTGTCTGGACCCCAGGTCACGTCGGCATCCCAGGCAACGAACTTGCTGAGAGGCTGGCCAAACAGGCTGCATGGAAACCGCTTATGGAGATCGGCTTCTCTGCAACTGACCTACATTCAGTACTAAGCTGCAGGGTTTTGCGGCTTTGGGAGACGGAATGACATAACCTCAGTACACTCACTAAACTGTGTGCCATTAAAGAGATTACGAATGTGTGGAAGACCTCCACGCAGGCTTCTCACAGGGAGTCTGTGGTTTTCTGTCGGCCCCGCATTGGCCAGCCTTGGGTGACACGTGGCTACCTCCTGTACTGTGAAGACCTGCCTCAGTGTCGGTGTGGCACCTGGCTGACAGTGGCCCATATCTTGCTAGCTGTCCTTCTTTGGCTGCCCTGCGATGCACTCTTCAGTTACTGGACTCATTGCCATTAATTTTAGCTGAAAATGTCTCATTGGCTAATTTAGTTTTGTTTTATATGTGACAGTGGGTTTTATCATTCTATATGTTTTAGCGCATGTCCTTTCTCCCTTTGTATTCTCCACTCTGATGCTTTTAGGCTGGATGTTTTAATGTGCTTCTCTCTGTGGTTTTATTTTCCTGTTTTGTCCATAGTAGTTTTGGTTGTCCTTCTGTCATTCTTCTGGTTCTTCCTTTCTCCTGTTACTTTGCTGTACGTATCCTTTCGTTTCTTCTTTCCTTTGTGTAGTTATTTTACTGGGAACAAGGCCATTTTACAAATCTACTTGAAAGAATAAAATTATCTTGCAGCTGGTACGCAGTTTTCCATCTGTGAATTTATTTGTGTGATATGTACACTGTATATGCAGTGCACACCTACTCTGTCAGTAAAATACAAGCAAATCATATGCTGTAGCTCTTTGCCCACCCTTTCCCTTCCCTCTCCACCATAGTGTGCCCCCCCCCCCCAAAAAAAAAAAACAAAAAAAAACCAACTAGTTTATGGAATATTTGAATTTATATTATTGTATAAAATCTGGCATCATTCTATACATTCTGGTTGCTATGGGCCTTTGACTCTTATTCATGTAAACACTTCAGTCAAAGAACTGAAACTACTTAATGGAACACAAATTTTGGAAAGTTATGATGTAGATATAATATTAAATATAAACAATGGACAGTAGATTTTTTTTTAAACACAGTTGATGGGTGTGTAGGTTGAATAAGACTAGCTTAAACAAGTTTATTTGAAGAATGTGCTGGTTCTATTTACTTTCTAGAAACTTATACCTTACTTGTGAATAGTCTGTTGCATGAACATTTATTAATTTTTGAACATTGATAACATTTTTTGTTAATTATGTTAGTGATTATCAAATTTAAAGTACTTTAACAGCAGGTATATGTTACTAGTCAATAGCGCTTTTGAGTCAGCGATTTTTGCATGGAAAATCACAGAGTGAGGTGATGCAGTGGTTAGCACACTGGACTCGCATTTGGGAGGAAGACGGTTCAAACACGTATCCGGCCATTCAGATTTAGGTTTCCCATTATTTCCCTAAACTTCATCAGGCAAATGCCGGAATGATTCCTTTGAAAAGGCGTGGCAGACTGCCTTCTCCATCCTTCCCTAATCCCATGGTCTCATTAACCTCACTGTTTGGTCCCCTCCCCAAAACCAACCAAGCGATATACCATGGAAGATCGTACATTGCTGGCAACTCAGCTTGAGTGGAATCTGCTTGCCTTGTCTTTGTGCTGTAAACTTTGTGTCAGATATTGAATATCATATAAATTACCATTTCAATCACTAATCAGAATTTGCAGAATTTTTGTCTCTTTTTCTCCATAGGTCACCAAGTATATGAATCCAGGATCTGTGCTGAGAAAAATGTTCAGATGCACCATGCACCTGATTCGCATGAATATTTGAGCACATTTAAAGCAGAGGTGAGTTCTGTGACAGTCATATAGCTTTCTTTCATAAATGCTTGCTTCAGTTAATATTGTCGAAGAATAGTTTAGCAGTCAATATTGTGTTAGACGATGCTTTGCTGGTAGTGGGGGAGTGTATATGTGACTGTAACAACAGCTTTCTGCTTGCCAATTGTGGGTAGTAGTGTCACAAATATATTGTGGTATTGGAACTTGAATTTTCTGAATGTAAGTTAGAATTAAGAACTCAAGAATTTCAGCTGTTTATTTTTTGTTTTGTAATCTTAATTTTGTTTGAGCAGTTATAATTTTTAGATTTCTCAAGCCACATAAGTCTTCTAGAATATCAACAATTTATGCTGTTATTAATGTTATTCAGTTGCTTGTCACTGATTCAGTTGGGAACACACTTTATGGTAAACTGTCTAACTGGCAGGAAAGATAACTGGTAATTACTGGATATGAGATCTGAATGTTAAGCAAACACTGTTTTTTCAAATGTTTTCTTCAGGTAATAATCAGCTGTGGATATATGTTTTGTGAAATTCGTGACACTTGGTTGCATTCAAACAATTTATTATTTTGTTACTGGTCTCCATGCAAAAAAACTGGTTAATGCAAGTCATATATCAGTTGTGTTGAACAATAAAGTCACATTAGTTGTCTAATTCAGGAATAATAATCCAGAGAAAAGTAATTTTTCCACATCAGCAACCTTCATCCCAACATTATTGGGTTGTGTAGAACCCTCTGTACATTATCAGGTACTTCTAGCATGTCATCTACAGATAAATGACATTAAAGTGAGTTTGCTTGATGAGTTAACACATAATTTTGTATCTAAACTAGCAAACCCAATATTGCTTCACAATTGCTAAATGTGTATGTGAACTGGATATACATCCCTCTCTGTCAGTCTCCTCTTTCCTTCTCTCTCTTTGTCCATCCCCCCCCCCCCCCCCCAATCTACCCATCTCTTCCCTCCCTTTCCCTTCTATCTGACCTTAAGCCCTGGTTGTTGTTGTTGCTGTTGCTGTTGCTGCTGCTGCTGCTGCTGCAAACGAAGCCTTGATGAGGAATTGAAGTACCTTAAACTCAAGTGGGCAAGTTGGTTCGGACCGTTGGTATATGAGATATGAGAGAGACCTCTCCAGCTTCGGGATCTGGGAGGATAGTAGCCTTAATGCCAGTATTTCACATAATGTTAGTGCGAGAGTGTAGGATTACAAAGTTCCAGACAATTCAGATTCCGTAGTAGTATTCTAATCATAAGACGATATGCCATAAATACAGCTTTTTTTCTGTAAAACTGATGGTGAGGAAGAAAACAATGTATTTACAATTTTTGTTTAAAATTATGTGTAAGAAGAAAGAATATATGTGGGGGAAACAATTTGTCTTATGATATACGTGCCAAGCAATCCTAATTAAAACTGCAAGAAAGAAAATGAAACCACATATTTTCACAGCAAAGCATTTCCCTTCTCGTAGCTGCATTTAATAGAAAACCTTTTCATTGTTGTGTGGAAAAATGTATGTAGCCTATGTCTGTCTGAACATTTATTAGAGCATTGAGTAAAAATCTGAACTAAATCAGTCGAAGTTTTTGATACTTTTGGTAACAACAACTTATCTTTTTATAGTAGTATAGATATAATTTTGTGGGGGGAAAATTCATTAAGTATGACACAAAGGTGCTGAAACATGTTTGGGTTTGTGTGAAAAAACAGTGTTAAAATAACAAGTGGGGCCTCATGTCTTGTAATTTTGTCTGCAAACACAGTCACTGCCAGAGTACCAAAACCAGATTATGAATATAAGTCACAATAATAGTACCTAAGATATGATACATAAGATTGTTGGATGACTAACTTGCCTGCTCACAATTTCCATTACCATGCGTTTTCGGTGCTATAGAATACTTATTTTTCCTTGAATGGTATTCATTGACCATGCATATTGCAATAGACAGGCGAAGTGTTGAATTTGTACCTCATGCTTTACTTTTTATTTGCAATTTCCAAACTGAAATTTAGTCGTGCCATGTTCTTTGCACTGTGTTAAATAAAACAAGAAGAAATAAGGTAACCACTTAAGGAAAACACTTGGTGGGAAAAATTGCAATTGAAGATGTAATAATCGTGCAGTAGATGTAACTGTCCAAAAATTTGTGTTAAACATACTGGAACAGAGGCAGGTTGTAGTGTTGATAGCAACTGGTGTAAACTGGACACTAAAACCCACATTGTTGTGTACAGTATGCACTTAATCTGAATAATTGCTTTGTCAAGAGGAACTTTTCTTAGGTGTGTGCACGCATCATATAAAAATGATGTATGGATAGAATAAAAGTTCGTGCAAAAGCTGCAATTAGTCTTTTTGTTAGTGCATTGTGATGGAAAAGGACAAGGTTAAATTTGATTATGATTTAGGTTTTGTGTATTGACTGCTGGGATAATTCAGTTAGTGTGGTCTGGTTTGATTACCTGACATATTTCAGTTCAGCCGAGTTAGCATTCCATCTCTGATGGCTATTGTGTAAATTGGAGATTAGGTTTAAGTTATTAACACATTTTGTGGAGGTCAATACCTGCAATGCAAATTTCATTTGGAGAACCATCATCCAGAAGCTGTTTTGTCTTTTGATTTATGTATTGAGGGATCATGAGTCATATTGACGAAATGCTAATGTAAATGGATAAGAATAGTTTGAGATGCAGGATTTTATACAGTTTGTTGTTATAGGCATGGATATTCATTGAAAGGTCAGGTTACCATATCCTGGTTTTGATTCTTAATTTTTAACCTGTAAAGTTCAGAAACAAGAGGAACAGAACTGTACACAAATTCACCTAAAATGAGGGCGTTCTGAAAAGTAATGCCTCAAAATTTTTTGTAAAACTCTTAAAGCTTTTCAAATAAAACAATCATTAACATTCTACATCATTGTTCTTCATGTCTACATATTTATTTCTCAACATATTCACCCTGATGGTAAAAACATTTCTCCCAACAAGAGACCAGTTTGTCGATACTGTTAGCGTAGAATGTTTGCCTTTGTTGACGGAGCGACAACCTCACTTCTGTTTGCACCATTTCATCACTCTCTAATTGCAGTCTTCAAAGATGTTTGTTAACTTTTGGAAACAGGTGAAAATCGGATGAGCCAAGTCAGGGCTGTATGGAGTATGATAGATGACAATGAGCACGAACAATCCTACATCGCACATTACTGATGTTGATATAATCATCACTGTACATATTTTTCTCTTCTGTGAATTTTAATTGGAGGCACATTTTCTGTAGTTAGGAAATAAATTACAGTGCATTGTTTCTCACCCGCCGACATTGTGCCATTACTCATAACCATGTTAACGTGTTGCAGTTTGGAGCCCTCTAGCTGCAGGGGGTTGCAACTAGCATCAGAGAAGTGCGAAAGTTAGCTGAATAATATATGTGTTATACCTTAACAGATATTGAGATCAGAATAAAAAATTTGGAGGCATTACTTTCCCATGCCCTCATAGTTATATTAGGGTCAAGAATTTTGACCTTCTTGCAGAACTTACATTTACCTTGTGTTGTGCTCAACTCTGATAAATATATCTGATGGGATTGTCTTCAGGCAACAAAAATGTTTGGTTGTTGATTTCACTTGCCTGTAGTGTGCAGCCCACATTTTTCAGCTTGTGTTGGTATATTGCAGGTATAATTAAGGTAAGTGGGTTTTGTTCCTGTGTAATATGTGAGAAAGCTTAGAACAAACTTGTTCAAAAATGTAAGGTTTCAGTATCTGTTGTGACATTCAAGGAACTTTGTACCCAATTGGAGCATGCAATTAAATGTTTTTTGAAAAAAAAAAAAATTGTTGCCACAGAACACTTGTTCTCATTTGTGTGTTTTAATCTTCTTTAACTGGTTAATCTTAATTTCCCTTCTGTCACTCATAATGAACAAATAGCCATTATATCATGTCCTGTAATATAAAAGTTATTGCTGGTATTCAGTGCACAATTAGAAACTACACGATACACAAATAGAAGAGTTATTCTATTCTATCATAGATTTACCATTGTCGGAAATGTGAGACTTTTTCAACTGAAAAGTTAGATGGCATACATTGTTGAGTGAGTGTGCAACTGTTCTCATCCCACCCCACCCAACCCCATTCCTAACCCTACTTTATTTGTGCAATGAAAAGCTATCTTTTCTTTGGAGTGGAAGTAATTAAATTTCAGGGATGACTTACCGGTTCCAGGAAAATTTACAGTGCATGATCACATGAACATACATTCAGTGCCTTTTTATTTTAGTTAATTTTAAGATGGGCTCTCTTTTGACTTATGCATGGAGCAGTGGTTTTCCCATTTGACAAATGCTGTCAGATACATCTATCGAAATATTTTGAGAACCATCAGTTGTTTTTTTTGTCAAGGCAAAGCTGTAGTATTTGTCAAGAGTTTGTACAGCTACTTAGCACCTGTGAACCTTTAGATTTCTTTTGATCCCTCCTTATAGCCTGATATGATTAATATTATAAAATAATATGGTTATAGTAAATGGTATGTTTGCAACCTATTTTACTGTGATTTTTGCAGATTTTCTTAATCCTGAGTAGGATTCTAGTGTATCATGAAACCAAAGAGAACTTTGTAAATAAGTATGTAAAGGTCTGTATATAATGTAGTTGCTGTTCTAGACTGATGTGGTAACTTTCCATTTGTTGAAATTCCATGTAGAATTGCTGGGCAGTATTTGATTATAAATATTTAGGGATGTTTTGTTGGTTGATGTGTTGCAAACACTCTTTAAATCATTCTTTGAGGACCACAGAAGTTACTGACGTGTAACCACTTTTTTCTGCAATACAGTGATTAGCATCAGAAGCTTTTAATGCAGCAGCTTTTGAGTTACATTTAGGGATTGAAAACAAAATTTGCAAGTCACTAATTATGTAAGTCTCATCGCTTCAAGGAAATGAATGGTTTTGTTTAATTGGCAGAAATTCGTAAGCTGTAGCAAATGTCTGTCGTGAAGACAGCATACAAAACTCTACTGCTGTCATGTACCACCACAAGAATTACTGCAAGTAGTGACATGAATCACAGGTGCATCCAAGAAGTACTTGCATATCATTTTTTAAATCAATCTGTACAGTAAAGTCAAATTTCTTGTGCAAGGTAAGAAATGTTCTGCAGTGCTGTACTCTCAAAGTGCTGCTACCTCTCCTGGTAGCTCAACTCCACTTGCTTTGATAATAACAAATTATATTAGGTTGATGCAGAAGTTCATAGAGTTTTTCCGCAAGTTTAATAAACACAACAGATACATATAACAAAGACTAGTAATCAGTAATATATTCTCCTTCACTGTTTACAAGTCTGTGAATGCTGGGGTAACTTTTTGATTCCACGACTGTAGAAATCGCATGGTTTTGAAGGAAGAACTTGTTGAGGCATGTACAGAGCTCATTGTCATCTGGAAAGGAAGTCCGTTGAAGGTTGTTGGATAGTGTGTGGAACAGATGAAAATGTGAGGGAACAAGATCAGGTGAATAAGAGGAGTGTGGAATGACTTCCCAACCCAACTCCTGTGTAGTGTTTTTGTTATCCTCTCAGAATGCAGGTGGGTGTAATTGTGGAGTAGCGTCAGTTCACGCAGTCTTCTTGGTCATTGTTCTCAGATAGTGTCTGCAAGATGTCTCAGTTGTTCACAATAAATGTCAGCAGTGATAAACCTCGAGGAAGCAATTCGTAGTACACCATACCATTGCTGTTCCACCAGCTGCCTAAAATTTTCTTTTAAGGGGACTTGCTGCTTTCTTTTCCTTGTGTTGTCATAAAGACACCATTTCTCATCACCAGTAATGATACAGGATAGATGTTGTTCATGAGCCAACTGATGAAGAGCAAGAAGTGGTGCACATATGGCCGCCACTGATATTTGTGATTTTTCGTTTTAGAGCCGATTTTTGAATATCCTCCATTACATGAAAAAGTCACACAATGGTGGAATAATCACAGTTAATCACATCTGCCAGTTCTCGAGTATGCTGATGTGGATCACTGTGGATTAATGTGTTTAAACATGCATCATCAAACCCCGAAAGTCTTCCTGAATGTGGAGAGTCACTAATGTAAAAACAACTCTCTGTAAAACTAGAAAACAATTTTCTTGCCATGCTCTGTCCAATGGCATTATCCCATACATGACACAAATATTTCTGGCTGCCTCTGCCTCTGTTAAACTGAAACAGAAGAATACATTGGAAATGTTCAGACTTCTCAATTTGGTACTCTATTTTCTAGCATCCATGACCCCACTCGCTGTCTTCGTATGACAAAATGTAAATTCAAATGGCAGCAGTGAATGAAGAGTAAAAAATGAAAATTGACAAATAAACCCATGGCAATGGGATTACCAAGATGTAAAACAAAAATGTTACAAAATTTTTGCACCAGCCTAATAATTAGCTGAACATTGATTGATGTAGTGAAAGTAAGCTCTTAATATACATTCTAGAAAAAGTTTCCAGGCAAAATGTTACTTTTGTTGACACTTTTTCTTGACGTGGAAGGGTAATGTGATCCTCTGAACTAGTTTGTTTTAACTGATTATGCACATAATTTGTGAGACAGTGTAGTTTATCAGATGCTCCGTTTGGAACAGTTCTTGGATTTTACCACTAGTTCTTTCATTAAAGGACTTGAAGTTCGTCACCGTATGCTGAGATGGCCCGTAGGTGACAGAAGTCTGCAGTGAAGCAGTTTTATTTTGTCTGTCACCTTTGTTCACTGTAATACAGCATAAAGTGTTGGATTATTAGCTTTTGTGCACCCTTAAAACTGATATCCTTATCCATATTATTTTATTGCATCTTACAGTGTGCCATATTGCGTTTGAGAAAACCTGCGTTGTTGAACTGAGCACTGTCACAAGTCTAATTAAGGACATGAGTTATGCAGTCTTTTTTGGTTCATAACTGTAACAATTTTACATTGTGAGATGGACTTAAGTGCTCCACTCAGAACTCATCAGAATTCCTTTATTTAAAAATTACTCCCAAGTGGCAGCAATTGTTCCATAAGAGACAGTTAAAAAATCGATACAGGCCACATACATGCCGTGTACCGCAAGTCTCTAGAGGAACGGAGGGTTCCAAATGATTGGAAAAGAGCACAGATAGTCCCAGTCTTCAAGAAGGGTCGTCGAGCAGATGCGCAAAACTATAGACCTATATCTCTTACGTCGATCTCTTGTAGAATTTTAGAACATGTTTTTTTGCTCGCGTATCATGTCATTTCTGGAAACCCAGAATCTACTATGTAGGAATCAACATGGATTCCGGAAACAGCGATCGTGTGAGACACAACTCGCCTTATTTGTTCATGAGACCCAGAAAATATTAGATACAGGCTCCCAGGTAGATGCTATTTTTCTTGACTTCCGGAAGGCGTTCGATACAGTTCCGCACTGTCGCCTGATAAACAAAGTAAGAGCCTACGGAATATCAGACCAGCTGTGTGGCTGGATTGAAGAGTTTTTAGCAAACAGAACACAGCATCATGTTATCAATGGAGAGACGTCTACAGACGTTAAAGTAACATCTGGCGTGCCACAGGGGAGTGTTATGGGACCATTGCTTTTCACAATATATATAAATGACCTAGTAGATAGTGTCGGAAGTTCCATGCGGCTTTTCGCGGATGATGCTGTAGTATACAGAGAAGTTGCAGCATTAGAAAATTGTAGCGAAATGCAGGAAGATCTGCAGCGGATAGGCACTGGGTGCAGGGAGTGGCAACTGACCCTTAACATAGACAAATGTAATGTATTGCGAATACATAGAAAGAAGGATCCTTTATTGTATGATTATATGATAGCGGAACAAACACTGGTAGCAGTTACTTCTGTAAAATATCTGGGAGTATGCGTGCGGAACGATTTGAAGTGGAATGATCATATAAAATTAATTGTTGGTAAGGCGGGTACCAGGTTGAGATTCATTGGGAGAGTGCTTAGAAAATGTAGTCCATCAACAAAGGAGGTGGCTTACAAAACACTCGTTCGACCTATACTTGAGTATTGCTCATCAGTGTGGGATCCGTACCAGATCGGTCTGACGGAGGAGATAGAGAAGATCCAAAGAAGAGCGGCGCGTTTCGTCACAGGGTTATTTGGTAACCGTGATAGCGTTACGGAGATGTTTAACAAACTCAAGTGGCAGACTCTGCAAGAGAGGCGCTCTGCATCGCGGTGTAGCTTGCTGTCCAGGTTTCGAGAGGGTGCGTTTCTGGATGAGGTATCGAATATATTGCTTCCCCCTACTTATACCTCCCGAGGAGATCACGAATGTAAAATTAGAGAGATTAGAGCGCGCACGGAGGCTTTCAGACAGTCGTTCTTCCCGCGAACCATACGCGACTGGAACAGGAAAGGGAGGTAATGACAGTGGCACGTAAAGTGCCCTCCGCCACACACCGTTGGGTGGCTTGCGGAGTATCAATGTAGATGTAGATTTACTGCTCATTGATACATAGTTACTATTAATTTGAATTCACTTTTGAATGATAATTTTTGAAACTTCTATAGATATTCCCAAAACGTGAGATAATGCTGCTGAGTTAGTGGTTAAGGACACCACACAGTGAAGGCCATCAGTCTGCTATTCACTCCCCAGGACAAAAGCAGTGTACCCAACCTGTCAGTGTATAGAGTAAAAAAGTGTTCTGATGTTTGTGTTGCATGTACCTGAGCTGGAATATGGGAACCAGCCTGGTATTCACCTAGTGGGATGTGAGAAACCACATCAGTGCTGGCCTGCATGTCGACCCCTCATTGTTAATCCACCAGGCAAATTCAGTCCAGAGCTGGCATACCTCCCTGTTGCAGAAGCAACAAGTGTTAACATGTGCAGCTGCCTGGAAGGGTCATAAGGTTTCAGAATGTCTGGAATGGGAGATTTCAACATTGCACTATGTTTTAAACATGGAGGGGGAGTTGTTGAAGGAGAATGTGACAGTTATTTGGCACGATATGAAGGGTATAACATGGGGATCAAAAAGTTTTTTCCTTGAATTCCAAACCAGCTAAATGTTGTAGCTGCTAGTGCACATGCTTGCTTGTTGATAATCCAGTTTCTCAACAACAATATGCTGAAGTGTTGTCAGGGAGACCTATGGAAATTCCATAGTTAGAAAACTAATTATGAAGTGACACTATTTTGTCATCTTTTCATTCAAGTAAACTTAACAGGGATTTCTGCCACTCCAATTCATTGTTTACATTCATGTAGTGTTCTTCAAAGTCACAATTTCATCACATTATTTTTCTTCACTCATTGCTGTCACCTGTCAGGTGGTGCCCAGTTTTGCACAGTGGACTGACTCTGGGAGGATAGGGGATCAAATTATGGCCTGGCCATTCCAGTTTTGGTTTTTGCTGTTTGCCTTAATCTTTCTCAATTGTAGCAATATGATTCCTTCAAGTAGGCTGTGAACAAATTCCAGCTGACTCCTTTGATTAATCCATTCCAAGCCTGTGCTCAGTTTTCAATACCCTCCTTGGCGATAGGACATTAAGTCCTAAACTTTCTTCGCCAAAAAATGTCCTTTGTTTTTCATTTTTTTACCACTTTTAATATGTGATGACATGGTTTATGACACTTAATGAAGTTCAAAGTGCACAGCTGGAACTGATTTATATCATGACAAAGCTATTAGTGGATTAATCCCATCTGAAGATATGGTTTGAACTGCTGGATGAAACTAGCAACCAACCAACCAACCAACCAACCAACAAAATGAACTCAATAGACAATTCTTCCAGATTTATCAACATCCAATGTCAAAGCCTGCTTCAGATCCCATTTTTATCTGTATGAAAATGTATCTATTATGACTGAAAGGGAAGGAAGGACATTGGACTAAGTGTCATTTCCCTACATTCAGAAAATTCTAGAATGTATAAGTACAACATGTAAATTAGTGAAAAGGCTCTAGAATGAGGCACTGGTACTTGAAGTAGTAGCAGCTAAACAAGCTGAACAACTACAAAAATGCAAAAAGCAAAGGAATATCTCTGTTGTGAAAAGGCATAATTTCGGTAACTCAAGAAAAGATGGGGTCTCCTGTGGGGATATTAAAAATGTAGATGCCAAAGAATTGCTGAACGAATGCTGAAAATCAGGTGATGAAATGAGAGGTATCAGAAACATTATTGACCTAGTAGGCAGTGCCTTTATTATCATTTTTGACTCGCCACATGTCCTAGGATAAACTGAGGCAATCTTACCCATCCTAATAGTTACTTTATGTACTAAACACCGTGTGGTGTAATTGTTGCCCACAATATGGTAACACAACATTTGCATGTAACAGGTATGAACCATGAAACAGTTGCAGCAGGGTGGACCATGAGGCAAGGGGTGACATTCTCATTTCCAGAATTCTGTATCTATTGCTCCAGTGTTCATGCAGCATGGAGCCAGAACTACAAAACTTTTCAGCAAGAAATGGAGCCTGAAGCATCACCTAGTGAATACCTTACATTTGGATGGAGAAATTAAGCAAATCATTACACGCGCCCATATTTACTATTCACTCTTCAAAGTGCAAGAGTTGTGTGTTTCCAAGGTCGCCATATCTTTCATATGCTGACCAGTAATGTAGGCACAAATACAAGTAGTAGTCATAAAATTTTGATTATCAGATTGAAAAAATCAAAGTGCAGTCATGAAACTTGGTGACGGAATTAGTTCTCCTCTACATATTCAACCTCCAATGTTACACATTTTTCCAAATGATGTATGATTCAACAGAGACTTTATTTGTAGAAGTCTGCATTTTGGTTGTTCAATAAATGTTAAACCTTGAAAATTTTGTCAGCGTCATTCCAAAAATTCCTAGCAGGCAACGGTTCTGTCACCAAGCAAAGAGGAAGATATCAGTGTGTGCCATATCAGAAGAATATGGGGTAAGACAAAAAATAACTGAAATATAGAGAATGTGTGACTGTGTTCTGTGTAGAATGAACTGGATTGTTGACATGGAGCAAATCGCATGCCTGGACAGCTTACTGCAACGTTTCGTCAGAAAGTCACCCTTAATCTCATTAGGAGATTTCGATAATATGCCCCTTATGAGCATAATCTGTTAGCATCACAACATGG
Source organism: Schistocerca piceifrons (assembly GCF_021461385.2). NCBI lineage: Eukaryota > Metazoa > Arthropoda > Insecta > Orthoptera > Acrididae > Schistocerca > Schistocerca piceifrons. The sequence continues at coordinate 802,585,597 of NC_060149.1, forward strand.
CAGTCTCAAAAAACACTTGGCATCACCTTGCTACATGGTGGTCACATCACTGTCTTTCTTGGTGGTAGTGAATCCACAAGTTGCTTTGCTCCTTTTCCACGGGATCATAATACACCCTGCCGTCATATGTGGTGATAATATAACTAAAGAAGTAATCTAGCTGGACTCACCGAGTTGGAACATTTCTGGTGGTGCCTCAGATTGGCGGGCATTTGGAATGGAAGTGAGCAGTTGAGGAACCTAGCAGACACACCTTTATCATGTTCAAAATGTCATGCAAGATGTTGTAAACTGATCTGTGACTGATTTATTTTCACTTTTTCCACTATTCAATTGTGTTATGCCGATCTTAGAGCACCAGGGTCTCCACTTTTCTTGTGAATCTCATTCTTCACAGGTAGATGGTCTCCCACTTTGTTTGTAATCATTCAAACATTGGAAGTGTGTCACTTCACTACTGCCATATGATGATGCATAGCTGCCATGCCCTCCCGTCAACTCAGTATGGATTGTTGCAGTGGTGTTCCCCTTCAAATAAAGAAAAAAATTAAAACACAATACTCCACTTCGTCAGTGAGATGTGCCATTTCGTTATGGCTCCTTTAGTGGTGTGCTACAGTACCGTAGTGTGGGGATTCGTTGTGTACCAAGATTACAGTTGGGTATCTCCATCCGAATAGGCCTTGAAAGGCCCAATGGTACTGACCGGCCACCGTGTAACTTTATTTTTCAAATTAATAATTAAAATTTCGGTTGCCATTCATACAGGTACACGCAAATGCTTCTGTAAAGCAACCAATACTTCATCTCCATTAACAAGCGTAACAGTTGTGCAAATTATCTAGATGAAAAACATGCAAAAACGCCCATCAACGCCAACACTGTTACTGTAAGGAAAAAATCTACCAACATTGTAACTGGAAGGAAAACTCGTAGCAAATAAACAAAACATGAAAGGGAAGATCCAAATCAATTTCATACTCTTGTCGACTGATGAATCTGAAGTGGACCTATCACTTGAGGCAATAGTTTGTCAAGCGTTGCAGAGAGAACAGATCAGACCCTCCTCTGAAGTTTCAAGTGTGCTCTCTGTGAAACCTCACCACCAACAGAGAGACACAGACATAGAAAAACCTGACCAGCAAAATGTGTTCCTTAGTATAGTGGGACTTGAATTGATTAAAATCACATCTGGACAATCTGCAACTACTACCACAGCGAATGCATTTTTGTCATGCCTCCAAGAGACTAAGGACATAGGTACAAGTGTCCTGAAAGGTTCCATTACTGCCCAAAAGGTTTGTTGGTAGAATGCTAAAGCTGGTGCAGCGATCATTATCGTTATCTCACCTATACTCTCCCTGTCACAAACTGTCAAGCAGTCGCAGTAATTTTGTTTGGGCCGTATCGGATAATACACTACTGGCCATTAAAATTGCTACACAACGAAGATGATGTGCTACAGACGCGAAATTTAACCGACAGGGAGAAGATGCTGTGATATGCAAATGATTAGCTATTCAGAGCATTCACACAAGGTTGGCGCCGGTGGCGACACCTACAACAAGCTGACATGCGGAAAGTTTTCAAACCGATTTCTCGAACTCAAACAGCAGTTGACCGGCGTTGCCTGTTGAAACGTTGTTGTGACGCCTCGTGTGAGGAGGAGAAATGCGTACCATCACGTTTCCGACTTTGATATGGGTCGGATTGTAGCCTATCGAGAGACCATGGCTGCGGTTACCCTTGACGCTGCATCACAGACAGGAGCGCCTGCGATGGTGTAATCAACGACGAACCTGGGTGCACGAATGGCAAAACGTAATTTTTTCGGATGAATCCGGGTTCTGTTTACAGCATCATGATGGTCGCATCCGTGTTTGGCGACATCGTGGTGAACGCACATTGGAAGCGTGTATTCGTCCTCGCCATACTGACATATCACCCGGCGTGATGGTATGGGGTGCCATTGGTTACACGTCTGGGTCACCTCTTCTTCGCATTGACGGCACTTTGAAGAGTGGAAGTTACATTTCAGATGTGTTACGACCCGTGGGTCTACCCTTCATTTGATCCCTGTGAAACCCTACATTTCAGCAGGATAATGCACGACCGCATGTTGCAGGTCCTGTACGGGCCTTTCTGGATGCAGAAAATGTTCGTTTGATGTCGTGGCCGGCACATTCTCCAGATCTCTCACCAATTGAAAACATCTGGTCAATGGTTGCCGAGCAACTGGTTCGTCACAATACGCCAGTCACTACTCTTGATGTACTGTGGTATCGTGTTGAAGCTGCATGGGCAGCTGTACCTGTACACGCCGTCCAAGCTCTGTTTGACTCAATTTGCAGGCGTATCAAGGCCGTTATTACGGCCAGACGTGTTTGTTCTGGGTACTGATTTTTCAGGATCTATGCACCCAAATTGCGTGAAAATGTAATCACATGTCAGTTCTAGTATAATATATTTGTCCAATGAATACCCGTTTATCATCTGCATTTCTTCTTGGTGTAGCAATATTAATGGCCAGTAGTGTATTATGTTCCCAGTGCCTGCTCCTGATTGACATTGTAGATGGACATTCTGTGATCCACCACGCCACTGACGTATCAGTTTCAGTCTTCAGGCCAGCTACGAGGACAGCCTGTTCTGTGATGATGAGAGGCGTTCAGCAGTCGTGAGCATTTTTGTGGTACTATGTAGTTGCAAATGCTGACCAATTCCCGACAGTCTTGCAGTCCGTTGGCTCACAGTGGCAAAGTCTCGAGGAATTATTGAAGACGGCAAGAAGAGTTCTTGCTGAGTGTTGCTGGACCATGTCAATCGCACCAATAGCTTAACACAACAGTGGACAATATTGACAGATTTCTAGAAATAGTGGCACTTATGGACCGATGTCTCAAAAATACCAGCTGGAGGCAATGCCAAGACTACTGCTATCGCATGCCTAAATATGGCATCAGGCTGCACTGCGCGGTTTAGAAGGAAGTGCTGTAAAGAGAAAAAACTTGCCATACAACAGACATTGCATCTGTTCACGAAAGTACGTCGGCAGTGCGAATACTGAAAGTTTCTGAAATACGAATTGTTGGAACGTTCACCCTGTTGAAGAGATCGTTAAAAAAATCGTTTGACAAATTTCGTCAATTAAAAAGGGTCTTCTTGAAGGCACAAACATATTGTCGAGACCTTTCACCCTACCATCATAGACACTCTGCTAGTTGTTCATATTGACCCCAAAAAAGATTCCCACGTGTAATGCTTCTCCTCTAGGAGAAAAGATGAATTAGGGAATTTCTGTCAGTGATCGTCTGTCGGTTGGTGAAGCAATTAGATCAACGTCCACCACATGTCCTGAAAGCTGAACGAAGACGTACTGGTACGGATTGTCCTGCAGTATTTAACCCACAGTTCTGTGGCGCCACGTAGGTGGACTATCTTATGGAAAGAGTACTGCTTTACTGCTCAGCTTCGCAGCACGAGATCGATTTGCTGTGGAGGAGGAGGAGGAGGAGGAGATTAGTGTTTAACGTCCCGTCGACGACGAGGTCATTAGAGACGGAGCGCAAGCTCGGGTGAGGGAAGGATGGGGAAGGAAATCGGCCGTGCCCTTTCAAAGGAACCATCCCGGCATTTGCCTGAAGCGATTTAGGGAAATCACGGAAAACCTAAATCAGGATGGCCGGAGACGGGATTGAACCGTCGTCTTCCCGAATGCGAGTCCAGTGTGCTAACCACTGCGCCACCTCGCTCGGTGATTTGCTGTGGAAATAGTACTTTAGGAAGGAGAAAGATACTGGAGTGAAATTATATACATGGTGGCTGATAGTAAATACATTTTCATTTGGCAACCCCACTGAGACGTAGATGTGCTCGCGCCATCTGTCGCATCTAATCGGACTCGTATACGAGTAGTATGCTATTCAGTTGAGGATGGATCATTGCCCACTACAGGTGTGTATCGAGGCAGTGTAGTAGTTCTGTCGTATGCAGAATGTTGCGGCTGTCCAACGTGCAATGCGCCGTGGAACAGTCAGTCATTTCCGTGTTACAGACAGGACTACAATATTCAGATTGTAAAAGCAATTGCGTGAGACGGGTTCTGTAACTAATGTGGACTGTAAAGGTTTGAAATGATAGTTCGAACGCTATAAAGTTTCCTATCAGCTCGTGACGTTCTGTAACGGAATCCACAGCGATCTTGCCCATCTGTGTTCTGTTGTTGTTGTTGTTGTTGTTGTTGTTGTTGTGGTCTTCAGTCCTGAGACTGGTTTGATGCAGCTCTCCATGCTACTCTATCCTGTGCAAGCTTCTTCATCTCCCAGTACTTACTGCAACCTACATCCTTCTGAATCAGCTAAGTGTATTCATGTCTTGGTCTCCCTCTACGATTTTTACCCTCCACGCTGCCCTCCAATACTAAATTTTTGATCCCTCGATGCCTCAGAACATGTCCTACCAACCGGTCTCTTCTTGTCAAGTTGTGCCGCAAACGACTCTTATCTCCAATTCTATTCAATACCTCCTCATTAGTTACATGATCTACCCATCTAATCTTCAGCATTCTTCTGTAGCACCACATTTCGAAAGCTTCTATTCTCTTCTTGTCCAAACTATTTATCGTCTATGTTTCACTTCCATACATGGCTACACTCCATACAAATACTTTCAGAAACGATTTCCTGACACTTAAATCTATACTCGATGTTAACAAATTTCTCTTCTTCAGAAACGCTTTCCTTGCCATTGCCAGTCGACATTTTATATCCTCTCTACTTCAACCATCATCAGTTATTTTGCTCCCCAAATAGCAAAACTCCTTTACTACTTTAAGTGCCTCATTTCCTAATCTAATTCCCTCAGCATCACCCGAGTTAACTCGACTAAATTCCTCCCCCTGCGGGTCCGGGGGTTAGAATAGGCCCAAGGTATTCCTGCCTGTCGTAAGAGGCGACTAAAAGGAGTCCCTCCCCCTCAAGGGGGTAGTTAGCGCCTGCGTCCGGAGACGGACGTTTCCACGACCTATGATTGCGGTCATTTTGGTTTTTCACTACTTCTCGTTTCTTCCTTTGGTTGGTTCCTTTCTTTGCTCTTCTTCATCTCACTGTCTTCCTTCTTCTTTTCCTTGCCTTCTTCTTTTCCTTGCCTTCTTCTTCTCCTTGCCTTCTTCTTCTCCTTGCCTTCTTCTTCTCCTTGCCTTCTTCTTCTCCTTGCCTTCTTCTTCTCCTTGCCTTCTTCTTCTCCTTGCCTTCTTCTTCTTCTCCTTGCCTTCTTCTTCTTCTCCTTGCCTTCTTCTTCTTCTCCTTGCCTTCTTCTTCTTCTTCTTCGCCTTCTCCTTGCCTTCTTCGCCTTCTCCTTGCCTTCTTCTTCTTCTTCTCCTCCTTGCCTTCTTCGCCTTCTCCTTGCCTTCTTCTTCTTCTTCTCCTTGCCTTCTTCTTCTTCTTCTCCTTGCCTTCTCTGGTCTCCGCCTCGGCGTTTGAGACAGTCTGTCCTCTCTCTCTCTCTCTCTCTCTCTCTCTCTTCTTTTTCCTCTTCTTCCTTCCTCCCTGTGCGCGCCTGAAGGCCGACCCACGCGTTCGCACGCGTAGCCGGTGACGGGGTAACGCGTAATTCCCCACCCTGGGTAGACAAGTAAGGCACGCACGTACCCCCTGGTAAAGGCCAGGCCCAGGGAGGGGTGATTGCCTGAGCTGATACCTTCTGACCATGCCGATTGGTCCCTCCGTCTGTTTCTCGGGAGGTGTGACCTGAGGTGTAAACATTCACCTAAGGCAGGGTTGCCCTCTGAGAGGGTCCCCACAAGGAAGGAGCGCGCCATCGGAGACGCTGGAAGTCATGGGGGATTCCTCCGCAATGGATTTCTCTTCTTCTTCTCCTCTCTCGACTTGTGCCCACAAACGGAAACTTGACCAGCCACCAGTGACAAAAGTACTACTGCCTGCCCCACAGTTCCTCGTAGTTTCTCGATCTGAGGACGGAAAGGATTTTTCCTCTGTCAACCCTTTCGTTATCCAGAAGGGCGTAGATGCCATAGCCGGATCTGTCAAGTCTTCTACCAGGTTGCGTAATGGTACCTTGTTACTAGAAACTGAGAGCGCCTTTCAGGCACAAAAACTGCTTAGGCCCACACTCCTGTACACGTTCCCTGTCCGGGTGGAGGCTCACCGCACTTTGAATTCGTCTCGTGGTGTGGCATATACTAGATCACTCGACGGATTGTCTGACAAGGAGATTCAGTCTTTCCTCGCTGAGCAGGGGTGACGGCTGTCCATAGGGTCATGAAAAAGGTCAACAATGACCTTGTACCGACCCAGACACTTTTCTTGACCTTTGATAGTGTTCAGCTGCCGTCGCGCATCAAAGTGGGCTACGAGGTTATTTCTGTTCGCCCCTATGTCCGGACACCTACGCGCTGCTACCAGTGTCAGCGTTTTAATCACACTCGCCAGTCTTGTTTCAATGCGGCTAAATGTGTTACTTGTGGCAGGGATGCCCATGAGGGTGACTGTCCACCTCCGTCTCCTCGTTGTGTGAACTGTCAGGGTGACCATGCAGCGTCCTCCCGCGACTGTCCCATCTACAAGGAAGAACGCTGTATCCAAGAAATTCGGGTCAAAGAGAAAGTGTCAACCTCGGCTGCTCGCAAGCTATTTGCTAGTAGGAAGCCCACGCTGCTCCCAGCGGGGAAATACAGTACTGTCCTCGCCTCTCCTCGGACTACCAGGGAGGTGGCGACGCAGACATGCGATCTGACCTTCAGCACCACAGTCGTCCGTTCGGCCAGTGCTAAGATCGCGCTGTCGACGTCTCCTCTTCCTCCCGTCACCCCTCAGACACAAGCACCTTCATCAGCTTCTGCCAAGACGAAGACCCAGAAGTCAGATGCACGGGCCTTCAAGAAGGAACCGTCCCGTGCAGACTTCCTACGTACCTCGAACTCCCAGCCGTCGACCAGTACTTCCACTAAACAACCTACCAATAAGGCACATAGGAAGCACAGTTCTCCTTCTCCGCCACGGCGCATTTCTTCTTCTGCGCCACCCAGCGGTTGCCGCCCCAGGCCTTCATCCGTTTCGCCTGGCCGCACCGCTGGTAGCCGAACATCTGGCCGTTCACCTGCAGAGGAAGCTCCCCCTCCCGGCCATCTTAACAAGGTGGCCGATGAACCTATAGAACCAATGGACGATGACTGTCCGCCTACTGATAGCGGCGGCAGTGCTCGCTCGAAGCCAGGCCCTCAGCGGCCTTCGAGGTGACCCCTTCTTTCATCTTCCTTTTCTTCTCACGATGGCACTTATTCACTGGAATATTCACAGCATTCGCTCCAACCGAGAGGACTTAAAAGTTGCTGCTCCGCTTGCACCGTCCGCTCGTCGTAGCCCTCCAGGAAACGAAGCTACGCCCATGCGATCAAATTGCCTTGGCACACTACACCTCTGTGCGTTTTGACCTACCCCCTGTGGTAGGTATTCCGGCTCATGGAGGGGTTATGTTGCTGGTCCGGGATGATATTTACTACGATCCCATCACATTGCACACTGGCCTGCAGGCAGTTGCCGTCCGAATTACTCTCCCCACTTTTACATATTCCATTTGTACCGTTTACACTCCATTGTCGTCTGCCGTTACCAGGGCAGACATGATGCAAATTATTGCTCAGCTACCTGCACCATTTTTGTTAACTGGAGACTTCAATGCCCACCATCCCCTTTGGGGCTCTCCAGCATCCTGCCTGAGGGGCTCCCTGTTAACAGACCTTTTCAACCAGCTCAATCTTGTCTGCCTCAATACTGGCGCCCCTACTTTTCTTTCGGACACATCTCACACTTATTCCCATTTAGACCTCTCTATATGTACTACCCAACTTGCACGCCGGTTTGAGTGGTATGCACTTTCTGATCCATATTCGAGCGACCACTTCCCGTGTGTTATCCATCTCCTGCATCATACCCCCTCTCCGTGCTTAACTAGTTGGAACATCTCCAAAGCAGACTGGGGGCTCTTCTCTTCCAGGGCGACCTTTCAGGATCAAACCTTCACAAACTGCGATAGTCAGGTCGCACACCTCACGGAAGTCATTCTCACTGCTGCTGAATATTCCATCCCTCACACTACTACTTCTCCACGTCGCGTACCGGTCCCCTGGTGGACTGCAGCATGTAGAGACGCTTTACGTGCTCGTCGACGTGCTTTACGCACCTTTAAGCGCCACCCTACAGTGGCGAATTGTATCAATTATAAACGATTACGTGTGCAGTGTCGTCGTATTATTAAAGAAAGCAAGAAAGCCAGCTGGGCTGCTTTCACAAGCACCTTCAACAGTTTTATTCCTTCTTCTGTTGTCTGGGGTAGCCTGCGCCGTCTATCTGGCACTAAGGTCCACTCACCAGTTTCTGGCTTGACGGTCGCGAATGACGTCCTTGTGGCCCCTGAGGATGTCTCCAATGCCTTCGGCCCCTTTTTCGCAGAGGTTTCGAGCTCCGCTCATTACCACCCTGCCTTCCTCCCCCGAAAACAGGCAGAGGAGGCTAGGCCACCTAGCTTCCGCTCCTCGAATCGTGAAAGTTATAATGCCCCTTTAACCATGCGGGAACTCGAAAATGCACTTGCCCGGTCACGGCCCTCCGCTCCAGGGCCTGATTCTATTCATATTCAGATACTGAAGAACCTTATCCTGCGGGTAAAGTTTCCTTCTTCGTACTTATAATAGCATCTGGATTGAGGGACATGTTCCCGCATGCTGGCGCGAGTCTATTGTTCTACAGATTCCTAAGCCGGGGAAGGACAAGCACTTGCCTTCCAGTTATCGACCCATCTCGCTTACCAGCTGTGTCTGTAAGGTGATGGAGCGAATGGTTAACTCTCGTTTGGTTTGGCTGCTCGAATCTCGGCGCCTACTTACCAATGTACAATGTGGATTTCGTAGGCGCCGCTCTGCTGTTGACCATCTGGTTACCTTGTCGACCTTCATTATGAATAACTTCTTGCGGAAGCGCCCGACCGCGGCTGTGTTCTTTTATTTGGAGAGGGCTTACGACACCTGTTGGAGGGCGGGCATTCTCCGCACCATGCATACATGGGGCCTTCGCGGTCGCCTCCCTCTTTTTATTCGTTCCTTCTTAATGGATCGACAGTTCAGGGTGCGTGTGGGTTCTGTCCTGTCAGACACCTTTCGCCAGGAGAATGGGGTGCCACAGGGCTCAGTTTTGAGCGTCGCTCTCTTCGCCATAGCGATCAATCCAATAATGGATTGCCTCCCAGCTGATGTATCAGGCTCCCTTTTCGTGGACGATTTTACCATCTATTGCAGCGCGCAGCGTACATGTTTCCTGGAGCGCTGTCTTCAGCGTTCTCTTCACCGTCTTTACTCCTGGAGTGTCGCCAATGGCTTCCGTTTTTCTGCCGAGAAGACGGTCTGTATTAACTTCTGGCGCTACAAAGAGTTCTCCCACCGTCCGTACGACTCGGTCCCGTTGCTCTCCCATTCGTGGAGACAACAAAAGTTTTAGGTCTTACATTTGACAGGAAACTTAGCTGGTCTCCACATGTGTCACATTTGGCTGCCCGTTGTACCCGTTCTTTAAATGTCCTCCGTGTTCTCAGTGGTATGTCGTGGGGAGCGGATCTAACCGTCCTACTTCGCCTATATCGGTCGATCGTCCGCTCCAAGCTGGATTATGGGAGCTTCGTATACTCCTCTGCACGGCCGTCCATCTTACTTTATGTGGGTTCCTGGCCATGTCGGTATCCCTGGAAACGAAGCTGCAGATGCCGCGGCCAAGGCTGCGGTCCTCCAGCCTCGGACAGCTTCTTGTTGTGTCCCTTCATCAGATTGTAACAGGGTCATTTGTCGGCGCATTTTATCACTGTGGCATGCCGATTGGGCTGCACTTACGGACAACAAGCTTCGGGCCTTGAAACCTCTTCCCGCGGCTTGGACGTCCTCCTCACGCCATTCTCGGCGGGAGGAGGTCGTTTTGGCCCGGTTACGAATTGGACACTGCCGGTTCAGCCATCGCCATCTGCTGACGGCGCCGTTCTGCCCATGTGGGCAATTGCTGACGGTCCGCCACATTTTAACGTCCTGTCCGTATTTTAATACACTGCGTCTTGATCTTGGCCTGCCATGTACTCTAGATGCCATTTTAGCGGATGACCCAGGAGCAGCTGCTCACGTTCTTCGTTTTATCAACTTGACAAACCTGTCTAAGGACATTTGATTATGCTTTTTTTTTAATCCTATGCCTGTCAATCTTTTATCGTGTTTTCCCTTTTAGTTGCTGTTTTAAACTTGTGCCTCGCAGTGCATTCCTAACGTAGTCTGGGCGCTACTGACCGTTGAAGTTGTGCGCCCTAAAACCACAAAAAAAAAGACTACATTCCATTATCCTCGTTTTGCTTTTGTTGATGTTCATATTATATCCTCGTTTCAAGACACTGTCCATTCCGTTCAGCTGCTCTTCCAAGTCCTTTGCTGTCTCTGACAGAATTACTATGTCATCAGCGAACCTCAAAGTTTGTATTTCTTCTCCATGATTTTAATACCTACTCCGAATTTTTCTTTTGTTTCCTTTACTGCTTGCTCAATATACAGATTGAATAACATCGGGGAGAGGCTACAACCCTGTCTCACTCCCTTCCCTTCCATGCCCCTCGACTCTTGTAACTGCCATCTGGTTTCTGTACAAATTGTAAATAGCCTTTCGCTCCCTGTATTTTACCCCTGCCACCTTAAGAATTTGAAAGAGAGTCTTCCCGTCAATATTGCCAAAAGCCAACTCTAAGTCTACAAACGCTAGAAACGTAGGTTTGCCTTTCCTTAATCTGTCTTCTAAGATAAGTCTTAAGGTCAGTATTGCCTCACGTGTTCCAACATTTGTACGGAATCCAAACTGATCTTCCCAGAGGTCGGCTTCTACCAATTTTTCCATTCGTCTGTGAAGAATTCGCGTTATCATTTTGCAGCTGTGACTTATTAAACTGATAGTTCGGTAATTTTCACATCTGTCAACAGCTGCTTTCTTTGGGATTGGAATTATTATATTCTTCTTGAAGTCTGAGGGTTATTTCGCCTGTCTCATACATCTTGCTCACCAGATGGTTCTGTGTTCTAGAACTTTACAAATCGCTCGCATATCTCTGCAAAGGACACGGAAACAGTGTTTAAAATTTCACCAATATAACCTGCAAGTGGCTTGACAGTTACGGCCGGCAGATAAAAGGTGAGTGGGCTTAATTTCTGCACATTACTGAACAGAATAAACCAGGATGACATATTCGCGAAAGATATTGTGATGTCTGGTGAGGCAAACGTTCATCTGAATGGGTTTGTCAATAAACAAAACTTCACATATTACTCGGACACAGGACATCCATGAAAAGAGTCATAAGGTCGTTTCCTGGTGTGCCATTACAGTGCATTGAAATCGTTGGACCATAATCAAGATAACCGCCAGCTAATGTCAGTTCTGAGTGGTATGCGGCCATTATTAAGTTTCTTCAATACACAGCTGCAAGGACGGTCCCGTCTAAACGCGATATGGCTGCATCCCATACGGCCCCCTGCAACTACACAGAGGTGCCCCTTTGCACATGGGTCACGCTTACCTTTCGGTGATTACAAATGGCCAGTGAGATAAACTATTCTTCCAGCCACTAATTTTTTGTGTGGGGTCTTCTCGCGAACAAAGGCTTTTTTTTAATTTCATAACGACTCCGCAATACTGATGAGCTGAAAGCCACAATCCACGAAGAGAGACCGGCATCATCCTCAAGAAATGATTGAGAACGTAATGAGAAGCTTCCGCGAACGTCTGGAGCCATGCATCGCCATTGACAGAAACCGTTTGTGTTATGTACTTTTTAAGGAATAAACTTGTTTGGCGTTCCAGTAATGACATTGTGCGCAGTGTAGTTATCTAAAAACAATTGGTGTAAATTTTTACTAACCTCATAATAACCGAAAGACAATGTAAAACTTCTCTTGGGCCACCCTGTATTTACTTCGCAGGCTCCCGCCATGACATCACCGTTACATAAAGAAAGAAAGAGAATGGGAGACAGGATATCAATCTTTTGAAAGAACCACTTTGTATTAATACATGCAGAAAGCTCATTTTGCTCATTGTATTGACGTACTTATCCCCTTAATTTCAAAATGATGCTAATACCTTCTCATTTTCAGTTATGCGTGATGTCGTATTTATAAAGGCTTCACAAGCCTGAAGTGTTCACGTTGTCTCCGAAGTGATTGTGGCCTCGGCTAATTCTTACTCCTTTCATTGTCCAAGTTCAAACTGCTCCAGTGGTGCTCCTCATGACATCAGTGTTGACGTGACGTCACTCTTTCCGCCTTCCAATTGAATATGAATGCGTCTTAGTGTTATACCACGACCGTGCTAGTCATACACTGTTGTTTTGTTATAAGTCTTGTTCCAGCTGTAAGAAGGAAATAGTGAAGTCAACAAATAAAGAAAGTAATTAACGTTTCTGATTGCTGTCCATTATTTGTAATTTGGAATCTATATGTACCTGAGATTTAAACTATTTTACGTTAGTGTAAATACCATCGATATTGAATTATATAAAACCGAACTTCGGAATGTACCCACTGTAACCTCGTAAACGTTTTAAACGTTGACTGCAGTCTATTAAATTTGCACTCTCATCTGTATTGCTAACAAGGTGTGGTGGCTGTAAAGGAACTGGAAATCGTAAGTTGCTGTGTAAATACACTGGATATGGGAATCATTGTACACATGAAGAGTGATCTGCAGTCGACTAAACAAGGGCCACGCGTATCATCAGGGAACTACCCGCCAATGGACACAGGAATATGGACTCTACAACCGATGTCCTCAGGCCTGTTTATTGTCTTGAGCATAGCATAGCACAGTACATCACATCTTGTCTGGTGCATACCGAGCAAGGTGGCGCAGTGGTTAGACACTGGACTCCGATTTGGGAGGACGACGGTTCAATCCCGCGTCTGGCCATCCTGATTTAGGTTTTCCGTGACTTCCCTAAATTGCTCCAGGCAAATGCCGGGATGATTCCTTTGAAAGGGCACGGCCGACTTCCTTCCCCATTCTTCCCTAATCCGATGAGACCGACGACCTCGCTGTCTGGTCTCCTTCCCCAACCAACCCAACCCCTTGTCTAGTGCATAGAACATCGCCATCGGATTCACCGGTCTGTTCAATGAATCTAGCTACACGATTGGTTCAGAAAATCGTCGCAGAAGATTTGTGGCTGTAATAAACTCCACGTCAGTATACCTGCCATAAATCGGGGACACCAGGTCTGAGTGAGACAATTATCTTCCCGTATTCATTTCGAGCATCGCGACACCCCGAAGACATGTTTCGGCCGTCCTTTTTTTCAACTTTTGCGCATGTGTCCAGTCCATTATACAAGATGAGTATTTTGAACGCGTTGTGTCCGATGGTGCTTTACAGTAATGGATCCGTTTATTACCCCATTTTTTTGTATCTGTGTTGAACAGAAAGTCGCCATCGTACTTGGTTGAAAAAACGTGTTGCATTCACCCACTCTTTGCAAGGGAGGGGACGAACATTGTAGCGGACGATTAAAGGGCTTTAGAGGTGGTACGAGTATACATAGGAAAGTGGATTTAATTTACATCCATAGTCACATGAAACGTAAAATTTGGTCGTAAGCAGTGGCTGCTCTGTTAAGACGACATACATAGATCTTTTGAGTAATTACAGACACAATTTCACATTACAAATGATAAGTCATCGGTTGACATTATACTATGGATCATTCACTGTCAGTATTTCCACGCATAAGAGCCCAATTAGATAAAATGCGCCACCCTACGTTTCTTCATCTTCTGTAGCCGTCTCTCACTTTCGCTGGTAGTGTCGGCTGATTTACTTTCACCTTCGCATGCGGAATCAGTATTGCTCCCATCGCTGACGTTCACTGTTAGAGTCCGTACCACGTCTCACATTTATGATATTCTCCAGCGCTTGGTACAGTAAATGTCCGCTTGAAATGTACTGCTGTTCAGTTATATGCACGTGCTCACAGCATTTCTTTCAGTATGCTTTTGTTATGGAAGCAATTTGTTAATCTAAATGTTAATAAAGTGTCCAATAACGTTCAGAGACGCTGTTCTTGACACTTTCCCTTGTCGGGTCTAGTATAGAAACCTGTGTGATATGGAGAGAGTCATAACAATATGACCATGTTCGGTAAAAATAGTTTTACAAGTGCCCTGGCCTTGTTCATTTTGATCAATGAATATAACTGGCGTCTTGTGAAAAGAAATTCCCTTTTATGTTAACCGGGACATAATTTCTCTCATGCAGTTTGATACTGGAGCACGAATCTGTTGCTTATTGTGGTAAGGGGCATTATCTATGACGACGACAGTATGTTGTAGTAGATTAGCTGTTAATCTGCCCATAGCCGCCTTTTATAGTGTCGTTACAATAATCCCTCATTTTCTGAACTTAAACATTACGTAGGGGTTTGATACAAAACCGTCCTACCCAACAGTGTGGACGACGACGATTCTGCTTCCGCATTCTTTCGAAACACGTTCCAAAAGATCCTGTAGTGAATTGTCACACAGCATCGTATGGATGGAGTGACAAGTGTGAAAATACGTATCGTCCATGTAGACAAGTGGACGACACTGTCTATACTCCCGGATACTTTCTAAGTAAGCACTTCGTTTTGCACGAATACTATGTTCCCACAGTACCTGAATATTAGGATGCTGAGCATTTTGAGAACTGTGTGTATCAGTATATTTAGAAATTTATTAAACTCTGCAATTTTTTGTGGATTTTCTTCAAAGTGCATCTTCTTTTATCTGTAACGTAGAAATTATTCACCATGCGACAATGATTTGTTCACTAAAATTGTCTAAACTGCCATTCCAAAATCTTCTGGGCCTTCCCTTACGACTTGTTGAAAATGTCACCTGCCTGGGACTCTTTCCAAACGAAAGTAGACCATACACCAATTGCTTCAGACACTCGTTTCAGTATGGATTTTACTTTCAGTGGAGCACCGAGCACAGCTTATTTCTTTATAAAATTGTAGATATTCGAAACCACTTCGCAGGTTTCCTAGGAAGAGCCTTGCCCTTCAACGTGCTTTACACTGGTGCCATCAAGTTTGAATTTGCTCTCCCAGAGTATGAGGGTTGTCCAAGAAGTAATGCATCGCATTTTGTTCTTCAACAATTCTCTATTGAACGCTATAAGAATTACACGAAAGAATGGTTTTATCTACACACCCCATTTTTCCAAGTAATCTCCACTCTGTTCTGTGACCTTCCTCCAGTGCGAAACATGAGCGTGTATGCTCTGTCGGTACCCATCTTCGCCTGGTGGCGGAGCCAGTGCTTCACTGTGTGTGTGTGTGTGTGTGTGTGTGTGTGTGTGTGTGTGTGTAAGTCGGAGGGGGCTAGGATCAGGGCTGTCAGGTATGACAGCAGTGGATTGTCTCCCCGACCGCTGCAAATTATGGAGCTCCGCCGAACCGCCTTCTGATAACCTCACCCTCCGTGCCCAACGACTTACTGTACTTCTGTCGCCGGCAGATGCTTCATAGACTTTGCACAAGTGCTTGTGAATATTCCCCACAGTTTCTTTCTGTGCCGTGAGAAATTCAATGACGGCACGTTGCTTGTAACGTACATCGACAGACGCCATTTTGAAACTGTGCTGCGGCTACGCTATCTATCGGAAGTGACGGAAACTTGGCGCGCTCACTCAGAAGGCTTCAAATAATACATACGTAACGTTTCGCATTCGTAGAATTGTTTTCGGCTGAGAAAAAAAATTCGGTGCATTACTTTCTGGGCAGCCCTCTTATTTAGTAGCTGAGCGCTCTGCCTGAAGCGAGACCAACACGTTCGACGCGGCCAATCAACTGAACGCGGCCTACTGCACGTCTTGTCTACGGGGTTTAGGTCTGTTTGCATGAACTGTACTAGAGATGGGCAAACTCGTTCATCCTTGGGAACTAGTTCACTGGTGATCGCTCTTTTTTGGGAACCGTGCATTTTTGTCGTTGTCCGTTCATTTGTGCTTGGTATAGGGTTCTTATGCAAAATTGAAAATTAGTAGCGTAGGTGACTGAAGATGGAAGGCTCCAAGAGCGGACACTTGCCTTCCGCCTGCAGTACAGAGTTTTTATTCATAACAGAATTCTCACTCACTTTTAATTTTCGTGAGTCTGCAAAACCTCTCGTTTAGTCAACTGTAGCGATATGTGGGTGATCGCAGTGAAACTATATGGTGGATTAGCTAATGGCCGGACGGAGTGGCCGAGCGGTTCTAAGTTTGGAACTGCGAGACTGCTACGGTCGCAGGTTCGAATCCTGCGTTGGGTATGGATGTGTGTGATGTCCTTAAGTTAGTTGGGTTTACGTAGTTCTAAGCTCTAGGGGACTGATGACCTTAGAAGTTAAGTCCCATAGTGCTCAGAGCTATTTGAATCATTTGATTAGCTAATGCAAACAACGACGTCGAAACAATTGGTGGGCGACAATGAGCCGTCTAGTACTCGGGGCCGATTTTTCGTGCGCCACCCTGTGCCACTGAAATAGTATTGTAAAAGTTATCATATTCTCTTTACAAAATGTGACACCAGACACTCGATTATGGAGCGCGGGCTTCATTCGGTTGTAAGTCGGTCTACCTTCCATCACAATGAACATAACCTTTTACCTTGGATAAAAAAAGACGGAAAATGGCCACTAGTGTGTGCCGTGCCGACTTCCTTTGCATGTGTAATAACGAAAAAAATCTTGCCTTTTTACAAGTATTTCTTCTGCTGTTTATCGAAATAGTGAAGTAAGCTGATATGCCGTTTTGTTATTTGAAAAAGATAGTATTACATACCATGTAATTTACGTAATTATAAAATACATTTTAATTACCGGTCGTGGACGCCGAATAGAATACGAAAAGAACCAGAAGCCCAGTGTTCAAAAAAGGTTTGAAACAGATGTAGAATGGGCGTGCTCAGCGAGCGAAACGAACAACTCGTTATTGAACTAACTATGAGCAGTCGGCAGTGGAACTGCGACGAGTGGCCACGCGAAGGACGAGTCGTGCCGACCGGGACCGAGCATGGAACGAGACCGGCCGACGGAACGAGATCGACCGTTTCCCCTTCCCGGGAACGGGAAGTAGAAAGCCGCGACCGAGAGAGACGGGAACGGGACCGCGGCTGAACGAGACCGGCCGTTTCCCGTTCCCGGGAACTAGAAGTAGAAAGCCGCGACCGAAGTGAACTATGAAAGACCGTTCCTTAGAAGTCGTTCCTCTTTCGTTCCGTTCATCTTGGTAAACAAGTACAGTGGAGACTAAGGGAAACGCGTCGCAGTGTCAATCCTTTCAGGTCAGTTGTGCATGTGCGATGGTAAGTTAAGTATTATCCGCAATTTAGTTATATTTTTGAAACTTCCTGGCAGTTTAAAACTGTGTGCCGGACCGAGACTCGAACTTGGGACCTTTGCCTTTCGCGGGCAAGTGCTCTACCATCTGAGCTACCCAAGCACGACTCACGCCCCGTTCTCACAGCTTTACTTCTGCCAGTACCTCGTCTCCTACCTTCCAAACTTATATTTTTGCTCATTGTAGTAGTACTGCCATTTTACGTTTATGACGCATACTTTGCTTGTTGTTATAACTTTGCAATTTTCAAGCTGCTAGGTTAGTTTCGTTATCTCTGCTATGCTGTTAATCATGGCTGCTCCGCTGTCTATTTGCACCAAAGAAGAGCAACGTTCAGTGATCCGTTTTTTGTGGTCGGAAGGCGTATCAGGGGCCGAAATTCATCGAAGACTTTCGGTACAGTACGGGAACAATGTTTTGCTACAACGGAGTGTCTACGAATGCATTGAAAAATTCCGAAATGGTCGCACAAGTGTTACGCACGATGGAGCCGGACGACCGTTTACCGCCACAAATGAAGAAACCATTGAGCGTTCACGTGAAATGATTCTCTTAGACGATTAACTATTGACGAAGTGGCACATCATCTGCAAATTAGTCACGGTTCTGCCTACGAAATCATCTACAACAGACATGGGTTTCATAAAGTTTTTGTAAGATGAGTCCCAAAACAACTCACACAATGCATAAACAAACGCGTTTGGACATCAGCAAAAAAATTTGGATCGCTACGGTAACGAGGGGGACAACTACGTAGAGAGGATCATTACTGGTGGCGAAACATGGATCCATCATTACGAGCCGGAGAGTAAACGGCAGAGTATGGAATGGAAATATCCAAATTCCCCGTGCAAGAAAAAGTTGAAGACCCAACTGTCCGCAGGAAAACTGATGCTTACGGTTTTTTGGGACGCACAAGGTCAAGTACTGGAACATTATGGGGAAAGGGGCACAACAATAAACAGTGTACGTTACAGTGAGATGCTTACTGCCAGGCTAAAGCCTGCAATTCGAAGCAAACGCCGAGGATTGCTGCCAAAAGGTGTTGTGTGTTGTTGCACGACAATGCCCATCCGCATACTGCTGCCCACACTGCCGAAATGCTCCAGAAACACAAATTTGAAGTACTGGATCACCCTCCATATAGTCCCGATCTTGCCCCCTTCTGAATATCACTTGTTTGATCCACTCAAACAGGCATTAAGGGGCCGTCGATTTGCCCCGGACGAAGCAGTGAAAGAAGCTGTGCATTCCTGGCTCGCAGCTCAACCGAGAACCTTCCTGTATGAGGGCATCAAGAAGCTTGTACAACGATGGACAAAGTGCGTTGAAACGCAAGGAGACTGTCGAAAAATGATGTTCTTGTAAGTTTCCTATTTCATTACAATAAAATTTTATAACTACTTTGCGGATAATAATTGACTTACCCTCGTACTACCAACCGCAATAGGCTATTTTCCTATAATATTTAAGTAGCGTTTATGGTCAATATCCTCGCAAAATGTTATTTTTATGTAACTGAAACTTAAAAATCATTCAATATCAAAATCTTGTCACGTGATCGCTCTGTTTTTGGATTGGCTGATGCTCTGGTGACGTCACAGGCCAGGAGTAAGACGAAGCTATACTTGTGTTACAGGAGTGTTAGCCAAAGTTACGAGGTTTTTACGTACTTTTGTTGTTAGCAGTTCAGCTATTTAGTGATGGAAAACGCAATTACAAGTTTTAAGTAACAATAGAAAGGAATTTTGTGAATGCTGGTAGTGGAACCCTTGTTGATGCGTTTGTGCTCCTTCCATTTAGAGCGGCGATATGTGCAACGACGGACATTCTTTTCCTGTCTCGCTGCAACATCATTAAACGCGTTCAAAACTGAGGAATTAGAGACTTTTGCAGATGGGTTCGTAAATTATAACTAGATTGTAGACTATCAGTCATGAGCTACGACCCAAAGCACAACAAAATTATTCTTGGCAAAACTTAATGCTGATTTCCTGTGTAGAAGGCACTCAGCTGAGATGCTACAGTTGCCACGCACACCGTAGCGCAACGGATAGCGCATTCGACTGCTATGAAAAAGGTCACATGTTCGAATCCTGGAAGGGTCATATATTTGTAAAAGTTTTACAGGAATTAACAAAATAGCGTTAGCAAGAACTAATTGTATCAGTTGTTCCGATTGTGGGATGTATTATACATAGCTTCACATTAGTCGTAGTCTGAGAAACGGACAACAGAGAATTAATGCACTTACTTCGCTAGGAAACAATTCACTTTTTTGGAAAGCTTTGCTAGTAGTGAAGATATCATCATTCTTCCACAGTACAACGAGGTATAGGACTATGAGACTATATGGAGAGATATAAAACGTGTACAACATGCAAGTGACACAAGTGCAATGGCTCCCCCCAGGGGGTCCACAACTCTTTTGTGGACACGTGCGTAGCGAGCACGGGACCCCGAGCTAATGTGGCCCTCCTTCCTTTCCGGGCTGCATACCTTCCCTTTCCGCATCCTTCCCCGTTCCCCATCTTCGCCCCCCCCCCCCCCTTACATCTGGCTCTTTCCTTCCCTTTCTCCCCCTGTGGGAGTATGGTTTGTGCCTACGTCCGGAGACGGACGCTCGAAACTGTTCCAAATTCCTTGCTTTCTACACTTGCAAGTATTCGTCCTTCCTCTGTCCTTCTCTTTTCCTTCCCTCTTCTCTTTGCCCTTTTCTCCGCTGCGGCGTTTGAGACTTCTTTTCTTTCCTTTCCCTTTCCCTTTCTCTTTTTTCCTCCCTGTGCGTGTCTGAAGGCCGACCCACGCACTTCCATGCGTAGCCGGTGACGGGGTAACGCGTAATTCCCCGCCCCGGGTAGACAAGTAGGACACGTACGTACCCCCTGGTAACGGCCAGGCCCAGGGATGGGTGATTACCCGAGCTGATACCTTCCGAAAGTGCCGATTGGTCCCTCCGTCCGTTTGTCGGGAGGTGTGACCTGAGGTGTGAACAATCACCTAAGGCGGGAGTGCCCTCAGTGAGGGCCCCCACAAGGGAGGAGCGCGCCATCGGAGACGCCGGTAATCATTGGGGATTCTTCCGCAATGGTTTCCTCACCTTCCACTATGTCTGCTCACAAACGTAAGTTCACTGAGTCTCAGCCGCAGACAGTTCTTCCATCGTTGCCACAGTTCCTTGTTGTTTCTCGGTCTGACGAAGGTCACGACTTCTCCACGGTCAACCCTTTCATTATTCAGAAAGGTGTCGACGCAATTGCAGGTCCTGTAAAGTCTTGTTCCAGATTACGGAATGGCACCCTGTTGTTAGAAACAAACAGTGCCCTCCAGGCACAAAAATTGGTACGTACTTCTCTGCTCCACACATTCCCTGTCCGGGTGGAACCGCACCGTACCTTAAATTCCTCGCGTGGAGTCGTTTATACACGCTCCCTCGATGGATTGTCTGACGAAGAAATTCAGCACTACCTGTCTGACCAGGGCGTAACGGCTGTTCATAGAGTTATGAAAAGGGTTGACACGAACATCATTCCAACCCGCACTGTCTTCTTGACATATGACAAAGTTCAACTCCCATCGAAAATCAAAGCAGGCTATGAGATAATTTCCGTTCGCCCTTAAGTCCCAAACCCTACGCGTTGCTATCGATGTCAGCGGTTCAATCACACCAGCCAGTCCTGTTCCAATCCGGCCAAATGTGTTACGTGTGGCAAGGATGCACATGAGGGTGCTTGTCCACCTCCATCCCCTCGCTGCATCAACTGTATGGGTGACCACGCTGCTTCCTCTCGAGATTGCCCCGTTTTTAAGGACGAAAAGCTCATCCAGAAAATAAGAGTGAAGGAAAAGGTGTCGACCTTTGCTGCTCGAAAATTATTCGCCAGTCGACAGCCCACCGTGCCTCAGACAGGAAAATACAGCACTGTCCTTGCTTCTCCTCGGCCAACAAAGGAGGCGGCCACGCAGACTTGCGACCTCACCTTTAGTGCCACGGTCGTCAGATCGGCCAGCACAAAGATCGCCCGTTCAACCTCACCACTTTCGCCTGCCCACTCTATGGCTCACTCTTCGTCGGGTTCTGCTAAATCTCGAGCCCAAAAGTCAGACGCCAAGTCTTCGAAAAAATAGCATACTCGTGAAGAGTTTTTACGTACCGCAACTTCACAACCATCGGTTCCTCCTTCATCTAAACATCATATTTCCAAGAAGGCTACAAAGAAACCCAGTTCCTCTCCTTCTCCGCCAAGGCGTGTCCCATCTACAGCACCACCTGGCGGAAATCGCCCTCGGCCGTCTTCTGTGTCGCCGAGGAGCACTGCTGGTGGCCGGTCAACCGGCCGATCGCTGGTGGCAGGTGCTGCTCCTGACCAACCTATGGATCAGGATCTTCTGCCTTCGGCTGAATGCCATTCCATGCTGTCGGTCGCAAGCTCTGAGCAGTCGGTGAGTTGACAGCACCCTTGGTCACATTCCTCCATTTTCTGTTCACCCTATGTCCATTATCCACTGGAATATCCGCGGCATTCGAGCCAATCGGGATGAATTGTCGATCCTCTTACGATCCTACTCGCCGGTCATCTTCTGTCTTCAGGAAACAAAGCTGCGTCCCCATGACCACTTCGTTCTCCCTCATTTTCAGTCCGTCCGATATGACCTTTCCTCTGTTGAAGGCACTCCAGCCCATGGAGGACTCATGATTCTTCTGCATGATACTCTCCATTATCACCCAATCCCCTTAAACACTTCCTGCCAAGCTGTTGCCATCCGTCTTTCCCTTTCTGGATATACCTTTTCTCTTTGTACTGTATTTATTCCATCGTCCACACCAATGGCACGAGCTGATCTCCTTCATCTTCTTGGTCAGCTTCCACCCCCCCTATTTGCTGGTTGGGGACTTCAATGCCCACCACCCGCTTTGGGGATCTCCACATCCCTTGTCCACGTGGCTCACTATTGCTAGACGTCTTCCACCAAGCGGATCTAGTTTGCCTCAACACTGGGGACCCCACATTTTTGTCTGCCTCCACGACAAATTTATCTCATTTGGACCTTGCGGTCGGTACTGTTCTGCTAGCTCGGCGCTTCGAATGGTTCGCCCTTGATGATACACACTCGAGTGACCACTTTCCATGTGTCCTTAGACTGCAGCCTCAACTGCCATATATGCGCTCGCGACGCTGGAAGTTTGCCCAATCCGATTGGACACTTTTTTCGTCTCTAGCGACATTCGATGACCGTCGCTTTCCCAGCGTCGACGATGAGGTCACACATATTACCGACGTTATTCTTACAGCTGCGGAACGTTCAATACCACGCACCTCCGAATTGTCCCGGCGCCCCCCAGTTCCTTGGTGGAACGAGGCATGCCGTGACGCAATACGTGAGCGGCGACGTGCTCTTCGCATTTTCCGTCACCATCCTACTTTGGCCAACTGTATCCGCTATAAGCAGCTCCGTGCGCGATGCCGTCGCGTCATCCGCGATAGCAAGAAGGCAAGCTGGAAATTCTTTATTAGCTCATTCAACACCTTCACTCCCTCCTCGGAAGTTTGGAGTCGGCTTCGACGGTTCTCAGGCGCGCCTAGTTTCTCCCCGGTCTCTGGGCTCACTGTCGCGCATGATACCTTAGTGGACCCCGTCGCAATTTCTAACTCATTGGGTCAGCACTTTGCTGAGATTTCGAGCTCTTCAAATTACCCGCCGGCGTTTCTCCCGAAGAAACGTGCAGCGGAAGTGCGACATCTTGCTTTCTCCTCTCAAAATCGCGAAAGCTACAATACCGTTTTCTCCATGCGGGAACTCCAGCATGCCCTCTCTTCTTCTCGCTCCTCCGCCCCAGGACCGGATGGTATCCATGTCCAAATGTTGCTGCATTTATCAACCCATAGTCTGCGTTACCTCCTTCGCCCTTATAATCGAATTTGGACCGACAGTACTTTTCCCAGACGATGGCGGGAAGCTATCGTCGTTCCCATTCCGAAACCTGGAAAGGACAAACATCTCCCCTCTAGCTATCGCCCCATTTCTCTCACGAGTAGTGTCTGTAAGGTTTTGGAGCGTATGGTGAATTACCGTTTAGCTTGGTGGCTGGAATCCCGCAGTCTTTTAACACCTGCCCAATGCGGATTCCGAAAGCATCGTTCTGCAGTTGACCATCTTGTTGCTCTCTCCACTTATATCATAAACAATTTTCTCCGGAAACGCCAAACGGTAGCAATATTTTTTGATCTGGAGAGAGCATACGATACCTGTTGGAGGACAGGCATCCTCCGCACACTGTTCTCTTGGGGCTTTCGAGGCCGGCTGCCCCTTTTTCTTCGCGAATTTATGGCAGAGCGCACATTTAAGGTGCGGGTGAACACTACTCTCTCCCGTACTTTCTCCCAAGAAAACGGGGTACCCCAGGGCTCCGTGCTGAGTGTTGTACTGTTTGCCATCGCCATAAATCCAATTATGGATTGTCTCCTTCCTGATGTCTCGGGCTCCCTCCTTGTGGACGATTTTGCGATCTACTACAGCTCTCAACGGACCAGCCTTCTTGAACGACGTCTTCAAGGATGTCTCGATCGCCTCCACTCTTGGAGCATCGAAACCGGCTTCCGTTTCTCTCCCAGTAAGACTGTTTGTGTTAATTTTTGGCGACGTAAGGGGTTTCTTCCTCCCTCCTTACATCTAGGTCCTGTCAACCTTCCGTTTTCAGACGTCGCTAAATTCTTGGGTCTTATGTTCGACAGAAAACTGTGCTGGTCCTCCCACGTTTCCTATCTTTCGGCTCGCTGTCTGCGATCCCTTAACACCCTCCGTGTCCTGAATGGTACCTCCTGGGGAGCGGATCGAGTGGTCCTTCTCCGCCTCTATCGCGCCTTAGTGCGCTCGAAATTGGATTATGGAAGCATAGTCTACTCCTCTGCTCGGCCGTCTATTCTTCGGCGTCTCGACTCTATCCACCACCGTGGATTACGTTTAGTGTCTGGAGCTTTTTACACTAGCCCTGTGGAAAGCCTTTATGCTGAGACTGCTGAACCTCCGCTCTCCAATCGGCGAGCTGTCCTTCTGAGTCGTTATGCTAGCCATCTGTCTTCCATGCCTGCTAATCCAGCCCATGACCTTTTTTTCGACGCCTCCTATGGTGTAGGGTATGCAGGCCGCTCCTCCTCCCTACTACCCCCGGGAGTCCGCTTCCGTCAACTGCTCCATTCTCTTTCCTTCCGCTTTCCTAAAACCTTCTTGACAACTTGGGGTACAGCACCGCCTTGGCTCCGCCCCCGGATCTGCCTGCTCCGTGACCTTTGTCGATTTCCCAAGGATGGTACCCCTACACTTGTTTATCGTCGGGCATTTGCTGCTCTATGTGCACAAATGACGGACGCCACATTTATTTACACCGACGGCTCGAAAACATCGTTAGGTGTAGGGAGTGCGTATATTGTTGGCGACACCCCAAATCACTTTCGGCTTCCCGACCAGTGTTCGGTTTATACTGCGGAGCTTTACGCTGTTCTCCAGGCTGTCCACTACATCCGCCGCCATCAGCGGATACAGTACGTCATCTGCTCAGATTCTCTCAGCTCTCTCCTCAGTCTCCAAGCTCTTTATCCTGTGCACCCTCTGGTCCACCGGATTCAGGACTGTCTGCGCTTGCTCCACCTGGGGAGCGTCTCGGTGGCGTTCCTCTGGCTCCTGGGACACGTTGGTATCTGTGGAAATGAGGCGGCCGATATTGCAGCCAAGGCTGTAGTCTCTCTTCTTCGGCCAGCTATTCCATCGATTCCTTTCGGCGATCTACGGAGCGTTTTATGTCGTCGTGTTGTTCATTTATGGCACGCGCATTGGTCAACACTTCCCCACAATAAATTGCGGGAAGTGAAAGCTCTTCCTTGCGCTTGGACCTCTTCCTCCCGAACGCGTCGTCGGGAGGAGGTAATTTTAACTAGACTCCGGATAGGGCACTGTCTTTTTAGCCATCGACATCTTTTAAGCGGCGATCCTCCCCCACTCTGTCCCCACTGCTCTCAGCTGTGGACGGTAAGACACCTTTTAATTGAGTGCCCCTATTTTAATCCGTTACGCTCCCGTCTACAGCTATCGCCTGATATATCGTCGATTTTAGCAGATGACACGCGCTCAGCCGACCGCGTTCTCCAGTTTATTAGTGCCAGTGAAATGACGTCCTCAGAGACCAAAAACAGGAAAAGTCAACGTAATATTGGTAAACTGCAGGAGTATCCAGGGCAAGGTTCCTGAATTAGTATCTCTTATTGAAGGAAATAGTGCGCATATAGTATTAGGAACGGAAAGTTGGTTAAAACCGGAAGTGAACAGTAATGAAATCCTAGACACAGAATGGAATATATACCGCAAGGATAGGATAAACGCCAATGGTGGAGGAGTATTTATAGCAGTAAAGAATTCAATAATATCCAGTGAAGTTATTAGCGAATGCGAATGTGAAATAATCTGGGTTAAGTTAAGTATCAAAGGTGGGTCAGATATGATAGTCGGATGCTTCTATAGACCACCTGCATCAGCAACCGTAGTAGTTGAGCGCCTCAGAGAGAACCCGCAGAACGTCGTGAAGAAGTTTCGTGATCATACTATTGTAATAGGGGGAGACTTCAATCTACCAGGTATAGAATGGGATAGTCACACAATCAGAACTGGAGCCAGGGACAGAGACTCTTGTGACATTATCCTGACTGCCTTGTCCGAGAATTACTTCGAGCAGATAGTTAGAGAACCAACTCGTGAAGCTAACGTTTTAGACCTCATAGCAACAAATAGACCGGAACTTTTCGACTCCGTGAATGTAGAAGAGGGTATCAGTGATCATAAGTCAGTGGTTGCATCAATGACTACAAGTGTAATAAGAAATGCCAAGAAAGGAAGGAAAATATATTTGCTTAACAAGAGTGATAGGGCACAAATCGCAGAATAACTGAGTGACCACCTTCAAACGTTCATTTCTGAGGAAGAGGATGTGGAACAAAAATGGAAAAAATTCAGAAACATCGTCCAGTACGCCTTAGATAAGTTCGTACCGACTAAGGTCCAAAGCGAGGGGAAAGATCCACCGTGGTATAACAATCATGTACGAAAGGTACTACGGAAACAAAGAAAGCTTCATCATAGGTTTAAGAGTAGTCGAATCATAGCTGATAAGGAAAAGCTGAACGAAGCGAAAAAGAGCGTAAAGAGAGCAATGAGAGAAGCATTCAACGAATTCGAACATAAAACATTGGCAAACAATCTAAACAAGAACCCTAAAAAGTTTTGGTCATATGTAAAATCGGTAAGCGGATCTAAATCCCCTATTCAGTCACTCGTTGACCACGATGGCACCGAAACAGAGGACGACCGAAGAAAGGCAGAAATACTGAATTCAGTGTTCCGAAACTGTTTCACTGCGGAAAATCGTAACACGGTCCCTGACTTCAGCCGTCGCACGGACGCCAAAATGGAAAATATTGAAATAAACGATATCGGAATTGAAAAACAACTGCTATCACTTTGTAGCGGAAAAGCATCCGGACCAGACGAGATACCCTTAAGATTCTACAGTGATTATGCTAAAGAACTTGCCCCCTTTCTATCAGCAATTTATCGTAGATCGCTGGAAGAACGTAAAGTACCTAGCGACTGGAAGAAAGCGCAGGTCGTTCCCATTTTCAAGAAGGGTCATAAATCAGATGCGAATAATTATAGGCCTATTTCGCTTACGTCAATCTGTTGTAGAATAATGGAACATGTTTTGTGTTCTCGTATTATGACGTTCTTAGATAATACAAATCTCCTTCATCATAACCAACATGGATTCCGCAAACAGAGATCATGTGAAACTCAGCTCGCCCTATTTGCCCAAGAAATTCACAGTGCCGTAGACACTGGCGAGCAGATTGATGCCGTAATCCTGGACTTCAGGAAGGCATTTGATACGGTTCCGCACTTACGTTTAGTGAAAAAAATACGAGCTTACGGAATATCGGACCAGGTTTGTGATTGGATTCAGGATTTCCTAGAAGAAAGAACACAACATGTCATTCTTAACGGTTCAAAATCTGGAGATGTAGAGGTAATTTCGGGAGTACCGCAGGGAAGCGTGATAGGACCTTTATTGTTTACAATATACATAAATGACTTAGTTGACAACATCGGTAGCTCCGTGAGGCTATTTGCAGATGACACGGTTGTCTACAAGAAAGTAGCAACATCAGAAGACTCGTACGTACTCCAGGAGGACCTGCAGAGGATTAATGCATGGTGCGACAGCTGGCAGCTTTCCCTAAACGTAGATAAATGTAATATAATGCGCATACATAGGGGCAGAAATCCATTCCAGTACGATTATGCCATAGGTGGTAAATCATTGGAAGCGGTAACGACCGTAAAATACTTAGGAGTTACTATCCGGAGCGATCTGAAGTGGAATGATCACATAAAACAAATAGTGGGAAAAGCAGGCGCCAGGTTGAGATTCATAGGAAGAATTCTAAGAAAATGTGACTCATCGACGAAAGAAGTAGCTTACAAAACGCTTGTTCGTCCGATTCTTGAGTATTGCTCATCAGTATGGGACCCTTACCAGGTTGGATTAATAGAAGAGATAGACATGATCCAGCGAAAAGCAGCGCGATTCGTCATGGGGACATTTAGTCAGCGCGAGAGCGTTACGGAGATGCTGAACAAGCTCCAGTGGCGGACACTTCAAGAAAGGCGTTACGCAATACGGAGAGGTTTATTATCGAAATTACGAGAGAGCACATTCCGGGAAGAGATGGGCAACATATTACTACCGCCCACATATATCTCGCGTAATGATCACAACGAAAAGATCCGAGAAATTAGAGCAAATACGGAGACTTACAAGCAGTCGTTCTTCCCACGCACAATTCGTGAATGGAACAGGGAAGGGGGGATCAGATAGTGGTACAATAAGTACCCTCCGCCACACACCGTAAGGTGGCTCGCGGAGTATAGATGTAGATGTAGATGTAGACGTCAGTCATTTGAAGTTTTTTTTTTTTTTTTTTTTTTTTGGGACCACACTACCCCTTTCTGTAGTGGATTTTTAAGCCTTCCTTCTGCTTTTAGTTTCTCCAATTTTATGACTTTGTTCCCATTGCTGCTGGTTTTCAATTTCTGTTTTTTACTGTTTCCTAAGTCACGGGCTGGGCGCTAATGACCATAGCAGTTTTGCGCCCTAAAACCAAAACAAAAAAAAAAGTGCAATGGCTGTGATGTTCGTGAGAGTAAACTAATGTCCGCGTCTGAAGCAGACTTACTTCATCTTTACGTAAGATGATGAAACTGCAAAAGTCTGAACATTAAGGATCCTAGCTAGACAGCATAAGATTAAAAAAAAATGTTTCTAATGAAGTAAAAAGTGTGTGGTGACATTATCTAGTAAATATCTTTTTGAACGTGACGTGTGTCAACAGCTATAGCAAATGTAAGCGCATGTAAACAGCAAGGAAAACACAATCATATTCTGTTTCTGATCGGTGTGGTAAAGTTTTGTAATTGTGATTTGGTTTTCATATGAGAAGACTGTCGAGTCGTTCTACAAATAAGTTAAAATGTTCTTTCGGGTTAGATTCGAACCAGCGGTATATGGACCTCGTCTTATAAAATTGGAAGGTTTCCGTTCTGACAACTGAGATACCGAGTAATTGAGGTGTATTTAGGTAAAACGGCAATTTTCACGAGGAGTTTAAGTTCGTCGAATGACGCTATCCTTCGTTTCAACAGTGGGAGAGCATATCTCGGAGATAAGTTAATGTTAACTTCACAGTGCAAGACATTCTTAATTAAGTTAGTGAAATTGTGCGTCGACGTGGTGGCAATTTGTCAGTACAGTGCAACCACATTTTACGCATCATCTTATTCTCTGGAACACTCAAATACAACTTTTCAGGAGTTTTTTTTGTAGATGTGTGTGTACAGAATGGTACTACGCACTATTTGTAACCCATTTCCCGAAACTGAAATTAGCATTACGACATGGGGAGCAGCGCCGGCCGTGGTGGCCGAGCTGTTCTAGGCGCTTCAGTCGGGACCGCGCGACTGTAGTGCTCAGAGCCAATTTTTTTTTTTTTTTTTGTTGGGGGGGGGGGGCAACTAGCTAGCCACTGACGTCAGATGCATCACGTGACTCGTTTTAGCGAGCGTTCAAAATATTTGAATTTCATTTCCGTTTTTATGAAAGAATAATGAGATCCAAGAGAGAAAAAAATGCATGTTAGGAGCATAAAATGACATAATCATTTAAGACAATTTCTGGAGAACAAATGCCCTAACTCGTGATAAGCCAACCGAAGGGATGTGACACATGCGTGCAATAATCTTGTGGTCGACCTATACTTACTGTTGACAGTAGTAATGCCTTTACTCTTCGCCCCAAACGTGCATTCAGTACTAAGTCAGTGTTGTAACGGGTTTGCTTTACCGGCAGTGTTTTGTTGTGCGTTATCTGTGATACGCAGCAATATGGCATAGGTTTACTGAGGGAGAGTTGGACGTTATGCACCCTTATGGATTCACTGAAGGCAGTGGAAGAACACCACAGTGACGCCATGCTGATCTCTTCCCAGAGTGGCTGCAATCACATAACAGAGCTTTGGCATCTGCAACTTTTGCAAATGGTTTTTATTGCTCTCGCACGACATTACTGAACAGGATCTATGTATCATTTGCAGGAAGAATGATTGTTGGGTCTCTGTATGTTTACTATCCTCCTCTAGTTTATTTTTTGTTAGTTAGGCATCCCCAGTTGTCAAGGGTCATAATACACACACACACACACACACACACACACACACACAGTGAACGTGTGGGTGAGAACAGCCAACGAATGGCTAGAGGGAGCGTGTGTGCTTTCTTCTGCTTAAATGAAGCAGTGTACACTGGTTTCCGAGAGACTCGTACGTTGTTGGAAGATTTACCACTTGCTCTTCGTGCAAGAGTGTGGTTCCAACGTGATGGAGCCCCAGCTCACATTGTTTGTGAACACATATGTCTTAAGTTCCCTGAAGGACAGATAGGAAGATATGATCCTGTTTCGTGACCAGCTGATTCAGCTGATCTAACACTTCTTGAATTGTTCTTGCAGGGACAAGTGAAAAGTCTTGTGCGCAAGACAGCTGTTGAGACTGGAGGGAATTTGCTGGCATATATTCTCCCTGGCTGTAATACTGTTCAAACAGCACTGGGTTTGACTTGAGAGAGTATAACAGATGTTCTTATGATAATGTCATGTCAGCATAGAAGCTGAGGGATGCCACTTCGAATAAATGTAAATTTAGCACCTTGTGAAATTTCATCCAATGATTCAGGGGTGCTGTGAGTAAGACTGGTGTGGAACAGTCTTCACTGAACAGCAGTTATCGACTCAGCTCGCTTTGTTCCTTCACAAGATGTGGAATGTAGTGGGTACAGTACCTCTTAATTTTGATTAGCTATCAATTAAATTGGTGACAGTGTTGTAGGAGGGTTGGTCAAAGACAATGTGGGGAGATCTTTCAATCCCTAATTTTATCCTAAGAATGCGATAATGCTCTGTGACTCCCACCCATACAGGGAAAAACGGGCAACCATAATCGTAAATTACTCACTATGATCTAAGTGCTAGAAATATGTAGATAACCTAACTGAATCGGTATGGGATGCTGTCTGGTATACTTTGCTGTATATGTTAGAGAATTAACCATGAATGGATGTACTACACAGTCATCCATCTACATTCACAATCTAGTATATGCTACATGCAAAGTAATGGAGAGGTGGTTTAGTGGTGATATAGGAATTGGGAAGCTTGCTGTTGTATCATTGGTCGATGTTGAAATTATGTAAAAACTAGTAAAATGGCTAAGACTCATTGTACCATCAACTGTGGTGCTTATTACAGTACATTGTCCCATATCGACGGTATTTTTTCCTTACAGTTCGTCCACTAGTACACTGTTGATTACTACATAATGATTGAATGATACCACTTGTTTGAGATGGAGAGAGTCTTGGTGGGAGCAACATCTTCTGGGGTTGGCCAGCACCAAAACAGTGATCATGTACATGGCTGCAATATAAGGAATCTGTGCTCTTGGTCTCTTCGAAATGGAACAACTAGATATCTGCTACCCTGTCACTGTGAAAGACGAGATTAAATCATGAGGTCATCACCTTCGGGCAGATGTTCGGGAATGGCTCCACAATGCCATTAACTCTTCCAGTTTCCATATGTTGCAATGTCTTCCACATTTTTGTCAATAAGAAAGACAGCCTCTGTCTTATTTCAGCCACCCTGTGTGTTGTCGGAGCAGCATAGTTATACCATGCGATGTGCAGTTTTCTATGAGAGCCAGTGGATAAAAATGTGTAAATGTCGGTTTAGTACCTTACACAGCCCTCAGGGTCGTGGTAGAAAATCAACAAGTCTGTTGGTGTACAAAGCTGCAGTCACACACTACTTGGATGTACTGCAGCAGCAAAACACAATGTATCAAACTGCTTATGAAAGAACAACACAGGGACCCTCATTTGCGATCGATAGTCTGTCGGATGTGGTCCTCTTACAGCATAGGTGACAAAACTTTACACTGGTCTGTACAAGCAACTTCGATCACTGTCCACCTCGAATGGAGCAATACCAGTATATTTGATAGGATCACCACGTATTCTTGATGTCAGCAAGCAGCAGTATTTGTTTTCGATTTGTCAGAAGAGAGGGACGCGGTGATATACACTACTGGCCATAAAAATTGCTACACCGAGAAGAAATGCAGATGATAAAAGGGTATTCATTGGACAAATATATTACACTAGAACTGACATGTGATCACATTTTCACGCAGTTTGGGTGCATATATCCTGAGAAATCAGTACCCAGAACAACCACCTGTGGCCGTAATAACGGCCTTGATACGCCTGGGCATTGAGTCAAACAGAGCTTGGATGGCGTGTACAGGTACAGCTGCCCATGCAGCTTCAACACGATACCACAGTTCATCAAGAGTAGTGACTGGCATATTGTGACGAGCCAGTTGCTCGGCCACCATTGACCAGACGTTTTCAATTGGTGAGAGATCTGGAGAATGTGCTGGCCAGGGCAGCAGTCGAACATTTTTCTGTATCCAGAAAGGCCCGTACAGGACCTGCAACATGCGGTCGTGCATTATCCTGCTGAAATGTAGGGTTTCGCAGGGTTGGAATGAAGGGTAGAGCCACGGGTCGTAACACATCTGAAATGTAACGTCCACTGTTCAAAGTGCCGTAAGTGCGGTCAAGAGGTGACCGAGATGTGTAACCAACGACACCTCATACCATCACGCAGGGTGATACGCCAGTATGGTGATGACGAATACACGCTTCCGATGTGCGTTCACCGCGATGTCGCCAAACACGGATGCGACCATCATGACGCTGTAAACAGAACCTGGATTCATCCGAAAAAATGACGTTTTGCCATTCGTGCACCCAGATTCGTAGTTGAGTATACCATCGCGGGCGCTCCTGTCTGTGATGCAGCGTCAAGGGTAACCGCAGCCGTGGTCTCCGAGCTGATAGTCCATGTTGCTGCAAATGTCCTCGAACTGTTCGTGCAGATGGTTGTTGTCTTGCAAACGTCCCCATTTGTTGACTCAGGGATCGAGACGTGGCTCCACGATCCGTTACAGCCATGCGGATAAGATGCCTGTCATCTCGACTGCCAGCGATACGAGGCCGTTGTGATCCAGCACGGCGTTCCGTATTACCATTCTGAACTGACCGATTCCATATTCGGCTAACAGTCATTAGATCTCTACCAACGTGAGCAGCAATGTCGCGATACGATAAACCGCAATCTCGATAGGCTACAATCCGACCCATATCAAAGTCGGAAACGTGATGGTACGCATTTCTCCTCCTTGCACGTGGCATCACAAGAACTTTTCACCAGGCAACGCCGGTCAACTGCTGTTTGTGTATGAGAAATCGGTTGGAAACTTTCCTCATGTCAGCACGTTGTAGGTGTCGCCACCGGCGCCAACCTTGTGTGAATGCTCTGAAAAGCTAATCTTTTGCATATTACAGAATCTTCTTCCTGCTGGTTAAATTTCGCGTCTGTAGCACGTCATCTTCGTGGTGTAGCAATTTTAATGGTCGGTAGTGTATTATCGAGTTATCTACCGGGTGATGTTAGCGGAGTTTTTCTCTTTCGGCTGGTACAAAATAACTTGGATAAAGAGAATGTTTGATGAAAGACATGAATGCACTCTGATGGATGCAGATCTCCTTTGGTCTATAGTATCTGTAAGTAGTTTGGAGATGCACCACAATGCAGTAGCAAAATCCCCATCCTCCTTGCAGTTATCATATGATGTGAAGTCTTCCTAGTTTTTCTGATAAGAAACACCGCAGTAACTGCTTGTACAGTCTTTTCTACTGCCTCCTTTTGCAGGAGAAAGCTTCACTTGGTGCTGGCCGTACATATTTTACACAGTTGGCGGAGCTATGGCGACATGTCCTCATTTCCGCCTAGTGTTCAAAACACGGTCCTGTCGCATTAACTCAGTTCACCCTGTTTCTGCAAGAGATGCAGAAGATCTTAGATATAGCACTCTCAGACTTCCACTCAGCTCTGATTTAAACTGGAATGATCATGTGGACAAAGGTGCATGGAGGTTGAGGCAGAGACTGAGGAACAGTTACAAGATGCAGAGGGACTGTTTAAAACCACACTGGAAACAGCGACATAGTGCTCACCGTGTTTCACAAAGTGAAAAGGCGTTTGTAGAAACCAAATTACAAAATTACAGTAATGTGTGTGTGTGTGTGTGTGTGTGTGTGTGTGTGTGTGTGTGTGGAGTGCATTTGGAAGGCAAAAGGAGAGGGGACCAGTTACAACAAAACGTGAGTGACAACAAATATATACACACAACATTCTGCCACACCAAAATCACGTTAAAAAAAATCAAGGGATGTGTTAAGTCTGCGATGAAATTCATATTTACATCATTTGGGTTCCAGATGACAAGCTACCAGTGGAGGACACAATACAGTCTTGCAAAACCATATAATGTAAAATCTCGGTAAGAAGGAAAACAAACAAAAACTTCCTTTAGGCCTCACTCTTTTAAATCAGTTACAGCCTAAAATATGTTCACTTTTTACAGTTTTTCAATAAGCAAAATCCACTGACGATGGCACAGAGGTGCTGACACATGTTTGGGTAACAAGAAACACAGTATTTTTGCATAAAAGGCGGAACATATATCCTATAATATCAGAAAAGAGACACTCAGTAAAATCTTATTGAGATCTCTACCAGGTGACATTTCTGAAGTGAAGTGTTTATACACACGCACACACACACACACACACACACACACACACACACACACACACACACACATACACACATTCTGTACTGTCAACGAAGATTGACACCATTAGACTATCTTATTTCTATAATAGTAGTCATAGCAATACGATAAACATGATTTAGGTTATGTACAGGAGGGATATTTATAGCCAGTCACTCGATTTCGATGAGTTTTAGGTGTTATACTTCTGAATTTCTTCGTGCAGCCCGTGTGTACTCTGCATGGTTACGAATTTCCTCCTGTATGTTAGTGTGCTATTTTTCTCGTTGTGACAACTCTCTAGCTGTCAGCCTCCTAACTACTGGAACACTGCTGTCGGTACATAATGACACTTCGAGAGAATTAGGAGTTAGTAACTTGGCTGGGGGAGGGGGGGGGGGGGGGCAGGGGGCAATCTCTTTCTTGTCGAAGTCAGGTAGACTCAAATGCTATATATGGAAGACGGGAAGATTGGTGAGAATACGGTAGGTAAGCAATAGTGTGACGAAAGGGGAGTTTAGAGGTGAGCTCTCTACCGTTTCTTTTAAGCATTGTGGGCAAACATATTACAACCTCTCACATACGTCGCATGAAGTGACTGCAATGAGAAAATTAGGGACTAATATGAAGATCTCTATAGGGAGACAATCAGCAGCAGAAGTTCCGTCCTTTTTCTCAATAAATAATTGCCGACATTCTTCCGTGAGTTTTGTATGCCTATAAATGGATGGACTGACATCTTAATAGGTAGAGTAAATTTACATCTATATGCTTACTCCACAAGCCATCGTACAGTGTGTGGTGGAGGGTACCTTGTACCACTACTAGTAATTTCCCGTTCTAATCCACCTGCAAATTCAGTGAAGGAAAAAGACTGCGTATATGTCTCCCTTTGAGCGCTAATTTTTCATATCTTATCTTCGTGATCCTTATGCGAAATTACATTGGCAGCCATAGAATCCTTCTACGGTCTGCTTTAAATGACAGTTCTTGAGAGTGTTTCTTGGGAAAAAAAACACTGTCTTCTCTCCATGGATTCCCATTCGAGTTCTCGAATCATCTGCCCACCATGTAATCAGACTTCCTGGGATATTTCGAAAAAAAATATCAGAACATTTCGGTTTGCGGGAGGGATGAGTGACATTTCAGTGTCCAGTACTTGTGGGAAGAATAGAACAACTTGTGCGGGTCGGGAATCGTTAGCAGCTGTTCGGCAGGGCTAGCAGTGTCTCGTCTGCGAGGTGTGGGACAGCCGTGACACGTGGGCGGAGGTTCCCCCCCCCCCCCCCCCCCCCCCCCTGATGACAGCTTTTCACATCCAATCCTGGGATGGAGAAGAGAATGAAATATCCTATTGCCCCCATAGACTGACAAGTCTCAGCAGGATTAGTTTGGGAGCAGTATACCAGAATTCTATGTGACTACCTTACAGTAGCATGACAAGTCAACAGAGAGACAGAACGCAAGTAGCGTCGGATGACTTCACCTATTTGAGGACAGTAACCACAAATTGTGACACTGGAGGAAGTGTTCACCTAGACTGTGGGAGGCCTCCAGAGACATTATGGAAGCATGTGTAATGGCTACCTGACGACTGTAATCAGACTGCAAGGAAAAAATTACTCACCATGCAAAGGGGCTTTCATGATCAAATTAATTAATTAGCCCATCAATTTGATATCAGTGATATAGCACTGGGTGGGTGGATGTGAGGGTGAGAGTTGGGGCATTACTCATGTGTTTTTTTGTTGCAGTGAGATCTTCTAACAGAACCTACATCATAATATCATTGTAATAAAATAAGCTATATTATCAAATTTATAAAGTGATACATAGTATAAACCAGACATTTACAACCTTAAGAGACTTTGTACGGTCCGCAGCTCGTGGTCGTGCGGTAGCGTTCTCGCGTCCCGTGCCCGGGTACCCGGGTTCGATTCCCGGCGGGGTCAGGGATTTTCTCTGCCTCGTGATGACTGGGTGTTGTGTGATGTCCTTAGGTTAGTTAGGTCTAAGTAGTTCTAAGTTCTAGGGGACTGATGACCATAGATGTTAAGTCCCATAGCGTTCAGAGCCATTTGACTTTGTACGTGGCACAGCATTTGGTTACTTTAAGTGGTCGGAAGTGGCCTCCTGCGAGCCACGGTTTCTCTGCTCCGGCTCTTCAAGTACACAATACGCCCGGTAGAGGGTGCTGGACTAGACGGGAGGTGACTGGTCAGTTTTCTTTTTTGTCTTGAGACACCATGTTCAGGTAAGATTATGGGCACTGCATTCATAAAAACTATTGTACGATACATTTCCCAGGTTTCTGTTGGCTAGGATGCGACTTGACTCGTAAATGGCTATAAGTGTGTTTCGTTCTCAAGTGCTACACGTGTCCTGTATATAGGGGCACACTGTTACAGCCCCTGTGGGTCGCTGTTCTAATATTATTATTACTCATCGTTATGTTCCTCCTAGCAGATCACTTGTAGATCAATAGGAGGCTACTCCCCTGTACTTCAGTGATAGCTTGCTGTCAAATTGCCGTCATCACTTGTGTTTCTCATATAGGGCTATTGGATAGACTGGCTGGAGCAACTCTGCAGTTCTAGGTTAATAACGAAAATATCCACTCCACATCTAACAATTATTGACGAAACTGGATGGAGCTACAGTCTAGTGATCGATCAGTGGCAGTGCAAATTGCTTAAATAAATAATATACAGTACTGCATACAAAATAAGAGACTTACATCTGTCGTATGTGGCAGCCCAGCACAGACTGAGTCCTTTTTCCACCAATTTGCAGGTGGGGGAGAGGGCGACTACAGCGCCCAACGGTGGTGGTGTTGTGAAGTAGGTCAGTTGGTCTCTGGACCTCAAGGTTAATATCAAAAATTTGATATTCTTGCGAATAAATTTGAATTTCCTGCCATTTTTCTCTGGACGCCATCTTGGATTACTTCACAGGAGGGGAGGGGGCTGGTAGTTTCCTGAGAGGGACCCACATGCCAGCTGGGGAAAGCCCGTGATATCATTGGAGGGTGGGGGAGTAATCAATTGATCAATTAATTTGCATAATTAATTTGATAGTGAAAGTCGCGTAGAATCTGTGTTGTCCCACTATTGTGGTTTACACGGACGGTCAGTCACCCAAGAACAGGCCGCACCCGACAGTGGTTAACTGGTGATCTGACGGGAACCAACGTATCCGCCTTGACATGGCCGTTGACTGCTGCACTGTGACATTGACGTGCGGAAATGAGGTATTCTGGGAAACAGGTCATGGTTCATGGTTAGGACTGTATATGGTGTCCTGTCAATGACTTGCCAAGTGTCAGTTTGAGATATGGCCATTATGGCGATTCGCAATGTGCAGTGACTACTTGTACTGCAGATCATGGTGTACAGCATTGCTCAACGAACACACTATTGCCAGCTGTGGTGATGTTAGGGTTGCAGTCCTGGGACCTAGTGTGTATCATGCACTTTAAAGGGGACTGATGACCACAGTAGTTAAGTCCCATAGTGCTCAGAGCCATTTGAACCATTTGCACTTTAAATCGAATTTAATTCCTGGAAATAAACTGGGCTTTCTAGATTTCATTTTACAACTATCCATCTGCCAGACCAACCCTTTGGGACTGAGCATTATCGTCCATCAGATGGAATTCGTTTCCATGTGCACCGAGAAAGAAGGCGCACCTATCATTCTAGGACAGAATTCCTATACACTTTAGCTGTCACAGTCCTCCAAGGAAAAGCATGCGGTGATGTATTGTGTGTGTTCCTAACATGATGCTAACGTAGGTGAGAGGAATGGAACTGCCGAATCATTTTGGATGAGGATATGAGGCACTGGCAGAAGTAAAGCTGTGAGAATGGGTCATGAATCGTGCTTGGGCAGCTTAGTCGATGTAGCACTTCCATGCGAAAGGCAGACGTCCCGAGTTCGAGTTTCAGAACGGCACACAGTTTTAATTTGCCAGGAAGTTTCACTCTCCTCAATATTCGAAGAGTTTTAAGAACTCCCCAGATATGCGCCACATAAACAGACGGCGAGAGCTACACTCAAGGCTGAGCCTCAACTCGTCCATTAACAGGAAACTTCCTCACTTCGTCCACTCACGGTAGACAGGGCATGACATTCGTCGAGCCATGCGATGCCTTTGTATGAGGCAAGTATTTGCATGTGGCAGGTTGTCGAGCGTGCAGAGCGGTCTCTGAGGGCTGAACACACACAGGGTGAAGACTGATATTTGGCTCTCACTAGGTCTCTCGGTGCTGTCTGTGCTGCTTGGACGTCCTCAGACGCTTATGACAAGATAACAATCCTGGCTGTTGGTGGGCCTTGTCCATACTCCTGTTGAATGTTTCATTCGTACTGTAATCTCTTGTGGGGCAATGAAATGAAATGTTTGTATGGCGTTTTTGGGCAGGATACCCCAGCTGGGGATATTTGGTTGCCTAGTGCAAATCTTTTGTTTTGACGTCATTTCGGCGCCTAACTCGATGATGATGATGATGATGATGCTGATCATGATAACACAGCACCCAGTTCCTGAGCAGATTAAATCTCTGACCCAGTCGGGAATGGAACTTGGGTCCCCCGCATGTCAGTCAGTCGCACTGACCACTCTGCTACGAAGGTTACTAAATGATCCATGTTTTTGGTTCCAATAACTGAATTCAATAAAATGAAATATCACTTGATTTTAATACAGTTTATTTCAACTGCACCCTTTACTCTTTCGCATAGAATTTCTAGGTAAAACGTTATGTTACATCAAAACCACTGAGCTGGTTGCAAAGTATTTCTGGAAAACTAAGATCTGAGATTTACTCAAGTGATTAAAGTAGCTGTAATTCACAGCACATTGATTGGACCAGTATGACAGTCATGAGTGCAGAATGTTTAATAAGTCAATCTGTCCCAAGGAGTAACGAAAAGATGAAAAAAATTGAGCTAAGAATATGTATTCCACATTTAGGATCTGTGTCGCTCTTCTGGTGAATGCTGAAAACGCAGTCTTTTTAAAGAAAGTCGTGACGGTTTAATTGCGCTTGACGTCAGAAATGAATGCCCGATTCACAAGGAGTTGTGCTAAAGTGACAATGTAGTTTGTCTTGTACTGTTAGAACAGTCTATTTGGGGCTATAAATTTCATATAGTTAACTTGTCTTTCGTATACCAGTTATGTTTCATTTCCTATTTAGTCCAAACGGATAAGCAATTCTTTACACTAAATAGTTTCTTTTACAGCCTAGCTAAGACATCCTTCTGTTCCTCAATTCGCAATATTTGTTTCTGATGCACGTGACGGTATGCTATCATTTTGGTGGTCAGTTTACCTCGAATACAAATCGTGAACATGTGAGTACAGGCGTAAACAAACCGTGAACATGTAAATACAGGCTTTTCGGCGAGTTGAACTGATAAATTTTTCTCGGGATGTCATCCTAGTAATATATTAACCAGTCGATATCCCGAGAATAATTTATCAAATGTCTGCATCTCGTGGTCTTGCGGTAGCGTTCTCGCTTCTCGCGCACGGGGTCCCGGGTTCGATTCCCGGCGCGTCAGGGATTTTCTCTGCCTCGGGATGACTGGGTGTTCTGCGTCTTTCATCATTTCATCCTCATTCACTCGCATGTCGCCGTAGTGGCGTTAAAGAACTTGTGGAGCGGCGGCCGAACCGCCCCGCGAGGGGTCTCCCGGCCACCAATGCCATACGCTCATTATTATTATGGAGAGCTGCATCAAACCAGTCTCAGGACCGAAGACAACAACAACAACAACAACAACAACATTATTTATCAAACTCTGAATAGCTTTTAGGGATAGTTGGCTTAGTGGTTCGAGGATTAATTCGAGTTAGACTGGTTGGACAGTGACTTTTTGTCAGAGACCACACTCCAAATGTCGACTG
This sequence comes from Schistocerca piceifrons, assembly GCF_021461385.2. Lineage (NCBI taxonomy): Eukaryota > Metazoa > Arthropoda > Insecta > Orthoptera > Acrididae > Schistocerca > Schistocerca piceifrons. The sequence goes on from NC_060149.1 coordinate 802,626,288, forward strand.
CATACAGTTCCATTTGCAGTGTTCGCTTGGAAACTGGTTGATGTAAACCTTTATTCAATGACGGCGGAAATTCCTGTTGGGTTTCAAAGCTATTGTCAAGACAGGGTGGGACACTCGTCTGTGATCGCTGTTGGTTAGGATCTTATTACGATCACTGCTTTTACGTTTTCTAGTACCAGGTCTCTTGTCCCAGTTGCACTATGGTTGCCAGGTTTGTGGCTCAGCAACACCTCCAGCTTCGAAATTGTTGGACCGAGTCCTTCATTGTGGAGTAAGACTAGCCACTGGCTCCATCCAGACTAGCCCCTTAGACGGTCTCCTTACCGAAGCAGGGATTTTCTGTCTTTAGTTCCGACCATACTAACTGTTGCTCACAGTTCTGACAATTTCTGATAATCCAATTTATCAAATTCCGTTCGCACGCAAGAGACATCAACCCTCCTCCCCCCTCCCCGACGCTTGCCCTCGGGGGGGGGGGGGAACTAGCAATTGTAGTGTGCCTATAGAGTCTATAGATCCTCCACGTAACCTCCTCAGAACGTTTTCCCCATGTCCCCACCCTCCTGCCCCCGCCCTGGTTAGCACTCAGACCACAAATAATGACAGATCTGTTTCAAGGACCTAAAGTTTCAGTCGTCCCTATTACATTTTGGCATATGTTCTGTCTGATCTTCCGGAGTATCAGGTTGCTACTTTCATTTACATTGACGGCTCTAAACCCATACATAAGATACACAACTGGCCATTAAAATTGCTACACCAAGAAGAAATGCAGATGATAAACGGGTATTCATTGGACAAATATATTGTACTAGAACTGACATGTGATTACATTTTGACGCAGTTTGGGTGCATAGATCCTGAGAAATCAGTACCCAGAACAACCACCTCTGGCCGTAATAACGGCCTTGATACGCCTGGGCATTGAGTCAAACAGAGCTTGGATGGCGTGTACAGGTACAGCTGCCCATGCAGCTTCAACACGATACCACAGTTCATCAAGAGTAGTGACTGGCATATTGTGACGAGCCAGTTGCTCGGCCACCATTGACCAGACGGTTCCAATTGGTGAGAGATCTGGAGAATGTGTTGGCCAGGGCAGCAGTCGAACATTTTTCTGTATCCAAAAAGGCCCGTACAGGACCTGCAACATGCGGTCGTGCATTATCCTGCTGAAATGTAGGGTTTCGCAGGGTTGGAATGAAGGGTAGAGCCACCGGTCATAACACATCTGAAATGTAACGTCCACTGTTCAAAGTGCCGTCAATGCGAACAAGAGGTGACCGAGACGTGTAACCAATGGCACTCCATACTATCACGCCGAGTGATACACCAGTATGGCGATGACGAATACACGCTTTCAATGTGCGTTCACCGCGATGTCACCAAACACGGATGCGGCCATCATGATGCTGTAAACAGAACCTGGATTCATCCGAAAAAATGACGTTTTGCCATTCGTGCACCCAGGTTAGTCGTTGAGTACACTATCGCAGGCGCTCCTGTCTGTGATGTAGCGTCAAGGGTATCCGCAGCCATGGTCTCCGAGCTGATAGTCCATGCTGCTGCAAACGTCGTCGAACTGTTTGTGCAGATGGTTGTTGTCTTGGAAACGTCACCATCTGTTGACACAGGGATCGAGACGTGGCTGCACGATCCGTTACAGCCATGCGGATAAGATGCCTGTCATCTCGACTGCTAGTGATACGAGGCCGTTGGGATCCAGCACGGTGTTCCGTATTAGCCTCCTGAACCCACCGATTCCATATTCTGCTAACAGTTATTGGATCTCGTCCAACGTGAGCAGCAATGTCGTGACACGATAAACCGCAATCACGATATGCTACAATCCGACCTTTATCAAAGTCGGAAACGTGATGGTACGCATTTCTCCTCCTTACACGAGGCATCACAACAACGTGTCACCAGGCAACGCCTGTCAACTGCTGTTTGTGCATGAAAAATCGGTTGGAAACTTTCCTCATGCTAGCACGTTGTAGGTTTCGCCACCGGCGCCAACCTTGTGTGAATGCTCTGAAAAGCTAATCATTTGCATATCACAGCATCTTATTCAGGTCGCGTCTGTAGCACGTGATCTTCGTGGTGTAGCAATTTTAATGGCCAGTAGTGTAAATGAACTAAAGAACTATCAGTTGACCACGTGTCGCCTGAAAGTTCTCATCGAAGTAGATCTGGGAAAAGAATTGGTATATAACAGTGTGTTGTCCGTCGTATTTCCACTGAAACAATGAATATTTGAGGACACACAACGTTTCGAAGTATGCTCCCATAAACAGGAATCGGATTTTAACAGATGTGTAGTTAAAGGTGACTGAAGTAGGCTCTTAAACAGTGTTAGTATCCAGTAGAACTATGACATCCACCGTAAAGAAGGAAAGAAAATACAGAATGTGTGACTTAGTATTATCGAATAAAGGCAAAAAGTGGTGCGAGGTACGGTAGGGATTCAGTGGTACAGTTTTCTTTTGAAGTTGAGAGGCGTACAACATTTTATGAACTCACAGTTAAAGGACCTTAAACGTTAACGATCGGTCGTATGCTGTATCTCGGCTTAATAACTACCGAGCAATTCCTCTCGTAATCTGCCAAACAACGTACTTCAGTGAATTACCCCCGCTGGCATCAGCTCGGAGCTTCTTGTTGGTGTGTTTGCTCATCTGTCTTCACCTCAACTTCTTTTGCCAGATTTTGTTGTCTGGTCTATTGTTATAAAATGCAGAAGCATTGATTCGCTAGACAACTGGAATGAATCCATGTTTTACAGCCTTATCACGAAATAAGGACCTTAATTAGACGTAACTAGTTGAAGAAACAATATTAAGCCAATATTTCTTGCCCTGGCGCAGAGCTGGCGTTGGTACAAAAGAAATTCTGTTTTCCTTACTTGAATGCATGGGACAAAATAACTTAGTCTAGAGTCAAATTTTTCTACGAAGTAGTGTAGTTTACACGTCGTGTTAAAGTTAGTATGATGGGTGCTGTTCGTTCAAATAGATAAAGTGATATACTCTGTCATCATAATACAGGGTGTTTGTAAATGAATATCGGGGTTTTAACGCTTTATAATATTTATTACATTAAACTTACAGTTATAAATGATACGTCAAATGAAAGAGCAACTCACAGTTTTACCAAGAACGTTATAAATATTCAATGTGAGCACCATTTGTCACACGGCACACATCAAGTCTATAGCCTAGTTCTTCCCAAACGACAATGACAGGGCTTGCTTTGCATGGCCTCCTCGTTCACCAGACCTAACGCCATGCGATTTCTTCCTTTGGGGCTTCATTGAGGATCGTGTGTACGTGCCTCCGCTACCAACAGACCTCCATGAATTAAGAAACCGGATTGAAGAAGCTGTTGCTACAATCACTGAAGACACACTTATCAACGTTAGGGAAAAACTCGGTTATAGACTTAATGTGTGTGTGTGTGTGTGTGTGTGTGTGTGTGTGTGTGTGTGTGTGTGTGTGTGTGTGTGTGCGCTGTTTGATATGCTCTTTCATTTGACATATCATTTATAGTTGTAAGTTTAATATATTAAAGATTATAAAGCGTTAAAACCCCGATATTCATTTATAAACACCCTGTATTCATTGTTTTGGACGGTTTATCGCCAGCGGTAGCTCGTATGAGACTGTGAAGACTTGTAAGGAGTCTGATGCTTCATTTCTAACAGTTAAGAACGTTGTGACTAAATTAAAATAGTGAATTAAAACGTGGCCATATGTATTTTGAAGATAGTCAACGTGAAGGATGTGAAACTACAACCACAGATGAGAACATTGTGAAAGTAATCAGTATGGAACTGGATGGTGGACGGTTAAAGATATATCATAAGAAAGACTACATATCATTTTACATGAATCATGTATGAAAGAGCACCGTGCAAAACGGTTACGTATTTGATTAGTGACTACCAAAACCAAATGTGCGGACTAGTTCCTTAGAAATGTTTGGGCGTTTTAAAAAGAATGGAACTTATTTTGTGCCCCGCATTGTTGCTGTGGATGAGATGTGGATTCACTACTTCACTAGTCTCATTGATTTCTTCGAAAAGGTAAACAATATGCCACAAGAGTTATGAACCAACAAGGTAAAAAAGTGGCTGGGATGTGAATAGAAATGGATATTTTCATGAGAACAATGCACTTACCCGCCAAGACGCTTTTACAGTGGGAAGACAAAGATTTAGAATATTTGCAATGTACAGTAGATTTGGTACGCTCTTGGGTCGACTTCTCCCATATCAGTAGAAATTTGTGGCTGGACAACGTTTTCAGCCGAATGAAGAGATTATGTCAGTAGTTGACCTTCCTGTTTTACAGAAGTCCCACAGAATAGCACTTCAGGGACTGCATTGATCTATAATGGGAATTTGTGGAGACGTAAGCTTGCATTTTACCGAAAAAAGACATTCATTAACAGGCCGATAAGTACTCTCCCTAGAGTCGTACAGTTTGTCAGGTTGTCACAGACGAATTCGGTGTTTCTTCGTCTGTAACGTTTGCTGGACATAATAATTCTCTTAAGTGTGGAGCACCATCGGAGCGGACATGGTGTTGGTCCCAACCGTACATCTGCAGTAACTCATGATGTTTACAAGTTCGCTTCGTGAATTGTTTCCGAGGTCATTTTATATTATCTATCGTGCAGTAAAATACTTACTTTGTGCAGCTACGTTGGAGAAGAGTGTCTAAACCAGTTTCTCTGTTTAATGTCATTTCTGATGGGCTAGGTAATGTCAAAGTTCGTTGATTGAGATATTATAGTTCACTTGTACACTTGTCATTTCACTTATCGATAGAGTTAAGTGGAACATTATCATTGATGAAGACCACATCATTTTTAACAGACATTATACCCATCAAAGGTCGTATTTGTTGACCAAAAATCTCTCAAAAATCCTTGCTGTTAATTCATTCTTGAAGAGTAACAACGAACTCACTATTAAACCATGATTGAGGTCCACTCCTTCATAGAACCATCTCGATGTTTAACGATAGTAAATATTCAGCCTGACGCAAAAGTACTGTAAGTAGTTCAGCATACATAATGACTACCTGTCACTGGAAATGAAGCGAAGGATGCTATTATTTGCCTTTGTCTGTGAGTCCATTAAAGGTACTTTTCCGGAGAATCAGTAGCCTTGGTTGACAGAGTAGTGTCACCTAACGTGAAAAGTTGATCACTCAACCAAATTACTCTTTTGAACAGTTTCCTGTCTGTACTACACGGTGACGGCCGCATTTATGTTGAGCTAGTACTTTCTGGCTGGTGATTACAGGTCTTTGAAGGCTGTGAACCGACCGCGGACATTCAGTTCTTGCAGTTCATACCGGTGTAGCACTGAGCACTGCGTGTTAGGATGCGGTGGCACTTCACTCTTTAAAAGCAGTTGTTGTTTTATTGTGCCTGTTTTTTTATTATGTTGCTGATCTCCATCACTGAGAACTTGATGATTTCTTCTCAACAGTTACTATTCACTGTAGATATGCGTACGAGTCCTGTAAGTTGTCATTGCCTTACGTATGTACCAAATACGCTGGTATTGAGAAAACAATTTTCAACCAAACGTACTGCAACAGTCTACCCTCATTGCCTCACCTGCACGCTAAGGATAAAAAGTATTCGGAAACTTAAAATGTGGAAGTATTTGTAAGGACACAGATAACAAACATCGAACTCTATAATGTTTATTTCTTACACGAATAAAAAAAAGGAACAATCCGTAGAACCAAACATGCCCAATCTGAACTGAGAAAAATTATAAGTTTGTTGATGTACAGCAAGACTGTTACTAAACGTCCCATTTGGGGGAGGAAAGCGGCCCCGCATTTTTCAAAGGAACCATCCTAGTATTCACCTTAATCTGTCTAGACAAATCACTGTGAACATCAGTCTGACTGGTCGGATGGAGATTTGAACTGCCATCCTCACGAATGCGACTCCAGTGTCTTATCCACTGCGCCACCTCCCTCGGTCACTGGAAAAAAAATGACAATAAACGCTGATGAACCAAGATATTGGACCTTCCATGGGAGGTGTGGTTGTAATCGAAGCCACCGTAAGAGCTGTAGACCCCCTGAAAATTATTGCTGACCATTTGTATCCCTTCATGCTTGATGTCTTCCCCGACAGTGGCGACATCTTCCAGCAGATAACTGTTCATGTCACAGGACCCGACATGTGGTAACGTGGTTTGAGCAGTATGATAGTGAACTCTCGTTGATGTCTTGGCCCCCAAATTCGGCTGATCTGAACCAGATGGGACACGTCTGTGATGATATCGGGCGGCAGCTCTGTGCCTGCAAACCACGGGCCCGTAATTTACGAGAACTGCGTGACGCCGGCCGGAGTGGCAAAGCGCTTCTAGGCGCTACAGTCTGGAGCCGCGCGACCGCTACGGTCGCAGGTTCGAATCCTGCCTCGGGCATGGATGTGTGTGATGTCCTTAGGTTAGTTAGGTTTAAGTAGTTCTAAGTTCTAGGGGACTGATGACCTCAGATGTTGAGCCCCATAGTGCTCAGAGCCATTGTGTTGCATTCACACCCAGTCGTGTTTCTTCCTAAATGGATATTATTGTTGAACATTATGGTAAATTCGTAGCGAGGTATAATCGAGGTAGAATACGGAATTGTAGTGGAATGATCATTAACTTATTGATACATTTATGTGCGTGTCGCAGTAAAGTCATATTGGGCTATAGTTGGGTTGAATATGGTAATGTACGCTGCATTTGCGATGCATGCCTGGAAATAAATAAATGATAATTTCATCACGATTCCTAATTGTACCTCGATTATACCTCGCCACGAATTAGTATAATGTTATCATCATAATTAATAATAATAATAATAATAATAAAAATCATAAATAACGTCTGAGAAAGGAAAGAAATGATGATGATGATGATGATGATGATGATGATGATGATGATGATGATGATGATGATGATGATATCCCTTTAGGAAGAAACAGTATTGGGTGTAGCGATACAAGTGTTTGGTCAATGATTTAAAAAAATGAAAATGACTTTACTCGAAAGCAGTACGGGCAGGCTTCGTGTCTTCGCCTTAGCATGTTGCGCTGCGCCGCTGCTCCTTTTTGCTGGACTAGCGCACGTTAGAAAAGAAAGTCCCAGATGCAACGTGAAGATCATTACTATGGATGGGTTTCAGAAGAGCCTGAGTGGTGTTCGGAGAGCAGGAGGGAGTACTGGTAGATTAAAGATGTGAATCGAGGCGTCCCTGAATAATTCAGTTGGCTATCGCATTGCAGAGTTGATATTTGAGTCCCGTTGCGGCGTACAGGTTTAATATGCCAGGAAGTATCATTACGTTTGCACGCTTCGTTGGAAGATGAAAAGCTGCAGTTTAAACCAAGACACTGGCGTAAATCCTGGTGATTGGGAACTACACGCTACATCATCTCCTACGTTTGTTTGGCAAATTATGGTGATGACACTGCCGCCAGAATTTGAACCTTCCAATGTTTCGGTCGAGTGGCAACGCGTCTCCGCGATTTAGATTCTTTTACTACGAAGGTGTCGTTAACACTAAAAATGTCGGCAATTTATATAAGATGAACTGCTAGGTTGCAGCAGCAACTCTTCTATTGTCGTACAAGCTACGTAATGATGCACTGAGCGTGAACACTGTCAAAAATTTATTGGGAACTGATGAACCTACTGCGGCTGTCAACTGATGGAAGTGTTCAAGGGCAATTGTGAAATTTTAACTCATAGTTTGTTTTACAGTCTCTTAAACTGTCCAGTTCCAGTTGTGAAATTACAATTTCGAGCAGTACTAAAAATGTTGAAGATTTCTGACTCACTGAGGTAGAAATTCATGAATCAATCAAAAGACTCAAACACAAGGAAGGAAGCAGTGAGTACTCTATTACAATAGAACTATTGAAATGCTCAGAACCAAACATTACAGGTAATTTACACTTGCGTTTTGAGGACATTGGAGAACAGAAGACGCGCCCGGGTTCCCGGGTTCGATTCCCGGCGGGGTCAGGGATTTTCTCTGCCTCGTGATGACTGGGTGTTGTGTGATGTCCTCAGGTTAGTTAGGTTTAAGGAGGAGGAGCTTAGTGTTTAACGTCCCGTCGACAACGAGGTCATTAGAGACGGAGCGCAAGCTCGGGTGAGGGAAGGATGGGGAAGGAAATCGGCCGTGCCCTTTCAAAGGAACCATCCCGGCAGTTGCCTAAAGCGATTTAGGGAAATCACGGAAAACCTAAATCAGGATGGCCAGAGACGGGATTGAACCGTCGTCCTCCCGAATGAGAGTCCAGTGTGCTAACCACTGCGCCACCACGCTCGGTTTAGGTTTAAGTAGTTCTAAGTTCTAGGGGACTGGTGACCATAGATGTTAAGTCCCATAGTGCTCAGAGCCATTTGAGAACAGAAGAGAGTCCAGAAGAGTCAAAACAACTTTTATTCAAGCCACTACATAAAAACGGACGTAAACGAAATGTCAAGAGTTACAGTTACAGTTAATCCACAATGGTGTGCAAAACGCACTACAAATTTTCCTGAGGAGATTGAAGAAACATTAGACAAACGAGTAGGAGACTATCAGGATGTGAAAGGGAAGTTCCTACACAGAACAGATTTCTAACTTAAATTCAACAATTCGCCACAGAATGTTAACCAGCAAACCAGTTATAGTAAAATTAATTGATTTCAAGAAGGCATTCGATAGTATATACAGAGAAACAGTAGATAAACCATTACAGAATTTGGTGTTGAAGCACAACTAGAAAACGTAGTTTGTGAAGCTGTAACAAATACGATATATTAAGTGAAAGTTATGGGACAAATATCTCAGTCATTTGAAATAAACACTGGACAGCTTATCACATTTATTGTTCAGGTGTCTTTTAGAAAAAAAATTAAGAATCTGGAATCTGTAACTAAAAAAAACATTCTCGACAGCAAATCAAATGGAGTTAAGGTAAACTGCCTGGCTTGACCGATTACTCAGATAAATCTTATGGAAAGAATAGCGAATAAAACTGGTCTCTGAATTTCAGATGAAAAAACAAAATTCGTGACAAATATAAAAAAATGCACGAAAATAGATAGAAACAGAAATTGAAAAATAGAGCAAGTGGGTAAATTTAAATACACTCCTGGAAATTGAAATAAGAACACCGTGAATTCATTGTCCCAGGAAGGGGAAACTTTATTGACACATTCCTGGGGTCAGATACATCACATGATCACACTGACAGAACCACAGGCACATAGACACAGGCAACAGAGCATGCACAATGTCGGCACTAGTACAGTGTATATCCACCTTTCACAGCAATGCAGGCTGCTATTCTCCCATGGAGACGATCGTAGAGATGCTGGATGTAGTCCTGTGGAACGGCTTGCCATGCCATTTCCACCTGGCGCCTCAGTTGGACCAGCGTTCGTGCTGGACGTGCAGACCGCGTGAGACGACGCTTCATCCAGTCCCAAACATGCTCAATGGGGGACAGATCCGGAGATCTTGCTGGCCAGGGTAGTTGACTTATACCTTCTAGAGCACGTTGGGTGGCACGGGATACATGCGGACGTGCATTGTCCTGTTGGAACAGCAAGTTCCCTTGCCGGTCTAGGAATGGTAGAACGATGGGTTCGATGACGGTTTGGATGTACCGTGCACTATTCAGTGTCCCCTCGACGATCACCAGTGGTGTACGGCCAGTGTAGGAGATCGCTCCCCACACCATGATGCCGGGTGTTGGCCCTGTGTGCCTCGGTCGTATGCAGTCCTGATTGTGGCGCTCACCTGCACGGCGCCAAACACGCATACGACCATCATTGGCACCAAGGCAGAAGCGACTCTCATCGCTGAAGACGACACGTCTCCATTCGTCCCCCCATTCACGCCTGTCGCGACACCACTGGAGGCGGGTTGCACGATGTTGGGGCGTGAGCGGAAGACGGCCTAACGATGTGCGGGACTGTAGCCCAGCTTCATGGAGACGGCTGCGAATGGTCCTCGCCGATACCCCAGGAGCAACAGTATCCCTAATTTGCTGGGAAGTGGCAGTGCGGTCCCCTACGGCACCGCGTAGGACCCTACGGTCTTGGCGTGCATCCGTGCGCCGCTGCGGTCCGGTCCCAGGTCGACGGGCACGTGCACCTTCCGCCGACCACTGGCGACAACATCGATGTACTGTGGAGACCTCACGCCCCACGTGTTGAGCAATTCGGCGGTACGTCCACCCGGCCTCCCGCATGCCCACTATACGCCCTCGCTCAAAGTCCGTCAACTGCACATACGGTTCACGTCCACGCTGTCGCGGCATGCTACCAGTGTTAAAGACTGCGATGGAGCTCCGTATGCCACGGCAAACTGGCTGACACTGACGGCGGCGGTGCACAAATGCTGCGCAGCTAGCGCCATTCGACGGCCAACACCGCGGTTCCTGGTGTGTCCGCTGTGCCGTGCGTGTGATCATTGCTTGTACAGCCCTCTCGCAGTGTCCGGAGCAAGTATGGTGGGTCTGACACACCGGTGTCAATGTGTTCTTTTTTCCATTTCCAGGAGTGTAGCTTGGAGAAACCATACGACAGAAGGTACGAGAAATACATACTAGAAAAACGCAAATACAACACTGTATCATAGTAGGAAGACCAGAATGTTTATATGCTTGTGAATACTTAAAGAACTATACTTGAAAGGTGGATTATTAGAAGAATATTGTGTGTAATACAAAGTGCTGATGATTCGTAAATGAGAAGTAACGGATACATGTGCGGAAGAAATGAGAAATCGGAAATGACATGGACAGAAGAAAGGAAAAGACAATATGGGGAGAAGATAGAGTACTGAAAAAACTGAAAATCACGAGAGAACAGGAACTGAAGTTGTTACTTGACCGTAGTTGGTCAATGCGGTGATATTTATGTCGATGGAATCAAATGTTAATGGGGTAAGTGGAAGTGGATACTTAGCCTAGAACTAAATGTACGAAGTGTGACATTACCTAATGGATATCCTACTGAGTAGTAGTTTCTCTATCTAGCATCCCGTATGAGGAAACCGATTCAGTTTGTACCTGATGACGCTCGTGCCTTAGGTAATCGGGTTATGCACGTCTTTGTTTAAAAAGAATAGCTCGATAATATCGTAGGGTTAGCTGTGCACGTCTGCTTTCTTGGCCAGCAGCTCACTGACTGCAAATAATAACCTGTAGCTGTGCTCCTGCTGTCAAATGTTCTGTGCATTGGCTAGAATTGCGAATTAATAAAGTAAACAGAAATATTAAATAAAAGATAAATGAATAATTAATAAACAGGATTGTATTCTAACGTCAGTAATTGAGGTAGACGACATCAGCTAATTCTGTTGAATAATGGTTATTAAATAAAGTAGATTTCAAGTAAACGGAAAGTGGTCCTGCTATAACCAGTTACATACAGACAGAATGATAACCTTATTAAATATAGTAACGTTGCGTTGAGAGCGTTATGAGAATGGTAGCAGAATCCACATGCTAAATAGTCATCGAAAGCTCGCACCGAGCGAGGTGGCGCAGTGGTTAGCACACTGGACTCGCATTCGGGAGGACGACGGTTCAATCCCGCGTCTGGCCATCCTGATTTAGGTTTTCCGTGATTTCCCTAAATCGCTTCGGGCAAATGCTGGGACGGTTCCTTTGAATGGGCACGGCACTTTGTTCCCCATCCTTCCTTGATCTGATGAGACCAATGAACTCGAAATTTGGTCTCTTTCACCAAATCAACCCAACCCAAAACTCGCGAAATACTAACAAGGGAACCTCCCCATCGCACCCCCGTCAGATTTAGTTATAAGTTGGCACAGTGGATAGGCCTTGAAAAACTGAACAAAGATAAATCGAGAAAACAGGAAGAAGTTTTGTGGAACTAGGAAAAAATAAGCAAAATACACAAACTGAGTAGTCCATGTGCAAGATAGGCAACATCAAGGAGAGCGTAAGCGCAGGAGCGCCGTGGTCCCGTGGTTAACGTGAGCAGCTGCGGACCGACAGGTACTTGGTTCAAGTCTTCCACAGGTGAAAAGTTTACTTTCTTTATTTTCGCAAAGTTATGATCTGTCCGTTCGTTCATTGACGTCTCTGTTCACTGTAATAAGTTTAGTGTCTGTGTTTTGCGACCGCACCGCAAAACCGTGCGATTAGTAGACGAAAGGACGTGCCTCTCCAATGGGAACCGAAAACATTTGATCGCAAGGTCATAGGTCAACCGATTCCTCCACAGGAAAACACGTTTGGTATATTCTATACGACACTGGTGACGGCATGTGTGTCACATGACAGGAATTTGTTGTCGACCCACCTAACTTGTACACTTGGCGAATGGGTAAAAATATTCTTCTACCTTGCCCGATCTAGGTTTTCTTGTGGATGTAATAATCACTCCCAAAAAACTGATGAAAACATAATAGTTTGTCTCACAAACTGAAAATAAAAAATTAAACTTTTCACTCGAGGGAAGACTTGAACCAAGGACCTCTAATTCCGCAGCTGCTCACGCTAACCACGAGACCACGGCGCTCCTGTGCTCACAATATCCAAGGTGTTGCATATCTTCAACGTGGACTACTCAGTTTGTATATTTTGCTCATTTTTTCATAGTTCCACACAACTTCTTCCTGTTTTCTCGATTGATGTGTGTTCAGTTTTTCAAGGCCTACCCACTGTGCCAACTTATAACTAAATCTGAGGTGGGTGCGATGGGGAGGTTCCCTTGTAAGTCCATTTCGTGATCACAGTACACGAGGTATTCGCCAGCTGTAAATAATTCAGAGTTTAGTATGACAGTTTACACAATAACACACGGGAGCTAACGAACAGGAACTCATACTCTGTCTATTCTCAATTCTGTAATGCAAGTGGAAAAGTTCTGCACTGGAGCTTATACAGACCCCGCGAAAATTAGTACCCGTTCGAAAGCTAAAGTCTTGTAGTTGCTGTTTACCGCCGAGAATCTATCACCTATATGACTGGGTAACAGGTTAGCGCAGGCAGGTAGGTCCGCCTTCCTCCAGAGGTAACGTAAAAGTGTCCTGAATCGTTCCCTTGAGCACACCACTTAAAAAGCGCCTGTCTCTACTTGCCTCCAGTAATGTTGTGCTGCTCCCTAGTTCCCCATTGGCTGCAGGCCGTCCCCACCAAAAATACATCGTTCTTATGTTCTACAGTTAGGGTTTTGACTCGACAGCCTTCCGCACTTAACTAATGTATATAACAATGTTTAAATAAAAGAAATGTTATACGCATTCAGTCACAATCAGAGCATTAACAGTAAATATAAATACATGTTTGTTCATAAATAAGCCAGCATTTTTTGCGCAAGTTCGCTAACATTAAATGACAACAAAAAGTTGTTAAATATTGTTTAAACAATTATGTCAGCTTGATAGAAGCATCTTTTGGCAGTCTTTTAAATTTTGATGTCAGATAAGACATGCAGCTGACCAGTTTTTAAATTACTACTGGTTTTAATATCGATTGTAAATATATAATTAAATAAAGTTACTGGCAAAATAATTAAATATTCATTAAATATCAGACAAGTATGATAAGATGCGAGGTATTCATACTGCATTCAGCTGCTGTGTTATTGTGGAGGACACGATGTTCTGACAAATACACTACTGGCCATTAAAATTGCTACACCAGGAAGAAATGCAGATGATAAACGGGTATTCATTGCACAAATATATTATACTAAAACTGACATGAGATTACATTTTCACGCAATTTGGGTGCATGGATCCTGAGAAATCAGTACCCAGAACAACCACCTGTGGCCGTAATAACTGCCTTGATACGCCTGGGCATTGACTCGAACAGAGCTTGGATGGCATGTACAGGTACAGCTGCCCATGCAGCTTCAACACGATACTACAGTTCATCAAGAGTAGTGACTGGCATATTTTGACGAGCCAGTTGCTCGGCCACCATTGACCAGACGTTTTCAATTGGTGAGAGATCTGGAGAATTTGCTGGCCAGGGCAGCAGTCGAACATTTTCTGTATCCAGAAAGGCCCGTACAGGACCTGCAACATGCGGTCGTGCATTATCCTGCTGAAATGTAGGGTTTCACAGGGATCGAATGAAGGGTAGAGCCACGGGTCGTAACATCTGAAATGTAACGTCCGCTGTTCAAAGTGACGTCAATGCGAACAAGAGGTGACCGAGACGTGTAACCAATGGCACCCCATACCATCATGCCTGGTGATACGCCAATATGGCGATGACGAATACACGCTTCCAATGTGCGTTACCGCGATGTCGCCAAACACGGATGCGACCATCATGATGCTGTAAACAGAACCTGGATCCATCCGAAAAAATGACGTTTCGCCTTTCGTGCACCCAGGTTCGTCGTTGAGTACACCATCGCAGGCGCTCCTGTCTGTGATGCAGCGTCAAGGGTAAACGCAGCCACGGTCTCCGAGCTGATAGTCCATGCCGCTGCAAATGTCGTCGAACTGTTTGTGCATATGGTTGTCGTCTTGCAAACGTCACCATCTGTTGACTCAGGGATCGAGACGTGGTTGCACGATCCGTTACAGCCATGCGGATAAGATGCCTGTCATCTAGATTGCTAGTGATACGAGGCCGTTGGAATCCAGCACGGCGTTCCGTATTACCCTCCTGAACCCACCGATTCCATATTCCGCTAACAGTCATTGGATCTCCACCAACGCGAGCAGCAACGTCCCGATACGTTAAACCGCAATCGCGATAGGCTACAATCCGACCTTTATCAAAGTCGGAAACGTGATGGTACGAATTTCTCCTCCTTACACGAGGCATCACAAGAACGTTTCACCAGGCAGCGCCGGTCAACTGCTGTTTGTGTATGAGAAATCGGTTGGAAACTTTCCTCATGTCAGCTCGTTGTAGGTGTCGCCACCGGCGCCAACCTTGTGTGAATGCTCTGAAAAACTAATGATTTGCATATCACAGCATCTTCTTACTGTTGTTAAATTTCGCGTCTGTAGCACGTCAACTTCGTGGTGTAGCAATTTTAATGGCCAGTAGTGTACATCCTGATAGATATCTGAACAAAATCTTCATTGGATAAAGACATTTGGAAGTCAGCCAGTGAGAAGTGAAGGTGCAGAAGTTTAGGAAAGCACTCAATCAGTATGACTGAAAGGTTATTCTTTGTATGGTAACAGCAAAATAAGCGTATGAAAATATTCACTATGTAATATAATTTTCATTTCGGGAGTAACACTCAACAAATAAATCTGCAGTTAGAGCAAGTTACGATATTGCTTTTAAGATTGCCAAAGCATTGTGCAGTTTCGCTTGTGTCTGTTGACGTTGATAATGTGGAAAGTGACATGCAGTTGGAACTTACCCGACTACCGCTTGGCAGTTGCATGATAAATTTTATAACAAAATTAGTTTTACATACTTTTAAGAACTTTTCTCAACATAAATTTCCATGACAAGTCAGTGGCTACGATAATGTCGATGTTTGGATCTACATACTTCAGTAGCAACTTTTTCCTCACAGTGATGAAACCTATCCACAGAAGCTCACTTACAGACTTAAAGTAGAAAGCTTTTCTTTGAATTACCAAATAATATAATAATAACTGACTCGTGTCTTGAACGTTTAAATAAAATATATAGTTAACGAAATACAAGTTTGTCCATTTAAATTTTTTCGTGAAATATTCATGATTGTAAGACTACATCACTTGTAAGAAATATGATTTGTACGTCGCTGTATCAAAATATAAAAGTGATGTTTCATTTGATTGTCATTTCTCATTCATACAACAGTCTCAGGAAATAAATTTGCCATAAATTCATTAACGAGCCAGAATGAAGGGATACATCCTGATGTAACATGACATTATAGGGTTTAGAAATAAGACTTGTAGCAAAGCTATGTTGTTGCGATCTGCGATCCTTCTCTTGCTTACCTTCTCCTCACCACTGACCCCCCCCCCCCCCCCTCTCCACCCATATGTTGCCATATGCAACCTGGTTGCTCAAAGCGGTGGCCTGAGCACAAACCAGGTCGCACAAGATGGTCGGTGAACAGGTCTGTGTAGTAAATGTGTGGCCTGCAAATTGTTGCATACCCTGCAGGCACTTCATTCACCGAGTTGGATCGATTGGAGTTCCTCGAGGAGCTGGTGGTAGCATTAGTAGTCACCTCTAGCATCGCTGTGATAATCCTTGCATTTTATTTGTTTTGTTTTGCCAGCGGTGATGGTATTCGTTTAGTGTGTAAATTTAGCGCTGTATGTACATATTTTGACTTACTTTATTTTTATTTTTTTACATGTCCGTTACCCTCATCTCCCAGACTCAACTTTATAGGAACATCACGAATTAATAATGCAGGAACGGTTCCTTTTAATCTTAGGGTTTGTCTGCTATTTAACTGTGCTAATTGTTATATTACCGTATTTACGTGTCTTTGGTTGACAGTTTTGAAAAGTGGTAGGAAATAAGAAAAAATGGGTGGGCGGAGTGCATACAGAATTTGCTATGACATCATTAATTTACACACGCTGTATTGTATGAATGTCGTGTCTTAAGTTATAAATTTTGTTACTATTTACTGATACTTTGCGGATTATATCTTGATGTGGTTGTTATACAGCATTTCTACCAAGTGGACAATTATTTATCTCGCCAAGAGTGTATTTATTGTTAAATGATCCATTGCAGAAATGATTTAAGATTGTGTTTACATATATCTTAGGACAGAGATATAGATCTTAGGAAAAACCTGTGTTTATAATAAAATTGATTTGTTATCAGTATCTTTGTTTACAGTGGGGTGACAAAAGTCATGGGATACCTCCTAATGTCGTGTCGGACCTCAATTTGACTGGCGTAGTGCAGCATCTCAAAGTGGCATGGACTCAAAAAGTCGTTGGTAGCCCCCTGCAGAAATATTGAGCCATGCTGCGTCTACAGCCGTCCATATTTGCGAAAGTGTTGCCAGTGCAGGATTTTGTGCACGAACTGACATCTCAATTATGTCCCGTGTATTATCGATGGGATTCATGTCAGGCGATCTGGGTGTCCAAATCAGTTGCTCGAACTATTCAGAAAGTTCTTCAAACCAATAGGAAACAATTGTGACTCAGTGATATGGCGCATTGTTACCCATAAAAATTCCGTCGGCGTTGGGGAACAAGAAGTCCACGAATGACTGCAAATACTCTCCAAGTAGGCCCAAACAACCATTTCCAGTCAATGATCGGTTCAAATGGACTAGAAGACCAGTCCATTCCATGTAAACACAGCCCATACCACTATGGAGCCACCACCAGCTTGCATAGTGTCTTTTTGGCAACGTGGCTGCATGGCTTCGTGCGGTCTGCGTCACGCTCGAACCCTACCATCAGCTCTCACCAACTGAAATCGTGACTCATCTGACCAGGGCACGATTTTCCAGTCACCTAGGGTTCAACTGGTATGCTCACGAGCCCAGGAGAGGTGCTGCAGGCGATGTTCTGCTGTTAGCAAAGGCACGTGGGTCAGTCGTCTGGTGCAATAGCCCATTAACGCCAAATTTCGCCGCACTGTCCTAATAGATACGTTCTACATACGTCCCACACTGATTTCTGCGTTTGTTTCACGCAGTGTTTCTTATCAGGTAACACAGACAATTCTACGCGAACGGCGCTGCTCTAGGTCGTTAAGTGAAGGGTGTCGGCCACTGCGTTGTCCGTGGTGAGGGGAATGTGATAGTCTGGGCACACTTTTGACACTGTGGATCTCGGAATTTTGAGTTCCCCAATTACTTCCGAACTGCAATGTGTTAAGCGTCTAGCTTAACTACCATTCCGCGTTCAAAGTCTGTTAATTCCCGGCGTGCGTCCATCATCACGTCGGAAACTTGTTTACATGAATCACGTGAGTACAAATGACAGCTCCGCCATTGCAGTGCCCTTTTATACCTTGTGAACGCAATACTACCGCCATCTTTATATATGATTATCGCTCTCCCATGACTTCTGTCACCTCAGTATACGAGGTGCATTCAAATTCTAAAGCCTCCTATTTTTTTCTAATTAACTACTCACCCGAAATCGATGAAACTGGCGTTACTTCTCGACGTAATCGCCCTGCAGACGTACGCATTTTTCACAACGCTGACGCCATGATTCCATGGCAGCGGCGAAGGCTTCTTTAGGAGTCTGTTTTGAACACTGGAAAATCGCTGAGGCAATAGCAGCACGGCTGGTGAATGTGCGGCCACGGAGAGTGTCTTTTATTGTTGGAAAAAGCCAAAAGTCACTAGAAGCCAGGTCAGGTGAGTAGGGAGCATGAGGAATCACTTCAAAGTTGTTATCATGAAGAAACTGTTGCGTAATGTTAGCTCGATGTGCGGGTGCGTTGTCTTGGTGAAACAGCACACGTGCAGCCCTTCCCGGACGTTTTTGTTGCAGTGCAGGAAGGAATTTGTTCTTCAAAACATTTTCGTAAGATGCACCTGTTACCGTAGTGCCCTTTGGAACGCAATGGGTAAAAATTACACCCTCGCTGTCCCAGAACATGGACACCATCATTTTTTCAGCACTGGTGGTTACCCGAATTTTTTTTTTGGTGGCGGTGAATCTGTGTGCTTCCATTGAGCTGACTGGCGCTTTGTATCTGGATTGAAAAATAGCATCCACATCTCATCCATTGTCACAACCGACGAAAAGAAAGTCCCATTCATGCTGTCGTTGCACGTCAACATTGCTTGGCAACATGCCACACGGGCAGCCATGTGGTCGTCCGTCAGCATTCGTGGCACCCACCTGGATGACACTTTCCACATTTTCAGGTCGTCATGCAGGATTGTGTGCACAGAACCCACAGAAATGCCAACTCTGGAGGCGATCTGTTCAACAGTCATTCGGCGATCCCCCAAAACAATTCTCTCCACTTTCTTGATCATGTCATCAAACCGGCTTGTGCGAGCCCGAGGTTGTTTTGGTTTGTTGTCACACGATGTTCTGCCTTCATTAAACTGTCGCACCCACGAACGCACTTTCGACACATCCATAACTCAATCACCACATGTCTCCTTCAACTGTCAATGAATTTCAATTGGTTTCACACCACGCAAATTCAGAAAACGAATGATTGCACGCTGTTCAAGTAAGGAAAACGTCGCCATTTTAAGTATTTAAAACAGTTCTCATTCTCGCCGCTGGCGGTAAAATTCCATCTGCCATACGGTGCTGCCATCTCTGGGATGTATTGACAATGAACGCGGCCTCATTTTAAAACAATGCGCATGTTTCTATCTCTTTCCAGTCCGGAGAAAAAAAAATCTGAGGCCTTAGAACTTGAATGCACCTCGTATAAGATATAGCCACACACTGATCCCAGACAAACCTGACCCTCTCCCAGTGGTGCACAGAACAAGGTGTATGTTGCCCACGCCGTAGCTCTGGTAGTTAAAGAAGAGGAAGCTCACCAACACCATCTGGTTGTGGAGAAGCGGAGCTAGAGCAGAAGTACGTGGTATACTTAGTTCTATTTCTGTTCTAGCTTTCAGCTCGTCCACATCAGAATACGCAGCGGCAGATTGGTTGACACTGCCCTCCATGAGACAAGCCATGTTTTAACAATATGTCTACGAAAACTCCAGTTGATAAAATCTGTTACATGGTACGCATAGCACAAATATCAGCGGCAGAAGTTGAGGAGAAAAACCAGAAAAATTACCCTGGACATTCCATGTCAGCAAGTGAAACACGCTTTCCACAATCACGTCAAGAAAAAGTTTCCACCAAACAACTGTAGCAAGTGCGTCACCACCTTACGCCTGCCAGATGGAAACATATCGAAACAAGACTCCTAGAGGACACATCGGAAACCTAAAGGACGAGTTTGATGCTTGTTCCCAACTATCTTACCAGACTCGGAAGACCTTCAGCAGACTGAGAACTGGAACGATGCAGTGCAAACAGAACTTAAAACGATAGGGGTACATTACTTGTCGAGCAGCCTATGAATGTGGTTAGCATCAAGATGGACTACACCTCTCCGTATGGCCGAAACCACGAGTAATATGCACGCTATATGACTTAGTTTAAGAATATAATATAGGCATCAAGACTGTCCGTTATCTTAGTCTCGATATCCGTATGAAGTGTAGTTATCTTTGTATACAGGATAATTATAATTAAAGTTAAACTTTCAAACCGCTGTAGAAATAACACCACTGGTCAGAATGACATCAAATCGCAATGGAATATTATCGGAGAAGGGGGGAAAACGTATGGCAGAAGAAAAATAAATAGTTACAAAATGTAACAATAGATGGTACTGTAAGCCTCATAATTTAGTAATGGTCGACTGAAAATGACAAATGAATCACACAACGTTAAACAAACTGTACTACTCACTGTCCATGGGTGTACAGGTGTGATTCAGTTAGTTACGTAAGCCCATCGACCACGGCCAGGCCATATCACATCTGATGGGAAAAATCGCTTTTTAATTGTCCTGAGGCAAAAACCCGCATAAAAAGCATCAATCAAAATCAAATCGGATTATTAATTTCCGTACGACTGGCGCAAAACATGTTCAATACGCTGTCCACCGTTTCCTGCAAGTTGAAATCGAGAAACAGCATGTTCCACAACTGATCGAAGTGTTTCCGGGGTGACGTTCAGAATGTGTTGCGCAATGCGTTTCTTCAATGCAGCCAAGTTTGCAGTCGGAACACTGAGCATAAGATTTTTCAAATAACCCCACAGCCAAAAGTCACACAGATTAAGATCAGCTGATAAGGACGGCCAGGCTAGGGAAATAGCGGCTGATAATTCTAGCATTTCCGAAATGGCGCTTCAGTAGCTGCTTAACTGGATTCGCAGTGTGCGGAGGTGCGCAATCTTACATAAAAATGATCCCATCCACACATCCCCGCTGTTGGAGAGCTTTAATTACGTAATTTGCAAAAGACACTCATAGCGCTTACCACTGACGGTACAGGTAATAGGACGGACAGCACCTCTCTCTTCGAAAAAATATGGCCATATGATAAATGGTGCCGCAAACCCGCACCACAGTGTGACCTTTTGTGGATGAAGTGGTACTGGTTGATTTGCGTGTAGACTTTCCATTGCCCACATTCTGTGTATTGACACATCATGTCAGATGGAAGTGGGCTTCGTCTGTCCACAAAATCTTCCATGGCCAATCATTGTCCACTTTCATGCGAGCGAGAAATTCTAAAGCAAAGGTCTCTCTTGCTGGCAGGTCAACAGGAAGCGACTCGTGCACATGGGTAATTTTGAATGGATAGCAAAGAATGATTCTAGGATTTTACACACCGTGCTCACGGGTATGTCCAATGTTCGGGCAATTCTCCGTGCACTGTATGTTTACACACCACTACTCGTCCCCTGCTGCATTGCTGTGACCACTGCTTCCACTGACGCCGAATCAATTCGTTTCCTCCCTGTACCAGGTAGCACACGAAAAGAACCCGTCTTTTCGAATTTCCGAATCATTTTCTCCAGACCCACGGCAGTCATCGGACTAGCGCCTTTTTTCAAACCCTTCAGTGTCCGGAACTTCTGCAGAGCGACGTGTGCACAGTCATTCTTGTAATGCAGCTTTACAAGCAGAGCGCGATCCTGCATTGAGACAGTCATGGCGAACGTCGCAGACGCGAAAGAAGGAAAAGCCGTGTACCCGGCGTGTTTATACCAACTTCAGTGGGTCTTGCGCATGACAAGTGTTTTCATTTACGTATTGTGACACATACAGCGCCATCTATTGATCAATTTTCACACTGTTTTTTACTTCTGTCATACATTTTCCCACTTCCCCGATAATATCCCGCTTCAGTTTGACGATATTCTGACCAGTGGTGTTATTTCTACAGCGTTTAGAAAGTTTAACTTCAATTATAATCACCCTGTACATTCTGTAAACATGTAGTAGATACTATGTTAATTTGTAAATAACTGTGTTTTGATTTCCTGGATACGAGAATAATAATAATAAGTGGTGGTAGTAGTAACAGGCCTGGTTCACTGAAACTCTGAAAAGGGAAATAGGATTGATTCTGACACCATAGGGACAAGCCAACGAATACTGTCATAGTCAGAACTGGGAAATGAGCACCAGACCCGAAAGCATGATTTTTAAACAAGCGCCGCGCGGAGTGGCCGTGCGGTTTAAGGCGCCATGACACGGATTGCGCGGCCCCTCCCGCTGGAGATTCGAATCCTCCCTTGGGTATATATAATATATATAATTTTGTGTTTGTGTGTTGCTCTTAGCATAAGTTAGTTTAAGTAGTGTGTAAGTCTAGGGACCGATGACCTCAGGAGTTTGGTCCCATAGGAATTCACACACATTTGAACATTCAAATAAGTTTCTACATCTACATTTATACTCCACAAGCCACCCAACGGTGTGTGGCGGAGGGCACTTTACGTGCCACTGTCATTACCTCCCTTTCCTGTTCCAGTCGCGTATGGTTCGCGGGAAGAACGACTGTCTGAAAGCCTCCGTGCGCGCTCTAATCTCTCTAATTTTACATTCGTGATCTCCTCGGGAGGTATAAGTAGGGGGAAGCAATATATTCGATACCTCATCCAGAAAAGAACCCTCTCGAAACCTGGCGAGCAAGCTACACCGCGATGCAGAGCGCCTCTCTTGCAGAGTCTCCCACCTGAGTTTGCTAAACATCTCTGTAACGCTATCACGCTTACCAAATAACCCTGTGACGAAACGCGCCGCTCTTCTTTGGATCTTCTCTATCTCCTCCGTCAACCCGATCTGGTACGGATCCCACACTGATGAGCAATACTCAAGTATAGGTTGAACAAGTGTTTTGTAAGACACCTCCTTTGTTGATGGACTACATTTTCTAAGGACTCTCCCAATGAATCTCAACTTGGCACCCGCCTTACCAACAATTAATTTTATATGATCATTCCACTTCAAATCGTTCCGCACGCATACTCCCAGATATTTTACAGAAGTAACTGCTACCAGTGTTTGTTCCGCTATCATATAATCATACAATAAAGGATCCTTCTTTCTATGTATTCGCAATACATTACATTTATCTATGTTAAGGGTCAGTTGCCACTCCCTGCACCAAGTGCCTATCCGCTGCAGATCTTCCTGCATTTCGCTACAATTTTCTAATGCTGCAACTTCTCTGTATACTACAGCATCATCCGCGAAAAGCCGCATGGAACTTCCGACACTATCTACTAGGTCATTTATATATATTGTGAAAAGCAATGGTCCCATAACACTCCCCTGTGGCACGCCAGAGGTTACTTTAACGTCTGTAGACGTCTCTCCATTGATAACAACATGCTGTGTTCTGTTTGCTAAAAACTCTTCAATCCAGCCACACAGCTGGTCTGATATCCCGTAGGCTCTTACTTTATCAGGCGACAGTGCGGAACTGTATCGAACGCCTTGCGGAAGTCAAGAAAAATAGCATCTACCTGGGAGCCTGTATCTAATATTTTCTGGGTCTCATGAACAAATAAAGCGAGTTGGGTCACACACGATCGCTGTTTCCGGAATCCACGTTGATTCCTACATACTAGATTCTGGGTTTCCAAAAACGACATGATACTCAAGCAAAAAACATGTTCTAAAATTCTACAACAAATCGATGTCAGAGATATAGGCCTATAGTTTTGCGCATCTGCTCGACGACCCTTCTTGAAAACTGGAACTACCTGTGCTCTTTTCCAATGATTTCCTTTAGAGACTTGCGGTACACGGCTGTTAGAAGGGGGGCAAGTTCTTTCGCGTACTGTGTGTAGAATCGAATTGGTATCCCGTCAGGTCCAGTGGACTTTCCTCTGTTGAGTGATTTCAGTTGCTTTTCTATTCCTTGGACTCTTATTTCGATGTCAGCCATTTTTTCGTTCGTGCGAGGATTTAGAGAAGGAACTGCAGTGCGGTCTTCCCCTGTGAAACAGCTTTGGAAAAAGGTGTTTAGTATTTCAGCTTTACGCGTGTCATCGTCTGTTTCAATACCATTATCATCCCAGAGTGCCTGGATGTGGTGTTTCCATCCACTTACTGATTTAACGTAAGACCAGAACTTCCTAGGATTTTCTGTCACGTCGGTACACAGAATTTGACTTTCGAATTCACTGAACGCTTCACGCATAACCCTCCTTACGCTCACTGCAGGCCGACCCGTTGATTTCCCCTTACAGAGGCATCCAGAAGCTTTAAACTGCGCATACCATCGCCGAATGGAGTTAGCAGTTGGTGGATCTTTGTTGAACTTCGTCCTGAAGTGTTGTTGCACTGTTATGACTGACTGATGTGAGTGCATTTCAAGCACGACATACGCTTTCTCGTTTTCTGTCGCCATTTTGTCTCACTGCGCTCTCGAGCGCTCTGGCGGCAGAAACCTGAAGTGCGGCTTCAGCCGAACAAAACTTTGAGTTTTTCTACGTATCTGTAGTGTGTCGTGACCATATGTCAATGAATGTAGCTACAGTGAATTTATGAAATCGCTTCAATCATTTGTAATAGCCCTGTATTTTGCTGACAATCACCAAACCAGCACACGACGATGACGACTACCACCACCAGCAGCAGCAGCGGCGGAGCGGCGGCAGCATTAGCCTGTTCAAACAACCAACTAGTCTTTCACCCGAAGTGATTTAGGAAAAACATACGAGACCTCAATCACGATGATTGAATTTAAAGACAAGTTCACTCCCTCGCGAAATGTCTTTATCCTAAACACTGCCTCACCACGCTCGGACTCACGATAATGGTTCTCCGAACTGCTGTAACATATGAATGGACATATACTGTAATCAAGATACCTGATGTGTCTCCATAACCAATTAAAAAACTACATATTGTTGCCTTAGCGTCCATGACGATATAATCAAAGCAGCAGGAGGTCGTACAGTGCAGTCATTGTTTCCAGTCTCCATCCGTAAAATCAACAAAGCGTACTTAACGTACATATTATGTCCGAGGTGCAAAGTGACAAACAATGGTCTTTTAAGAAAGAAAGTTCTAACAGACATACGTTCTATTTCAGATCTCTTCCGATATAAACGTTTATAAATGCTTACCATTCGACAAATTTCTTACTTCATTTTAATTATTATTACCATTATTATTATTATTATTATTATTATTATTATTATCGTGAAGGGCAATACAGCCAACAAGTTCACTGTACTGGATTTCGTATTTCATAATTTCTTAAGCACACAGCACTGCTAGATGTGCGTACATACGCTTAGTGCATGCAGATCCACGGCAAGAGATTTTTTGTTGTTGGGAAATGAATATTTAATTGATAGCAATCTTTTTGAAGGGCCTACTGAGATATTTTGGCACGTCGTCAGTGAACCACGAATCACTGGGACCACATTTCTTGGTCTATAACCATAGCCGCCGAGGTCAATTTTCAGGTCTTTGTACCTTTTCTCTGTTTTTCGTAGATTCTGCAATGTCGATCGACTATTCACGCTCGTCTTTTTATCCACGACTGTGATTTCCGGCGTATTGTGTTCTAGCCTCTGATTAATTGTATTCAGAAGACAATAACGAGTTCGATTATTTACTTTTGACCAGGTTTTCTGGCTTCTCTGCCATTAGCAGTTGGCATTTTTAACGTAAGTTCCACTATATCGTTTGCGCTACTATGTACTGTCTCCGATACTAATACTTCTTGTGCGATCTCTTTGTAACAGTTCAGAATGTGGTAGCGTCTCTCACCGCCATAGGGTTGTGGGGTTTCGGGTTCCGCTGGATAGGTCAGGAGTCCACTACACGCAACAAGCGGCTACACGGGTAGCAGGGGTTGTGTGGCGTGGGCTGGGCGGTTTTTTAGGTTAGATGGCCTTGGACAAGTACAGAAAGGGCAACAGCCTCAACGAGTGCGGGGCAAACTCAGGACATGCGGGGACCAAGCAGCAATCAGTATTGTAATTGTAAACTGTCGAAGCTGCGTTGGTAAAGTACCGGAACTTCAAGCGCTGATAGAAAACACAGAAGCTGAAATCGTTATAGGTACAGAAAGCTGGTTGAAGCCAGAGATAAATTCTGCCGAAATTTTTACAAAGGTACAGACGGTGTTTAGAAAGGATAGATTGCATGCAACCGGTGGTGGAGTGTTCGTCGCTGTTAGTAGTAGTTTATCCTATAGTGAAGTAGAAGTGGATAGTTCCTGTGAATTATTATGGGTGGAGGTTACACTCAACAACCGAGCTAGGTTAATAATTGGCTCCTTTTACCGACCTCCCGACTCAGCAGCATTAGTGGCAGAACAACTGAGAGAAAATTTGGAATACATTTCACATAAATTTTCTCAGCATGTTATAGTCTTAGGTGGAGATTTCAATTTACCAGATATAGACTGGGACAGTCAGATGTTTAGGACGGGTGGTAGGGACAGAGCATCGACTGACATACTGAGTGCACTATCCGAGAATTACCTCGAGCAATTAAACACAGAACCGACTCGTGGAGATAACATCTTGGACCTACTGATAACAAACAGACCCGAACTTTTCGACTCTGTATGTGCAGAACAGGGAATCAGTGATCATAAGGCCGTTGCAACATCCCTGAATATGGAAGTTAATAGGAATATAAAAAAAAGGAGGAAGGTTTATCTGTTTAGCAAGAGTAATAGAAGGCAGATTTCAGACTACCTAACAGATCAAAAAGAAAATTTCTGTTCCGACACTGACAATGTTGAGTGTTTATGGAAAAAGTTCAAGGCAATCGTAAAATGTGTTTTAGACAGGTACGTGCCGAGGAAAACAGTGAGGGACGGGAAAAACCCACCATGGTTCAACAACAAATTTAGGAAACTACTGCGAAAGCAAAGAGAGCTTCACTGCAAATTTAAACGCAGCCAAAACCTCTCAGACAAACAGAAGCTAAAGTAGCTGATGCTAATGCTCAGTGTGAATGTTAAGCAAACCTAGAATAAATTCAGGTACCTACAGTGGTTAACTTACGAAAAAATTTCCTTCAGCAGCTCTCACCACTGGAAAATGAAGTTGGCAGCTACTGAACTCGATAAATCGCCTAAGTCCCGCAAAATAGCGAAAATCAGAGTTCAAACTAAGCTATCAGACTTTTTATGTAGGGGTCAGTCAAATGAAAACGAGACAGATGGCCAAAAGTAAGTAAACTGTTTATTATTTCAAAATTAATCAACATAACTGTTAATACATATGTCCCACTGTGAGGCAAGACGGGCAGTACCTTCATGGAAAGATGTTTGCGGTTGCGTACGGAACTGTGAAAGTACCCAGACGTGTACCTTTTCGTCCGAAGTAGATCAATGGCGACGAATCTTTCTTCAGGTCATCAGAAATTTGGAAATCGAATGAGGAGAGATAGGGACTCAGTGGAAGATGTGTAAGGGCTTCCCAGCGAAATTTCTGCAGCGAAACTTCTGCAGCGTAGTCGAAACAACAATGGCAACATGGGGGCGGGAATTTTGGTGCCTGGTTGTTTCGACTACGCATTTTGGTGCCTGGTTGTTTCGACTACGCATTTTGGTGCCTGGTTGTTTCGACTACGCATTTTGGTGCCTGGTTGTTTCGACTACGCATTTTGGTGCCTGGTTGTTTCGACTACGCATTTTGGTGCCTGGTTGTTTCGACTACGCATTTTGGTGCCTGGTTGTTTCGACTACGCATTTGGGTGCCTGGTTGTTTCGACTACGCATTTGGGTGCCTGGTTGTTTCGACTACGCATTTGGGTGCCTGGTTGTTTCGACTACGCATTTTCGTGCCTGGTTCCTTCGACTACGCATTTTGGTGCCTGGTTGTTTCGCTGACAGGCCTTACATATCCTCAACACAGTCCCGATCTCTCCCCATGCGGTTGCCATATTTTTGGTGTCCTGAAGAAAGACATTAATGACCGTTGATTTGCCTTGGATGAGGAGATACACGCGTGGGTAGAATCCGTCGACAACTGCAAGTATTATTCCACGAAGTCATTGACTGCCTTGTCTGACAGTGGGATGAATTTATTAGCAGTTATGGGGTTTACTTTTGAAATAATAAACAGTTTACTTACTTGTTTTACATCTGCATCATTTTCATCTGACTTTCCCTTATAGATGCTGAGAACACATGGGGAAAAACTTTCTCTCGCTACTGAGATGCTGCACACAGTGACAAATGTCCGGAGTTTGCTGATAACCAAACTAGAGCGCGCCTTCTTCGATTGGCTCTTTCATTTCTGCAGCTGGATTTTCCAAGGTTATCAGTTATTAGCTTCACGAAATACAGGATGAACCCGAAATCCACCGACAAAATTTCAGAGGTTTTTCAGCAATATTTTTTGGCTATTTCGGTGTGGGGGATATGTGGTTTTCAGTGACTCGTTAGAGAGTTTCATTTTGATTGATTCTGTGCCCCATTCACATCTGTCTGTATTGCACTGAAAATATCTGCGCAATAGTCAATGTCCATGGTACACTCTGTGTGTTTTGTTTTGATACAAACGTATCCAATTCTGTAAGGGGACTTGCTGTTGACAACAGTAATGCCTACTTAACCCTCAAGCTTGCGTTCAGTACTGACTCGTGTTTGTTTTACTGGCAGCATTGGTAGTGAGAGTGATACGCGACAATTTGGATAATTTTACTGATGAAGAACTGGCCGATATGCACCTCTTAGATTGGTTCACTGAATGCGCTGAAAGAGGAGCACAACGACGCTATGCTGATTTATTCATTCAGCAACAGGAACCCTTTCGCTTTGTGCATTTGGGATGTCCGTGTTTGTCTCAGGGTTGTTGCATTACTGCTGTACGTTTTGGTGGTTGCCTATTACAGCTTTGTAAAATCTGTTGTGAAGGTATTTTCCCTGAAGCAAAGTTAATTGCGGTAACATACGAATAAATCATGATTCAATTATTAGTCCCTAATGACCCACCAGGGGCCACACGTCTCTTACACAAAAATCCACAGACTATATCAGTGAGCAACCTCCGACATTTTGTCATTGGAGTTTAGTGTCAGCCTGTACATAAAATGAAAATTTTAATTTCGGTATCGTTACAGCTAGTTTAAACCTAAACAAACAGAAAGTGGACGTTTCGGCACTGCTAAATTTGATACCTCACAAAAATCAGTAAGTTGAGTAGTTTACCAATAATTAATCAAATATAATGTGCATCACTGTATTGTGCATGATGCCTAAAAAGTATTAATTACAAACCAAGCACCACTTTTTTCTTTGTGAAATAGCCACAACTTTTCTCTGGTAAAATCAGTTTTTGCAACTGTATTGGAATGTGAACACAGACTTCTCTGCCAACCCCCATCCCCACAGCCCCTCTCTGCCCATCCCCTAGCCTAATCCCCCTTCCTATCCACTTCATCCTCCCCTCTCCTATCCATCTTATCCCATGCCCATCTCGCTGTCCACTTCATCCTCGCTTCTCATAATCCATCTTCTCCCAACCTCATCTCTCAGCTCAGCCATACTCACCTACACTTGTAGCTTCTGCAAGGCCCTGACCACACCCCTTCCCCCTTCTCTTTCTGTCATCCCTCCCTCGCTCTGTCCAACACTTCCTTGCCACTCCATCTCAATCCATTGCTGCCCCCCCCCCTCTCTCTCTCTCTTTCTCTCTCTCTCTCTCTCTCTCTCTACCTGCTTCTCCCCCTCTCACTGTTCATTGCCCCATCTCTGTCCATCTCAACCTCCCCTATCTGCATGTGTAGACTCTTCAAAGCAGACCAAAAAACCAGGTCAGTATTAATCCCACAACATATCTGTAGAGCAGGGCAGCCTACAATTTCTAGCTACTGACATGTAGGCTGCCCTGCAAAGCAGATGGGCCGATGATACTACTACCACTACTACTACAACTACAACTACACAACTTGTCTGTCATATTGTGCAGCCTACTTGGCCAGGGGTGAAAAAAAAGTTTTCCCCCCATATCTCCATTCCTATTGGAGCTAGGAGGTTATAAATCTCGCAGTGCTGATACTCGTGGATTTCCTGTTTCTGTGCCCAATTTAATTAAAATCGATTCAGAGGCTTAGGAAGAGGTCCCTGACATGCATAATAAATAAATAATACATATATACATTACATACATCCTGATACATATGCTTTCAAACTTTTAAAAGCATAAAGGACAGTTAGAGAGCAGACAGTGAGAAGCAAATTTTTAAAAATTGCGGAAAGCACTCAAACGATGTGACTGAAAGGATATTGTTTGTATTGGAGCAGCGAAATGACGTGTGAATAATTTTCTCTATGAAAATATAGTTTCGATTGCAGGAGGAACACTCACCAAATCAATCTGCAGTTCGAGCAAGTTAAGATACTGATTTTTCGCTTTCCAAAGCATTGTGCAGTTTCGCTGATTTTCAATTGCTGTTGACAATGTGTAGTTAGAACTTATCGACCTACCGTTTGGCAGTTGCATGATAAATTGCATAAGAAAATTAGTTTTACATACTTCTATAACAATTTTTCTCGACATAAATTTCCTCGACTTTACAAGTCAGTGGCTACGATACTGATGAAGTTTGGTTCTACATAATTCAGTAGCAACTTCTTTCCCCACAGTGAAGAGGGTGAAACCTACCCACAGAAGTTCACTGACAGACTTAAACTTGAAAGCTTGTCTTTGAATTACCAAGAAATATAGTAATAACTGTCATTCTCGTTTAACTTATACATAGAATACGTAGTAACTAAATACAAATGTCACTTTAAATTTCGTCATGAAATATTAATGATTGAAAGACATCATCATTTGTGAGAAATATACACACATAAAAATAAAAGTTTCGCATCATCCCGGTTCCGAGAGTTCCCGAACCTGTACAGAAAATTGGAAGAGAGATCAAAATAAACATCATTTCCGCCCTTTTTATTGCTCATGAAAACCACACATTGCATGTTGTATCACCATACAGCGAGACCTTTAGAGGTAGTAGTCCGCATTGCTGTGCACACCGGTACCTCTAATACCCAGTAGCACGTCCTCTTGCATTGCTGCATGACTGTATTCGTCGTGGCATAATATCCACAGGTTCATCAAGGCACTGTTGGCCCAGATTGTCCCACTCCTCAACGGCGATTCGGCGTAGATCCCTCAGAGTGGTTGGTGGGTCACGTCGTCCATAAACAGCCCTTTTCAATCTATCCCAGGTATTGTCGATAGGGTTCGTGTCTGGAGAGCATGCTGGCCACTCTAGTCGAGCGATGTCGTTATCTGGAAGGAGTCATTCACAAGATGTGCACGATGGGGGCGCTAATTGTCGTCTATGAAGACAAATGACTAGCTAATATGCTGCTGATATGGTTGCACTATCGGTCGGAGGATGACATCCACATATCCATGATCACCACCAGCGGCGTACGTCGCCCCCACATAATGCCACCCCAAAACAGCAGGGAATCACCACCTTTCTGCATTCGTTGGATATCATGTCTAAGGCGTTCAGCCTGACCGAGTTGCCTCCAAACACGTTTCCGGCGATTGTCTGGCATATGCGACACTCATCGTTGAAGAGAACGTGATGGCAATCCTGAGCGGTCCATTCGGCATGTGTTGAGCCCATCTGTACCACGCTGCATGGTGTCGTGGCTGCAAAGATGGACCTAACCATGGACATCGGGAGAGAAGTTGCGCATCATACAGCCTCTTGCGCACAGTTTGAGTCGTAACACGACGTCCTGTGGCTGCACGAAAATCATTATTCAACATGGGGCGTTGCTGTCAGGGTTCCTCCAAGCCATAATCCGTAGGTAGCGGTCATTCACTGTAGTAGTAGCCCTTGGGCGGCCTGGGCGAGGCATGTCATCGACAGTTCCTATTTCTCTGTATCTCCTCCATGTCCGAACAACATCGCTTTGGTTCACTCCGAGACGCCTGGACAGTTCCCTTGTTGAGAACCGTTACTGGTAGAAAGCAACAATGCAGACGCGATCGAACCGCGGTATTGAGCATCTAGGTATGGTTGAACTACAGACAACACGAGCCGTGTACCTCCTTCCTGGTGGGATGACTAGAACTGATCAGCTGTCGGACCCCCTCCGTCTAATAGGCGCTGCTCATGCATGGTTGTTTACATCTGTGGGCGGCTTTAGTGACGTCTCTGAACAGTCAAAGAGACTGTGTCTGTGATACAATATCAACAGTCAATGTCTATCTTGAGGAGTTCTGGGAACCGGGGTGAAGCAAAACTTTCTTTGATGTGTGTATTTCGTACTTAGCTGCCCTATTTTCTTCGCTTCAACAAAATATGAAAAGTGATGTTTCACTCGATTGTCATTTCTCATTAATACAACAGTCTTGGATAGTAAATTTGCCATAAACTTATTAACGCGCTAGCGTGAAGGAATACATCTTGGTACAACATGACATTATAGGCTGTAGAATTAAGACTCGTAGTGAAGCTATCTTGTTCCGATCCCTCCATAACCTGCCTTCCCGTCGCCACTCGTTTCCCCCTCACTCCCATATATCACCATGAGCCATCTTGTTGCCCAGCATGAGCACGAACCATCTCATATAAGCAGATTGGTGAACAAAAATGCGTAGGTGATGTGTGGTTCATCGGAGGTGAGGGTATCATCTGGAGTGCCCCAGGGAAGTGTGGTAGCTCCGCTATTGTTTTTTATCTACATACTGTAAATGATCTTTTTGATAGGGTGGATAGCAATGTGCGGCTGTTTGCTGGTGATGTTGTGGTGTACGGGAAGATGTCGTCGTTGAGTGGCTGTAGGAGGATACAAGATGACTTGGACAGGATTTGTGATTGGTGTAAAGAATGGCAGCTAACTCTAAATATAGATAAATGTAAATTAATGCAGATGAATAGGAAAAAGAATCCCATAATGTTTGAATACTCCATTAGTAGTGTAGCGCTTGACACAGTCACGTCGATTAAATATTTGGGCGTAACATTGCAGAGCGATATGAAGTGGGACAAGCATGTAATTGCAGTTGCGGGGAAGGCGGATAGACGTCTTCGGTTGATTGGTAGAATTTTGAGAAGATGTGGTTCATCTGTAAAGGAGACCGCTTATAAAACACTAATATGACCTATTCTTGAGTACTGCTCGAGCGTTTGGATCCCTATCAGGTCGGATTGAGGGAGGACATAGAAGCAATTCAGAGGCGGGCTGGGAGGCATTCTTTTCGTGAATCGCTATTGAGGAGATTTAGAGAACCAGCATTTGAGGCTGACTGCAGTACAATTTTACTGCCGCCAACTTACATTTCGCGCAAAGACCACAAAGATAAGATAAGAGAGATTAGGGCTTGTACAGAGGCATATAGGCAGTCATTTTTCCCTCGTTCTGTTTGTGAGTGGAACAGGGAGAGAAAATGCTAGTTGTGGTACGAGGTACCCTTCGCCAGGCACCGTATGGTGTATTGCGGAGTATGTATGTAGATGTAGAATTGTTGCATATCGTTCACGCATTTCAGTCGTGTTGGATCGGCTGGAGTTACTTTAGAAGCTGGTGGCAGCAGTAGTGCTCATCGCATGGCTGAGATGATCCCTTGCATTTTATTTGTTTTGTTTTGTCAGTTTAAAGTGTTCGTTGTATATACATACTTTGAGTTTTTTAAAAAAAAAAACAAGTCTGTCATTAGCCTGTAGTGGCGTTGTCCCCCTAGGACAAAACCGAGCGAGGTGGCGCAGAGTTTAGCACACTGGACTCTCCTTTGGGAGGATGACGGTTCAGTCCCGCGTCCGGTCACACTGATTCAGGTTTCCCGTGATTTCCCTACATCGTTCCAGGCAAATGCCGGGATGGTTCCTTTGAAAGGGCACGACCGACTTCCTTCCCTTCCCTGTCCCTCCATAATCCGATGAGACCGATTACCTCGCTGTCTGGTCACCTTCTCCACAACCCCCCCCCCCCCCCCCCAGGACAAGTTTATAGGGATATCATTTATTAATGATTCAGGGATGAGTTTCCTGTAGTCTTGATGTGTGTTGGTAGCAGTGTGGTATCGGTTAACATATTACATTGTGCTGATTGTTATATTACCGTATGTACGTAGGTCTTGTTTGATAATCGTGGAACGTGGTAGACAGTCAGTCAAACTACAATGAGAGATCGGAGGGCTTATAGAATTTGCTATGACGTCATTGATTATACACCATATTGTCAGAGTATTACGTCATAAATTTTGTTACAATTTACCTAGATTTTGCGGCATATGTCTTGACACATTTATATTACAGGATTTCTACCAACTGGACAATGCACTTGCTTTAACACACACACCTAGTACTGCAGAGATGACGTAGACCTGGTGTATAATATATTTTTGTGTAGTGCTGTACTATTTGTTAATTTAATGTCTCACCAAGAGTGTATTTGTTGTTAAATAATGTATTGCAGAAATTGTTTAATATTATACTTACATGTATCATACTACAGAGATTCAGGTTTTTGGAAAAAACTGTTAAAATGGCAACAAATTAACTCCTAATTATAAAATAGCAGTTAATTATGAGAGGAATGGTTAATTGTACTAACATTTCTTACTATTTTGTCTGGGGGTGGTGGTTGGGCTCTGCTGGTGCTTCATGACAATCCTCGATCCTTCAAATGGAGAGCAACAGCACACAATTGATAAGTAATTCACATGGTTCAGTTTATTTTTGATCACTGGATGCTTTGTCATTCTCTGAGAGCATTATGACATTGCGTAACATGAATTTTACATAATGTGACATTGCCATTATGTAATTGTGATACCAATAAATTAATTTGTTATTAGTATTACTATTTACACTCAGGTGACAAGTCATTGGATACCTCCTAATATCGTGTGGGACCTCCTTTTACGCGTGTAGTGCAGCAACTCGACATGGCATGGACTCATCAAATCACTGGAAGTGTCCTGCAGAAATACTGACCCGTGCTGCCTCTATAGCCGTCCATAATTACGGAAGTGTCGCTGGTACAGGATTTTGTGCACGAACTGACCTATCGATTATGCCCCATAAATGTTCGATGGGCGGCCAAATCATTTGCTAGAGCAGTCTAGAACACTCTTCAAACCAGTCGCAAACAATTGTCTCGTAATTCCAATAAATGAAGTCCAAGAATAGCTGCAAATGGTCTTCCAAGTAGCCAGACATAACCTATTTCCAGTCAATGATCGGTTCAAATGGACCAGGGGATCCAGTACATTCGATGTAAACAGAGTCTCCACCATTATGGAGCTACCACCAGCTTGCGCAGTGACTTGTTGGCAACTTGGGTCCATATCTTCATGAAATCTGCCCCACATTCGAATCCTACCATCAGCTCTTACCAACTGAAACCGGGACTCATCTGACCGAGCCACAGTTTTCCAATCGTCTAGGGTCCAATCAATATGGCTAAGAGCCCAGGAGAGGCGTTGCAGGCGATGTGCTGTTAACAAAGGCAGTCATGACGGTCGTCTACCGCCATAGCCCATTAACGCCAAATTTCCCGGCACTGTGGTAACGGATACGTTCGATGAACGTCCCACGCTGGTTTCTGCGGTTATTTCGCGCAGCGTTGCGTGTCCGTTAGCACTGACAACTCTGCACAAACGGCGCTGATCTCGCTCGTTAAGTGAAGGGCGTCGGCCACTGCGTTGCCCGTTGTGAGAGGTAATGCCTGGAATGTGATAGTCTCGGCTTGACACTGTGGATTTCGGAATGTTGAATTCCCCAACGACTTCCGAACTGGAATATCCTATGCGTCTAGCTCCAGTTACCATTCCGCGTTCACAGTCCGTTAATTCCCATCGTACGATGGCAATCACGTTGGAAACTTTTCATGTTAATCACTTGAGTAGAAATGACAGCCCTGCCAATGCACTGCCCTTTTATACCTTGTGTACGCGGTACTACCGCCATCTCTATAAGTGCATATAGCTATCCCATGACTTCTGTCACCTCGGTGTGTAAGAAATACCCACACCGAATCCCAGACAAACCTGATCTTCTCCCAATGGTGCACAGAAGAAGGCATATGTTGCCATTGCTATAAACGAAGAGGAAGCTAAGGAAGAGGAAGCTCACCAACACCATCTGGTTGTGGAGAAGCGGAGCTAGAACAGAAGTACGTGGTATACTGGTTCTACTTCTGTTCTTGCTTTCAGCTCCTCCCCACCAGAATACTCAGCGCCAAACTGGATGAAACTGCTGTCCACGAGAGTAGCCGCACTATAACAAGATGCCTACGAGAAACTCCGCTTAATAACAACCTATTTCATGGTATTCATAGCACCCCTGGATGTTAGAAGAAGATCAGCAGCAGAAGTTGAGGAGAAAAAAACAGGGAAATTACCCTGAATATCCCATGTAAGCAAATGAAACACATATTCCATAATGACGTCAGACAACTGAAGCAATTGAACCAGGCATTCCGCCCGCCTAGTAGAACAATGTCGAAACAAGATTTGGAGAGGACATACCTAAATCTAAAGGACGCATTTGATACTTGTTTCTAACTATCTTACCAGACGTGGAAGAGCTCGAATTGACTGCGAACTTGGGCGATGCTGTACAACAGATCTTAAAGCGATGGGGATATATTACTGGAGAACCAACCTGTGAACATAAAGAGCTTCCCGATGGTCAACACGTCCTTGTCTGCCCAAAGCTACCAGTAACATGAATGCTTTATGACTTCGTTTCAGAAGATAATCGAGGAATTCAGACAACCGATTTGTTGGTCTCGATCTACATATGATACGTACTCATCTTTCTATACATTCTGTAAACATGTTGTACATATATTGTTAATCTGTAAATAACTGTTGTACTTTCCTTTATATGAGAATAATAATAATAAATCCTGTGGAGGCCCGGGAAAAGAATAGGCCTCCGGTATGTTCTGCCAGTCGTAAAAGGCGACGAAAAGAACAAACCACTAATAGGGCTGACCCCCCTTTTAGTGTGACTAGTTGGTTCAGGACAGAACTAAAGAAGCCTCGGACAAGCGCCGTCATGGTCGGGGACGACGCTTGAATCCTATGCCCGCCCACAAATGTAACGACACTGCTAGCCAACTGGAAAATGATTCAAATCCGAATAGAGGTGTTTTGCAGGATAGGCTTCCTGCAACCACCCTAGAAGGAAAACAAAGAGAGGATGAGATGGTCAGATGAAGTTAATCGACACCTCATGTTCTGTTATTACCAAGCAACAAACCTAGGAACCAACACAACTGGATACAGATCACAAGTATACACAACATTTATTACCAGATAACCAGAATTAAAATTTTTAACAGAACGACGACTAGCTGATCAGATCCATGTAATAATCAAAAATAACCGGATACCCCCGTCAGAATTAGAAAACATCAATTAACAAGTACAACAAATACTGGAACAAAATAATGTGCAATCAGAAGAAGAAGAAAATACAGTAATGGACTCAAACATCCCAGAGCAACCAAACAAAGAACAACACGCATCAATTAAACAGTCAGATGAAAACGAAATCTTAAGACAGCCACCAGAACAAGCACAAATAGAACACGAAGTGACACACATGTTAGATATAGAAGAAAAATTTCAGCTGACATATATAGAATACAAAGACACAAATACAGACATTAGACCATTCTTGCATAGACCGCCAAATAACCCACAAGTCGAAACAACAATAAAAACTATCAACACAATCATACACAACAAAATAAATGAAAATACAACTATGGAAGAGTTACAACTACTGGTTTGTATAGGAGCACTCACTACACTAAATATACACACTAGGCAGAGATCATAACCAACCAACACACAGAAGAAACCTACAAAACCAGCATGGCAACACAGGCTACAGATCAGAATAGAAAAACTGAGAAAAGGCATTGGACAGCTAACACAATTTATAAGAAATGAAATGTCAGAAAAAAAACGAAAAAGGTTAGGTAAAATCTCACAGCAAGAAGTGACAGAGCAATTAGATGAAAAGAATCAGAAATTACAAGCATTGGCCAAACGACTTAGAAGATACAAAAAAGTGAAAATAGAAGGAAACAAAACCAAACATTCAACACAAACCAAAAGATATTTTACCAGACAATAGATAACACACACATTAAAATAGGCAATCCACCAAACATAACAGACATGGAACACTTCTGGAGCAACATATGGTCAAACCCGGTACAACATAACAGGCATGCACGGTGAATACAAGCAGAAACAGATACATACAAGATGATACCACAAATGCCTGCAGTGCTAATTTTGCAACATGTAGTCACCCAAGCAATTAATTCTACTCACAATTGCAAAGCCCCTGGAAAAGATAAAATAGCAAATTTCTGGCTAAAGAAATTCACCTCAACACATTCACATCTAACTAAATTATTTAACAGTTACATTGCAGATCCATACACTTTACCTGATACACTTAGACATGGAGTATCTTATCTGAAACCTAAAGATCAAGCAGACACAGCAAACCCAGCTAAATATCGCCCCATAACATGCCTGCCAACAATATACAAAATATTAACTTCAGTCATTACACAGAAATTAATGACACATACAACACAGAACAAAATTATAAATGAAGAACAAAAAGGCTGTTGCAAAGGAGCATGAGGGTGTAAAGAGCAACTGATAATAGATGCAGAGGTGACATATCAAAGCTCAAACTAAACAAAGGTCGCTACACTATGCATACATTGATTACCAAAAAGCTTTTGATAGTGTACCCCACTCATGGTTACTACAAATATTGGAAATATACAAAGTAGATCCTAAATTGATACAGTTCCTAAACATAGTAATGAAAAATTGGAAAACCACACTTAATATCCAAACAAATCCAAATAATATCACATCACAGCCAATACAGATTAAGTGTGGAATATACCAAGGAGACTCAATAAGTCCTTTCTGGTTCTGCCTTGCTCTGAACCCACTATCCAACATGCTAAATAACACAAATTATGGATACAATATTACTGGAACATACCCACACAAAATCACACATCTGCTGTACATGGATGATCTAAAACTACTGGCAGCAACAAATCAACAACTCAACCAATTACTAAAGATAACAGAAGTATTCAGCAATGATATAAATATGGCTTTTGGAACAGACAAATGTAAGAAAAATAGCATAGTCAAGGGAAAAGACACTAAACAAGATGATTACATATTGGATAACCACAGCGACTGCATAGAAGCGATGGAAAAAACAGATGCCTATAAATATCTAGGATACAGACAAAAAATAGGAATAGATGATACAAATATTAAAGAAGAACTAAGAGAAAAATATAGACAAAGACTAACAAAAATACTGAAAACAGAATAGACAGCAAGAAAAAAGACAAAAAGCTATAAATACTTATGCTATACCAATATTGACCTACTCATTTGGAGTAGTGAAATGGAGTAACACAGATCTAGAAGCACTCAATACACTTACACGATCACAATGCCACAAATATAGAATACATCACACATTCAGCAACTGAAAGATTCACATTAAGCAGAAAGGAAGGAGGAAGGGGATTTATTGACATAAAAAACCTACATTATGGATAGGTAGACAATTTAAGAAAATTCTTTCTAGGACGAGCAGAAACTAGCAAAATACACAAAGCAATCACTCATATAAATACATCGGCTACACCACTGCAATTTCATAACCACTTCTACAACCCTTTAGATCACATCACATAACATCAACAGATACGAAGAAAGTAAATTGGAAAAAGAAAACACTACATGACAAGCACCCGTATCATCTAACACAGCCACACATCGATCAAGACGCATCCAACACATGGCTAAGAAAAGGTAATATATACAGTGAGACAGAAGGATTCATGATTGCAATACAGGATCAAACAATAAACCCCAGATATTACAGCAAGCATATTATTAAAGATCCCAATACCACAACAGATAAATGCAGACTTTGCAAACAACAAATAGAAACAGTAGATCACATCACAAGCGGATGTACAATACTAGCAAATACAGAATATCCCAGAAGGCATGACAATGTAGCAAAAATAATACATCAACAGCTTGCCTTACAACATAAACTTATAAAACATGTACCCACATACAAGTATGCACCACAAAATGTACTGGAGAACGATGAATACAAATTATACTGGAACAGAACCATTATAACAGATAAAACACCACATAACAAACCTGACATCATACTCACCAATAAAAAGAAGAAATTAACACAACTAATCGAAATATCCATACCCAATACAACAAATATTCAAAAGAGAACAGGAGAAAAAATTGAAAAATACATCCAACTGGCTGAGGATGTCAAGGACATGTGGCATCAGGATAAAGTTGACATTATACCAATTATACTATCAACTACAGGAGTCATACCACACAATATCCACCAGTACATCAATGCAATACAGCTACATCCAAACTTATATATACAACTACAGAAATCCGTAATTATTGATACATGTTCAATTACCCGAAAGTTCCTAAATGGAATGTAACATATACCGTACAGTTAAAACGAAGTCACGCTTGATCAAGGTCCGCGTCACTTTCCATTTTTGACCAGACATAACGTCTGAGAAAAGAATGAAATAATAAAGTAGTAGTAGGGGTAGTAGTAGTAGTAGTAGTAGTTGTTGTTGTTGTATTTCCACAAAACAACTGCGCAAAATCGACAGGGAACAGGGTTGCTTCACGGAAACTCTGAGAAGGGGAATAGGACTGATTCTGCCAACATAAAGACAAGCCGTCAGAACGGATACAGTTAATCGAATACTAAAACGCTACGCCGGACATCACAATCCTGGAGAAACGTTTGAGCGTGGATCGTCGACATTGCAGAGTCTACCAAACAGAAAACCAAAAAAACTTAAAAGGTACGAAGGCCTGAAAATTGACGTCAGCGGTTGTGGCACAGGCCAGGCAGTGTGGTCCCATTGATTCGTGGTTCACTTTACGATGTGCCAAAAGACCTCGGTGGCACTTCAAAAACGCTGCTATCTGTTGAATATTCATTCCCGAACAGCAAAAAATCACCTAGTTTATGCCTGTACTAAACGCATGTGCGCACATCCAGCAGCGGTATGTGCTGAAGAAGTGTCAGAATGGTGTTGAAATTACTTAAATGAAGTTAAACAATTTCATGACTGTGAGTATTTATAAATATTTATATCGGGAGCGATTTGAAATATAGCATCTCTCTATTAGAACTTTCTTTCATAAAATGGCCATTGTTTATTATCTGAGAACACAAACTATTCACAGTCGGGTAATTATGACCAAAGAATGAAATACCAGAACGAAACAAATGCCACTGATAATGACAAAATTTTGCATTAAGCGTGGCCGAAATAAATTTAAAGGCTTTAGACTCTCCAGTGCCCGTCATACACTGTAGAAAAAATTGCGTAATTTCTAAGTAGCTGGTGCTAATGCTCAGTGTGAATATTAAATAAGCCTGGAGTAAATTCAAGTCCCTAGAGTGGTGACTTACGAAAAAGTTTCCTTTAGCAGCTGTCACCACTGAAATATTAGGTCTGCAGTTAATGAATGCAATAAATCGCCAAGTCCCGAAAACTCGCGAAAATCAGTCCAAAGTAAGCTATCAGACTTTTTAAATAGGAATCCACGAACAAAGTTTCGGAGGTTGTTCAGCAATATTTTCTGAGTATTTCGGTGAACAGGATCTGTGGTTTTCGGTGAGTCCTTATAGAGTAATTTCATTTTGATTGATTTTGTACTACATTCGCATCTCTCTGTGTTGCACTGAAAATATCTGCACAACAGTAATTTTTATCTATTGTGAAGGTATTTTCCCTGAAGTTCAGGTAGTCGGAGCAACATACCGAATAAATCATGATTATATTACTTTTGTCTAGCGAGCCACCAGAGGCCAAGCGTCCTTTACACCAAAATACTGAGAGAGTATCGGTGAGCAACTTCTCAAATTTTATCAGTGGAGTTCAGAGACACCTTGTACACAAAACGAACATTTACAGCTAGCTTAAATCTAAACAGACAGAAAGATGCACGATTCTGCACTCATTAATTTGATACCTCACTCTAAGCAGTAAGTTGAGCAGTTTATCGATAATTAATAAAATATAACGAGTATCACAGCATAATTTTGTTGTATTGTGGATTAAGCCCAAGGAGTATTAGTAACAAGCCAAGTACCACATATTTCTTTATGAAATAACCTCACCTTTTCTCTGTTAAATTCAGTTTTTGCGGCTTGAATGGAATTTGAATCACAGGCAAGTCAATGTTTGTTTTGAGTTGTGCCAAAATACTAATTAATACATGTAAACTACGTAATTTAAAAATGGTGTGTCGCGTGTTGATATTCTAGCACATCCTGAATCACCAATATGTGTAGCTGTCTTGTCTGATAATTCAAATGGTTTTAACTATTTTTGGACACAATTGTTTTCATTTCACAAAAAACAAATATGAGTAGCTCTTCGGATACATCTTTTCGAACTTTTTAACCTGACACATCGATCATCATGATACCTTAATTCATTTCATACTTACTAATTTGCCTAG
Source organism: Schistocerca piceifrons (assembly GCF_021461385.2). Taxonomy (NCBI): domain Eukaryota; kingdom Metazoa; phylum Arthropoda; class Insecta; order Orthoptera; family Acrididae; genus Schistocerca; species Schistocerca piceifrons. The sequence goes on from NC_060149.1 coordinate 802,668,833, forward strand.
ATTTGCCCATGAACCTTTGCTTTTCGGATGAATTACTCGTGTTCGGAGTTTTTCTCTCACGAAAATATACCGGGTGACCAAAAAGTCAGTATAAATTTGAAAACTTAATAAACCACGGAATAATGTAGATACAGAGGTAATTGGAATGACATGGGGTTTTATTAGAACAAAAAAAAAAAACAAAAAAAGTATTGCTAGACGCGTGAAAGATCTCTTGCGCGCGTCGTTTGGTGATGATCGTGTGCTCAGCCGCCACTTTCGTCATGCTTGGCCTCCCAGGTCCCCAGACCTCAGTCCGTGCGATTATTGGCTTTGGGGTTACCTGAAGTCGCGCAAGTGTATCGTGATCGACCGACATCTCTAGGGATGCTGAAAGACAACATCCGACGACAATACCTCACCAAAACTCCGGACATGCTTTACTGTGCTGTTCACAACATTATTCCTCTACTACAGCTATTGTTGAGGAATGATGGTGGACATATTGAGCATTTCCTGTAAAGAACATCATCTTTGCTTTGTCTTACTTTGTTATGCTAATTATTGCTATTCTGATCAGATGAAGCGCCATCTGTCGAACATTTTTTGAACTTTTGTATTTTTTTGGTTCTAATAAAACCCATGTCATTCCAAGCATGTGTGTCAATCTATCTACATTATTCCGTGATTTATTCAGTTTTCAAATTTATACTGACTTTTTGATCACCCGGTACACCGAAGAGACAGAAGTCGAGAAAGAGCGGTATGTACTTATACAGATGGCGGTAGTATCACGTACGCAAGGTATAAAAGGGCGTTGCATTGGCGGAGCAGTCATTTGTACGCAGGTGATGCATGTGAAAAGGTTTCAGACGTGGTTATGGGCGCACGAAGGGAATTAGGACTTTGAACGCAGACTGGTAGTCGGAGATAGACGCATTGGATATTCCATTTCGGAAATCGTTAGGGAATCGAGATCCACAGTACCAAGGGTGTGCCGAGAATACCATATTCCAGGCATTACCTCTCGCCACATACAACACAGTGGCCGACGGGTTGCACTTAACGACCGAGAGCAGCTGCGTTTGTGTAGAGTTTTCAGTGCTAACAGACAAATAACACTGTATGAAATAACTGCAGAAATCAACGACAAACGTATCTGGCAGGACAGTGTGGCGAAATTTAGCGTTAATGGGCTATGGCGGTAGACGACCGCTATCAATACATTGCCTGCAGCGCCTCTCCTAGGCTCGTAACCATGTCGGTTGGACCGTGGGTGACTGGAAAAACAGTGATCCGGTCAGGTGAGTCCCGATTTCAGGTGGTAAGATGATCTGATGGCAGGTTTAGAGTGTGGAGCAGATCATACGAAGTCATGGCCCTTAGTTGTCAACAAGGCACGGCACTGTGCAAGCTGGTGTTGGCTCCATAATTATATGAGCAGTGTTTACATGGAATGGACTGGGTTCTGGTTATCTTCAGCTACTTGGAGATCATTTTCAGCCATTCATGGACTTCGTGTTCCTTAACAACTATGGAATTTTTGTGGATGACAATGCGCCATGTCAAAAGGCCACAGTTGTTCGCGATTGGTTTGAGGAACATGTTGAGCCAATGATTTGATCACCCAGCTTGCTCAATATGAATCTCATAGAACATTTATGGGACATAGTCGAGAGGTCAGTTCGTGCACAAAATCCTGCACCGATAACACTTTCGCATTTATTGACGGCTATAGAGGCAGCTTGATTCAGTGTTCCAACAACTTGACGAGCCCATGGCACGTCGACTTGCAGCACTACGCCGAGCAAAAAGAGATCCGACACTATATTAGTAGATATCCCATAACTTCCGTCACCTCAGTGTAAATCGGCTATGAAACGGTTCAGTGCGTTTTATACATTATGCATGACTGCTGTATATGAGTATACAGAGTAAATCAAAGTTGCACAAGTTTGTATTTTGTGAACGGTTCAAGATATTTGAAAGAGGTTGCCTTCAAATGAGTGTAGGAAGAGGGGCGCGTAATTTTGTTGCATGTGGAATAACATTGTCTCTTCTATCAAATGAGGTATTGAAGCTAGTTTACGTTATGTAAGTGGAACGATGCCCTTTTTAAGGCCATTTGAAAGCTATTGAAAACATGAGTATAGTGATATAAAATTTGTTAGGTGGTGATGTCGCTGAAATTTTCCCAAGAATATCCGAGAAATGAGCTGAAATTGAAAGACAAGGCTGCCGGAATTGGTTAATGCGGCGTAAACACTGTCCACTTTGGCTCTCGTGCCTGGTTTCACCGTTGCATCAAATGTTTGTCTTTGTACTTGATTCGACAAAAGCGTTTGTTTGAACAAGAAATACTTTTCCTAAGCCTCTTTTGGTATGCTAGAAGTTAGCATACAGTTCCATGCACAACAGTCTTAGCTGAGCTTGTATTAGTGTTGTGTAAGTAGGCCCAAAGAAAATAAGTTTTCTCTCAGTGCCTGAGCGTATCTTCAGAATACAGTTAAAGGAAGTGTATCGTTCCATTAAAAAAAAATCACCCCATTGCATTAGTTAACGCAAGAGTTAAAAGTATTGCCCCCACAGCAAAATTACGGCCCCTCTACCTACCACAATCTACCAGAAACGTCATTTCAATCTCTTGAACCGTTCAAGAAATAATGGATGCACCCTGCATATGATAAAAGCTGGGCCGCAACACGCTACTCAGCCGTCACTCCATTGCGGTCCCGGTGTCGTTTGTCCGGACCACGTTCTGGTCGTAGCTGTCGGCTTCTGTAGTGACCCTTAGATCTAGCATAAGTGCAGCGGCCCTTCTCACTAGAGCTTTCCGACCGTAGCCTCACAGTCTCCCTATAATTTTAGCCAGTCAGTATCTGCGATTGTCCCTTTCGTTAGTTATCAACATACGACCAAAGAAAACATAATTAGCGTACATTGTAGTCTATATTGATCATCAGAATATTATCAACAACTACGTAATACCCGATGAGTCCATCTTTGGCTCGTATAACAGCGAAGCACTGTGACACGGACGCAGTGAGGCCTTAATAGGCCACTGGAGGGAGTTAGCATCACATCTGCACACGTAAGTCACCTAATTCCCGTAAATTGCGGGGAGGGGGGGGGGGGGCGATCAACTCTGACTCCACGTTCAATCTCATCCCAGATGGGTTCAATCGGGTTCAGATCTGGCGACTTGTGGGGACCAACACATCAATATGAACTCGCCATTGTGTTCCTCGAACCACTCCAACACGCTTCTGGCCTTGTGACTGGCGAATTATCTTTTTGGAAACTGCCAGTGCCGTCTGAAAACATGATGGTAATTAAGGGATGTATGTAGTATGCACCCAATGTACGATACTCGTTGACCGTCAAGGAGCCTTGCATGTGCTCCACTGGATCCGTGGGTGACCACGTGAATGTTCTCCAGACCATAATGGAGCCGCCGCCAGCTTATCTCCGTCCTGCCGTACAGATGTCAAGGATCTGTCCCCCTGGAAGTCGACGGATTCGCGCCCTTGCAATGGCATGATGAAGAAGGTATCGGGATTCGTCATACCGTCCAACGCTCTGCCATTGCGCCAACGTCCAGTGCCGATGGTCACGTGCCCATTTCAGTCGTAGTTGCCGGTGACATGGTGTTAACATTGGCATATGTACGGATCGTCGGATGCAGATGCCCGTTTTTTGGAGTGTTCGATGCACTGTGTGTTCAGGCACACTTGTACCCTGCCCAGCATTAAAGACTGATCTTAGTTCCGCAACATTTCGCCGCCTGTCCTGTTTTACTAGTCTGCCCAGCCTACGACGTTGACATCTGTAATGAGGGACGGCCGCCCAACACCAACACCACGACGTCTGGACGTGGTTTCACCACGTGTTGAAGACACTCGCATCAGCACTGCTCGAATACCCGACAAGTGGTACAGTTTCCGAAATGCTCGTGGTGAGCCTCCATGCCATCATAGTCTGCCCTCGGTCAAACTCAGGTCGCGCGTTTTACCCATTCTACACACTGACAGCATGTTCACTGATATTACATGCACTGTATGTGTGTCTGTCTGATTAGCAGTCATTCCTCGCCAGGTAACACTGCTGTCGCCTGGACTGGTTTATATCGATAGTAGGTCAGTGGTCATAATGTTCTGACTGATCAGCGCATGTATTTGTCGGTGCACCGTGTGTGATGCTTTCTGCAATATGGCTTGCAATGTTAGTCGCTCTAGTACCTATCAGAAAGATAAGGAACAATTCTTTTTTTTATTTTATTTCGTACTGTAAGATAACTGAGTGAACAATATACTTTAACAACTACAAGATATATTGACAAGCGTTTGTCACTGTGGTCCACGTAAGGTTTTTTGATGTGTTTTATGAGCTGCAGAAGAAAGGATGCGGAGCCAGAGCAGTTTTTTATATTGTGCTCGTTCGCGCTCTCCCCGAGTTGAGTCGCATAACGTCAACTTTTATTCACATCCAGAACGATTTTGAAATGTCGCTCAACCTCTTTCAAAAATATTCGGTGCAACTTTCATGGAAGCCAAATTTCGATGGTATTCTCTGGCTCCTCCTCATCCTATTAGTGTAGGAGTTCCGTAGGAAAGAAGTGAGGAGGCTAACATACATAAAAACTTTTATAAATTGACTCAATATAGTAATGCCACTTTTAACAGAAGCTTTTTTTGTGTCTCAGGAAAATAGCACACATACCAACAAAACATGCGAGAGATCTACGAATTTCTGTTACGCGTACTGGGAGACCAACGGGACTGCTGTTACTTTCATAAAACAAGGTAAGTCAGCTGTTTGATTCTTTATTACTTACTGAGAACTTATAAATCTATGTATGTTTTTATTACATAATACAATAATAAAAACTTGCCAAACTATGATTTTTTATGTAATGGTAGCAGTGAAACCTTGAAAGTTGCTCCTGTTGGTCACGGATAGCAATTCATAACGTAAATATTGTGAATCAATGCGCATATTCCGCTGCTTTGGGGAATATGTTCCGTAATGGAAACCAGTTCACTAAAGAGAGAGCATGTGTCCACAAATAAACACGTTTTTAGGAAGCATCACTCATGCAAATGCAAAACTCAGCTTGTCGTACCCTCACACGAAATTCTGTGAACCATGGATTAAGGACAACATGCAGATTCAATATTATTAGATTTCCGGAAAGCATTTGAGACATGCCCCACTGCAGATTGCTGACGATAGGTCCAAGCATACGGAATATGTCCCCACAATGAGAGTTGCCGCGAGACTTACTACGTAATGGAACCCAGTACGTTGCTCTGGACGGCGAATGAGTGTTCATCAGAGACGTAGGCATCACCAGGAGTGCCCCAGGGAAGTGTGATAGGACCACTCTGGTGCTGTATGTACGTGAAAGATCTGACAGACGAGGGTGATCAATCTGTGACTGTTTGCTTATGATGCTGCAGTGTATGGCAAAGTGTCGTCGTTGAGTGACTGTTGAGGATACAAGATGACTTAGACATAATTTATATTTGGCGTGATCAATGGCAGCTTGCCCTCTAAATGTGGAAAATGGAAGTTAATTCGATTGAGTAGGAAAAACAATCCCGTTGTGTTCGAATATTGTATTGGTGGTGTTCCCTTTGACACAGTCTCATTCGTTAAATATCTAGGCGTCAGGTTGCAAAGTGATATGAAATGGGATGAGTACGTAAGGTCAGTTATAGGGAAGGCGAGTGATTGACTGCAGTTTATTCGGAGAATGGCAGGGAAGTTCATCCCACGTATAAAGAAGACCACATTTAGAACACTAGTGCGACCTATTCTTGTGTACTGCTACAGTGTCTGGGATCCCCACCACGTCGGATTAATGTAAGACAACAGAGAAGTTCAGAGGCGTGCTGCTAAATTTGTTACTGGCGGGTTTGATCAACTCTCAAGTATTGCAGAGATGCTTTGAGAACTGAAGTGGGAGTCCCTGAAGAGAAGATGGCGTTCTTTCCACGAAACACTATAAGGAAACGATGTTAAATAGGAAATACACTCCTGGAAATGGAAAAAAGAACACATTGACACCGGTGTGTCAGACCCACCATACTTGCTCCGGACACTGCGAGAGGGCTGTACAAGCAATGATCACACGCACGGCACAGCGGACACACCAGGAACCGCGGTGTTGGCCGTCGAATGGCGCTAGCTGCGCAGCATTTGTGCACCGCCGCCGTCAGTGTCAGCCAGTTTGCCGTGGCATACGGAGCTCCATCGCAGTCTTTAACACTGGTAGCATGCCACGACAGCGTGGACGTGAACCGTATGTGCAGTTGACGGACTTTGAGCGAGGGAGTATAGTGGGCATGCCGGAGGCCGGGTGGACGTACCGCCGAATTGCTCAACACGTGGGGCGTGAGGTCTCCACAGTACATCGATGTTGTCGCCAGTGGTCGGCGGAAGGTGCACGTGCCCGTCAACCTGGGACCGGACCGCAGCGACGCACGGATGCACGCCAAGACCGTAGGATCCTACGCAGTGTCGTAGGGGACCGCACCGCCACTTCCCAGCAAATTAGGGACACTGTTGCTCCTGGGGTATCGGCGAGGACTATTCGCAACCGTCCCCATGAAGCTGGGCTACGGTCCCGCACACCGTTAGGCCGTCTTCCGCTCACGCCCCAACATCGTGCAGCCCGCCTCCAGTGGTGTCGCGACAGGCGTGAATGGAGGGACGAATGGAGACGTGTCGTCTTCAGCGATGAGAGTCGCTTCTGCCTTGGTGCCAATGATGGTCGTATGCGTGTTTGGCGCCGTGCAGGTGAGCGCCACAATCAGGAGTGCATACGACCGAGGCACACAGGGCCAACACCCGGCATCACGGTGTGGGGAGCGATCTCCTACACTGGCCGTACACCACTGGTGATCGTCGAGGGGACACTGAATAGTGCACGGTACACCCAAACCGTCATCGAACCCATCGTTCTACCATTCCTAGACCGGCAAGGGAACTTGCTGTTCCAACAGGACAATGCACGTCCGCATGTATCCCGTGCCACCCAACGTGCTCTAGAAGGTGTAAGTCAACTACCCTGGCCAGCAAGATCTCCGGATCTGTCCCCCATTGAGCATGTTTGGGACTGGATGAAGCGTCGTCTCACGCGGTCTGCACGTCCAGCGCGAACGCTGGTCCAACTGAGGCGCCAGGTGGAAATGGCATGGCAAGCCGTTCCGCAGGACTACATCCAGCATCTCTACGATCGTCTCCATGGGAGAATAGCAGCCTGCATTGCTGCGAAAGGTGGATATACACTGTACTAGTGCCGACATTGTGCATGCTCTGTTGCCTGTGTCTATGTGCCTGTGGTTCTGTCAGTGTGATCATGTGATGTATCTGACCCCAGGAATGTGTCAATAAAGTTTCCCCTTCCTGGGACAATGAATTCACGGTGTTCTTATTTCAATTTCCAGGAGTGTATTTGGCTACGAACTGGCTTTAGGATCTTAGACCAACTTCAGGTGACGCTGAATATCAAAACACACACAAAATGATGTCCGACTTAAACAGGTATGTGTACATATAAAAATGACAAGAGTTTTTGCGTGGGAAAACATCGCATTTTTTGTTACATCATCACTATGAAAGCCAACAAATCAAACAGTTCACTTGTTTTGAACAAAGGTGATTATCGATGATGTGATAGAAGCTTCAGAAGTTAATTAAAATTTGTTCCATGGCCGGAACTTGAGATTCTATCCTTGTCATAGATAAATATGAGACTCAAATGTCTCAAGGAAAATTTAATAATATCATATCTATATATCACCTACACTTGAGGTAGAAGCGGGATTTCCCCATTACGTCTAATGCTAGGATACTGTTCCAATACTGGAGAGCGTTAGCAGTATCACAATCTAAGGAGGGGAAAATAAGCTCAAGATGTGAATTGAAGTTTGTGTTAGGGATGGCTTTGGATTAGGGAGGTCCGTGCAGCTGTGTTAGCTGTAAGACTGAGGTGGTGTAATGGCTAACAGGTCTGTGTAATAAGTTAGGAGACCCGGGTTCAAGTCTTGGCCATGGCACAAATTTTAATTCAATTCTTGAACTTCTGTCATTTTTGTAGATGAAGATGAGACTCAAATGTGTCAACGAAAATTTAATTATATCAAAGGTGATTATGTTATTGAAGTGATTCATTTCCTTGTTAGTTCAAATTCTCAACACGTACAAAAAGATCCGACAGTAACTTTCATTGAATTCATCAAAACCCACCATCAAATCATGCAAAAGTTTACTGGCGTGCCAGAACATTATGACCATCTGTTCATAGCTTGTTTGTCCGTCTTTGGAACGAAATACATCACTGATTCTCTCTATCAGAGATCCGACAGTTTGTTGGTAGGTTTGTGGAAGTGTGTAGCATTACATGTCTACATACATGTCGTGTAAATAATGGGCCGCTGATTTACATAGACGGTGGTGGCGCCCGATAGCGATCCAGTTGGATTCCATAGGATTTACATCAGACGAAGTTGGTCGCAGAGACCCCAACGTGAGTTCACTGTAATGCTCCTCAAACCACTGTAGTACGGTTCTGGCTCTGAGATATGGATAATTATACCTCTGAAAGATGACATCGGCGTCGGGGAAGACATCAAGCGTGAAGGGATGCAGCTGGTTTGCAGCTGTCAGCGTGTCTTCGATTATTACTACAGGCTCCATGCAAGCGCAGAAGAATGTCTCCCGTAGCATAAGATTGCTTCCACGAACCTGCGTCTGTGGCGCACTGCACCTTTCGAGCCGCCGTTCACCTCGATGACGGCGTTTGGGGAGACGAACTAGCGATCTAGTGTAGCAAAAATGTGATTCATCAAAAGAGCCGACATGTTTCCATTGATTTATGGTTGAATCTCGATTGTCCCGTGCCCACTTCAATCGTGATTGACCATGTCGTTGGGTCTACATGTGAACACACAGGGGTGGTCTGCTGCGAAGCTCCATATTCAACGGTGCAGGATGAACGGTGTGGTCTAAAACACTTGGGCGTGCTCTGCAATGTTTTAGTATGATGGTAGTAACAGATTGTGGTATATAAATGACAGTTTTTTTTCTTTATGTCCGTAGTGTAGGAAAAAGGGCTTAACTGTGTCATCTACGGAACAAGGTGCTTAGGCAGTCTTCAGATACCCTCTCTTGGGTCATAGCAAACTGTGCTTGGTATGCCGGCCGGTGTGGCCGTGCGGTTCTAGGCGCTACAGTCTGGAACCGCGTGATCGCTATGGTCCCAGGTTCGAATCCTGCCTCGGGCATGTGTGTGTTTGATGTCCTTAGGTTAGTTAGGTTTAAGTAGTTCTGAGTTCTAGGGGACTGATGACCACAGATGTTAAGTCTCATAGTGCTTAAAGCCATTTGAACTATTTGTTCAAATCCCGGCCGGCATTAAAGTTCTCCGTTATTTACTTTAGCTGAATGTCACGATGCTTCCTTACTCCGACGTTCACGAAATCTTTAATATTAAGTTTATTTGTTCAAATGGCTCTGAGCACTATGGGACTTAACAACTGAGGTCAGCAGTCCCATAGACTTAGAACTACTTAAACCTAACCTAACCTAAGGACATCACACACATCCATGTCCGAGGCAGGATTCGAACCTGCGACTGTAGCAACAGCGCGGTTCGGGACTGAAGCGCCTAGAACCGCTCGGCCACAACGGCCGGCTGATATGTATGGTTACAGTATTTATTTGCGTAAATTACTTTTGTGATGATACCTTAAGGTGAACGAAGCCGGGAATTCTATCATTATTTGGAAGTTCATCGGTCTTCCAGTAGCGAGGGTTTTTGTCACTTTAGTGTATCGTAGCTTGTCTCTCCACACTTAATGTTAAACAGTTGCGATTCGTTCGAGAGTGTTTTCTCACGTATGTTTGCGGTAGCTTTAACTGCGGCTTTACTCCAACACAGCTGCATGCAAAGTTATCTCTAAGGGTCCGTGATGTACGTTAATGCATATAAGGTACTAAACAAACGATAAGCAAAGAGATCGTCGAGTTTACAAAGTGAAGGACTAATGAAGGATGCACTTCCTGAAAATATGCTGAAATCAGCTATTCAAAATGACAGTCACAATCGCATTATTTATTTAGCCGCCAACCGGTTTTAATCCGCGATGGGGTCATCTTCAGGGCAATTTACACCATTTGGTAGTTACCAACCGTGCACAGGCAGGGTGACGACTCCAGTGAGCGACCAAATGGTGTAAATTGCCCTGAAGATGACCCCATCGCGTGTTGAAACCGGTGGCCGAGCGGTTCTAGGCGCTACAGTCCGGTACCGCGCAACCGCTACGGTCGCAGGTTCGAATCCTGCCTCGGGCATTGATGTATGTGATGTCCTTAGGTTGGTTAGGTTTAAGTAGTTCTAAGTTCTAGGGGACAGATGACCTAAGATGTTAAGACCCATAGTTCTCAGAGCCATTTGAACCATTTAGAAACTGGTTGGCGACAAAATAAATGTCATTGTGACTGTCATTTTGAATAACCGATTGTAAGTAAACCAATCGCTGTTTTCTCCACGCAGCTATGTTGTCTAAAAAATATGCTGAAAACTGAAGAAGTGCTTCGACAACGAATATTTGGATGCATTAGAAAAAAGCGCCCGAGAAGAAATTCCTCAGAAGCAGGAAAGAGTGGAGGTTTCTTGCTTTGTGAAAGCTAGAAATACTTTAAGGTAACAAATGTTGATCGTATTGAGGCAGCAACTAACCACAAATTTAAGTTCCTTTATTCAAAAGGTACCATTACCGGTTTCGAATCATTACAATTCATCGCCGGACGACTTTCATGCTTTAATTAGAACACGTGGTGCGTTTTTTATTGATTAGTTGTCACGCATGGCTGCTCTACGGCATCGAGAACGTCGCCGAGTCAAACCACTGTCCGGCCTTTCAGAAGTTTTCCATCTGTTTCCCTAACCCGCTTAAAGGCAAATCCGGAGATTTTTCTTTCAGTAAAGTAGATGACCCAGTCAGAAACTGTGCTCAGGGTCTAAGTCGATGGGACATTAAGCCTTAATACTCAGTTTTCAGTCGAGGTGCCTAAAATATCAACTGCTTCTTGCATTTTCTCTTACTATTCTCGATTGCCATATCTTGAAAATTATCAATGGTTTCCTGTGTGAAGTCCTCAACAGACCAGTCGCATCGCTGTAAAACATCTGAGATCACGTTTAATCCATAAATAAGTATCGATTCAGGCACCACATTAACGTAATCCAAGTGATTCTGATCTTCGCAGTTGTCGATTCCCTCAATGGAAACACTGTAGCAACTGCAAGAAACTTATTTTCTTTGAATTTGCATTCCTAAAGTCACACTGAGCACTTCAGAGTGGCTCCATCCAACAACTTTACGTGATATCCTTTCCACACTTCAACAAAACCGTAAAGAGAAACATATTTAATAGCACTGGCGCACCCAAAAACAATTTCAGTCTCATTTATAAACACTTCACTGTTTTAATGTCCTCTTCACGCACGAGGCGTTAAATCGGATCTACCGTCTTTTTTCAGAAACGTTTACACTACTCACCAACGTACCCTTGAATGCAAGTTAAAGCTAAGGTATATCCCGAAGGACAGATCGAAAATCTCAGTGTGTTACTAGGCGTGTTCCTGTTTGAAATGATATCTCCTTCCCTTCCTTCAACGTGAACTCTGAATAGCAGAGCGATTTTTTCTTTTTTTTCCACAGTCTCAAATCATTTCTAGACTTCAAAATAACAGCTCCTTTTAATTTACTTTACACAATAAATTTATACGGCAGCACCGTGTATTACACTGTAAAATTTGTAATAACATTCAGTCACGCTTTGATCACTTAAATATTTTTAGGAGCGTGACTTGTTAAATGTATTGAGACAGTGTTCACAATGATGTGTCAGTGTTTTCAATGGTAACCGTGGTCAGCTTTGCGTAAGCAATGTGTAAACGGCAATAAATAATCAATTCTTAAGTGAAAGCTGTTGTGGAGGTTTCCCAGCGACCGAATAGAAGTTTAGGGTGTCTCGCGGATGAAAGTAATAAACAAATAAACTTTAATATTAAAGATTTCGTGAACGTCGGAGTCATTAGAAATCGGGCGCATAGTCGTACAGGAGAATTATGGAGAAGAAAATTGGCCGTGGCCTTATGTAAGGAAGCATTGTGACATTCAGCTGAAGTAAATAACGGAGAACTTGAATGCCGGACGTGGAATTGAACAAATGGTTCAAATGGCTTTAAGCACTATGTGACTTAACATATGAAGTAATCAGTCCCCTAGACTTAGAACTACTTAAACCTAACTAACCTAAGGGCATCACACACATCCATGCGGGAGGCAGGATTCGAACCTGCGGTTCCGCACTGAAGCGCCTAGAACCGCTCGGTCACAACGGCCGGCGGGGATTTGAAAACTGCCCCTCTTGTGTACGCGCCCATTGCCTTACCTACTGTCAGTCTTTTTTTTTTTTCAACTTTTGGATTATGTAATTACCTACGTACAAATTTCGGTCCCTTTCACTACACATCAAAATTACGCCGTATCTTCTACAGTAACCAAAGTATTTATGCTGACGACGAAATATTGCTTTCGAAACGCCCTTCTATTTTAGTAAGAACAGTCTTACGGACCGTGGACGATATCGTTATTCTGGGTATCTTACCGTTTTCCTCGCTATGCAGTACTGACACCAAAGCTTTATTTTGCGTCTGGTCGGTGTCCATTTGAGGGGAGTCAATCTTCCAGTGGTGTATAGCACTCACTAGGACATTAAAAACATCAGTTGCATGTGACCGAAATAAAGTGCGGCCACAAAAAGCTCGCGTGTGTCAAATGCGCTGTGCCGTGGCCTTTTATTGCTCGCAGCGCTGATATACAACAGCTCCTGTGCACACAAGACAAGGCCTTCATACTGGAGTGCTCTCGACTCGAGTCAGCGCGTCACCCACGTGACAGTTATTGCCGCTTTCAATAAGCCCACTGTGCTACAGCGAGTTTCTTTCTAGCTCATGTCGTCATTCTCTCCGAGATAGTCAGCCAAAAGTTCTTTCAGCCGTGAAAGCTTTTAAGTTCCTCGCTGTCGCCTTTTTTGTAGCGAGTTCTGAGAACGATTAAAAAATAGGCGCACTGTTTCAACTGTATCAAATATGAGCACGTAACACAGCACAAACCATTTGCGTGAATAATATGTTAACTGCGGAATAAAAATTAATTAAAATTAGCTCAAGCGTGGAACTGACTTTCTGAATAATTACACCAGATATAAGTTCAGTTTCAAGGAAGTCTTCACGTTGTTTTTTGACTAGATTATGTAGTTAGCCGAAACCCGTAAATTAGAATATTTGCTATTATGCGGCATTACATCTTTCAACGTCAAACCGCTTTTACATTTTTCCCATAAAAAACAATAATTACATAGTTGGTGGCAAACTTAGAATACGTCTACTTACATCAGGGGATGCCCACTACTACTTATATTCTTCCGTACTCACAATTTCCAAAGAGTTTACAATGCAATAGAGTTTACAAACTTTCTTTACCAAAGAAGAAACTTGGCTAAAATATATCATTATTTTGTAAATCAATGTAGAAATAAATTTAAGAAGTAGCGTTAGATTGTGCAGTTAATAACATGAATCTTAAGTATTCCAGAAATTTCGTAATTTCAAATATTTTAAAAGAAGAGTAATTTTAACTGTCAGTACATATCGCTTGTAACACATTAATTTCTTTTTTATACAATTTAGCCTGAAATGTAATACATCGATAGCATAATCATATGTATTCTTTTAATGAAACAGCTGAGATAATTTTAACCTATGCACGAATCGATAGTGTACATGGTATCGGTTATCTCTATAACAAAGAAGGTAATGTTAGAGGAGGGTGACTCGTTATAATCACTTACAGTCAACTTACTTCAGACAGATAGAAAACTACGGAACTGGATGCTTAGCGCCACCAGCTGGAGACTTTGTGAACACGCCCACACGAATATCAGCCTGATACTGATGTAATCAGCTGCTGTCTATAAGAGGGGTAAATCAAAATTTTTGCCTTCGGCGCCTATAACACAACATATTTAACAATAAAACTAAGTTTCATGCCACATCGCCGCGCGGGTTTAGCCGAGCGGTCTCTGGCGCTGCAGTCATGGACTGTGCGACTGGTCCAGGCGGAGGTTCGAGTCCTCCTTTGGGCATGGGTGTGTGTGTTTGTCCTTAGAATAATTTAGGTTAAGTAGTGTGTAAGCTTAGGGACTGATGACCTTCGCAGTTAAGTCCCTTAAGATTTCACACACATTTGAACATTTGAATGCCACATCGTTTATAAGGACATATTTTCTCTATTATTTCGCAAATAATATCGATTATAGCGAGAAAACATAAGAAAAGAAAACCTACCGAAGGCGGTCAAAGTTTGTCGAAACATGTTGGGGTACAGAAGTGAGGGTAGTGTTATCAATCTTGGATTTGTAGGTTCACCTTGATTACAGGTTCTTATTTTTCAACATCGTAGCATCGTTCAGAGTAGAATGGATTATGACATCTTTTTTTGCATTCTCAGAAAAATTCTAAAATTCTGAAACAGCTTTCCTGTCGTTGCCATGTAGAGTATCAATTAAAAACATGGTGCAGCCTTACGGTGGTGTAAGAGTCAAATAGGGTTGCAGTAAACTAAAGCTTTTTCGACTAGCAAGGCAAAGGCTATTGAAAGTTACAGAAAAAAGAGGACATTAGGCATAAAGATAATTTATGATAAGTGTGTTACAAATATTGTTAACAGTTCTGTGAAGTTTACTACTGTGTCTAGTTCCCACCGTACTTACTTACCCTACAGCACGTTTTGACGTAGTTAAGGAACAGTGGAATACTTTGTATGTATCAAAATATGTGGTGCGCGGTAGAAATCTGTTCTGTGACAAATCTAAAGTGTTCAGTGAGAAAAATTTACGTGTGCAACGATAAGAATGCAGTGGAAATGTATTCACATGGGTTGGACGAATGTTATGGAAATACACTCCAAACCGACATTTCACGTAAGTCACATCCAGTGAAAATCTGTAACGGAACCATCTGTGTGGCGTGCTTATAATTATGTATTATTTATATTTTAGGACAATTAATCTGTGAAAAAAACGCACCACATGTTGTAAGGAAAGCATGGAAACCGTCTGAAGATGAATCATAACGATTCGAAACTGGTAACGGTACCCTTTGAATAAAGGAACTGAAAGTAAATTTGTGGTTGGTTGCTGTCCCAACACCATCAACATTTCTCTTCAAATAACAGCCACGGTCTCCAGCCATGTCATCATATGACAAAATTGCAGTGGAATACTTATTTTAAAGAAGTTACGTGCTGGGTGGGAAGTTTTATTTTGATGTTACAGGATGAAATGTTTGAAGACATTGTTTCCTACAACTCTTGAGCTAACAGCTACTGTAGAGCGCAGGGTCTGAAATCAGCTTCTGTCTACAATTCTGCTTTTGGGTGTGCTGTCGCAAAGCATGTTTCACAGTCTATCATAATGCACGCAGTCTGCCTTATGCCCAGACAAAGCTATGCTCACACCAGTCTCATTATTTCTGAATCTCAGGATCTGAGATCAGCGCAACCAAATGCGTGTTCTGATCACACGCCAGTAGAGCTCGTCATTTAGCGGTCAGCGAGGCTCACGAGAAAGACAGGCCGCGGCGCGTACGTCACGAAGGTAGTCCTGAACTCGCTCGCTCAGCTCAGCAGACAAAATTTGTTTCTAAACCTGTTACCTCGAAGCTGCACGTGCACGTACTAGCGACAGTTGCATCTTCTACTGGAATCTGTTGTTGTGAAACCTTACTGATTAACACTGCTACAACAAAATTTAATATCAATACTCGATACCAATGGTATAACGGTCTGTTTATAGCATTTAATCTCTTCTGTTTAACAGTCCTCATTTCATACAAGAAGTTGTGCCTTATGCAGCTGATAATCATTCTTGCATGATTTTAATTTTATTATACCCCAGTACAGCGGTAACAAATTATAAGAAGGTCAATGGACTTCCGATCATTGTAGGATTAATAAACTCTATAATAGCGGATTCCAGTAGAAGAGACAATTCTCGTTTGTACCAACACACCTGGTTACGAGTTAACAGATGCAGAAACACAGTTTGTTTGCCGAGCTGAGCGAGCAAGCAAGCTCTGACCTACCTTCGTGACACAACCTGCCTTTCTCGTAGGCCTCGACGGTCAGCCTTTCTGTAACATATAATGCATTAATGTCCAAAAGGTTGCAGACTTACTGTCTGTTTTGCTAGTCGGTGTACAGTCCATATGTGCGTATTCATCACAAAGCAAGCCATCAAAATGTTTACATTTTGCTGCACTGCGTGAATGGATGGACATTAGGATCTGCCGGCCGGAGTGGCCGAGCGGTTCTAGGCGCTACAGTCTGGAACCGCGCGACCGCTACGGTCGCAGGTTCGAATCCTGCCTCGGGCATGGATGTGTGTGATGTCCTTAGGTTAGTTAGGTTTAAGTAGTTCTAAGTTCTAGGGGACTGATGACCTCAGAAGTTAAGTCCCATAGTGCTCAGAGCCATTAGGATCTACCCTAGTAGCTTCACCTCCATTAGATGTAAGTGTAAGGATGCTCCCTGCAGCTTTTAGTAGAGCCAACTTGTGAAGTATGTAACTTTGATATCTATATCACAAAACAACTCAAAATAGTGCACTTAATTGCTGTCGCACAGAAAGCGAACACGAAAATACAAGGTGTCCCAGGATGTATTCATGGATATGGCTGGGACGATCATTCGAAGCAATAAAGTCTAATAAATAATGGCTCTAAAATGCACTCCTTAAGAGCTATGAGTACTTGTTCAGTAGAAGAAATGTTTCACAGTATCGAAGATGAACAAGTGCTCATAAGCTCTTAAGGTATGAATTTTAGAGCCCATGTTTACTGGACTTTCATGCTGAGAATGATCATTCCTGTCATACCCCTCAATACTGAACCATTCCTCCTGGGGTCTCCTGTATAGTGTTTAACATTTTGTGTTTTGCGTCTTTCAACGGAGCTGCCTCGCCTGTTGCTGGGTTGTTCTTCCGGTAGAGAAATATTTCTCGCATGCCTTGAGGAGTATAAACAGTAATTCAGAGCATTTATTCAGTTTTATACTTCGTTTAAAAGCATGACCTCTTGTGTATGCTATCAGAGTTAACTAAAAACTAATTTTGTCGTATAATTTCGTCTAAGCCTCCGATCGTAGTCGGACTGCAGAACTTAATGTTTCTTATGTATTGTAAATATGACTAGCAGTCACCATTCTCCAGTGTCTGTTACTGACTACAAGATGAGGACTTCTCTGCTAATCCTCAAGCGGACAGTCTGGTTTTCAGTTGTTATCGCCGGCCGGTGTGGCCGTGCGGTTCTAGGCGTTTCAGTCTGGAACCACGTGACCGGTACGGTCGCATGTTCGAATCCTGTCTCGGGCATGGATGTATGTGGTGTCCTTAGGTTTAAATAGTTCTAAGTTCTAGGGGACTGATGACCACAGCTGCTTAAGTCCCATAGTGCACAGAGCAAAAAAAAAAAAGTTGTTATCTTTCATACTGATTAACGTTAACTAGGCGTCTCCAAACGGTTCCAGTCACCACTGTAGTTACAAGTGAAGAAACGTCTCTCTCTCTTGAAGCTATGTGATTGGTAATGCTCTAGCTGAAAGCTGACTCACCACTGAGAGGAAACATTCGCGTCGAAGGAACCTTGTTGCTCTCACTACCAGCACATAATACCTCCGTTCACTGCCCGTATGGTCCTTCAACTTTGATACTGTGCAGCTTGCCAGTCCCTGAGTGAAACCGATAATGGTTGCAGCGCTTCACTGTTCCAAGAATTCTGTGTGCTGTTGTTACTCTTAACTCTAAATGTCAGTATTGGCTCATATCACGCACAGAAACGGGTATTCATCGAATAAAAGCGCAACTTTGTTCCCCGAGCCGTGTTTCCTGCGACAGGATCGAGACGATGAGCTCTTGAGTTCATCAAGGAGCACTTTATTTCTTAGCAACTTGACAGGACTGAGTTGTGACCTTGTCATTCAACTAACCATACCCCTACAGAAGCTTGATAAAGTGTGTAGTGGGTATCAGCTGTCGGGCCAATATGAAAATATTCTTTGATCTGCCAGGTAAAGACATTGCTTTATAGATAAATGCTCTTTTGTGCCGAGTGATCCATTTTATCAATGTTTTCTAGTGAGTAAATGCTGCCCTTGCAATGCAGTTCTGGAACGGTTGCGAAATGTTCACCTACGCTACTATAGGCATCAAAACATTTTCCAGCCACAAATTTCTTGTACATTAAAAATAAAATCCGTCTTGTTTTACAGTGGGTTGTTTGGTATAAGAACATTTCGAAGCAAAGCTTCATTGTAGGGCTATGGCTGACTATGAAAAGATCTTCATTGCGGTGTCAATGTGGTGGAAATTAGTATCGGTGCTGAGGTGGTTACGAACGCCCTCCGAGTGCCAGTGGAAGCCCGAAATATGAAGTTACACTTAAGCACAAACATATATGGGATAATGAATTAAGCTATTACGTGGTAGTAGACGGATTTTATCGTTTAAATTTCAATTCAGATTACCGTCTGGGCTTGCGAAAAAACCATTATAGTTAGCATCAAAAACGATTTCTTTGGCTGTGGAAGTAGGAGGAATTCAGAGACAATAAATACGAATAAAGTAGCTATTTTAACAATTCGTGCTTCGAAATCCTTAGTTTCTCCATTGCCAGACGAACTTGTCGCAAATGCATTTTTTTTTACCTTTCGTTGTTCTTTTGCAATCTAAGGCTCGTACCACGTTTTATTTTTTTGAGCCGTTCGGTTTACAAGCGTTTTAAAGGTAATCAGAACCTGGAATCCCTTATACACATAACAGCACGCTAGTCATAACGTTTTCGGGAGATGAAATAGATTCCACCTTTTGGTACAGCGCTAACGAATTAAAAAAAAAAAAAAAATTGTTCAAATGGCTCTGAGCACTATGCGACTTAACTTCTGAGGTCATCAGTCGCCTAGAACTTAGAACTAATTAAACCTAAGTAACCTAAGGACATCACACACATCCATGCCCGAGGCAGGATTCTAACCTGCGACCGTAGCGGTCGCTTGGTTCCAGACTGTAGCGCCTAGAACCGCACGGCCACTTCGGCCGGCATCGAATTTTATCCACTGCTTTAGATGCACTTTCGTTTCATGTGGAATGATGGATCCACATCAAATTTACGGTAGGAAGATACAGACATAGTAGGTTGCCTTCTCTTTAAAACGTCACAAACAGTACTGAGAAATTAGTTCTTGTACTTAGTTTTCCTCATCATTCGACAAACATTTATCACAAATACACTGACGAAAAAAACGCAAAACCAAAAAAAATAATGTAGAGTAATGATATTTCGGAAATACATTTGTCTAGGTAACATATTTAAGTGATTAACATTGCAAGATCACAGGTTAATGTGTTAGAAAAATCATTTCAAATGTGAAATGCTGGTACATTAATAATTGTTGTAACCGCCAGAATGTTGAATGCAAGAATACTTACATACATGCATGCATTGTGCCGTACAGATGCCGGACGTCAGTTTGTGGGATTGAGTTCCATATCAGTTGCACTTGGTGGGTCAATACAGCGACGGTCAATGCTGTTTGTGGATGACGCTGGAGTTGTCGTCCGATGACATCCCATATGTGATCGATTGTTGACAGGTTTGGTGATCGAGCAGGCTAAGGTAACATGTCGTCCGTCTGTAGACCTTGTTGGGTTACAACAGCGATGTGTGGGCGAGCGTTATCCTGTTGGAAAACACCCCCTGGAATGCTGTTCATGAATGGCAGCTCAAGAGGTCGAATCACCAGATTGACATAAAAGTTTTTGAAATTTGTGGTAAGATCTTATGGGACCAAACTGCTGAGATCATCGGTCCCTAAGCTTACACACTACTTAATCCAACTGAAACTAACTTACGGTAAGGACAAAAAAACACACACACACACACACACACACACACACACACACACACACACACACACACGTGTACCGCAAGTCTCTAGAGGAACGGAAGGTTCCAAATGATTCGGAAAGAGCACAGGTAGTCCCAGTCTTCAAGAAGGGTCGTCGAGCAGATGCGCAAAACTATAGACCTATAGACCTATATCTCTGACGTCGATCTGTTGTAGAATTTTAGAACATGTTTTTTACTCGAGTATCATGTCGTTTTTGGAAACCCAGAATCTACTATGTAGGAATCAACATGGATTCCGGAAACAGCGATCGTGTGAGACCCAACTCGCCTTATTTGTTCATGAGACCCAGAAAATATTAGATACAGGCTCCCAGGTAGATGCTATTTTTCTTGACTTCCGGAAGGCGTTCGATACAGTTCCGCACTGTCGCCTGATAAACAAAGTAAGAGCCTACGGAATATCAGACCAGCTGTGTGGCTGGATTGAAGAGTTTTTAGCAAACAGAACACAGCATGTTGTTATCAATGGAGAGACGTCTACAGACGTTAAAGTAACCTCTGGCGTGCCACAGGGGAGTGTTATGGGACCATTGCTTTTCACAATATATATAAATGACCTAGTAGATAGTGTCGGAAGTTCCATGCGGCTTTTCGCGGATGATGCTGTAGTATACAGAGAAGTTGCAGCATTAGAAAATTGTAGCGAAATGCAGGAAGATCTGCAGCGGATAGGCACTTGGTGCAGGGAGTGGCAACTGACCCTTAACATAGACAAATGTAATGTATTGCGAATACATAGAAAGAAGGATCCTTTATTGTATGATTATATGATAGCGGAACAAACACTGGTAGCAGTTACTTCTGTAAAATATCTGGGAGTATGCGTGCGGAACGATTTGAAGTGGAATGATCATATAAAATTAATTGTTGGTAAGGCGGGTACCAGGTTGAGATTCATTGGGAGAGTGCTTAGAAAATGTAGTCCATCAACAAAGGAGGTGGCTTACAAAACACTCGTTCGACCTATACTTGAGTATTGCTCATCAGTGTGGGATCCGTACCAGATCGGGTTGACGGAGGGGATAGAGAAGATCCAAAGAAGAGCAGCGCGTTTCGTCACAGGGTTATTTGGTAACCGTGATAGCGTTACGGAGATGTTTAACAAACTCAAGTGGCAGACTCTGCAAGAGAGGCGCTCTGCATCGCGGTGTAGCTTGCTCGCCAGGTTTCGAGAGGGTGCTTTTCTGGATGAGGTATCGAATATATTGCTTCCCCCTACTTATACCTCCCGAGGAGATCACGAATGTAGAATTAGAGAGATTCGAGCGCGCACGGGGGCTTTCAGACAGTCGTTCTTCCCGCGAACCATACGCGACTGGAACAGAAAAGGGAGGTAATGACAGTGGCACGTAAAGTGCCCTCCGCCACACACCGTTGGGTGGCTTGCAGAGTATAACTGTAGATGTAGACACACAGACACACGCCTGAGGGAGGACTCGAACCTCCGACGGAGGGAGCCGCGCGGACTAGGACAAGGCGCCCGAGACCGAGCGGCTACCCCGCGCGGCATTTACATACAAATTTACAGTCAGGGTGCGTGGGATAACCACGAGAGTGCTCCTGCTGTCATACGAAATCGCACCGCAGACCATAACTCCGGGTGTAGGTCCAGTGTGCCTAGCACGTAGGCAGGTTGGTTGCAGGCCCTCAATAGGCCTCTTTCTAACCAACACACGACCGTCACTGGCGCCGAGGCAGAGCCAGCTTTTATCAGAAAACACAACAGACCTCCTTCGTGCCCTCCAATAAGCTGTTGCTTGACTCCACTGAAGTCGCAAATGGCGGTGGTTTGGGGTCGGTGGAATGCACGCTACACGGCGTCTACCTCAGAGCTGTCTTTGAAGGAACCGATTTGTAACAGTTCGTTGTGTCACTGTGGTGCCAGCTGCCGCTCAGATTGCTGCTACAGATGCAGTACGATGCACCAGAGCCATACGCCGAACACGATGGTATTCCCCTCGGTAGTGCCACGTGGCCGTCCGGGGCCCGGTCTTCTTGCGTCCGTAAATTCTCGTGACCACCGCTGCCGGCAGTCATGTAGGGTGGCTACATTCCTGCCAAGTCCTTCTGCAGTATCGCAGAAGGAACATCCATCTTTTCGTAGCCTTATTACGCGACCTCGTACAAACTCAGTGAGGTGTTGATAATGGCGTCTTTGTCGTCATAAAGACGTTCTTGACTAACATTAACTCACCAGTCCATTCCCAAAGGTAACTTGGTTCAGATGGCTCTGAGCGCTGTGGGACTTAACTTCTAAGGTCATCACTTAGAACTACTTAAACCTAACTAACCTAAGGACATCACAAACATCCATGCCCGTGGCAGGATTCGAACCTGCGACCGTAGCGGTCGCGCGGTTCCAGACTGTAGCGCCTTTAACCGCTTGGCCACCTCGGCCGGCCCAAAGGTAACTAAAGCTCACGATAGTTACAGTGTGTATTTAAAGCAAACCTGATCTGCATCCTCATAGTAGCGCTACTAACTCCACTCTTATGCGACTGCCGCGAAATTTTGAATAATCATCTTTCAGATACAGAAATACGCCTACTAACTTTCGTTTATTTCACGCAACTCCTCCTTGGTGTTGCGATTTTTTTTCCCGTCAGTATATTTCTCGTATTTAATTTTTCGTTAGAAAACTGCCATTGCAAACCTTTCCCACAGATAATGTTAACACTTATGTTTTTGCGCAACTTGTACCGATGTAACAAAGTAATAATTTGATATAAAGTTCATCCATGTAAAAGACGGAGAACTTGCGGCCTGGCCTTTGTCGGAGGCTCCTGAAAGTGAGCAATTTAGCCTGGACAAACAAATCGTCGGCATGGCTAGATCCCCCAACTCTCCTCCCTAATATTTTTGTCCAGCCCTCCTCCGTCCCCATCCCACCTTCCCTCGAAGTACACCATACACTTGTTACCCATTAATGGCTTGAAGAGTTGTCATGACTGGAAGTTGCCCCCCTATTAGAGTACACGATAATCACGTCATTCGAACATGAAATCGAGATGGTGTAGTCTCCCTCGTAATGGTCCCCCGTGGTCAACACCACCAACTTTTGACAACTACCTAAAAATTATATCTCGTAGGTAATCGAAGGAGAATGCAACAGAACTACCTTTTTGAAGATAAGAGGGAGGGAAGTGTCGATCCAAGCAATACGCAACTATCATTATTGCCTTTAGGCGTTGCTCAAGATTAACATAAGAAACCTGCAGCACCGATATGCGCGAAGAAAGTGATCAAAGGGAATAGAACCTGGGTTCGCGGCGTCGGGTTCTCTTCAGCGACTAGTGCAAGATTTGACTGATGCCCGACTATCATCGTAGAAGAGTGTGGAGTCGGCAACGTGCCCGTACGTGTCTCAGGTATGCAATTTCGGTCGCCTCTCATCACTACCAATCGTAATTTGAAAGCCGTGTGGTAGCCGGACAGGGCACTCCAACATACTGTCCAGCCCTACAGTCAACTTTTTGACGATGAGGTCGTCGCTGAAGAGATTAATGCACAAGCACATCGCGCTCGCCTCGTAAAAACTGTCCTCCAGGAGGCGGGACTCAACCCATTGGAATGCTCTGTGGTATCTACTGACATGAACTCGATTGACCTTGCTTGGGACCACTAGAAAACCAGGACAGTGCTCACACACTAGATGACGTCAAGAGGGCCGTCGTAGACAGGACACCATGTCGGATAACCACGTCGTTAAATTTCGACTCTTCTTATTTTCTTTTCAGCAAGGGAAGAGTTTAAAACCTATGTGAAATGCTGTAGTTGTAACACAATACCTTGCATAGGAAACATCTGAGTGTTTACATAACCGACAAGGTATATGGAGTGGAATGCGTGTATTCGTAAACAGTAGATAATATAAAGCAGGCTTAAAATTATAGTCCGATCACGCTCCTCGCCGCCTGCAAAAGTATCTGAATATTAAGAGGGAACTTCAGTTCAATATTCTCCATTTATGTAATTTTAACCACATTGCAGTAGATTGGGAATATTATAATTTCACAAGTGGTGAAAGAGATAAAACATTTTCGAAAACGTTTTAGAAGCTTCTTCGCAAAACTGCCAGAACAGATGTTTGGGAATGTGGCCCAAGACGAAAACTCTTCTGTACTTTCCACATAAAGATCTGAACTTATCATCAGAGTTCAGTTTTAGCAACATTGATCTCCAATGTACAAAGGCCTAAAAAGAGTAGAGAAGTTCACAACATAAGGAGGGCACCTCGCTTCTCAGATAGGAATTAATTGGCTAAATGGGTATGTGTCAGACTCAAAAATCAAAAATCTTCAGTGGGCTCGAGGTTCTTTTTGTAACTTACCGATTTCTTCAACACTGTCTTCATAATGTCAAAAATGCCGAGTTGTCCCGTGGTTCGGAGACGACGTTAAACTGTAGTTCCCAAGTAACTGGTTGGTGAAGTCCATTCAAAAGTGCAAGATGAGGGCATACCACCTACAACAGGGCAATACCTAGTAACGTTCTACAGTGCTTAAACCAACCTTCAGATTAAAAAATTAAGGAACTGAAGTTAATTTGGTAATGGGATTGCTTGAAAATCGGTTGCAAGTCATATGTTGAATTACTGTAAGCTGTGTTGGATCTGTAACATGTCGGACTGACATGGGATCTTGAATGTCCGGAAGGAGGGCTGTGCATGTAGTCATATCCTACTTTGCTCGCGGTAACATTTAACAAGAGATTAGTCCCTTTCTGAGAGTATTCTAAAATTGTCGAATATTATTTAGTTCCATACCTCACCAACATATAGCTCAAAGAGGTTGTCAGGTCACAAAAATGGACGTAAGCAATCAGTCGTCCTACGCTCCACCCGTGAATGAAAAGATTAGAGAACGTTAGTCCATCATACCATTAAAAGTACCCTCTGCTGTACACTTGATAGTGATTAACAGAATATAGATGTGCACGTAGGCAGCTAAATGCGGCTACACACGGAGCTGGAAGCTCGATAAGCAGGCATGGTAAAGAATTTCGTGCAAGTATGCTTGTGCGTGTGTATCACGATATGGCGCCATCGTTTAAACTACCAAAGTTACTTTAGGCTTGATCGATTTTCAGTTACACAAGATTGTGCAAACATACCGAAAAATATATTCTCAGTCGTGTGTACCGAATTTTTGTTAACTTGTATAAACAGCTGGAAATTACGAGGCAGTATCATTAACAGCATTATGCTGCGCTATTTGTGGTAAAGCAGTCGCGGATTGCAGGAAGAGTTTGAGAGTATGAATCGAATGCCTATTACAATGAATCAAAAACGGATGGTGCATGCGATCTTATTTGAATAAAATATGAAGCAGAGGTCCGCTCTACAGAAGAATATGTTGTTAAAAATACCAGTTCCTTGGCCCGCATCTCGTGGTCGTGCGGTAGCGTTCTCGCTTCCCACGCCCGGGTTCCCGGGTTAGATTCCCGGCGGGGTCAGGGATTTTCTCTGCCTCGTGATGGCTGGGTTTTGTGTGATGTCCTTAGGTTTGTTAGGTTTAAGTAGTTCTAAGTTCTAGGGGACTGGTGACCATAGATGTTAAGTCCCATAGTGCTCAGAGCCATTTTTGAACCAGTTCCTTGGAAACAAACCAGGGGAGGTGTGTGTGTGTGTGTGTGTGTGTGTGTGTGTGTGTGTGTGTGTGTGTGGGAGAGAGAGAGAGAGAGAGAGAGAGAGAGAGAGAAACTGTAAGGTATTTATTAATCAAGGTTTGCTAAAAAATGGCTCAAATGGCTCTGACCACTATGGGACTTAACTTCTGAGGTCATCAGTCCCCTAGAACTCAGAACTACTTAAACCTAAGGACATCACACATATCCATGCCCGAGGCAGGATTCGAAACTGCGACCGTGGCTGTCGCGCGTTTCCAGACTGAAGCGCCGAGTACCGCTCGGCCACTCCGGCCGGCTCAAGGTTTGCTGTTTGCTGTTTGCTGCAGAAGAACCAGCAGTCTAGTAATAACGGCACTTAACTGGCACAGACAACCTACACTTTATAGCTGCTAGGAACTGCATAAAAATTTTTAATATTTCTTGATTGCTACAGTTATTACAAGACGACCAGTTTCAACCAATATATGCGCCCTTTTAAACAGCTCCTCGCCAAAATTGTTTAATCGCCAATCGTCGTACGTAATTTTGAGTTGCTTCATTAACAATTGTGGGGGGCTGAAGATTGTGTATACAGCGGTTGAGACCAGTCGCATAGTTCTGCAATAATTTTAACCCAAACATAAATTTTCGATAGTGAGATTGCTACATGAGACAAGTGATTTTGTCGAGAACCTTGGTCTACTCTTGGAGTGTGATTTGAAAGTCGCATTTCCGCGTAAGTTTCTATCCATGAAAATAAATTCATTCTAGTTAGGATGACGCCAGTTGTGAAATTTTCTCTGCAGATTCGTTCGGGTTTGTGGACGCTTCATCTTGCTATACCATGCATTTACGTCACGCCTACCAGTCGCTATATCGAGTAATGCCCCTTTGTGAACTAACAGTCATCACCTGGTACCACTTGTAAATTCCACTGTGGGTACAACACAAACTGTAGTGTGTTGTTTTTCAAGTTAGCTCGGTCAACGGCGATGCGGTAGCCGGCTGTTTGTAAACTACTTATGTTTCGTAACAGACAAGTTCCTCACACTCGTTGCTCATTCCAGACTCGTCCCCGCTGAAATATTCATTTCCGGCCGTTGCGTCCTTATCTCAGAATAGTTTTGAATTCCCTACCGTAGTTTTTGTCCCTAAATGTTTAGCATACCCTTAGATACATATCTGAAGTCTTCGTAAACCATTCTGGTCGCAATACATAGGGTAATAACTCTCAGCCTTTCGTGTGGTCTTAAAGCATTTCTCATATGGCATTCTGCTTTTTAATCAAAGCGCTTACGAGTGTCAGAAGGTTTATCACGTTTCCTCGTTTATGCTGAGATAAGTATGTTTAGGGAAACTCTGAGTTTTATTGAAGTGATAAAGTGCATCAAATCTACTAAAGAGAATGCTTGTATTACGCTTGTCCATCCTCTTCTGGAGTATTGTTGCGTG
This sequence comes from Schistocerca piceifrons, assembly GCF_021461385.2. Classification (NCBI taxonomy): domain Eukaryota; kingdom Metazoa; phylum Arthropoda; class Insecta; order Orthoptera; family Acrididae; genus Schistocerca; species Schistocerca piceifrons. Next base: position 802,695,972 of record NC_060149.1, read on the forward strand.
GCGTGGGATCTTTACCAGATAACATTCCCGGAGGACATCGAAGAAGTTCAAAGAAGGGCGGCTTCTTTTGTATTATTTCAAAGAGTGTCATGGATATGATAGACGAGTTTGGGGTAGCAATCATTAAAACAAACGCCTGTTCTACACCTTACATGATTACTCTGCAGTTCACAATTAAGTGCCTGGCAGAGGTTTAATCGAGCTATTTCTCTACCGTTCCACTTTCGAACAGCGCACGTGAAAAACGAACACTCAGATCTTTCAGTGCGAGTTCTAATCTCTCTTATTTTATTATGATGATCCTGTCTTCTTATGTAGGTGGGCACCAACAAAATATTTTCACACTCTGAGCAGAAAGTTGGCGATTGAAATTTCATGGGAAGGTCCAACCGGAGCGACAAACGCCTTTGCTTTAATGACTGCCACCCCAATTCGTGTATCATATCCGTGCACTCTGTTCCCTATTTCGCGGTATTACGAAACGAGCTACCCTTCTTTGAACATTTTTCGATGTCTACCGTCAATCATTTCTGGTGTGGATCGCACAGCAGTAGTCCAGAAGAAGAGTGTTCTGCCAATAAATTGCAGTCTTTGGTTTGATTTCCCTACAATATTATATATGTGATTGGTCCGTTTTACGTTATTCGTAATTATAGTCCCTAAATATTTGGTTGAGTTTACAGCCTTTAGATTTGTGTGATTTAGTTATTAGATTCTTTGCTCATGTGGATGACCTCATAGAGTCCATTACCATTTTTTGCACCATACAGATATCTTGTCTAAAGCATTTTGCAATTCGTTTTGATCATCTGATGACATTACATAACGGTAAATGACAGCATAATTTGCAAACAATCTTAGAGGACCGCTGAGATTGTCTCCTAAGTCGTTTATGTAGATCAGGAACAACAGAGGGCCTATCACACATCCTTCGGAAACGCCAGATATTACTTCTGTTTTACTCGATGACCTTCCGTCAGTTACTACGAACTCTGGCTTTTCTGACAGGAAGTCACTAATCCAGTCAGCCGGCCGATGTGGTCGAGCGGTTCTAGGCGCTTCAGTCTGGAACCGCACGACCGCGACGGTAGCAGGTTCGAATCCGGCCTCGGGCATGGATGTGTGTGATGTCCTTAGGATGGTTAGCTTTAAGTAGTTCTAAGTTCTAGGGGACTGATGACCTCAGATGTTAAGTCCCATAGTGCTCAGAGCCATTTGACCCATTTTGAACTAATCCAGTCACACAAATGAGATGATAATCCATAGGCACGCAATTTAATTAGAGGTCTCTTGTGAGGACCTGTGTCAAAAGTCTTCTGTAAATCAAAAGATATTGAATCAATTTGATGGTATATGTCGATAGCACTCATTACTTCGTGAGAATAAACTGCTAGTTGTGTTTCACAAGAACGGTGTTTTCTGAGCCCGTGTTGCCTATTCGTCAATAGATCGTTTTGTTGTAGGTGATTCATAGTGTTCGTGGACATTTTATGTCCCCAAATCCAACTGCGAATCGACGTTGGTGATATGGGGCTGTAATTCAGCGGATTGTTTTGTTGAAGCGTGACATTTCACGAAATTTCAATTACCAACTTTCTGCTCCGCATGCCAAATTATTTTGTGGACTCCGATTTACATAGAGTGGACCATAGTGATAAAGTAAGATGAATCGTAGCTCGCAAGGAAAGATCGAGATGTTTATTTTTCCCACGTACTAGAGCGGAATGAAACAGAGAAATAGTCTGAAACTGGTCCTTAGAACCTACCGCAAAAGCACTTGAAAGTGAATTGCACAGTAATACCGTAGATATAGACAGTGTTGATACATCTCCAACGTATTGAGTACAATGTTCAAATGTGTGTGAAATCTTATGGGACTTAACTGCTAAAGTCATCAGTCCCTAAGCTTACACACTACTTAACATAAATTATCCTAAGGACAAACACACACACACACACACACCATTGCCCGAAGGAGGACTCGAACCTCCGCCGGGATCAGCTGCACAGTCCATGACTGTAGCGCCCAGACCGCTCGGCTAATCCCGCGCGGCATATGCAGTAAACATAATACGTTTTTCGTCCCGTTTACCTGTCTTTAACACCACATATCGCGTCTACTGTATAGTTTCCACTTTTTATTCATTTTTTTCATATCAGCAGTAGAACGTGTTGTTTTAGTCGTCCGATTTTGACATATTCGATGTATTCATACTGACGCTTGCAAAAGCGGACGTGGAAGTGATTTGTGCATACTTGTACAAATGCTCGTCAAGCTTGCAGCAACACGGGTGTCTTAACACAGCCATTCGTTTTTACTGAACGCACAGCTAGACGGTGGTCGTGAAGTAATTGATGTTGTTCCACAGTGAAGTGTAGGGTGGCACGTGTGAGAACAGTGGCGATATGTTTGCCGGTTGCGAGAGTTGTGGGAGGTGTAAATGTGATACGACGCGCCTCGCGGCGCCACTTGCGGAAGTCGTAAAGGCAGCCAGACTCAACACCGCGCCTGCACTACACATCATCTCCCCGCACCTGCTTTCCATTTTATGGCCGAGCTGGCGCTTGCTGTCGAGCTTTCGTGTTCTGTCGCTACGCTCCCCCCTGAACCGCCTCTGCGATAACAGCGGTGAATCAGCCTTGCAGGTCGTTAAAGTATTCAACGTTTCCTGAAAGAACTCATTACGTACTGTGCTAACTTCAATCTCTATGCCTGGTGAGTACAGTACCGAGTACCGTGAACTTTGTTCCAGCGGTAATTGTCCCAGTCGTCAATGCTCATGCGCAGAGCGAAAACTGCTGTCGAACAGTGATTTCGCCGAACTCGAAACTGTTTGCGACTGACCTGAATTTGTTAGTGCAGTGATTCGGACAGGTTATGGGCGGTTTGTAACAGTCAGAAAAGAGTCAGAGGACTCTCCTCGAACTGCATTGCTGTTTCTGTGGAATCATGTAACTCTCTCACCAATTGAAATGTACACTACTGGCCATTAAAATTGCTACACCAAGAAGAAATGCAGATGATAAACGGGTATTTATTGGACAAATATATTATACCAGAACTAACATGTGATTACATTTTCACGTAATTTGGATGCATAGATCCTGAAAAATCAGTACCCAGAACAACCACCTCTGGCCGTAATAACGGCCTTGATACGCCTGGGCATTGAGTCAAACAGAGCTTGGATGGCGTGTACAGATACAGTTGCCCATGCAACTTCAACACGATACCACAGTTCATCAAGAGTAGTGATCGGCGTATTGTGACGAGCCAGTTGCTCGGCCACCATTGACCAGACGTTTTCAGTTGGTGAGAGATCTGCAGAATGTGCTGGCCAGGGCAGCACTCGAACATTTTCTGTATCCAGAAAGGCCCGTACAGGAGCTGCAACTTGCGGTCGGTGCTGAAATGCAGGGTTTCGCAGGGATCGAATGAAGGGTAGAGCCACGGGTCGTAACACATCTGAAATCTAACGTCCACTGTTCAAAGTGCCGTCAATGCGAACAAGAGGTGACAGAGACGTGTAACCAATGGCACCCCATACCATCACGCCGGGTGATATGCCAGTATGGCGGTGACGAATACACGCTTCCAATGTGCGTTAACCGCGATGTCGCCAAACACGGATGCGACATTAATGATGCTGTAAACAGAACCCAGATTCACCCGATAAAAAGACGTTTTGCTATTCGTGCACCCAGGTTCGTCGTTGAGTACACCATTGCAGGCGCTCCTGTCTGTGATGCAGCGTCAAGGGTAGCTGCAGCCATGGTCTCCGAGCTGATAGTCCATGCTTCTGCAAACGTCGTCGAACTGTTCGTGCAGATGGTTCAAAAATGGTTCAAATGGCTCTGAGCACTATGGGACTTAACATCTGAGGTCATCAGTCCCCTAGAACTTAGAACTACTTAAACCTAACTAACCTAGGGACATCACACACATCCATGTCCGAGGCAGGATTCGAACCTGCGACCGTAGCGGTCACGCGCTTCCAGACTGAAGCGCCTAGAACCGTGCAGATGGTTGTTGTCTTGCAAACGTCCCCATCTGTTACTCAGGGATCGTGACGTGGCTGCACGATCTGTTGCAGCCATTCGGATAAGATACCTGTCATCTCGACTGCTAGCGATACTAGGCCGATGGGATCCCGCAAGGCGTTCCGTATTACCCTCCTGAACCCACCGATTCCATATTCTGCTAGCAGTCATTGGATCTCGACCAACGCGAGCAGCTATGTCGCGATACGATAAACCGCAATCGCGATAGGCTACAAAAATGGTTCAAATGGCTCTGAGCACTATGGGACTCAACTGCTGTGGTCATCAGTCCCCTAGAACTTAGAACTACTTAAACCTAACTAACCTAAGGACATCATACACATCCATGCCCGAGGCAGGATTCGAACCTGCGACCGTAGCAGTCGCACGGTTCCGGACTGCGCCTAGAACCGCGAGACCACCGCGGCCGGCCGATAGGCTACAATCCGACCTTTATCAAAGTTGGAAACGTGATGGTACGCATTTCTTCTCCTTACACGAGGCATCACAACGACGTTTCACCAAGCAACGCCGGTCAACTTCTGTTTGTGTATGAGAAATCGGTTGGAAACTTTGCTAATGTCAGCACGTTGTAGGTGTCGCCACCGGCGCCAACGTTGTATGAAAGCTCTGAAAGCTAATCGTTTCTATATCACAGCATCATCTTCCTGTCGGTTAAATTTCGCGTCTGTAGCACGTCATCTTCATGGTGTATCAATTTTAATGGCCAGTTGTGTAATTGGTATTTGCTTTTGTTCCCTGAATTACTCACAAAGAATAATAATCATATTTATAAACGTTGAAGCATTATTTATAACTATGTTTGGCGTTATGTCAATCGTTCGTTATTGTTGAAGAATCAAGTTGGCCAAGATCACTACCAGCTCTTATTATTACTTGGACTGGTTTCGGATGATCTACGCTGTCATCTTCGGATCTTTTAACATTATTAGATACACATGCTTGTTACAACACTGAAAGTCACTTAGTTATGTTGCGTCAGATTGTAATAAAAAGTGGCAGGGAAAATCAGCATGTCTCAAATAAAATAACACACAATTAGAACATACAACATGTTGTGTTGATGTACCAGCCACTTTTTATTACAATTTGTCCCAGGTGGGACACCAGACCAACACTTCGTATATTTTAATTGTGTGTTATTTTATTTATGGCGTTCTGATATTCCATGCCACTTTTTATTACAATTTGACACAACATCACTATGTGATTTTTAGTGTTGTAACAAGCATGTACATCTAATGATGTTACAAAATTCGATGATTACGGCATAGCTCTGTCGAAACAGGTCATACTAATAACAAGGATTGCTAGCGGTCTTGGCAAACTTGAAGAATCAAGAAAAGTATTATTTTTAAAAGTTTCGAAAATATTTTTTCTTGAATAGTTTGTTTTCTTTCACTGACACACGTTTCGGAACCTACGTGGCATCTTCTGTGAAGCCCATTTACTTTTTTACTGTGTCATTTACGTCTTAATTTTACCATGTGTCACTCTGGGATAAACTGTACAGATTGATAGCGTGTCATTTTTTATTTTCATAACTACCAACCATGGCTGTGTTCGGTGTGACAGGTTTTGTGAAATTTTTACTCTTTTTTCTACTAGGTTTCTTACGCGCACACTAAGGAACATTAGGACGATACATGCTATGTGAGTTATTTTGCCGCTTTTGTAGTCATATCGGAATGCTGGGACTTCTCTGAAGCGACAGATTTAATTTCGATTGGTGCTGTATAGAAACGGATGTGATGTTGAACAATGTTTTGGCCTATTAAACAACGGTATTTTCCCGCGTACTTTCTGTAGGCGCAACACTATCATGTGTGCAATTGCAGGCTTCTTGTATCAAAATGTCTCTCTGCACGCGGGCAAACTGAATTATAATTAGCGTATTCATTCATATGTAATACACCGTGGTTCAAAATGGTGCAAATGGCTCTGAGCACTATGGGACTTAACATCTGAGGTTATCAGTCCCCTAGAACTTAGAACTAGTTAAACCTAACTAACCGAAAGATATCACACACATCCATGCCCGAGGCAGGATTCGAACCTGCGACTGTAGCGGTCGTGCGGTTCCAGGCTGAAGCGCCTAGAACCGCTCGGTCACACAGGCCGGCACACCGTGGTTCTGAATCCACGTTAAACTGTAGTTACCCCTGTAGCTAGTGGCGTAAGTCAGGTCAAAGGCCGGAGTAAGAAAACGGCATACCTCCTCCAACAGCACTATACAAGTAAAGCACTGTGGTGTTCAAAGCAGTCTTTGCGTTAATGATAGCTTTACTTGTTATGTAACGTATTAAATGTACGACCTAAAACACCGTGTGAGTTTAACCGCTGGTTTGGAATTATATTACGTAAATATACATATCAATATCTCTTCTCGTGGTGGTTAGTACTTCTGTATTGACGACTAGTGCAACTTGTGGCGAGCTGCGAACAAAACAAGGCTATAGTGGCATTTCAGCAGTATGAATACTCTCTGTGGGGAAAAAAGAAGGACGCACCACGAAGGAATTATCCGAATGAGACGGAAATCGGTCGATGTGATGTACATGTACAGACAAACAAATGAATAAAATTTCAGAAAAATCGAGTGTTCAAGAGAAAGAGCTTCAGAAATTGAGCAAGTCAATAATGCTTGGTCCACTTCTCGGCTGTATGAAAGCAGTTATTTGGCTTGGCATGGACTGACAGAGTTGTGGGAGTGGGAGCCAAATTCTGTCCAATTGGCACGTTAGATCGTCAATCCCAAGCTGGTTGGAGGACCCTGCCCGTTATACTCCAAACGTTCTAGAGATGCGACCTTGCTAGCCAAGTTAGAGTTTGGCAAGCCCGAAGACGAGCAGTAGAAACTCTCGCTGTGTACGGGCGGGAATTATCTTCCGAAATGTAAGTCCAGGATAGCTTGCAATGAAGGGAAACAAAACTGGGCGTAGGATATCGTCGACGTACCGCTGTGCTGTAATGGTGCCGCGGATAACAACCAATGGGGCTCTGCTACGATAAAAAATGGCCCCACAGACCATCACTCCTGGTTTTCGGGCCGTATGGCGGACAACAATGAGGTTGGTATCCCACTCCTGTCTCAAGCGTCTCCAGACACATTTTTGGCCTTCATTGACTGGAGCAGAATTGGCTTCAGTGATGAGTTCCGCTCCGAATTGATCCTCGAAGACCAGCGAAGTCGTCTCTGAAGACGCCCCAGACAGCAGTTGGATGCCAACCTGACTATGGCTAACCGTAATGCCCTAAACCGGGACTGATGGCCTGGGATGGTATTTCTTTTCATAGCAGGACCCCTTTGGCTCTCATTCGCGGCGTCCTTACGGCACAGCGGTACTTCGACGATATTCTACGCCCCGTTTTGTTGCCCTTCATGGCAAGCCATCGTGAGCTTACATTTCAGCAAGATAATGCCCGCTCGCACACGGCGATAGTTTCTGTTGCTTGTCTTTGTGTTTGCCAAACCCTACCGTGGCCAGTAAGGCCGCCTGATCTGTCCCCAATTGAGCGCTTTTGGAGCAGTATGTGGAGGACCCTCCAACTGCCTCAGGATTTTGACGATCTATCAAGCCAATTGGACTTCATTTGGCACACTAACCCTCTTCAGGACATCCAACAACTCTGTCAGTGAATGCCAAGCCGAATAACTACTCACGTAATGGCCAGAGGTGGACTAAGTTAGTAATACGTTCCATAGATCAACAGCTCATTTGAACGATTCTTTTATCGAAATGATGTGGAACAAGTTAGTTTACAGGATGTGTGTACCTGATTAGTGTTATCATTAATGAACGCATCATTTCGTTTCTATTCATGCAACTACACCACTTCAAACAGGGTTCTTTTGTTCTGAGCCGACTGGAGTGGCCTTGCGGTTCTAGGCGCTACGGTCTGGAACCGAGCGACCGCTACGGTCGCAGGTTCGAATCCTGCCTCGGGCATGGATGTGTGTGATGTCCTTAGGTTACTTAGGTTTAATTAGTTCTAAGTTCTAGGCGACTGATGACCTCAGAAGTTAAGTCGCATAGTGCTCAGAGCCATTTGAACCATCTTTTGTTCTGGCTACCAGTTTTTAAGTAGAAATTCGTCAACAGAATACGAGTTGTCCGGGAGAAATTATTTTAAGTTAGTTTTGGAACTTGCTTCACTACATCTCAGACATTTTATGTTATTGTTCAAATGTTAAAAAAATATTTGTTGCCGCATTTTGAAATCATTTCTGAGCCAGAAATAGCCTTTAACAATGGGTAATAAAGATCAGTTTTCCCTCTGGTGTTGTAGGTATGTTCATCACTGTTCGTCGGAAATTGTGATGGGTTATTTGTGACGAATTTCATTAGCAACAGTACGTACTGTGACGGTGCAGTTAAAATACCTAGCTCCGTGAAGACGTGCCTGCATGACGTCCTTGGGTGAACACCACATATTATTCGTACTGCTCGCTTTTGTGGAATCAGTACTTTCGTTCTAATTGATGAGTTACCCCAGAAAATTATTCCGTACGACATTATTTAGTGTAAATTGGCAAAATATGTTGGGATGATTGTTTCCAAGATTAGCAATTATACGCAGAGCAAAAGTAGTTAAACTTAATTGTTTGAGAAGTGTGAAACTCTTTCTCTTGAATAAATCATCCAATTTTTCAGAAATTGTACTAGTATGTTCTTCTGTATAAATACATTACATCTGCAGAATTACGTTCAATTCGAATAACATCTTCGTGGTGCGTCAGTTTGTTTTCTTAGAGTTTATTTTCTACAGTTCCAAACTGTTCATTTCCACACATTCCCAGCAGAGCCAGTTTGCAAATAATGTGCAACTCTGTCGTTTTTACACTGTGTTGAACTTGTTGTTAGCCCCTATTTTTTTCCTTTTCCTGTCTCTCTCTTTTAGAGCAGGTAACCCAAAACTATGCATGATTTTTAATGTGAGCCATAAATCAGAGTACATCAGCTTCCCACGAGTAAAAAATGCAGTAACGGGTGACAGTTTATTCATACTCACGGCATACGCCACTGAGCATACACTCTTTTCGTTACAAGGAATATATCGTTGACATTAAAGTGAATAATGAGAGAGGTTAAAAAGCTGTTTACAGTTTGTCGATAGAATGGCGAGATACTAGGGCTGTTCTCATAGTACTATACGGCATGGACGTAATAGGGATTAGGCTTCTGTCAGTGGAACTACAGAAATATACGTGACAAGGCAGTTCATCTTAAAGATGTTATAATCTATCGTGCAGAACTATAATCCGGTCGTAGTCTGTGCTACAGGTGGAGTTAACATTTATCGAAGATACTCCTCTTTGTGAACGAAGTGCGGGACACACACACTAATGGTTTCGAAATTGCCAATGTACAACTAGACGTTGTATTTATCTTCTTGACGTTTACATAGCGCCAGATTACATTACTGTAACTAAGAAACCGCGTTTTTGTAAAAATCATATCTACCATCAGCATATCTGCCATCAGCAACTTCCAACACCTGTAGAGAAAACTACTCGTTCACAGTGAGACAAGACAGGAGAACCTAGTGGCGGAGAAAAGAAGTCTCGTTGTGTGTAAGATAATGGAAAACCCTCGCCTCAGCCCGCCCAAAATAGCTGCTGAACTTTTTGGGAAGGAGGAAGGGAGGAGGAAGTCATTCCAGACAGGTTGTACTGCGTAGGCAGAGCACCAGAGGGCAAAGCAAGAAGAGAAGTAAAAAGACGGTGGTCTACCTTAGGAAAGTGCATTTCACAGAAAGCGATGTTAAATGAGGACAAGTGTACTTATCAACGAAAATAGGCTTAATACAGAAAAATTACATCCTGGTGTAGCACAAGGTAATAATTAAATTGGGACGCAAATATCTTGGGATTCGGATGAAAGTAAAGCATGGCGTAGGCGGATTATGTTACGGATCTGAATATATTTGATTGTATTGATTGAACTTCCATCAGTTGCCAACACTATGACTGAAGACAGTTACGGGACGACTGTTAGTGTATGTTTACACAATAGTGTTGAAAATATGGACGTCGGGTTACAGTAAAAATTCCAGCAAGATAGCAACCCCAAACAAAACGTATGTATAGTGCGCACAGAACTTGTTTACAACTCCCAAAAATTACTGAAAAACCTACAGTATCTCCAGAGGAATAAGGCAAAGCGAATTTCTTGTAGAGGAACTAAAGAGATTTTTGAAGAAGAAATCGTTGGGTATTCAGCTCGAATAAATCATAAAAATACTTAAAACATGAAGGACTGTTTTAGAGAAGTAATAAATAGCACAAGTTACTACTCTTTCAAATGTGCGTTGATGTAGTGTGAAATTTCTCTTGTTTAGACCAGGGTGGTTGGATATTTAAGTGGTGCTGCCTTAGGTTTTCTTTGTTTTGTTTCGTTAGTCTTTAAATATTTTTCCGTATCTGGTAATTATTATTTGTAAATGATATGTACAGAAGAAATGTAGAAGAATCAGAATATGATTAAATTATTTTGTTTTATTCATAAGTATTTGAGAAAACACTTTAGTCAGGCACTGAACCAAGCGTTGCAGAATTGCGGAGCAAATCCACACCGGGACACACTTGCAGTAATACTTTTTCCGACGTTATGCTGTTGTCTTATAGAGCACGTTTCGGATATGATGGCCTTATCTGCGTGCAGGACACTTCACAAACCAGAAAATTGAGTTTTTTTTAAAATTGTTATGAGACCTTTATCGTGCCACAACTTATTGTCAGTACGAATTCTTATTCTGTTTGAATGTGTAGCCGGCCGCTGTGGCCGAGCGGTTCTAGGCGCTTCAGTCTGGAACCGCGCTGCTGCTGCGGTCGCAGGTTCGAATCCTGCCTCAGGCATGGATGTGTGTGATGTCCTTAGGTTAGTTAGGTTTAAGTAGTTCTAAGTCTAGGGGACTGATGACCTCAGATATTAAATACCATAGTGCTCAGAGCCATTTGAACCATTTTGGATGCGTTCTTTAGTGGTCGTAGTGTAACATTATACGTGGGGCCTAACCTCGCGGTTAAATCTCATATTTCCATATTGGTGGAGCTATCGAAATAATGTCTACGAAGAGTCATGGTAGGCCGTGGGGCTGGTATTTTGATGTGCAGTCATTGCTCGTAACTTCTTCCATAAACGTTTTCATTCAGCTACTTTTTGTTTAGTGGAACGTTGTATTTTCTTAATGACATTTAAGCGTCCATGAAAACGTGAAGCAGGTACCGTGGCTAAATATGAAGACAAAGAACGCAGGGGCATCCCGTCTTCCAACTGTCTACTGTATGTTTGCATGGCAAAGGGAATAGAACGGCACATCCATGTTTAATATTCACCTCGCCTAGCTTTCCGCTAAGCTCCACTGCAAACCAGTACCAACTCTCATATTATTATACATTTATTTTAGAGGGCTACGTAATGTCGTAAAATAAGATCCAGAGCTCAATTAAAATGAAACAAAACCTAGTTGCTTCAACACCTCAGCAGATAAAGAGTTACAAACATGGATCGTAAGCCTTGTTTCAATATTTTCAACAGTTACGGAAATACCTGGAAGTACCAGCTTAAGTCATCCGTCCTACACAATTTAGTTTTACAAACACTGTATCTGCAGAAGTAAAACAGTTGTTTTTTATGTTTTGCACTCACTATGCAACAATTTCTTTTATAACAAAACATCTCCTGCTGACATTGCTGCTATGTGTAATGCCATAAATACAGGATCAGTTATTGAACTATATAAAAAAGCGTAAATTAGTTACAAACTCCGGTGTGCACACACTTTATTCAACATGTAAACGTCACTATAGGTGTTCGGATTGAGGTTATGACATGATCGATATGACTGCCATCATAGGCGATTATGTGGCCCAGACGAATAGCGAAATTTTGCTTGACCCTCTGAAGTGTCGGAACATCGATGCTGTCGATGACCTCCTGAATGGCTGTTTTCAGCTCAGCAATGGTTTTGGGGTTATTTCGGTACACTTTGTCTTTAATATAGACCTACAAAAAGGAGTCGCATGTGTTCATATCTGGAGAATATAGTAGCAAATCTAGGCCCATGTCAGGAGCCTTTGGATAGCCCAGAGCCACAATGCGGTCCCCAAAGTGCTCCTCCAGGACATCAAATGCTACTGCTTCGGTGTGATCGAGCTCCGTCTTGCATGAACCACATCTTTTCGAAATCAGGGTCACTTTGGATAATGAGGATGAAATCATCTTACAAAACCTGCACGTACCGTTCGGTAGTTACCGTGCCACCAACGAATATCGCACCGATTATTCCGTGACTGGACGCTGCACATCACACAGTCACCCGTTGAGGGTGAAGAGCCTTCTCGATCGCGAAATGCGGCTTCTCAGTCCAATTTCGCCCATTTTGCGTGTTGACGAACCCGTCCAGATGAAACTGGGCTTCGGCGCTAAACCAAACCATAATGGCACACTAATTCCCATCATGCCCTGCGGCCAACCGTACAGTTTGAGCGTCCTAACTCAAACCGTTCAGAAGTTATGACTGCTTTACTTCTTATAGGTCAATAACCGTCACCCTGTATGTCATTACAAAGTGTTGTCAGTACCACGAGATGCTTCCCACAGGAAGGAACAGAAAGAAAAAGGGTTATTTTCAGTGCTGACGAAAAAAGAATATGGTTGCAGTAGTCAAAATTTTCACATGAAGGTGCTGCTGTCGCCGTAGCCGAAGTACTTACTTGCCCCCGCATAAACACAGTTTTCTGTTGCGCTGAAATGGAAAACGATAGGCTAACTGCTGAACGGCAGTTTTGCAGCCGAGACGCACTTTATACTTCGTTAGGATTCACAGATTTTTTAAAGTGACTTCTCCTCCTCTCTCAGGATTTCTGTGAAAAAGGATTCACCCTGTGCACAATATTTTCAGAATTACTTATTCTTGACCTCCTCTGTTACTTTAGATCACTCGATGTTATACGTATTCATATGTAAAGTGAATATACAAAGAAACAAAAGATTCTGTGTGTCTGTTAGTGGTTTGCACGAGTTTTATTATTTTGTATTTCACTTCCTTCTTCTCCGAGAACTAAGAGCTGTTGATAAAGCCTGCCCAGGACTCGTGAAACTGCATTCTGAGGACTGAGGGCCAGTGTTATCTTATTTACACTTGACTGTGCTTAGAACAGTAGCAGATCGGGTCACACTCCACACAAAATGTTGTAGAAGCTACTGAAACACGCTGCAGTCTTTCCCTTGAAAATTCAATTACCAGTAGTAAATAGTCAAATGAAATTCACTACAACTTCATGAAAATTCACGTGTTTTTTTCGTTATGTTACCTCTCAAATGTCATGTTTTCAACATTTCCTTGGATGGTCGGGGATGCTTTTTTGTGAATGTTTCTTACAAGGGGAGGCCACGACGATGGGATCGCAGATTTACTCCAAACTTTGTACGCGTTTAGTAGGCCATTAAAACAACATAATGTGCAAGTAATACGGTGTACTACTTTGGCAATTCCGAGAAAATCGCAAGAGAAGTTTTATCCGTCTGTTATCTAGCTTATGTATCTTTACGTAACTGCTGGCCGTTAGAGTATATGGTGGCCGTGTGATTAGCGTTCGCTTCGTAAGACGAACGTGATAATGTGACCAGTTATGAAAAAAAGAGAGATCAGAAAATACATGTCGCCTCGAACACGACCGTCTTGCAAACCGCAAACGCTAACCACTCGACCACAATGACTTATTATGGCCGATAGCTTCGCAAAAATCTACCAGATACATAAGAGAGGCGTAAAACTTCACTGGCTATTTTCTCGACATTGTCAGAGCAGAGCACCTTACTGATTGCACATTATGCTGTTTTAATGGCCTACTAACGGCGTACAAAGTCTGAAGTAAATCCGTGATCCCAACGTCGTTGCCTCTCCTTGCTTTTTTTAATCTCATTTTGTCCGTTATTGTTCGTTGCATTTGTTCGCGGTGGACGCCCCATGACGCCCATTCAAGTTCCTCGTTCACTTTTTTAATTTAATTTTTTTTTTTTTTTTACGCTGAGTACCGTGCCGGCGATTGTTAGAAGATATTAATCCGGCCGGTAGCTACGCGTGTTGTCGCGACCGCTTCTGCGACAGGGAGGTATGCCGGCTTCGGATCGAATCCACCTGACTGATTAACGACGAGGGGTCACCGTTGGCCAGCCTGGGTATGGGTTTTAGGCGATTTCCCACATCCCACTAGGTGGATACCGGGCTGTTTCCCATATTCCGGCTCAAATCGACGCAGCACCAACATTTAGAATATTTTCTCACACTTGTGTACAAAATTTACTTTATACACAGACTGGGTACACTGCTTCTGCCTTCCGGGAAGGGGGGGGGAGGGAGGAGAGGTGGTGAATAGGAGACAGATGACATTCGGTATTTGGTCTCCTTAAACACTTTCTCAGTATCAGAAGAGATCAATAACAACAGTTATTTCAAACTATAGTCCTCCCTGTGATTTGATTTGAGTGATAATTTTCAGTGCACGTACGAGGCCAAAGTCAATCACATTTGTTTATATTTGATGGTTTAGTTTTTTATGTTTGATAGTTTAGTCCATGCGGCTGTTTAAAGTTGCCCCTGCATGTGCATTACGTTCTAATGCTGAAATAGAGAAAGCGCGCCCTCATAAAATTCTTACCTTAGCTGCTGTTAAGAAAATGCTTCATAACAGTACGGGAAACATTGATTTACTTACATCTTAAAGTATCGTCATCTGGAACAGCACATATAGGAAGATACATAAAATTCTATATAACTAGAACGCAAATTAACTCGAAGTTTGTAAGGAGCCCACTTCTTCGTTTGACTTGCCCGTACTTATCTTGAAGACGATATACGTGAAGGGTGTTCGAAAACTGTAGTCACGAAAGAGGACATCGTGTAAGTGCACAAGTTGATATTGGGCAATCAGCAATTTAAGAAATTTGAAATAGGTAGTGTCATGGACGAAAGGGAAGAAAGAGTGCGGCTACATGTTACATGAAGTTGTGCGCAGATTTCTTGTCGTGCTATCACATCACGCCAGAAACGAAACCAATCAAAATAGTGAGTGGAATCTTGTGGCACTGTGCATAAAATGGGAATAATATATTTCATCTGTCGATAAGGTGCTATAATCATTGTTTTCTGGGATCCAAATGGAATTCCAGTTATTGATTGCCTAACAGAGGGTAAAGCAGTTACTGGCGAATACTACACAGGTCTTCCAGATCAACTGAATAAAATATTACACGAAAGAAGAGGACTACAAAAGAAAAGTTACATTTTTTCCAAAACAATACACCCACCAACATAAATCTTTCGGCTGACGGGTTTGAAGTACGAATTGTTGGAACATCCGCCTTATTTACTACAGTTGGCGGCGTGAATTCACCTATCCCCGCATCTAAATAAATTTCTGACTGGTGTAGAATGAAGATGTTTAGCAGCCGTAGGTATCTCTTCTTGCAGAGCTTCTTCAATGTCATTTCGCTAGTGGAACCTACTCACTGTAGAAACGATGAGCGAAATGCATTGACCTAAAAGGTGAAACAGGTACGGAAGTTAACTAAAAAACGTGTTTAACTGCTAGAGCGAGAACTTTCTACATTTCTTTCATATACTAAAATGTAGACTTTCACGGCCGGAAATATCATGTCCATTATAATTATCCGGGCTGTTATGCCGTGGTCGGTTGATGAATTTTGTCTCAACACACCCACTGGCTCGAGCCAGTGGGTGTGTTGGACCTTCCATCGACCTACGGACCCCCTTGAAGATGTCTCCCGCAGTCGGAGACGAAACGTTGGGAACTGAGACAAAATTCATCAACCGACCACGGCATAACAGCCCGGATAATTATAATGGACATTTCTTTCATAGCTCTAATTCTTTTCCCTATGTTTTATGTCCATAGTGCGATCCCTTTCCTTAGCCGGATTAGATTTTCTGCGACTTAGTATCTGATGTATCTATCAACAGAAGTCAACGAATTACTACTGGGGAATTACTACTGGAATTTTTCTGTGTTTAGGACATCATTAATTCTTCTTTCAGCTTAACTCAGCCACAACATCATTCAAAATAACTCTTCCGAGTTAACTGTGAATAAATTTATTTTAGTGTGAAGTTACAGTTGAAAAGTTTCTTAAGTTACGTTTGAGAGCTTCCTGCAGATTAATTTTTGAGGGAGTACGCCAGGTTCTTTATTTCTTGTTATTTCCTTGTTTCCCAGCAATTGTATTCGACATATTTCAGTGTCGTACCATTTACACTCGGAAGAGGACGCAAACAAAAATTTGATATCCGATGATTTTCTTAACTTTAGATGCAATTGTTTGTTATAATGGGAAAATATCTTGTGCAGTTAAAATGTAAATTTTCATGTGAGGCACCACGTTTCTCCAAAAGTCTTCCAATGAAGCACGATGTGTTTAGGACGGTTAGAAATGAAGAGATGAACAGAAATATGAGTGTTCCGGGTTTGAGCTAGTGCTGTTTATTTTATGAAAAATACTATCAGTCCATTGACATGATGTGCCGGGTGTGTGAGAAGATAACTGATACCCATTAAATGGTGATAGTATGACCGTTATGAGGCGATTGTATGTTCTGTTCTCAATAGTTATCGAATTAACGCAGTTTTAAGCTAACAGCGTTGACCATTAGAATGCACGTATCACTTACGCAGTTATGACCCCACACACTACTACGATTTTCAGCGCCGTCTCCTTGTATTATCATTTTTAGTCAAACCATTGCCTTATTTATTGCAAGGAGTCGTCCAAACGCAGCTTAATATTTCTAACTCTTACAGTATCTTTTTCTGGAGAACTTGGAAAATGTATCTATGGCAAAATGAGCTGTTGTTTACTGGGGAGGAATTTCGTTCCCCAGCCTTGGTCGCTGTTGCGCACAAAGAATGTGGGAACCAGCTCCGATTAGCAACACTGCATCTGTTTATATGAGCTGCCAAATAAATTAACGTTAACATGGCATTTTAGAACATGAATTATATAACGATATAGGCACATCATCACAAAGTAACTATTAATTGAAGTATTGTCATCAACGGCGTTCCTCTGAAACTCCAAATACAATGCTAAAAGCACTGTTTAGGTAGTGCGTTCCACTGAGACTCCCAATACAATGCTAAAAACATTGTTTAGGTCGGACTATCTACGGCGGTAAACATGTTGTCACCTGCTTAACTATGTTGACTTGTTTTATTGCGCAGGGTTCCTCACATTGCGTATTAAGCGTAAGAGAAGCAAAAAGCAAGTACTGACTCCAGCTGGCAGTGGCATGCAACAGTGAGACTAGTCAGTATCGTATGGTAAGGAGGTCACATTGGAATTGGACTGGTGCTCCACATCAGAAAGACACCACGGTGTGTTGGTTGTTTCATCTAACTCATCGTTATCACTTTCGTGATATTAATATTAAAGATATGTGCAATTCATTACTTAGTTAGCTATGGCGCTGCATCTGTATTTTTGCCCCGCTACACACCTTGCTGTATGTAGTAGAGGTTCATTGTGTACCAATACTGTTTAACCTGAACTCCTGTTACATTCGGTAATGGTGTGCAGGAGGAACAAATGTCGTTAAGTCAGACTATAAGCTACAATTTCTCTGATTTTACCATCACGCCTGTATAGTGAGATTTTTGGGACGAAGTAATACCTTCACGGCCCCTCTTGTAACGTGAACTTCCTCAAACCATAAGCATGGCGACGGCCAGATTGGCCGTGCGGTTCTGGGCGCTACAGTCTGGAATCGAGCGACCGTTACGGTCGCAGGTTCGAATCCTGCCTCGGGCATGGATGTGTGTGATGTCCTTAGGTTAGTTAGGTTTCATTAGTTCTAAGTTCTAGGCGACTGATGACCTCAGAAGTTAAGTCGCATAGTGCTCAGAGCCATTTGAACCATAAGCATGGCGCTTATCTTGTAGCGTCTGCCACAAAAGTCGCATGAATATCTTTGTGACACTCGCACTGACTGAACGAATCTGTGTCGAAACGCGCAGCTATTCTTTGAATCGGATTCATTGATCACGGACCCAGGTTGACGCCCAGTAATCAAGAGTCAGTCAAAAGAGGTTATGTCAGCTATTTGTTTAGTGGACAAATTACATTTACTTTGGATTCTCCCAATACATCTTACATTCGGATCTGCCTTTCCTACAGTTAGTGTTACGTGATCGTTCCAGCTAACTCGGTACAGACCAATAGTAATAGATGTGTACGACTAGCTTGCTTGTTTTGTAATGACTTTCGTCCGGAAATATGTTAAGTAGCACTCCGTTTATGGTCGAGTTTCATGTTTTTTTGATTGTATTCACAAATGCGTAGTAAATGTGTTGTGGATTGGCAAGACAGCCAACCCACTATGAGAGGAAGCCGAAAGGCACGAGTTTTAGCTCACGCCGGCTGGCGTGAGGTCTGGAACAGGTCAAGGAAATGAGACTAACAAAAAACGTACGTAGCTGCTGGAATACTTAACTTTAATCCATAATTGGTGAACATCGCTCTTGACGGTACAGGTTTTACAGCATCAATAGTAACTGGTAATGGCGCCTTGCTAGGTCGTAGCAAATGACGTAGCTGAAGGCTATGCTGACTATCGTCTCGGCAAATGAGAGCATAATTTGTCAGTGAACCATCGCTAGCAGAGTCGGCTGTACAACTGGGGCGAGTGCTAGGAAGTCTCTCTAGACCTGCCGTGTGGCGGCGCTCGGTCTGCAATCACTGATAGTAGCGACACGCGGGTCCGACGTATACTAACGGACCGCGGCCGATTTAAAGGCTGCCACCTAGCAAGTGTGGTGTCTGGCGGTGACACCACAAAATGAAGAGAACTGTGTCTTGTAGCGCAGTGGCTTTTATCTCTTACTTGTGAGTAAGCATAGCTGTGCGTAACTGCGTCATTTCGGTCAGCGCTGTCTCACGACTGGCGTCAGCGTAAATATTGCACTCACGAAAATGTGTTCCGGCATTTATACAGACTACGTATCGCTTCTATTCAGCATGATGTAATCTCTCTATGGCCCACGGTAAATTTACCACTGAGGAAATTCGAAGTGCATTGAGTTATCGCTCTGTAGGTCAAAAACTCACCCAGTGAACATGAAAATGCACTAACTTTCTACGCCCCGTTATAGGCCAGTGCACTTTTTCCAGCGTTTTTCCAGTGACTAGGATCCATTGCTGCAGTGAGATTTTTGGTCTGATTTACCTTTTAGCAATATTCAGCAAATGTGGTACGGATCTTACACAAAACGTTCTCACATGTAATTCTTCGCGTAAAATGCACCGTACTTTTTCTTCTGGTACGGTTGATGCGTCATCAGTGTCATACACCTTTAATCGTCATTGGTGTAGCATCTAAAGCTTTTTTACCCGTAATGGCACTTTTGGGACGATCTTCACTCATATTGTCTTCAAGAGAACCAAGGCACGTTGTTTAACGCAGCTGTCCATTGCTTAACTGTAGAAAATGAAGAGGCAAATTTCTTATAAACTCTGACCAACTTGCGATGAATTTCCGTTGCCGGTAAACCGCGCAAAACAAAGAATTTTATGACTGCGCGTTATTCCTAGCTATCTATTTGAACTAAACAACACGTCTACTTCAAAAAGCCTTAAAGTTGTGCGAATATGAAGTTGACACGAAGCGAGGTTGCACATTAGGGGAAACTTAAGTCGGGGTGAGAGCGGTTTAAATCCCTGTCGGGCCATTCACTTTCAGGTTTTCCGTGGTTCCCCTAAATCGATTAAGACGAATACTCAAGGGCTGAGCTTATGTTCCGTCTTTTCTCAGAATCGAGCTGATACTGGACGTACGAAATGGCGCTTTATAAAAAGAAAAAATCTCATTGGTGTCAGCGCTATTTCTGTGCATGGCCGAGAAATACTCAACTTCTAAATTCCATGCAGAACATGGCGCTCAAAAATGGGAAAATGTATATCGCACTCGAAATAATAATTTATATTAAAATAAAGAAAGCGTTCTCTACAGGAGAAGCTTCGTGAATATTTTGTTGGCGTGAAATACACTGAGGTTACAGAAAGTCATGGCATGCCTCGATATATCGTGTCGGACCTCCTTTTGCCCGGCGTAGTGTGGCTCGACGCGGTATGGACTCAAAAAGTCGTTGGAAGTCCCTGCAGAAATATTGAGCCATCCTGTCTCTATAGCCATCTATAATCGCGAAAGTGTTACGGGTTTGTGGACGAATGACGTGTCGATTATGTACCATAAATGTACGAGGGACTCCTGTCGGGCGATCTACACTCATAAATTAAGGATAATACTGATACATGGTGAAACAGCGCTCTGGTGGGCGGTTTGCGCGTTTAAATCACCTCGGGGTATGACCATGCGGTGCATTTGACCTGCGGTCGTCGCACGGTGGCGCTGGCAGCGGTCCACATATGCAGAGGTGTGTTTGTGCATGTCAGAGTGCGGTGCAGCGAGTAAGTGTGCTGACGTTTTCAGACGTGCTAATGGTGGCCGTGTGTTGAAAATGGCTCGAAGAACACATATTGATGACGTTATGAGGGGTAGAATACTAACGCAACTGGAGGCTGGTCAAACACAGCAGGTCGTAGCACGGGCCCTCCGTGTGCCACAAAGTGTGATCTCAAGATTATGGCAACGATTCCAGCAGATAGGAAACGTGTCCAGGCGCTACAGTACGGGTCGTCTACAGTGTACAACACCACAAGAAGACCGATATCTCACCATCAGTGCCCGCAGACGACCACGGAGTACTGCAGGTAGCCTTGGTCGGGCTTGCCGCAGCCACTGGAACAGTTGTCTCCAGACACACAGTCTACACACGACTGAACAGACATGGTTTATTCGCCTGGAGACCTGAAAGGTGCATTCCACTGACCCCTGGTCACAAGAGAGCCCGTAAAGCCTGGTGTCAAGAACGCAGTACATAATTATGTTCAAGGACAAGTCCAGGTATAGTCTGAACAGTGATTATCGCCGGGTTTTCATCTGGCGTGAACCAGGAACGAGATACCAACCCCTTAATGTCCTTGAAAGGGACCTGTATGGAGGTCGTGGTTTGATGGCGTGGCGTGGGATTATGATTGGTGCACGTACACCCCTGCATGTCTTTGGAAGAGGAACTGTAACAGGTCAGGTGTATCGGGACGTCATTTTGCACTAGTATGTCCGCCTTTTTAGGGGTGCAGTGGGTCCCACCTTCCTCCTGATGGATGATAACGCAAGGACCCACCGAGCTGCCATCGTGGAGGAGTACCTTGAAACAGAAGATATCAGGCGAATGGAGTGGCCTGCCTGTTCTCCAGACCTGAACACCATCGAGCCCGTCTGGGATACTCTCGGTCGACGTATCGCTGCACGTCTTCAAACCCCTACGGCACTTCAGAAGCTCCGACAGGCACTGCCGCAAGAATGGGAGGCAATATCCCAGTAACTGCTTTACCACCTGATCCAGCGTATGCCAACCCGTTGTGCGGCCTGTGTACGTGTGCATGGTGATCATATCCCATATTGATGCGCAGGAAACAGTGACGTTTTGTAGCACTTGTGTTTCGGGACGGTTTTCTCAACTTATCACCAATACTGTGGACTTACAGATCTGTGTCGTCTGTGTTCCCTATGTGCCTATGCTATTAGAGCCAGTTTTGTGTAGTGCCACGTTGTGCTGTACAACATTCTGCAATTATCCTTACTTTATGAGCATGAGTGTAGTTGGTCAAATCATTCGCTCGAATTGTCCAGAATCCACTTCAAACCAATGGTGACATTATGCATTGCAATCCAGAAAAATTCCGTCGTTGTTTGAGAACATGAAGTCCATGAATGGCTGCAAATGGTCTCCAAGTAGCTGAACATAGCCGAGAACCCTGTCAATCCCATGTAAACACAGCCCACACCATTATGGAGCTACCAGCAGCTTGCACAGTGCCTCATTGACAACCTCGATCTATGGCTTCGTGGCATCTGCACAACACTCGAATCCTACCATCAACTCCTACCAGTCGAAATCGACTCATCTGAGCTGTCCACAGTTGGGCTGTCGGTTTGCTGCATCATAGTCGACGCCCATATTGAGTACCTGAAATGTGAGTTAAAAACTTGAAGAAATGATTTGTCCACTGACATGTATCTCTTTTCTGTATGTCACGCAGTTGTCGTGCACTCGTCTTCTGAAACACAAGAGGTACTTACGAATTAATCCTCTATAATGTAGTGTTACTTTGTCCTCTGCTTTCCGGTGGTTATCGACGATCATCTTTAGTAAGAAACTTGCTCGAACATGAAAATCTGTGCGTGACGACGGGAAAAAACGGACATTACCGCAGTAGATAAATGAGGAACTCCTCGCTCGTACTCAAGGTAAGGGCAGTACGAATGATCAGCATCATAATTGCTGTCTACAAGAGCTCAAAATACATTTCAATTGACAGTGCACTTTTTGAACATCTTTTGTGAGAAAATGTACACAATTAAACAAGAAATTAATCACAATATTTCGTTTACTATCACCTGCATTTGTCGTATTTCCCACTGCCTTAATTAGTTTCCTCGGAACTTGTTAATAATAGGACATATGTTTATATGACGTTTTTTGTTCAGAATCACTAATACTATCACCCCTCAGAGCATGTACCTTTCCTCTTAACTCACCCTATATAAATGTATTCTCGATCTAATACCTTTTAACTAGGTTACGTTATAAAAGCATTAATAATTACTTAATTATCAACACTACTGGCCATTAAAATTGCTACACCAAGAAGAAATGCAGATGATAAACGGGTATTCATTGGACAAATATAATATACTAGAACTGACATGTGATTACATAGATCCTGAGAAATCAGTACCCAGAACAACCACCTCTGGCCGTAATAACGGCCTTTGATACGCCTGGGCATTAAGTCAAACAGGGCTTGGATGGCGTGCACAGGTACAGCTGCCCATGCAGCTTCAACACGATACCACAGTTCATCAAGAGTAGTGACTGGCGTATTTGCTCGGCCACCATTGACCAGACGTTTTCAATTGGTGAGAGATCTGGAGAATGTGCCGGCCAGGGCAGCAGTCGAACATTTTCTGTATCCAGAAAGGCCCGTACAGGACCAGCAGCATGCGGTCGTGCATTATCCTGCTGAAATGTACGGTTTCACAGGGATCGAATGAATGGTAGAGCCACGGGCCGTAACACATCTGAAATGTAACGACCACTGTTCAAAGTGCCGTCAATGCGAACAAGAGGTGACCGAGACGTGTAACCAATGGCACCCCATACCATCACGCCGGGTGATATGCCAGTATGGCGATGACGAATACACGCTTCCAATGTGCGTTAACCGCGATGTCGCCAAACACGGATGCGACATTAATTGAAGTGTTGGCAGAAGAGCCAACACCGTGTTGCTAGAGGAGGCCGAAATGCACGCTTTTAAGCTCACGCAGATTGGCGTGAGGTCTGGAACAAGGTAAAGTAATTACCCTATAAAGAAAAGAACGTAGTTATTGGAATACTTAACTTTAATCCACAATTGGAGAACATCGCTCTTGTTTAGACAGTATTACAATCTCAATATAAACTGGTAATGGCGCCTTGCTAGGTCGTAGCAAATGACGTAGCTGAAGGCTATGCTAACTATCGTCTCGGCAAATGAGAGCGTATTTGTCAGTGTAGCATCGCTAGCAAAGTCGGCTGTACAACTGGGGCGAAAGCTAGGACGTCTCTCTAGACCTGCCGTGTGGCGGCGCTCGGTCTGCAATCACTGACAGTGGCGACACGCGGGTCCGACGTATACTGGCGGACCGCGGCCGATTTAAAGTCTACCATCTAGCAAGTGTGGTGTATGGCGGTGACACCACATTAATGATGCTGTAAACAGAACCCGGATTCACCCGATAAAAAGACGTTTTGCTATTCGTGCACCCAGGTTCGTCGTTGAGTACACCATCGCAGGCGCTCTTGTCTATGATGCAGCGTCAAGGGTAACCGCAGCCATGGTCTCCGAGCTGATAGTCCATGCTGCTGCAAACGTCATCGACCTGTTCGTGCAGATGGTTGTTGTCTTGCAAACGTCCCCAAATGTTGACTCAGGGATCGAGACGTGGCTGCACGATCCGTTACAGCCATGCGTATAAGATGCCTGTCATCTCGATTGCTAGTGATGAGAGGCCGTTGGGATCCAGCACGGCGTTCTGTATTACCCTCCTGAACCCACCGATTCCATATTCTGCTAACAGTCATTGGATCTCGACCAACGCGAGCAGCAATGTCGCGATACGATAAACCGCAACCACGATAGGTCGGAAACGCGATGGTACGCATTTCTCCTCCTTACACGAGGCATCACAACAACGTTTCACCAGGCAACGCCGGTCAACTGCTGTTTTTGTATAAGAAATCGGTTGGAAACTTTCCTCATGTCAGCACGTTATAGGTGTCGCCTTGTGTGAATGCTCTGAAAAGCTAATCATTTGCATATCACAGCATCTTATTCATGTCGGTTAAACTTCGTGTCTGTAGCACGTCATCTTCGTGGTGTAGCAATTTTAATGGCCAGTAGTGTATGTAGATAAAACCGCTTGAGTGTTAAGCATACACTAAACGACGTCTTTCCATGTTATCACTTACCGAATTCGTGTTTCTGTCATCCGTCGTTTACGAAATATATGAATTTCGCTATATTGGCACTTGGAGTTCCTCGAACCGCTAACATTAACGAAGAAGACAAAGTAGACGAATAGGTAGTATGATTACTGCATGTGTAGGATATTAAGGGACCATGCCATCGCCATCGAGACGAGCGTATAGACGCACACGCTGATGTACATTATTCAAGTTCAAGGAGGCAAGAAGACGCGGCTGGCGTATTCTGAGTTGTCAACTGCGCAGTAGCGACGATGGAATGTGTTTACGAATGATCTGCACCATTTGTCAAGCAATAAGAACATTCGTAGCCGCGTAAACAACTTGTGTCGTCCATGTTGCTCTTTTAAGTCTTGAGCAAATCACTGCACGCAAAATCTATGAATGAATCCTTTCTCAGTGTAACATCCAATCACATAATATAACGTAACATGTATATAAGTATATATGTATGTACGTATTTACTTTTTATGTCCAATCGCTTGCGAAGTGTTCAGCTTATGAATAACATAACATTTGTTGGTATATTTACTTCACTTAGGCTTTAGTACATAGCTAGAGATGACGCACAGGAATCTCAAATTATTGGCTTGTGTAATCGATGATAGGCCGTACTGGATGGTACGGCATTTGCTTACTCCAAGTTAATGCTGGCATGGTTGCTAGTACAAGGTCTCTGCCTACTACTTGTCCTAATTTGTCAGACCAGACCTGTAAGTATGTAAACACCTGTAATTGCTAATAATGTTTTTTTTTCTTAAACTGTTGGTCGGTATTGATATCGCATTGATATACTCTATCTTTGCGTAGTTCATCAGTTAGACGCTAATTTTCCTTCGTTTGTGTTCGGCTAAGGAAACACAAAATCGTACCTTAGAAGCCGGTTTTTGGGACTATTGTGGCTACAGTTAAATATGTCTCTTGTCATCTAAATAAATTGGCCAAAAAAACTTGTGAACCACCTATGTATCCGCGGACATGTGTGGGCTTACATTCAAGGTTAATACGGAATGAAAGTACAAGACTTTTGTACTAAAAACAGTACCTTTACTTTAAATTAAAAACAATACAATAATCAAAATAAAGGAAATGTGTTGGAACGTGTACGTCTTTGCACATTTTTTAATCAAAATCTGGTTACATTCGCTATAGTGTTGCTCCACATTCTGGATTACTCTTGACATGTTGGTCACAGGTAGTTAAGATGTTGTTACTCAGATCAGTGCCACTCATCGACTGTGGCCCTCCTGAGGTCATCCATTGTTTGAAAAGGATCCTGCAAGTAGTGAAAGTTTCAACTGGTAAGAAACACGCTGAATCGCGTTCATGTCAGCAGCTACCGCTGGCCACACCATTCAGTTGATTCCTACTTCCTAGAGGAAGGCGTTCACTTGATGGGCGCCGTATGCCTGTGAATTATCGTCGTGAGGGATTGAACCCCTCACCGAAATGTTAGCTGTAGGACTGGGCAACAGTTTGGCACATACTGTTCCGGTGCTGCACAGAATTCAAATTACCCTCGATAGTGATGAGACGCTTCCGATGTACGTACACTATCTGATCAACAGCCGTATGTAATGCGGAACTGACCATCACATATCATGAGAGGTGAACCCGCCAGTATAAAAGGAGGCGGTTAGTGCTGTGTTGTCAGTAAGGAAACAGTAACGCCAGAATGGGTCGATCAGGAGAGCTGTGGCTTCGAACGTGGACTAGTCATTGGATGTCACCAGAGTAACGACTCCATCAGGAACATTTCAGCCGCTAAACCAAGACCAGGCAGACCTCATGCACTGACGCACAAGGGAGCGTCGAGCATTGCGGAGGGTGATTGGAAAATGTCGTGATGTCGGCGAAAGAAGTCACTCGTGAGTTCCAACGTGCTACCAGCAGTGCAGCTGGCACAGCGACTGTGCGTTGGGAGTTAAAAAGACTGAGTACAACGGTCGAGTAGCTCCTCGTCAGCCAGGCACAGTGTTGTCAGTGGTAGGCGACGCAGAAGGCGGTGTAAAGAGCGACGCCACAGGGCCGTGGATGACTGGAAACGAGTGATTTGGAATGATGAATCACGCTGTACCCTGTGGCAGTCGATGTAAGTGTTTGAGTTTGACAGGTGCCTGGAGAACGTTACCTGCTATCATGTGTAGGGCCAACAGTAAAGTATGGAGGAGGTGGTTTTAAGTTACGGCTGTGTTATTCGTGATTAGGTTGTGGTCCCCTTGTTGCACGTAAGCAAAGCTTTAAGAAGGTTATGAATACATTTTACAGCGTTGTGTAGTACGTATAGTACTGTACAAGAACAGTTCTAAGACGACGATTATGAGCATCAGTATAACAATGCACCATGTTATAAAGCAGCTTCTGTGAGGCAATGTTTTGTGGGCAGTAACATTCCAGAAATGGACTGGCCAGCCCAGAGTCCCGACCTGAATCCAATGGAATCTGCAGTATGAACTGGAAGGTCGACTTAGCTCCAGACCCCAGCTACCAGCGTCATTACCATCTCTGGTTTTGGCTCTTGAGTAATCCATTCCTCCGCAGACATTTATACACATCATCGAAAATGTTCCCTGTAGACTTCAAGCCGTCGTAAAGGCGAGGTATGGACATACCCCATAGGTGTCAAGGTACTTTTGACCGGATAGTGTGTATGGTTCATAACATGAGTGGCCCATCTTCCTGTTGAATCCGTGGGGCTGCGTACCTGACCGCCTTCTGTTCTCTCCTGCCACGATCGCCGGCCTCAGACAAATCCCACTCTTAGTGCTGAAGAGAAACCGGTGCTGTTGAACCAGGTTCCGTTCCAGGTATTCCCTTTGTCTACTTTGTACGCTGACAGCGGTAATGGGGGATTTGAACTGCTGTTCGTAATGGACGCCTAGAAGTCAAATTGGTCCCGTGGAGACGCTTGCGTGCTACTTGGGTCACCATAGTAGGCCTACTTCCTTTTGCTCCGAAATCGGTACAACGTGGTTATGTTGCATTCTCTTCTGTGTACCTGTCCACAACGACAGTTACGAAGCGAATCTTCAATGTTGCCTTTCTCACGTAGCCGTTGAATGTTCGAATGACTCGTCATTCAATTCGGCAGTCCACCTACCGAGCACGCAGCCCTTCCCCCCCCCCCCCCCCCCCCCTCCCCGTAAAGTGACAATGCTCTCACGGTCTGAGCATGAAATGGCCCTTCGAAGCATATCGACAAACTGAACAGTGAACACAAACCACATAATCCCGTTGACGATTTTGGCGTACTCTGGTTACGTGCGCTGAGATAGCAGGTTTACCTACATTACGTACGTAACTCTACGTAGCAATTTCCTGTGGCATTGAAAAGAGCTTTCTGATGAAAAAAACGTAGTCCTGAGAATGATTCAGAAACTATTTTGAGCCCCTTCGTTTGACATTATGGTAGCAATAACTACAGCCATAATCAGAATCCCACACCCAAGCGCATGGTGGTAGACGCCTTGTATCGAAACTTCTTTTGCTACCCCTGCTTTCTGGCTGATTGAAAGCCTGGTGTGGACCGAGATTTTGAGACGGGCCCTTGCCTCTCGTGACAAATCCTTTGACTGAGTGAACTACAGAGGAGGAACTCCTCACTCGTATTTTTCCATGCACGTTCTCAAGGTAAGGACCGTACGAATGAGCTCAGATCCCTGCAAACCTTGCTGGAATAACAGCCTTAATAGGAAGGATGTCGGGGAGCGTGGCTTAACCCCAGTCTAAGTGTGGACTTAAAAAAAAATCTTTCTGCCAGCAGCATTGTCAGGGATTGTCAAGAGGCTGGGTTAGAGTCCTGGTCCGGTACAGTTTTGCCAACATAGCTGTAAACGGGTTGGTAATAGCGTTGACTCCGTTGCAGAGAAAGAGAGAGATTCAGCCCTAACCCAAGAACAGTTCGTACGCGTCTGCAAGCTTACTTTCCGTACCTTTCCTTTAATGAATTTGGGCGGTGTAAGGACTGCCATTAGCGGAATACACACGACGTTCTTTTATGCGACTCTTCCAGAAGATTTGTAGCCCGCTAACTCTCACAACAAAACACTCATTTAGCATGTTTACATGTTCATAGGATAAAATAGAATGGTTTGTTTCACACCCCTTGGCGATAACAATTTTCTATTAACATAGATGCGAGTTCATAAAAGAACTTTTACTGAATGATGGAGGAGCTCCCTTTATTGGAGTAGGAAAAGTAGGCCAGGTAGCTGGTGGACTGGTGAAAGTACTTCTATTACGCAATTGAGGAAGAGACAGTCGCGATTAAAAAAGTTCTTTGGGGCACTAGGTACTTTTCTCTCTCCAGGAGGTTCAACAGAACATGGTTAACCATCCCCTACATTATGGGCAGAAAAACGAGAAATTAATTGTTAAAGTATTAGTTCTAAAGGAAAGATACATTTAGGGAAAAAATCTACAACTAAAATAAATATCTCATTACTTATGTTTGGCCGGCCGATGTGGCCGTGCGGTTCTAGGCGCTTCAGTCCGGAACCGCGGGACCGCTACGGTCGCAGGTTCGAATCCTGCTTCGGGCATGGATGTGTGTGATGTCCTTAGGTTAGTTAGGTTTAAGTAGTTCTGAGTTCGGGGGGACTGATGACCACAGCAGTTAAGTCCCATAGTGCTCAGAGCCATTTGAACTTAAGTTTGCTGTATAAGGAAGTCAGACAAAAAAATATAGCCGAGTTCCTATGACAGTAGTAACAACGATTTTAATCCGAATTTTTGGTGTTTTTTTATAGTGGCAAATTCCCTCTCAATATGGGTGGTGTTACCAGCACTAAAAGTTCCCCACATTATGTATGATATGATGTGTAGTAAATGTCAGCATCTGGTGATAAAAACTACAACACTGATGGACAGTAAGAATTTCAGTAAAACATCGCTACTGGTCTAGAATTATCTTCAGTATACGCCTCAGTTGCAGCTTTCAACTTCTGCTGTGGCAGAGGTGGAGATATTCTAAATATTGTGCTGATAACTGTATTCTCTTGATCCGTGCTTGGTTGCAAGTGAAAATATATTCTTAAAAATTTTGCCTTTGCAAAAAGCTATGTTTTTATACTTTTAACATCTTTCAATGCAGTTGAGTATTGAGTGACTGTACATTTATTTTCTGATTAGAAATTTTATTCGATAAGTGTAAGCGAGACGAATACAAGCATTTTAAGATGGCAATTTTTAAAAAGTGTCACCTTTCATTTGCAGTTAGTGTTTTTGGGGCTCTCTGTAGTGGTGGTTCTCAGATTCAATCGCCAAAATAATGTAAAAAAAAAAAAAGAAGAAGATGATGTTGCAGATGACACGTTTGTAATATCACAAAATCTGGAGACAGCCACTACAAAGCACCTCATGAACATCACAGCTGCCAGTGAACAGCAGGAAATGGAAATCAGAATGTACAGTAGAGCGTCGATTATCCGAACGTCGGTCAACCGAACGACCGCTTAACCGAACTGTGTACTCGCTCGCACCTGTTACTCTCCCACCCTACCGCCCATCATCCCCCTCAGTCCCAAACCAACTTGTTTAGATACTGCCTTGCGATGGTTTGAAGCCCAAGATGAAAGTGACCAGTTTCAGATATCTGTAATGAAGAAAGTACGCGACTTAGCTGCTCGTAAGCGTGTAGGCTTGCTTAGACCAAAATAAAGGATTTTTTTAAACGTTAATTGTGTATACTGTGTGTATTGTTCATGCAAAATGCGTATGTAATATGTATATATTTTTGTTTGATAAACTGTGCCACATACTATATATTCCTACTGAAGTTGGCTTTGTATGTTACTTTGTAATACTAAAAGAGATGCCTGTTTTATGAATAAATTTACTGTACAGTACTTCTTTTTGGCAAATAAACATGTACAGTTCGATTATCCGAACAAACCAGTTTTCCGAACACCCATGTCCCCCAATTACTTCGGACAATCGACGCTCTACTATTAGTTATAGCGAAGATATACCTATTTGTGTCCCGCGAACAATGATTAAACGTAATTTCAGATCAGTAAATAAATAATTGTGCCTTACAAAGTCAGGTTTCTCGGGAGATATTTTCGGAGAGAGTGTTTCTCGGCAGGCATTTTTCCCGAGTATCGTCACTGTCTTTGTTGTCGGCTGGTGAGTGAGATGGGCCGCTGCGCAGAAGCAGGCGGCGGGCACCGCCAGAAAGGCAGCGGCGCTGCGCTCAGGGCGAACTTGTTATTTAAGATGCAGACGGCGACGCGCCTGCCCCAGCAGACTGTGCTGACATCTCGCAGCACTGCACGCTCCACTCCGAGAAATAACCTTCAGCCGGGAGGCTGGGCCTGTTAGCACTCCCAACACAGCACACAAAGCACCGCCGGCCGTCCGCATGATGAACTAATTCGTTCTCTTTTGTATGGCACTTACAGTAATTTACGTTTAACATACTCACTGTATCATAGACAGTGCATTTCAAGTCCAGAGTGCGCTGCATTTGATTTTAGTGTTAGTTTATAGCAATATCAAGATACTACATAGTATCTAGTACTGTATCTTAGAAGAAAGATTAAGGAAAGGCAAACCTACGTTTTTAGCATTTGAAGACTTAGAGAAAGCTTTTGACAATGTTTATTTGAATACTCTCTTTCAAATTCTGAAGGTGGAAGGGGTAAAATACAGGGAGCGAAAGGCTATTTACAATTTGTACAGAAAACAGATGGCAGTTATAAGAGTCGAGGGGTATGGAAGGGAACCAGTGGCTGGGAAGGGAGTGAGGCAGGGTTGTAGCATATCCCCGATGTTATTCAATCTGTATATTGAGCAAGCGATAAAGGAAACAAAAGAAATGTTCGGAGTAGGTATTAAAATCCATGGAGAAGAAATAAAAACGTTGAGGTTCGCCGATGACATTGTAATTCTGTCAGATAGCAAAGGACTTGGAAGAGCAGTTGAACGGAATGGACAGTGTCTTGAAAGTAGGGTATAAGATGAACATCAACAAAAGCAAAGTAAGGATAATGGAATGTAGTCGAATTAATTCGGGTGATGCTGAGGGAATTAGATTAGGAAATGAGGCACTTAAAGTAGTAATGGAGTTTTGCTATTTGGGGAGCGAAATAACTGATGATGGTCGAAGTAGAGAGGATATAAAATGTAGACTGGCAATGGCAAGGAAAGTGTTTCTGAAGAAGAGAAATTTGTTAACATCGAGTATAGATTTAAGTGTCAGGAAGTCGTTTCTGAAGGTATTCGTATGGAGTGTAGCCATGTATGACGACAAGCTGTAGAAACTCCCGCCGTGTGCGGGCGGGCTTTATCTTGCTGAAATGTGAGCCCAGGGTGACTTGCATGAAGGGCAACAAAATGGGGCGTAGAATAACATCGACGAACCGCTGTGCTGTAGGGATGCCGCGGATGAACTCCAAAGGTGTCCTGCTATGAAAAGAAGAGGCACCCCAGACCACCCCACTTGGTTGTCGTGCCATATGCCAGGCGACAGCCAGGTTGGTACCCACCGCTGTCCAGGGGCGTCTACAGACACCTCTTCGCTGGTCAACGGGGCTCAACTCGAAGCGGGGCTCATCACTGAGGACAATTCTACTCCAGTCAATGAGATTCCAGGCCGAAGACGTGTCTGGAGACGCTCCAGACAGCGGTGGGATACCCTCATGGCTGTCGTCTGCCATGCGATCCGACAACCATGAGTGGTTTCTTTTCATAGCAGGACCCCTTTGTTTGTCATCCGCGGCACCCTTACAGCACAGCGCTACGTCATCGATACTTTACGTCCTGTTTTGTTGCCTTCATGGCAAGCCATCCTGGTCTGACATTTCAGCGAGATAATGCCCGCCCGCACACGGCGCGAGTTCCTATTGCTTGTCTTCGTGCTTGCCAAAACCTACCTTGGCCAGCAAGGTCGTCGGATCTCCCCCAGTTGAGCGGTTTTGGAGCATAATGGGCTTGGCCCTCCAACCAGCTTGGGATTTTGAAGATCTAACGCGCCAACAAAAGAAAAAAGAGGATAATGGGATGTAGTTGAATTAAGTCGGGTGATGCTGAGGGAATTAGATTAGGAAATGAGACACTGAAAGTAGTAAAGGAATTTTGCTATTTGGGGAGCAAAATAACTGATGATGGTCGAAGTAGAGAGGATATAAAATGTAGACTGGCAATGGCAAGGAAAGCGTTTCTGAAGACGAGAAATTTGTTAATATCGAGTATTGATTTAACAAGGGGATGCCGCCAATTGTGAAATTCAGTTTCGATCCATACTGCACATAATATAAGCTCATGACCAGATGTGTAATGTGGCAAAGCACCAAGATGCACTTCTCAGCCGTTGTCGAGAAAATCGACGGTTAAAAGAAACCGTTACGGTGAAATACTCTCTACGATTAATAATTTTCTACAGCGTCGTGGCGCAGCGGTAAGCGGTCGGGTTCGTAATCCGGAGGTCGCCGGATCGAGTCTCGCGCCATGCAACTTTTTTTATTATTTGTTTTTTTGTAATTCAAATGTACACACACACACACACACACACACACATTATATATATATATATATATATATATATATATATATATATATATATATAATTCCTGGCAGTCAGTTGCAACAATTATGCATATAATAAGTTGTAGAAAGTGGTTTGTCGTGGAAAAACTGGCGACTTTGAACATCATCATGTTTTCCGCAAACAAAGTTGTATTTCACAAATGTTATTAAATGTCTTCATAATGTTTACCACGTATAGTTAGCGGAAGACGTAGAAACGATATTCCGAAACGAATACGTATAGTGTAAGTCAAACGTTCGAATTGGAATAGAGACCCCGCCGGCTGAAGTGGCCGCGCGGTTCTGGCGCTGCAGTCTGGAACCGCGAGACCGCTACGGTCGCAGGTTCGAATCCTGCCTCGGGCATGGATGTGTGTGATGTCCTTAGGTTAGTTAGGTTTAACTAGTTCCAAGTTCTAGGGGACTAATTACCTCAGCAGTTGAGTCCCATAGTGCTCAGAGCCATTTGAGCCAATAGAGACCCCACGAACACAAATTTGCTGTGGCAGGTATGAAATATAAACTCTGTTACTCGCTCGTTACACTTGAAGGACAGATGTTGAATGGGCCGAAACGAGCCGCCGCATAACAGCGTAGTTGCCTGCTAACTTCGAAAGAAGGTAGATGCGGTCCCTAGCGCAACTTATAACATCGTCGAATATCAGTGTGTATGTGAGAGCTTTGGTACACTCTGTTAAACAAACGGAAAAATGGAGGCGGTACAATTAGAGAGTGATCCGGGCCCTTCGCATGAAAGTGATGTGATCGAAGAAGATTTTATATACAGTGAAGTGGCGAAACAACAACTGAAAGATGCGTTGGTGTATTTTGAAAGCCTCGTTCGTAACAGTAATCGCATCGCAGCAGAACCGTCATCATCAGTCAACGAAGAAGCCATGGTAATTGGGGAAGAAATGTTCCAGAATACGCTGCAAATGCTCGCCGAAAACACCCTCGTTCATGATGAGGAACTGATAGACATTAATGAAATCGACGATGCGCTCGATGTCGTGCTGTTTTCTGCTTTCCATGTTTCTATGATAACTATCACTCTGGTTCGTGCGATACTCCAGCTACTTCTGGTCACTAATTGTTAATTATGTGCGAGTATATACCGAACTTTTCAATAAATTGTATCCACTTGAATATTATTTGTGATATTGTGTTTTATTTCAAGTATTATTTTTCCACGACAAACGACTTTCAACAACTTATTATATGCATAATTGTTGCAACTGATTGCCGGGAATTATGTGTGTGTGTGTGTGTGTGTGTGTGTGTGTGTGTACATTTGAATTTCAAAAAACAAATAATAAAAAAATGTTGCATGGCGCGAGATTTGATCCGGCGACATTCGGATTATGAACCAGAGCGCTTACCACTGCGCCACGACGCTGTAGAAAATTATTAATCGTAGAGAGTATTTCACCGCAACGGTTTCTTTTAACTGTCGATTTTCTCGACAACGGCTGAGAAGTGCATCTTGCTGCTTTGCCACATTACACCCCTGGCCATGAGCTTTTATTATGTGCAGTATGAATCGAATCTGAATTTCACAATTGGCGGCCTCCCCTTGTGTCAGGAAGTCGTTTCTGAAAGTATTTGTATGGAGTGTAGCCATGTATGGAAGTGAAACGTGGACGATAAATAGTTTAAATAAGAAGAGAATAGAAGCTTTCGAAATGTGGTGCTACAGAAGAATGCTGAAGATTAGATGGGTAGATCACATAACTAATGAGGAGGTATTGAATAGGATTGGGGAGAAGAGAAGGTTGTGGCACAACTTGACAAGAAGAAGGGACCGGTTGATAGGACATGTTCTGAGGCATCAAGGAATCACAAATTTAGCATTTGAGGGCAGCGTGGAGGGTAAAAATCGTAGAGGGAGACAAAGAGATGAATACACTAAGCAGATTCAGAAGGATGTAGGTTGCAGGAGGTACTGGGAGATGAAGAAGCTTGCACAGGATAGAGTAGCATGGAGAGCTGCATCAAACCAGTCTCAGGACTGAAGACCACCACAACAACAACAACAACAACAACGCGCCAATTGGACAGAATTTGTCACGGTATTCCTCAGGACATCCAACGACTCATATCAATCAAAGCCAAGCCAATAACTTGTTGCATAAGGGCAGATGTGGACCAATGCGCTATTAACTTGCCCAATTAGTGAAGCTCTTTTTGTTCAATAAATCTGTCCCATTTAGATAATTTCTTCGTGGTGTATCGATTTTATTTCTATTTTATTTTTTTGTGTATACAGAGTGAATGACACAAAACTTGCATTCCTATAACTTCTTGAACTGTTCAAAATATTGAAACGAAATTTTTCGGCAAATGATAGCCGACAGATGCCGTGGAAATTTTTTTTGTGAGTTAAAAATATAACTCTTGTATTAACTGAGGTACCGAAGCAAGAATGTCATTTCTTAAATGAAACGATATACTTTTTCTCAGTATTCAAAAACTCTTGAAAAGCCGAGTAGGGTGGTAACAGCGTCCGGTGATGTTGGCGTTGAAACTTTCACAAAAGCGTCTGTGAAGTCTGCTGAAGTTCAAAGGTAATTGGGCCGGAATCGGCTACTGCGCTTTAAACGCCGCGAAGCGGGGCTCTCATGCTAGGATCCGTCGTCACCTTCAGCAAGAAGGTAGGCGTTCACTACTAAGAGGAAACATTTTTCTTCTGGACCCAACATTATGCGACACAGTTACAGAGTCAGCTGTGATTGTCATAAATACAACTGTTTGATAACTTTCGCGATATCAAAAGCGGGTTAAGAAGACATATTTAAAATATGTGCACATACTAATATGTAACTGTTTCAAACCCTCTGTCTGCAATTGTTCGGCCGGTGTGGCCGTGCGGTTAAAGGCGCTTCAGTCTGGAACCGCGTGATCGCTACGGTGGCAGGTTCGAATCCTGCCTCGGGCATAGATGTGTGTGATGTCCTTAGGTTAGTTAGGTTCGAGTAGTTCTAAGTTCTAGGGGACTTATGACCACAGATGTTGAGTCCCATAGTGCTCAGAGCCATTTGAACCATTTTTTTGCAATTGTGTACATTAACTTTTACTGTGTCTTAGCTGCAACAGAAGTATTTTTTCCCCCAGTGGGAACCTGAGGTACAAATGGTTCAAATGGCTCTGAGCACTATGGGACTTAACATATGAGGTCATCAGTCCCCTAGAACTTAGAACTACTTAAACCTAACTAACCTAAGGACATCACACACATCCATGCCCGAGGCAGGATTCGAACCTGCGACCGTAGCGGTCGCGCGGTTCCAGACTGAAGCGCCTAGAACCGCTCGGCCACACCGGCCGGCCGTGTGGTACACATTTGTGAATGTTCAACCTTCTCATCATGCGTAAGTGTTGCCAACTATTGAGCATCAATGTGAAAATATCAGCAAGTCATTGGTCATTGTAAAAGAACGCAGCAGCTCGTGACCACAAGAACGCACAGATTTCGTTGGTTCGCTATATTTCACTGTATAATTGAATATTTGTTTTGTTAATTTGCATGACAATTATTGAATAATCATTTTGCTATTTATTAAAATAGAGAATATTTTGTAATTTGTTATGTTAGTATAAAATGAACCCAAGCCACAATGTATGTTTTGAAAACTGGTACATGTTTTTGTATAGGTCTTGCATCTGAAATCAAAGAGCATGGCCACATAAATAAAAACGTACCGTCCTCCTGAAAAATTTCAGGTCTGAAAGGGTTAAGCGACCAGCTTTTCTGGAAACAAGTGAACAGTCTAAAGATTTGATAAAACGATGAAATTTGTCACGAGAGCCACATTTGTCCGTAATAGTAGATTACCTTACAATTTTAGCACATTTATTGGATATTTTTGCGAAAAGTTCCAGCGTCAACATCAAATAGTGCTGTATCATTGTACGCGTACTTCCTGGAGCTTACAAATGCTGCCTTTTTATTTATTTATTTATTTTTTTATTTTTTAAGGATATCATTCCATTTAAAGAAACTACCATGAACACCTCGGTTCATACAACG
Source organism: Schistocerca piceifrons (assembly GCF_021461385.2). Classification (NCBI taxonomy): domain Eukaryota; kingdom Metazoa; phylum Arthropoda; class Insecta; order Orthoptera; family Acrididae; genus Schistocerca; species Schistocerca piceifrons. Next base: position 802,733,255 of record NC_060149.1, read on the forward strand.
GTTCACAGTATTACACATTCAACAAAATTACATGCTCCTCTGCCTACTGTCATTTCCCGAAAACCTAGTTTAAGTATCTTGAAATTGTCGAGCAGCTCCACATAATGATAGCCGAGCGGTCTGAGGCGCTGCAGTCATGGACTGTGCGGCTGGTCCCGGCGGAGGTTAGAGTCCTCCCTTCGGCATGGGTGTGTGTGTTTGTCTTTAGGATAATGTAGGTTAAGTAGTGTGTAAGCTTAGAGGCTGATGACCGTAGCAGTTGAGTCCCATAAGATTTCACACGCATTTCTCCACATAATGATACACTGAAGAGCCACAGGTACGTGCCTAATATCGTGTAGGGCCCCCGCGAGCAAGCAGAAGTGCCGCAACAGGACGTGGCATGGACTCGACTTAATGTCTGAAGTAGTGTTGGAGGGAACTGACACCATGAATCCTGCAAGGCTGCCCATAAATCAGTCAGAGTGCGAGGGGTGGAGATCTCTTCTGAACAGCACGTTGCAAGGCATCCCAAGTATGCTCAAAATGTTAATGTCTGGGGAGTTCGGTGGCCAGCGGAAGTGTTTAAACTCAGAAGAGTGTTCCTAGAGCCACTCTGTAGCAATTCTGGACGTGTGGTATGTCGCATTATCTTGGTGGAATTACCAAAGTCCGTCGGAAAGTCGTATCACTGGTCCCATATCACTCCAGCTGCATACGCCCCACCTATTACAGAGCCTCAACCACCTTGAACACTCCCCTGTTGACATGCAGGGTTCGTGGATTCATGAGGTTGTCTCCATACCCGTACACGTCCATCCGCTCGATACAATTTGAAACGAGACTCGACCGACCAGGCAACATGTTTCCAGTCATCAACAGCCCAATGTCGGTGTTGACGGGACACTGGCGAGGCGTAAAGCTTGTGTCGTGCAGTCATCAGTGGTATCCGAATGGGCCTTCGGCTCCGAAAGCCCATATCGATGGTGTTTCGTTGAATGGTTCGCACGCTGACACTTGTAGATGGCGCAGCATTGAGATCTGCAGCAATTTGCGGAAGGGTTGCACTTCTGTCACGTTCAACGATTGTCTTCAGTAGTCGTTGGTCCCGTTCTTGCAGAATCTTTTTCCGGCCGCAGCGATGTCGGAGATTTGATGTTCTACCGGCTTTCTGATATTCACGGTACACTCGTGAAATGGTCGTACGGGAAAATTCCCACTTCATCGCTACGTCGAGATGCTGTGTCCCATCGCTCGTGCGCCACTATAACACCTCGTTCAAAGTCACTGAAATCTTGATAACCTGCTATTGTAGCAACAGTAACCGATCTAAAAACTGCGCAAGATACTTGTCTTGTATAGGCGTTGCCGACCACAGCGCCATATTCTGCCTATTTACATATATCTTTATTTGAATACGCATGCCTATACCAGTTTCTTCGGCGCTTCAGTGCAGAATGAAGGCTTTCACGACCGGATGACATGCTGCTGGTAAACCTTTCGGGGTTTAAGGTCCTCGTAAGTCGAAAGTTTTTGTATTCTGTGCTAAGTGACGGAGATGGTATAAAGAGCGACGCTACTGGGCAGCAGGTGAATGGAATCTAGTGATTTGGATTGATGCTATGTTGCACTATGCTCTGCGGAAGGACGATGGAAAGCTTTGGATGTAGCGGATGTCTGTAGAATGTTACTTGTCAGACGTGTAGTGCCAACAGTGAAGTTCGGAGATGATGATTATTTGTATCGTCATGACAGTGCACCCTGTCATAAAGCAGTATCTGTGAGGCAACAGTTTGTGGGCAATAACCTTCTTCAAATTGACTGACCTGCCCACAGTGACAACCTGACCGCAATGGAACACCATCGGGATGAGTCTGAAGGTCGACTTGGCTCCAGGCCCCAGCTTCCAACTTCACTACCTTCTCTGGGTTAGGCTTTTGAGGAAGAATAGGCTGTCATCCTCCACGGACATTGACACCTAATTGGGAGTGGCTTCAGCAGAATTCAAGCTGTCATGAAGACGTCTGCTAATATGTGTCCGGCTACTTGTTGACCAGGTAGTATATTTGTGCTCAGTCTCCGAAATGGGAAAATACCTATGGACTCGAGCCATTAGCTAACTTCGAACAGCAACATAAAAGTAGGGAAGGCAGTTGTCACACCTGGCCGGCCACGGTGGCCGAGTGGTTCTAGACGCTGCATTCTGGAACCGCGCGACCGCTACGGTCGCAGGTTCGAATCCTGTCTCGGGCGGATGTGTGTGATGTTCTTAGGGTAGTTAGGTTTAAGTAGTTCTAAGTTCTAGGGGACTGATGACCTCAGCAGTTAAGTCCCATAGTGCTCAGAGCTATTTGAACCATTTTTTGTCACACCTGATTCAAAGGATGAGAAAAATATCCCAAGTAAGTGTTATTCATCCACGAGGGAGTTTCCTTAAGAAGCCAACGTTCCGTTGGTTCTTGGGTAGTCCGTTTCATACTGGAACGCTCACTGCGTAGGATTAACAGAAGAAATACGAAAAATTAAAAGGCAGCTGCACGTTTCGTCCCGGATTCGCGCAAGGTCGTCAGTGAGTGGCCTGCTGTTAAACGTCTGAACGTACTGGTTTCAAGACGAGTGAAGCAGCTTATAACGTCCTAAGACCCATGCGTCACGAAAAGACCGTGACCGTAAAATCAGATTAACTGGAGCTTATACAGAGACTTGTAGACAGTCGTTCTTTTTGCACCTAATTTTCGAGTAGAACACACACACACACACACACACACACACACACACACACACCTTAGGTTATCTTGCGGATGATGACGTATGCATATCAGTGAACGTTTCAGCAGCTTCAGCGAGTTTCCCCTTCGTTTCTTACAGGGGAACCTCCCCATCGCACCCCCCTCAGATTTAGTTATAAGTTGGCACAGTGGATAGGTTTTGAAAAACTGAACACAGATCAATCGAGAAAACAGGAAGAAGTTGTGTGGAACTATGAAAAAAATAAGCAAAATATACAAACTGAGTAGTCCATGTGCAAGATAGGTAACATCAAGGAGAGTGTGAGCTGAGGAGCGCCGTGGTCCCGTGGTTAGTGTGAGCAGCTGCGAAGCGAGAGGTCCTTGGTTCAAGTCTTCCCTCGAGTGAAAAGTTTAATCTTTTATTTTCAGACAATTATTATCTGTCCGCCCGTCTGTCCGATGCGAGGTAACTGCGCCGTAGTGTGGGGACGCTACACCTAAACAAACATCGAAACAGGCGACGTCAGTCGACTACAGCGCACGGAGGAGAGAGTATTCCTGCTAATCGCACGGTTTTGCGGTGCGGTCGCAAAACACAGACCCTAAACTTATTACAGTGAACAGAGACGTCAATGAACGAACGGACAGACAATAATTGTCTGAAAATAAAGAAAGCAAACTTTTCACTCGAGGGAAGACTTGAACCAACGACTCCTCGTTCCGCAGCTGCTCACGCTAACCACGGGACCACGGCGCTCCTCACCTCACACTCTCCTTGATGTTGCCTATCTTGCGCATGGACTACTCAGTTTGTATATTTTGCTTATTTTTTCGTAGTTCCACACAACTTCTTCCTGTTTTCTCGATTGATCTGTGTTCAGTTTTTCAAGGCCTATCCACTGTGCCAACTTATAACTAAATCTGAGGGGGGGTGCGATGGGGAGGTTCCCTTGTTAGTGTAAACTCCGTCCACAGGCCGTGGCGGACTCATCGACATCGATCGACCGCTATTTCAACCTCAGCCAATGGCGTCGTTGAATGTGATGTGGAGATGCGCGGGGTCAGCACACCGCTCTCCCGGCCGTTGTCAGATTTCGTGACATAGAGCCCTTACTGCTCGGCGAAGTAGCTTCTCAAATGGCATCACAGGACTGAGTGTACCCCGTTCCGGTTCTCACTCGAAGGAAGAATCCCTGGCAGTATCGGGAATCGAACCGGGACCTCCACATGGCAGCCAGCCACGCTGTGCACTCAGCTACAGGGGCGGACCTTTCATTTCTTACTGGCAGATGCAAATACGCGCATCACTGTAAGCTAGAGACGCCACGCTTTTAAAAACTGTCGGTGACAAAAGGTAAAAGTGCACCGAAGGCAAAAGAGGTTCCAGCTGCAAAGAATGTCATACGTTCCGCTTTCTGAGATTTTGAACGTGTGGTGCCCACAAACTACTGCGACAAGGGAAGAAACATTAACAAAGAGTGTTAGGTTTCCTTACCAGGCAACTTTAAGAATGCTACTGTGGCAAAACGTCCACGTCTTGCAAAGAAGAAAGTTCTCTTCCACTTTGCTAAAGCTACTTCACATGCATTTCGCATCGTTGTGTTGGCTGTGCTGACGAAGATTTGTATTGGTGAAACTGCCGCAGACCTTTATAAATCACTAGTTGAGGGAATAGGGTATTGTGGAATGTCATAACAAACGTATTAATTTAAAAGATGGCTGTGTTGTTTTGCTAGCCGTCGAAATTTCGGATGAGCATCTCTGTGTGCTTGAGTTACATTTCTGATAGCGTGCCACTCGTGAAAACGTCTCAGAAAATATATAAAAATTTCCCGTTTGGAGCATGTAATTATAGCCATATGGAACCTTTAAATAATAGTCTACCTTCGTAGCCGAGATCGCTAATAACGCCATTTCATTGACACCTGAACCGTAGGTAGCCCGTCAGAATTTCGATCGTTTAATAAATTTTCATGCTCGAGATCTGCCCAGCAAGGAGAGGAACCGCGGTGGTCAACTGTCCTTTGTAATCAGTATATACGCCTTTGCCTTGGTTTAAATCTCTAACATATCCGCAGCTGCCCGTGGAATAAGAGCATGTATCACTGTTTTTGGTCCTTCCGAATTGCGACGTCAAGTTCTGTGACCTCATAGATGCTATTCGTAAAGGAAAGGTGAGAGAGACTAGGGTTTAACCTACCATTGACGTCTAGACCATTAGAGTTGAAGTACTTTTCCAGAGAAGCAGATTATTTTCCGGCTCCGGGCTCTGACTTTCTGTTTTCCACCAACAAAACACACAACGCTGCAATTTTCACCTGCTCATCACAGCCATATGCAACAAGCAGAAAACTTAATAACAACATACACGCACCCTGAATAGAAGTCAGTGTGCACAAAGGAGAAAATTCTTTCCGTGCAGGCAACTGACTCCTTCGGGTCTCCCAACCGCGGCTTTTAAAATGAAATTTGAGTGCGGAAGAAATGCCCGTGTTGGATATGACTACACGCTGTTAGTGACACATTTTAATTAATTTATTTATATTTTATGCCGTAAAATGCCTGAATTTACTATTCAGAATGTTTTTTCATATGCTACCCACCAGTCCCCATATAAAGTATGAACTGCTCCAGTTTCTCCCGAAAACGATTGCATATCCCGTCGTAATTATCGTTATTGAACTCGTACCAACAGTGTTTCACTACCTTGTTATATCAAAATTAATTTACCATATTCTAGAAATTAAATGGAGAAGATGGAACATACGTAATCGCCCGAAGACAGTATGTCCCTAAAATCGCTATTTACAGTACCTATATAAAAATTCCTAACTTACAACTTATAGGCAATATTTCCCTTGCTGGCCCCCATCTGCAGCTAATATAACTCTATTTACTATTCTGCCATCGATGGCAAAGGCGTCTTTTCCTCGATATAATAGCAAAAGAATGTCACTTGTACATCTTGTTTGTATTCCAGTGGTTCTCTCTTCACAGCTACAGCGGTGTGAAACATGATTCGGTACGAAAGGGATCGAGCACCTCCCACGAATAGCGCCAGCTGATGATCTGTTGTCTCGATAAAGGGAAACGTGCGTTTTTAAAGATACCCTACTCTGCTGTTGGCGCCTTTGTACACTCACAGAAAACGATTCGAGACCAAGCAGGGAAGCTTAGTTGTTAAGCAAAGTCATCTCGTCATGTGTAAGGCAAAGGTAAACGCTCGCTTAAGCCTGCTTGAATTGACCGCTAGACTTCATGGCCAAAGTGAGGAGAAAGTCCGCTAAGAGACGTTACGCACATAACTAATGGACGAGTAGCGACGATCAAGCAGTATAATATTGTGGTCAACAATGGGACTGAAGATCGTGAGTTGCGAGAAGATGTATTTGAGACTTAAAGATGATTTAATATGTATTTAAAAATCTCATGGTGGGGTGCGTGTGTGGCACACTTCAAAACTGTAAAAACGTCTGGCAGCAAAATACGCCGGGGGCAGGTTATGCTTTGGGTGGACATGACTTTGTCTGATGTTGTTGACGACACTGTGAGTAAAGACAGTTACTGCAATTTTTTTAGTGTAAGTTACATTCAAGTATTTAAAAGTTCCCTGTTCCACTTGCACTTGCAAAAGAGAAAAAAAAAAAGGTTCAAATGGCTCTGAGCACTATGGGACTTAACATCTGAGGTCATCAGTCCCCTAGAACTTAGAACTACTTAAACCTAACTAACCTAAGGACATCACACATATCCATGCCCGAGGCAGGATTCGAACCCGCGACCGTAGCGGCCGCGCGGTTCCTGACTGAAGCGCCTAGAACCGCTCGGCCATACCGGCCGGCCTTGCAAGATAGTAAAGTAAAAATTTATTTCGTTCGTCAGTTGCTACCGACTGCAATTCTGAATTCTTCATAGGAAATCGGTGAATATTATATTAAGCTACGACTTACGTTTCCTTTATTATGTTATATTTTCATATTTACTTTTTTTATAATTACAGGGTGATTCAAAAAGAATACCACAACTTTAAAAATGTGTATTTAATGAAAGAAACATAATATAACCTTCTGTTATACATCATTACAAAGAGTATTTAAAAAGGTTTTTTTTCACTCCAAAACAAGTTCAGAGATGTTCAATATGGCCCCCTCCAGACACACGAGCAATATCAACCCGATACTCCAACTCGTTCCACACTCTCTGTAGCATATCAGGCGTAACAGTTTGGATAGCTGCTGTTATTTCTCGTTTCAAATCATCAATGGTGGCTGGGAGAGGTGGCCGAAACACCATATCCTTAACATACCCCCATAAGAAAAAATCGCAGGTGGTAAGTTCAGGGCTTCTTGGAGGCCAGTGATGAAGTGCTCTGTCACGGGCTGCGAACAAATGCTTGCTGGATGCGTGCATTTCGAACGAAGTATGGTGTTAAACCTCCTGATAGGTGGTGTATTAAACGTTGGTATAAACACGCTGAACAACCGTCGTCGATTCACTTCTGCCGTACTCAATAACACAAAAAGCTTTCTGTTGAGCGGTCGCCATCTTAGCATCAACTGACGCTGACGCCTAGTCAACAGCGCCTCAAGCGAACAAATGTACAAGTAAATGAAACTTTATAGCTCCCTTAATTCGCCGACAGATAGTTGTGGTATTCTTTTTGAATCACCCTGTATTTCTTGTATACAACATCTACATAAGAAATTAAAAAAAAATATCGTAATATAGTTAAAATTCGCTTTATTCATAAATTTGCGATGAAATACACTGAGATGACGAGTCGTGGGATAGCGATATGAACATATACAGATGGCGACAGCTTCGCGTACGCAAGGTGTAAAAGGTTAGTGCATTGCCGGAGCTGTCATTTGTACTCAGGCGATTCATATGAAAAGATTTCCGGTGTCATTATGGCCGTACAACAAGAATTGACAGTCTCTGAACGCAGAATAGTAGTTGGAGTCAGATGCATTTAACATTCCATTTCGGAAATCGTTAGGGAATTCAGTATTCCGAGATCCACAGTGTCAAGAGTCAGGCCTTACCTCTCACCACGGACAACGCAGTGGCCGACAGCCTTCACTTAATCACCGAGATCAGTGGCTTTCGCGTATAGTGGTCAGTGCTAACAGACAAGAAACGCTACGTGAAGTAACCGCAGAAATCATTGTAGGACGTACGACCGACGTATCCGTTACGACAGTGCGGCGAAATTTGGCGGTAATGGACTATGGCAGCAGACGACCGACACGAGTGCCGCTCGACATTCAAATGGCTCTGAGCACTATGGGACTTAACTTCTGAGGTCATCAGTCCCCTAGAACTTAGAACTACTTAAACATAACTAACCTAAGGACATCACACACATCCATGCCCGAGGCAGGATTCGAACCTGCGACCGTATCGGTCGCGCGGTTCCAGACTGTAGCGCCTAGAACCGCTCGGCCACTCCGGCCGGCCGCTCGACATTGCCTGCAGCGTCTCTCCTGGGCTCGTCGCCATACGGTTGGACCCTGGACGACTGGAAACCCTTGGCGTGGTCAGATGAGTCTGGATTTGATTTGGTAAGAGCTGTTGGTAGGGTTAGTGTGTGGTGTGGACCCCACTAAGTCATGGACCCAAGTTGTCAACAAGGCACTGTGCAAGCTGGTGGTGGCTCCATAATGATGTGGGCTGGGTCTACAGGGAATGGAGTGGGTCCTCTGATCCAAATGAACCGATCATTGACTGGAAATGTTTATGTTCGGGTACCCGGAGGTTGTTTGCAGCCACACGTGGACTTCACGTTCCCGAACAAAGAAGGAAGGAATTTTTATAGATACTGCGCCATGTCGCCGGGCCACAATTGTTTGGGCCTGGTTTGGAGAGAATTCTGGACAACTCGAATGAATGACTTGCCCACCCAGATCGCTCGACATGAATCCCATCGAACATTTATGGTAAATAATCGAGAGATCAGTTCGTACACAAAATCGTGCACCGGCAACACTTTCGCGTTTCAGGACGGCTGTAGAGGCAGCGTGGCTCAGTATTCCTGCAGGCGACTTCCAAGCCGGCCGTTGTGGCCGAGCGGTTCTAGATGCTTCAGTCTGGAACCGCGGGACCGCTACGGTCGCAGGTTCGAATCCTGCCTCAGGCATGGATGTCTGTGGTGTCCTTAGGTTGGTTAGGTGTAAGTAGGTCTAAGTTAGGGGACTGATGACCTCAGAAGTTAAGTCCCATAGTGCTCAGAGCCATTTTGAGACTTCCAACGACTTGTGTCCATGCCACGTCGAGCTGCTGCACTTCGCCGGGCTAAAGGTGGTCTGGTACGATATTAGGAGTTATCCCATGATGTTTGTCACCTCAGTGTATAAAAAAATCTGCGTCATGAAGGTGATGGAATATTGGAGGGAGAGACACTAGTTCCTTGCAAAATGACCACGACGATTTCCATTTCCCGTCCTTTTCCACACTGAGACAGCGTTCCCACTTGTAAGATTCCCTGTTAACGGGATGTGAAATTGCAACAAAAATTTTCATAACGAAAGTTTGCTAGGAACACGCGTTTCTGTCTCTGACGGATTTAACCAGCTCCTGCATCTGGCACACGCTCATACAGTTTCAAAGCGAGTTACGCATTACGCAAGTACTTAGTAAGTCGCACAGAAGAATGTTTTGCCATTTCCGCACCTGTTGTGAATCGAATAGTAGCGCATCTGATTACTATTTATGAGACTCCTTAGTCTCTGGACTAACTTCCCGATGCAATACATACGCTGTTCAGAGCTTTGTTCTGGACAAGATCGAGTTGCTACCCACAGACGTATTCACTGAATGCTTTCACTTCCATCTCGGTGAAACTCTCTTCTGTGCAACACCTGTGTTTTAATTTTAGTTCTGCTATAGTTCGCCTAGTACACAAAAATTATACAAGGTATTATACGATTTGAGTTTAAAAGTTCGTTCTTTTAATTTTATATAAACAGTAAGCCATTTCCTCGCTAATTTTCTCTGGTGAAAAATTCCACCGGTCGAAGTGCACTCGTTCTCATTAACGAAGAAGAACGTTTCAGGTACATAAGAAGTTACGATATCAGTGACATGTGTTATCGGTTAATGGGGAAGGAAAGAAACGTATTTACACTGTTTTCGCTGGAGTCCGCAAGTGGCAGAGTAAACGAGTCACATGTCTTATTGTCTGCGAAAGAAACATTGATGTTTAACGACCCTTATTGGCATGGGAGTAAATCTGAAGTAACTACTTAATCTCTTCATTCCTGAGATGAAAAAAAAATTCCCAGGAAATTGGAAGGTTTATTTAAACTCATTTACCATGGTTCCAACGTTTATAAAAACGTATTCTTCAGAAGGAAATAGTGACAATCCAAACAGGTTAACGATGATATACAATTAGTGACAGAACGCGCTGGTACGCTGTACCGGTACCTCTGACAAAAACAAAAAAAAAAATCAAACACAGATTTTAATATGTGATACGATAGAACTTTTGCTCCGGTTGAGATGATGTAAAACAAAGATTGCATTCACACTTTTAAAACGCTCAGAGAAGCGTTATAATACATTTTCAAAAGGCTGAATTTCTAAAACACTCCCTGAAAGGTCACACTTCCGGAACATAATTTTTTAGAAATGAAGCATTATCGCTACGAATACAAGAAGTTATTCTGGCAGAGATTCGTCAAATTATATCCGAAGGGCGTCAGTCATTAAATTTCACCTCCATAGTAATTAAAACATGCACAACATGGTTAAACAGTTAGTGCACTAGCGTCGCTTACGCAACGCTTGGGCTAAGGAAACCTTCCGACAAGAGGTCGCACTGCTAGTATGCACGAGGAGTGTGCTGGATAGTGAATTAACATGTTTATGCCAAACTTGCTTAAAATGTTAACATTAAAATTATGACATTAAAAACCAAATCAAATTTAGCTGCGTACATATTTAAAATTAATAATATGGTATGTATGTATGGAGCTGGGGACCTAGAAACGGCGGAGAGGCTCCGTCCCCGCCGTAGCCCTCAATGGTACACAACCCCACAGCAGGCTACAGCAGTCCACTCACCCCACCGACGCCCCACAACGGAACTAGGGTTATTGTGCGGTTCGGCCTCCAGTGGACCCCCCGGGAACGTCTCACTTCAGACGAGTGTAACCCCAATGTTTGCGTGCTAGAGTAATTAGGGTGTACGCGTACGTGGAGACAGTGTTTGCACAACAATCGCCGACATAGTGTAACTGAGGCGGAATAAGGGGAACCAGCCCGCATCCGCGGAGACAGATGGAAAACCGCCTTAAAAACCATCCACAGACTGGCCGGCACACCGGACCTCAACACTAATCAGCCGGACGGATTCGTGCCGGGGACCGGCACGCCTTCCCGCCCAGGAAGCGGTGCGTCAGACCGCACGGCTAGCCGGGCGGGCATAATATGGTAACAAATAAGACGTTACCATCTAGAAAAAGTTATTATGGCAAAAACAAATTACATAAACTATGAGATAGTGCAAATACAAAACAACAAAAAGATCAGCGATAGAAGGGGGGAGGGTTAGTGGGGGGTATTGGGATGGGGGGAGTGGAGGAAATGGGGTGGAGAGAGATGAGGGAATGAGGAAGATAGTGAAACGTGTATAATTCATAAATATAACACATCTCAAAACATTTTGAACATCAAAACCGCTAGATACACATTTCGATCATAAAAAAACAAGAAACACAAGTACTTTCAGCATTAACGGAAGAGGAAAATGACGTATCGAATAATCATATGGAAGATCGAGCTACTTCTCTGTTACGTTAACGAAACCAGGGGTCTGAAATTATCTAGAAAATTTCTATTTTTGAGTTGCACCTGTTCATTTAAAATGGATCCATCTTTGTGAGCAAAATGTTTAAAAATTTTTAATTCTTCAAACGGGTAAAGCCTCTAACCTTCAAATGGTTCAAATGGCTCTGAGCACTATGGGACTCAACTGCTGAGGTCATTAGTCCCCTAGAACTGAGAACCAGTTAAACCTAACCAACCTAAGGACATCACAAACATCCATGCCCGAGGCAGGATTCGAACCTGCGACCGTAGCGGTCTTGCGGTTCCAGACTGCAGCGCCTTTAACCGCACGGCCACTTCGGCCGGCCTCTAACCTTCAGTTTCGTTATGTGAAAGTTCTAAGTCGTCTAGTCTCCATGGCGAGTGTTGGAGAAGCAGCAGATGTTCAGCATAATGGAATTGCACACATTTCCCCCACCTTTATCTAGCAGGTGCTCTTGTTGTCTTACTTTAAACGGCCTGTCCTCGTATGAAAAAGTCAGGGCAGTCATTACATGTAATTTTGTAAACACCAGTGTTAGTTATACGATCTTCTTGTGTTTTCATAGGATGGGATAATTTTTTGTTTTGGACTGTTGTTTACAGAGAAAGCAACCCTGCGGCCATATTTTTAGTTTAACAGTCTACTTATCCTGTGCGATACGTTTCCCAGAAATGGTATACAAATACACGTATTACTCTCACTTTCTGTCATGGAGCTGCTGTTGCGTAAAGTTGATCACCTAACAGCTGTATTTTTATTTATTTACAATATGATCAACTAACCTAGGGTCATATCCATGTTAATTGCAGTGGATATAATTAAGGATAATTCCTCTCGGAAACAGTTCTGTTCTAAAGGAGAGTACGGTGCGCGACGCATTGCAGAGTGGAAATAAGCGATTTTGTGGGTTTGTGGATTACATGAGTCAGCTGGGATGATATCTGCGGAAGTAGGTGTACGGAAAATGTTAAAGCTGATTTTATTTCTTTAACGTTAATTTCAAATCTAGGAAACTAGGTTCTCTATTATCGTTTTGTATTTCTTCTGTGAAATTAATTTTCTCATGATAGTTGGATGATGAAATCGAGGAACACCTGTTTTAGATATTGCTCACTGCCATTAAGCACTGAGGGTATGTCGTCTATGTAACGAGCGAAGAAAGGAATCATAATCTTCCAAAACCCTCTTGGGAAAATTTTCTTCTAACGGATTTACGAAAATATCTCATAGATTTGCATCTAACGGACATCATGCAGCTAAACCTAATGGTTGCTCATACAGTTTCCCATTGAACTGAAACTGTTATTCGGTACTGTATGTAAGAAAGTCAGTAGTTCAGATACTTGTAGCTCCGTAAATTTTTTATTTCGCTGGATATTATGTTCAATAATTTTGAGAGTGAAGACTAACCGGAACATCAGTATACAAACTTACAATTTCAAAGAAAATCAACTGCGAGGAAGGGGCTTAATCATTTTTAACTTATTTATTAAATCAGCACTGTGTTTAACGGAAAAATTGTCTTCAAATACTAAAGTTTCATTGAATTTAGTGTGCAAAAATCTCGCTAGTTTGTAGGACTTTTCATAAATTAAGATTTACAAGTATCTGAGCTATTTAAGTAGAAAAAAATGAACTAAGGTCCTCATTTGTGGACCGAGGGAACGAAGAAATTAACAGTTTAACAGCCCGTCAACCTAAACGTCATTAGAGACAGCGCAGAGGTAGAAAACTTTGGGGAAGGAAATTGATGGTGGTCTCGTGGAAGCAACCACTCCGACATTTGCCTTAAATGATCTAGGAGAACAAGGTAGACTCCAATATGGTCGTCAGACGGGAATTTGATTCTCGCACCTACATAATACGAGTCAAGTGTCATAACCGCAGCGCCAGTTTCTCAGTATAAGAAATCCAGGTGAACTATAATGGTCGGGTTGTAATGCAAATGAAATTCAGGCGAACAGGGCACACAGTAAATGCTTTCTGTGACTTTTATGCAGTTGAAGCTATCGCGTTCAGTGAAATCAATTGCTTGCTAACAGTGCACGTTGTGATTGATAAATTCAGGTTAGAGGTGCTATACTGAAATGGAGAGGAATATCTTAGAGGAGGATGTCTGTTTAGCAGCAGGTGCATTTCTCAGGTTTTATGTATTTTTTAACAAGAAGGTTAGTTTGTTCTGCCGTTTATGATTATATTCGACACCAATACTAGACTATTAAGACTAACATCCACATTAGGAGCGTTAGAGCAATATACTACCTACGTAACACAAATCCAGATAGGGTGGAAGCAGTTAGTGGTCAAAATAATCGACAGTAAACGGCAGTCGCACAAAGAGATCGGTAAGGCATGGTAGGAGATGGATGGGTCTAAACAAAGACAAGAAGAATGGAACTTCATCTTCTAAAATCGTCGTGAACCGGTGCAGGATGAAGCATCTGCAACCAACCAGGACGGAATACACTTTATTAAGTGGCTATTTTGTTTACATTATACACTGGTGTCCAAAATTGAAGCAACAAACGGAAATTTTGCAAGGTTGCGTTTACAAGTATTTTCCCACAAAACAGTAAAGTAGAAACAATGTGAAAACTAGTGAACTTAAACAACTGCGGCACGCATAACGGTAGACAAAAATGCTCTTCGTTTTTTTTTCCTTACGTAACTGATTTGCACACACAGCCCGACAACTGTTTAATGTGCTCAGTATGGGATGTGACCTCCTGTGGCTGCAGTACAGGCCTGACAACGACGGGGCATGCTGTGAATGATGCCATCAATCTCATGTAGGTCAACAACTCCCATTCTTTGTGTAGAGCTGCCCCCATGTCTTGAAGAGTGATTGATGAATGCTGACAGGATGCAACCCTTCTCCCTCGTGCATCCCAGACATGCTCTGTGGGGGCTCAAGTCGGGAGAGCGAGAAAGCCACGCCATGCGTGCAGTATCTTCCGTTTCCAAAAAAAAAAAAAAAACACCAACCACTGATCGAGCATTATTGTCCTTCAATACGAAGTTCGGCCTCGCAACAATCGCACATGAGGTCCCAAGACCTCGTCATGGTATCTGAAGCAGCTAAACCTTGCCGATTTACCCTTACAGTTTCATGAGGAGGTGTTTGAGTGGTCAACATAATCCCTGTCCACACCATTAGGGATTCTCCTTGATATGTCTCTTTTCAATATGTTTGATTTCCGAAATCATGCTCCAAGTTCCCTACAGATGCGAATCCATCGAGAATCACTCTCCAGACCAAATCAGGACTCACGTGTGAAAAGAACAATGGACCAATGTTCGACCGTCCAGGTGGCATGTTAACGACTCCACTCTAGACATTCCCTTCTGTGAAGACGCGGCAGAGGTAGACATACAGCATGTCACAGACAATAAAAGCCTTCTGTACATCATTTGCCTCGACACAACACGTCCAGTGGATGCTGCCGGGTCAGATGCCAGTTGCCGTGCCGTGCTAAGGCGGTATCGTCGTGCCCTTATAGCCAAATAAACGTATTCTCTTTCTGATGTCACATGTGGTCGGCTCTGCCCTGGTCTTCGGGATATAAACTGCCGTGGCACCGAGAAACAACACAACGATCCACATTGAGCCATCAGTTTGCGACTGACCTGCTTCCATTCGTCCTATGGCCCTCCACCGCAGTGTCTGGTAGGCGTCTTCTTTGTGCCATACTGCACAGTCTGTGACTGTGTACACAGCGACTGTGGATGTCGGATTATCCAGCAAACACTATCCCGTTTGATAGGTGCCCTGAGATCGTCGTTAGCCAGGTTGTCCATTGACCGGAATGCCATCTTCCGTGGAGAACACGATCATACGGACATGTGTTAACAGTTTGTATGATTATATCGTGGATTAGAACAGGACGGGGAAATAGCGGTTTGTTGATTTGATTTTGGACGCCATTGTATGTGTATACTGGGTGTGGAACTTTCCGGTATACGAGAGTGCCTCTGTGCAACGATCATGTTGTAAGTCCTGAAATTGAAAAGGTTGTCGTCAGAGGCAAAAGCGTATGCGACACGCTACACCAAAATGAAATGTGCAAATTGTTCAGTGTTGTAACAGATAGGCATTCAAATGAATTGCTCTATGTTTCCTCTGTGATCCACATAGTGATAGCAATGGCCAGGTGATGCAGATACCCGTGTGAACATTCACTCCAGAACCGAAGTTACAGCCTGTCTTGGCACAAGTATGCAGGCCTACTCACTGGTGGTGAGTGGACCTGTTACAGCAAATGAAGTGTCAATACCCCCACTGGTCACGATTTCTTCTCTACAGCTGCATCATACTCCGCAAGTGATCTGATGGTGCTTGGCGGAGGGCTCTTCTGGTACCACCAACTGATCCCCCACTCCTTACTTGTTTCACACGTGAATGGCCTGTGAGAAGAATGATTGTCGGTAAGCCTCTGTATTGGCTCTAATTTCTCGAATTTTCTCGTCGTAGTCATTACGCAAGGAATATAAGAGTGAAGTAATATGTTGTCCAACTCTTCCCGGAAAGTCCTCTATCGAAATTTCAATAGTAAATCTCTCGATGATGCACAACGCCCCTCTTGTAACATGTGCCAGTGGCATTTGTTGAGCATCTCGGCAACGCTTTCGCGCCGATTAAACATTCCCATCACGAAACGCGCCGCTCTTCGTTGGATCTTTTCTCTCTCTTCTGTCAGTGCTACCTGGTAAGTGTCTCAAATTCATGAACAATTCTCAAGAATCGATCGAACAGAAGCGTTGTAAGCCACTTGTTTCATGGACTAGTCACATTTCCTGAAGATTTTTCCTACGACTCTTAGTCTGGCATCTGCTTTCCCTGCTATTTTGTGTGGTGATTCCACATAAGATCGCTATAGATAGCTACTCAAATGTGTGTGAAATCAAATGGGACTTAACTGCTAAGGTCATCAGTTCCTAAGCTTACACACTACTTAACCTAAATTATCCTAAGGACAACAGACACACCCATGCCCGAGGGAGGACTCGAACCTCCGCCGGGACCAGCCGCACAGTCCATGACTGCATCGCCCCAGACCGCTCGGCTAATCCCGCGCGGCAGATAGCTACTCCTAGATATTTTACGAGAGATAGTATTTCCAACAATTTGTCATTGATAGTGTAGTTGTACAGTAGTGGCTTTCTTTTCCTATCTATGGACAATATGTAACATTTATTTACATTCAGCATCAACTGCTAGAGCCTGCACCAATCAACAATCCTCTGTAGGTCATTTCGCAAATCTGTACTGTCTTCTGGCGTTGCTACTTTTTTTATAGACTACCACATTATCTGCGAACAGTCCTAAAGAGCTCCCGAAGTTTTCTACTAGACCATTTATATACATTACAAACAGCAACGTTGTCATCACACTCCCTTAGGGTACCCCATAATTACCTTCACATCTGTCGACTTTGTTCCGTTAAGGGCGACGTATTGAGTTCTATCTACAAGGATGTCTTGAATCCAGTTGCGGATCTGGTCCCGTACTCCGTAGACATGTATTTGTTTTTCACTAAACGACAGTGCGGGACGGTATCAGATGCCTTCCTGAAGTCGAGGAACACGGATCAACCTGAGCGCCTTTGTCCACAGCGCTATTGATCCTCATGGAGGAACAGAGCGAGACCAGTTTCGCAGATCTCTGTAGTCTTCAGCATAAAACATGTTGCATAATTCTGCAACAGATTGATGTCAACGGTGAAATGTATGGATCTGTCGTGCGGCCCATCTGCGGAAATGACCTCAGCTTTTCTCCAGTTGCCATGTACCCTTAGTTGCTCCAGCAATCTGCGATAAACTGCAACCAGAAGGGGAGCAACGTCTTTAGCATAATCTTTGTAGAACTTTGTCGGTATCTCATCTGGTTCTGATGCCTTTCCTCTACTACGCGATTGTAGTTGCCCTTCTATTCCGCAATCGGTTATCTCACTATCTGCCATTCCGTCGTTCGTAAACCTCTTAGGGTTTTTACTCAGATCGGTTGACAACGTTTCACTTTCAAAATCACTTAACGCTTCTCTCATTGCTCTCCTTAAGCTAATTTTCGCTCCCTCAGCTTTTGTTCTTCAGCTAGGCTTTCACTTCTTATGAATATGAGATGTAGCTCTCATTGTTTACGGAGCAGTTTTCTAACAGTGCTATTAAAGCGCAGTGGACATCTCCCATTCCCTAAGATTTTACTCGAAATAGACTTGTCTAAGGCATATTGAACGATCTTCCTACCTTTTGTGACATTCCTTGTAAAACCCGTAGTCATAGTTGCTATCACAGCCTTATACTCACTGATACCTTGCTCTACGTTAACTGATTAAATAAGTTCATGTCTCTTCGTTGGCAGGTGGTCTAAGATGTGGCCCTCTCGACTTGGTTCACTAACTATCCGCTCAGAGTAATTTTCGGAGAAGACAAAAAAATGGTTCAAATGGCTCTGAGCACTATGGGACTCAACTGCTGAGGTCATTAGTCCCCTAGAACTTAGAACTAGTTAAACCTAACTAACCTAAGGACATCACAAACATCCATGCCCGAGGCAGGAATCGAACCTGCGACCGTAGCGGTCTTGCGGTTCCAGACTGCAGCGCCTTTATCCGCACGGCCACTTCGGCCGGCCCGGAGAAGACATTCCGAATGATGTCACACGAAACCTTGCCTCTGGCACCAGTTTTGGCAGCGTGACTCTGCCAATCTACACCTGCCGAGTTGAAGTCGCCCCCTAGTACAACACCATAATCAGGAAAATCACTAACGATATTCTGTATGTTCTCTCTGAAGCGCTTATCGGTACAGCTCCTGACCCAGGCGGTCTATGAAAGCATTCGATTAATATTTTCGACTGAACTTTGATGCTTAAATGTACGCAGATGAATTAACATTCGGGATCCCTGATAGCATCGCTAAATATTATTGACTTCTTTACTGCAGTAAATACACTGCCACCATTGATGACTAACCTACCCTTACGATAAATATTCCAATCTGAACTTAAAATTTCGTTGCTGTTCACTTTCGATTTCAACCAACTTTCTGTTCCTAATACCATCTGGGTATTATAACCTTCAATAAACTATTCTAATTCTGGGACCTTTTCTTGGATGGTTCTGTAGTTTACTGATATCATATTAATTTTTTCTATATGCGATATGCGAAGACGAGCATTCTCTGAAAACCTCTGGATAATGTAACTTCTATTTTAACAGGCAGTTCGTCTCTGATCCGAAGGAGGGAAGGGGTTTCTCTAACCTATAAAACCTCCACGTGCGCGCCGGACGTACTCTGCTACCCTAGTAGCCGTTTCCTGCATGTAGTACAGCGGAGGTCGGAAAATTCACAGCCGGTACCGTCGCAGTACTGGGTACGACTCTACAAATAGGCAGTTTAGCTTGCACCCCGCGTGCGATGCCAATTTCCTTCACCAAATTGGTCATCCTCCGGAAGGAGCCGAAGATGGCCTCAGACCCCAAGAGTTGGCGTCATTGGTGCCGACATGTGCTTCTATGTTGCAGGCGGCACCACACAGTGCGCTCGATAGCTGCCGCTAGGGCCTCCACGTCATGGACGGCGACCCCCGGCAAACATACCGAGTGCACACTGGCATTATTTCCAACCCTGCGTGCTGTTTCCCTGATAGGCCATAGGCTCCATCACTTCCCCCCCCCCCCCACCCCCTCTCAAACGTTGGAGCTCCCAATGTCTAGCATACCCACCCTCTGCATTTTCGAACTGGGCAGGAGAAACGGCCGCTGTGCCAAGAAGAGAGTTATTCCATGCTGGCTTAGAAGTGTTGCCGGCCGAGTGGCCGAGCGGTTCTAGGCGCTACAGTCTGGAACCGCGCGACCGCTACGTTCGCAGGTTCGAATCCTGCCTCGGGCATGGATGTGTGTGATGTTCTTAGGTTAGTTAGGTTTAAGTAGTTCTTAGTTCTAGGGGACTGATGACCTCAGAAGTTAAGTCCCATAGTGCTGAGAGCCACTTACAAGTGTTATCAACACCAAGTAGCACCTCGTACCTGTTGCTACATCTACGTTATTACTCTGCTATTCACAATAAAGTGCCTGGCAGATGGTTGAATGAACCACCTTCAAGATGTCTTTCTACCGTTCCACTCTCGAAAGACACACAGTAAAAACAAGCACTAGAATTTTTCTGTGCGAGCCCTGATTTCTCTTATTTTACCGTGATGATCATTTCTCCCTATGTAGTTGGGTGACAACAGAATGTTGTCGCAATCGGAGGAGAAAACTGGTGATTGAAATTTCATGAGAAGATCCCGTCGGAACGAAAAACGCCTTTGTTTTAATGATTGCTACTCCAATTCACGTATCATGTCTGTGGCACTATCTCCCCTACTTCGCGATAATACAAAACGAGCTGCCCTTCTTTAACTTCTCACCCGTCAGTCCCACCCGATGCGGGTCTTACAGTCCACAGCAATACTCCAGAACAGGGCGGACAAGCGCGGTGTAAGCAATCTCGTTAGTAGACCTGTTGCACATTCTAAGTGTTCTGCCAATGAATAGCAGTCTTTGGTTTGCTCTACCCACAACATTTTCTACACTATGTGATCAAAAGTATCCGGACCCCCAAAAAACATACGTTTTTCATATTAGGTGCATTGTGCTGCCATCTCTGCCAGGTACTCCATATCAGCGAACTCAGTAGTCATTAGACATCGTGAGAGAGCGGAATGGGGCGCTTCACGAAATTCACGGACTTCGAACGTGGTCAGGTGATTGGGTGTCACTTGCATCATACGTCTGCACCCGATATTTCCTCACTCCTGAACATCCTTAGGTTCACTGTTTCCAATGTGATAGTGAAGTGGAAACGTGAAGGGACACGTACAGCACAAAAGCGTACAGGCCGACCACGTTTGTTGACTGACAGACTGCCGACAGTTGAAAAGGGTCGTAACGTGTAATAGGCAGATATCTATCCAGACCATCACACAGGAATTTCAAACTGCATCAGGATCCACTGCAAGTACTATGACAGTTAGGCGAGAGGCGAGAAAACTTGATTTCATGGTTGAACGACTGCTCATAAGCCACACATAACGCCGGTAAATGCCAAACGACGGCTCGCTTGGTGTAAGGAGCGTAAACATTGGACGATTGAACAGTGCCCGGCCGGGGTGGCCGAGCGGTTCTAGGCGTAGCGTTCTGGAACCGCACGACCGCTACGGTCGCAGGCTCGAAGCCTGCCTCGGGCGTGGATGTGTGTGATGTCCTTAGGTTAGTTAGGTTTAAGTAGTTCTAAGTTCTAGGGGACTGATAACCTCCGAAGTTAAGTCCCATAGTGCTCAGAGCCATTTGAACCATTTTTTGAACAGTGGAAAAGCGTTGTGTGGAGTGACGAATCACGGTACACATTGTTGCGCGGCTTCCCCCGTTGGAGGTTCGAGTCCTCCCTCGAACATGGGTGCGTGTGTCGTCCTTAGCGTAAGTTAGTTTAAATAGTTTGTAAGCTTAGGGACCGATGACCTCAGCAGTTTGGTCCCATAAGTCTTTACCACAAATTTCCAATTACATTGTGGCCATCGGATGGCAGGGTGTGGGTATGGCGAATGCCCGATGAACGTCATATGCCAGCGTGTGTTGTTTTGCGTGGCACTATCACAGCAGAGGGCTACATGGATGTTTTAAGCACCTTCTTGCTTTCCACTGTTGAAGACCAATTCGGGGATGGCGATTGCATCTTTCAACACGATCGGGCAACTGTTTATAATGCATGGTCTCTGGCGGAGTGGTTACACGACAGTAACATCCCTGTAATGGACTGGCCGGCAGAGAGTCCTGACCTGAATCCTACAGAACACCTTTGGGATGTTTTGGAACGCCGACTTCGTGCCAGGCCTCACCGACCGACATCGATACCTCTCTCCTGAGTGCAGCACTCCGTGAAGAATGGGCTGTCATTCCCCAAGAAACGTTCCAACACCTGATTGAACGTATGCCTGCGGGAGTGGAAGCCGTCATCAAGGCTAAGGGTGGGCCAACACCACACTGAATTCCAGCATACGGATGGAGGGCGCCACGGACCTGTAAGTCATTTTCAGCCAGGTGTCCGGATACTTTTGATCACATAGTGTATGTGGTTGTTCCTATTTAGGTTATTTGTAATTGTATTCCCTAAGTATTTAGTTGAATTTACAGCCTTCAGATTTGTGTGACTTATCGCGTAATCGAAATTTAGCGGATTTCCTTTAGTACTAATGTTAATAACTTCACACTTATCTTTATTCAGGGTCATTTGCCACTTTTCGCACCATACAGATATCTAAATCATTTTGCAATTCGTTTTGGTCATCTGATGACTTTACAAGACGGTAAATGACAGCATAATCTGAAAACAATCTGAGACGGCTACTCTGTGTCGTTAATACACCTGTAGATCAGGAACAATAGAGGGCCTATAACACCTCCTGGATATTACTTCTGTTTTACTCGATGACTTCCCGTCTGTTACTACGAACTGTGACCTTTCTGACAGGAAATCACAAATCCAGTGGAACAACTGAGGCGATATTCCATAGGCAAGCAGTTAGGTTAGAAGACGCTTGTGAGGAACGGTGGCGAAAGCCTTCTGGAAATCTAAAAATATGGAATCAATTTGACATCCCCTGTCGACAGCTCGCATTGCTTCATGAGTATAAAGCGGTAGTTGTGTTTCACAAGAACGATATTTTCGGAATCTGTGCTGACTGTGGTGTCAATAAATCGTTTACTTCCAGGTACTTCGTAGTGTCCGAACACAGCATATGTCCAAAACCCTACTGCAAATCGACGTTAGTGATATGGGCCTGTAATTCAGCGGATTACTCCTATTTCCCTTTTTTGGTATTGGTGTGACTTGAGCAATTTTCCAGTCTTTAGGTACGGATCTTTGTGTGAGCGAGCGTTTGTATATACGAGGGTTGGAACTTAAATAGTGCCAACTATTTATTCACAACCGATACAAAAGAGTTACATGTTTTCATCCTTCAGAGTAGTCACCAGCGTTGTGTAGAACCCGTTGCCAGTGATGTGGAAGGCGTAGTATACCGTTAGCAGAGCCTGTTCTGTTGATGGTGCGAATGGAGCGGTCTAAAGTTATGGTGATTCTCGTGTTCGACTGTGATGCTGTTATCCTAACGCATTACGTTCCTCCACGGCAGACCGTCAATGCACAGTATTACTGTTCGTTTTTGGAGCATCGCCTGCGACCAGCTTTGCAGAAGAAGCGGCGACACTTTCTGCGCAACCCACCCATCATTTTGCACGCCAATGCGAGGGGTCATAAAGCGCGAGCTGTGGTTGCTCTGTTCGGTCGATGGGACTGGGAGGTACTGTACCATCCACCATACACCCCGGACTTCAGTCCTTGTAACTTTGATTTAATTCCGAAGATGAACGAACCACTTCGTGGCATTCGCTTCAGAACTGTTCCCAGAGATTCGACAGGCAGTAGACCGCTCCATTCGCACCAACAGAACTGGCTCTGCTAACGTTATACTATGCCTTCCACATCGCTGATAAAAGACACTCTTAAAATGGCGTTAAGAGCATTTTATCAGCCTTTTTTTTAATATATGTACTTTGCGTTTCTTTTTTATGATTGTAGGTGTTACGGTATTCAGCCTGGCAGCAACTGCCTTGTGGTCGCTAATCCCTGTATTCGTCACGATACTCACTATTTGTCGAGGATTATTTGGTGCTAAGAGGTCAAGTATGCCTTCGCAGCCATTTACGCTTCCAGTGGGCTCATAAACTAATTGCTCAAAATAATTTTATGAGAAAGCATTCAGTACAATTTCGGATGACGTTTTATGCCTGCCGCCGGCTTTAAACGTATAATAGCATATCGAGGGTAGATTGAAGTCACCGCCGACTATAATTGTATGAGTGTGGTACCTATTTGAAACGTCAGTAAAATCATTAGACGAACGTCGGCCGAAGAACCCGAGGCAGAAGCCAATAGGCAGTTTGTCAACAAATGGCCACGAAAGCGGTTCTAGGCGCTTCAGTCCGGAACCGCGCTGCTGCTACGGTCGCGGGTTCGAATCCTGCCTTGGGCATGGATGTGTGTGATGCCCTTAGGTTAGTTAGGTTTAAGTAGTTCTAAGTTCTAGGGGACATGACGTCAGAAGTTAAGTCCCATAGTGCTCAGAGCCATTTGAACCATTTTTTTTATAATGAGGAGAATAAACAAACACTAAAATCTGCACTGCAGCGTCCTCACTGTAACTTGAGACCTCAAGACCCACAAGCTCTTAAAAATGGTATAAATTATTCTATTGAAAATGGATGTGTCAGCAGTTGCTTCTTACTATAAACTCTGCTTACCCAAAAGCTACTGCAGGAAATAAATATGAAAACTCCAATGTACTGATATAAAATATATGTTGGGTACTAACACAAGATTTAAACGTACACACGTGACATGGCGCTTCTGGCGGCGGAAAATTACACGGAGAAGCCGCTTCACACAAGAATGCGTACGTTTTTCTTGAATAACTCGAAAACCGTGGCCTCCAGGAAAACTTATCCCGGTAGAAAATGGTTCAAATGGCTCTGAGCACTATGGGACTCAACATCTGAGGTCATCAGTCCCATAGAACTTAGAACTACTTAAACCTAATTAACCTAAGGACATCACACACATCCATGCCCGAGGCAGGATTCGAACCTGTGACCGTAGCGGTCGCGCGGTTCCAGACTAAAGCGCCTACAACCGCTCGGCCACACCGGCCGGCATCCCGGTACAATATTTGACTAAATTAAATTTCTTACAAAAAGTCCTGCTCATTTTTTCTGTAGGGCCAATAGTTTGCGCGTAGCGAGCGAGAAAATATGAACACCTCGAGCGTAGTTTATGAAGGTCAGCTGTAACTGCGAGTTGCACAAAACTACAGCGAGAGTGGCAGCTGAATCACCCTGCATGGTTTTAATCGGCACAACAACGAGAGAGAGAGAGAGAGAGAGAGAGAGAGAGAGAGAGAGAGAGAGAGAGCGAGCGAGCTCGATCGATCAATCAATCAAGCAAGCAACTAATGTTTCTGAAGGAAGCAGGTCATCACTGTAAGGAGATCAGTGAAACAAAAGAAAATCGGATACTTTGTGTGTCGAAAGGAACACTGAGGTGATAGTGAAGATTCGTTATTTAGACAGAACCAAAACTGGAACGATGAAAGCCTAGGCCAGTGACTAAGAAATTACAGGAGTATTCTCTAGGTTGACGTAGTATAAGTAGTTCCAGTACGTTCGTTGGCGTTGTCATTTGTTGGGCAGGGGACGCTTCGGCTACTGCGTACTCGCGGCGAGTCATTTGTGCCAATTTGGCTGACTATGCGGTTCGTAGAGAAGGGCACTTAGGCGGCTTGCCGCTGCGCTCATTCTCCGTGCTCGTGCTGCGTTTTCAGAGGGGAAACTCCCGAACGTCATACACTGCTGTACAGTGAGTTCCATACCGTCATTTCACTGCGGAGAGTTAAAATGTTTACCGAGAATCCGCGAGAGGTGACTACAATAGGCATAATTAGTACAAAGGCATTCGTGTCTTGCAGCTAACAACAACTTTATTTGCTTGTATGTCGCATTTTTGTACAGTATTGTTTGGAGATCATAGAAAAATAACACGTATGTTCACTTGCCTCGTATCACAATATTACGTGAAAGTGAACATGCTTCTGCGTCATTCATGAATGTTAACAGAAAGGCATCATTGTATTATAAAAACTATACTAAGGAACAACTACTTAACACTTCAGAGCCAGTGTATTATGGAAACTAGACAGCGCTTCGTCACTTCAAAACACCTGTTAGGAAATTCATCGTCTATTCTTTATACATCACACGTTGTTTTACACAGTTGTCTATTACCTAGTATAAGGTACTTCATCAGTACTCCCAATGCTGCTACCTCACCTTGGTTATTTCGATATGAATATGGTTTAACTTAGACTGGTGACCGACAATAAATGAAATAGTTAATAGACTGTTTCAAGATTACTTTTTGGTAATCAGTTGCTGCAGTTCCAAACACAATGTGTCTAGAATTGATTGTCTTTGGTGTTAACCCGCGACTGCTCCCACCTATGGTTGTCACGCGAGAACTCCCGTTGTAGATTTTTGTAACGTACACTTTTCAGCTTTCAAGTTCCATACAAAGCTACATTTATCACGTAAATTTTCCCCTCATTACTACTAACACATTATAAATATGTATGACTCTTAATAGAAACATGTATATTGCTTAACCTAAAAATATGTAAATATGCAGTGATTGCAAACTTTAGCATTAAATTTTCATCATTTCTCCTACCAGCGCTTAGAGATAATCATAGTAAGTGAGCAACTGAGGTGAACTTCATTCCCGTTTCACCAGACTGTCAGGTCCATCTTCCTGTGGCTTTTTTTCAGATCTGGAGGGTACGTGTAAAAGACCAAGGAAAACCGATAATTCTTCAAAATCTTGCTTTGGGTATCTCGAGCACTCCATGAATAGGCTGCTGCCATTCTGTCTAATAGTTCTTGGTTTGGTGTTGTACAATACGGTCAATTACAGGGTCTGGAAAAAATAGTTTCCATCAATCCACAACGGCTTTCGAATTTTTTACCTCTCCCTTTACACCTGGAAACTGTGAGACATTATTCTGATCGGCAGTTTTTGCTGGAGGCGCTTCATTCTTGAACCATTTTATTTTCCATACCTTCCTTGATACTTATAACAGTTTGACCGATGACCTCTGCAGTTCGGTCCCATAAGACCTTACCACTTATAACAGTTTGCAGAATATTTGTCACACTGCTCTGTTGCCGTGTCGATCTCTTCGTGCTCAGATTGTCTGTTGGTACCTGAAGACTATTCCTCTATGTGGATATTCTCGTCTAGCTGTTCCTTTAGCCACAGCAATAGCAATTCTTCTGACATAACTTCTTTCTGTAAAAATTTATATATTTTCGCATCTGACAGAACATGTCATGCACTCGGTGTACGCAACTGCTTTCAATATATAAAACCCAACAAGAATACATAAATACGTCCAGGAGAAAAAATTAAACCAGTCCTATGTTACAAGCACAAAGATACAGGCGGGGTTACAGGAATACAGAAGACGCCGTGAGAAAAACTCTAGCAACGCGCACTGCTTCAAGCAAAGCCGCTACTAGCAAGCTTTAATTGTAATTTGACCGACGAAAGACGCATCGATTGCAGGTAGAGATACTGAAGAAAGCATTGTTAGATCAACACTTAAATATCCTTAAAATATGTTGAAATATTTCAAGAAAATCATCAATGTTAGATTTTCTCCCTAAAGTTCGAGCGATTGGGAGTTAAAGTCGAGTTGAAATAGCAGCCAGAGATTTCTGAATAGCATTTTTCAGCTCACTCATAATCCCAAGTGACCCATCCATCTCCTTGCCAAGATACACATAGGTCCTATATTCAGTTTAAATCGCGGCTTTAAACTGGCGGGATCAGAATAGAAATTCCTTTTTGTCGAACCCACTTCTTCCACTACATAAATCTGAGTCAACTCCGTTTCCATCATGTTTATTCAAGTATCGGAAGTTATTCTGGTCTACACCCATGCCAGGTTTGATTTGTCTTGCGCACTGATTTCTGACCAGCTTCAAACACGTGCTCAGCCATACTTTATTATCATTCGAACTAGCGGAGATCTCGTCAGTAATGCTGAAATTCAAAATAGTCGTCTTCTCGATATCAAAGGTCACATTACACGGATATCCATGAGGTGTGCTCTTCAACGGAATCCATTATGGGCGTCATTGAGGGTTGGTTTAGGTTTTCGTCTGTAGCCAGATTTTTTTTTTTGGACGTCTGGTGGTAACCAGTATGTTCAAATTTACCACAATTTTAGATGAACACATGCTTTGCCCCCTCTGTTTAGCGACAGACTATCGTTTAGGTTACAGATGCTGCCTTTTTGTTTCCCACTAGTGTTGTGAGGCTTGGTGGCTTAAATATCTGCTTAGTAAGCTAAAGACCTCAGAACGAGAGGTCGGAATCATTCGACGAGCTTCAACGTATACGTTGACGATCGTCAAATGCAACTCTGGTAAAACGGTTTGGTTTGTACCTTCCACTTTCGTATGTTGAGAGAAAGTGAAGAGCAATCCTGGTTCAAAAATAACGGAGTCGAAAGCCGTGATTCCATATGTGTTGTGGGATAATTTTATCAGTAGATTACTAAGACCTGTTATTTGTTGTTTGTACAATGAAATAAGTGGACTCATTGTTATGTACGTAGTTCCTAATATGGATGGCAGCTATCACTGAACAGCCTGTTTTCGGTTATATCTTTTTTTTTTCTCTACCGCTACCTTAATCTGACTGTTACAACCCCTCAAAATAACCAGTTTTTGAATTAACTGATTTTCGGTATTTATTCGTATTTTCTGTAATAAAGGCAGAAAGCGAACAAAGATTGAAAAGTTTTGACTTTCTCTGTCTCAAGATACATAAATAAAAATATTTAATAAGCAAATAAAAGAAAACTTCGTCCGTTCACCGTTCGTTGTTTTTCTTGAAAAGTGGTAAGT
This sequence comes from Schistocerca piceifrons, assembly GCF_021461385.2. Lineage (NCBI taxonomy): Eukaryota > Metazoa > Arthropoda > Insecta > Orthoptera > Acrididae > Schistocerca > Schistocerca piceifrons. The sequence goes on from NC_060149.1 coordinate 802,761,340, forward strand.
GGTTGAATACAACAAAAAAACACCAGTATTCTCTTATTGATTCTAATTTTTTGAAATTCTGCTCAAAAATCATGTTGTAACCGAGGATCTTACCACAATTTGGGCATTACGAATAGCTGGTGCTAAAGGTTGAAAACTGAGGTCGAAAAACTGTATTTTTTATGTTAATTTGTCCCCTGTCAAGAGCTACAAACAGATATAGGCATTTTATGTTGACATAGGCAGCAGGTAATTTACTTTCTATTTGTTGTGCCATTTTTAATCTCTTAAAGCAAATAGAGCCTTGTACTTAATTGATACACAGTTCGTAAAATGCTTCTAGATTAGGAATAGTGTCGTTCTGTGATATGTGTGATGTCCGACGACGCCAGTGAGAAACCACCATATAAACCAGATGAGGCAAGTCTTGCACACTGAATGTACACTTGTACCATCTAATAGGCCACGCAACATGGTAAAAGGTACGTTATCATCTCAGCAACGCTGCACTAATTCTTATGTTCCTTGTTTGTTGCTCGTTGCTGTTTGCATTGTTATAAAAGTAGCACTGATCGCTTTTCCCATTTTCTGTTATAACGCAATATTTCAAATCAGTGGAAATTTTTCGCTTAAAAATTATTCATTTGTTTCAAAAGGTTTATTTGAAAACCAAAAATGTTAGCATTGCTGCAATGGCTAAGTGATATTTAGGTTTTTTACCCGGTTATTAGTAAAAAATTAGGAACGCTTGTTATAACAGAGACCAAAAAGTTATTCGGAACTAAATTGCCGGTATCGGTTTTAACCGGTCGGCTTTTCTCATCCCTAGTTCGTAGTAGAGGGTGATAGTACGTTCTAGCCCAACCTACTTTCACATCCGGGCAGTTGCCTCCACTTCTGACCCTACCTACTTTCACATCCGTACAATTGGTCTCCACTGTCATAAGAATTGCTACGCAGTCTAATAGCGTAAGTGTCCAAGGGTATATGACGTCACAAGTTCTGGAGCCTAAAGATTTCGGGTTGGACTCCTGGAATGTGCAGTTGTCTTAATTTTCATGTCATTTCGCAATTGCACGAAACTTCACAGCGTGAGACCGTAGGTCTGCAAGTCTGCAAGCCCTCAGGCCTCCTGCCACCAGGTCCTGGGTTCGAACCCCCACATGTGCAGTTATCTTAACTTTCATGTAATTTAATTGAAATTTCGCAGGTCTCTGCATATGTGAATTAATTAATTCTCATAGACCTGCGAAATTTCTATTGAATTACATGAAAGCTAATTGCACATGCCGGGGCTCGAACCCGAAATCTTTAGCCTCCAGAGCTTGTGACGACATATTCCCTTGGACGCTTACGCTATTAGATTGCGTAACACTTGTTATGACAGTGGAGGCAAATAATTGCCCTAATGTGGAAGTAGGTTGGGCCAGAACATACGTTCAACCCATACTGTCCTTTACATTGTAGGATAGATAAACTTGATAAATACCCGTATGCAGGCGTACAACATGGAAGGGGCTGGTGGTTTGCAGGCAGAAAAATCTACTATTACACTGCAGATGGCGCGATGCGGACACTGACACGGTTAGTCCTAGGTACAAAGTCTGCAAGACTGCAGTTTGTATTTACAAACAGAACTGTGCAGTTGTTCAGCCCTAGTCGGGGCGCACGAGAAAGACAGGCCGTGGCGCGTAAATCACAGCACGTGACACTGCAGGCTTTACGAGCTCCAGCAACCGACTCCTGCGGGGAGCGAGTGACTATTTCATACGACTTTAATAATTCTTTACTGCGCGTTTAAATCCATGCAAGCTTTCGATAACACGCGACGAAGTTAAGACCTTTAGTCGGTAGCATTTCAGTTACATATTGATTTCCCGTGGGTCCTGTGCGGAGCCGACCGTTCACGAAGTGTGGCGGACAAGCCGACTAGTGCTGACGTCACAAGTTCATTGCGAGGCTCTTATTTCTCGTGGGGCCCCGGCCGTAGTAAAGTGACATCATACCCAGTTACGGAAGTAGCAGACATGATTTTCATGTACGGACAATCACCTGGAAACTGTAGAGGGGCTGACAGGTTGTCTAGCCAAGCAGTCAAGCGGAGCTTGAGGCCCGGCAATACCACGATACAACGACCAAGGGGAACATTGAAATGTATGGACTTCCAACTTGGAAGAAACAGTGTTTGCTCACGTGTATGACGAGCCAGTCAGCATTCACAAGGGGAAAGGGGACCGCGCCTAATCGTCGTCACCTATTTCATTCAAATTTTTGCTATCTGCGGGGTTGGCGAGAAATGAAAGTGACATGTGGGAGCTCCAGATGGCCAAGGGTTTAGAAAAAATAGCATTCACGTCCATCGTAAAAACAGGGGAGCAATAATTTTCTCGGCATCTTGCACACGTTATAAACACCTCATTTTTACAGTTACGTAGTTGTTTTAAATTTTCTGTCGAAAAACAGACTTGGTTTACATTCATAAAAGGTTCTCTCTCATCACATAGTTTGGCTGCAAACCATGCGTAACGCCTTAGTATAGCTGGCGATGTGCAGTGGAATGAATTTTGATGCAGACTCCTCGGGATGTGATTTCTTTTTCTCTGCCGATTGTGTAAGACCTGTTTTGAAGCTTTTTGTCAAATTCTTTACCTGACTACAAATAGACATTGCACGGTTGCAGCAGTGGAGTGTATTTGGGGGGATCATGTTAATACTTAACAATGACAATCCTCCTTCATCCTGAGAAAACTCGTCGTATAATTACGGATTTTTTTGATCCTCTCAAGACTCAGTTAACAGAAGAAATGCGTTCTCATGCACTTAGGGCTTCATCACATCAGTAAAAAAGTGTTTTTATAAGGCTGTTATAAGTTTTCCACATTTTTATGCAATAATCATGTCATTCCTATATTTTGCCGGGTACTCATTCGCCGTTTTTTGAATCCTCGGTCCACGTGAGCCAATGCTCTCTTGTAGGCATACTTACACTGTTGGCAATAATTTTCCATAACCTGTCGTTCCACGAGTACTACTGTTGTCCCTTGCTGGTCCAGATTTCGATTATAAGTCGATTGTCACTCGCAACCTGGAACGAGAACATTCGAATGTAAATATTTTATTATCGACAGTGTTAAATCCGTGACCACGAGCGGCGTACGTCGGCCCCACATAATGCCACCCCAAAGCAGCAGGGAACCTCCACCTTGCTGCACTCGCTGGACAGTGTGCCTAAGGCTTTCAGCCTGATGGTGTTGCTCCAAACACGTCTCTGACGATTGTCTGGTTGAAGGCATATGCGACACTCACTGGTGAAGAGAACATGATGCCAATCCTGAGTGGTCCATTCAGCTTGTTGTCGGGCTCATCTGTTCTGCGCTGCATGGTGTTGTGGTTGCAAAGATGGATCTCGCCATGGACGTCGGGAGTGAATTTGCGCATCATGTAGCCTATTGCGCACAGTTTGAGTCGTAACACTATGTCCTGTGGCTGCACAAAAAGCATTATTCAACATGGTGGCGTTGCTGTCAGGGTTCCTCCAAGCCATAATCCGTAGGTAGCGGTCATCTACTGCAGTAGTAGCCCATGGGCGGCATGAGCGAGGCATGTCATTGACAGTTCCTATCTCTCTGTATCTCTTCCATGACCGAACATCATCGCTTTGGTTCACTCCGAGACGCCTGGACACTTCCCTTGTTGAGAGCCCTTCCTGGCACAAAGTAACAATGCGGACGCGATCGAACCGTGGTATTGACCGTCTAGGCACCGTTGTTCCTGGTGGGCCGGCCGCGGTGGCCGTGCGGTTATAGGCGCTGCAGTCCGGAACCGCGGGACTGCTACGGTCGCAGGTTCGAATCCTGCCTCGGGCATGGATGTGTGTGATGCCCTTAGGTTAGTTAGGTTTAAGTAGTTCTAAGTTGTAGGGGACTGATGACCTAAGATGTTAAGTTCCATAGTACTTAGAGCCATTTGAACCATTTTGAACCTTCCTGGTGGATTGATTGGAACAGATCGGCTGTCTGCACCCCTCCGTCTAATAGGCGCTGTTCATGCATGGTTGTTTACATCTTTGGGCGGGTTTAGTGACATCTCTGAACAGTCAAAGGTGCCAATACAGTATCCACAGTCAACGTCTATCTTCAGGAGTTCTGGGAACCGGGGTGATGCAAAACTTTTTTTGATGTGTGGAATGTCCTTGCAAAACAATATGTCAGACCCTTCCCTTGTCACAGGGGACTTCTATTTTGTGTGATCAGTGCAGTTTGCCCTAACTGTACAAAAATATAAGCTAACGCAGGTGAGGGGGGAAAAACAATCCTCTAACGTATATATTATGGTATTAGTTGTCTTGTCTTACAGTGCCACGTCGATTAAATATCTAGGTATAACCTTGCAAAACGATGTGAAATGGAACGAGCAAGTAAGGTCGGTAGTAGGGAAGGCGAATGGTCGACTTCGGTTTATTGGGAGAATTATAGGAAAGTGTAGCTCACGCGTAGAAAAATAGTGCGTTCCATTCTTGAGTACCGCTAGAATGTTTAGTACCCGCACTAGCTCGGATTAAAAAAAGACATCTAAACAACTGAGAGGCTTGCAATTAAATATTTTACTAGTAGATTCGACCAACACGGGAGTATTAGGGAAATTCTTCGTGAACTCAAATGGGAATTCCTGGAGGGAAGGCGACACGTTCTTTTCGCGAAACACTGTTGAGAAAATTTAGAGGACCAGCATTTTGCGGCTTATTGCAGAAATATTGTACCGTAGTCGAGGCACATTTCTCGTAAGGTCAGCGAAGACGAGATAAGGGAAATAGGCCTCGTACGGACACATGTAGACAGTTTTTTTTTTCCCCAGCTCCATTTCCGAGTGGAACGGGAAAGGGAATGACTAGTACTGATACAAGGTATCCTCTGCCGTGTGCTGTATGGTGGCTTAGGGATTATGGACGTAGATGTAAGCAGCCAACCATTCTAGTAATGATCCAACCCTTAAACACACCATTTATACATTACGAATGAAAAATCCAATGCGAGTAAACAGATACGCATGTTCAATTCGGCCGTTGAACCAGGAACATGGCCTCTCACTCATCAACAACACCGTATAAAATTATTCAAATGGCTCTAAGCACTGTGGGATTTAACATCTGAGGTCATCAGCCCCCAAGACTTAGAACTACTTAAACCTAACTAACCTAAGGACATCACACACATCCATGCCCGAGGCAGGATTCGAAACTGCGGCCGTAGCGGTCGCACGGTTCCAGACTGAAGCGCCTAGAACCACTCGGCCACACCGGCCGGCAACACCGTATAATTTTACTGTAAAATTTACCTGCAAGTTTTAATTCCGGGGCAGAGGCTGACGTGCAGGCCAGAAGATTGCGGCAGCATTGAAGTGTGCTTGAGTGTCCAAACTGGTTCCGCCCCTAGCAACATTTAATATCATCTTAACAATCTTCAAGATGATGGTTAAAAGTCAGATTTATTCTGGATCAGCGCCTTAAGAACTGACATGTGTTTAAGAGTGGGAGTTTGGTTAAATTGTGCTCGGGAAATATCTTGCTTCAGTTTGACTTTGCGTGGAAAACAGAATCACTGTGAAGACCCATCCAGGTGGCAAACCACACTGATGGAGAAAATTATCGAAACACAAAAAAATAAGTAATGTAGAGTAACGAGATTTCGAGAATACGTTTTTCAAGATAACATATTTATGAGATTACATTGCAGGATCACATGTTAATGTAAGCACGAGACAAGCCATTGCAAATGTGAAATTCTGGTACGTTAATAACCGGTGTTACCACCAGAATGTTGACTGAAAGCATGCAAACGTGCATGCATTGCGTTGTGCAGGTCCCGGATGTCAGTTTGTGGGTTAGAATTCGATGCCCTTCACTTGGGTGATCAGTACAGTGACGGTTAATGCTGTTTGTGGATTACGCTGGAGTTGTCGTCCAATAATGTTCCCATATGTGCTCTATGGATGTCAGATCCGGTGAGCGAGCAGGCTAAGACAACATGCCGACGCTCTGTAAAGCATGTTCGGTTACAACAGTGGTATTGAGGGAAGCGTTATCCTGTTGGAAAGCACCCCCTGCAATGCTGCTCACGAATAACAGCACAACAGATGGAATCACCGGACTGACGTACAGATTTGCAGTGAGGGTGCGTGGGATAACCACCAGAGAGCTCCTGCTGTCATACGACATCGCACTCCAGACCATAATTCCAGGTGTAGGTCCAGTGTGTCTAGCACGCAGACAGGTTTTTTGCAGGCCTCCGACTGGACTCCTCCTGACCAACACATGAAACCGAGGCAGAATCAGCTTTCATTAAAAACATCAAGACCTCCACCCTGCCCTCCAGTGAGCTCTAGCTTGACACCACTGAAGTCGCAAATGTCGGTGGTTTGGGGTCAGTGGAATGCACGCTACAGGACGTGTGGCTCGTAGCTGTCCTTGAAATATCCGATTTGTAACAGTTCTTTGTGTCAGTGTGGTGCCAACTGCTGCTCAGATTGTTGCTTCAGACACAGTACAATGCTCTAGAGCCTACGCCGAACACGATGGTCTTCCCTCTCGGTAGTGTCACGTGACCGTCCGGATCCCGCTCTTCTTGCGGCCGTACATTCTCATGACTACCGCTACCAGCAATCGTGTATGGTGGCTATACTCCTGCCAATTCTTTCTGTAATATCGCAGAAGGAACATCCAGCTTTTCGTAGCCTTATTGCACGACCTCGTTCAAACTGAGTGAGGTGTTAATAATGACGTCTTTGTCGCGTTAAAGGCGTTTTTGACCAACATCAAGTCACCATGTCCAATTTCAAAGGTAACTAACGCTCAGGACCGTTACAGAGTGCATGTAAAGCAAAATGGATTTCCATCCTCATAGCGCGACTTTTATACGACTGGCGGGAAGTCTTAACAGACATAATCTTGAGATGTAGTAACACGCCTACCAAGTTTCGTTTACGTCGCACAACTCAATGTTATTTTTTTTCCGTCGTTGTATATTCAACGGAAAACTGCAATAATATAGAGGCCGGTCCGAAGCGTGTTTCTCTCTCGATGATGATAACCTGCTGCTAGTGGCGCTGGGGAATGTGTCTGAAATGCAGGGAGGCAGAATTTAAGCCGAGTATGCGCGCGGAGGTGAGCAAGCGACAAGCAGACTTTCCGATAACAGTATGGGCCGAGCTGCGTGGAGCGGAGCAACGCCCACTGCTTGCAGCACCGCACTGATAAAGCGGTGGGCTGCTTGGAAAGAAAGGAGACGGAGAGAGACAGAGAGAGAGCTGTGTTTATGCATTCACGAGGCATTTGATGGTCCTGCATTTTTTCCCGTGCTAAACGAAAATCCAGAGCGCTGGAAATCATCAAAGGAAGCTAGGAAAGTTACATTTAACATATTGTCAAAGATATTGTTGCTCACAGGATTCAAATGGCGCTACAGTCTGGAACCGCGCGACCGCAGGTTCGAATCCTGCCTCGGGCATTGCTGTGTGTGATGTCCTTAGGTTAGTTAGGTTTAAGTAGTTCTAAGTTCTAGGGGACTGACGACCAAAGAAGTTAAGTCCCATAGTGTTCAGAGCCATTTGAACCATTTGATTCAAATGGCTCTGAGCACTATGGGACTTAACATCTGTGGTCATCAGTCCCCTAGAACTTAGAACTACTTAAACCGAACTAACCTAAGGACATCACACACATCCATGCCCGAGGCAGGATTCGAACCTGCAACCGTAGCGTGCTCTCAGGACCACAAGCTGGTACTTGAATGGTGTGAGCTTTGTTAAAGATCCACTTTAGCATTCACGTGACTTAATTTTGATATTGGTTCATCGGATAGGAACATGTGCTCTGCGCTTCCTTCGATGCCATTGCAGAATAGTAGTGTGTGCAGACAACAGCTGTCATCTCCGTTCTCGCTCATTGTTATGAACATTACATTTGACATGCACTCATCGCAGTTAAATATGTTAATACACCTGATACGTAGAATGTTCGAGTTAAGGCTAAAGTTTTGCATCAGGGAATGAAACACACGACACTTTCATTGTATTCATTATGAAAGACGAAGCGCAACTGTTATTTAAATGGTGGTTTATGTAGGCATAATGTGCAATCAGTCGATTTTTAAATTTTCTCTTGTAATGGAGAGGTGGTTGTGGTGGTGGTGGTGGTGGTGGTAGTAGTAGTAAGTAGGTTCCTATGATACCAAACTGCTGAGGACATCGGTCCCTAGGCTTAACACTACTTAAACTACCTTACTCTAAGGGCAACACACACACACACACACACACACACACACACACACACACACACACACACACACACACACACATGCTCGAGGGAGGACTCGTACCTCTGACGAGGAGGGGGGGGGGGGGGCGGCGGCAAGCCGCGTGAACCATGAAAGGCGTCCCGAGACCGCGCTGCTGCCCCTCTCGGCTGAATTTTCTGTAATTTATTGTATCATTAAGTTGTTTTCGAGCCACTGCAGGCTCCTCGTCAGATGGAGGTGTTACAGTATGTTCCAGTAACATTATTTTTCTGGTCCATGTGCAGCTAGGGGCGTGGTAATTGTGCTGTCTCATAGTATCCATGAGGAATTCATTCCGATAATTTACCTTTTGCCAATTTAAACACGCACTCCCCCCTCCTCCGTCTGGAACCGCGCGACCGCTACGGTCGCAGGTTCGAATCCTGCCTCGGGCATGGATGTGTGTAATGTCCTTAGGTTAGTTAGGTTTAAGTAGTTCTAAGTTCTAGGGGATTGATGACCACAGCAGTTAAGTCCCGTAGTGCTCAGAGCCATTTGAACCATTTGAACCCTCCCCCCCCCCCCCCCCCACACACACACACAAGCAGTCAGATGGTTCAAATGGTTCTGAGCACTATGGGACTTAACATCTGAGGTCATCAGTCCCCTAGAACTGAGAATTACTTAAACCTAACTAACCTAAGGACATCACACACATCCATGCCCGAAGCAGGATTCGAACGTGCGACCATAGCGGTCGCGTGGTTCCAGACTGTAGAGCCTAGAACCGCTCGGCCACCTCGGCCGGCCACAAGCATTCAACATTGGCTCAGTATAGACTTGGTGGATACCACGAGACAGCGCAATCATCACAAGTATACCGCCTTGTACATCATACAAAAAAATGTTGCTGTAACACGTCATCTGATGATGATATTGCAGGAGCTCAAAAAAGGTTAATGATATAATTAATATTATCATATTCAAAAAGTGGATCTGTGCATATTGTACCTACATAAACCGCTACACGAAAAAAGTGTGTTTCAAATGTTATGGGACTTAACTGCTAAGGTCATCAGTCCCTAAGCTTACACACTACTTAACCTAAATTATCCTAAGGACAGAGACACACACACACACACGCCGGAGGGAGGACTCGAGCCTCCGCCGGGATCAGCCGCTACACGACTTCTTGTTGTTTCTTCTTGTAGCATCCGAGTACGGTATATTTTCCGTTAGTGAGCAAGCTTAATGATTTTTCAGGGATTTCGGTATGTTCTTGCTTTTTAGTACGATTTTAAATAACTTTTTGTCTTATTACAATTGTCCTCTACTTTCCATAACGCATCATCCGTTATTTGCAACGGAATAGAGAGAACGTCAGGCGTTAATATATATTTTTGGTAGGAAAATAGCTTAAAATATATGCTACAGACTCGTATTTCTAATGAAATATGTGGAATTTAAACTGTGCGTATTCCGTTTGCCCGTCTATATCGCAGGGCATATGACGATTTCGATCAGCTTAACAATTTTGATGAACTTACACTAAGGAAATGAAATATTATTTCTGAAGAAAATCGTGTTATTTTGCGCACTCTTGTGTGTTCTTAGAGTAAAGAATTCCTGGAACAACTGCAGTTATCATTTTTGCAGTATTCTAGTATATCATCTCCAGTGGTTATTGACTCACCTAAGCTGTACTAACTTTTGTCTAGAGTCTATGTACAAAAATATTTCCTAGGTATTATAGGCTTGTTCATATCTAATGCAATCATATTACGACAGTTACAGCGGGTTGACAAAAATACGGAAACACCAAAACCACAAAATATTACCGAGCCCGATACGCTGTAGGAAAACCGTTGGCATTCAGAACTGCTTCCAGTCGTTCCGGAATTGATAAATACAGACCCTGCATGGTTTTCATTCTGCAAAATAGCGACTAATTCAGGAAACGTTGATGGAGGTGCATAGCGATCACCTACCCTTCTCTCCAAAGTACACCACAAAAGCTCAATAATATTGAGATCTGGCGACTGTGGTGGCCGGTTAAGTGTGACAATTCATCCTTATGCTCACAAAACTAGTCCTGGACGATGTGAGCTGTGTGAACAGGGCGTCAGTCGTCTTGGAACACAGTATCACCACAGGGGGAACAAACATTTTACTGTGGGATGGACGTTATCAGCCAGAATGGTCACATATTGCGTGGCAGTAATCTGACTTTGGAGAGTAACTATGGGGCCTATGGAGTACCACAATTTCTTTCTTTCACTTGTCCCACAGTGTCGGTGTAGTTACAATCGTATTTGGCAAGGTCAATGTGAAGGGGGTGGATGCATTCCTGGCACCAGCATTCGGTTTTGGCCGATCGAGCTGGGTACTTTCCTTGTTGGGCGTAACTTGTTCATAGGATAATGTGTGGGAAAGTGCGTCTCATTTAAGGAAGTAGCTTACCACATGAGCAGCAGTGTTTAATTTTTGAGTAAAAATCTAATGTAGAACGCCGTTACCGCAACAGTGTTATGTCGTTTATGTATAATGACGAGTTTAATTTGGCCCATTTTGAAACCGAATCCTCTTGAGAGAATAATATTTCTGTTTTAGTTTTGCCGGCCCCTGTGGCCGAGCTGTTCTAGGCGCTTCAGCCAGGAACCGCGCGTCTGCTACGGTCGCAGGTTCGAATCCTGCCTCGGGCATGGATGTGTGTGATGTCCTTAGATTTAGTTAGGTTTAAGTAATTTTAAGTTCTAGGGGACTGATAACATCTGAGGTCAAGTGCCACAGTGCTCAGAGCCATTTGAACCATTTTTGTTTTATTTTTGTGCGGTGAATGGTGTGATATTCTTGCCGACTTAGAAACTACTTGTATTCTTCACGGTAGCTCAGAAATTGCTGTCTAAAAGAATATTTATAAATATATTCCACGTGATACTTATTGTGTGTGTGTTGCTGTTTCTTGCTTGATCTACCTACCGAAATGCCATCGTGTCCCCCCTTTCGTACTTGACACACATCCTTTTGTCTCTAAGTTTTAGCGATTTACAAGCACATTCCGTGACCTTTAGGTTGTACTCCGTTCTCCTTTCCGTAGTTAGAAGATTGAGTGACTCTTCTTAGACGCACTTGTCTTTCCCGCAGTTTCGTTGCTGTTTGCACTGCGAGGTAACAACACGCATTAGTCTGAACCGTAACATCCCTGCAACTACTCGCATGATAAAGTTGAGTCCTTCTGTGGCCTAAACTGCAGTTCGCTTTGTCGAGTATTTCTCCATTGGATATTACTTTATTTATTCCCTCTGTGGCTAAAATTAGTAAACAAATACACGTTATAATAAGGAATTAGCAAAGATACTATTTGGATATGTGATGACAGGGTTAAAAATTTACAAAGCATTCCGGCACGGAGGTGATATGATCAGCCCCGTAATAGTTTACCCGAACATATGAAAGCATCTTGATTCATCAGTATTAAATAAAAAGCCTAAGACGTAGATGACTTTTGCATATGTTATACTTCTAACAAAGTACGAAGCAACTAATCCTGTCACAGACAGACATGTCTTTATTAAACAGATAAGTTCTTTCATGACCAACTATTGGAGGGAAAAAAAATTAAAGGTATTTATTAAGAAAAGTGATGAGGTTCGTGTCAAGACCAACGTATTACAGATGCACATTTGAGGTTACAATGCCACTTCAACTCGTAAGACATAGCAACATTGCAGACAGTTTCCTTTGTGGTGTTAGAGCTTCACTCATAATTGTATCCTGCTTTTTAATTAATGGTGTTAAGAGTTATAGGAAGTTCAGATGTCTCCCTCCACTGATCCTGAAATAATTATACCAACACGTGAATATATCATCAACTCACAGAATAAGTTACGGTTAAAAAGTTTATCGTTTCATTAACTAGTCTTTACAAACCGGATCAGGTTTTTTCGTTCGTTTCCTTGTTTTCCCACACCGCACAGAGCCTGGTAAAATGAGGAAATCGTTGACGTCAGAGTTCCACGTACTCTAAGCCCAAACTAACGCCTCAGCAGGCATGTTGGGACTGTGTGGAGGCGAAGGGATTTATGCATGCATGCATACATGCACAACTTGCTTGCACAAGCATGCTCGTCAAGCTTGCAGCTACGTGAGTGGCCGCATTTAGTAACACGAAGCGTAAACTGTGGCGCCGGCGTCTCAATAGCTGCGTTAAGCTGTTCGGCGTCGGAACGACACTGATTGGTGTCGGAGCTCGCGTCGGCGGGTGTGAAGTACGCTTGTAGGGTGTGCTGTGCGCAGTCTGCCTGGCGCTTGGCAGCTGTCGCCGGCGAGCGGGCGACATTTTTAGCCATACGCGGAACTCCGCAACAGCGACATCCTCTCTGGCCTCCTGGCCTGCGCCCCGTCTATTCATATTTGTTGTGCTAAAGAAAGCAGAACTGTTCGCCCATGCGGAAGATTTAAAAATAAGTCCGCACAGGAGCCGGCCGGCAGCGTGACAAAGAAATAAGCGAAAAAGCTGTCGTTGACGGCGGCAGTTGGGCTGTCTACGTGAGGCAGTTGAACACCCAGTAGTTGATAAACAACAGTGCAGTCTCGAATTGTAGCTCTGTTCGACGAGGAAGCAGGGCACCACTTTGGTTACTTGTAGTCTGCTGTCATTAAAACGTTACATACTTACTTAATTTCACCAAACTTTTGCTCGGTGAATATACTCCTGCATAATTTGTGAAAATAATACAGGAATATTGTTACAGTGAGATTCTTGTAAGTTCTAACACTGATGTGACAAAAGTCATGGGATACCTCCTAATATCATATCGGACCTCCTTTTGCCCAGGGCAGTGCAGCAACTCGATTTGGCATTGACTCAAAAAGTCATTGGAAGTCCCGTGCAGAAATACTGAGCCATTCTGCCTCTGTAGCCGGTGCAGGATGTTGTGCACGGAATTGACCTCTCGATTATGTCCCATATATGTTCGACGCGAAACGTGTCGGGAGATCTGGGTGGCCAAATCATTCTTCAAACCACTCTTGAACAATTGTGGGCTGTCGACGTGACGTCGTCGTATGGGAACATGAAGTGCGTGAATAGCTGCAAAACGTCTCCAAGTAGCCGAACATAAGCATTTCCACTCAATAATCAAATGGTTCAAATGGCTCTAAGCACTATGGGACTAAACATCTGAGGTCATCAGTCCCCTAGACTTAGAACTACTTAAACCTTACTAACCTAAGGACATCACGCACATCCATGCTCGAGGCAGGATTCGAATCTGTGACCGTAGGAGCCGCGTGGTTCTGGACTGAAAGGCCTAGAACCGCTCGGCCATCGCGACTCAGCGATCACTTCAGTTGGAACAGAGGACGCTGTCCATTCCATGTAAACACACCCCACGCCGTTATGGAGCCATCACCAGCTTCCACAGTGCCTTGTTGACAACTTTGGTCAATGGCTTCGTGGGATCTGCGCCACACTCGAACCCTACCCCTACCGCTAGCTCTTACCAACCGAAATCGAGACTTATCTGACCAGGCAACGGTTTTCCAGTCATCCAGGTTCCAAACAATGCGGCTACGACCACAGCGGAAGTACTGCAGGCGATAATGTGCTGTTAGTATAGGCACTCACTTCAGTTGTCTGCTGTCATAGCCCATGAACGGCAAATTTCGCTGCATTGTCCTAACGGGTACGTTCGTCATACGTGCCACATTGATTTCGGCGGCTACGTCATGCAGTGTTGCATGTCAGTTAGCACTGACAACTCTACACAAACGCCGCTGCTCTCGGTTTTTAAGTGAAGGCCGTCGGCCGCTGCGTCGTCCGTGGTGCGAGGTAATGCCTGAAATGTGGTATTCTCGGCACTCTCTTGACACTGAGGATCTCGGAATACTGAATTCCTTAACGATTTCCAAAATGGAATGTCCCATGCGTCTGCCTCCAAACAGTAAAACTTTTTGCGAATTCGCTCTGAGACTGTAATCAGGACGCTTCTGTGAAAACTGAGCCTGACAAGACAGAAACAGCGTTTCGTAAGTATCTCTGGAATTCCAGATGACGACTGCTAGAGAAATACAAGACGTACAGGAAAATGACACGTATCAGAGGATATGCCTATCTGCAAATGCGAACTAATTCGATGCGACAGTACTGAGTGGATGGTTTGTCTGAAAGTTCGGACACTCCTACCCCCTAGTGTAGCACCATGAGAGGTGGTGAAATGGTTACCCCACTGGACTCGCATTTGCGCGGACGACGGTTCAAACCCACTCCCGGCCATCCTAATTTGTGTTTTCCGTGGTTTCCCTAAATCTCTCCAGGCCAACAATCCGATCTTGTGCTCCGTCTCTAATGACCTCGATGTCGACGGGACGTTTATCCTCATTATTCCTTCCTTTTTTCCGTAGTGATGCACTCTGCAACCACGCCATGGGGCGCATTACGAATCTATACTTGGAGAGATGATCTATCCAAGTTTAGATTCGTAATACGCGCCTTGGTGTAATTGCAGAGTTCACCATAAGGGGCCAGATGTGTCAGAACATACAGAGGCATCATCCGCTCAGTATTGTCGCATCGAATTATTAGGTTGGTGCATAAGTTCGTAGCGTTTTTGTTTTGCAGGTTAGTATTCTGGTTGCTATGGATATATTTATCGAGTGTCTTTTTTTATAGATCACTATTGCTATTTGAGTTTACATATTGTCGTTTTGTCATTTGGAGACAATGAGTGGATTTGTGGGCTCTAGAAAATAGAGTGCCACGTGGAGAAATATGAACATTTCCGACATATTCTTCTGTTTGTATTCAGTAGAGGGATGGAAGCAGCCAGAAACATTTGCGCCGTATATTGGGATATTGCCATTGGACGGAGCCCGAAAAGAAAATGGTTTTCTCGTTTGAAGGAGAATCATTATGACATTAGTGACTCTCCACGTTCAGGAAGACTTTGATGATCGTGTATACGCGTTAGTCCACAGAGATCCACGTCAGTTTACTGGAGAACTGACATGTGATGAACTGTGATTATTCCACTACTGTGCGAAATTAACATGCAAATCGGGTGTATGCATACCGCATACTCTAAGGAAAATCGCAAAAATCTGCAGGTGGCCATAAGTGCATTTCTGCTTCCTCGTCATCAACTGTCTCGTGAACAGCACCGACCATTCCTATGCTGTATCGTTTACCGTTACTGGTGACGAGAAATGGTGTCTTTATGCCACCACAAGGTAAAGAAAGGGCTGCTTGAGCCCAAACAAAGCGGCAGCTCCCCGTTCAAAGACCTGCGTGCATCCACAGAAGATGTTATGCATGGAACAGCGACGGTGTGGTGAACGACGACTTGCTTCTGAGGTGTAACCATCACTGCTGACATTTGTTGTCAACAAATGAGACGTCTTGCAGAGACAGACCAAGAACGACGACCAGCAAGACTGTGTGAAGTGATGCTACGCCACATGACGCACGCCCGCATTCTGCTATAGTTGGGTTCGGAATTCATTTCGCACCTACCTTATTCCCTTATTCACCTGATCTTGCGCCCTCAGTTTTTCACCTTTTCCGCTCTCTATCGAACAGCCTCCAAGGAACTTCCTTTCCGGATGAAAATACGCTCCAAACATGGCTCGACTGGTTCTTCGCCTCAAAACCACGTGGGCTCTACAGTGGAAGAATCGCATAGTTACCCCAGCAATGGCAGTCTATTGTAAATAGTGAATGTGAGTATTTTATTGATGACAAAATTCTCTTTTATGTGTATCTGTTGTGTTTATTAAACTTATGGAAAAACATTACGATCTTATTCACCAACCCAATAGTTCGTGCCTGCAGGTAGATAACCCACTGAACAATTTCCGAAGCGGGTTGCTGTCGCAGCTTTCCGGGCAATTCGTGTTATCCTGTCTCCACAATATCATTTCATACGAGAGAACTAGTCCCGCAAGGTATGCGGCAGAACATCTAAGTTTATGCGGTAGGAAATGAGGTACTGTCGGAAGTAAAGCTATGAGGACGGGTCGTGAGTAATGCTGGGGTAGCTCGGATGACAGGTCACTTGCCCACCTCACAGTTTTAATCTGCTGGGAAGCTCCAATCCTTTGTATACGTCGCATGTTCGTACTCCAGTTGCTGTGGGTTTATGTTGCAAGTCTCATTTTTATTTTGATGTTCAAGTTATGATGTTGTGCTTAAAATTTTCAGGTGTGATATTAATTTGTTAGCAAATTCTATAGTATCGTTTAAGCATGCCACAAACATTTACAAATGTTGGTATGGTATTTGTGTACGTGTTTTCTCTGCTGCTGTTTGTTGGGACTTCGGTTGACCATTACCTTACTGCAGAGTACCAGATTCTCACGAGTGTTCACTTATGTTTTCACTGAACTGCGCTTCAGTCTGGAACCGCGCGACCGCTACGGTCGCAGGTTCGAATCCTGCCTCGGGCATGGATGTGTGTGATGTCCTTAGGTTAGTTAGAATTACTTAAACCTAAGTTCTAAGGGACTGATGACCACAGATGTTAAGTCACATAGTGCTCAGAGCCATTTGAACCACTGGACTGCGTGAAACTGGTGCAGAGCCCAGCAATCATATCCCATTGCTTGTACAAATGAACAATCTGTGAATAAAGTAAAAGATAGTATTCAATTGGTAGAACATAGTCCTTCAACAAGCACACGCAGATTTTTTACACATCTCGAGTAGTATAGTAAAGAGTTCTGGGACATAATCTTATCACGCCAGGTATCAAGTTGGGAATCCCCACAAGCCTTCTACAGTAGTAAGAGTAGTATTAAAAGTCATGATGTAACTCGCCACCAGTCACATTGCCCTACCCATACACCGTACACAAGTGGACTTGATACTGGTCATGTTATATAAAATTGGCGGGAAACCCCTTCCTACTTCTCTCACCCAACAAAAGGAAAATAAAATATTGGGAAACACAGTGGGCCGATAGGAATCGCACTCTCCCCTCATCATCCTTTATAACTACCTCAACTGTGTGTAAGCATCTTCATTCGAGGCCTGAGTATCATGGTCGAGAGATAAAAAGTAACTTGTGGTTTATTGACTTTTTTTTCATTTGTAACAAGTCGTTTCAGTTATTTACAAAGCTATTTACTTCTGATGACACATTTCAAAATGTTTTTTACACAGCCTTTTTTTCATATGTACAGTATTTGCAAAACAAACTTTTTATAATTTCTCTGTTGATGTATATACACGGCTGTTTTTTTTTACGTATACAGAAATTGCTTTTACTTCCATCAGTATCTTTTTCTGATTATTATGGCTATCAGATACATTTATTTACACTAAAGCTTTTATAGAAGAGAGGAACTTAAGTACTACATTTCCCATTTTGTATCTGTATACACTTGTTACTCTTTTATACAATACATCTTTTTCTTTCTGATCATTGTGTTACAAAATAAAGAAAAGTATTCGTAAATTATGTGTATGGTACCACACTATATAATTTACTGGAAACAAATGAAAATTTGTGCTGGAGCGGGATTCAAACCAGGATTTCCTGCTTTATAGTAGCAGTCACCTTAACTGCATTGGCTATCTGAATAAGCTATATGTGCAGATGCAGTGTTTGCGTCTCTTAGTGCTCGTACAATTACGTGATTCCCATTCAGGGAGACACTTAGTTTTCTCGTCAGGTTGCCTTGGCTTCAGCATGAAATAATTACTGAATTATCTGTATTTGATGCAGTATTCCTTCGGACTTGCATGCGTGTCTGAAGGAACAATGCATCAAACCATGGAGACACTGCACAAATGTATTTACAAATAAATACACACACACACACACACACATTCACTCCAATGAACAGTGTGAGTATGGGAGGGTCCTGATCACATCACCACAGATGATCTATTTGTCGTCATGACCAGACAGCCTTACTTCCAGTTGAAGGCCAGCATGTACC
Organism: Schistocerca piceifrons; assembly: GCF_021461385.2. Taxonomy (NCBI): domain Eukaryota; kingdom Metazoa; phylum Arthropoda; class Insecta; order Orthoptera; family Acrididae; genus Schistocerca; species Schistocerca piceifrons. Next base: position 802,779,531 of record NC_060149.1, read on the forward strand.
TCATAGTGGTCTCTCAATCTATAGATCACCTGGTGCACCATGAGTGGATCAACGCCAGCATACTCACGGAGGCACCTCTTGTAATCTTTCGTCGAGAGAGACTGATGCTACATGATGCACACCCTTAGCCCATATCTGATTGGCACTAATATCTATACAGTGTGAGTACATCTTATACGGGAGCCCCACAAACTTCACAATCTGAACAATTCACCACATCTTCCATCAGGCCGATAACCTTTTTGTTCTGTTATCCCAAAAGGATTATTGGCCACGTAATCGGATGTGTCGAATTCTTCGTGGTGGTACCTAATTACTTCGTATGGATTGAAGCCTTTCACCTAGTAGCTGAAACTATCTGTATCCATATGAAGTAACTGTGGGTAGGCGATTTTGGCTTAGCAGAGGTCCAGGACACATATACTAGTATAGTATAGGCAGAGTTCATGAACTGCACTGAAACCTTGGCCTTTTCCGCGGTAACTAGCCCTTCATTGAAGCTGGTTACACATTTGAAATTTGGTCTGGTGACTGAATCTCTTGCGCCAAAATGCCCGTTCCATTGGTAAACTAAATGAACTTCGCAGTATAAATTGAATTCTTCATTAATCTATAAAAATCGTTGTCAAAATCGCATGTCACGAGAGCCCTTTGGTCTATATTTAAATCAGTGAACTCCTTGAACTATGGATGCTGCTCGAGGAAATTCTATGGTCAATACTAATAAGTTCTATCTCCAACCTGAGAGATTGGTGGAGGGCTCTTTAGTGGATAATATATCGATATTTGTTCCCTAGCATTATCAACAACTTCGAGATGGAGCCATTTCGTGGGAGTAGGTGCTCCAGACATAGCGGCGAGTCACTGTGTTCATTATGCAATTGGGTGGGATGTTCCAGCTCTAGCTCAAGGGCATATCCCTCACCAGCACCCTCAGTTATATGTCTGAGATTTTCCTTCAAAGTGGTGATTTCCTCATTGTACAGCAATTGGAACCCTCTAAATGGCAAATCTTGTTGCATGGACTTCCAATACAGGTGCTTTACATTATGCAAGTAAAGGATGTAACTTAAACCATCAGAAGACCTAATATATATGGCAATAATTAGCTGCTGTGTGGTGAGTGGCTTGGGTGGAAAACTTCACGTAAGACGAAAGCGATGGTGTTACTGCGTTAATTTGTTTAATCTGTATATAACTCGAAGTCAACTGAATGAACACCTGCTATTATCAATACGATACGTTCGGCATGTGCCGGAAAAAATGCAACATTTTTAAGGACTGTGTTCAATGGCACCACGGTATAATATATGCATGCTGGAGCGTTGTAGTGTTAGTGATTCATCCCTCACGGTCATCGGCGATCATATGGCCCTCAGAGGGCCCGTCGGTGTACCCCCTGTTTCGACACTGCAGGCTGGAGCTGTGCTGAGTTTAGAGTATGTACTCCCGTTGAACGGCTTCAGCCATTTGAACAGGGTCACATTGTGGTCCAGTGGGAAGCTGGATTGGCCTATCGACTGCTGAAATCAAATTAAATGGCGTGTGGTTAGGGCCTCCCGTCCAGTAGACCAGTCGCCTAATGCAAGTCTTTCTAGTTAACGCTACTTCGGTGACTTACGTGTCGGTAAGGATGATATGATCAAGAAAACACAATACCCTGTCCCTGAGCAGAGAAAATCTCCGACCCAGCTGGGAATCGAACCTGGACTCCTCGCACGGCATTTTGCTGCGCTGACCACTCAGCTATGGAGGTGGACTATCGACTGCTGCTCATGTTGGGCACAATGTATCTGAGGTGTGTGTCGCTGCTTTCAGCTGTGGTCTGAGGAACGTTTGCACACTTGTAGACCCGGTTCTGTATGTCAGTGTAGTACAGAAGTATGTCACGATCGACGCATGTTTGTCTGTATGTAAATGATGGACATACATTTGTATGGCGTAGCCCTGGTGAGCTGCCTATTCTAGAAGACAGTATTGGGACGTGGAAAATTACAAGTAAGAGCCATATCAGATTTTTATTTGGTGCTGAGGTTTTTGAAGGTAAGCGTCGTACACATATATTATCTACAAGCTGCGACAACATCGCTAAATTGTAATGGGTGTAAGGAATAACGTTGTTGTATTGGGTTGGAATGCATTAGAACTTGAAAGAAACAAGAAGGTAGGTAAGTGTTTTTTATGAACACCCGGAAGTTCCATCTGCTACTGTATTGGGATGGATATGTTCCGTTTCAGGTCAAGGACTGACATGTACTGAATATCCCTTGAAATATTTACCAGAATTGGTTCTTCCTGAGAAGAAGATAATTGTGCTGAAGTGTATAGATGGTAATGGTTCATGGCATCTGTTGAGGCAGTGAATACTTCCTTTAAAAAATTGTGAGTTAAGGACACTAGATTGTTCAGTACATGTATTAAACATTTAATGTTTTACAATAGCTTTGAGTACTGTTCAGCAAGAAAACTATAAGAACTCTACTACTTATAGTTGAAAATTGTTTCGCAGCTGCTATATTCAAACCAGACTTAAGAATTTAGGTAATTTTGGGCGATGAAAATTTTTGCTGCGAGTTTGTTCTGTCCAGAATCTAGAACTTCAAACCAAACTGTCTGAAGCATGAGCATATCGTTATGAAATGCGTGTAGTTGGATCTTTAGTTATTGGAGTTTCTTTACGGAGGCCGTCGTTTCACGTTAAATTTTTGGAAAAGTAATCCCTCGTCGTGCATTCCTTATGTATAGTGGTTAGAGCCCAACTAGTAACTCGTACTTTTCGTTTGAGTAAATTTGACGTAGAGATCGTTTTATAGATACTAAGAATTAGTTTTTTTTAAGGGAGGAAACGACTTACACTTGATCTCATTCCTAGTGGACGACGGCTGGCAGCGTCTTGGGTGGCGTGTATTTTCAGGCGGTTTTTCCACACTCGTCGGCCCCTGTTGCCAGCTTCCTCTTCATTTAATCTGTTCGGATGTATGCGACTCCATTCCTATTACAGTAAAGCTTCCACGATTGGCAGTGAAACTTTCTGCGTCATGTCAAGTTAGCGGAACTCTACTCTCATGGCAACATTCTTTTCAAAGTCCTGACACCCTCCCTTTTCGTTTTTGTAGCTGTACTTCACGATGGTGTGAAATTCATGTACAATAATAAAACTTAAGTGTTAGTTAATGTTTTCAAGCTCGTGATAGCTAGACAATGAACTATAGTTAGTTAGCTTTGTCATAGTTAGCTGCAGCCGAAGTGATATCAGCAAGTTTCCAGCCTGAAACGAGTCGAAGAAGTAAGCTAGTGAGAATTAACATATTCTCATTGACTTTACAGTAAATATTTTAGTTATCTGTAACTTGCAATGGTAAACGTACATGACATTGGTATGCAGCTTATATTTTGCAGTTTCCTTTCTAGATGACAGAGTACTGGATCTAATGCGCTTACTGCCAGTGCGACGTTAATCTCCTTGCGGAACAAAAATATTTATTCGTAATTGTCCAAAGCGGTTTGGGTCATTGTGGAAACAGCTTTCATCGCGGGTGCTTAGCTGGCAGTGAGAAGAAAAGTGATCACGTGAAGTTCGTAATGGTCAGACAAGCCATAGTTTAAATCTCCGCAGTGTTTGATAATGAAGTTTTTCCAGCAGAATGCTTCAGTATCTCCGGTCCTTTCAATCGGTACTATAGAAAACACAAAAAACCGAGCATACTGTGAAATCACTCTGTACAGTGATTCACACGGTCCCAATACACATTTGATGACAGACAGGAGAAAACCAACTGCAAACCACCTCTTCTAGTGTCTTGGTCGGTTCAGCAAGTTGCAAATGTAGTATTCATTACAGCTTTCACACTTACATACGCAATCGTCTTTGTTATCGTCAGAAGACATGATTGTTGAGTTGAACAAGTATTTAGATCGGTAATCTAATAGAGCTCTCTCGCTTTTTGATGCAAGGGTTATTTGTGTGGCACTCAACGTGACTTATGACTCTGGGAAAAGTGTGTATCTAAAAGTCACATCATTGTTCGTATTTACAATAAACTCGAGACCTTGCAGTGACTGGCTGGGTAAGATTGTGTATAGATTGGAGGATGGTTAAGACATAGCACATCCATCAAGCTCATGCCTAGTGAAGCATATTCATATCCAAACCAGCTATCTGAGTTTAAAGTAGTTTGTAAGTTTCTCACGGAAAGGTAGTGCTGTCTTTAGAAACAAAATGCTGGGCTCATGCTCGGAAGGAAACGCCTTAGAGTTTCGGTGTTTACTGTTGTTTCTGTAATACACTATAGACGAATTCTTGGATGGGTCCGTAAATGTCACTCGATCGGTTCCTTCTCTGCTCGTGTGAAAACTGAGGCACCATTTTGTATGTAAAGGGGGAGTTCTATACATTAACAGAAAAATCATTCATTCCCTCCGCCTCTAACTCCCTCCACTCCTTACTGTAACGAAAAATAAATTTCAGCATTGTAACAGACATATGCTGTTACAGTCTTCAGTCTTTTTATCTTTGTTGGACTAAATTTGAACTTCCGCTTAGGTCCACATGGTTTATTTTCCAAATAATTTGCGATTTTACAATGTAGATATTTCACACTCATGCACATACAACCGTGGGGTGCTTTTAACAGTTGCGTTCAAGACCAATGTTTTCATTACATTTCACAAATATTCGATGTGCCCTCCACTGGATGCATGACAAACATCCAGACGATAATAAGAGAAGTGCCATACGTTGCGAGAACGTCTGGAGTTACTACATCCACTGCTGTTGCGGTTGACTAAGTTGTTGGAAGGGGAGAGACATAGCCGAAGTGCTCTACAAATTCCCGCTTTAAAAGGGAAATAACGTAAGATACACTTGAGGCGAGAAAAGTCATGGGATAGCGATATGCACATGGCGGTAGTATCGCGTACACAAGGTGTAAAATAATAGTGCATCGGCGGAGATATCATTTGTACTCAGGTGATTCACGTGAAAAAGTTTCCGATGTAGTTACGGCCGCACGACTTTGAACGCAGAATGGTAGTTGGAGCTACACGCATGGGACATTCCATTTCGGATGTCGTTAGGAAATTCAATATTCCGAGATATACAGTGTCAAGAGTGTACCGTGTGCTGAGAATACAAACTTTCAGGCTTTACTTTTTAGCACAGACAATGCAGTGGCCGACGGCCTGTACTTAACGACCGAGAGGCGGCGTTTGCGTAGAGTTGCCAATGCTAACTGACAAGTAACAATTCGTGAAATAACAGCAGGAATCAATGTGGGACGTACGACGAATCTACCGTTAGGACAGTGCGGTGATAGACTATGGCAGCAGACGACCGTCCCAAATGCCTTTACTAAAAGTACGACACTGCCTGCAGCGGCTCTCCTGGGCTGGTGACCATATCAGAGGGACCCTGGAAGGCCGGAACATTGTTACCTGGTGAGATGAGCCCCCATTTCAGTTTTTAATAACTGATGGCAGGGTTCGAGTGTGGCGCAGACTCCACGAACATACGGACCCAAGTTGACAACAAGGCACTGTGCATGCTGGTGGTGGCTCGATAATGGTGTGGGCTATGTTTGCACGGAATTATGGACGACAATGCGCCATGTCACTGGGCCACAATTGTTCGCGATTTGTTTAACGAACATTCTGGACAATTCGAGCGAATGAGTTGGCCACGCAGATCACCCGACACGAATCCCATCGAACGTTTATGGGACATAATCGAGAAGTCAGTTCGTGCACGAAATCCTGCACTGGCAAATCCTTTGCAGTTATGGACGGCCATGGAGGTAGCATGGATCAATATTTCTGCAGGAAACTTCCAACGACTTGTTGAGTCCACGCCACGTCGAGTTGCTGGACTACGCCGACTTAAAAGAGGTGCGACACGATTTTAGGAGGTATCTCTTGACTTTTGTCACCTCATTGTAAAGCGACGTTTAAGGTGAGTGGTGCAGTGCGAGATCAGTATGCCTCTCGGTTGAGCATCTTACCAGTAAGTACGAGAACGGTGGTCTTCGCCCTGTCGTTGCTGCAGTGATGTCATCTCACCTCGACGCAAATATGTACTAATGAATGGGCGAGCTGCATGATGAACTGGGAACTTACAACTGGCACCAATGTTAACTTTTCGTTTCAACGCGTAACTTTAAATTCACCCCAAGGTTCTATCCTTACAGCCTTATGACATAGGATGAGCCTTTTTGAGACACTGCATTATCCATAGTGGTTTGTCTATCCTCGCCAGCCTCCGTAGCCAAGGTTGTCAACGCAACCGCTCGAACCGGGTGTCATTGGTTCAAATCCTGGTTGCGAAACGAATTTTAATCAATAATGTATCACTCTTCCTCTTGCCCAGTCTGTCCGTCCATCCCTTATGCCTGCGCGCGCCCATGTGTTCAAATGGCTCTGAGCACCATGGGACTTAATATCTGAGATCATCAGTCCCCTAGAACTTACAACTACTTAAACCTAACTAAGCTAAGGACATCACAAACATCCATGCCCGAGGCAGGATTCGAACCTGCGACCGTAGCGGTCGCGCGGTTCCAGACTGTAGCGCCTAGAACCGCTCGGCCGGCCCATGTGTTCAATCATGGGTTGTTGACGACAGGAACTACCCTCAGAAAACTGTCTAGACACATAAGCGTCGTCTGCTCTTGCATTTCCTGCATAGAATACTCGTAATCGCACGTTTTTTCGTTGGTTATTAGTACTCTGGAGAAAAAGGTTACCATGTATTCTTCAAATACCTTTCAGAAGTATCTGTTAGGTGGAAAAGATAAATTAGTGTTGCACAAACTGCACACCACACTCCTGTTTCAACGTAATGCAGAGGATATTTACGTAACTGATGAGAATTTTCAGAATTCAAATTTAAAATGTCTGCGAATTTGTTGGGTTGGTGCATAAGTTCGTAGCGTTTTTTCGACAAGTTTAATAAACCAACAGATAAACAGAGACTTAAGTCATCAAAAATATATTCTCCTTCACTGTTTACAACAGTCAGTCAATACTGGGGTAAGTTTTCGATTCCACGGGGGATAGAAATCTCATGGTTTTGAGGCGAGTTCGGAGCGCATTTTCATCCGGAAAGGAAGTTCCGTGAAGGTTGTTCGATAGAAAGCGGAAAACTTGAGAATCTGAGGGCGCAAGATCAGGTGATTAAGGTGGGTGCGAAGTGACTTCCCAATCCAACTCCTGTATAGTGGTTTTTTTATCAGTCTAGCAGAATGCGGGCAGGAGTTACCGTGGAGTAGCATCATCTCACGGTCTTCCGGGTCGTTGTTCTTGGATTGCGTCTACAAGACGTCTAAGTTGTTGACAATAAATGTCAGCAGTGATGAAACTTCCTGGCAGATTAAAACTGTGTGCCGAACTGAGACTCAAACTCGGGACCTTTGCCTTTCGCGGGCAAGTGCTCTACCATCTGAGCTACCCAAGCAAGACTCAGGCCGGGTCCTCACAGCTTTGCTTCTGCCAGTACCTCGTCTCCTACTTTCCAAACTTCGCAGGAGAGCTTCTGTAAAGTTTGGAAGGTAGGAGACGAGGTACTGGCAGAAGTAAAGCTGTGAGGACGGGGCGTGAGTCGTGCTTGGGTAGCCCAGATGGTAGAGCACTTGCCCGCGAAAGGCAAAGGTCCCGAGTTCGAGTCTCGGTCCGGCACACAGTTTTAATCTGCCAGGAAGTTTCATATCAGCGCACACTCCGCTTCAGAGTGAAAACCTCATTCCGTCAGCAGTGATGGTGACACCTCGGGGAAGCAGTTCGTAGTATACCCCACTGTCGTCGTTTCACCAGATACGTAACACTATCTGCTGTGGATGCACGCAGGTCTTTGTGCGGGAAGTTGCTGTTCTCTTTGGGCTCAACGATTGCTTTCTTATGTTGGCATAAAGTTCCCATTTCTCGGCACCTATTGCGATAAACGATACAGTATAGGAATGGTCGGTGCTGTTCAAGAGCCACTTGACACGGCCACCTGCTGATTTGTGTGATTTTAACTTACAGCATGCAGTACTCATACACCCGATTTCTGAACCTTCCTTATTGCATGTAAATGTCGCACGGTGGCGGAATGGTCACAGTTTATCACATTTGCCAGATCTAGGATACACTGGTGTGGATCATTGTGGATTGATGCGTGTAAACAATCTTCATCAAGCCCGGAAGGTCTTCCTGAAGGCAAAGACTCACTTATGTCAAAGCGATCCTCCTTAAAACATGCTCTGCCGAGTGGCTTTATCCCCATGCACGGCGTAAATGTTTCTGGCTGCCTCGGCTATGTTGCGATTTCTCCACTTGGCACTTCATTTTTTAGCGTCCACAGCTCCACTCACTATCTGCAGATGACAATATGTAAACTCAAATAGCAACAGTGAACTACAAACAAAAGAAGACATTCGATAAATAAACCCATAGCAACCGGAATACCAACATACAAAACAAAAACGCTACGAACTTATGCATCAACCTAATATGTAGCCCGATAAATGCAGCCGTGCTTAATCAGGAGGCAGCGTTTCAGGATCAGCGTCTCCTCAAGAACTCACGGCAATAGACCGTTGCAGTACTGACGTCCAGCAACAGTATCTGAAGTGGCCAGTCTAGGCACTGCAGTTACTTTTTAAGGTGTCAAAAAATGGTTCAGATGGCTCTGAGTACTATGGGACTCAACCTCTAAGGTCATCAGTCCCCTAGAACTCAGAACTACTTAAACCTAACTAATCTCAGGACATCACACACATCCATGCCCGAGGCAGGATTCGAACCTGCGACCGTAGCGGTCACGCGGTTCCAGACTGTAGCGCCTAGAACCGCTCGGCCACCCCGGCCGGCATAATGTGTCAGTTTTTACGCTTCTAACACACCAGTCTGGAGTGCTCGTTGGCGCAACGATGTTTCCGAAGTTCTTTCAGAGGCCACTCTCTACTCGTCTAGTTCGGCTAAAACGCATAGCGGAATAGCGGAAGGGTCCGGAACGTATGCGGCGATTGGCGCCTACCACCCCAGTATTGGTTTTCGAACAACGCCTGACACAGTATTGGGGTCCTGCATGAACTACCGTGTATTCGAATTGTGGATGCATGGAAAAGTCTAGTCTTTATACTGCAGTAAATGTCAAATGGCTGTTGTTGATGGGTAGGTCTTTATACAGCAGTATATGTCAAATGGGAGATGGTTGTGATGGCGGCGTCCAGGATTATTTGTTTTCTTATATATATATTTCAATGCACCTTAAGAGTGAAAATCGTTGACGTATTCCCATTGTCCGAGCCAGCAGGAACCAGACAGGAACGTCTACATAAAAACTGTACAACTTCCACATGTACAACCAAAATTTATTCTTTTTCTAGTGCAGCGACACGAGTCTATGAACAACGTGAAATGAGGTTTTGTTTTAGAACGTGGGTATACGAATACTGGAAATCTATTCAAGGGAACACCAAGAAAACTGTTCACCGCTATCGAATTGCCCCATCGTTACACGACACTACACACTTCATAATCACCTAGCTAAAGTAGTTACAATTAACACAATACTAATATTCATTATCATCAAAGGCAAGATACACACAACGGTAATGAATTGGCTTCTTAGTCAACAATACCGTGCGCAGTTTATTTTTTTTTTCTCTCTCTCTCTCTCTCTCTCTCTCTCTCTCTCTCTCTCTCTCTCTCTCTCTCTGCTCTGACAGTAGTAGGTTCTTTGTTTTGAAGCTTCGTTAATGTGCGTCTGGTCGTCATAGCTAGCAGAGCACACTAAGTTTGCAAGCCTTATCAAAATGTTTGGCAAAGTAAAACTAACTGCCTTTGCAGGTAACGCCACACATTAGCTTTATCAAGCTTGAAAACTTTCCGGCATTGTTAGTTGAGATCGTACGCATGTTTGCTCATCCAGTCGGCATCTCTAAATCTGCCGCCAGTTCGTATGTAGAACAAACCTTATTGGGGAACGCTGTACACACAGAACAGAAGCAGACTTAAAGCTATGTTTGCTCTGCGCTTCGAGGAATAAAGGGGCTACCTTCCGCCATTGGTATAGTCGGTCACCATTTCAGAGGGATACATCGTTTCGTTCTTGCATTTTTATTTGTGTTGCTCTGTCTTTTAGATTTTGGTTTAAGCTAAATAAGTGCCTAAGGCAATTAAAGGTGGATGTTCCGTAATGCGTTGAATGTCCGTAACCATATTCGCTATTGGCAGCGCAGATGCAGAGAGAACCACTTAATTTTCTGAAAGACATTATTTACAATTTCCTCAGCTGATTCTTGTTTTTTGGGTGTGATTTATGATCATAAAAAAGAACTAGCTTTGCATCTTCATGAATGTAGAGTGGCAAGTCATTGATATATATTAATAATAAGGGACCGAAGACTGAACCCTGTGGGACGCCATCATTGATACCTTCCCAGTTAGGGGACACTGCTGATGTTTGCAGACACTCTATACTGTTAATTTCAATCTTCTGCATTCTTCCAGTTAAATATAAATTAAAACATTTGTGCACAGTCCCACTCATATCACAATACTTAGCTCATCTAGAATAAATTACTTTTCAAGAATTTTGAATAAAGCTGTCACAAGTGAGATTGGGTGGTAGTTGTTAGGATGAGACGTGTCCCCTTTTTTATGCAATGGTTTAACAATAGTGTGTTTCAGTCTGTCTGGAAAAAATGCCCTGTTTCAGTGAGATACTACATATATGGCTGAGAATTCTACTTATCTGTTGGGAACAAGCTTTTAGTACTCTGTTGGTAATGCCATCAATTCCATGTGAGCTTTTACTTTTGAGTGAATTTATCACTTTCCTAATTTCAGTAGGAAAGTTGGGTTGAATTTGTTTTATCAAAGTGCATAAGTATTGCCACTTCCATATACTACCTTGCATTTTCTAATGAATAGCTGGATTCTATTTTCTCTACAACACTTAAAAAATGATTAAAAATGATTTCTACTTCTGACCTTTTATTAACAAATTTTTCATTGATTTTGATAGAAATATGGTCTTTCTGTGCTCTCGTTCGCCCTGTTTCCCTTTTAACAATATTCCAAATTGTTTTAATTGTATTATCAGGTGTTCTAATCTCAGACATAATCCATATACTTCTGGACTTTTTAATAACTTTTCTTGATACAGTGCAGTATTTTTTATAATGTTTCATCGTTTCTGGATCATTACTCCTAGCTATTTGATACACTTCGCTTTTCTGATTACAACATATTTTATCCCCTTAGTAAGCCATGGCTTTTTTGGTAGTTTCTTACAATTATGTTTCACTGTTTTCTTATGGAAACAGTTTCCAAACGCACTCACTAAGGTATCATGGAATTGATTGAATTTTAAATTAGCATCAGATTCTCTGTACACCTTATCCTAGCCTAACTGTTGCAAGCTTTCCCTGTGCCTCATGATCAGAGACTATTCATAACAGGAAAAGTTTATCTGATTTAATTTATAAATCTATAAAAACATTAGCTATCAGCGTACTGATGTTAAATCGAAAGAATCCAAGTAATACTTTAAAGTCAAGTTTTATATCGGACTCTTTCAGAAAATCTACATTGAAATCACTACAAACAATTTGCTTCCCTCTGTGACAGAAATCAGAATTCAAGTTTTTCAAAAACAGCTGAAAATTTCGCAATGGGGACCTATACACGTCTACCATTATAAAAGTACCATTATTTAGTTAAAGCTCACATATGCATGCTTTTATATGGTGCTCTACACAAAATTTTTTTAGTTTCCAAATTTTTGACATGTATGGGAACACCTCCACTCTCCATAGTGTGTGTACTTAAAAGTGCTGAAAGCTTATATCCACCTACATCTACCTTTAGTGTATCTGTAACTGTGCGATGTTCAGACAAGCGTAATACATCCATCCCACGCTCCGTTTATAAATCTTCTAAACAAATAAGAAGCTGATCTACTTTGTATTTTAATCCTCTGATATCCTGATGCAACATACTAACAATATTTTTCACTGTGATTTTATGAGAATATTGTAATATTTTAACATCTCTGGTACCTGATTGTCTGAGCTTCTCATTAAGCTTAATTTCATTCAATGCTTAATCATTGGACACTGATCTTAGCCTAAAAAGGGGTGCTTCTATGAGTTTTGTTGTTGCAACGACAGAACGAAAAGACCCTTAAGAACTGGACAATTAATTACAGACGGCTTAAATGTAGGCTATTTTTTCCACTCGGCGCAGGCAAAACTCCAAAGATGTACCGAGTTAGCCGCTAACCGCAGTTAGCTAAAGAAATTTAAATTAAATGTATTATCTCTTTTTTGTTTGTTACTTCCTTCCATCGTATTTTCTACATGACTACAAGTTTTCTTTCTAAATATACTTACTATTAACTTTTGTTGTGTAATGAATTGTCTTAATAATGCGTCATTAGAATTTAAGAAAAAAATGTATACAGTTTATACTGCGCTTATGTAGTGTGGGACATGCCTTAGACACAAGTTTTATGAAGGGAAATAAAATCTTGCAGCATCTTACAACAGTTTAATGCCTATGCTACTTACTTCTATACAAGAGTACACGCAATTAGTCGCGGAAGTACGCCTGAGACTACTGTAGTTTCTGAGGACGACGTGTAATGGGTTTTCTCTGCTACGAAGTTTTCACTTACTTTCTCGAAGTCAAAGAACAAATCAGTCTCGACGTCTCTACAACCAGTTCTCCAAATATTTCGACTGAGTAGATTGAGCTGAGTTTTGTAGGACTGTTGTGTGAAGAATTCATGTAGATCAGTACAAAAGCTGTTGTTAGAGTTCCAGAATGAGTGGTCATACGGAAGGACAGAACTTACTTCCTCGTCGATGAAATTATGGTGATGTCATGGCTCGAGCTCTTCCCAGCTATTTCACGAGGACAGGAATCAGTACCAGTGCAAACAGTGTTCAGAGTTAATTTACATCTGCATACGAACTCCGCAAGCCACTGTCTTTTCTGTTCCACTAGCAAATAGAGCTAGGGAAAAACAGCTATCTATGTGTCTCCGTACGAGCCGTAATTTCTCTTCTCTTCGTGGACCTTACGCGAAATGTACGTTGGTAGAATCGTTCTGCTGTCAATTTCAAATACCCGTTCTCTAAATTTTTTGCAATAGTGTTCCGCGAAAAGAACTTCGTCTTTGCTCCAGGGATTCCAATTAGAGTTCATCTCCGGAGTACTCGTGTGTTGCTCGATCCTACCGGTAAGCCGGCCGGAGTGGCCGTGCGGTTCTTGGTGCTACAGTCTGGAGCCGAGCGACCGCTACGGTCGCAGGTTCGAATCCTGCCTCAGGCATGGATGTGTGTGATGTCCTTAAGTTAGTTAGGTTTAATTAGTTCTAAGTTCTAGGCGACTGATGACCTCCGAAGTTAAGTCGCATAGTGCTCAGAGCCATTTGAACCTACCGGTAACAAGTTTAGCAGCTCGCCTCTGAATTGCTTCGATGCCTTTCTTTAATCCGACCTGATGGGGATCCCAAACACACTAGCAGCACTCAAGAATGGGCCTCACTAGTGTTCTATACGCGGTTTCCTTTATAGATGAACCACACTTTCCCAAAATTCTTCCAATAAACCGTATTCGGCCATTCGCCTTTCCTGGTACCGTCCATGCGAAATCTTAACTGAAAAAAAATTCTTTTTGGTGATAATCGTTATTTCAAAATAGGAAATGAAAATGTTTTCAGCACGTGACACATGGGCTACATACACCACTGCGCTGTATTTGTGTATCTACATTTATACTCCACAAGCCACCTGGCAGTTTGTGGCGAAGCTATCATTTCGTCCCTTTCATTGCCGTTCACTCATGCTGCACGGGCGGAACGCATATCAGTAATCCTCCGTATGAGTTCTTATCTCCCTAACTGCATCACCATTGTCGTTTCTCGAGACATACGTGGACAAATACAGCGTGTTTTGACTCTCCTCGGAACACGCGTTCTAGAAATTTTAACAGTAAACCTCTTTGTGATTAACAACGCCTCTCTCGCAGCGTATGCCCTTGGCGTCGGATAAGCATCTGTGACACTCTCGCGAAAAGCTGGTGCTCGTGCCTCTGGATATTCTCTACGCCGTCTAGTAATCGTACTGAGTAATACGAGGGCAGTTCAATAAGTAATGAAACACATTTTTTTTCTGAAACAGGGGTTGTTTTATTCAGCATTGAAATACACCAGGTTATTCCCCAATCTTTTGGCTACACAATACTATTTTTCAACGTAATCTCCATTCAATGCTACGGCCTTACGCCACCTTGAAATGAGGGCCTGTATGCCTGCACGGTACCATTCCAGTGGTCGATGGAGCCAACGTCGTACTGCATCAATAACTTCATCATCCGCGTAGTGCCTCCCACGGATTGCGTCCTTCATTGGGCCAAACATGTGGAAATCCGACGGTGCGAGATCGGGGCTGTAGGGTGCATGAGGAAGAACAGTCCACTGAAGTTTTGTGAGCTCCTCTCGGGAGCGAAGACTTGTGTGAGGTCTTGCGTTGTCATGAAGAAGGAGAAGTTCGTTCAGATTTTTGTGCCTACGAACACGCTGAAGTCGTTTCTTCAATTTCTGAAGAGTAGCACAATACACTTCAGAGTTGATCGTTTGACCATGGGGAAGGACATCGAACAGAATAACCCCTTCAGCGTCCCAGAAGACTGTAACCATGACTTTACCGGCTGAGGGTATGGCTTTAAACTTTTTCTTGGTAGGGGAGTGGGTGTGGCGCCACTCCATTGATTGCCGTTTTGTTTCAGGTTCGAAGTGATGAACCCATGTTTCATCGCCTGTAACAATCTTTGACAAGAAATTGTCACCCTCAGCCACATGACGAGCAAGCAATTCCGCACAGATGGTTCTCCTTTGCTCTTCATGGTGTTCGGTTAGACAACGAGGGACCCAGCGGGAACAAACCTTTGAATATCCCAACTGGTGAACAATTGTGACAACACTACCAACAGAGATGTCAAGTTGAGCACTGAGTTGTTTGATGGTGATCCGTCGATCATCTCGAACTAGTGTGTTCGCACGCTCCGCCATTGCAGAAGTCACAGCTGTGCACGGCCGGCCTGCACGCGGGAGATCAGACAGTCTTGCTTGACCTTGCGGCGATGATGACACACGCTTTGCCCAACGACTCACCGTGCTTTTGTCCACTGCCAGATCACCGTAGACATTCTGCAAGCGCCTATGAATATCTGAGATGCCCTGGTTTTCCGCCAAAAGAAACTATCACTGCCCGTTGTTTGCAATGCACATCCGTTACAGACGCCATTTTAACAGCTCCGTACAGCGCTGCCACCTGTCGGAAGTCAATGAAACTATACGAGACGAAGCGGGAATGTTTGAAAATATTCCACAAGAAATTTCCGGTTTTTTCAACCAAAATTGGCCGAGAAAAAAAAGTGTTGCATTACTTATTGAACTGCCCTCGTATATATGCAGACTGAAGCGACGAATGAAAATTTGTAGTAAAGCTGCGATTCGAATACAGGTCTCCTGCTCCCGAAGCAGATGCGTTAATCATTACGCCACCGTGGCACAGTGGCTTTGCACAACGGCCTCCCTCCTCAATCAAAATTCCCATTCACGCCTGAGCCCACTTGGTATTCCCCCTACACTCGAATAGCATTACAGAGGCTCTCCACCTGTATTGGAATAGCACGTCGGCACCTGAGCATCGAGTGAAACAGGGAAGACGGAGAAGGGAGGCGAGCTTGGGGTAGTCCGTGCAGTTGTGCAAAGCCACTGTGTCAGGGTGGCATAGTGGTTAGCGCATATGCTTAGTGAACAGCAGACCTAGGTTAGAATCCCAGCTGTAGTCAAAATTTCATTTGTCGCTTAAGTCTGCATATACACATCATAAATGTATGAGACTTGAAAAGGTCTCTGGAACCGTATACGTTCATTTGACTCAGGAGTCAGTGTGACAAGGGATTTTTCTATTGTATTTACATTTCCTCACGATGTTTCGAATGAAATTGGTTCTGGCACCTGCTTTCCTATAACTAGTTTTATGAGGTCGTTCCACTTTAGGTCGATCATGACGCGCACTCCAAGATATTCAAGATTGTCACCGTTTTCCGTGACTGAAAGCCAATCGCGTAATTTAACAACAACGGGTCTTTTCGTTATTTATGCTCACTGCATTACATTTAATTTTCGCTAACAGTCAGTTGAGGATTCCAGCCCTAAGTGTTCGTATTATGTTAGTCTTTTTCATTTCTCTATAACTTTATGACATTGCTATCTCCTTATGAACAACAACAACATCATCATCTGCGAAGAACCTCGTGGAGTTTCAGACGTTATCCACAGGATCATGTATCGTTGCTCCGGGCTTAAGCCCATACATTGAGTTGATGCACGTCTCTATGTTAGTCTAACCAAGCAAGCTTCTTTTAGCCCTGCATAACTGTTGCAAAGTACATACATTTGAATCTGCATACTCTATTGACCCGTCATTACCAAACTGATAATTCCTTTATGACTCAGGATATGTTTTTACATCGATCCCGTAAGTTCAGCCATAACTTTATTTTTCGACAGTTCGATTCATTACATTCGCCTCTCCCCCCCCCCCCCCCCCCCCATGAACCGTGGACTTTGCCGAGCAGGAGTGGCTTGTGTGCCTTAGCGATACAAATACACTATGTGATCAAAAGTATGCGGACGCCCCCAAAAAACCCCTTTTTTCATATTAGGTGCATTGTGCTGCCAGGTACTCCATACCAGCGACCTCAGTAGTCAGACATTGTGAAGAGCAGAATGGGGCGCTCCGCGAAACTCACGGACTTCGAACGTGATCAGGTGATTGGGTGTCACTTGTGTCATACGTCTGTACGCGAGATTTCCACAGTCCTAAGCATCCCTAGGCCCACTGTTTCCGGTGTGATAGTGAAGTGGAAACTTGAAGGGACAAGTACAGCACAAAAGCGTACAGGCAGACGTCGTCTGTTGACTGACAGAGACCGCCGACAGTTGAACAGGGTCGTAATTTGTAATAGGCAGAGATCTATTCAGAATATTCACACAGAAATTCCAAACTACATCAGGATCTGTTGCAAGTATTATGACAGTTAGGCTGGAGGAGAGAAAACTTGGATATCATGGTCGAGTGGCTGCTCATAAGCCAAACAACTCGCCGATAAATGCCAAACGACGCCTCGCTTGGTGTAAGGAATGTAAACATCGGACGATTGAACAGTGGAAAAACGTTGTGTAAAGTGACGAATCACGTTACACAATGTGGCGAATGTCTGGTGAACGTCATCTGCCAGTGTGTGTAGTGCCAACAGTAAAATTCTGGGGCGGTGGTGTTACGGTGTGGTCATGTTTTTCACGGAGGGGGCTTGAACCCTTGTTTTGCGTGACACTATCATAGAACAGGCCTACATTGATGTTTTAAGCACCTTCTTGCTTCCCACTGTTGAAGAGCAATTCGGGGATGGCGGTTGCATCTTTCAACACGATCGAGCACCTTTTCATAATGCACGGCCTGTGGCGGAGTGGTTACACTACAATAACACCCCTGCAATGGACTGGCCTGCACAGAGTGCTGACCTGAATCCTACAGAACGCCTTTGGGATGTTTTGGAACGCCGACTTCGTGCCAGGCCCCATCCACCGACATCGATACCTCTTCTCAGTACAGCACTTCGTGAAGAATGGGCTGCCATTCCCCAAGAAACCTTACAGCACGTGATTGGACGTATGCCTGCGAGAGTGGAAGCTGTCATCAAGGATAAGGGTGGGCGAACACCATATTGAATTTCAGCATTACCGATGGAGGGCGCCACGAACTTTTAAGTCATTTTCAGACAGGTGTCCAGATACTTCGGATCGCATAGTGTAGACGAACCGTATGTTAACAACAGCGGAGGGGTGTCTATGGAGAGCCCAGACAAACATGTTGTTCTTGAAGATGGGCTGCAGCCTCTTTAGTAGTTGCAGGGCCAACAACCTGAATGATCTGGTTTTGTGACGTTAGCCCGCATGGCCTTTTTTATGCTGTTTCTGCAAACGGCTGAGAGCTAGGGAAAACTGCGGCCGTTTTGTTTCTCCAGTGCATGCAGCTCTACTGTATGGTTAGATGTCGATGGCATCCTTTTGGGTAAAACAGCCCCCACATTATTATCTCCGCGTGAAGAGTGCTCGGGATGGTATTGTAGGGGTCGGAGCGTGGAATATTAGATCCCTTAATCTGCTAGGTAGTCTAGAGAATTTAAAAATCGAAATGAACATATTGAAGTTTGATACAGTGGGAATTAGTGAAGTGCGGTGGGAGGAGGAACAGGATTTCTGGTCAGATGACTACAGGATTATAAATACAAAATAAAATAGGGTTAACGCAAGAGTAAGTCTGATAATGAATTAGAAGGTAGGGGTGCATGTAAGCTACTGTAAACTGCATAGTGAACGTATTATTGTAGCCAAGATAGACACGAAGCCAACACCCAACACAGTAGTTACAGTTTATATGCCAACTAGCTCCGAAAATAATGAAGAGCTTGAAAAAATATATCATGAAATCAAAGAAATTATTTATATAGTTACGGGAGAGAAAAACTTAATTCTGACAGGGGACTGGAATTCGGTAGTAAGAAAAGGACGAGAAAGAAAAATAGGAGAATATAGACTGGGAGGAAGGAATGAAACAGGAAACTGCCCGGTAGAATTTAGCACAGAGCATAATATAATCATCTATAACACTTGGTTTAAGAATCATGAAAGAAGTTTGTATACGTGGAAGATACCTAGGGATACTGGAAGGTTTCAGAAGGATTGCATTATGGTAAGACATATTTAGAAACCAGATTTTAAATCACTAAACATTCTCAGGGGCAGATGTGGACTCTGATGATAATTAATTGGC
Source organism: Schistocerca piceifrons (assembly GCF_021461385.2). Taxonomy (NCBI): domain Eukaryota; kingdom Metazoa; phylum Arthropoda; class Insecta; order Orthoptera; family Acrididae; genus Schistocerca; species Schistocerca piceifrons. The sequence goes on from NC_060149.1 coordinate 802,798,421, forward strand.
TATGAACTGCAGAGATTGCTGAAAGGTTAGAAGTTAAAGAGATGGAACTGGATAAATTGAAAGAACCAGATGTTGTCGAGAGTTTCAAGAAGAGCTGTAGGCAACAGTTGACTGCAAGGGGGAAAGGAATAGATAGGAAACGAATGGGTAGCGTCGCGAGATGAAATAGTGAAGGTAGCTGAGAATCAGATAGGCAATAAGACAAAACCCAGTAGAAATCTACGTATAATACACTAGAAACTGAATTTACCAAAAGCAAAAGGGTATGTAGATGCCTGAAAATAGTGTGGCACAGTACAAAATGACTAAGTAGGAATGGCTAGTGGACTAACGCAAGTCTACAGAAACATGTATAAGTAGGGGAAAAATAGATACCACTTGTAGGAAAATTAGAGAGACCTTTGGAGAAACGGAAAGTAAGTGTACGAATATCAATAACTCAGATGGCAAACAAGTACTAAGTGAAGAAAGTAAAGCCGAAAGCTGGAAGGAATATATAGGTGGTCAGTGCAAGGGAAACTAACTTTAAGACAATACTATAGAAACAGAAGAGAAAGTAGATGAAGATGAGTTCGGAGATAGGATAATGCGAAATAAATTTGACAGAGCACTGAAAGACCTAGCTAGAAACAAGGCTCCTAGAATAGATGACTTCCCCCTCAGAATTATTCTCGTCCTTGGAAGAGCCAGCCATGTCAAAATTTTTGTATCTAGTGTGTAACAAGACGCAAGCGAATTACCTTCAGACTTCAAGAAGAACGTAATAATCCCTATTTCAAAGAAGCAGGTGCCGACGGGTGCGAATCTTATCGAACAATCAGTTTAATGAGTAATTCTTACAAAATATAGTGAGAGATTATTTGCAGAAGAATGGAAAAACTAGTATAAGCCGACCTCTGGGGATATCAGCTTGGGCTCCGGAGAAATGTGGCAACATGCAAGGCAATGCTGACACTACAACTTCTTTTAGAAGATAGGTTTAAGAAAAGCAAACCTACGTGTGTAGCTTTTGTAGATGTTGACTGGAATACACTCTTTGAAATTCTAAGGGTAACGGGGATAAAACACAGAGCGAAAGATTTTTTTACAACTTTACGGAAACCAGACTGCAATCATACGATTCGTGGAACATGAAAGGGAAGCAATGTTTAAGAAGGGAGTGGGGCGGTTTGTAGTCTACGCTGACGTTATTCAATTCGTGCACTGAGAAATAGAAACCGAGGACATATCTGAGGAAGGAATTAAAGTTGAGGGAGAAGAAATAAAAAATTTGAGGTGTGCTGATATTTTATTTCTGTCAGAGCCAGCAAAGGACTCTTAAGAGCAGTTGAACAGAACGGACAGTGTTCTGAAAGAGAGATTATAAGATAACATTAACGAAAGTAAAATAGGGGTAATGGAATGTAGTCGAATTAAATCAGGCGCTGCTGAGTGAATTAGATTAGAAAACGACACAATAAATGTAGTTTACGAGTTTTGCTATTTGGCCAGCAAAATAACTGACAATGGGCGAAGTAGAGAGAATAAACGCAGTATTTTTTTGTAAAAACGTTGTTAACAGTTATGTCTATTTTCTATCTTTATTCTATTACATGTATAAGGGGTAGTCAATTGGAAACGAGACGGATGGAAAAGTAAGTAAACAGAAACTTCCTGGCAGAGTAAAACTGTGTGCCGGACCGAGACACGAGCTCGGGACCTTTGCCTTTTGCGGGCAAGTACTCTACCGACCCAACTACCCAAGCATGACTCATGACCTTTGCTCAAAGTTTACTACCGCTGGTACCTATCTCCAGCCTTCCAAACTTCACAGAAGTTCTCCTGCGAAACTTGCAGCACTAGCGCTTCTGGAAGAAAGGATATTACGGAGCCATGGCTTAGTCACTGCCTGGGGGATATTAAAAGATTAAATTTTTCACCCTGGAGCGGTGTGTGTGCTGGTCTGACTTCTGTGAAGTTTGGAAGATAGGAGGTGAGATACTGGCGGAAGTAAAGCTGAAGATGAAAAATTCGTTCACGTATTTGGAATGTTTATTATTTCAAAAGTAATCCTCATAACTTAATAAATTTATCCACTGTGAGTTAAGACTGTCAGTGTTTTCATGGAAAAACTTTTGTGGGCCCACAAGTTGCCAAGGCTCTTTCGACTACACTGTAGTCAAGCTGGGAAGCCCTTACACATCATCCATACTATCCCGATCTCTCCTTATGCGATCTGTATTTTTGGAGCACGCTTGGGTACCATCATGGTTGCGTAGGCAACTGCAAACATTTTTCCGTGAAGGCATTGATCGTCTTGCCTCACAGTGGGACAAATGTCTCAACAGTTATGGTAATTGCTTTTGAAATAATGAACGGTTTACTTTTTTCCATCTCTCTCTTTTTCCTGTTACTGCTCCTTACAATTAATTGCAGTCCTCTGCTGCGGTTCGGACTAATCTCACGAACTACTGTAGTGATTTTGATACGGTTTTCACTTACAGGTATGAATTATGAGGAAAGTTTTTGTACATAGTTTATAAACATTTCGTCCGAATTGGCTGAACTGTGATTAATTGAAGTCCTCTGCCATTGTGAAAACGGTGCAGTTGCCATATAGTTGTGAAAAGCAGAACTCTTCAGAATCGAGGTAGCTCACGCGGCTTGGCGCTGCTGTTGGTCGGGCACCAGTGATACGTGGCCAAGGACAATTGTTACCGATGTTGCGTGGGAGATGATGCTTCGTACCGATGTTATGTGGTGGAGGGTACTTCCTACCGACGTAACCTGGTGGGAGGTGCTTAATATCCATTTTACATGGCAGAGGGCGCTTCGTACCGATATTTTGTCACAGAAGGTGCTTTTTAGTGATGTTACATAGGGAAATATGTGGAAAGATCACACAAAGTATATCTCATGCCGAACTAGTGCTGGAGTTGGGCAGCGGGCACGTGATCGGAGCTTGTGCTGAAATTTTGCAGAAAAATCTACGGAGTAGCCAATCACCAAAATTACTGCTGCTGCTGCTGGACAAGTCGTAGGGCCTTACTTAGTGCTACCTGCGTGAAGCTAGGCAGGATCGCTAGTCTAATGCTGGGAGGTCTTTACTGGTAGTATTTGTCTGGAGTGTAGCATTGCACGGAAGTGAAACGTGGACAGTTAGCAGTTGAGAACAGAAGAAGAGAAAAGCCTTCGAAATGAGATGCTATGGGCCATGTAACACTCCAGAGGGATATGCCCAAAGTTACTTTCACAACTGATGACTTCTAATCATTAAAAAATATGTGTTGGTGTTATCGGGTGGGAAGTTCTAAATCGAATTACAAAACTTGGCAGATATTCTGTAAGCTCTTATTTTGTTTACTAGCCGACAATACGGAAACTTGTCGAACTTCTTCCCAGAAACACTGCATGGTCCTTGACACTATTAGCTATTGCTTTCAGGATCTCGTGGGCGAACCGAGTAAGATGAGTTTCAGAAAATCGCTGTTTGCCGATAGTGTGTTGATTCACATAGATGATCTATATTACAGAAAAGTTCTGCGTTACATAGAACTGTCAGCTGTATGTGAAGTATTCCAATTCACACATGCATTGCACGGTTCATACAATCCACGAGTCATAGGTACAGAGTCAGATATGGCTTGTATATACCTTTTCCACATTTCTGATTTTAAGAATTCCGTGAAGAATATCGCAAAACAAGATAAAATCTTCACCGTCTAACATTTAACGGTATGAGCGACACACACACACACACACACACACACACACACACACACACACACACACACGTCATTATAGAATGTAGTGTGCCACTTCGGCCTGGCCTGAGTGAATGTGAGTAAGCTCGTTTTACTAGTCTCCAACCGTAAACAATTTTAAAAGAATTATGGGATCTTTTTTTGTTAGCATACACTTTTGCCCGGCACATTGCGGGAACTCTAAGTGGCATGGACGCAACAAGTCGTTGGAAGTCCCCTGCATAAATATTGAGCCATGGTGCCTCTGTAGCCGTTCGTAATTGTGGAAGTGCAGAATGTTGTGGGCGAACTGACCTCTCGATTATGTCCCATAAATATTCGATGGGATTGATGTCTGACAATTTGGGTGGCCAGATCATTCATTCCAACTGTCCAGAATGTTCTTCAAACCAATAGGGAACAATCGCGGCCTGGTGAGATGCCGCATTGTCATCAATAGGAATTCCGTCGTTGTTGGGGAACAAGTAGCCTAACCTATCCATTTCCAGTCAATGATCGGATCAGTGGGACCAGCGGATTCAGTCCATTCAATGTAAACGCAACCCACACCAACATGGAGCCACCGCCAGCTTGCTGAGTGCCTTGTTGGCAACTTCGGTCCATATCTTCGTGGGGTCTGCACCACACTCGAACCAACCATCAGGTCTTACCAACTGAAATCGGAACGCATCTGACCAGGCCACGTTTTTCCAATGGTGTACGGTTCAACCAATATGGTCACAAGCCCAAAAGAGGCGATGTTGTGCTTTTAGCAAGGCACTCGCGTGGGTCGTCTGCTACCCTAGTCCATTAATGTCAGTTTTCGCCGCAGTGTCCTAACGGATAAGTTCGTCGTACATGCCACATTAACTTCTGCTGTTATTTCACGCAGTGTTGCTTGCATGTTAGCACTGACTACTTAATGCAAACGCCGCTGCTTTCGGTCGTTAAGTGAAGGCCGTCAGCCACTCCGTTGTCGGTGGTGAGATGTAATGCATGAAATTTGGTATTCTTGGCACTGTGGATATAGGAGTATTGAATTCTCTAACGATTTCTGAAATGGAATGTCCCATGTGTCTAGCTCCAACTACCATTACGCGTTCAAAGTCTTAATTCCCATCGTGTGGTCGTAATCGCGTCGGAAACCTTTACACATGAATCACCTGATTACAAGTGAAACCTCCACCAATGCAGTGCCCTTTTATACCTTGTGTCCGCAATACTACCGCCATCTGTATATGTGCATATTGCTATGCCATGATTTGTCAACTCAGTGTATGTCATCCGTAAGATTACTCTTCCGTAACATATATGTATGGTTCTATCGATACTATTTGATTATAAAAATAGCAAATGATCGATTTTGGTCCAATTTAACAAGTGCGTTTTTCTGCTAATGATTATTTATATTCTTTCCATGTTTCCTACTTGACCCACGTTTTTGGGGTACTTCATATTTATGCTCCGCTGCCACCGCCTTTCCCCGACCTCCATTTCCCCCTCGGTACCTCTTCCAATCCCGTCCGTAACCCCATATGCCTGCGAGCGTGATTATGATATGCCTACCCACAGAGTGGTCAGTACTGTTTTGCTATAACAGTTCATATACATTGTTGGTACCCCCTTTCTTGTTGTCTAAACGGGCACTTGTGATTTTAGTGCTGTTGGGGGGCCCTAATTTTCGGTGTTTTGTGAAGGACAACTTCGCAGCTTACTGTGCTTTTACTTGGGAAACGAAAAAAGTTTCATCATCTAATTTTGTAAGGTTAAGTTTTTACGCTTGTAAAGGGTTGGAAGCGATGAAGGTTTTTAATGTTCTGTTATTTGTTTTAATACTGATGTTCACATTTAATGGTTTTTATGTACCATCATATATAGATTTGTCGTAAGTGCCATATACGGCGCTACTGAGCTTTACTGTCCGGTGATAAATATTTCACTTTTTTTTGATAAAATTCTTAAAAATATTAAACTTATTTTGACTAGTACAGTTATTAATGGTTGATTTTTGATAATTGGAGAATATTATAATAAAAGATGGTATTTCCTCTATGGTGATAGTGCGTCCCCTTCCCCAGGTTTCCTTACGTTAGCGGGAGAAGACTGTCAGTTATCTCTATGCTCTGTAACTGCTCATTTGTACTTCGTTATGTTTGTTACCGTGACATGGTGGTTCTGTTTTGGGAAGTACCGTTTAGACCGATACGTATGCCTTGAAGTGACACGTTATGTATTTTTCACGTGCGCTTTAATAATTTGGTAACAGCTGCATTATATGAGTATAATTTTGGTTTTGTGTCCAGCAGAATATTTGAAAATGGTCCCAACCCGAACAGTAATCAAGTAAATAAAAGTGAAATTTTCAACTTTGATTGTTTTCCGCTGTATTGAATCTTTTATGTTTGTGACAGAAACTAAAGTTGTACTAGTAGGCGTCCTTGTTGGAGCAGTTTGACGACGTAGATCCCTGTATGTCGAACGTATTCATTTCTGGACAAGCGACGACGAAACTTTAGAATGGACTCCTGCTTTCGCGGTGATAGGGCTTCTGTGAGTCGCATTAACGTTATTTTGTTTACACTACTTCTGGCGTACCTTGCTGAAAGCGTATATTATTCATCTCTATATTCGGTTCGTCGTGTCCCAATTTCACAAACACTAGCAGTGGAAGGTCGCCGAATCTAGCAATAAGAGCTGAGGAAAATTACCAAGTACTTGGTAACACTTTCAGAGTGAGTGTTTGCCACTGGAAGTAACGGCCAGCTCGTAACTGTTTAAGAGGTATAATTTTCGTTACTACGATGTTAAATGCTGGAGGCGACTTCATTGCCAGAGATTTCATGGAAGTTTTGTCATAAAGATCAGTTGTGACGTCGGCGCCGTCATGAGTTTATTGGCACCCATAACTTCCTTGATACCTTTCAATAAAATGCAAAGCTTTAATTTTAAGGTGTGCTTCTCAACTTGCAGTCACTTTTTTATGTCGGTTTTAATTAAATGGATTCTACTGTTTTAGGTCAGCGGATGTTTGACAAAGATTTTTTTTATTTTCTTTGTTTGATTCTTCATTGATGGCCTCTTTAGATTAGCCGTTCACACAGCCTCGATAAATGATTAAGTGTTTGGATTTATGTCGCGATTGTAGGACTTTTTTTTCTCTTAACCTGAGGAGCATCATGTCGCCATAAAAGCAAAGCTGCATAGTGGCTGGGATTCCGCATTAATCTGTAGATCACCCTGTAATCGGCAATGTAAACCTGTTCCTCACAGGTTAAGTAAGGCAAGGTAATGCTACGACGAATAGTACCATGCCTACTGAATGCCAGGGAATGTATTTCTATTTCATATCACTTCATCCGAATTACACGTCTTGTAGCGTGGCATAATCAGATTGAAGTTCAAAATTTGTGGAATTAAAAACTGTATTGATCGCAATACATGTCTTTGGCTGATTTTTTTTTGTTGGGTGTTTTTAGGGGGAGGAGACCAGACAGCGAGGTCGTACTGATTTCGATATGAGACATCAGCTGCGTCTAAAAAAGAATGTGGAAGCTTATGAAGAACATTGCAATAGCATACAGTATTGGTAATAGCGTTATCCCTAAATGACTTGAGTAGCTGCTAAAAGTGAACTTTTCCCTGCAGTTGTGGTTCCACCGCTAAAATTTACTGTTTCCTTTGAACATGTCTGTTGTAAACAGGCAGTAGCAGTAGTAGTAGTAGTAGTAGTAGTAGTAGTAAGGGAAACGGAAATGAAGTTACAAATTCGATGTTCTAGTAATTTGTGTAAACGGGGTAGATATGTTCATAAGCTTTTCGGCCGAAACTGTCAACGTCGCATTTAGGTTCTTCGAATGTATGCGCTCCGTCCGGGAATTTTGCTTTTTCCTGTTACCATTTTTTGCGTCAGGTTTTTTGCTTTTACAGATTTTGATTTTAACGGAAAATATAGCTGTTGGTCCGAGGCGTTGACTGTATACTAAATTAAAGTTTTATCACATTGATGTACATTGTCATTTACAGCAAATTATCATACGAAAGGGAGAGCCACACGTTACTAGCGTCATGAACGTTGAACAGGAAAATCAAATTAGAAGCAAATATACCCTTCTATTGCCCCGAAGTTTTTTTTTTTTTTTTTTTTTTTTTTTTTTTACACGAACAGCTGAATTACATGACCTGCCGAAAAGTTGACTCGGGAATGGCAAGGATAACAATGAAATCTTTTTTTACACTAATGTAAATCACATCCAAACTTGGCCTAAGGAATAATTTCGATCGTACTAATTTGTATTTTGTTCAAAAGTATTGCCGCATTGTTTAATGCTGACCCAAAATAGAGTAACGAGTATTTGAACCATCTTAAATACAATACAACTAAGTTTTAATTGATCTTACTGAAATAAAAATTTGCAAATAAATATAACTCAGTTGTAGAGGAAATAAATAAATTGCAACTCTTCAACAGTTGATATCGCTTATAAATCTTCCAGAATCGCACTTCATGGGTAGAATCTACCAACTGGATGAATCTTGAACAAACTGCACGAAGTAAACTGACCTAAAGTGGTACTACTCAATCCTTTAGAAAATCAAAAATTACAATCTCACTATAGTTATTTAAAGGAAATAGGAAGCCCGGGATCACTAGTGATGGACAAGCTTGTGATTGTTTTGCAATTTTAATTTGACTCAAAACAGACTATTATAAACATCAATTCGGACATTTGCCCTCTTACCGATGCAATATACAAATCTTCACTTTAATTGAATTGCCCAAACACGAATAAGAATAATTTTGCGCCCGAAACCAAAATCATAGATAGTAGGCACGGTGAAATAAACAATTGTTCTTGTTTAACCATATCTCAAAAGACTAATAACACTATAAACTTCCAACCCAAAGTTACACAGCCACATAAACCACAACTTCATTAAAAAACAAAGATCTTATAGCTTCATAAAACTGAACTGCCCACATAAAGGTCCACAGTGAAACATACACTAAAAATGCAAAGTGGGCCAACCAAGGTCGCAAAACTGGCACACAGGCAAAATAAGTTGCACATATGATTAACATCAGTGTTAAATAAGAATGGCTAATAACCAGTAAAATGACTTACAGGAACGCTAATATTAACAAAGTGGCCTTACTTAACTAACGGACATAATGACTCAGAATGATTCCCAAATTGCACTTAACTTTACAGAACAGCGTTAATGCCCATAGTAGTATTTGGAAGCAATAACGCTACGGCCGGCAGGCAATACGAGCGTTCACTCCCCACGGCTTGTGCACAGGCTAACTAGCAGGCGGCATATACATATTTATACATAGTCCGACCGGCCTCACAATGAGTGGTCCTGACAAGAAGCCATAACCGCACCGACGCCAGGAAACTAGCAGTCTTAACAAATAGCCTGCAGCACAAATAGATTGCAATGAAAACAAGGGTAAATCACAGCCACACTGGAATACATAATAAGCATGCCCCCAAATTCTTATGGAACAATACTCTAACATTACCCATCTCCCAGTAAATTAGCAGGAAACTTGCAGATCGCTTCCAGTTGCCTTAAGGCACTTTCAACATTAAATAAACATACCAAATCCTGCCGTGACAAATGATTATACCATAAACTCTACGGCTGCCGGGCGCGTACACAACCGCAACCAGTCAACATGCCCTAAAACAAGTTAAAATTTGCATGAAAACCACTTAAAACCCACACTCCACAGATAATGAGAAACGAAATGAACATCAGCCTCCTTAAAATAGCCACTGTGGAACCAAGTTCAGAACCATCTCTGGCAGCTACCCATGTCACAATAAGTTTCAACAATCTTCTTAGTTAAACACAGAATAAAAGTCATACGTAACTTGGGGCTTGCAAATTACGAACTGGGAAGCTGTTCTGCGTGAGACGACGAACCCACCACAATTTTGCACGTCAAGGCGCCCAGTGATCGGCACCGCATATCCGGCGCGACGAAAGGCACGGGCGGCGAGCACGGCGAGGCCTATGCACCACGGATAGCGACACAGGCTTGTTTTCAACACAAGTTGGCTTGTCGAACGCCGACCGGAGACACTCTCGTCACACTTTCTCCCGGAAAACCCGCCGGGGGCAGCAGTCAAAGATAGCGAGACAGCGAATATCGATATCACTGATGCAAGAACAACACGCTACCGTAGGTCGCCACGGCTCATAAACGCATTTTGTATATAAAAATTTAATTTGCACTCTGAGACTGAGAAATAGTCCCTTTACCTTCTTATGTGTTGACCAACGCATTTGGACGTTCTGCCGATCGGTATTTTTACTTAGAATACACACCTGAAGATATGAGGATAATTGAAAGGTGTCATACTCAGTATTTTCAGATTAAATTGAGTAGAAAATTTCATTTGACACCATGTCGTATTACCATGCTAATAACAATCAGCCGCATTATTCCTGTCTTTGTTTATAAGTAATGCAGCTAGTATGGATGCCGGGCGTTTCCTAGTGTCTGTCACCTCCTTCTGCATACTTCACTGAGCAGGACATTAAATCTGTGAGAACCGATGCTTTAGGATGTACTATTCCTTGCCGCTGGTGTAGTATGGCACAGGCCTGAACCAATTCCGTTCTCGTACTAACTGCCAAGGTTGAGTTTGACGCTTCGCTTCTTGCCATATTACAAACGCCTGCACATGCATGCTAAATCATTGTTGTAATAATATTAATGTCGCTATAGTTGTAAACAAGCTGACTAGGTTGGTTGAGGCTCATTTCATTTGCAATGGTCCGATCTTTCTTCCGCGTTAACTGATTACACGCTTAGTAACGCTACAGTTAAAACATTTAAGACAGAAATGGGACTTCAACCTACAACGTAAGCTTTGATGCTGTAGCGATAAGTCTCGTGGATTGCATTCGACTTCGAATAAGATATTCTCTTTGATACAGAATAAAGCTGATCGATTGCAAAGGGTACACATCGAATTTGTGTGTACGACGTTAGTGTCTGAATTGGAGACAGAAATGACAAAAATAGATTGGCCAGTAGTGAGAAAACTGCTTGAACGTTACAGCTATTGTGGCTGCTGTGCCAACCCTCGGGAATTAGTTTGTTGTGTCTCTTCGATCCGCATCTGACTCACCTTCGTGTCACAAGCGACCAAACCATCGAGGACGGCAAAGCAGGGAACGTACATTAAGCATGCACTGCATCGAGTCACTGTACAGACAAATTACTGTTATTTATAACAACATAAATTACGTAATCACATGACCGTTCATAGCAATTAAAAATACATGCTCTATGTACAGAAAAACGCATCACTGAAAAATTAAGGAGTCAAGAGGATGAAATGTACGAGGTGCATTCAAGTTCTAAGGCCTCCGATTTTTTTTCTAATTAACTACTCACCCGAAATCGATGAAACTGGCGTTACTTCTCGACGTAATCGCCCTGCAGACGCACACATTTTTCACAACGCTGACGCCATGATTCCATGGCAGCGGCGAAGGCTTCTTTAGGAGTCTGTTTTGACCACTGGAAAACCGCTGAGGCAATAGCAGCACGGCTGGTGAATGTGCGGCCACGGAGAGTGTATTTTATTGTTGGAAAAAGCCAAAAGTCACTAGGAGCCAGGTCAGGTGAGTAGGGAGCATGAGGAATCACTTCAAAGTTGTGATCACGAAGAAACTGTTGCGTAATGTTAGCTCGATGTGCGGGTGCGTTGTCTTGGTGAAACAGCACACGTGCAGCCCTTCCTGGACGTTTTTGTTGCAGTGCAGGAAGGAATTTGTTCTTCAAAACATTTTCGTAGGATGCACCTGTTACCGTAGTGCCCTTTGGAACGCAATGGGTAAGGATTATGCCCTCGCTGTCCCGGAACATGGACACCATCATTTTTTCAGCACTGGCGGTTACCCGAAATTTTTTTGGTGGCGGTGAATCTGTGTGCTTCCATTGAGCTGACTGGCGCTTTGTTTCTGGATTGAAAAATGGCATCCACGTCTCATCCATTGTCACAACCGACGAAAAGAAAGTCCCATTTATGCTGTCGTTGCGCGTCAACATTGCTTGGCAACTTGCCACATGGGCAGCCGTGTGGTCGTCCGTCAGCATTCCTGGCACCCACCTGGATGACACTTTCCACATTTTCAGGTCGTCATGCAAGATTGTGTGCACAGAACCCACAGAAATGCCAACTCTGGAGGCGATCTGTTCAACAGTCATTCGGCGATCCCCCAAAACAATTCTCTCCACTTTCTCGATCATGTCGTCAGACCGGCTTGTGCGAGCCCGAGGTTATTTCAGTTTGTTGTCACACGATGTTCTGCCTTCATTAAACTGTCACACCCACGAACGCACTTTCGACACATCCATAACTCCATCACCACATATCTCCTTCAACTGTCGATGAATTTCAATTGGTTTCACACCACACAAATTCAGAAAACGAATGATTGCACGCTGTTCAAGTAAGGAAAACGTCGCCATTTTAAGTATTTAAAACAGTTCTCATTCTCGCCACTAGCGGTAAAATTCCATCTGCCGTACGGTGCTGCCATCTCTGGGACGTATTGACAATGAACGCGGCCTCATTTTAAAACAATGCGCATGTTTCTATCTCTTTTCAGTCCGAAGAAAAAAAAAAATCGGAGGCCTTAGAACTTGAATGCACCTCGTGTGATACAGATATTTCTGATGTAAAGTACAGATACAGAGGTGGACAGAATATGGAAACACCAAAAACACAACAAATTACCATACGGTGGAGGAAAACCGTTGGCATTCAAAATAGCTCCCAGTCTCTCGGAATGGATAAATATGGGTCCTGTGTGGTTTTAAAGGGAATATTATACCATTCTTCCTGCAAAATAGTGGTAATTCACGTAACGATGATGGAGGTGGCTAGCGATCAAGCACACTTTTCTCCGAAGTAGACCACAAAGGCTCAGTAATTCTGAGATTTTGCGACAATACATCCTCGAACTCAAAGAACCATGCAAACTGTGTGAACAATGGCATTGTCTTCTAACACAGTATCATCATTGGAGAACAAACATTATACCTTTGAATGGACCTCATCAGCCAGAATGGTCATACAATGCTTCGCCGTAATGCGACCTTGCAGAGTAACCGTGGGGTCTGTGGAATACCACGATTTGGCTGTCCAAATCATCACCAAACCCCCGCCATGTTTCACTCTTGTGACGTTAACACGGCTAGAATTTGGAAACAATGTGAAATAAGACTCACCAACAAAATGACATTCTTCCGTAGCTCCATAGTCCAGGTTTGATGCCGAAGTTTTCCTGTTACAGGCATTTGCATCACTGCCTAGTGGTTTTGGAATTCCAACTCTCCCTGCCAAGATCATTCAACACACACTTTCGTCCGCGTTGTGACTTAATAGATGATTTTTTCCACCTTCCCTGCATGTAGAATATATCTTCGATATGGTGCCTCTTGAAACACCAAACACTTTATCTGCCTTGTTTACTGAACCACTCACCATATGAGCATTAACAATTTGCCCACGTTCGAATTCACTTAGCTCCTACGTAATGCACTCACAGCTACACAGAACATTGTTCTGACCACAGTGGACACTTGCAACGTATTGAGGTGCCGTTCATGGTCAAGTACAGCAGCGCAATATGCAGGCTTGTCTAGCATTCGCATTTATGTTCTAGCATGCATTTCTCGTGGTGTTATCATATTTTTGTTCAGCCCCTTACATTTATTTTCAGCTTTACTCAAGAATTTTTCCCTGAAACTATTTCTGAGACGTTAAACTCCCACACCCAATAGATAATGTCTCTAGAAAATGGGTGGGCAAACGTATACCTCTGAGGGCTGGTTCCAGAGTTCGTTGAAATAGTTACAAAGTACCAGTACCACAACTTAACCAGTTGTAACTGGTTATACCCGGAATCTTATTACTTCCGGCGTCGGGTTACACCTGAAGCAATGGGGCGAGGTATTTTCAGAGTAACCCCCACCCTACTCCACTCCATGGAAACCACGTCCTACCCACACAACCCTCCACCCTGAACCAAATTACATTCAAGATCCCTGTCCCCCGCCCCACTAATCCTGTATAACTACAGGAAATACGTGGGATGCGTCATTTGAAGTGCGTGCATTGCAGTGGAAGGATTGGAAGGATCCTCATGAAGCACCACCAGAGTCCAGCCAGCATCCCTCCCCCCCCCCCCCCCCTCCCCAAACGGTGCAACAAGACATGCAAGTACAGTTAACCCCTTCCTCTCATAATTGATTGCTATGAATCCCATCGAACATTTACGGGACGTAATCGAGAGATCAGTTCGTGTACAAAATCCTGCAACGGCAACATTTCCGCGATTATGGACGGCTGTAGAGTCAGTGTGGCTGAATATTTCTGCAGGCGACTTCCAGCCACTTGTTCAGACCTTGCCACGTCGACTTGCTGCACTACGCCGGAAAAAGGGTGCCCTGAAACCATATTAGGAGGTATCTCACGACTTTTGTCACCTCGGTGTACAAGCATCAGTGTGCATTACAGTTGCAGGGCTTTACTCGTAGATGAGTCAAGTACTCGGCGGAGGAGGATGCAAGCTGTAATAATATTATAAATTTTTTATTGCGTGTCTCTAATTCCCGAAAATATTTCCAGAAATGAAGTGTTATTAACGTCCCACAAATTAGGAAAGTTCATCTTTATAGTAACAGTTTTTTTATTTAATGCATCTGAAATAAAAATATTCTGGGACATGGGCAACGACAATCATTAAATGAATTGTTTCATGGTGATAGGCTGACCACCGTGATATTTAAGTTTTGTTTATGTACACAGTGGTAAACTTTGAGTGCTGTGTCACATGTTGTCATGCAAGACATGACGTCAAGTATGGACACTACGTATGTGTGTAGTGTTATTTATCTTAGAAAAACAAACAAGATCTTTCCGAAGACTGAACTGAATTGTAGTTCAGAGCCTCTAGGTGACTTGCGTATAGCTTTTGTGGATTTTAGCACACACAAGTCGACCTAAGAGTTCGTCGAACATCTACAGCATTTTCCCCAGACGATGCTAGTGACCATATCTTACAATGTGTGGTGGAGGGTATGTGTGTCCGTGCTCCATTCACGTGGAAAGAATGATTGTTAGTAAACATCCATAATTCCGTGTTTTAGCAGCCGTACTGGCCAGTGCGTCACCGCAAATGAACGTTTCTCAGTACCGTCATCTAACAAGTCCTGGTTCAATCTGCAACTTAGGAAGAATCTGACACCCTGTAAGTTGGATGTCGAATCGTTAAATAGTGTTGGAGTGTGTGTAATTGAATTCCACGTAGTTTACCACTCTAGCAAAACAAATTCTCTTTAAATACAATTATTCCGCAGGTTTTAAAAATTTTCGGCATCAAACCTAAATATGATAGTGGGTAAACATACACATTAGTTCTAATTCCCCGGATATTTCTCACGCTATGAGACGTACACTATGTGATCAAAAGTATCCGGAAACCCCCAGAAACATACGTTTTTCATATTAGGTGTATTGTGCTGCCACCTACTGCTAGGTAATTCATATCAGCGACCTCAGTAGTCATTAGACACCGTGAGAGAGCAAAACGGGGCGCTCCGCGGAACTCACGGACTTCGAACGTGATCAGGTGATTGGGTGTCACTTGTGTCATACGTCTGTACGCGAGATTTCCACACTCCTAAACATTCCTAGATCCACTGTTTCGATGTGATAGTGAATTGGAAACGTGAAGGGAAACGTACAGCACAAAAGCGAACAGGCCGACCTCGTCTGTTGACTGACAGAGACTGCCGACGGTTGAAGAGGGTCCCAATGTGTAATAGGCAGACATCTAGCCAGACCTTCACACAGGAATTACAAACTGCATCAAGATCCATTGCAAGTACTGTGACAGTTAGGCGGGAGGTGAGAAAACTTTGGTTTCACGGTCGAGCGGCTGCTCATGAGCCACCCATCACGCCGGTAAATGGCAAACGACGCCTCGCTTGGTGTAATGAGCGTAAACATTGGACAATTGAACACTGGAAAAACGTCGTGTGGAGTGACGAATCACGGTACACAATGTGGCGATCCGATGACAGGGTGTGGGTATGGCGAATGCCAGGTGAACATCATCTGCCAACGTGTGTAATGCCAACATAACAATTCGGAGGTGGTAGTGTTATGGTGTGGTCGTATTTTTCATGGAGGGGCCTTTCACCCCTTGTTTTGCGTGGCACTAACACAACACAGGCCTACATTGATGTTTTAAGCACCGCTTTTGCTTCCCACTGTTGAAGAGCAATTCGGGGATGGCGATTGCATCTTTCAACGCGATCGAGCACCTGTTCATAATGCACGGCCTGTGGCGGAGTGGTTACCCGACAATAACATCCCTGTAATGGACTGGCCTGCACAGAGTCCTAACCTGAATCCCATAGAACACCTTTGGGATGTTTTGGAACGCCGACTTTGTGCCAGGCCTCACCGTCAGACATCGATAGCTCTCCTCAGTGCAGCACTCCGTGATGAATGGGCTGCCATTCCCCAAGAAACGTTCCAGTACCTGATTGAACGTAATGCCTGCGAGAGTGGAAGCTGTCATCAAGGCTAAGGGTGGGCCAACACCATATTGAATTCCAGCATTACCGATAGAGGGCGCCACGAACTTGTAAGTCATTTTCAGCCAGGTGTCCGGATAGTTTTGATCTCAAGACCAGGTGCCCGGGTAGTTTTGATCACATAATGTATGTAGGATGAAGTAATATGTTAAAGCTGTACAGAAAATTTGCTCATGTCTGCGGCCTATACTTGGCCTACCTACCGTGGCTAAATTACCCACTAACAACCCCTTAACCAAATGATCTGTGCGCCGATGCATCTGCGTCGAAGTTTATGATTTTCCAGTCCTGGTCATTATGCGACTTGTTTATCTTGGAACCTTAGTTCTCAGAAATACTCCCTCACGTGGACCGTACCATCTTTCCTGAAGCGTCTTGCGTTGGAGATGGATGTTTTCGTGACTTTCTCATGGTGACTGAACAAACCTGTGACGAATCGCTCGGCGCTCCTCGGAACAGTCCCTCCCTCTTTCTTTCTTTCTTTCTTTCTTTCTTTCTTTCCAGCGTCTCTCCCGTCTCTCGTTAGATGATAGGTATCCTTCAACCCCTCGTTGACGATGAGGTTATTAGAGGCGACGGAACATAAGCTCAGAACGGTCGAGGCCGGGGGAGGATATTGGCTGTGCCGTAGTCAATTAACCCATATCGAAACTTGTCTTGAGCCATTTAGGGAAAGCAAGGAAAACCTAAATATTATTGAGGTACATCGTTTTTCCTTTCCTTACCGTGGTATATTGGGAATTACTAGCCACCTTGTTGAAGACTTAACTTTGGTAATAAAACTTAATTCCATCTCGAGTCTGCATTTGTGAGCTCGACTACGGAGGTGAGGAAAGGCAGCACACTGTAATATTCTGCTAGTATGGCCAGCGCCACTTTAACTCTGAGGTTCAGAGGAGTAGGAAGTAATAGAAGAAGAAGAAGAAGAAGAAGAAGAAGAAGAAGTGAGGACACCGCACATGGCAATTCATGTAAGACTTTCTGTATGGCAACCTGATAATACTACGTTGCGGCAGACATGTGATTTGTCTTCTTGTCACAATATGACATGATTTCCTGTTTGCTAACCTTCTTTCGTAGTTCATTTTTTAATCACCTTAATTTTTACTTCGACTGTTTGTAATTCCTCTTATTCTTCAGGTCATTGTAATTTCTGAGGTTTCTCAAAATTTTGTCTGATATATTACTCTTAATCTTAATTTCTTACAGTAAAGTTCGTACGTTATACTGTTCCTTCGTTCCAACCGGAATTGCCTTGTCTTGTGCTTGTTCTTATCTCTTATGGTATTTAATTTTTTACGCTTTATTATTTTTCCCAAAAAGTTTCATTCTTTCTTGTTTATTCACTTTTTCGTGAACCTATAAGTTAACCGACTCTGTAGTGGCAAGAATTATTTTTAAAAAACTGTTTAACTCCAGCTTTATTGCATATTTTTTTGCATAGGTACAAAGATAGACGTGACTCCTGATTTGCATTCGTTGCAGTAATATCCCAGTGTCATCCCAATAACCAAACACTGGCAGCTTACCTTGCAGCTAGCGTCAACAAATAATATCTTGCCGTGACAAATCATTTTCACTTAAGTAAAATTTAAAATCTATTATCATTATTCGTGCTTGGTTGTACTATAGTTTCATTGATGCAGAATGCCCTATGGGAACTCGTAGCGCGGGGGTTTGCTACATGCAGTTATTGGGGATGAGTAACGAGCCTGACAGGAGATAACAGAAAGCAGCAGTGGCTTTCGAGGCCGTGGAGAGAGTGCGCGCCAGTAGGCGGCGCCGAGAGCTGCTACATCTATGGAACTATAATGAACAGCCGCTGTGTAAAATATACTGTGAAATAGGCAGGATGCCGCTTCCCCCTCACTAGGGCCCACGGTTAGGCATAATTAGGAAATGAGAGCACACTTCCTGGACCGACAGTCGGGACCATTGTAAACCAAATTAATTACAAAACATTTGGTGTAAGACAGTGACTACAACTTGTAATTACTTACGTTCTGAAACCACTTAAAAGAAAAACAACCGGAAATCTCTTCCATCACAACAAAACAGGTAACAGACAGGGAGGGTTTAAAATCGCGCAGGGGCTCGTAGCACTGATGAACTGAGCACTTATCCAGCAGCATGTGCTCATATTTTTTTGAACGTATTATTTTGAGTTTATGTAAAATGTAATGTTAACGTCTAAAAAAATTTTATTTTTGAAGAAGACTTCACATCGTAAACTGGAATAACATTTTTGGACTACTTCCTGCTCAGGCGAGGCAAACGCGGTAACGAACCAAGTGACAGGTGTGTTCTTACTCCTGTCTATATTACTAAGTGCGTATCCCGGAAGAAATCCGATACTAGTTGCACGTTTCCTATGTGAAGGCTTCCAGGGGTAACAAAAATATAATTTTCAATATTTTGGTTAATTATTGACCATATTCAAAAGTGTAAAATGCTCTCATTATCTACTCATTAAGAGGTATAATTTTGTTTAAAAGTTTAATACAGTAAGACAAATATTACAGTTAGAAACTTCATTTATCCAGTATTTGAGAATGACAGCAGTTAGCGACTTCCAACAAACTATAAGCACAATTTCAAACCTTTTTAAAACTTTTTCTTGCTTACGTGCTTCACGTGATGATCAGGATACTGTTCAGTATGTTGGTGCTGACCATTAAAATAGGTATGTTGCAGTTGTTGTTTTTTCAGAATAAAAACTGATTTTATGCAGCTCTCGACGCTAGTCTATCCTGTGCAGACCTCTCAGCATGACTACACTGAGGAGATAAGTCATGAGAGAGCGATTTGTACATATACAGATTGCGGTAGTGTCGCATACACAAGGCATAAAAGGGCAGTGCATTGGCTGAGTCGTCATTTGTACCCAGGTGACTCATGCGGAATGGTAGTTGGAGCTAGACGCGTGAGACATTCCATTTTGGAAATCATTTGGAAATTCAATATTTCGAGATCCACAGTGTCAAGAGTGTGCCGAGAATACCACATTTCAGACATTACCTCTCATCGCAGATAGTGCAGTGGCCGAGGGCCTTCACTTAACGACCAAGAGCAGCGCCGTTTGCTTACAGTTGTCAGTGTAAACAGATTAGCAACACTGCGTGAAATAACCGCAGAAATCAGTGTGGGACGTACGACGAACGTAGCTGTTAGGACAGTGCGGCCAAATTTGGCGTTAATGGGCTATGACAGCAGACGACCGACGCGAGTGCCTTTGCTAACAGCACGACATCGCGTGAAACGCCTCTCCTGGGCTCTTGACCATATTGGATGGACCACAGACGACTGGAAAACAGTGGCCTAGTCAGATGAGTCCCTGTTTCATTTGGTAAGAGTTGATGGTAGGATTCTAATGTGGTGCAGATCGCACGAAGCCATTGCTCAAGTTGTCAACAACGCACTGTGAAAGCTTATGGTGGCTCTATAAAGGTGTGGGTTGTGTTTACATGGAATGGACTGGGTCCTCTGGTCCAGCTGAACCAATCGTTGCCTGCAAATGATTATGTTCGGCCACATGGAGACCATTTGCAGCCATTCATGGACTTCATGTTCCCAAACAACGATATTTGTTCGCGATTGATTTGAAGAACATTCTAGACAATTTGAGCGAATGATTTGGCCACCCATATCACTCGACATGAATCTCATCGAACGTTTATGGGACATAATCGAGAGGTGCACAACATCCTGTTCCGGCAACACATTCGCAATTATGGACGACTATAGAGGCAGTATGGTTCTATATTTCGACAGGGACTTGCGGCGACTTGTTGCGTCCATGCCACGTCAAGTTACGGAACTACACCCTGCAAAAGGAGGTCCATCACGTTGTTATGAGGTATCCTATGACTTTTGTCACCTCAGAGTATAAAAAACAGCGTGTTGAAGGATTGTTATCGGTAGGTTTGATCAGCGCGCAGGTATTGCATAGATGGTTGATGAACTTAAATGAAAATCTGAGGAGAGAATACGATGCTTTTTTCGTGAGGCACTATTGCGGAAATGTAGAGAACCAGCATTTGAGGCCGACTGCAAATCGATTGTATTGCCGCCTATGTACATTTCACATAAGGACCAGGAATATGAGATAAATTAGGGTTATACGGAGGCCTGCGGACAGTCGTCTTTTCCTCGCTCGATTTGCAAGTGGAACAGGAAAGGAAATTACTAGTAACGGTACGTGGTGCACTCTCCCATGCACCGTACGGTAGCCTGTAGGGTATGTACAGGGTGTTTCAAAAATGACCGGTATATTTGAAACGGCAATAAAAACTAAACGAGCAGCGATAGAAATACACCGTTTGTTGCAATATGCTTGGGACAACAGTACATTTTCGGGCGGACAAACTTTCGAAATTACAGTAGTTACAATTTTCAACAACAGATGGCGCTGCGGTCTGGGAAACTCTATAGTACGATATTTTCCACATATCCACCATGCGTAGCAATAATATGGCGTAGTCTCTGAATGAAATTACCCGAAACCTTTGACAACGTGTCTGGCGGAATGGCTTCACATGCGGATGAGATGTACTGCTTCAGCTGTTCAATTGTTTCTGGATTCTGGCGGTACACCTGGTCTTTCAAGTGTCCCCACAGAAAGAAGTCACAGGGGTTCATGTCTGGCGAATAGGGAGGCCAATCCACGCCGCCTCCTGTATGTTTCGGATAGCCCAAAGCAATCACACGATCATCAAAATATTCATTCAGGAAATTAAAGACGTCGGCCGTGCGATGTGGCCGGGCACCATCTTGCATAAACCACGAGGTGTTCGCAGTGTCGTCTAAGGCAGTTTGTACCGCCACAAATTCACGAAGAATGTCCAGATAGCGTGATGCAGTAATCGTTTCGGATCTGAGAAATGGTCCAATGACTCCTTTGGAAGAAATGGCGGCCCAGACCAGTACTTTTTGAGGATGCAGGGACGATGGGACTGCAACATGGGGCTTTTCGGTTCCCCATATGCGCCAGTTCTGTTTATTGACGAAGCCGTCCAGGTAAAAATAAGCTTCGTCAGTAAACCAAATGCTGCCCACATGCATATCGCCGTCATCAATCCTGTGCACTATATCGTTAGCGAATGTCTCTCGTGCAGCAATGGTAGCGGCGCTGAGGGGTTGCCGCGTTTGAATTTTGTATGGATAGAGGTGTAAACTCTGGCGCATGAGACGATAGGTGGACGTTGGCGTCATTTGGACCGCAGCTGCAACACGGCGAACGGAAACCCGAGGCCGCTGTTGGCTCACCTGCTGCACTAGCTGCGCGTTGCCCTCTGTGGTTGCCGTACGCGGTCGCCCTACCTTTCCAGCACGTTCATCCGTCACGTTTTTCAAACAGATCCTTTATTGTATCGCTTTTCGGTCCTTTGGTTACATTAAACCTCCGTTGAAAACTTCGTCTTGTTGCAACAACACTGTGTTCTAGGCGGTGGAATTCCAACACCAGAAAAATCCTCTGTTCTAAGGAGTAAACCATGTTGTCTACAGCACACTTGCACGTTGTGAACACCACACGCTTACAGCAGAAAGACGACGTACAGAATGGCGCACCCACAGACTGCGTTCTCTTCTATATCTTTCACATCACTTGCAGCGCCATCTGTTGTTGAAAATTGTAACTACTGTAATTTCGCAAGTTTGTCCGCCTGAAAATGTACTGTTGTCCCAAGCATATTGCAACAAACGGTGTATTTCTACCGCTGCTCGTTTAGTTTTTATTGCCGTTTCAAATATACCGGTCATTTTTGAAACACCCTGTATGTAGAAGTGGATCGAGAGGGGATATCACGGTTTTTCCAGAACGTAATGGGACCACACGCTCTCAGATGCATATCTTGGTTCACGGAGGGATGTTCCATTTGTGCAACCAAGTGAAAGGCAGTTTGTTTATTGCCATATGCGTTTCGCTTCTTTTATTTGTGAAGCAACTTCAGTGATGATTTCCAGCGCTGTTAGGCCATGCTTGTGATCCTGGAGATGTGCTCATTAGTCTCCATGCTCCAGCTGGCCGATTTCCGGCGTTCTTTCGCCTACGTTTATTACCACATATCACTTACATCATTTGCACTTTACATTTTGCCATGCACAGTATGCTTTAACCATGCCACCGTGCCAATAGTTAAGAAACTTAGCTGTTTCGGAAGTGCTTCCACCTATGGCCCGAAAAGCAGTAATCAAGATCATGCCCTTTTGGACGTCAGATAAATTTCTCCGTTTCCGCGCTACAACGACTACACTGTTATCCGTTTCCTCCCCATATACCCTATACTGCTAGTGCTTCCCCCTGCCGTCTGAGAGTGGTTATTGCACGTTGACGTCACGATGGGCACAGTATAGTGACTGGACCGTGTAGTAGTTAGTGCTCTGGTCAGTTTCAGCAGAGGCCTTCTGTAGTATGACCGGAACCCGCCTATTGTGGTATAAACGGACTGTAGCTGTAGATAAATAGCAGATCCTCTAAAAACGCATTGTGGAAATGTGGCCTCGTCACAGCCTGTTTTAGGTACTACACTCATGCTCATAAATTAAGGATAATGCTGATACATGGTGAAATCACCTCGGGGCATGAGCATGCGGTGCATTTAACCTGCGGTCGTCGCACGGTGGCGTTGGCAACAGTCCACATACGCAGAGGTGTGTTGGTGCACGTCAGAGTACGGTGCAGCGAGTAAGTGTGCAGACGTTTTCAGACGTGCTAATGGTGACTGTGTGTTGAAAATGGCTCAAAGAACATACATTGATGACGTTATGAGGGGTAGAATACTAGGGCGATTGGAGGCTGGACAGACACAGCAGGTCGTAGATGGGCCGTCCGTGTGCAACAAAGTGTGATCTCAAGATTATGGCAACGATTCCAGCAGACAGGAAACATGTCCAGGCGCTACAGTACGGGTCGTCTACAGTGTAAAACACCACAAGAAGACCGATATCTCACCATCAGTGCCCGCAGACGACCACGGAGTACTGCAGGTAGCCTTGGTCGGGCTTGCCGCAGCCACTGGAACAGTTATCTCCAGACACACAGTCTACACACGACTGAACAGACATGGTTTATTCGCCTGGAGACCTGAAAGGTCCATTCCACTGACCCCTGGTCACAGGAGAGCCCGTAAAGCCTGGTGTCAAGAACGCAGTACATAATTATGTTCAAGGACAAGTCCAGGTATAGTCTGAACAGTGATTATCGCCGGGTTTTGATCTGGTGTGAACCAGGAACCAGATACCAACCCCTTAATGTCCTTGAAAGGGACCTGTATGGAGGTCGTGGTTTGATGGTGTGGGGTGGGATTATGATTGGTGCACGTACACCCCTCCATGTCTTTGACAGAGCAACTGTAACAGGTCAGGTGTCTCGGGACGTCATTTTACACCAGTATGTCCGCCTTTCCAGGGGTGCAGTGGGTCCCACCTTCCTCCTGATGGATGATAACGCAAGGCCCCACCGAGTTGCCATCGTGGAGGAGTACCTTGAATTAGAAGATATCAGGCGAATGGAGTGGCCTGCCTGTTCTCCAGACCTAAACCCCATCGAGCACGTCCTGGATGCTCTCGGTCGACGTATCGCTGCACGTTTTCAAACCCTTAGGACACTTCAGGAGCTCCGACAGGCACTGGTGCTCGACAACCTGATCGAGAAGATGCCAACCCGTTGTTCGGCCTGTGTACGTGTACATGGTGACCATATCCCATATAGATGTCGGGGTACATTCACAGGAAACAGTGGTGTTTTGTAGCACATGTGTTTCGGGACGATTTTCTCACCTTATCACCAATACCGTGGACTTACAGATCGCTGTCGTGTGTGTTCCCTATGTGCCTATGCTATTAGCGCCAGTTTTGTGTAGTGCCACATTGTGTGGCACCACATTCTGCAGTTATCCTTAATTTATGAGCATGAGTGTATATGAAGGGATTTCTGTAATAATAGGCAGAGTGAATATAAATTGCATGATGGATTTATTTGCGTAGAGAAAGCGGACGACACCACGTAAGGAACATTTTAGGTCAAGTTTGTATGGGGCCGACATGTACGGTTTTCCACGTTGATAGTCCTTCCTAACTGCTGTCGTTACAGAGTTGGTGAAACATTCTCTTACCGACATCTCCAGGAGAATGGCGTCCATCGTGATAGCGTTTTAAATATGGCTTCTTATTGCCATTGCATCAAACATCGTACCCATACCACCCACAGTAAGATCATTCCAGTGCTCCGAAATTTTGATCGATTCTTTTCTGGTTTCCATCCCTATAATTACCACGCAGTAGACTGGAAGAATAGGGTAAGAACACCGGTTTATAATTGTCTTCTCGAAATAAAAACATTTTAACCTTAATTGTCGCAAGTTGTACCTTGTAGTGAGTTGGAGAGGTGTTGTTTTAAATCTCACCCTCTAAAATTCGTGGATTTCACACGATAAGAAACTTTCAGGCTGCTAAAAGTAAAGCAAAGTAAAAGAAAGGGACTGAGGTTGCATCATAATTCTTAAAAGCCTCAATTACAGGCTTTGTTAATTACAATGAAGCATTTGGCTTTTCACGGTTCGATTGTGATAGAACAATATATGGGCCACCTTGGTCTTCATACTTGAAAACCGTACATGCGGGTCATCATGAACATATTAGCCTCCCTATCGTCAGGCGCAGAACAAACTTTATACGTAAGCTAAGTGAGACACTGTCCGTCTGGCGGCTGTGAGTCGTAGTAGCGGTTTCATGCAGCCTTCGGTGCCGTTGTTCACTAGCGCGAGACCAGCACGAGGTCATTTCAGATGTGAGCAGAGTAACTCAAAGCGATTGTTGTACCAGAGAGGCACATTCTTACCTCTGGATGTTGGCAGATTATCTACCGTTGCTCCTTAAGATAAAAGTGCTTATTTTAAAATTACATAACCACCACGGAACAAATGCACCAAATAAATTGTTTCATGTAAATTTTGCAGTGTTTTAAATCATCTCGGTGATTGTACCCAGAGAGGCCTCCATGTGAATGTGAAAAATAGGAAGACTTCCCTCTCACGACTGGGAAGCGAATATTAATGTATTTTACTGGCGCTGGTTCAACTAGGTTTTTATCCGAAGCGATCAGGAAGCCATAAAAATAAATAGTGTTATTTAGAGATGTGGGGTGTAAGTTTTCTTTTAATTACAATTCCAGAACGGCCCTAATTGACAGCTTATTGAAAGAGCCGACGTTCGCGAACTTGCCACACTGGAAGACAGCTGACTTGCCCTGAAACTCAGTTGTGTAACGCAAACTGATACCTTCATTTTCTTGTTCCTTTTTTTTTCCAACTTATGCTTCGACAGACGGTCGCAATGCGCACGAATTGTGCTGAGGCTTACATCTGTGATATGGGTATAATTTAAAAGGAGGACCTGTCGATAAAATTGTGAGTCTGCTGTAACTACAAGCTTAAATTACACTGAAGAGCCAGAGAAACTGGTACAACTGCCTTATATCGTGTAGGGCCCCCGCGAACACCCAGAGATGCCGCAACACGACATGGCATGACCTCAGCTAATGTCTGAAGTAGTGCTGGAGGGAATGGACACCATGAATCCTGCACGGCTGTCCATAAATCCGTAGGAGTACGAGGAGGTGGAGATCTCTTGTGAACAGCACGTTGCAAGACATCCAAGATGTGCTCAATAAAGTTCATGTCTGGCAGTTTGATGGCCAGCGGAAGTGTTTAAACTCAGAAGGGTGTTCCTGGAGCCACTCTGTGGCAATTCTGGACGTGTGGGGTGTCGCATTGTTCTGGTGGAATTGCCCAAGTCCGTCAAGTGCACAATGGCCATGAATGGCTGCAGATGATCAGACAGGATGCTTACGCAGATGTCACGTGTCAGAGTCGTATATAGACGTATCAGAGGCTCCATATCACTCCAACTGCAGACGCCCCTCACCATTACAGAGCCTCCACCAGCTTGAACAATCCCCTGCTGACATGCAGGTTCCACGGATTCATGAGGTTGTCTCCATCCTGTACACGTCCATCCGTTCAATACAATTTGAAACGAAACTCGTCAGACCAGGCAGCATTTTTCCAATGATCAACAGTCCAATGTCAGTAGTCCAATGTCAGTGTTCATGGGCCCAGGTGAGGCGTTAAGCTTTGTGTCGTGCAGTCATCAAGGGTACACGAGTGGGCCTTCGGCTCCGAAAGCCCATATCGATGATGATTCGTTGAATGGTTCGCACGCTGACGCTTGTTGATGACCCCGTTTTGAAATTTGCAGCAATTTGCAGAAGGGTTGCACTTCTCTCGCGTTGAACGATTCTCTTCAGCCGTCGTTGGTCCCGTTCTTGCAGGTTCTTTTTCCGACCGCAGCGATGTCGGAGATTTGATGTTTTACCGGATTCCTGATATTCACGGCACATTCGTGGAATGGTCGTACGGGAAAATCCCCACTACATCGCCGACTACGACACCACGTTCAAACTCGCTTAAATCTTGATAACCTGTCATTTTAGTAGCAGTAACCGATCTAACGAGTGCGCTAGACACTTGTCTTATATAGGCGTTGCCGACCCCAGCGCCGTTTTCTGCCGGTTTACGTATCTGTGTCACGCGCACGCAATCACGGATATACGTAAAACATGTTTGCTATCATTGTATATCTTTCTATAAAAAAAGAAAAGAAAACCAATGGAAAGATCAAAAGTAATACAAGTGATAAATGAGGCTAGCTGATCACTGCAACATACTGAAGTCTGCAACCTAAAAGCTTAGATTGGAATCTAGACACTACACAATATTTTAAAAGTTTCACTACACCCGTTTCGTCAGTTAAAATAGATGGCAGGTACCCAAATAAATTTGCTTCTTCTCACTCGTCAAAATAGAAAACGCGCTCATTTAGTATGTGCTGTACAGTGATTTTTACACCGTTGGCATCTCTTGCCAGAGTATGAAACGAAGTGTTCCTGGGATAGTATCTTATTTCGAGCCGAATCAAGATGAATATATCCTGCCAGTGACTAGTATGAAGTACATCTTAGCCGAATAATTGGCTTCATCATCTGTAGCCTGTTGTTGCTCAGTGTTGGTTCCACCTCCTCCCACAGTTTCAAGGCTCTCTCACTCGAGACGAGATGTCAGCGTGCAGGGGAATGGCACATTGCGCCACTTCGTGCTCCTTTAACATCGGTTTTCTGCGGAATTCTAGATCATATTCTGAGCTCGAACGTAATAAATTTCGTAGAGATCGAATGAACACGGTTTTAGAAAGCATCGCAAGTGTGAAACTCATCTTGCCCTTCTCTCACTTGATGTACTGCGAACTATAGCTGGAAAACAACGGGCAGATTATAGATTTCTGAGAAGCATATCTGGCGGGCAGGGTGGACTACCATGCGCCATTTGCTGGTGATGCGGTGGTGTACGGGAAGGTGTCGAAGTTCAATTACTGTTGGAGAATAAAAGATGAGTTAGACAAAATTCCTAGTTGATGTGATGAATGGCAGCAAGCTGTAAATGTAGAAAAATGTAAGTTAATGAGGATGAGTAGGAAAAACCCGAAATGTTCGAACACAGCAATAGTAGTATCCTGCATGTTACAGTCACACGTCGTTTAAATAACTGGGCGTAACGTTACAAAGCGATATGAAATGGAACGAGCGTGTGAGGATCGTGGTATGGAAGGCGAATGGTCGACTTCGATTAATTGGGAGAATTTTAGTAAAGTGTGGTTCATCTGAGGAGGAGACCGCATATAGGACGTTAGTGTGACCTAATAGAGTACTGGTCGCGTGTTTGGGATCCGCACAAGGTCAGGTTAAAGGAAGAATCGAAGCAATTCAGAGACAGGGTGCTAGGTTTGCTTCCGAAACTCAAATGGCAATCTCTGGAGGGAAGGCGATTTCCTTTTCGAGGAACGCAATTGATTAAATTTAGAGAACCGGCATTTGAAGTTGACTGCAGAACAATTCTTCTGCCATCAACATACATTTTGCGTAAGGACCACGAAGATAAGATATGAGAAATTAGGGGTCATACGGAGGCATATGTCATTTTTCACCACTTTGATTGCGAGTGGAACAGGAGAGGAAATGACAAGGAGTGGTACAGGGTATCCTCCGCCATGGACCGTTCGGTGGTTTGCGGAATATATATGTAGATGTAGACTTGGTTGCTTGATCCGATTGCTCGTTCCCCTAGATTTCCACGTGCCTAGTAGCCCTACCCACCAGAAAATACCTCCCCCGCTGTTGAAATATTAGGTGTCCATTAAGGTTTAGGTCATTTTCTCACTGGGTTACACCTGCTGCAACGATTATAAGGCAGTAAGGGACTCAGAACAGATGAGAAACTTTCTTTGATGTCGACTCAGCTGCTCCAGTGCATTTAGGATAGCATCCAGTTTTAGGCTAAGTGCAGTATATTAATTGGAAGCCCCACTCCTGAAGGCATTGTGGGGGAAAACGACTGAACAGCCACCGGAGTTACCTTGTGTCGAACCGTGGTGCCTATATTAAATATTATAAAAAATAGACCTAAAACTTTAATCCGGAGTGCACTGCTTTCTTTAATTTTTCCAAATTTAAAATAAGCTGCGCCCCTTAAAAAACCAGTTGGGAGATCTACTTCCGCTTTGGTGTAAAACATTGAAGTGAGTCACATCCATCTCTGAAAGACAGTCCTTTGTGAGGGTCCCAAAAGGCCTCATTACTCGATGGGCTGCTGAAAAGTCGTTCCATTGGTGGGTGAGCAAGGTACAGTGTGCAGGTGTCCACAGTGTGGATATGGTTTTTCAGGCTTGACTCTCCTGAGAGAGACGCTGCCTGGTGTTATGTGGCGACTGACTGGCTTCAGGACAGATGTTCTGAATGGGGCTGGTCCTGAAATGCTCAGTCACCACACTAATTCCTTCATGGCGCACCACGTTTAACATTTTTAAGTGGGTGTCTTGCTCAACATGAACTGAAGCTTTTTGATATATGTAGTGCCTTTAGGAACCGTGCTTTCTTAGTTTTGGCCACCACGTAAGCTTGAAGTCAAATAAGAGGCTCAAAAATGCCACTGTTCGTGTAAAATACGAGTAAAAGTCAGTGTCCTTTGTTAGGAAACTTAGTAACAGACTGTGAACGTTTGTAAAGGACACACACAGACGTCTCAGTTTTCTGTATCCATTCCCCCAGTCTTATAATTGTCAATTGCAATTGACAGGTTGTTGCAAAGTTGGAGAAGGAACAGAAGACAGACGTGACGTCTACAAACAACGAACATTCGTCTGCACTATTAACAGGTATGGGAAAGACATCACACTTAAATCAGTACCGTAAAAGACACCATTTTCTTGTTCAAAGTTGTCAGGCATGACATTGCCGATTCGCTATTTAAAACAGCGTGGGGAGAGAAAGGACTGTATACAGTTGGATATACGACCTCAGAAGCCCCATTTAAATCTGTCTTCAAGAGAGTACCTGGTCAGTTCCTTCAGTATCTCTGTGGCACTGTCCCATGGTTCAAAATGGCTCTGAGCACTATGGGACTTAACATCTGCAGTCATCAGTCCCCTAGAACTTAGAACTACTTAAGCCTAACTAACCTAAGGACTTCACACATATCCATGCCCGAGGCAGGATTCGAACCTGCGACTGTAGTGGTCGCGCGGTTCCAGACTGAAGTGCCTAGAACCACTCGGCCACTCCGGCCGGCCACTATCCCATGGATTACGTAAACCTGTGACCATTCTTGCTATCCTACTCTGTATACATTCTGTAAGGGTCGATTAAAAAGTTTCCGTTTGAAGGTGTTGCTGCAGCTTATATGCAACATAGCGTGACTCTGATGCGGGTATGTAAGTACCAACAGGTAGGCAGGGGATTTGTGTGTCATTTGTGTCTTTCCATCGTGCATGTGGTAATTGCAGAAATGTTAACTATGACGATGTTATTACCAAATGCATCCAAACAGGACCAACGTGCTGTTATTCTTTTCTTGGGTGCCGAAGGACAAATGCCAGTAGACATCCACCCGAAAATGAAGAACGTGTGTGAGGCAGAATATCTCGTGTCTGTCGAAAACCACAGTTGTGGAATTGTGCGCAAAGTTCCATGCTGGTCACGATTTGACACAAGTCACCAGTCGATCTGGGAAGCCAGCCTCAGCCTCGCTCAAGTGGGAGACCCTTGAGCACCCGCCCTATGGTCCTGATCTTTTCCCATGCGATTATCATGCTTCCCGTCCCATAATAAACCCCTTGAAGCGGCGACGATTCCTGTCAGACGCAGACGCACAGCAGGCAGTTACGGACTTCTTCACGCAGCAGAACACGGTGTTTTTACCAAACGGGTATCGTCATCGGTGGGATGATTGCCTCATTACTCACGACAATTTTTCCTGATTGGCGTGCCGATACTGGGCTGTACGGCTTTCGAACAGAAAACTTTCTACCGCTCCTGTTAGTCCTACGCAGTATGGGTCCCACACACTTGAGCAGTATTCTAGGATGGGTCACACGAGTGATTTGTAAGCAATTTCCTTTGTAGACTGATTGGATTTCTCCAGTATGCTATCAATAAACCGAAATCTACCACATGCTTTACCCCCGACTAAGCCAATGTGATCATTCCATTTCGTAGCTCTACAAAGTGTTACACCCAGGTATTTGTATGAGTTGACCAATTCCAGCTTTGACTTATATCATAGTCATAGGATACTGCTGCTTTTTCTCGTTGTATGAAGTGCACAATTCTACATTTCTGAACATTTAAAGCAAGTTGTCGATAATTGTACCACTTTGAAATCTTATCAAGATCTGACTGAATATTTATGCTGCTTCTTTCAGACAGTGCTTCATTATAGATAACTGAATCATCTGCAAAAAGTGCGATATTACTATCAATATTGTTCACAAGATCATTAATAGACAACATGAACAACAAGGGCGCTAACGCACTTCCCTGAGGCACACTCGAAGTTACTTCTACATCTGTCAATGACTCTCCATCCTAGGTAACTTGCTACGTCGTCCCTACCAAAAAATTATCAATCCAGTCACATATTTTGCTTGTTACCCCAAAATACCATACTTTTGGTAATGAGCATATATGTGGTACGGAGTCAAATGCTTTTTGGAAATCAAGAAATACTGCATGAGCCTGACTGCCTCCATCCAAAACTTTCAATACGTTATATGAGAGAAGTGTGAGTTGGGTTTCACACGATCGATGCTGGTTGTCATGGAATATGTCATTCTGTTAGAGATACCTCATTATATTTGAGCTCAGAATATATTCTAACATTCTGTAAGAAGTCGGTGTGAAGGATATTGGACAGCAGTTCTGTGGAAGTGCCTACCATCCGTCTTGTAAACGGATGTGACCTGTTCTTTCTTTGAACTGCTGGGCACAGTTTTTTGTTCACAGGTTCAGCGACAGATTATAGTTAGAAAGAGGGGATTACTCAGTCAAAAATTCATATAGAATTTGATAGGCATTCCATACGACCCTGGAGCTTTCTTCAGTTTAAATGATGTCAGCTGTTTTTCAACGCCACTGACACTGAAACTTATTTCACTCATCTTTCCAGTGGTACAAGAACTAAATTGGAGCAATTCTCTTTGATTTTCCTTTGTAGAGGAACGTTTGAAAACAGAGCTACGCATTTCTGCTTTTGCTTTGCTACTCTGAAATTCAGTTCCTCTCTCATCTGCAAGTGACTGGACAGTAACATTGGTGCCACTGATAGCCTTCATGTCCATGCAACGCTCTGTCACTGCGCCAACATCCAGTGCAGTCACGTGCTCATTTCAGTCGTAGTTGCCGATGTTGTGGTGTTAACATTGACACTTGCATGGGTCACAAAATCACTAGCCTCTGGTTAGGGCCTTCCACTTGCCCTCATTATAATATGCACACAGTTGATATCACATAATCGAGGTCAGTTGCTTTACCATCTCTGCCAATCATAGGAAGGAATCAAATATGATCTCAGATCAGGGTACAATCTGCCACAATATGACTGAATGAGTTCACTGGACACACAAACTGAATGCAAATGCTCCTCCTCCCCATCCCTTGCTGCTGTTTCCCTGAAGGACCCCATTATTAACCATATGTTTGAACTCCCAACCAGAAATATATCCCTATCCATCTTCATCTTTTTTGACTTGGAATGTGATGGTGAAGGCTCTGTAATGGCAGGAGTGTGTCACATTTGTTAAGATTCACTGTCAGTTTCAGATAACACTCCATACTTGTTAATAAGGGGAGAGGGTAGGGCCCTTGTTTTGTACCTTGCGCCCTTCTCATGAAGCACTTTCTCTGCAGAGGAACCTTTCATGTGGCAGGTCTCAGTTTCAATTATATTTAGTTGTTTTTGTTACTAGAATTCTCTTCCACCATGTACTTCCCATCCCTGTGAGTCTATTAACTGCATAAGCACTGGTATGGATTGTTGAAAAACATAAAAGATTACATTGTGACTGTAAATTAAGTACTTTTCAGTTTTAATTATGACACTGCAGACTTGCTGTTTAACCCACTATGAACATATCTGCACAGAATTTACCAACGGCACCGTAATACACATTCTATGAGATCTTTGTGCACTTCACTGAAACTTGTGATTCATTTCATTTGTCTGGTGTAAAATTCAGGGAAACCTACAAGCTGACAACAGCAGGAATTGCTGCTGCTCATATAGCCACTGGGGGAGGTGGTGCAGTGGTTAATATACTGAATTGCAAAGACTAGTGCTCAAATCCCCATATGACCATCCCGTTTAGGTTTTTTTGTGGTCTTTCTAAATTGCTTAAGGCAAATACCAGGATGTTGCCCTTGGAGAGGACATAGCTGATATCTTTCCACGTTCTCATTCAACATGAGCTTGCACTCCATCTCTGTTGACCTCATCATTGACAAAGTGTTTAGGTTTAATCTTCCTTCCTGGTATAGCACTCCAGAATGGGATGAGTGTTTTTGCTGTAAGATTTAATTATGAAGTAAGCACAGTATAAATTGATAACATATAGGCAGTGACTGAATTGATTGAGAAATGTAGAAAATGAGAAGGCAATTAGTCGTAGAAATTTGGTGTTACTATATACATGTAGCGATATCTGAAGTAAGTGATACTTGAAAATAAGCAAAGTAGACTACTTTTCATGTCCATTTGCTTATGTTGTATGGTATTATATTTTGGGGTAACTCTTCCAATTCTCAAAGGATATTTTTGACTTAGAAATGGATACGTTGGATAATAAGTGGTGCAAGTTTGTGAACCTCTTGTCAACCCCTGTTTGCTAGTCTGGGTGTTCTGACATTGGCCTCTCTTTACTGTAATTTTTTGTTAACAATGTCAGCTTATTCCCAAGAATTAGCGGCTTTCACTCAGTTAATACTTGGCAGAAATCTAATCTGCATTTGTAGCGCACTTCCTTGACTCTACTGCAGAATGGTGTGCAGTATACCGCTGCATCAATTTTCAAAAAGCTACCACAAGAATTCAAAAATATTAGCTGTAATCCACACACTTTCAAATCAAAACTGAAGAGTTTCCTTGTGGGTAACTCCTTCTATTTTGTCGAGGAGTTCCTTGAAAAATTAAGTTGACTCCTGTGTTGTATTGTTGATTGTGCTTACATTAACTTATGGCTTGCCTTTCTTTGGGTTCATAAACATATTATTTTATTTGTTATATCTTTTATGTTGTAATTTCATGTACTGACAAATTCCATGACCGTGGAGATCTGCTCCTTAATTTGGTCCTACGGATATAGACGTTTAGTTGTTATTGTAACCTAATACGACTGGTGTCTGATGAAAAGGTGAACTATAACTAAACATTTCTTTCAGGTTGTTGGGAGGTTTCTGGGAAGAGTGACTGCATTCAGACAAAATGCATTGCTGACAAACCATCAGCTGCACGAAACAATTCAAGATTTTGCTGCTGTTCAGGCAACTTGTGCAATGTGAACTTCATTGATGATTACGTTATGCCCACAGAGGATATTACTACTGCCCTGTCACGTGGTAAGTGTTCACATTTCTTAAAAGTAGTGAAATTGCATTAATGATTTCAGACTTAATGTTGTTAATTATTGTAGCCATTTACTTGGCAATAACTAAACTTTAGTTGTTCGACTTTCCAACTCATTTGAGCAATAACAGAACATTTATGGATCTCCAAACTTTCAAAAATACTTTTTTTGTATGGTTTGATTGTTTTATTCACAAAACTCCCTCCCTTGGTAGATCCAATCTGCAATAATCTAGTTATTTCCTTTTCTATTTTCAGGTAACACTATTGTTAATTTCTTTTATTGAGTTGGAGTGACTTACTATGCTTTCACTGGTCAGTGCAGGTTCTATGCTGTATTTTACTGCGGATGTAGTCATCATCTCAGTGTTCAGTTTTGTTAGTTTTGATATTATTTTTGTGCATGGTGTGCAAGATGAGTTATGGTCCTTGCCTTACTATTTGCAGCGAACTGAATTTCTATTGTTACATTAAGTTACCATAATTTTAATTCTAGTCTCATCCCTGGGAGCAAACCAAAAGTAGATTAATAAATGTCATAGTTTATCAAGTCAAATGTTGCCACTCAGAAGCTGAACAATGAAATGGCTTATGAATGAAATCATTGGATGCTAGAAAGATGATGTCATATATCCTTTGTGTTTGTACCTATGCCTCTTTTACATTACTTTGTATTAACTGTGGCTCCTATTTGTTTGCACAGACCATCATTAAACATATCTTGTCAATAATAAAATAATAATCGTCACACGATGATGGACATTTTAATCCTCAAGCTGTAGCACCTAATTTCTGCAGATTATTACTTAAGCTATGGGTTGTGAAATAAAAGTGTATGATGCATTGTGCAATGCGTTCGAGTACCTGATTTGTTTCTTGGATCTAAAACACTGATTATGTGGCAAACTCACTTCTTCTACTAGCTAAGCACAGAGAAGTAAAGCTGTGTCACAGTCGAGCATTTTCGTATATGCTTGAGGAATATGAACTCTCTCATGCTTGCCATGATATGTAGCTTCGGCCATCCTCCTAAGAGCCCTTCTGCTTGATCATTTTGTTTATTATAGCAAATGGCCACCCGAAAGTGAAAGCCAACGGCATTCATATGCAGCCTAAATTCTTGGGAGGTGAGAGATATGTGAATTAGGAAGGTAGGACATAAGGTTTTTATCCCAGTTTAATAACATTTCAAATAAAGCTGTTCCTTCAAATAACTGGAAGACTGTTGGCAGCTACAGTATGGTGACAAGGTTTTTTAAAAAAAATCTCCTATTCTGCATGACCATTTAGAACTGGGATGTATGCTTCTATCTAAAGATTTGTGTTAACATGTAATTACAGATCCATTCACTTAGCTGCTGGACCATACCTTGTTGAAGAAATCATATCAACATTTGTATGTGATAACCCAAGGAAACCACAGGAATTAGTTAAGATTCAACAAGATGATAGTAGATCATTTGTTCAAGAGACCATAGCTATTATATTAGTTATGTATGTTTACTAAAGTAAAATCTGATTTAATATCAGATCTCGTGAAAATGATATTGTCACAGTGAATGATACAGGTGTTATTCTGTGATAGATGAACTAATATTAAGGTATGTAATCGAGGGTTCTGCAATTTCTCCAGGGCAAACAGAAAACTATCTCAATATGTGACTATTGTATATTCTTTCAACAGGTCTCTGAAATCCTATTTGAGTTGTTGTTGATCAGTGAGCTGGATGGAAGACTGAGGGGGGAAAATGGAACATTTTCTAAGATAATTGATAGAGAGCTGGTATCAGAGTCATGATGAATGAATACAATCCACTTGATTAAAAAAAGGGGGGGGGGGAGCGGACTATATAACTCAGGCCATTTTTGGTCTGTTGTCACGTTCTTACCAGCCAAGAACTTTGAATTCTTTGTATCCAGCATGTCCATTGATTGTCTGGATGCTTTTGGGATAGAAGGAGTTTGAGTAGGGAGTCTCTGAATAAGTTGTGTGTAAGTCTTCTGTAGTGAACATTACCAGTTTTTTCTATTAATTTTTTAAAGTTGGCTCTCATTAACTGGAATAACATTAGTAAATTTTTGTGGACATTGTTAATTAGTCAGTTTGTGTTCCTTATAACATAGTGGTGTAATAAAGTCAGCTAAGCATCGGCTTTGCTTTGTGTATCTATTTAAGAACAAAATTGGTTTTTGTGTGCAATATTTGACAAGAACATAAGGTAAAGGTAAATTGTTACTTACTGTAAACATGATATGTTAAGTTGCAGACAGGCACAGCTGAAAGACACTTACACATTTGCTTTCGTTCACAGCATTCATCAGAAAAAGAAACAAGCACACATTCATTGGCACAAGCAAGCACACCACACACACACACACACACACACACACACACACACACACATCACCACCACCATCTCTGCCAGCTCGGACCAGAATGCAGCTGTTACATAGAAGGGAAGCAACAATCTGAAGGGGGTGGGGAAGGGGAAGAGATAGTAGTGTATGAGTGGAACAGAGAAGAATGCTGTTTGGCAGAGTGTGCAAGGACTAGAGTGCCAACAGGCACAGGGGTAGGAGGCTGTTGGGCAAGAAGGTGGGAAGGGGGAAGGGGGGAACAGGGAGCAAAGAAAGAGAGGACCAGGGAAAGATGGTTTGGTGCATTGGTGTAGGGCAGCACACAAAGAAAGTGGGAGACAAGAGTAGGGAGGAGGTGATAGGACAAAGGGGGTTGAAACTGTTGGGTGGAGGATGTGGGACAGTATGTTAATGTAGATTAAGGGCAGGATAATTTCGGGAGCAGAGAATGTGTTGTTAGGACAACTCTTGTCTGCGTAGTTCAGAAAAGCAGGTGGTAGTAGGGAGAATCCACATGGCTCAGGTAGTGAAGCAGCCATTAAAATCAAGCATTTTATGTTCAGCTGCATCTTGTGCCACAGGATGGTCTACTACTTTGCTATTAGCTACAGATTGGTGGTGATGGCCATTCATCCTGGTGGACAGCTGATTGGTAGTCATACCAGTATAAAAAGTTGTACCGTGGTTGCATCAGAGCTGGTATGTGACATGCATGCTTTCACAGGCGGCCCGGTCTCTGTTTGGGTAGGATAAGCCTGTGACAGGACTGGAATAGGAAGTGCTAGGTGGGTGGATTGGACAGGTCTTGCACTTGGGTCTTCCACAGGGATATGATCCTTGTGACAAGGAATTGGGATTGGGAGTGGCATGGGAATGGGCTAGGATATTGTGCAGGTTGGGAGTCGACAGAACATCTCTTTGGAAAGGGAAAAGGGGGGGGGGAGGAAGGATCTTGTGTAGGATGTCCCTCATTTCATGGCATGATGATTGGTAATTAAAGCCCTGCAAAGAATGTGATTCAGTTGTTCCAGTCTGGGGTGGTGTTGGGTGACAAAGGGGGTGCTCCTTTGTTGCTGGTTCTTGGGGATGGTGAGAGGATTTGGGGTGTGAGGGGGAAATGGCATGGGAGATCTGTTTGCAGACTAGGTGTGCAGGATAGTGTCTGTCTGTGAAGGCCTTGGACAGATCCTCAGCATATTGGTCAAGGGAATTCTTGTCAGTACAGGTATTCTGTCCCTAGATGGCCAGGCTGTACGGGAGGGATTTATTGGTGTGGAAGGGATGAAAGCAGTCAAAATGCAGGTACCATTGGTGGTTGTTGGGTTTAATGTGGACAGAGGTGTGGATGGAGCCATCAGAAAGGAGGCTGCAGTGTCCAGGAAGGTTGTTGTTGTTGTTGTGGTCTTCAGTCCTGAGACTGGTTTGATGCAGCTCTCCATGCTACTCTATCCTGTGCAAGCTTTTTCATCTCCCAGTACCTACTGCAACCTACATCCTTCTGAATCTGCTTAGTGTATTCATCTCTTGGTCTCCCTCTACGATTTTTACCCTCCACGCTGCCCTCCAATACTAAATTGGTGATCCCTTGATGCCTCAGAACATGTCCTACCAACCGATCCCTTCTTCTGGTCAAGTTGTGCCACAAACTTCTCTTCTCCCCAATCCTATTCAATACTTCCTCATTAGTTATGTGATCTACCCATCTAATCTTCAGCATTCTTCTGTAGCACCACATTTCGAAAGCTTCTATTCTCTTCTTGTCCAAACTATTTATCGTCCATGTTTCACTTCCATACATAGCTACACTCCATACGAATACTTTCAGAAATGACTTCCTGACACTTAAATCAATACTGGATGTTAACAAATTTCTCTTCTTCAGGAAGATGGCACACTGAATTAAGGAGCACCAGGTGAAGTGAATGGGAGAGAAGTTGTTGAGATTGTGCAGGAATGAATATAGGGCATCTTGGTCCAGAATCCAGACCGTAAAGATATCATCAATGAACCTGAACCAAACTAGGGATTTGGCATTTTGTGAAGCTAGAAAGGTCTCGTCTAGATGGCCCATAAACAGGTTGGCAGAGGAGGGTGGCATGTGGGTGTCCACAGCTGTGCCACAGATTTGTTTGTGTGCCTTCCCTTCAAAGCAATAGTAGTTGTGAGTTAGGATAAAGTTAGGAATGTGTATGAGGAATAAGGTAGTGGGTCTGGAGTCTGAAGGAAGTTGGGAAAGGAAGTGAAGGAAGTTGGGAAAGGAAGTCTTCAATAACTGTAAGACCATGGGCGTGAGGTATGTTGGTGTACAGGGCGGTGGCATACTGCCTGGCCACCAGGGGATGGCATATCTGCAGTGGCAAAAACTCACTTGCACAGTGTGGCGAGGGTCTCAACAAGGCCTTCAAACATACACTATCCCCAGACATAGTTCACAAACAGCTCTCCTGTGCCATTCCCCCTCGCACCCCAAGTCCTCCCACCATCCCCAAGAACCAGCCAAGGAGTGCCCTCCTCATCGTCCAGTACCAACACAGACTGGAACAACTGAACCACAGTCATTATGCTGTGAAATGAGGAACATCCTACCCAAGATTACCCTCCCCCCCCTCCCCCTCACCTTCTAAAGTGAAGTTATGTTGATCCCCAATCTCCACTACATCCTAGTCCACCCTATGCCACTTGCAATCCCAATCCCTTGACTAAGGATCTTATCCCTGTGGAATACCCAGGTATAAGACTTGCCGAGTCCACCCCCAGCACTTGGTATTCCAGTCCTATCACAGGCTTAGCCTACCCCATCAGGACTGGGCCACATGTGAAAGCAGCCATGTCATATGCCAGCTCTGCTGCAATCATTGTACAGCTTTTCATATTGGTGTAACTACCAACCAGCCGTCCACCAAGATGAACGGCAACTATCAGATTGTGGCCAAGAGCAAAGTAAACTACCCTGTGGTATAACAAGCAGCTGAACATATCGTGCTTCATTTAAATGGCTTCTTCACTACTTGAGCCATGTGGATCCCCCTCACCACCACCACCACCACCACCATCTTTTCTGAACTTTGGTGATGGGAGTTATCCCTACAAAACATTCTCCACTCCCAAAATTATTCCAGCCTTAACCTACAGTAACATACTGTCCCACACCCTCCATCCAACAGTTTCTTCCCCCTCTGTCTTGTCACCTACTCCCTTTTCTTGCCTCCCACCCTCTTTGTGTGCTGTCCTCAGCCAATGTACTTACGCATCTTTCCTTATACCTCTCCTTTTTCACTTCCTGTTTCCCCCTCCCACCTCACAGGCTCCTGATGCTGCATCTGTTGGCAGTCTCGTCCCTGCACACTCCACCAACCACCATTGTTCTCCCCCCCACCCATTCACTGCTACCCCTTTCCCTTCCCCACGCCCTTCAGATTGCTGCTTCCATTTACCTGACAGTTGCATTCTGGTGTGAGCTGCCGGAGATGGTGGTCATGTGTGTTGAGGTGAGCTTGCTTGTGTGAATGACTGTGTGTATGATTTTCTTTTTCTTCTTTTTTTCAGATTTATGGCCAAAAGGTTGTGTGTAAGTGTATTTTAGTTGTGCCTGTTTGCAACTTAATGTGTCAGCTTTATTATAAGTAGCAGTCTATCTTTTCCTTACACTGTTGATAATCCAATCTGGAGTTTCCAATTTTTAAAATTTGACATGAGTTAGGTTGGTGTTGATTGAAGTGGTGATAATAGTTCCATTTATGTTAAAAGTCCATTTTTTGCAGCATTTATAAAAGCCTAGTTTTTGAATATATTTCAGGTCCCTTGAGGGAGACTAGCTAGTTAGTCTTAGGTAATGTTTAAAATGCAGTTTTACTATCAAAATTGTGGTGGTTTGGGCAATGAACTTTGATCGGAGTTTAAATGACAGTGTGGCCATTGGTTTTCTATCGTTTCCCTAAACTGATTAGAGTGAATGGTTGGATGGTTTCACTGAAAAGCACATGCCTAGTTATCCTATTTGATCCTTAGTTCTGTCTGTAATAACCTCATACATGACAGGACATTAAATTCTGATCTTCATTCCATTTACTTATTTTCACAGGTTTATATGCAACTTAAGTCCCTTTGCACTGTAACACAATATTCGTAGATAACATTATGGGAATGAAGCAGTTCGGTTGGTTTGGGATTTAGTCCCAGTTAGTCTCCATCTGCCTTGACTGTTGTAGATATCCTGGTGTATCAGTGGAAAGTGAAATTTATGTGCCCCATCTGTCCAGTGAGTAATGGAGTTAAGAATTGCTGTCATTTTGCTCCTTGCACGATCCTAAGAATACTGCTTTCACAGTTTTAAAACAGCATTTGATTACAAATACAGTTTGCTTCTTCTTATATGGTCAGTCATGTTGTATTCTGGCCATTAAGACTTTCTGTGGACACTGTTGGATTTGTTCCCTACACACACATCATATCCAGGGGAACCAGAACTCCACTGACAAAATTTAGATAGTTGTTCAGGATAGTTCCTGAGGATTTTGGTGTATGGGACATGTGGTCTCTAGAGGTTCGTTACTGAGTAATTACATTTAATTTGATTCTTACCCCTTGTATCAGTATTGCAGTGAAAGTATGTGCACAGTAGTGCAAATGTAGACAGCATATGCTGTGGGTCTATTTTGGTAACAAACTTGTTCCATTCACTCACATTACTTGCTGTTAACAACAGCAATGCTTATTTTACTGCTGGTCGTCAAGGTTTCATTCAGTGTTGCTTGTTCTGTCTCAGAAAATGTCCACAAACAACATGTCAAATTTTGTTGGTGGAGGTGTGTGTGTGATTTCATTTATACTTAAAGACTAGACTTGCAGAACTTCATCTGTAGCTGCCTCAGAATAAATTTTGAATACTTGATTTTTTATGAACTAGTAACATAACATTGCAGATTTATGTTTCTCATCATCCTTCTATGTTGAGCATTTCTGAAAATTTCCTTTAACATGTACAATACTTCTCTCTATTTATGTGATAAAGTATTATTAAATAACCAACATATTTCACTCATCCTCTTTTTCATAGCTACAAGTTTAATGGAACCTGCTGACGATGGATATCGAACTATTCTGATTGCCTTAGTTTGTGGCCTTGTACTAGTGTTAATTTCTGTGGGTGTTGGAGTAATCGTTTTGTGGAAAATACATGAAGCCTCTATTTACAAGCAGACAGCTGATGCTGTTCATCTTATGGACAATGGAAGTCCAGGAAATTACCAATCCGACACCTATGCCTTGGAACACCTAAAAATATCCACAATTGTAGGTAAGTAAATATATTCATTGACACTCAGTAAAATATTTGCAATTATTGGGCTATACCAAGAAGCATCATACTGAAAAATTTCTCATGAAGTGTAATGTGGGTTAAATGCATACTTTTAGCCACATTGGTAATGAGAGAATATCATTACTTGAGTTTCACTTCAGTTTTTATTATTGTGGACTATCATTCTGAAATGTTCTCTGCCAGCTACACTACATTCATCATATTTCATGGAATTCACCAAGAGGTGCAGCAGGGATGTGGAAATAAGTCTGAGACATACATTTAGTTTAATGTAAGTGCAATGCAGTGAAATGACTTAGCATTATGAGACACTGGTGTCTTACATTGCTAATTCTAATCATTAAATAATATAAAACATTAAATTTGAGAATTTCTGTGAAAATTGGCTTCAGTGGAGTAGGAGTTGCCAAATAGAAAGTTCTTCAATTCCTCCTTAGAAACTACCACATTATCTATATTATATTTAGTGTGCTCTAGCAGGCTGTTGAATATGTTTGTACCTCTGTGTCTTTCCTTTGCCTCTAGTCTTTCTTTGCAGAAGTTTGTTTTGATCTATTTATTGTATTCTTGCTTTCCACCATGTATTGAGAGAACAAAAATGTTGGTACTGACAAAGGACATTAATGAATACATATGTATTGTGAAGGAGGTGTAAAAATACACAGTTTTTTGAGGAGGTCATTGCAGGATGTTCTAGAATTATCATCAGATATAATTCTTATATAACGCTTGTGTGTACTAAAAATACTGTCCAAGTAAGTTGATTATAAAGCACTTCATTAATTCTAGGCAATGGATTTTCCAATTAAGGTTGTGATCTATCTGTAGTCCCAATAACTATACACTTTTTGCTTCTTTTATTTCATTAATTGCAAAACCTATTTGTATAGGTCATGGAGTTCTGTTTGAAGTACTGAAGTGTATGTATTGAGTCACACCAAAATTTAATTATAATCTGTTTACAAGGGCGTATCCAGGATCTGAACTAGGGGGGAGGGGGAAGGGGGGGGGGAGGGCAGGTCATACTAGTCTCAGGAAACAAGGACTCGAGACAACGTACAGCACTTCTTTCAAATAAAACAGTAAACGAGTGAAAAACTGCTTTTCATAAACATTTTAAATACAAGAATGCACTTGTACAATCCGAGAAAACATGCAGCATTTCATATTAAATAAAACAGTAAACTAGTGAAAAACTGCGAATATCTTCTAATGAAGGGGGGGGGGGGGGACAGCTGCCCCCACCCCCACCCCTGCCCCTCGCTGGGTACGCCCATGTCTGTTTGCCTTGAACCATCTGTTGATGTTTTCAGATATTTTATTATTTGCCTATTCCATAATAGAACTGATATTACATTTTATTCCTGTACTAATTTGTATCTAATGCAAAAAAGACAAAATTTGTTTCTTCTGAAACCGTGGTTTCTGGTTATACACAAACAATCTTCTACTTACAAAAATTGAACCTTTTGATACACTATGTCTGATGCTTTAAATTCTGAGTGTATATTGTTACGTGCTTAACACTGAACTGATATACAGGGTTATTCTAATGATGGACCCATTTTCAAAAATTCATATGTATTCAGATACAAATCCAAAATGAGCAAGCTTTATACCAATGAAAAGAGCAAGTTTCAAAGTTTTTGATAGGTGGTGGTGGTGGTGGTGGTGGTGGGCGGGTGGGCGGTGATGGTTTCAGAAGTGGCAAGTACAGTTCATGTGGCAATAGGGTCGTCATTCCATTTCACTGTCAGCTGTGAGTGAGAAGGTGACTGTGGAGCACAAGGTTTTCTGCACTCTTGAGTACGTGAAAAGTGAGTTGCAAATTGCAGTGTGGTGGGCATTTCGTACCAAATTCAGTATTCAACCATGAACTCGCAAAAGCATTACCCATTGGTTTAAGCAATTTAAACAGACTGGCAATTTGTGCAAGGGAAAAAGCATAGGCTGTCCACATTTGTCAGAGGATGAAATCTGACGGATTCAAGAAAGTTTTGTGGGCGGTCCCAGTACGTCTACCAATAGAGCCAGTTGAGAACTTGGAATACCCCAACCAACTGTATGGTCCCTCAAGTTATGGAAGATTCCCAGGACTTCATTTTCCAACAGGACAGAGCTCTGCCTCATTGGCACCGTGGTGTACGAGGATTTTTGAATGACTCCCTTCCTCAGCACTGGATGGGTCGCAGGGGACTTTGAGGACCTGGCTCTGCACTTCGGGCCACCAAGATCTCCTGATCTCACTGCCTGTGACTGTTTCTTATGGGGTTATGTGAAGGCAGCTGCTTACATCCCACCTCTACCAACCACTATGAACAATGTGCAGAACCGGATCACTGTTGCTGTGCACTCAGTAACAGCAGATATGCTTTCGTGTGTGTGGGATGAGTTTGGCTATTGCATTGCTGTGCAGCTAATGGTGGCCACATTGAACATTTATAACATTTATCACATTTCTAATTATTAAGTAGTTATTAAAAACTAATTAATTACAAATTACTAAATTTATTAGATTGATTTCAAACATTATGAAAAAAAACTTTCGAAACTTCTACTTTTTATTGGCTAAAGCTTGTTCATTTTGGATTTGTACTTGAATAAATACAAAGTTTTGAAAATGGGTCCATCATTTAAAATAATCCTGCACATTGCTTTCCGTCATTCAGATAAGATAAAAACCATTAACCTGCTGTGTCTTACTGTTCCATAATATTTTAACTTTTGCATGAGGATATCAAGGTTCACCCAATCAAAACCTACTGATAGAAAGTCTTAAACCTGGAACATACAGTTTGTAGGTGCTGGAACTTGTCTGTTCCTTCCTCAGGCAGGAAAGGAAGCTTCAATGGATGAGGTTGGAAAGGAGGTGCAGTCAGTTAGACTTCAAGCTGAGAGGGACTCACTTAGTATGAGGACAAGGGGAAGAGACTTTGTTCCCCC
This sequence comes from Schistocerca piceifrons, assembly GCF_021461385.2. Taxonomy (NCBI): domain Eukaryota; kingdom Metazoa; phylum Arthropoda; class Insecta; order Orthoptera; family Acrididae; genus Schistocerca; species Schistocerca piceifrons. The sequence continues at coordinate 802,843,406 of NC_060149.1, forward strand.
ATCCCCCTCTACCCATCCTCACGGCAAGTGGGCCCATCCTGAACTTTGGCTCTGAAAGCTGTTTCACTTCTAACATTCCTCTACTAATCTTTATTCGCTCCCTGATTGAGGAGCAGGTAACTTGTGAAAGCTAGGAATAATTTTTTCCTAGTATTTGGAATTTTGCCTCCCAAAAGTAAGAACTGGCCGACCATTCAGTCTGCTTATAATTAAACATTACTAAACATGTCACTTACATTGGGTACTGGTAGGGAGGGGTGGTTGGTTCTCACATTAAATGATAATGAAGAATACCACTGGGCCTTTCCAGAGTTAGAAATTGATTCCAGATTGCCTTATAGTGTTTCTCTAGTAACAACTGAACTCAGTAGAGCCTGTCATGATATCTTGCTAGCTGTGTTTAACATAAACTGACTTCGTGGAGACTTTGTCTCCCTCAGTGAATATGCTTTGTTCACTCTCTTCTGAAAGTGAGAAAAGACTGTGGAACACACAGTCAGTTGGTCCCAGATGTTCCCCCTAGAATCCAGGAACTGTACCTGTCCACTCATGTCAAACTCGCCCAGCTGGACATGGCAGTACCACAGGCATTCCTACAAACATGCCTGTAAGGTACCTCACATTTTTTAACCTCAAAATGCCTGCAATACTTCTTAAAAGCATAATCTCCTTAAACATCTCCACAAATGAGACTTCAGAGATGTCCTACCGTCTATGTATAGTCCTTCCTTTCCAACAACTTATTCAGACATCAAGTCAGAGATGTCCTGTTCATTTGTTTTGAGCAAGAGAGTGAGTGTCTTGGGTAGGGATTGGAGGCTATGCAAGATTTCTGGGCGAGATCACTGTGACAGGGCTTGTAGGTGGATAACTTCTGTCAGATAATTACTGTCATTTTTAAGACAGTGATAGTGTCTTCACCTACAGGGCTCATATCCCTATTGAAGACTCAAGAGACAAGTACAAGACCATGTCCTATGCCCCCACATATCACATCCTACTCCAGTCAGAAGTACAGTGTAGTCTTTTATGTGGGCATGGCCAACAGCCAACTGTCCATATGAATGGATAGCCACTGCTAAACTGTGGTTAGGGACAGATTTGAAGACCTTAGCTGTAAGCAGTGGTAGGGGACAAGTTGGTTGATTTGAGAAATTTCACAGTAAAGTTTCAATAAACTCTCATAAATGAGATATTTCAAGTACATGCAATGTGATTTTAAATTCAGATAAGCCATTGTTTACAAGTATACAGGGAGAGTCAGCAGGAAAGGTACATGCTTTGAGGAGTGGTAATATTAGTGATCCTGAATAAAAACATGTCATATGAGCGTATGTCCTGTCCTTGACAGCTTCCTAGGAAACTAATGAACACAGTGGGTAACAGGACAAGTGCAGGTGATAGCAAGTGAAACACTGTGATCTGATGTTTTGTTTGGTAGTATATATCTCCTTACAAAAGGTGTTCAAAAAGTCCACTGTCAACTGCATGCATTTTGCAGTTCTTGTAGACAGCTGCTGTGTTGCTGATCTGAGCTCATTTGTACGCTCCTTCATCCCCATTCCGGTCGGAGGAAGGCAGTGGCAAACCACATCTACTAGGACCTCGCCTAGTGTGGCAGTGAGGGTCTCCCGCGTCGTTCCCTGCATTCTGTCACAGAGTATGGGACTTCATCATCATCATCATGATCATCACTTGAACACACGTGTAAAATAAAAGTGAGAAGTTTCTCCTTTGTGTTCACTCTGTTCTTTTTGCGAGGAAATGTACACAATTAAACAAAATGTTAAATCCCAATGTTTCATTTACTATACTTGCATTTGTCTTGCTCCCCATTGTATTCAACAGTTTCCTCAGAAACTGTTAAGAATAGGACATATGATCCTATGACATTATTTGCTCAGAATCTCTAAATTTTACCAAATTTTATTTGTAAAAATTTATCAATAGGTACTTAACATTGTTTACTTACAGGGTGTTTCAAAAATGACCGGTATATTTGAAATGGCAATAAAAACTAAACGAGCAGCGATAGAAATACACCGTTTGTTGCAATATGCTGGGGACAACAGTACATTTTCAGGCAGACAGACTTTCGAAATTACAGTAGTTACAATTTTCAACAACAGATGGCGCTGCGGTCTGGGAAACTCTATAGTACGATATTTTCCACATATCCACCATGCGTAGCAATAATATGGCGTAGTCTCTGAATGAAATTACCCGAAACCTTTGACAACGTGTCTGGCGGAATGGCTTCACATGCAGATGAGATGTACTGCTTCAGCTGTTCAATTGTTTCTGGATTCTGGCAGTACACCTGGTCTTTCAAGTGTCCCCACAGAAAGAAGTCACAGGGGTTCATGTCTGGTGAATAGGGAGGACAATCCACACCACCTCCTGTATGTTTCGGATAGCCCAAAGCAATCACACGATCATCGAAATATTCATTCAGGAAATTAAAGACGTCGGCCGTGCGATGTGGCCGGGCACCATCTTGCATAAACCACGAGGTGTTCGCAGTGTCGTCTAAGGCAGTTTGTACTGCCACAAATTCACGAAGAATGTCCAGATAGCGTGATGCAGTAATCGTTTCGGATCTGAAAAATGGGCTAATGATTCCTTTGGAAGAAATGGCGGCCCAGACCAGTACTTTTTGAGGATGCAGGGACGATGGGACTGCAACATGGAGCTTTTCGGTTCCCCATATGCGCCAGTTATGTTTATTGACGAAGCCGTCCAGGTAAAAATAAGCTTCGTCAGTAAACCAAATGCTGCCCACATGCATATCGCCGTCATCAATCCTGTGCACTATATCGTTAGCGAATGTCTCTCATGCAGCAATGGTAGCGGCGCTGAGGGGTTGCCGCGTTTGAATTTTGTATGGATAGAGGTGTAAACTCTGGCGCATGAGACGATAGGTGGACGTTGGCGTCATTTGGATCGCAGCTGCAACACGGCGAACGGAAACCCGAGGCCGCTGTTGGATCACCTGCTGCACTAGCTGCGCGTTGCCCTCTGTGGTTGCCGTACGCGGTCGCCCTACCTTTCCAGCACGTTCATCCATCACGTTCCCAGTCCGTTGAAATTTTTCAAACAGATCCTTTATTGTATCGCTTTTCGGTCCTTTGGTTACATTAAACCCCCGTTGAAAACTTCGTCTTGTTGCAACAACACTGTGTTCTAGGCGGTGGAATTCCAACACCAGAAAAATCCTCTGTTCTAAGGAATAAACCATGTTGTCCACAGCACACTTGCACGTTGTGAACAGCACACGCTTACAGCAGAAAGACGACGTACAGAATGGCGCACCCACAGACTGCGTTGTCTTCTATATCTTTCACATCACTTGCAGCACCATCTGTTGTTGAAAATTGTAACTACTGTAATTTCGAAAGTTTGTCCGCCTGAAAATGTACTGTTGTCCCAAGCATATTGCAACAAACGGTGTATTTCTATCACTGCTCGTTTAGTTTTTATTGCTGTTTCAAATATACCGGTCATTTTTGAAACACCCTGTACAAACAGAATGCACTTTACATGGGTTAACATTGGCTTACCAGAGTTTGCTTGTTGCTTAAATTAATGAAACACTACTGCAAAATCTCTCAAAAATACAGATGTGAAAGGTTCAAATTGTTTCAGTTTCTGGTATTAAGATTTTCATTAATAATATTTATAATAGTGAAATATAACATCCTTAGAAACTTATCTATGATTCAGCAAAATATAAAATTGTTTTTATTCTTGCCATACTGCAGCACATGAACAATGTCAAGGTATTTCAACCATTACCTTGTTGTGTTAATTCATGCAAACTGTGGTATGGGACACGACTTACTTTGTTAAATAAATACTCACATTTACATGATTAGCAAAAACTCCTGAAGCACATTTGTGTTCAGGAACATATTCAGAATCTGTATCTGAGTTCTAGTTATCCACATCATCCCCAGATTTGTAACACCGCACACATTACTACTAATGGCTGCTATGTTTCTGGCACTTATCACTGTCTACATGCATGCATTCTTACAAAGATTCCATTAGTGAGAATTTGAAATTAGAGTTATAGCTGCCATTTCTCAGTTTACACTATGGAAATACCATCTAATGTGAATAAAGCATATCATGTTTTGCATGCAATAATTCCATTTCTCGATGGCTGTCACTTACAGTTGTTGACAGCTGATGTCTTCAGTTGACCACCCAGTAGCAAAACATGGTATGAGACTTAAATGGGTGCCTCACAATACCAGATTCTCTGAATAACACTTCTTTCGATCCTGTAGTCTCCCTGACGTCAGTCTCCATTAGCCCCTTTTCCACACCCATCCCTATCCAGATGCCACCAGCCCCCTCCCACCATTCCACTCATTCTACATGCACATTCTCCAATCCACTCCTCCATTTCACTATACGTGCTATGTACACTATTCCCTATGTTTGCAATGGGGACTGTGTGTGTGTGTGTGTGTGTGTGTGTGTGTGTGTGTGTGTGTGTGTGTGTGTGTGTGTGTACACGCCTGCAGACACACATACCTCTCCATGTAGCCATCACTTTTTATTATGTAACATTACACTTCTGTAAGGTTTACTGAAATCTGTATTTGTATTTTTCATATGCAGTTGTTAGAGCCTTTTGTCTTCATATATGTTTCAGGCCAGGGGCGATATGGATGTGTGTTTAAAGGAACATTGCTTGACAAGGAAGTTGCTGTAAAAATATTTCCAGGCCACCACAGACAATACTTTCATAATGAACGTGATATCTATTGCTTACCATTCATGGATAATCCTGCTTTGTTAACATATTTTGGTATGTATGTTTCTCTTTTGCAAATAATAAAACAAATTTCATTGACCATTACTTTGACCAAAATGTAATAAGCAAGAAGTAAGAAATAGTGCGCAGTGAATAGTCATTGTAGGAGGCAGATCTGGAACGTTAACAAACATCAAAGCAAGTCCAAGCACAAAATGGTTCATCAGCATCAGACTAAATTATGTGCAGTGCCAGTATAAGTGCACAGTAAAGGGAAACTGAGGAAAAGTGAGAGGGGGGGGGGGGAGAGTATACATAAGTGTGCACCTTAAAATGCTGTAATTTTGTTGGAGAAGACAGCAAAATGTATAGAGAGAAGGAGAATGGAGTAGAACTGACTAATAAAACTTGTGTAATATTATCAAAGATTGATGCTATTCGTGTGTTTTTCTGTATGGACAGACAGACAACTTGTTTCTTTGCTTTATGTTTAAAATGTTGCTCAGTTTGTTTTTTTGTTTGTTGTTGTTTTTTATCATGCCTGTGTGCCAATGGCCAACAATGCTATTGGATGAGCAGTTAATACAAAAACTTGTATTGAAGGTTTCAAGCATAAACACAATTGATAAGTATATATCTTCCCAGATGCAAAGAATACAAGTCATACCAAATTGCAGACAATTAAGTCCCATAAAATAACTTCAAGATAAAATTGTGTTACTTTAAGTAATTGAAATTTCACCTCCCTTGAGTTTATAGCATTTTATTACTTAGATTCTTGTATTTACGGTAAATGCACATGTGACATCATCATTATTTTTATTTTATTATTTATAAATAATCCCATTAGGACTGTGCAAATCACTTAGAGGCAGCACGTTCCTTTATTATTATGTTGTTGTTCTTGTTCTTGTTGTTAGTATTATTATTTTTTATTGATCAGGGTCAGATGAACGTGTGAGTGCTGAGGGATACATTGATTACTTGCTGGTGCTTTCATATGCCACAAATGGCTGCCTTCAGGATTATCTCAGGAGTAATTTGGTGGACTGGAATTGTTTATGTAGAATGGCACTATCTGTTGCAAAGGGTCTAGCTCACCTACACACAGATATCCGTAAAGGAGGTAAGCCATATTTGAATGACATTCTTACATATAACGCACAGTTTCATGTAGTCATTTTTAAGAAAAATACAAGATGTGTGTAAACATTTGTAACAAATGCCTGGAATGATTTCCTGCATCAAAATAAGACAAAATGGTGATGTCAGAGTATGTTCTACAGTTGCTGGTAATGTACAGAAATTGTACAAAATTTAATACCAAGTATCCTTAATACAAAATATTATAGTGAGGAATTTCTTGTGATGTTATCTGTACCACTCTACTTGCAGCATAAAACAAAAATGTCTCTGTATGTAACACATAGATGACTCCTGTGTTCTGTGGGAGGTAGATGAAGTTGAGAAAGAACAGTGCAAAATTAGAAGTAGTTGGTTACTTTTAAGAGATAGAGTGCTTTTCTAATCTAGAGGAGGGTGCTATGCTGTTTGTGAATGGCCCTGAAAATTGCATTGGGCATGAATCAGCATACAGTATCAGGAACATTTTCTGCACAGACAGCAATCATCATAAAAGATGTTTTGCCTGTATTTAACAGGCACAGTATTGCCTATTCAAGTAGCTGATGTTGAATCCTGCCATCTGTGGACATTTGGCAGGACACGTATTACAACAAGTGCAAGTGCAAGTGCCTGATTGATATACAGGGTGAGTCAGGAGGAAAGGTACATGCTTTGAGGGGTGATAGTGATTCTGAACAAAAAACTTCATATGGATGTATGCCCTATTCCGAATGGAAATTTTAGGTAGTTTCCCGACTTGATAGACCACAAGTGTCCCATATCCAACTGTTTGTCTAAACTTGCTACCTCAATATGCTAGCTCAAATTGGCCCACAAAAACTACGCAAGCAACAGCGCATGTGCGTTGAGGAAGTTTTTCAGCGTTCTTGTGCTCTCTTCGTACAAACCATTAGTTATAGAGAAAAATGAATGGGACCTTTTTGTAGGAAATTTAATATAATTTAATTTTGTACTGTGACACATTTTCGCTGGAGGGTGCGGTTTTCAAGTTATTCAAGAACAACATACAAAAGTGATATTAAATGTGTTCTATCTCGGAAAAGATTCAGAATAGGGCATACGTCCATATGAAGTTTTTTGTTTGGAATCACTAATATTATCACCCCTCAAAGCATGTACCTTTCCTCCTGACTTGCCCTGTATTTTACACCTGGTATCCATACCACCTGATAAGGATACAGGGGCTAAACAAGGTCAGTTTCCAATAATGAACAGAATTTTGCTTGTGATTCTTTCCCATGACCACCAACATACTGACATTTTTCTTTTATTCACTGTAGAGTAACACTTGGATGAGGTGGCATCATGAACTTACATAACATTAATATGCCAGTGATAATCCCTGTGGTACAGTTGTGCTGATCATAAAAACCGTTTTGGACTCGGTTTGTGTATCCATGATCACTTAACTGGCTTATGCATGCCTCACTGGTGACTAAATGGATCAGGAGTCTTGACTCTCTTGAACAAAACCCTACCTGTACTAGTGAAAAATGTGTCTGTTGCTCATATCTGTACTACAGGGAATGCACAATTGGGTGCAAGCACACTTCAGTTTGGATGTACATCAGTTTCTGGACATCTTCCCAAGGGGGGGAAGGGGGGGGGGGTTCTGTTACTTGAGTTAATTACTTGAGCATCAAGAAACTAAGTATTATGACAGTTCTCTCAGTATTTATATTCAGTTGCTTACTGTAGATAAAGGAAAACAAACAGAACCACAATGAAGGCAGTCTGTTGTTCAACATAATTCATATCACTAACATATAATTTAGCAATCTAGTAATAGTCTTTGCAACACTTAAGAATAGCTGGACACACCTGGAAATTAACATTCTGATGTCCAACCTTCATGAGCACACACTTCCTCATTATAATTTCCAGGAATTTGATATAAAAAAGGGCTGCAAAGGCATTTTATAAAATTTAGGAAGTATTGTATTGTACAAGGGAAGACTGTAACCTTTGACTCTTATTATTTGTAAATTTGCACCTTTTTTTATCACCCTTATGGTTGTGTGTTTTTAATGTAGCTTAAATTGCTTTTCTTAGAACTGTTTGTTAGTTACTTTGTTCCAACTGTGGCAATATCAATAGCAGATGCAGTGCTCGAGGATAGATGAATAGTCATTACAGTTTGAATTAATTTACTGGGATAAAAGTTCCATTGAGTAACTGGCTTGGTCTGTTGATGGGTTGTGACACATGTGAGATCTGTTCCAAAAGTTCTGGAACATTAGTAATTTTGCACCAGTGGTGTGATGGAGCAAAATGTGGTTGGCATCCCTGCACATGCCCAGAGATATGGGCTGACATTATGCATATGAAAGTGCAAAGTGTAAAACAAAAGAGCAAAATGGGAAAAAGCATTATATCAAAAACATGTATGCTTTCTGAGTTTTCGTAACATTCAGAATGATGGTCCTGAATCTCAAGAAATCGAAGCAGAAAATACAGAAGTTGCACCTCATTGTACAGGTGATGGCTGATGATGATGATGATGTTTGGTTTGTGGGGCGCTCAACTGCGTGGTTATCAGTGCCCGTACAATTACCCAATCTTTGCTCAGTCCAATTTCACCACTTTCCTGGATGATGATGAAATGATGAGGACAACACAAACACCCAGTCATCTCGAGGCAGGTGAAAATCCCTGACCCCGCCGGGAATCGAACCCGGGACCCCATGCTTGGGAAGCGAGAACGCTACCAGGTGATGGCAGTAGGAATTATTTATTGCTATCTTCAACTCTTTCCGATGTAGCCACATTTTTTTTTAAAGTGATACTTTAGTCGAACAGATGCAAGTCCTCCCAGTTGAGCCACATCATCTTCCAACCACAGAGAAGTTAAAAGCACAGCAAGCCTTCTTGCCCCTGAGATGTCTTCTTCAAGACAAATGGAGGTGGAAAGTATATTACATGTTTCTGATGTTATTACATATTCTCTGAGCCAAAAATGACACAAAAGTAAATTTTAGCCCAGTGATATTCATGAATGACCAAGCAACTTTGATCAAGAGTTTTGGATTGTGAATGGAAATAGCAAAGTGCAACATATGAACAGTAATTTTTTGTCTTCAAGTAAAATATACGACAAAGGAAAAAGAAACACGATTCTATCAAAAGTGATTTTTCATGCACACAATTAAATTAACAAATAAAATACATGGGAGAGATTGGTTGTGCTATTCAAAATTTAAAGAGGAACTTTTCTGTTTTGTTTGCAAAGTTACAAATTTAGAGGGTTCATCATAATTTATAAAAGACCAATTAGATGATGAAGATCGTGAATATTTTGTTGAAGACTCACGAAAAAAGTGCTTCATATAGACAAGTGATAATATCATTGTTAGTTTGGAAAAAACAAGGATGCACCTGTTTATTTTCAACTTACGAGTCAAACTGAGACTGAACAAAAGTGTTGAAGGACAGTTTTAGAATGAATTATTGCAGCTATAACTTTTTTTAGCATAACAAGGTCTTGCATTTCAGGATAGTGATGAAATCTTTGGATCACCTCACAATGGAAATAATTTAGGTTTATGAGAACTAATAGCCAAATTTGACATTTTTCTTGCCCAATATATGTATATATTCATACAAATAAAGGAAAGGGACATATATCATATTTGTCAAAAATAACTTGCAAGGAATTTATGCACATAATTGCATCAAGCATATGGGATTGTATTATTTGTGAAATTGAGAGAGTCAATCATTATTCTGCTTCATTAGATTCCACTCCTGATAAGTCATATGTAGACCAACTGACTCTGGTAGTGCACTATGTCCTGTGTGATTTGGACCAGTGGAAAGATTTTTAAGGTTCTTGGACACGGAAGGCCATACTGAGAGCAGTTGCTACGAAGGCACTTGTGTGTGAGTTTACTACTACCAAGCAAGTTTTGGATGATACATCTAATAACATGGATTGAAAGTAGACAGTCATCATCAGGCCAGCTGGCTAGTTTCCAAGGTGGTTGAATTGGAAATGGGAATAATGAGTGTCAATTGGAACAAAACCCTACAATTTTTAAATGCACACACTGTCATTTGACTGTATTGTTGTTCATTTAATTATGACCCAGATTTTTATTTTCTGCCATTTTCAAGTGATTGAGTTTGTCATTACAGTCACATGGTGCTGTTTTCATTTAAAAATTATTGTGTGACTGTTGCTGAGCAACATCAAAAACTGTTTAAAATTGTAAAATGCTTGTTAGCAACTAGCGCCCCACTGCAGCAATGTGATCAAGACCTTAACACATAATATACCTTTTATAAATCATTAAACTGGTATGTCCAAGCAATTTGGTCCACATTTTCAGATATTAAAGCAAAAGCAAAAGTGCTGACTGTGATAATATAAGCAGTAGACTTCAAGACGATGCAAGTGAAATGCAGAGTACAACAATTTCAGCAGCTGTGCTACACTTGATGAAACTGGAGAAAATAAAAAAGACCTGTTCAACATTTTAAAGTTCAGATATTTACTGTCATAACTGATAATGTAATCTGTGCATTAGCTAAACAAGTGGAAACATACCATTAAGTGGCTAGTGTATTTGGAAAACTTCGTCATTTAAGTCTTTAACAGCAGAAGAGATCTTGAAAATAGCTCCAGTTGTCATCATTGCTTAACCAGATGATTTGGAAGAAAGCCTTGGTGATGAACTGGTGCAGTTTGCTGAGCTGCTCAAAACAGATGTGGCTGCTGTTGTTGACAACAGAAAGCACGAGACCCTTTAACTGCATTTTTATAAGTTTTTATGGAAAATTTGTTATAATTGTGGTTTTTTTAAATGTAGAAATAGTCTTAGGCAGTTACTTGTCTTTGATGATCACCAACTGCAATGCAGAATGTTCTTTTTCAATATTAAAGGGCATTAGAAATGTGTTAAGAAGCACCATGGGACAAGAACAGCTAACCAGCCTCACCTTAATGAACATAGAGATGGTGATTTGACTACTGTTATAACTAAATTTGTCCAAATTAAATTGAGAAAAGTTTTGTTTTTGTAAAGTGCTGTTTTATTTTATAACTTTAACTTTGATGCATAAAACAAACCGAGGGCCTCTTCTTAGCATTTGCTACAGGGCCCTGCACTGGCTTCACAGCTCTGGTTACACCACGTGTGCCTTAAGGGGTTCAGTATTGCTGCTTACGGTGGATGAATAGAGTGTCTTATATGGCATGGGTACTAGGTATCATACAGTTCTGTGCTATGTAACTTAGTAACAACACATTGTTGGACTTATTTTCAGGGAAACATTGGGGGTTATTTTCACTATAGCAATACTCCCTCCCCCCCCCCCCCCTCCCCCCCCCCCCCCTCATTCTCATGCACTCCAGTCTTGAAGCATCCTGTATAATTACCTATTGATAGTTGTTAACTGTGTTACGTAATCCAAATGTTATACACCCTAAGACAAAAAATCAGTATACCATGAAGGAGTTTTCTGAATAGGACAGAAATTGAGAGATGTGATGGGCATGTAGAGGCAACCAGATGAACATAATTTCAGAAAAATTAGGTGATCTATTCAAGAGAAGCAGCTTCACAATTTGAAAAAATTAGGCATTGGTCCACCAATGGCCCTTATGCAAACATTAATTCAGCATTGCATTCATTGACCAAATGCAGTCCAACTGGTGCATTAGATCATCAAACTCCTGATCTGGTTGGAGCGCTCTGCTCATAATGTTCCAAACATTCTCAATCGCAGAGAGATCCAGCGACCCTGCTGGCCAAGATAGGGTTCAGCGAGCATGAAGACTAGCAGTAGGAACTCTCATCATGTGAAGGTGGGCATTATCTTGCTGAAATGTAAGTCGAGGATGGCTTGCCACAAAGGGCAGCAAAACGAGGTATAGAAAATAGTTGACGTATTACTGTGCTGTAAGTGTGCCGCGGATGACAACCAAAGGGTTAGTGCCATGAAATTAAATGGCCACCTAGACCTTGACTCCTGGTTGGTGGGCCGTATGATGGGTAACACTCAGGTTGGAATCACATTGCTGTCCAAGTCATCTCCAGACACGTCTTCAGCCTGAAATCTGATTGACTGCAGCAGAATTGTCTTCAGTGATGAGTCTTGCTTCCAGATGGACCCAGATGGCCAGCAAAGATTGTCTGGAGATGCCCCAGATAGTAGTGAGATACAAACCTGATTGTCACCTGCCACACAGCCAGACAACCAAGAGTGATGGTCTGAGGTACCATTTCTTTTCATAGCAGGACATCTTGATTGCCATCCGCTGCACCCTTACTGTGTAGCAGTACACTATTTATATTCAAAGACCTGTTTTGTTGCCCTTAATGGCAAGCCATCCTGGGCTTAAGTTTCAGCAAAATAATGCCTGCTGGCTCATGGTGAGAGTTCTTACTGTTTGTGTTCATGCTTGTCAAACCCTAATTTGGCCAGTAAGATCACCAGATCTCTCTCCAATTGAGAATGTTTGGAGCATTATGAGCAGGGCCCTCCAACCAGCTCATGATTTTGAAGATCTAACAGGCCAGTGGACTGCATTTGACACAATATCCCTCAGAAGACCATCCAGCAACTCTGTCAATCAATGCCAAGCCGAAGAAACTCGTCGCATAAGTCTCTGTAAGTTCATCTTTATACTAGATGGTTGTGGGACCTCGGCTGTTCAGTTTAAAATGTCTAATAGAGACACCTTCAGCTGTCTAAATTTCCAACTTTATTTTACTTTTGCTACCAGTTTCAGTGTTACATAATGCCATCTTCAGGCCAATGATAACAGTATAAAATACATAAGAAAAGGGGTGGTGTAAAATTTTAAAAATCAAATTATATACAATGGTAATATGAAATTAACACATAACAAAAACCAGACTTTAGGTCAAGGCAATGTTCACTTGCATCATACAGGACTTGTGAACAATTAGAAAGGTACTAGTAAGTTAACATTGCCTTGACCTGCTCACTTGCTTACTTTCACTCTTCGACATGTAACCACGATGGTTGTTACCCCACGTTTGTTGGCGTTATGGCGTTATTGTTGTGAGTTCTTCTCTCTTTACATTGTTTTTGTTGTTCAAATTGCTCATCTGTACCTCTTATGCATTGATAATACCAAACATAGTGTTCCGGTATATTTCTTGACATTCATATTCTCATTTAACCACCTACTCGTGTAAGTATAGACTGCCAAATTACATGTTGTGTAGTATACCCTGATACATTTTTATTTTAGTGTTAACTGGTTGATATATTTAGGTAACATACAAGGAGCGATTGGAAAGTTTTAAGAATGGATCCGCTACTGCTTACTGGTTTGGCGGACAGGTACACAGAGGGTGGGGAGTGAGTCTTTGGCTTGTCCCTGAATGCCCTCTGACAAGAAACTGCATTTCCTCTGTTCAGTTCATTGTAGCAGCTGATTGAGTGCAAGTCTGTTAGGGCTTGTTGCCGGATTCTGTCCGTCTGAAAATGGACGTAAAAACGGAGCAACGAGTTTGTGTGAAATTTTGTTTTAAAACTGGGAAATCAGCTTCTAAGACTTACAGACTATTAAAAACAGCTTTTGGAGATAATTGTATGAGCCAGTCAAATGTTTCTGTCTGGTTCAATAGATTTAAAAATGGCCGTGAATCATTTGAAGACAAACCATGGTCTGGCTGTCCTTCCATCTCAAAAACGAAGGAAAATGTTGTGAAAGTTCATGACTTTGTGCGCTCTGATCATAGACTTGCAATTACAGAGATGGCTGATGAACTTAATTTAAGTTTCTATGCAGTTTAGTCAATTTTAACTGAAGATCTGAACATGTGTTGAGCATCTGCAGAATTCATTCCAAAAGTGTTGTCAAGTGACCAGAGACAATACCGACTTGAAGTGTGCCAAGAAATGATTACTCAGACTAAAAATGACACAGAGTGGTATATGAATATGATCCAAACCAAAGTGCAGTCTTTGCAGTGGAAGACTCCAGGTTCATCACGACCGAAAAAAGCACGGCAAAATTGGTCGAAGGTGAAGACAATGTTGGTGATTTTTTTCGATTCAACCGATATTGTGCATCATGGATTTACCCCTGGAGGACAGACAATTAACCAGGAATACTACAAATGTGCCCTTGAGCATTTGCACAAAAAGGTGTGGAAGGAAAGGCCTGCATTGTGGAAAGACAGGAGTTGGGTTCTACACCATGACAATGCTCTGGCTCATCATGCCTTCTCCATCATTGAATTTTGATGCGCAAGTCGCTGAAGTGGCATCAAATCAAAATACTTGCATCCAGGAAATGGTGTACCCAATGGGAGGCCCTAGTCACACAACATTTATTTATCATTGAATTTTTGACCAAATTCAAAATTCCTCTGCTTCCACAACCACTATGTTCCCCTGATTTGACTCGATTGAAGCCATCCAGGCAAATATGGAGCGCATCCTTAACACACTTCAGGAAAAAAATTTCCAGCAATTTTTCCAAAAGTGGAAACACCGTTGGAATCGGTGCGTTCAGTCAGAAGGGGACTATTTTGAAGGAGATGCATCACAGTAGCATGTAATTACCACCATTGTACAATTACAAGCCCATTCTTATAACTTTCCAGTCACAGCTCATATGATCTGTTGGTTGCCCTCATTACTGCCTTGACTTTTTTCTTGCATTCTGTTCTATTGCATGACACATATGTGCTTCTATGAACTCTTGATCCTATACAAAGTAGGTATGTGACCTTAATATACTAATCCCTTAATGTTTTTACATCTATTAGAGAACTTGACTCGTCCATCTGATGGGTATTGCCTTTTGACATGTTGCTTGCATATTTTGGGTAAATAGTGACATAATTACATAGTCTAGTTCTGTAGCACATCTGTAGATTCTCACATCATAACTTTTGCTCTCATAAGCATCTTGATATCCCACTCACCTGTTCTTTATTGTAGGTCCATTTTACTGGTTGTTTGTCTGGCCGTAGATCACATTTTCCTCTGTCTTGCCCTGCATAAGGACCACATGTCATGTAGATACGTGGCTTTGGTTGTTCTGACTGAAATGAATGTATTTTTGATACACTGTGCATGTATTGCAGTACTCTTCTTTAGGCTTACTTCATAGTGTATAGTTTTGTTATGTCACACAGCCATATGCCTACCTATTAGCAGACTTACCAGTTTCATGATAATGTCAGTTGTGACCTTTTCCATATCTTATTTCAATACTTCCTGCTTAATGGGAACTCATTATGATATATTACATTAGCTTCACACTTCGGTTAATTAAAAATGTTTTTATTAAATATGTGCCGCCTTAAGAATCTGTGATTGACAGTTTTTGTTAACGTAACTTTATATTCTTGTTTTAGTAGTTATTGCCAGTATATGGAACATTGTGATACAGGTAGTTAATGTGAGGTTGACCTCCAGTAAGTGGTTTTATGTTTTACTAGTATATGACAATGTATAAATAAATATTTTTACCTTTAGATTGCACTCATCGGTATATAACTGTGATTGTTTTGCTTCAGATGATCCATGGGTAGTGACATTAACATTATGTACGGTTTGTCAATATGTGACATTATGGTTATCTATGCATAACATGTCATTTTGACCTCCAGTTATTAGGTTCTCTTTTACTTATATGGCATATATATCTCTTTTAGTATTATATGGCATGTGTGCTTTGTTCCCTGGGTTGTATCCATACTGTGTACAACTGTTCCCTCTCTTTATAGTCCTTAATTTATTTTAAACTTTGATGTCACTCCCTGTACTGTTTGGTTTTTATTATGTGTTTACTACATTTGATGTATAATTCGATTTATAAAATTTTACACTGCCCCTTTTGTTATGTGTTTTACACTGTTATCATTCTTGTCTTTATGCAGGGGCCTGATGATCGCGGAGGTAATGTTGAAACTGGTAGCAAAAGTAAAATAAAACTGGAATTTAGGTGACTGAATTTGTTTTGATTTGACTTTTTTTATTTTGGTTGCATAAGGGGCAGAGATGGACCAACATGTTATTGACTTGCTCAATTTTTAAAGTTCTCTCTCTTGAATAAATCAACCAGTTATTTGAAATTGTAATAATTGGTCTGTCTGTACATTGGTGGCACTGCAAACTTATAATGTACTAAGGAAAATATATAAGCATGTAAGTGGAGCAGAAACGCCATGGAGAATCAATCTGGTGCTGACACAGGCTGCAAATGGGAAATCCACTGACATAAGTGACTCTGACAAAGAGCAAATTGTCATGGGTTGCATTTGCAAACTGTATCACCAGCATTTGGGAATGAGTATCTTGGAAACAACAAAACTGGTTGCCTATTTGTGTGCTAATGTCACGAGCATCTATGGAAAGTGGTTGAAGGATGGTGAAACTAGAGTTGGGAGACAGGGTATTGGATGTCCCTGCTTCATCACAGAAAGTGAAGGTCGAAGACTTCCACACTTTGAACATGCTCTGTACCACAGACAAAGACCATTGGGTGCAGTGTTATGGTACAGGTAAATTAATCGGGGCTTCCAGGGGCCCATGGTAGTATTTGAAGGCGCTACGACAGCTGTGGACTATGTAAACATTATGGCAAATCACTTGTATCCGTCACGCTTGAAGTCTTCTGCGATGGCACTGGCATCTTCCAGCAAGATAACTGTCAATTTCACAAGATGAGAATCATGATACAGGGCTCTGAGGAGTGTGACAGTGAATGTAGGTTGATGTCTCTGCCACCACATTCACCCAATCTGTGGAACACATCTGGGATGCTGTTGGGCATGAGCTTTGCACGCACAGACCACTGGCTCATAATTTATGGGAATTGCTTGACTTGTGTGTAGATATCCAGTTCCACATACCTCCAGAAACCTACCAAAGTCTTGTTTAAACCGTGTAATGCAGAACTGCTGTTCCAGTTCATTCAGAAGATGGACCAGCACAATTCCTACTCTTATTCCATGTGAGCTTGTGCTCAGTGTCTAATGATCTTGTCATCAACAGAATGTTAAATCGTAGTCTTCCTTCCTTTTAAAATGTTACATGGTATCATTTGTATAAATTCAGCAAAATAATGAGCTGTCCTTACGTACACACAAGTGACTCAAAGCTCCAGCACACCCGTACTTTCCTTCTACAATAGAAGTCATACCCAAGAAAAGCAAGAGTCTATTTTTTGGACTCTACCTGGCAAAAACTTATGATTTGTCTAGACGTTTTATTGTGTTGTTCATCCCTCTGCACAGTAGAAAAATTATTTATAGGAACCGCCAATAGGCCATGGTCACCCTATTGTCTGTCATATTTTTACCCACATTGGCGATGGTTTGTGAAAGTATGCTAGAGAGGCATTGTGAAGTTTGAGAAGTAGGAAAGAAGTACTGGAAGATTCAGTCTAAGTGTTGAACTGTTTGAATTACGTAGATTTCTCAGCTGATTAGAGCATCACACATGAGTACAAATTTTAAAGTCTCAGTCTAACACTGTTTTAATCTGTCAGGACATTTCATGTCAGATCTTTCTATTACCATTAACTTTCACACAAATGTTGCAGTTATACTTCGACCTTCCAAATGCACTAAAACTGTTTACTGGACTGTGAACTGAGGCCCAGGTAATTGTCTTCCTCGATCAAGCATACAAATATGCACAGACCGTCTCAAAGCTTCACTTTGATTGTACCTCTGTTCATATTTTTCCAACTCCGTGGGGACTCCCCATGCGTACCTAGTATAATAGAACATCTGGGAGTGGGGCTGTGGTGAAGACCAGCTTAACCACAACCCACAGTGTGCTTTACTGATTACATTAAAATTCTTCTGCGGATTATATGATGAAATGAGTCTCCTTGACAAATGATTACTGATGTGTAACTTAGACATGAGCGTATTTGCCTCTAATTGTCAAACCATCCCAAATACCATGATAATCCTTTCATTTGTACACACCAATACATCACATTTTACACAAATGTAAGAACAAAAGTTTATCTGTAAGTGTTGACAGACACCATTAATAGACTCTGGTGTAAAACTGCACTATACAGAATGTAACAGGTATAAGTGCAAATAGTTTTTATTTGGTACCTTAATACATATACTTATCATTGTGTTGGTTGTTTTTTCTCTGCATCTAACAGTCTTCCCACAAACCTGTCGCAAACTTTGTGACCTTGCTCTTGCCACACATACTTAGAGGCTCTAACCAATTTAAAAACACGCAACTTGTAATAGCTATAATTATTAGTCCGCAAATGGCATAAATACAGATGTAATATTGTTCAGTACACTGTCCTCAGTCACCAATAGAAATATCTGCACTTATACCCATTACATTCTGTAAATTCACAAGCAACCTGAATTACACACAACTACATATCAGTATGTAGCATTCTCTTCTGCCGTGATAATAGCAGAAATATGCTGTCCATAGTCTCTGTAAGACACTGAAAGCATTGGGGAGCTATCCTGACCCATAAACAAGTGAGGTGGTCCAGCTGTTAAGACAATGAGCTCACGTTCAGAAGAGTAGTAGTTCAAAATCCTATCCAGGATTGGAGTTTTCTGTTTGTTTTGCTAAATTTCTTAAGGCTCAATAAAATTGAAATAGGTTGACTTGAAGATATTTGCACACATGTGTGCGCACACACACACACACACACACACACACACACACACACACACACACACAATTTTATGATGTGTATACCAAACCATTCTGTTGCAATTTAGAACTTTGCTTTTGACTAGGTGAATATAAGGAAACCACAGAAAATGTTCCATAAAGAGACACTTACATGAAAAAGAATGTCATTATGTGTAATATATTGTAAACCTCATATATTATAACTTAAAACATCATGGAAAAATAAGTGCAAGTTTTTTTCCTTCCTTTTCGGCTCACTTGAATGTCAGTGGATAGTGATATGATAGTAAAGTAAAATAAAGTCAAGTCATGTGACATTGTTAGCTGGGAGATCCCCCAAGAGCAGGTTCAGCCATCTAATTGGGAAGGTTTTCCTGTCCTTGGAGCACAGTGGCACCTTTCCTTTGCAGACTGCAAGATTTATGTGTATCTGGTTAAGTGTAGGTGACTGTAATGTATGCGTGTAGTGTGGTGTCATGTTTGTGTTGGATGATGCAAAAAGGAAGAAGATGGGACCCAGTGCCACCACATAACCTACTCCTCTCGAATAGCACCAAGGGGACTGCTGAGTTTAATGGCCCCATCCAACAGATGGATCACCATCAACAGCCACAAGCCCACACTGCATACTGTGGAAATGTTTCGAATTTAATCCAGGGCACTGGTGCAAGGACTGTGATGTGATAATAAAATATTATGACAGTAACAGTATTTTTATTACTGGCTGCATGTGTGGATGAATTTTGTTGCTGTTGCATTTCAGCAGTTTCATCTGATACTCTTTAGTTATTACAGCCTATACTATATATCTGTATGAATACAGAATACGTGTTGTATCAGCCTGTTAATTAAAAACTTTTATGTTAAAAATTTTCCTTTACAGACAAATTTAAGCCATGTGTAACACACCGTGATCTCAACTCAAGAAATATTCTTGTGAAAGCAGATTTATCATGCTGTCTTTGTGACCTGGGATTTGCCATGAAGATTTCTGGTTCAAAGTATTTTTACAACGGTGAAGAGCAGCATGCAGAAACAAAATCGATCAATGATGTAAGTTCTTAATGTTATGATGCCCGGACACCACAGTATATAGAAATAGTTGACACTCGATGTTCAGCATATGGTTATAATTATAAATTTACATAGGACATAGCATGTAGAAGTGTAATTCTTTCCTGTGTACTGAGCACTAAAGATTCATCTTTAACTACATACACAAAACAGTCAAGTAACTTACACACAGAGTGATGTAAAAAGACACATTACTGGTGTGCACATGTTAACTCTGTGCATTATTTCTTAATACAATTAATAAGGTGTAAGTATAACAATAACGATGAAAGTGTTCAAGTATTTTATGTCTTCATAACTTACAAAATTGTTACCAAAATCAGTCCTTGAAACAATATTGTTCATCAGAATTGATGGTGATGAAAGAAGTTAGTTTCTTTGGCCATTACTAACAACACAGGATATAACTTGCCACTGAGATTAGCAAGCATATGTACAAGGTCAGTTTGGAAAGTAACCTCCATTTGGCTGTAAATAAAAAGCTTGCATGGAAAAAAATTGCTACATATATCTTGAAACTACAGCTTTTTGCTATATTTCCAACTTGGTCAACATTTAAATTTAAGTATTTGTGATAGTGTTTTTTTATAAATTCCTTCTTCATTAAATTCTTCTGCCTGGGCCCATAGCCAGTCTTTCATGGCATTTTGAAGTTCACACACAAGCCACTTCTTCGTGGGAGCAAAGAGATGAAAATCACCTGGTGCGAAGTCTGGACTGTATGGGGGGTTAAAAACATCCCATTTGAACTACTTCAAAATCTCTAGAGCTTTTCAGGCATCATGAGGATGAGCATTGTCATACAAAAAAAAGAAAAAAAAAGAAAAGACACATGCTATATTGACAATTGTTTTCACTTAAGTTTCTTTGGAGTTTCACAGTAGACATCTGAAATTATTGTCGTTCAACATTTCATAAATTCAATAGCAAAACTCCTCGGCATCCCAAAAAATCATAGTCGTAACCTTCCTGGATGATAAAGTTTGGTGGGCTTTCTTCAGCTTTGAATGGAGAATAAGCATGGCCCCAAGCCATTGACTGTTTTTTTTTAACATATATGCATGCCACCCAAGTTTCATCACTAGTCAGAATTCTGTTTAAAAAAAAAAAAAAAAAAAACCTTCCCCTTCAGCATTGTATCTTGAAAAGAAGTGTAAGGCATATCCCATTCATTTGGTTTTCTACATCTACATCTACATTTACATTTATACTCTGCCAGCCACCAAGCGGTGTGTGGCGGTGGGCACAATTCACGCCAAAGTCATATTCAGCCCCCCCCCCCCCCCCTCCCTCCCTCTGTTCCACTTGCGGATCGCACAAGGGAAAAACGACTGTCTGAATGCCTCAGTACGAGCTCCAATTTCCCTTATCTTTGAATGGTGATCATTGCGCGATTTGAAAGTTGGTGGTAATAATATATGCTCTACATCCTCGCCGAAGATTGGATTTCAGAATTTAGTGAAGAGCCCCTTCCGTTTAGCGCGTCGTCTATCTGCAAGTGTGTCCCACTTCAAACTTTTAATGAGATCTGTAATGCTCTCACGATGGCTAAATGTACCGTTCACAAATCTTGCCACTCTTCTTTGGACCTTCTCCATCTCTTGAATCAGACCCAACTGGTAAGGGTCCCATACAGATGAACAGTACTTGGACAAACTAACGTATTGTAAGCAGTTTCCTTTGTTGAAGGACTGCATCACTTCAGGATTCTACCAATAAACCACAATCTAGACTTCGCCTTGCCTGTTACTTGTGTAGTCTGATCATTCCATTTGATATCATTTCGAATAGTCACACCAAGACACTTGACAGATGTTACCGCTTCCAGAGACTGGGCATTTATTTTGTACTTGTACATTAACGGGGATTTTTGCCTTGTTATACACAGTAGGTTACACTTACCAATATTGAGAGATAACTGCCAGTCATTACACCATGCATTTATTTTTTGCAAATCTGCATTGATTTGTTTACAATTTTCGTGTGATACTACTTTCCTGTGGACTACAGCATCAACAACAAACAGTCTAATGCCGCTGTCAATACCATCAACCAGATTGTTTATGTAAATCGTAAAAAGCAGCGGACCTATTACGCTGCTCTGGGGCACACCTGAAGTTACGCTTGTTTCTGTTGAAGTCACCCCATTCAGGACGACATAATGTTCTCCGTCTGTTAGAAAACTTTCTATCCAACCACATATGTCATTGGGTAGACCATAAGTGCACACTTTTTGGAGCAAGCGGCAGTGTGGAACTGAGTCAAACGCCTTTCGAAAGTAGAGAAATATGGCATCAACCTGGTAGCCAGTATCTAGAGCCTGTTGTATATCATGCACAAAGAGGGCCAGCTGTGTCTCGCATGACTGCTGTTTCCTAAAACCATGCTGGTTTCTGCAGCTGAGCTTCTCAGAGTTTAGAGAGCTCATTATGTCTGAACACAACTATGTTCCATGATTCTACAACAAATCAATGGCAGCGAAATTGGCAGGTAATTATGTGCATCCAATTTTCTCCCCTTTTCATAGATTACTATGACCTGGGCCTTTTCCCAGTCCTGTGGAACTTTCCGCTGTTCCAACGATCTCTGATAGGTGATGGATACGAATGGTGCTATATTTGTAGCATAGTCAACATACAATCTTACGGGGATACCGTCTGGGCCAGACGCCTTCCTGGTGTATAAGGATCTTAACTGCTTTACAATCCCAGATACACTAAACACTATGTCAGCTATCCTTAAATTTGTTTGATGAATGAAAAGGGGAATGGTGCAGCAGTCCTCTACCCTAAACAAGTTTTTGAAAGCTAGGTTTAGAGTTTCAGCCTTCTGTTTCTCATCATCTGTAGCATTACCCATACTGTCAGCAAGAGAAGATATTGAATTATTTGTAGCATTCATAGATTTTACGTATGACCAATTTTTTTTTTTTTTTTTTTTTTTTTTTTTTTTTTTTTTTTTTTTTTTTTTTTAAGAATCTGCAGATAAAATATTGCTTGTTAAAAGAATCTTTCATTGTCCTTCTGACAGCTGCTTTCATTTCGCAATAATTTCTGTTTGTCAGCGGGGCAGTGACAACGTTTAAAATGACTGCAAAATTCTCTGCTTTCTCAGCAATTTCCTAAGATGTTTGTTGTACCAAGGTGGATCCTCCCCTATATCTTTGCTAGGCACATACTTCTCTAGCATGTGGTGGACAATACCTTTAAATTCCGACCAAAGATGCTCAATATCTTTGTCCCCCGTGGTGAATGCTTGGAGCTGACTATGAAGATATTCATTAATGACACTTTGATTTGCTTTCCCAAACAAGAAAACTCTACGCTATTTCTTTGGTGTTTTTGCAACTTGCACTGACATAGAAACCACAATGACATTATGGTCACTAATACCTTCTTCTAGATTAACTTCCTCAGAATGATCAGGTCTGTTTGTCACCAAGAATCTAATATGTCCCCGTCTTGAGTAGGTTTTCTAACCAACTGCTCAAGGATGTATGTTGAGAGCACTCCTGGAATAACTTCACACGAGTCTTTGCTTCTGCCCCCTGTGATAAATGTGAAATTTGCCCAGTCAGTGGATGCCAGCTTAAAGTCTCCACCTATAACTAATGGATAATGTGGATATTTATTTCCTATGTATTCAAGACTTTCCCCGAAACATTCTGCGACGTTTGCTGTGGATGCAGGTGCTCTATAAAAACATCCTAATACAGTGGTTAGTCCTTGCCCGATTGACAGCTTTATCCAGACTATTTCACAGTCTTGGCGACAAACAGGCCTGATTTTCTAGATGAAGTTAATCTAGAAGAAGGTATTAGTGACCCTAATGTTGTTGTGTCTTCTATGTCAGTGGAAGTTGCAAAAACACCAAATAAACAGCGTAGAGTTTTCTTGTTTGAGAAAGCAAATAAAAGTGTCATCAATGAAAATCTTCATAGTCAGCTCCAAGCATCTCAACTGCGTTTAAACAGCTTTTAACTGCAATGAACAGACCACCTCCCATAGCATCAGTCCTATCCTTCCTAAACGTTGTCCAATCCGAGTTCAAAATTTCACTGCTATTTATGTCTGGTTTCAACAATCTTTCAGTACCTAATAGAATATTGGCATTGCTACTTTCCAGGCTTTAGGAACAGACCTTTCGTCAAGTGAGCAGATGTTTAGTTCAGAGAGTAGCTTGGGGATCTTGCTACAGATACTTCACCAATTTACTAACATGAGATGTAGCATATTTAAATCCTTTAGAATGACCTGTTTAGGCGAACTAACAATTTTTACAGTTGGCACATGTGCATCAGTGTCATGAACTGGTAATTTTTCAGGCCAATGGTTTGTTTCCCCAGGAGAGGAACCTAACCTAACAAAAACCCCTGTGCATGCCACAAGTACTGTGCTACCCATTTAGCTGCCTCCGTAGGTCAAGGAATCTACAACCATTTTCGTCACAGAGTCGACGTAGCCTCTGGTTTAAATTCTCCACGTGACTCCAAACCAGAGGACCCCGGTCCACCCTGGGTATGATGCTGCAGATCGTCAGCTCGGCTTCCACTCCTTGAGAGATGGAGGCCACCTTCGCCAACTTAGCCAGCCGTCGAAAGGACCAAAGGATTTCCTCTGTACCCCAATGACAGGCATCATTGGTTCCAACGTGTGCGAAAATCTGCAGCTGACTGCACTCTGCACGCTCGATAACTGCCGGAAGAGCCTCTTCCACATCCCAGACAAGGCCCCCCAGCAAGCACACCGAGTGAACATTGGACTTCTCCCCCACCCTAGCAGCTATGTTCCTGGGGGGCTCCGTGACCCACCTAACGTTGGAGCTCCCAATAACTAACAAACCCCTGCCCCCATGTGCCTGTCTGGACCTTGCTGAAGTGCTGAAGGAGCAGCTACTATCCTGGCAGAAGGTACATTTTCATCTGGCTCAGTCTCCCCTACAGCATCAGATACCATACTGAATCTATTAGAAAAGTGCATGGGATTTGGCAAGAGCTTGCATCTCCCATGCAGCCTTCGCCTTGAGGCTCGAGACCTTGACACAGTCCGCCACCCACACTGAGGTGAGAGTGTGCTGGCCGGCTCAGTCACACCTGTGGTCGGCTCAGTGGTAGAGGGTTCATTGAACCATTTTCATATTACTTCTCTACCATTCCACTCTCGAATGAGGCATGGGAGAAAGGAACACCTAAATCTTTCTATTCAAGCTCTGATTTCTCTCATTTTATTATGATGATCATTTCTCCTTACATAGGTGGGTGTCAACAAAATATTTTCGCATTCAGAAGAGAAAGTTGATGACTGAAATTTCGTAAATAGATCTTGTCGCAAAAAAAAAAAAAAAAATCCTTTGTTTCAGTGACTGCCACCCCAACTTGCGTATCGTATCAGTGACACTCTCACCTCTATTGCGTGATATCATGAAACGGGCTGCCCTTCTTTGCACTTTTTCAATGTCCTCCATCAGTCCTACCTGGTAAGGATCCCATACCGCACAGCAATATTCCAGCAGAGGATGGAAAAGTGTAATGTAGACTGTCTCTTTAGTGGGTTTGTCGCATCTTCTAAGTGCTCTGCCAACAAAGTGCAGTCTTTGTTTTGCCTTCCTCTGTATATTATCTATGTGGTCTTTCCAATTTAAGTTGCTCGTAATTGTAATTCCTAGGTATTTAGTCGAATTGACAGCCCTTAGATTTGTGTGCTTTATCGTATACCCAAAATTTATCAGATTTCTTTTAGTACCCATGTCTAGGACCTTGCACTTTTCTTTGTTTGGTGCCAATTGCCACTTTTCACACCATACAGAACTTCTCTCTAGATCATTTTGTAATTGGAATTGATCGTCTAATGATTTTACTAGACGGTAAATTACAGCGTCATCAGCAAACAATCTAAGGGGGCTGCTCAGATTATCACCTAGATCATTTATGTAAATCAGGAACACCAGAGGGCCTATGACACTACCTTGCGGAATGCCAGATATCACTCCTGTTCTACTCGATGATTTACCACCTATCACTACGAACTGTGACCTCTCTGAGAGGAAATCATGAATCCAGCCACACAACTGAGATGATACTCCATATGCACTCAATTTGATTAATAGTTGCTTGTGAGAAACGGTATCAAAGGCCTTCTGTAAATCTAGAGATATGGAATCTATTTGAGATCCCCTGTTGACAGCACTCATTACTTCCTGGGAGCTAGCTATGTTGCACAAGAATGATATTTTCTGAATCCATGTTGGTTATGTATCAATAAGTAATTTTCTTCAAGGTGATTCATAATGTTTGAATACAGTATATCATCCAAAATCCTACTGCAAATTGAGGTCAGTGATGTGGGTCTGTAATTTAATGGGTTACTCCTATTTCCTTTCTTGAATATTAGTGTGACCTGTGCTACTTTCCAGGCTTTAGGAAAAGACCTTTCGTCAAGTGAGCAGTTGTATATGATTGCTAAGAAAGGTGCTATTGTGTCTGCATACTCTGAAAGGAACCTGATTGGTATACCATCTGGACCGGAAGACTTGCCTTTCTTAAGTGATTTGAGTTGTTTCACAACAACTAAGATACCTACTTTTATGTCACTCATGCTAACAGCTATTCTGATTTCAAATTCTGGAATATTTACTTTGTCTTCTTTAGTGAAGGAATTATGGAAAACTGTATTTAGTAACTCTGCTTTAGTGGCACCATCATCGGTAACATTTCCATCACTATCACGCATTTACGGCATTGACTGTCCCATCTCTTACTAACTTATGCAGTATGAATCTATCTATTGCTGTCGATACTGTATCTTTGAATTTAAGCCAAATCTGGTCTACACTTACATAATTAGCTTGGAAGGAATGGAGACTCTCTCTTAGGAAGGCATCAAGCGAATTTTTATCTGCTGTTTTAAATAGATATACTTTGCATTTATTTTTAGTGGTTTTGGTTGAGATGGCTTTGAGCGTCGCTACAATGACCTTGTGTTCACTAATCCCTGTATCCGTCATGATGCCCTCTATTAGATCAGGATTATTTGTAGCTAAGAGGTCAAGTGTGTTTTTGCAACCATTTACAATTCATGTGGGCTCATGAAATAATTGTTCAAAGTAATTCTCAGAGAAAGCATTTAGTACAATTTCGGAATATGTTTTCTGTCTTCCACCGGCTTTGAACATGTATTTTCGCCAACAAATTGAGGGTAGATTGAAGTCTCCACCAATTATAACTGTATGAGTTGGGTACTTATTTGTAATGAAATTCAAGTTTTCTTTGAACCGTTCATCTATTATATCATCTGAGTCGTGGGTTCAGTAGAAGGAGCCAATTATTATTTTGGTACGGCTTTTGAGTATAACCTCGATCCATAGTAATTCACAGGACTATCTATTTCAACTTCACTACAAGATAAACTACTACCAACAGACACACACACACACCACCACCTACTTTATTTAATCTATCCTTTCTGAACATGGTTTGCGCCTCTGTAAAAATTTCGGCATAATTTATCTCTGGCTACAGCCGGCTTTCTGTTCCTATAACCATTTCAGCTTCAGTGCTTTCTATCAGCGCTTGAAGCTTGGGCACTTCTCCAACACAGCTATGACAATTTACAACAGCAATACTGACTGTTGCTTGGTCGATTCTCGTCGCTTCTTTGCTCCGTACCCTTTGAGACTGGAGCCCTTTTTGATCTTTCCCGAGACTGTCTAACCTTAAAAACTGCCCAATCCATGCCACACAGCCCCTGCTACCCATGTAGCCACCTCCTGAGTGTAGTGGACACCCTTACTGAACCACCATTTCAATTCTTTACTTAATGTGTATCTGATATTATTATTTTATTTCCACTGTCAAAGTGTGCACCATTTCTACACACTCTGTTGCGGGCATTACCATGCACAAGATCACACAAAAAGCATTTTGCAGATTATAGTTCCCTAATTTGTTAAAGAGTATATTCTTTTTGCACACTGTAAGTCAGTGATGTTCACACCAATTGACATTAGCTCTCATAGATTTCACAGCACAGTTGTGACTGCTACTCTATTCCCTTATGGGAACAGTTTCGTTAATTGTTTTCACTCATGTAGTTTGGTCCCAAGTTTCTTCATGCTTTCGTTTCCAGCTATAGCCCTTGGCTTAGCTCCCTCTTGCACTGCAAGACTGTGATTCAGAGATTTCTTTTTTGGCGGGAGAGTAAAAGTGGATAATAGTTTTCATAATATTGTGGGATTAAGCTGTGAAGGTCATGCTAGAATTATGTAATGGGATACCTGCAGTAAGCCTTGTTGATAAAAGTACTTCACTGCTAGTTGGGAGATCCATCAAATAATCACTACAGTTCATCGTGGCAGCAAGTATCAACTTTGTCTCTTGATTGGATCTTTTGGTCAGGATAGGTTTTGAGGTTACAGAAGGTACCTCTGTTTTTGGTGAGTGGGTGTCATAAAGCGATTGAGGGTAGGGAGCTGAGGATTCTCAGAGGGTAGTAATGGTGTGATTAATAAAAGTAAGAGATTGTTACTGTTAGGTGAAGTCCCAAATTGGGTGAAGCAGTGCTCTTTGTAGACTTTGGACTGATTGAAGTCTGTGAGATGAGTAGTTAAAAAAAAGTTTTAAGAGCATATGAAGACGCTGTAGGCCTTCAACAATGGAGCATTATGAATATTTAAATGCAAGATTACAAGTAAGGCCCTTGAATAAAACTGAAATTTTGGGATTCTGGTTTATGAGGAATAGGTTGTATCCTGTGTTGTGAAGGGGTTTGGTGAATAAAATTTGGTGAGTATGAGTGTGGCAGATGAACTAGACAATCGAAGATCTGAGCTATATTTTGGTCTTTTGGTGTGCTTACAGGGTGTTGATAGTGAAATTCCCAAGCATGAGTAAGAGGTGGATTGACTGATCAGTTTTTCTGATGGTATTGAGAGATCTGCACCATTTGTTAGAAAATTGTGGTTTGTAAGTAAGATGTAGGACATAAGAATTTGGGGCCAGAGGCCAAAAGGCTCTTGAGTAGAGAGTAGAAGAGGAGAATTGGTATCTGTCTGAGGGTGGTGTGTTTCTGTAATAAACAGTTAATGAAGGTTAGGGACTAACAATTTGAATAGCTTAAGATCTATATGTCCCATAGTAAGACTTCTACACACCTAGGAGGTGAAGTTTGGAAGAGATCCAGTGACAGTTTTGCAAGTTCAGTGCACATCAGAAGTAAATACAGTCAGGTGGCCAAGTGAAATGGTACTGGGGTTAAGACACTGCTCTTATATTTGGGAGGAGTGGGATTAAAATCCAGTCTAGCCATTCAGTAGTTTTCTGCAATTTCTGTAAATAACTTCAGGCAAATGCCAGAATGGTTACTTTAGTATGACTATAACCAATTTCCTTTTGTAATCTTGTAATGAAGAATCAACAAGTGCATTTGGTCAGCACACCATTTTCCCAGCTGTATGTCAGTTTATGAGACCAAAGCCACTACTTTTCAGTCAAGTAGCTAATTAGTTTGCCTCACAAGGACTGAATGCACCACGCTTGCCAACAGCAATTGGCAGCCTGGATGGTCACCCATCCAAGTGCTAGCCCATCATGACAGCACTTAACTTTGGTGATCTGACGGGAAACGGTGTTACCGCTGCGGGAAAATTGTACCCCAAATACTTTATCAGAACTAGAGACAAACACTGAGGGTGGATTTTCAATAGTTGTGCAGAATGTAGATCGTGAGGTGATTGACAGCTGGAATGGGGGAACAACTCTTACTTTCCTAGAAGTAAACAAGTGAATTTGTTGATCATATTACTGACCAGGAACCAAGCAAGCTGAGTGTCAGACACTCTAAAACAAAAGAAATGTTATACAATGAAAAAATTATCCGAATGGGACAGCAAATGGTAGATGTGATGTACATGTGCAGACAAACAAATGATTTCAATTTCAGAAAAATTGGATGTTTTATTCAAGAGAAAGAGCTTCACAAATTGAACAAGTCAGTAATGCATTGGTCCACCTCTGGCCCTAATGCAAGCAGCTATTCAGCTTGACACTGATTGATGTATTGTTGGATGTCTTCCTAGGGATATCATGCCAAATTCTGTCTAATTGGCACGTTAGATTGCCAAATTCTGGGATGGTTGGAGGTTCTGTCCATAATGCTCCAAATGTTCTCTGCCTTGTAGAGACCCAGTGACTTTTTTGCCCAAGGTAAGGTTTGGCAAGCATGAAGACAAGCAGTAGCAGCTCACACCCTGTGTGGATGGGTGTTATCTTGCTGAAATGTAAGCCTGGGATGGCTTGCCTTGGAGGGCAACAAAACGGGGTGTAGAATGTAGCCCACATATCTCTGTGATGTTAAGTTGCTACAGAGAACAACCAAAGGGGTTACACTATGAAGTGAAATGACACCCCAGACCTTCACTCCTGACTGCCAGGCTGTATGGCAAGTGACACTCAGGTTGGTGTCCTGTGGCTGTCCTGGGCAGCTCTGTCCATGTCTTCAGCCTGAAGTCTCATTGACTGGAGTTGGATTGTCTTCAGTGATGAGTACCACTTCAAATTGAGCCCTGATGACCTCTGAAGACATGTCTAAAGATGCCCTGGACCGTGGTGGGATACCAACTTGATTGTCGCCTGCCATACACCCCAACAACCAGGAGTGATGGTCTAGAGTTACATTTCTTTTCATAGCAGGACCCCTTTAGTTGTCGTCTATGGTGCCCTTACAGCATGGTGGTATATTGACTATGTCCTCTGCCCCATTTCATCGCCCTTCATGGCAAGCCAGCCTAGGCTTTCATTTCAGGAAGATAATGCCCACACCCACAGGGAGTGAGTTTCTACTACTTGTCTTCACACCTGTCAAACCCTGCCTTGGCCAGTAAGGTCACTGGATCTCTCCCCAATTGAGAACATTTGGAGCATTATGGGTAGGACCCTCCAACCAGCTTGGGATTTTAACAATCAGCACAACATTTGGATGGAATCTGGCATGATATCCCTCAACAACTCATATCAATCATTGCCAAGCTGAAAAACTGGTTGCATAAGAGCCAGAGTTGGACCAACATGTTATTGGCATGCTCAATTTGTAAGGCTCTTTCTCTTGAATAAATCATCCAGTTTTTCTGAAATTGTAATCATTTGTTCATCTGCACATGTACATCACATCTGATTTCCATCCCATTCAGATAATTCCTTCATGGTGGGTCTTTTTTTTTGTCTTAGAACGTATGTGATCACACAAGATAACCCACATTCCTCTGAACTTTCGTGGGCATGGGCTCCTTTCTAGCATTTCAACTGGAAGAAGATCCATCATAGAAGAGATTGGAACCTTGGAGTTTGTGGTTGCTAAAGAGTATTCCATGCCAGTGGGCTGCTAATTGACTTTAATGACCATCGTGATCTACGGTGTTGTGGCACAAAAGTCATATAAATAGTGAACGTCATTATTTAAAAAACACAACATATCCATATAATTGATTTGTTGTGCCTATCTGTGACTCAGCATCTCCAATATTGTTACATTCCATCCTGGATTTTACATATGAATTTTGTCCGCAGCTCGTGGTTGTGAGGTAGCGTTCTCGCTTCCTGTGCACGGGTCCCAGGTTCGATTCCTGCCGGCGTCAGGGATTTTCCCTGCCTCGAGATGACTGGGTGTTGTTGTGTCATCTTCATCATCATCATTCATCCTTATTATGGTCAGAGGAAGGCAATGGCAAACCACCTCCGATAGGACCTTGCCTAGTACGG
This sequence comes from Schistocerca piceifrons, assembly GCF_021461385.2. Taxonomy (NCBI): domain Eukaryota; kingdom Metazoa; phylum Arthropoda; class Insecta; order Orthoptera; family Acrididae; genus Schistocerca; species Schistocerca piceifrons. The sequence goes on from NC_060149.1 coordinate 802,874,767, forward strand.
CGGTGCGGGTCTTCCGCATCGTCCCCTACGCTCCTCGGAGTATGGGACCTCATCATCATATGAATTTTGATGAAGTTTCTGTGCATTTAATTTTACAAAATAACACAAAATATTGTTCTTCTTACAGTAAAGATTAACCCCGCACAAGCTGGAAAAATTATTTCACTGCTTTCCTTTTCTATTATGAAATTTCTTTAAGTTGTAACTAATGTTATCATTTGGTGGTTACTACCATGAAATTTTTGATGTATGTGGACAGTGTGATGAAATGAATTTGTGCTGAAAAATGAAGGAAGAAAGTAACTGAGACATTTAACCAGCAATTTTTAAATATCACTGCACAAATTGCTGCAGGTCTACAGACAAGACAGAATACTCTAAATATAAAGAGTCCAATAGAAAGCTTGACCTTGAACTATTACTTAGTTCTTTCAATTTGACATCAGTTATTGATTTACCCCAATAAAGTGGAACATGTCTGGTGAAAAAAATCACGCATTTTTGTAGTTGCATAGACAGAACAAAAATACCCTATGAACTGTAAAGCAACTACAGACATTATGGCCACATAAATGAAGAAACAATGTATTATTTCAGTTTATTTGCATTATAAAAATTGAAAATTAAAAAAAAATATGTTTTGACTTGGAGACTCGACTCCACAACCCTTGGATGTACCATTTCAACTAAGTCAACCACTGCCCAGAACCTATGCTAACATAAATGGCTCCACATAAATGCAGTTCAAGGTGGTTTGCAGAGCATAGATGTAGACGTAGATGTCTCACTTGACCAATGACAAAAAATGGTATTTTCTCTAAACAGTTGGCCATCTGGAGCTCTAACTACTATTGCTTTCATTTCTGGCCATGCCCTACATATATCATAAATTTGGACTAAACTGCTCATGACAAGTAGGCACGGTCCTCTTGTGAGCTGAAGCATTTGGTACTAACACAAGAAGAGGTAGAGTACACAAGGGTTGAAATGTTCAATTCCAGCCAAATAAGAAGTAATATACCTTTGTGAAAAATAATTCAAAGAAATACCCCATTTTATTCTATGGAAAAATTCTTTTGCAACAGCAAATAAAACCCATGGGAAGTTCTTATTTTTTACACAGAATTGAAAATTCCTTTCATATGTTTCCTCCTTTTTACATAACGTTTAAGCTATTACCTCATAACCTGTACACTGTGTGTTTGACTTTTGTGACACTGTGTGTGTTAAATCTTAGGTGGTAAAGGAAAAATAATGCCGAACATCATTCTTTATAATGTTGATTACTACTACCGCATAATTATTATCATTTTACTCATTACTATTAATAGTCTATGCTCACACATACATTACTTGTATAAAAAAATAAAAATGAAAGAAATACCTGATTTAAGTAGAATATACCATGTCAATGGAAAATATTTTGTGTTTTCCACCCTTTTCTTATTTGTTTAACTGTTATTTGTGTTTTTAACTATAATTTTAAAATGATTTCAGGTTGGCACCTTACGCTACATGGCACCAGAAGTATTAGAGGGAGCAGTGAACCTTAGAGATTGTGAATCATCACTAAAGCAGATAGATGTGTATGCATTAGGATTAGTGCTATGGGAAATAGCAACACGGTGTGCAGATCTATATCAGCTTGGCACCTCTGTACCTCCTTATAGTATGCCTTTTGAAGCTGAAGTTGGTATGTTTGAGATGCAAACTCGATGTTTGTACTATTCATAAAACACATGTATCTATGTTTTGGTTGTAAGCTACTAATAATTCAAAAGAATAAATGGTGCTGACATTGATGATAATATACCTCATATTATGATACTACTGGGATATTTCTATAGGTGAGGTGGAGGAGGAGGAGAAAGAGGAGGAGGAGGAGGACAACAGTGACGATGAATATTAAATGTTTTACTGTCTTAATAACTGTTTGTGTATCTAAAGTACTTACTTTCTACGCCAGTACTAAATTTTCTTCTATGACAGTGCTACTTTTGTCATACATAGCATTTAAGATTAAATGAAAAATGGCTCTGAGCACTATGGGACTTAACTTCTCAGGTCATCAGTCCCCTAGAACATGGAACTACTTAAACCTAACCAACCTAAGGACATCACACACACCCATGCCCGAGGCAGGATTTGAACCTGCGACCGTAGCAGTCACGCGGTTTCAGACTGTAGCACCTAGAACCACTCGGCCACCCTGGCCAGCTAAGATCAAATGAGAACACATTCATTAATGTATAGTGCTTTTACAGATCATGTTCTCATGAAATTGTGCTCTCCTCATTCACATTGCACATTTCATGTTCTGTCATCCAGTTTTGTCTTGTATGTTTACAATGAGTCTGGGTAGTGTTTCACAGTAATACTATTACAAGCTGCAATTTAAATTTATGTAGTAGAAACGTGGACAAATGGTTGATCTTGTTAAGGTCCAGGACATTACATTATGCAAGCCCAAATTTGTGTGATTCTACTGTCATAGTCATCACACAGCATGCTTGTGGGAGGAAGTAAGGTATACCTTTCCTTGTCGTGTGATATCTGCTAATCAAACTGTTGAGTTTATTCAAAAGAATACAAATTAACCTCTGAGGACTTGTGTGAGCCATGACCTTAATACCTATGTCTTTGCAAAGTGTCAATCTCAGTACATGCCCATTTGACTGTCTGCTTGATGTGTGTATCTATTATTGTGTCACATCTTGGGCTGTGTTTCATGTTATGTTCCTCGTACACTATATCCTATAGTCCTCATTACAGTACAATGTGTGAGTTTGTTTTAACATGAAGTGCTCTGATAAAGTGTACAGTACTACATTAATCACTGTTATAAATAGAAGTAATTTACTGGCAGTATCCACATGTGGACCGATGTGCATTAGAACTCTCAACACAAACTTTAAAAACAAGCCTTTTCATGATTCATATTGTCTTTGTTGTAGCACATCCCACTACAGCACTATTACACTGACTAAACTAAACAAGAATGGTTCTTCTCTGGATATTCTTTCTCTTGTCCTTAAATTCAGCTTAGTGAAAAATTTCAGACTGATAAATGTATTCAAGAATCGATTGGCTGAGTGTTTCAAATGATGGCCACGCAGGGTAGCCGTGCGGTCTGAGGCGTCTTTTCACGGTTCATGCGGCTCACCCCGTCAGAGGTTTGAGTCGTCCCTTGGGCATGGGTGTGTGTATTGTCCTTAGCGTAAGTTAGTTTAAGTTAGATTAAGTAGTGCGTAAGCCTAGGGACTGATGACCTCAGCGGTTTGGTCCCATAGACCTTACCACAAATTTCAATTTTTTTTTAAGTGACATGGATGACTTCTAATTTTTTAGAGTTCTTCTAATGACTCTGTCTATTATCTGCCTTCACCACAGCTAGTTTTGCATAGTCATTCTTAAATTGCACAGAATGAGCACCCTTAGCTACTTGACAGTTGTGACCAATTACAGTGAGTGATTGGTACAGGTGCTATAAAATAAAATAGAAGAGTGGGCTAGCTTTGTGAGATGAAGTAATGAAGGCAGTAGACGATAAAATAGGCAGAAATGCAAGACCCAGTAGATATCCTCAATTCATTGTGGAGTTGCTTCTTCCTGGTACCAGAAATTTTTACACCTCCAGTTGTCCATTAAAGTTTCATACTCATTTTGTTACATTTGCTTTTAAATGTAAAGGTTTCATTAAACATTTGAAGAAAACTACATAAAAGTTTGTCAAAGTTAGTACTACTTGAAATATAGTTGTCAGAAGGCCATTGAAACTGTCTTAACTTATTCTTAAATATAGTTAATTTTTTTCACTGAAGTTCCTTTTTCAGATGTCTTTTGTTACATGAAATTTCTCTATTAATTTTTGATGGTTCAGTGAATAATGCAGAGTGGGCAGAGATTCCTGTATCTAAGAAAACTTTATAAACATCTTCAAACACAAAAATTTGTTAATATATTATCAGTACAGGTCACTGACCATGCATTTTCCCTTGTGGTTCACATTAAGTTTACTTTGAAGCCAAAGCTCTTTATTATGTCCGCGAATTTGGACGCATCATTTCCTTCAGCTATGATATTAATATTTAAGTCAGCAGCTGTTACACTCTTTTTCATTTTGTTTTTATTTAGAGTTTTAAGCAGGCACCGAACTTTGGCCAGAAAAGCTTCAGTTGTTGCTTTCTCTGGTACTCTGTAAACAGAGACTACTGTGACATTTAGATCCCTTAACTTGACACAGTTGTTCTTAAATATACACCCTTCATTCAAATAATTAAAATCATTTCTCATTTCATATCAGAGCAATGAAGTATGCCCGAGTCTCCACCCAGTTTTTCCCATCTACAATAGCTGTTGGCTACTTCAAAATTTTTGATTTTATTAAGAACTTTAATATTATAATCTGTAATCTGATGTTCATTGAATCAAATAACTTTCATAATTTTAAACTCAAAAATAATAATTTGTGGCTCACCACCTTTATGACTTTTGTTTGAAAACTCAGCACCTTAGCATTTGTATTCCCGTGCATAATAAAGTGACATCCTTTCTTATGTATCATTTCAAATCTACTTGTTCCTAGCTAATGTTCTGGTCTTACAATTTTTGTTACCAAACACTGTTTATCATCCCCAGCCTTCTTTATAAATTTTCCCTATTATTTAGATTTTATGTATGTCAATGGACATTTTTACTAAGACTGTCTTTACCCATGCATTTACTGCTTATGAACTTATTAAGACTAGTATACACAGCTCATAACAGTGTTACAGTTTGTTTATATCACAGTTAATACTCTCTCTATATTGGTCACTGACAGATTTGCTGTAGACAGTACCAGTCATTATGGTTCTATATGTTTTGTAGAGGTTACTGGTACATAATCACCTGGAAGAACAGCATGCATTCAGGAAGGGGAGATCAACAACAGATTTAATTTTTACTCTCTGACAGTCAATGGAAGAATACCATAAACTTAACTGAGGTGTGTAGTTAGCCTTTCTTGATATAAAGAAAATGTTTGATGTTGCGAGCAAGGAAAAGATGTTGGAAATTCTAATAAAGAAAACTGTAATACAGGATGGCATGATACACAGGATCAAGAATTTGTCTCAAGATACCAACAGTCAAGTCAAAACACCCATAGGAATGACTGAAACCTTTGGCATGAAATCTGGTTGGTGACAAGGTAGTCCTGATACCTGAGAGAACATCTATTGTGGAATTTGGCACTATCACATTTCTGAGCATGGTATCACCTACAACAAGGAATTGTCTCTTTTTTTTCATTACTGAGAAACTCCTTTTTCTCTTTACTATATTTTACACTTCTTCACTTAGCTTCCAGTATTTGAGATATAGGTAGAAGTTTCTTCTGTAGGTGCAACAGATTCTTTGTTTGAATGAACAGGTGTATCATTATGCCTGTTTTTAATTTTGTGAAAATAAATAATATTGTGGCCTAAATAAATAGGCATCCAGTTAGAATCTATCAAGAGCTTTGAAATGCTTGGCCAAAGATTTAAGAGCTAGAGGTACTGTCGTAGTTACAAAGTACTGCTAAGATGGTCTTGACTCTAATGTTAAAGATTTATGAAACACTAAAAGTGTGTCAAAGCTAGAAGAAAATTAGTATCTCCAAAGAAGCACAAGCAAATAACTGTCAGAATAAACACTCTGTCAGTTTAACATATTGCTATATCAGTGAGTAGCTAGGTGTCGGCTCATGCATCAGAACCTAGGAAATAAATGGATGAAGCTGCAAGGTGGAAGGGCCGCCTGCATAAGAGAACACAATACCAAGCAGAAACTGAGCTAAGCATAGCTGACTGACAGTGGACAAGGCACAGACTAGGACAGTGCAGAGCAACCTATCTATACAACAGTAAGGTCCCAAATGAAAGCCTTTGCCACAGTGATGTCAGCAGGTCAAGAAGAAAGAGAGAGACAAAGTGCAATGTGACCAGAAAGAACAACCAAGTGCCAAGCAAGGTTGTTATTGAATAGTCGATAGTACAGTGATGATAGTAACTGACAGTATTAGAATTGAGTGTAGAACTGGCTGGCCATTCACTGGGTGGCCGTTTTTATGCCAGCTATGAGGAACACTATTGCAGGTGTATTCATGTGGTGAGACAGATGGTGCCGACGTGATACTATGCCCTCTAACGATCATCTAGGTCCATTTCCTCCGGCAGACATTCTACTTCCATGGAGCCTGATACCAGATCCCCCACCCCTTGAAACAGGTGCTTATGGGTGGAACTGCCCAGGACAGTGCCATGGGGCATGGAATAGAGGTGCAGGTGAAGACACGGTCCTATCGACTGCTGGCTGTAGGATGGGAGTGCATCCACAAGCATCCATCAGGGCGTTGCTGGCAGTGGGTGTGCCAGGGTGTTCCCATGATCTACAATCATGCAGAAGGTATTGCTGGTGCAACAATGGGGAGTCAAAAGCAGCCACCAGAAAGCAGTGGAGGAGGTGGCACTCAAGTGTGGAGGTGGTTGTGGTGACAGTAGTCAAGCCCCTTCTATGTTTGGACAGATGTAACTTGCCACCCGTTGGTCTCCACTACTGCACTTGGCATCCAAACCTCAGTACTCCTGTAGGTGTGAGACCACACAGCCATGCCATGCGCATGATGCTAGGAGGGATGAGAGCGAGTCTTGAGAAGGGGGCAGCATCAGATGATGAAGCAGGGTGACACCCAACATAGTGGCAGATGATTAGACAGCGTTTCCCATTTGCTGCATAAAAGTTCAAATGAGATGTTTTGGTTCACCATTTGAGGGAAGTTGAAAAAGAGGGCTGCAAATATGTTTGATGCCATAAGCTTTACAGAAATCTTTGACGGCAGACTCTGTGAATTTTGGCCCATTATCGGAGACTAATATGTGAGGCAATCCTTACATAACTGAAACCTGTTTCAAGGCAGTGATGGTAGCATCAGTTGTGGTGGGCACCATGCATATTGCATGGGTACTTCAAATAGAATTGACAGTGAGCAATCAACCACATTGGCACTAAAAACTGGCCTGCAAAATTGAGATGGATGTTGTTCCAGGGAAGACGGGGTGAAAAGGGGGGGGGGGGATGGAGGAGGAGATCTTGTGCAACCGTGAACCATTTTTTTATGTTAGTTTTGACCCCCAGCCAGTACACATGTTGGCAAACAAACACATTTTTACACGGGACATCCCCCAATGTCCTAGGTGCAGAAAGCTCAACACCTGGGGCATGACTATTTGGTTCACATCCATCTCAGTGTACAGGAGAATGACGTCAACAACAACTGAGAGCCTGTGAGAAATATGTTTCCAGGAGCTGAGCTCAGTCACCAGCCAGTGGATGAGATACGTTGGCCAACCAAAGGTCACATAGCTGAGGACCTGTCGCATCGTGGGGTCCCAGCATTTGGCGGTGTGACCCAAGCAGCTATAATGGGGAAACTGTCAAATTTATTTTTCTGCTTGGAATTGATGTGGAGGCAGAGGACCTCGTGTTAGTCAAAATCAGAGTCCAAGCCAGGGGGTAGATCCAACAATGTGTCAGCTTATGCCAGATGGTGTAATCTTGTGCACTCAGGAACAATGCCCAGTATTGGAGGCACTGGGCTGTTCACTCCAGGAGGCTGGGGTATAGGCTGAATAATGCCACCAATAGCTTGTGGTCTGTAAGTAGGGTGAAATTCATCTCAGAAAGGTACACATGAATTTTTTAACAGCAAACACTATCACCAATGTGTCATTTTTGATCTGGGAACAGTTTTAGTGTGCAGGGGTCAATGTTTTGGATGCTTGCAGGATGTTTGGAAATTTCCATTATAGACTTTTAGGACTTGTAGAGCGGAGCAAGTACATAACATATTCAATAGGGATCTATATCCACAAATGAGGTTTCAATTCAGATGTGTAACGTGTTAATGTCTGCTGAGGGGAAAAGCCTCACTGTTGCTTATCCTGTTACGCAATAGGATAGTCAGGATGACATGTATTGCGTCATATGGTCACTGAATGTGAAATAACATTGTTGTAATGCATCAGTTCTGTTCTGTGTATACAGTATACTGGGTTCTTTTTTGTTTTGGAATAATTTAAACATGTAATATTTAAGTGTTAATACAATCAGATGAGTTTAAGAGATTAATAAGTGTTTCGTTATGTTTCCTTTCAAATTGTTACATGATAATTGTACTGTGCCATGCCTAATTCAGTTTCTCAAGCAGAAGTGGATGAGTTAAACATCTGAACTGTAATCATTGTAAAACAGAAATGGTATGTTTTTGAATATGGGTTCCCATTCAAAATATTGTGTACTCACTCCCCTCTACAAGTCATAGAAGTTTGTAACAGGAGTTTCTGAACACCCTGTATGCTATAGGCTGCTCGGAGTCATTCCCATTCCTGTGCACTAAGACCACCTTGATGCTGTACGTAGATGTGTTTGGCACCACAACCATGCGTTACTGGATGAGAATGGTATGAGGCAAGGAGTGGATTTCAGCACGGTTTTCAATTAGTTAAAAGCCTGGTTGCAGTCAGGAGTCCAGTTGTAAGGCACGCACTTTCTACTCAACTGATTGAGGGATTGCACCATGTGGACTGTGTGAGGTAAGAACATGGAATAATAGTTGATTATGCTCAAAAACATCTGTGATTCAGGTAATTTCATCAGCTGGGGTAAGGAATCTACTGCGGCATCATTCCAGTCAGTGGGCTGATTTCCTCTTTGGTCAGCCAATGTCCCAAATACTGAACTTCTTACTGTAAAACATGCAATTCTCCAAACCACAATGCAGATCTGTGTCCTGTAGGGTTGTAAAAAAGGGTTTGCAAATGCTCCTGGTGGGAGGGTCCCATAACAGTAATCAGCTAAGTAATTAATTCAAGTCAGAATTAGCTGGGCTTGCTGTTCCAGAAACCTTTGGAAAATTGCTGGGGCCAAGGAAATGCCAAATGTGAGTTACTTGTACTTATATAATCCAAAAGACATGTTAATGACAACAGTGTTCTGGGATTCCTCATCTAAGGGTATAGCTGGAGGTAACCACTGGTAAGGTCAGTCTTGGCACAGTATTCCCCTGCTGCATGTTTGGTGAGGAGGCCTTGCTGCCAGGGGATATGATTTCACTTGAAATTGGACATTGATGGTAGCCTTGAAATCTCCACACATTTGGAGAGAACCATTGCGCTTTCTGATGACTAGTGGAAAGGCTCGTTTTAGATTTCACCAGCTCGATAACAGCCGCAGCCTGGAGATGGTCTAGCTGCTGCTTTGCAGCAGCACATAAGGTAACTGCAATTGCTCTTTCATGCTAAAAACGAGGCATGGTGTCTGGCCGAGATTGATGCTCACTTGAAAGTCTGAGGCACACCCCCAATACACTGAAATAAAGAATAAAGAACACAGTGTAGAGATTGTCCAGTTCCCCGATAGTGGCTGCAGTTGATACAACTGTAACTTCATCAGAAATAGAAAACCCAAACAGTGTAAAGGTCAAAAATGTTTGTAACAGATGGGTGGTCAATGACAAAGAACATAATGAGCCGCATAATGCATTTGTAGACTGCAATGGTCAAGAACTGCCCACGTAGAGGACCAGACACTTCGCTGTAGGCCGCCAAACACTTAAATGGTGTGAACAACTCGGGTGAGCTCAGTTGTGCATATATTGCCTGATTTATTGAAGAAACAGTGGCCCCTGTATCCACATGGAAACAGACATGCTGGTGAGAAATGCGAAGTGTGAGGAACAAATTCTCCATGAAGGGTTGCCAGAGGGACCGCTGAGTGCAGCACATGTATAGTGTCCTAGTGCACTTGTGGGGTGGGATCAGAGCAGGTTGCATGGCTTTGACACACTGAATTGAGCTGCACCTCTTTGTCAGCACATGCAGGACCCATAGCAATCAAAATAGTCTGCTCGGGAATGAGCAGAACAACACTGTAGTCATGAAGGGAGCAGCCCCTGTGACTACCGCCAAGGGGCGATCAGATCTTTGGACACCGTAGGAATCTTGGATGACTGATGTTGTTGTTGATGTTGTTGATGATGATGATGATGAATCACAATGTTGCTGCAACCTGGGGGTTTGTCCTATGCCTGTGATGTGGGGTGGAATACGTGGTGATGCATTAACCACTGCAACTTCTGGCCTCACATTGAGTCATTCTTAGCAGCCTGCCCAAATTTGAACAAGTGTGCGATGTGGAAGATGTCCTCCAATGATAGGCTATCCAGTTTAATTGCCACTGTGTGGACCTCTGGATCAGGTGCCAGTTGAACCATAACGTTAAAAATAAGGAGACTTGATTGGGGCAAGTGAAGTCGCATTTGTGCTGAGACCTTGTAAGTCAGTGGCCCAGGAGCAGTATGATTATCCAGGCTGTCAATGGTATTTGTGAAACTCAAGTCTGGAGGCAACCACGAGATATCTCTGTGAATAATAATTTGCCAACAGAACACGTATCTCCTGAAAGGAGACAGACAGAGGTGCTAATTTTTGGAGCAGAAATAGCATGTTCAGTGAAACCCATGACAGAAATAATAATCACTGCAATGAATCATCCGTGACTTAAAACATCGTGGTATGTTGCTTTAGTTGATGCAAATGTGTGTCCCAGTCCAATGTAACAACACTGATAGATAGAAATAACAGAGGATGTATGGAGACATTGAGTGTGTGTGGTGTTGAGGCCTGGAGCAAACTGTCCTCGTGCACTGGGAGTTTGTCTGCAAGAAGCTGAAGTGACTTTTGCAACAAGTCTATCTGTAGCTGTCATGGTTGCATTAGCTGCTGCTGTTGCTTCAGCAGGCAGACCAATTGCCAATGCTGTATTCACGAGTAGCCAGATAACAGCACACATGTCAGAATGCAGAAGAGAAATGGGTGACGCTACAAGGCGGTAAGGCCACCTGTGAAAGAGGACATGATAGCTAGCAGTAGTCGAGCTAACCACAGCTGATTGAAGGTGGACTATAACTACCAACTGGGGCCATTTCCTCCAGCCAGCATTCAGCTTCAACAGAGCCTGGTACCAGACAAATGATGCACATAATGCAATAGTTGAAATGTATTGAGGAATTGTGAAGAGAGTTTGAAAATGTACAAAATAATCAAGATCACTTTAAAAGTAGTGGAGTAAAAAGAATTATAATAGTATTTTGGTGACAAACTTGGAATTATATTAACAATAGAATTCAGTGATTGAGATGACAAATAATTTGCAATGTTGATAATGTGACAGTGATGAAACAAGAAAATTCAGACAGCCATCCACTTTGTGAAAATAGAATAATGCAGCATTGCATCTTTTCACTCATGTACTCATTCTAGACAGTGTGAAAGTTTTAATTAGACACGCACACATTTCTTATATTTCTGGAAAATCTCTTAACAGTTTTTGTATAAGTTGTGTATACACTATAATATGCTATAGTTTCACAATACATTCATTAGATGAATCCATGTTCTAGGTCACCATCCAACATTTGAACAGATGCAGGTGCTTGTCTCTCGACACAAAGCTCGTCCTTTGTTTCCGGAGGGGTGGCGTGACTGGGCTGCTGTGAGGCTGTTGAGAGAAACAATAGAAGACTGCTGGGACCAGGATGCAGAGGCAAGATTGACTGCCCTCTGTGTTGAAGAGAGGATTCAAGAACTGCCATCACTTTGGGATCGCATGAGAGGTAGAACACGAAACATTTATTTCTAATGCATGAAATAATAAATGTATTAGCTTCTCACAAACTACAACTTCCTTAATGCTATCACTACATTAGAAACTCTTGCCCTTCAAGAGTTGGAACAGCATTCCCAGCACCATCTGAGGAAGCAGGCTGTCTTATGCATGCCTGGGATTACCTATAACCTACAACTTTGATGCAATCCTTCTATAAACCCCTCATAGCTCCCCAACCATGCCTCGCTGACTTGCTCCGCCTTCAATGTCTCCAAACACTTCCTCCACCCACCATGAAAAACACTGCTCTTGAACACTGATCCTGTAACACTGTTCTCAACCTTTCTGCCAAAATTCTGACCACTGCAGAAGTCTCAGCATTGTCTAAAGGCCTCACTTCTAATGCAAAACCTGAGTTCAACCATACTAGACTTACGAAGGACATTCTTTTCTTCACTTGTTCTCCTCAGTGGAAATATTTCTTTGCTATGCACCCCACTGACATCAACCAAAACCTCACACTGAATCTTGTTTAAAACGGTTCCAAGCTCCCTCCAACCATGATCCCACTCCAATTCCACCCAATCATCCTCTGGTTATCTTTCAGGAATTCCTCACTTCTAACTTGACCTCACTTTCCATTCCTAAATCTCTCCCCAGTGAGTTCAACATCAGTCCTATGGAACACAAGGCTGTCAGTAACCCGAAAACCAATTGCGACCTTGTTATCCTTCCCACAAACAAAGGCTCCACCACAGTGGTCATGAATTGTAGTGACTATGTGGTTGAGGACATTTTCCAGTTTTCTGATACCTCTACATACAAACCTTATGACCATTATCCCATCCAGGAAGTCCAAGAGAACCAACAGCAACTATCCAAGGCCTTAGGTCCATCCTAAGACCCGACACCTGAATCCATGTCCCTCCTCACACCAACAGCCATCCACCTTCCGTACTCCTAACTATTAACGGCTCCAGAAACCCAACCCCACATTCTCCCTACTGGTTGTCCGATTGTGGCTGGATACAATGTTCCCACAGAATGAACGTCTGCCTTTGTTGACCAACACCTCCATGACTATTGCACATAACCTCCTCGCCTACATTGCTCACCTCCTTTACCGCCTGTTCCATTACCACCATTGTGGTCACTATGGATCCTGCTTCCTTACACACCATAATTCCCCACGTCCATTGCCTCGCAGCCGTGAATCACTGCCTTTCCCAACAGCGTCCTGATACCTAGCCCACCACCTTATACTTTCTTCCCCACTCCCTCCCTACCTCCATGTGCCAAGGCAACAGCTGTCAATAATCGATACTCAGTAATCAGCCAGCCATGTCCTGACCCACAATTATTTCACTTTCAAAAGCCAAATCTACAAACAACTCTGTGGTACTGCCATGGGAACTCACACAGCACCATTCTATGCCGACTTATTTATGGGTCTTCTGGAGGAATCCTTCCTATCGCATTGACACCTAACCCCTTGTCTGATTCAGATTCATTGATGATATTTTAATGTTCTGGACCCATGACAGGAACAATTTGTTATTTCCTCCATAATCTCTACACTTACTCAGAAATCCACTTAACCTAGTCCTCCTCAATTTGACAAACCACCTTCATAGATGTTGTTCTTCACCTCTCAGATGGCTTCATAAATACATCTGTTCATATCAAGTGCACTAACCACCAAGAGTACATCCACTTCAACATCTGTCACCAATTCTCTATGAAAAAGTCTCTTCCTTACAGCCTCGCTACCTGTGAATGCTGCATCTGCAGTGAAAAAGTAGGAGTTGTCAGAATTTACCAATAACCTTTCCAGAAGCTTCATTGGCAGGCAATATCCTATCCAGATCATCCATAAACAGATCTCTGATACCAGTAAACTTGCTAACCACCCACCAATCAGCAATCCTCTGAACACCTAGTATCACTCTAGCCTTGAAAGCTCAACCACATCATTCAATTGGGTGTTGCCTACCTTTTGCCATACCCTGAGATGGGGGATATCCTATTGGAAATCCTGCTCACATCATACAGAGTAGTGATCCACTGCCCAGCCAACCATACAGAATATCCTTGCCTATCCCTACTCCAATCCTTTTCCAATCCTGCACTTCTTGTGGTCAACCCAGCTGTTACATCTGTCCCATAAACCCTCCCACCACCTCCTACCGCAGTCCAGTCTCAGGCATCTCCTACCCAGTGAAAGGCTGGGCCACGTGTGAAAGCAGCCATGTTATATATAAGGGGTGCAGCAATAACTATACAGCATTCTATGTGAGCATGGCAAGTAATTCACTGGCTGCCTGCCTGAATGGCCAAACTGTGGCAGCATGCAAACTTGAATATCCAATTGCTGAACGTATTGTACACGACAACACAAACACGTTTAACAGTTGCTTCACTACATGGACCCTATGGATGTTCCCTTCCAGCACAATTTTCTATGAACTACAAGGTGGGAATTGTCTCTCCAGAATACCCTGTGCTCCTGCAGTCCCCCCGTCCTGAATCTCTGCTATCATATTTCACACTGCCTCACCTTACCTTCTCTCTTTTGTCCACAGGACTCCACCTTCATCCAGATCATGCACTGCCTTCTCCAATAATACAGACATTCTCTCTCTGTGTCTCTCCCTTTCTCTCCCCCCCCCCCCTTTCTCTCATCCCATCTTCCTCCCTGCATCACCCCTCTTCCCTTCATTTGCTATCCTCTCCCTTTTTCTCCCCTCACCTTGTCTCTCACTTCGTCTCCATCTTACTCTTCTTCAGCTTCTCTCTTTTTGCCACTTCTCCCTTTCTCTATCACTTACATGCTCTACCCTCTGAACTTGTTTCGTATTGTTGGGCAGCCACTGTGTCATCTGTTAAAAGACCTCTCACTGTCTCGCTACCCTCTCCTTGCCTCATACTTTCTTCCCCACTCCCTCCCTACCTCCATGTGCCAAGGCAACAGCAGTCAATAATCGATACTCAGTAATCAATAATAAGTCTCGCTGTGACCACAGGAGTGTGTGTTTGGGTGTCTGTGTGGTTATGTGTGTGAATATGTGTACATTTATGAGAAAAAGAGCAAGAGCTCGAAAGTTAGTGGGAGTATTGTTTTCTGTTACATGTTTCTGTGTACCTCACATCAGTTTGAATGAGTCGAAACAAGGCCCCCGGAGTAGACAATATTCCATTGGAACTACTGACGGCCGTGGGAAAGCCAGTCCTGACAAAACTCTACCATCTGGTGAGCAAGATGTATGAAACAGGCAAAATACCCTCAGACTTCAAGAAGAATGTAATAATTCCAATCCCAAAGAAAGCAGGTGTTGACAGATGTGAAAATTACCGAACTATCAGCTTAATAAGTCACAGCTGCAAAATACTAACACGAATTCTTTACAGACGAATGGAAAAACTAGTAGAAGCCAACCTCGGGGAAGATCAGTTTGGATTCCGTAGAAACACTGGAACACGTGAGGCAATACTGACCTTACGACTTATCTTAGAAGAAAGATTAACGAAAGGCAAACCTACATTTCTAGCATTTTTAGACTTAGAGAAAGTTTTTGACAATGTTGACTGGAATACTCTCTTTCAAATTCTAAAGGTGGCAGGGGTAAAATACAGGGAGCGAAAGGCTATTTACAATTTGTACAGAAACCAGATGGCAGTTATAAGAGTCGAGGGACATGAAAGGGAAGCAGTGGTTGGGAAGGGAGTAAGACAGGGTTGTAGCCTCTCCCCGATGTTGTTCAATCTGTATATTGAGCAAACAGTAAAGAAAACAAAAGAAAAATTCGGAGTAGGTATTAAAATTCATGGAGAAGAAATAAAAACTTTGAGGTTCGCCGATGACATTGTAATTCTGTCAGAGACAGCAAAGGACTTGGAAGAGCAGTTGAATGGAATGGACAGTGTCTTGAAAGGAGGATATAAGATGAACATCAACAAAAGCAAAACAAGGATAATGGAATGTAGTCTAATTAAGTCGGGTGATGCTGAGGGAATTAGATTAGGAAATGAGGCACTTAAAGTAGTAAAGGAGTTTTGCTATTTGGGGAGCAAAATAACTGATGATGGTCGAAGTAGAGAGGATATAAAATGTAGGCTGGCAATGGCAAGGAAAGCGTTTCTGAAGAAGAGAAATTTGTTAACATCCAGTATTGATTTAAGTGTCAGGAAGTCATTTCTGAAAGTATTCGTATGGAGTGTAGCCATGTATGGAAGTGAAACATGGACGATAAATAGTTTGGACAAGAAGAGAATAGAAGCTTTCGAAATGTGGTGCTACAGAAGAATGCTGAAGATTAGATGGGTAGATCACATAACTAATGAGGAAGTATTGAATAGGATTGGGGAGAATAGAAGTTTGTGGCACAACTTTACCAGAAGAAGGGATCGGTTGGTAGGACATGTTCTGAGGCATCAAGGGATCACCAATTTAGTATTGGAGGGCAGCGTGGAGGGTAAAAATCGTAGAGGGAGACCAAGAGATGAATACACTAAGCAGATTCAGAAGGATGTAGGTTGCAGTAGGTACTGGGAGATGAAAAAGCTTGCACAGGATAGAGTAGCATGGAGAGCTGCATCAAACCAGTCTCAGGACTGAAGACCACAACAACAACAACATCTTTTTTCTTCACAATGAAATTAAATTAAAAACAAACTTTTTTAACTTTTTTATTGTAAAGTGCAGGGTAACACTTTTGTGAACACAGATGGAAGTGACCACAAACATTACTTGTTCATGTATAAGGCATATGATAATAGGAAATAGGGGGATTCATGACTTAAGTAATTGGTGAAATGTTGTCAGGGTACTCATTTTTTTATCAGAGTATATAGTAAACTGGTAAAAATTAGGAACTGTATGATTTGTCCCTGCCCTCGCATCCCTCCCGCACCCCATATGATTTCCATGTGACAGTATTGTCTTTTGCAGCATTAAAAATCAAGCTTTAAAACGCTAACTAATGTACACTTTCACTAATGTCTGCAGTGATTATAGTGTGCAACTCCTTGTCTGATCAAAATGATGTGTTTCACACCACAGTAGCTGTGTGGAAACTGTTTACAAAAATTAGCTGTTCATTGTCTTATCCATATTATTTCTCCAAAATTAATTTATAAATGTTTGAAAATGCTATGGGTATGTAAAAGTCTATGATGGACTTTATGCCATGTATTAAGAAGATGCTTTGCACCAAAAAACAACTGTTGTAGATCATGGTACTTATTGGGCATTACTGGGGATGTTCTATAAATGAAATATACTACAGGGTGTCCATAATTAAAATTACATTTTTGAAACACTGTAGAAAGAGAACCAGTGCTAAGAATGAAGTCAAATCTGAACAGCATACACTACTGGCCATTAAAATTGCTACACCACGAAGATGATGTGCTACAGATGCGAAATTTAACCGACAGGAAGAAGATGCTATGATATGCAAATGATTAGCTTTTCAGAGTATTCACACAAGTTCGGCGCCGGTGGTGACACCTACAACGTGCTGACATGAGGAAAGTTTCCAACCGATTTCTCATACAAAAACAGCAGTTGACAGGCGTTGCCTGGTGAAACGTTGTTGTGATGCCTCATGTAAGGAGGAGAAATGAGTACCATCATGTTTCCGACTTTGATAAAGGTCAAATTGTAGCCTATTCTGATTGCGGTTTATCATATCACGACACTGCTGCTCGCATTGGTCGAGATCCAATGATTGTTAGCAGAATATGGAATTGGTGGGCTCAGGAGGGTAATACGGAACGCTGTGGTGGATCCCAACGGCCTCTTATCACTAGCAGTCAAGATGACAGACATCTTATCCACATGGCTGTAACGGATCATGCAGCCTCGTCTTGATCCCTGAGTCAACAGATGGGGACGTTTGCAAGACAACAACCATCTACACGAACAGTTTGACAAGTTCGACAAGTTTCATATCAGCGCACGCTCCGCTGCAGAGTGAAAATATCATTCTGGAAACATCCCCCAGGCTGTGGCTAAGCCATGTCTATGCAATATCCTTTCTTTCAGGAGTGCTAGTTCTGCAAGGTTCGCAGGAGAGCTTCTGTAAAGTTTGGAAGGTAGGAGACGAGATACTGGCAGAAGTAAAGCTGAGAGACCAGGCGTGAGTCGTGCTTCGGTAGCTCAGATGGTAGAGCACTTGCCCACGAAAGGCAAAGGTCCCGAGTTTGAGTCTCGGTCGGGCACACAGCTTTAATCTGCCAGGAAGTTTCATATCAGCGCACACTCCGCTGCAGAGTGAAAATCTCGTTCTGGAAACATCCCCCAGGCTGTGGCTAAGCCATGTCTCCGCAATATCCTTTCTTTCAGGAGTGCTAGTTCTGCAAGGTTCGCAGGAGAGCTTCTGTAAAGTTTGGAAGGTAGGAGACGAGATACTGGCAGAAGTAAAGCTGTGAGACCGGGCGTGAGTCGTGCTTCGGTAGCTCAGATGGTAGAGCACTTGCCCGCGAAAGGCAAAGGTCCCGAGTTCGAGTCTCGGTCGGGCACACAGTTTTAATCTGCCAGGAAGTTTCAGTTCGACAATGTTTGCAGCAACATGTACTATCAGCTCGGAGACCGTGGCTGCAGTTACCCTTGATGCTGCATCACAGACAGGAGCACCTGCTATGGTGTACTCAATGCCGAACCTGGGTGCACGAATGGCAAAACGTCATTTTTTCCAATGAATCCAGGTTCTGTTTACAGCATCATGATGGTCGCATCCGTGTTTGGCGACATCGTGGTGAACCCACATTGGAAGCATGTATTTGTCATCGCCATACTGGCATTATCACCCGGCGTGATGGTATGGGGTGCCATTGGTTACACATCTCGCTCACCTGTTGTTTGCATTGACGGCACTTTGAACAGTGGACGTTACATTTCAGATGTGTTACGCCCGTGGGTCTACCATTCATTCGATCCCTGCGAAACCCTACATTTTAGCAGGATAATGCACGACCGCATGTTGCAGTCCTGTACGGGCATTTCTGGATACAGAAAATGTTCGACTGCTGCCCTGGCCAGCACATTCTCCAGATCTCTCACCAATTGAAAACGTCTGGTCAATGGTGGCCGAGCAACTGGCTCGTCGCAATACGCCAGTCGCTACTCTTGATGAACTATGGTATCGTGTTGAAGCTGCATGGGCAGCTGTACCTGTACATGCCATCAAAGCTTTGTTTGACTCAATGCCCAGGTGTATCAAGGCTGTTATTACGGCCAGAGGTGGTTGTTATGGATACTGATTTCTCTGTATCTATACACGCAAATTGCATGAAAATGTAATGACATGTCAGTTCTAGTATAATATATTTGTCCAATGAATACCGGTTTATCATCTGCATTTCTTCTTGGTGTGGCAATTTTAATGGCCAGTAGTGTATTATTGACACAAGGGGAGATGTCGTAGACCAAAAATAAAATTTAACGAAAATTTTACCAATAGATGGCACTGTAAATATCTTAACATAAATGGGGTCGGCTGCAAATGACAGGCGAATGGCAATACTATGGTTGTTGTTTGAGTTGCACATTACACCATTTATATTGTTTATATGAACCATGGACCTTGCCGTTGGTGGGGAGGCTTGCGTGCCTCAGCGATACAGATAGCCGTACCGTAGGTGCAACCACAACGGAGGGGTATCTGTTGAGAGGCCAGACAAACGTGTGGTTCCTGAAGAGGGGCAGCAGCCTTTTCAGTAGTTGCAAGGGCAACAGTCTGGATGATTGACTGATCTGGCCTTGTAACAATAACCAAAACGGCCTTGCTGTGCTGGTACTGCGAACGGCTGAAAGCAAGGGGAAACTACAGCCGTAATTTTTCCCGAGGGCATGCAGCTTTACTGTATGATTACATGATGATGGCGTCCTCTTGGGTAAAATATTCCGGAGGTAAAATAGTCCCCCATTCGGATCTCCGGGCGGGGACTACTCAAGAGGATGTCGTTATCAGGAGAAAGAAAACTGGCGTTCTACGGATCGGAGCGTGGAATGTCAGATCCCTTAATCGGGCAGGTAGGTTAGAAAATTTAAAAAGGGAAATGGATAGGTTGAAGTTAGATATAGTGGGAATTAGTGAAGTTCGGTGGCAGGAGGAACAAGACTTCTGGTCAGGTGACTACAGGGTTATAAACACAAAATCAAATAGGGGTAATGCAGGAGTAGGTTTAATAATGAATAGGAAAATAGGAATGCGGGTAAGCTACTACAAACAGCATAGTAAACGCATTATTGTGGCCAAGATAGATACGAAGCCCACGCCTACTACAGTAGTACAAGTTTATATGCCAACTAGCTCTGCAGATGACGAAGAAATTGAAGAAATGTATGATGAAATAAAAGCAATTATTCAGATTGTGAAGGGAGACGAAAATTTAATAGTCATGGGTGACTGGAATTCGAGTGTAGGAAAAGGGAGAGAAGGAAACATAGTAGGTGAATATGGATTGGGGGACAGAAATGAAAGAGGAAGCCGCCTGGTCGAATTTTGCACAGAGCACAACATAATCGTAACTGACACATGGTTTAAGAATCATGAAAGAAGGTTGTATACATGGAAGAACCCTGGAGACACTAAAAGGTATCAGATAGATTATATAATGGTAAGACAGAGATTTAGGAACCAGGTTTTAAATTGTAAGACATTTCCAGGGGCAGATGTGGACTCTGACCACAATCTATTGGTTATGACCTGTAGATTAAAACTGAAGAAACTGCAAAAAGGTGGGAATTTAAGGAGATGGGACCTGGATAAACTAAAAGAACCAGAGGTTGTACAGAGATTCAGGGAGAGCATAAGGGAGCAATTGACAGGAATGGGGGAAATAAATACAGTAGAAGAAGAATGGGTAGCTTTGAGGGATGAAGTAGTGAAGGCAGCAGAGGATCAAGTAGGTAAAAAGACGAGGGCTAGTAGAAATCCTTGGGTAACAGAAGAAATATTGAATTTAATTGATGAAAGGAGAAAATATAAAAATGCAGTAAGTGAAACAGGCAAAAAGGAATACAAACGTCTCAAAAATGAGATCGACAGGAAGTGCAAAATGGCTAAGCAGGGATGGCTAGAGGACAAATGTAAGGATGTAGAGGCCTATCTCACTAGGGGTAAGATAGATACCGCCTACAGGAAAATTAAAGAGACCTTTGGAGATAAGAGAACGACTTGTATGAATATCAAGAGCTCAGATGGAAACCCAGTTCTAAGCAAAGAAGGGAAAGCAGAAAGGTGGAAGGAGTATATAGAGGGTCTATACAAGGGCGATGTACTTGAGGACAATATTATGGAAATGGAAGAGGATGTAGATGAAGATGAAATGGGAGATATGATACTGCGTGTAGAGTTTGACAGAGCGCTGAAAGACCTGAGTCGAAACAAGGCCCCCGGAGTAGACAATATTCCATTGGAACTACTGACGGCCGTGGGAGAGCCAGTCCTGACAAAACTCTACCATCTGGTGAGCAAGATGTATGAAACAGGCGAAATACCCTCAGACTTCAAGAAGAATATAATAATTCCAATCCCAAAGAAAGCAGGTGTTGACAGATGTGAAAATTACCGAACTATCAGCTTAATAAGTCACAGCTGCAAAATACTAACACGAATTCTTTACAGACGAATGGAAAAACTAGTAGAAGCCAACCTCGGGGAAGATCAGTTTGGATTCCGTAGAAACACTGGAACACGTGAGGCAATACTGACCTTATGACTTATCTTAGAAGAAAGATTAAGGAAAGGCAAACCTACATTTCTAGCATTTTTAGACTTAGAGAAAGCTTTTGACAATGTTGACTGGAATACTCTCTTTCAAATTCTAAAGGTGGCAGGGGTAAAATACAGGGAGCGAAAGGCTATTTACAATTTGTACAGAAACCAGATGGCAGTTATAAGAGTCGAGGGACATGAAAGGGAAGCAGTGGTTGGGAAGGGAGTAAGACAGGGTTGTAGCCTCTCCCCGATGTTGTTCAATCTGTATATTGAGCAAACAGTAAAGAAAACAAAAGAAAAATTCGGAGTAGGTATTAAAATTCATGGAGAAGAAATAAAAACTTTGAGGTTCGCCGATGACATTGTAATTCTGTCAGAGACAGCAAAGGACTTGGAAGAGCAGTTGAATGGAATGGACAGTGTCTTGAAAGGAGGATATAAGATGAACATCAACAAAAGCAAAACAAGGATAATGGAATGTAGTCTAATTAAGTCGGGTGATGCTGAGGGAATTAGATTAGGAAATGAGGCACTTAAAGTAGTAAAGGAGTTTTGCTATTTGGGGAGCAAAATAACTGATGATGGTCGAAGTAGAGAGGATATAAAATGTAGGCTGGCAATGGCAAGGAAAGCGTTTCTGAAGAAGAGAAATTTGTTAACATCCAGTATTGATTTAAGTGTCAGGAAGTCATTTCTGAAAGTATTCGTATGGAGTGTAGCCATGTATGGAAGTGAAACATGGACGATAGAAGCTTTCGAAATGTGGTGCTACAGAAGAATGCTGAAAATTAGATGGATAGATCACATAACTAATGAGGAAGTATTGAATAGGATTGGGGAGAAGAGAAGTTTGTGGCACAACTTTACCAGAAGAAGGGATCGGTTGGTAGGACATGTTCTGAGGCATCAAGGGATCACCAATTTAGTATTGGAGGGCAGCGTGGAGGGTAAAAATCGTAGAGGGAGACCAAGAGATGAATACACTAAGCAGATTCAGAAGGATGTAGGTTGCAGTAGGTACTGGGAGATGAAAAAGCTTGCACAGGATAGAGTAGCATGGAGAGCTGCATCAAACCAGTCTCAGGACTGAAGACCACAACAACAACATGCATTACTGCACAAGTTTGGCAGTCAATAATTGTGACACTTTTAGTCAGGTTAGCCCATCCACCACATCGGATGGGGAAAATTGGTTTTTAAATGTCCTGAAAAAAATAGCATAAAACGCAAAATGACATCAGTTTTTAACTGTCCTGGGGCCAAAAACTGCATAAAAAGGAAGATGACATTGGTTTATAATTGTTTTGAGATGGGTGCAAGACATGTGCAGTATGCTGTCCACCATTTTCAACCACAAGTTGAAATCAAGAAACAGCATGTTCCACAACAGATCGGAGGGTCATTGGGAGTCATGTTTAGAATTTGTTGTGCAATGCATGCATTCAGTTCAGCTGTGTTCATAACTGAAACACTGAACATGCTAGTTTTCCACTACTCCCACAGCTAGAAGTCACAACCAGGTGAGGTGGCACAGTGGTTAGCACATTGGACTTGCATTTGGGAGGACGATGGTTCAAACCCATGTCTGGCCATCCTAATGTAGGTTTTCTGTGATTTCCCTAAATTGCTTCAGGCAAATGCCGGGTGATTCCTTTGAAAGAGCACAGCTGACTTCCTTCCCCATCCTTCCCTAATCCGATGGGACCGATGACCTCACTGTTCGGCTCCCTCCCCCAACCAATCAACCAACCATTTGACCAACCAGTAGTCACACGGATTAAGGTCAGGTGATCTGGCGAGCATGGCTGTAGAGAAATGACAGCTAACAATTGTCCTGTTTCTGAAATGCCTTTGCAGCAGCCACTGCACTGTCTGCATTAAGTGCAGAGGAGTGCCATCTTGCTCCTACCCACACATCCACACTGTTGAGGAGTTGAAATGACAATGGTGCACCAAAGACTCTCATAGCATTTACCAGTAACAGTACAGGTAACAGGACTGCAAAAAATATGGCTCTATGATAAATGATGCCATCAGCCTGCACCACACAGTCACCTTTGCAGAGTGAAATGGTACCAGTTGATGTGTGTGAGGGTTTCCCATTACCAATATTCTACAATTATTTGTATTGACATGCCCTTGGAGATGGAAATGGGCTTTCATCTGTCCAAAAAATATTCAATGGCCATACATTGTCCACTTCCACGTGGGCAAGAAGTTCCACAGCAAATGTTTGTTTTGGTGGCAGGTCAGCAAGAAGGAACTCCTGAACATAGATGATTTTTTTATGGACAGGAATGCAGGATGTTTTGTAGGATTCTGAGCACTATGTTTGCAGGCATGTCTAACATTCAGGCAATTCCCTGTTCGCTGCATGTTTGCACACCACCAATCGACTCCTCCTGCAATGCTGTGGCCACATCTTTGACAGACACTGGATCAACTGCTTTCCTCCCTCTGCCACATTGCAATTCAAAAGAATGTGTTTTTTTAATTTCGTAATCATTTTCTTGAGACCGAAAGTAGATGTCGGACCAATGTCTTCTTTTCATACCCTTGAGTGTCTGGAACTTTTTCAGGGCTACTGGCACACGATCACCATTCTTGTAAAAGAACTTTACCAGTAGCATGCAATCCTTCATGGAGGCATTCATGTTGAGGTCTTGGATGCAAATTGAGGAACAGCCATGTGCCACGTTTTTGTCTGATGTGCATATTCTGGTGCTTACAGTGCCATCTGTTGATCAAATTTTTGTTGTTCCATGGTGTTACCCCCTGCATCAATAATTTGCTATTCTAATTTGATGTCATTCTGAGCAGTGATTCTCTTTCTACAGCATTTTAAAACTGGAACTTTAGCTGCGGACACCCTATATACTCCAGGATTTTTTCATCATTATTCTGCCAGTTTTATCATATGTTTATCAGATTGTGTTTTTACTTCTGTTGCAACACACACACACACACACACACACACACACACACACACACACACACACACACACGTGGGGGGGGGGGGGGAGAGAGAGAGACTAGTGATATGTTTATTCTTTCATTATAGTAAATGCAGTATTGTATTAGTTGAAATAGATCACTATTTTACATTGTTGTATAAAATAACAGATTTTGGGTATGATAAAGTGGTGATTAATTGTACACTTAAGCAAATAGGACCTGAAATAATCCCTAGATAGGAGAAATAAGATTTGAAAATAATCGAGAAAAAAACTGGTAAAATTTTTACGTTCATACTCTACAGGCTACTGTATGGTATATGCCAAAGGATACTTCATTTCTGTATTAGGGATTGTCTGTCCTGATCCATTTTTGGGATTTAATAAGGGAACAATGACTGACTGTATGCTTCTGTACTTGCCATAATCTCTCTCATCTTAATCCAATGATACCTGCATGAGATGACTGATAGTTGCAGCAGAGTTGTCCCACAGTATTCCTTGTATACTCTTCTTCTTCTTCTTCTTCTTCTTCTGCTGCTGCTGCTGCTGCTTTTCTTCCTGATCTTATCCTATGTCTTCATGGATCAGCTTGTTATTGTATTGGGTTTGGTGATATTAGTGGTAAAAGGTGGCTACATCCCCTTTATGTCACCACCCCTTCCCTCGGGGAGTTAACTTGAGTACACCATCTGTCTGTCTCTAGTGTTATCACCTGAAAAGTGTGAGGTGTTTTCTAAATATTATCAAATTGTGAGGTGGGACGTGGTTACCAACCCAGTATTCACCTAGTCGGACAAGGGGAACCGCATGAAAGTCACATTCAGGCTTGTCAGCACACCAGTCTTCGTTGATAATCCACTGGACAGATTCAGTCTGGGCCAGCACACCTCTCCAAATAACAGAATCAGCATGATAATGTGCACAGATATCTGGCTGGGTGAAACGCAGCTTCCAGATGATGAAGTAGAAGTCAAGAGAGAAGATCAGCACAGATTATGAACTATGTTATGTGAAGACTATAGAAACAATAAGCTTGTTAAGTCCTTTGCACAAGAAGAAATTGGGTACATAATTGTAAGGCTGAAAAAGAAAAAAACCTCCAGGACTGGATGGGACTCCTGCCAAAGTCATAAAAGCCCTATATGTGACTAAATAGATATCTACATGTAATAACTGTATGAGCAGTGTCTGTCGCAAGGAATGGCCCCTGCACTGTGGAAGTTTGCTGAGGTGGTGATTGTTAGTAAAGGGTAGGCAACTGAAGACAAAATTAACAAGATAATCTCACCAGCACGGATGTTTATTCTATGTACACACTTACGATGATGATAAATATAACTGGCACTTTTGAAAATCTGAGGTTGCCGTATTTCTTTTTTCGTCTTAGGGAGTTGGAGTGCCCAGAGCCATTGTACAGCTGCCTGAGAGACTATTGCTGTGGGAGAGATCCATCTTTAATATGCTGAGGGAAGGAAATAATGAAGACCCTAACAAAAGGCTGTCCATAGGGATTAGTGTATGGTCCGGAGTCCTGGGATGTAGCATTGTAGCCCATAGTTCAGAAGTTACGTGACAGTGGTGACAAGAGAACTGGTGGCATTTGCAGATGATGTGTTGTTCATCATAAGCAATGGTTCCAGAAGAATTGTAGAAGACAACTGGAATGCAGTGCTCCAGAAACCTAAAGGATAGTGTCAAAGTGTCAAATTATCACTAACATCTCACAAAACTATGTACCTTATGCTGAAAGGCAACATAGCAAGAAATCTTAAAATGAAATTAAACACTATAACAAATAGAAAAAGTGTAGTAACAAGATCTGGGGTTATCCTTGGACAAATGTCATAATTTTGCACAGCCAATAAAGGAGGCAAGCAGAAATGGTACCATTGTGGTGCATAAAATGATAACTATCACAAATAGGGAATTTTGATGTCACTTGAAAATAATCTGAGCATGCCACCAATCTATATTAGCATCAGTTTTAGGACATGATGTGAGCATTTAGGCTCATACATTGCAGCTTGTCAAGTCTGAAGAGTTCCGTGAGGAGTGCTACTAAGATTAATGGGCATCCCAATCAATACAGTGTTAATAATTCTAGGAATGTGGCCATTGGACGTGGAAGTTGGAAAATGGGAGCAGAGCAGTATATTGTATAAAGAAAGGCAATCAGATGAAAATATGTAGGATACTCGGAACTGAGTTCAGTACGAAAAAGTTATTACAACATCGGATATTACAACTGCGGAAAAATGAATGGGACTCTTCAGGCAAAAGCAGAACATATGAATTTCTCCCTAATATAAGGGAGATGCTAAAAATGAGATTTCTTCAACTGTTGAGTGGACTGATACATTACCTGACTGATCATGGCCCACATGCTATGTGTCTTTACAAAATTAAAATTCAGGTTAAGGATAGTTGCGCCTGTGGCAGTGTGGGCACTCCAAAGTACACATTTTGGGATTGTGCGCTCTACAAAGATGGAGTCAGTAATAGTGGTCAGGCATTAAGGATGCTGGATGCCAAAGCAGCATTGAGGAATGGGTCAACCTGGTGCATCTTGGGTGATACTGCAGCTGCAGTACCCAGGAAGGCCAAGGAAGACTTCATGAAACATTCAACCACATGGCAGCATGCTGTCATCCCAACTAGATAAGATACTCTTCAGTTGAAGAGAAGGCATCTGAGGTTGACAACCACTGAATGAAATGGTCTTTCAATAATTTATGTTGCTTTGGTGCAAGTGATCATGGGAGAAGTGTGGATCCTAAGAAATTCCTGAATTGTGCAATCACTTGCAAAGTGAAAGTGCTGCTTACTTACTACCCCATGTGCAACTAATGCTGCTGGCAATGACTGTTGATTGGGGTAGTATGGGGGCAGATCCAGCAGTGGAAACAAACGGTTGAGCTGTGCCCTAATAAATGAATACATACAGAACAGATTCTATAGTGCTTATTTTTAGTGCTTAATATTAGTAGTTGGGTAATTGTTTAAGGGGTTTTTATTTTAGTTTTGTAATGGTAGGAAATAGTTGTAATGTTATCATTTTTGAAGAATTGGCATTTTTTCTAAATAATTATAAGTACCAGGATTAAATAATTAATACATACATTTATTACAAGCCAGAATAAAGTGACTGTATGGCCTATGTTAGCTTCCTAGATAATATCATTTAAGGTGAAGAATAAATGATAACAACAACATCTGAGTGGTAATCTTGCTCATATATTAGGACTCTGAAATATATTCATCATGGTTTCGTGAGGACACCACCATCTTCCTTCCAAAGACTTCCATTTAAATTTCATGAGCTTCTCTGTTACACTTTCTTATTGGTCATACTGACCTATTAGGATAACAGCAGGATTCCTGTAAATTATTTTGAGGTTTGTTGTCTTGCCTTTGTGATAAGGTCTTGAGACACTGGTGTGGTACTCTGAACTTGGCCACATTAGAGTTTGTATACAGTTTCCCTTACAGATGTATGGCATTTTTTCAGAATCCTTCTAGCAAATCTGAGACTTCCATTGACCTTCCATAATACTGGTTTTACGCAATTGCCCCATTTCATATCACTTCCTAGTGTTATCTCTAAATACTTACTCAATGTGACATGTTTGAAATGTTCACCAGTAATCTTGTAATCAGATAAAATTGAATTCTTTGTACTTCTTATGGACATTATCTTGCATTTATCAACATTTAAACAGAGCAGTTTGTAATAACACCTAGTGGTAATTTTCTTAAAGTCTTTCTGCATTTCATTGCAATTGCCAGTGATAATATTTTCCTGTAGACAACAATTGTCTTGGTGAACAGTATGATAGTGCTCCTTGACTCTATCTGAAAAGTCATTTTTGTGTATGGAGAACACTGAAGGTCATATTAGGCTTTATTGAGGTACATTAAACATTATTTTAATTTCTTATGAACATTCACAGCCCAGAACAATGTACTATTAATCAGATATTCACCCAGATACTGGATACATGGGAGATACTCTGTATGATTCTATACCAGTTACTAGTTGACAATGTGGTAGTGCTGAACACCTTTCAGAAACATAGGAAGATGGAATCTACCTGTTCGGTTGCATCTAATGCGTGCAACATGTTATATATGCATAAAGCACAAGTGGTTTTTCCCAAATCTGTGCTGGCTTTATGAGGGAAGCTTCTTTTTCTCCAGGAATGTCAAACTGTATGAGCTTATTCATAAATAAAAGCTAGAGAAGGACAAAATTCCACAGAATTTTCAATGGATAATGTAATTACATTTCTATCAGGGAATGGTGCTTTGATTTCTATGAGTAGTCTTAACTGTTTTTCAGTGTCGCATGTGGTCATATCTATCATTTTTGTGGCAGTGAATACATCTTAAATGTGGAATTTAATATTCTGCTTTTTGTTTGCTGTCCTTAGTTTTAACACACAAATGATCCACAAGATGAATGAAAAGAATTTCTTAGGACTTTCTGGTAGATCTTTCATCAGGATTAGACTTTAGAAATTATTGCAGGCTTCACATATAACTCTCACAGGTCCATGAGTTGCCATTAATTTCATATTAGTATCCCAGCAGTCTCTTTTGTAGCGATAGTGTAGTAGTCTGCTTTCACAACATTCTCTAAATGGTGGCTCTTTCCTGTCTTTGACCTTTAATCACAATTGTGTGCATGTCAGATTTTACCAAAATTTTCTCAGTTCATATTTTTGCCACTTTTTTAATGACCGTCTGTTAGTTTGACCAAGCACCAATACTTTCTTAGCCTTCTTGATGACCATTTTGTGTTTTTCTTTATTGTTCTAATAATAACAGCATGTCAGTAATATCCTTTCAGTGATGGCACTCACAAAAAATTTTTTGTTTGTTTGTTTGTAGCAAGGAAGTCTAAAATATTTCTTTCACTTGTGGCTGAATTACTTTGCATTAATGTTGTCCTTACTACCCATACTGTATGTGTTGTGTTTCCAGCCAGTACCATGCAAGTTAAAGTCACCACTTACTAGTACAGTATGCTTGGTGCATTCCTGGACTGTCAGGTTTAGGCTTCCACTTTGCAGCCAAAGTGGGAGCCAGTGTCTAAAATTCAGTAAGTCACATGAGATTATTTCAGTCTGTGTTCCTTGAGGAAACTACTGTTATGTAAATCACTTAATTCTTTAATTAAAGGAATGATACTATTAATATTGTTTTTATATTTCAGCAGCTATAACAACATCAGGAATGAGTCCTACTGTCAATCCTACAGTCAATCCCACGTTCACATCTACAACACTGAGTCAGCTACCTGGTGTAGTTCGGACTACCAATAACAATAACAACAGCAGCAGTGGCACCAATACCAACTATAACTACAATAATAATTCAAGTAACATGGGTCATATGATCAGTTCTGGTTTACATGAGAAGCAACTACCAGATTCTCTGGAAAATACTGGTATGTATAATGAATCTATTGTTCATTCCCATAATAGCTCTCATGATTTTTTTTT
The DNA here is from genome assembly GCF_021461385.2 of Schistocerca piceifrons. NCBI lineage: Eukaryota > Metazoa > Arthropoda > Insecta > Orthoptera > Acrididae > Schistocerca > Schistocerca piceifrons. Next base: position 802,904,641 of record NC_060149.1, read on the forward strand.
CTTTAGCTTGAACACTCTCAGGTGCCTTCTCAACACTCCAAAAATTATGCTATATCTTATTACAACTGCTATAATACATGCATGATAAACAATTTTCTTAACAACTAAGTCATTTATTTTATTAAGAACCCTCACTGTATGAAAAAATTGTTTTATCACTTCACAAAGCAATCCATGTGATCTGTTCATGACACACTTTTGTTCATCCTAACACCACGAAATTTAACAGAGTCTGCAGTGACCAGTTCTCTGCCCCCATAATTTAACTGTGATATATAATCAGCATTTTGGTCCTTAAATGTACAATTTTTGTTTTTGTAGTCTGCAACATACCATGTAATCTTTACGGTAAGCAGCAATCTATCTTTTCCTACATTGTTAACTTTGTATTTGATGATTTACTACGGAGTTCAGGAGATCTTATTTTACAGTTATGGAAATTTGTGTTTTTGGTGGGTGGGAATATGCAAATCAAATCGTGGCCTACACTTCAAAAGGAGTGGGGAAAAGGGTAATAGGCACTTTGGTTGAGAAAATAAGAGGATGAACAGTCACACAGCACAGTTTATCCTTAGCAGTTCAAAAAATTGCAATAAAAAAAGAAAAACCTAGGTGTAAATTCATCATAAAGCTTCAAAATATTGCAGACGTGATGAACACAGTGAGACACACTTGGGCAGCTCAGCTGGTAGAGCACTTGGTGGCTGCAAAAGGCAAAGGTCTCGCATTTGAGTCTCAGTCCGACACACAGTTTTAATCTGCCAGGAAGTTTTATATCAGTGCACACTCCACTGCAGAGGGAAAAATCACGTTCTGGAAATATCACACAGGCTGTGGCTAAGCCATGTCTCCAAAACGTCCTGTCTTCCAGGAGCACGTCTTGCAAGTTTCCCAGGAGAGCTTCTGTGAAGTTTGGAATGTAGGAAATGAGACAGTGGTAGAAGTAAAGCTGTGAGGATGGGTCGTGAGTCGTGCTTGGGTAGCTCAGTTGGTAGAGCACTTGCCCATGAAAGGCAAAGGTCGTGAGTTCTACGCTCGGTGTCTGGCACACAGTTTTAATCTGACAGGAAGTTTCATATCAGTGCCACACTTGACTTCAGAGCAAAAATTCTCATTCTGTAACCATCTTGCCTGCTTAAATAAATAAGGATTTAAGTGCCAGTCAAACGCAGAAATACAGTGATAACAATGTAGAGGTGGCTTATAAGTTAGCAGCTCTTTAATGCAAAAGATATATGAAAAAAATGATGGTATGACACATGTATGTTAAAAACAGCCATAAAATTCAAAACTATAGACACACAATTTTTGCCTGCAAATATCGCATAAGAACAATTGTGTGGGAACTGGCATTTGGTAACAGCACAGTTCCAATAACAATACTTTACAGATACACACTGAAATATTTTTTGATGTTTGAATAAATACTTCAAATAGTACTGTTTACTATCACTCACGCAAGTGGAAGCATACAATAATTTGGTGCAACTTCACTTTTAATATGTTGAAAGAGTTGAAACAAAGACATAACACAGAAATAGTATTTAGTTCTTATAATTTGTGGCATCACTTGTAAACTTTGTGTTCCTCTTCATCAGACCTTGACTAGTTTAACAAAGAAAATAAGAAGACAGAGTTGTTATACGTTTAAGAGCTATGTACAGTTCTTATAGTTAACAGCATTTTTCTAATTTATAAAACTTGTCCTAGTCGCAAAATGGAGAAAATAGTATAATTTTTACCTACATGGGTGAAAAAGATGTGTAAAGTTCTCAAACTGTCAAGAAGAGAGGCATTAGCCACTGACTCCACTATAGGGGGAGTGTTGAAATGTTGTCCGTGCAAAGTTGTATATTAACAATGCCTGCCTCAAGTTGCGCGGGGGGAGGGGGGGGGGGGGGTTGGCCTGAGCCATTGCTTCAAGATCAGTACACTACAGAATAATAAAACCATTCCATCAATCATTTGTGGTGATTATTTGGCATCAACAGCCTTAATAATTTCTGATTACTCTTTCTAAACCGGAGGAAAAGTATGTGGGATTGCAGTTTGGCTAGGGTGAATGCATGTTTCCGGACTGAATGTAAATAATGTGGTATAGGATTAGGGTACATAGTGGGTAACTGGTGGGTAGGGAAATTAAATAACTAAAGTTAGAATAGTAATAATAAGAAGAAGGAATAAAACAAGGAAGGAAGGACGAGAAAGAAAGGAAAATGTGTTGATAATGTTCAATACTACAGGAAGACCACTAAATAAGAAAAGTACGGATAAAGGTTGACCAGACCAAGCAAGTATGTCCAGATCAGGGGAAATGAACACACGTTGCTGAAAAAAAGATCGTGAGTGTTGCAAAAAGGATTGCGAGTGGACCTCTGTCCACATTAAACCCACAAACAAACAACATACCTTCACTTTGACAGCTGCCATCCATTCCACATCAAACGCTCCCTTCCCTACAGCCTAGGTATTCGTGGCAAACGTATCTGCTCCAGTGACGAATCCCTCAACAATTACACCAATAACCTGCCCAGTGCGTTCCTCTCCCGCAACTATCCTGCAGTCCTTGTCCACAAACAGATCTCCCAAGCAATACATTCCTCCCCATCCAACAACAATGTTCCTACCCCCAGACCACACAGCATCACCCCCCTTGTCACCCAATATTATCCTGGCCTCGAATACATCAACAAATTACTCCGCCAGGGATATGACTTTCTCAAGTCAAGCCCTGAAATGAGATCATCCCTTGACAATATTCTCCCCACACCACCCAGAGTTGCCTTTCGTTGCACCCCTAACCTCCGTAACATCCTTGTCAAACCCTACAATATTCCCAGACCACCTTCTCTACCCAGCGGTTCCTACCCCTGTAACCCCGCTGCAAAACCTGTCCCATGCATCACCCCACAACCACCTACTCCAGCCCAGCTACTGGTAAAACATACACAATTCAAGGCAGGGCCACATGAGAAACAACACGTCATTTATCAGCTGACATGCCTGCACTGCACAGGCTTTTACATCAGTATGATGACAATTAAACTGGCTGGCGCATGAACAGGCACAGACGAACTGTCCGCTGAGGAGATGTCCAATACCCAGTAGCAGAGCATGCCCTCCAGCATAATTCTAGGGACCTAGGAACCTGCTACACCGTACGTGCCATTTGGCTTCTCCCACCCAACACCAGTCCCTCGGAACTGCGGAGATGGGAACTTGCACTCCAACACATCCTTTCATCCCGCCATCCCCCTGGACTGAACCTACATTAACCAACCTCACTCCCATTTACTCTTCAGTCTTATCCTTTTTCCCTCTCCTCTTTAGCCATTTACGCATCTTTTCTTCCTACATAGTTGTGTTTATCTTTATACTATGTACCTCTTTACTTCTGTATGCATCCTCTTTAGTTTGAAGCTGGCCCAGTACTTACAGTAGAATATCTTTGGCTTCCCTCTGACGATCATGCCTCCATCCTTACTACTCTCCCTGTTTACCTTGCCCTGTTGCTTCATAACCTGGGTTGTGAGTAACTGAATCCACTTTTCCTTCTTCCCTTTTTCCCCCCTCTCCTCACTGATGAAGGAACAAAGTTCCGAAAGCTAGGAATGTAAATTTTCTGTTCTGTTTTGTGTATCTATTGGCTGTACTGAGCTGAGGTAAGTACTGGCCAGCCCCTCTATCTCTTTGTTAGTATTTGTTTCACATCTTTATATGAGATTTTCCATTAATCATTTACAAACAAGTTTATTGGCTGCAGACCAATTTAATCAAGAGCCAAGGGTGTCTTGCTTAATCTTATCAAGATCTGGGATGCTGCAATGTGAAGTAAGTAAAGTTGTATTGTCGTAATAGCAGATTACAGACTGTGGTACACAATGGGGCAGATTGTTGATGGCCAGAATGAAAAAGAAGGTGTCAAACACAGAGCCCTGTGAAATACCTGTACCAGTTTTTACTGAAGTAAAACGTCTGTTTCTAATTGAGCCAAACTGTCTTCTGTTGTTCAGGTAGGATGAAAGTACTGCTAATATAGATTTTGTATACCATAATACGCCAGTTTTGCCGATAATATTTTGAAAGGAATGCAGTGAAGTGCTTTACTTCAGTCACATCATAAAATTATCTTATTTTCAAAAGCTATTAAAGCCTGAAGAACATTTTCCTGGACAGCTACAGTGGTATTTTTACCTGGTTGAAATCCCTACCGATTGCTGCAAAAAAGGTCATGCTTTTAAAAATAATTGGTTAATTGAATGTAAATGAGTCTCTAAAATGTTTTTGAGAGTATTGGCATGACAGAAACTGGTCAGTAGTTATAGTGTAGGGTTATCATCCTTTTTTAATATGGGCATAATTTTTGAAAATTTTAGTGAATCTGGAAAAAATCCATTCTTCAAACCTTTAGTAAAAATTACACTTTGTGGTTTACATATCAAATGAAACTGTTCTTTTAACAACATAATTAGACATCCAATAGCAGCCCATTCTTTCGGAATCAGATAATTTAGAAACAGTTTTACAGACATGATTGGACATGATTTCATTCCAGTGAAACAAAGGTACTTCAGGCAGCAGGGAACCAAACATATCCCTTGCAGATGTCTCTGTGGCCTTAATTTTGTCTCAGAGTCCTCTGACTGATGTGACAAAGGTATCATTCAGTTCTTGTAGATCAAGCAGAGTTTGACATATCTGACTGGAAGAATTATCTTGATTAATAACTTCCCGTGCTGCCTTACACTTACTTGAAATATCTTCTCAGTACCTTTCATGTGCTGCTTTTTGTGTTATATGAGCTTAGCTTTGTAATACTTTTTACTTCTAAGGTAAACACTGTAAATTGTATTTCTTTGCTCAGCCCTTCAATCATCCTCACTTTTATACATCCAATACAGTATGAGAATGTTTTTTCTAATTTGGCAGCTATTTTGTAAACCAGTTACTGTTTGCATTTTTACGTTTACCTGAGGAGCTAACTTTTATTAATAGGGAACATGAATATCATAAGTCTCCATATTTTTAAAATTTAAAAAAGGTCACCAAAACCATTTTCATCTCTAGTTTTTCCTGCTTGACACTCATATAAAGAGTCCCACTTTGCATCCTGTAGCTAGACAGTAAATAACCTAATATACTCCTCTCTCTGACCTCTTACTCATGCCACCCTAAATTCATTGGAATACATTGGTTGCCTATGATAAAGTGTTAAATGCAGTGGATTATGATATGTGAAAACTCCACCAGCCTGGCTAGCTACATATTCCCCACTATGTAAATTGACAATAAGATAATCTAGACATGCATCATTATGAGCAGGATACTTGGGTGTGCAATACAGGTTTAAGGATCTTAAAATATTGAAATGCACACAGATAACAACCTTTGTTTCAAACTTAAAAGTTTCTTAACCACTAATTAAAACTATTTAAAAAGTACATGTATATCTCCATTTGGAAATCTGTACAGGCTAACAACTATTATATTTTCTTCAGTCAGTGTTGTACAGTTAAACTCCTCATTTATTTATGAACAGTATGGTATCATGTCTAATTCTGAAAATTTTAGACCATGCTTGATGTAAATTCCAGCACCACCATCTTTTTCTGTGTTTCCTACACATTATGTCAGCTATGACATATCCTTGAGGAGCAAAAGTGTCAACTTCATGTCCTGTTAGCCAATGTTCTGATACACATATCACATCTACATCCTTAATGCTACAAAAATCCTCTAATTCTGACAGTTTATTTCTTATACAACAGATATTGACTTGTACCAACATAAATATGTAATCACTCCTTTCTTGAAGTACCACGTATCTGCATTTAGCATATCCAAATTACACACACTTTTAAGCTGAAACTGCTGCAGTGTTTACTTCTGCTAAGACAGCATTTTCAGCATTGCACTAGATCTTGGTAGAATTTACTGCCGTTTCTTCACATCGCATGCTAAATTCTAAAGCACGTCACTTTCGTCTTTCAAAGATGTAACTTGCTTAATACCTTGCTGAAGGTTTGATTCCATATGAGCCATATCTGAGATCTTATGATTAGCAAATATCTTTCCCAATCTCTTGATATGGAAATAATGTGCAGTATAAAATTGTTTCCTTTGTGTGATTATATCAATGTGTATTGCATTTTTAAATTTCCTGCATGCATTTGTACAGCTTTATTCATCTTTTATACTTCCTTCTTCACACAGGACCAGTTACCTATGTCATGACAATGGGGTACAGAAAAAAACTACCACATTCGCATTTCTGGATTTGTACAGTGTTCGTTTAAGGGAAAGCACGAAATATTTTGCATTGCTTTTTTGCTACATCATTTGTTCCAGCAAGAAAGACAAGAAGTCTATACTATTTAACACTGAAATTTTTCATGACTGATGCAGTTGCTGTCATGAAATTTGTGTCTGGCTTTACCATGCTTCTAATCTCACATCTACAAATACATCACAATTCAAAATGTCAATTTTAGATGGACTTGTTGTTGGAAGATTACTGTTACTCCCTCTATAATCACTGCAGGCATCTGTGGCATCTTTTTCACATTTCCTACAACTGACATTTTTTTCTAATGAGAGAGTTTGATACCGCAGGAAAATTTTTAATAGTCAGTAAACAAATACTGTTCATATCGTGTTATGTTGGTTATTTTTCTGTGGAGAAATACTTTTCTGTCTCACCTTGTTTGCACTGTCTTTGATCTTGCAATGTTGTTCCACACTGTCCATAGTTTTTGCACAATCCATATTAGAAAGTATTTGAAAACAACTTTCATTCACTTAATTTTCATATACTATAGTCTTCAGCAGTTTTCACTTTGTTGTATGACACCTTTGCCCACTTTCTGAATTGTCTAAAATAACCTGCAGAAAATTTGCCAAGTTTTGCTTTGATAGTGACTTGATTTGTTTCTCTCTGAAGTTTTGAGATACCCATTTTTATTTCACCAATAAGAAGTCACAGACATGAAATACATTTTTTCAGCTTTGTGTTTCGTCTTTACACTTTGCATACACTTGCTCTTTCACAGCTCAGTTCATGAACTTTTATTCTGACCATCATCTTAACCCTAGGCAGTCATGCAAACCTTTATTCATAAGACTTGACTTAATGACATATTCCTCTTTGAGGTAAAAACACACATCTTTTTGAAGGAAATTCTTTTACATGTGCTTTCAAAACATGGCATAGATCAGACTATATGTTACATTGTTGTAGACATAGCATATTTGAAAATACCCTGTATCGTATGATTTTGAAGCTCAGAAGTAAAATTTTGTGCAATTTCATGGACTGAAAGCTAGAAACCACAGAAGAAAACATTGAAAAATACTTAAAAAGTAACACACACACACACACACACACACACACACACACACACACACACACACACACTTAAAAAGGGAATGTTATAAATTTGTGGAAAAATTTCAGAAAAAAGTAAAAATGAAATGTAGCACCTATTTAGCTCCTTATGTAATTGCATGTGTGTGCATACGCTTTCCTTTAACATGTGTGTTTGAAAAATGTCACACTTGGCAGTCAGCATGCAATTATTCATCCTAGTTCAAGACAAAAGTGTACCTGACAAACCCTGGTCCCACCATTAGCTTTATAGAAATGTAATTAAAAAAAAGAGGCTCTGGCAATGTTCAAACTGCCTGAAATGTGGGCAATAAAGGGTAGTATGAACTCTGTGCTGTACCCGAACTGTCCCATTATCTCAGTGAGACAAAGCAATGCCATGGGGAACAGACATGCAGACTCACTGATGTTTGAGTCATGTTTGTGCCAAATATTTCTTTTTATTCCCATTTAAAGGATCAAACTGTATCCAATTTACACCTCCATGATGCGGTATCTTGTGAATTTCTTTCTTCTGCTGTTACCTGTATTTAAACATTAACGCATAACATGAACTTCTTACAGGCCAGTTTGTTGCATCCATGACACAAATGAAACCAATGTTAAATAATAGTGGGTACAGGAATATTGTCTGTACAAAAAACACAATAGGTAGGCTACATTGGGTTGCACATTGTGTCATGCACAGTAGTTCCACTCTGTACATTAGATATCCAGGCTTATCTTCACAGAGTCAGTACATACACATACGAGCAACGTTCCCTTTAGAGATGATGTTCAAAGCAACCAACTTGCACTTGCAAACACTTCACCTCTCATTAGATTATACTTTTCTGAACCCTACGGAACACACCTGCATCCACCATTGCCAAAATGGCTTGCAAGCAAGCTATTAGATCATGTACATCCATGAATGGAAAACTATACTTAATCCTTTAAGAGCCGGCTGGGGTGGCCGAGCAGTTCTAGGTGCTTCAGTCTGGAACCGCGCGACTGCTACTGTCGCAGGTTCGAATCCTGCCTTGGGCATGGATGTGTGTGATGCCCTTAGGTTAGTTGGGTTTAAGTAGTTCTAAGTTCTAGGGGACTGATGACTTCAGCTGTTAAGTCCCATAGTGCTCAGAGCCATTTGAACCATTTTTGAACCTTTAAGTGTCCTCATAAGTAGAAATCCAGTTGTTTAAGGTCTGGAGAACATGGAGGCCAGAACATTTGACCCAATCCATTTCCCTGGAAATGCTTCACTTAAATAGCTACACACATCCATTCCAAAGGGTGGCTGTGCACCATCATACTGAAACCATAACTGTTGCCGAATGCCCAGAGTAACATTTTCTAATGTGTCAGGCAAATTATTGCAAAGAAACATATGGTACTGGGTACATTCAAATTGCCTGGCATTAGGTAAAGGTCCAAAAGCACTCCTCCCATGGTTCCAACTCACAGGTTTTTGCCAAAGCATGGCTGGATGCCACATTCATGGGTGACATGTGGGTTGTGTTCTGACCAATAATTACTGTTGCAGAGGTGGAAAATACCTTCATGATTGAAGCTAGATTTGTCAGTCCATATCACGTTATTTATAAAATTTCCATTATCTTCCACTTGGTGCAAAAGCCATTCACAAAACTGTATTTGTACAATGTGGTCTTCTGGCTGCTGGTGTTGAGTTAATGTGTAACAAAATGGATGCAGCCCTTCATCATGAAACACTGGAACAACCAGTCTGTGGGATATCTAGAACTGCCTTGCAATATCACAGGTACTTCAGTGAGGTGATTAGTGAACAGTTTCAGAAATTACACCCTCTGTTTGTAGAGCATGTCTAGTCCTTGGATGAGCTGTGTCCATTACTTATGGACAAAGATTACTGGTTTCCCAGAAGCATTGCTCCAGGTGACAAAAAAACATTCTTATCGGGATGGCACCTTTCAGGGTACTGTGCAGCACACTTATAAGCAGCAGCCACAGCTTAGTTTTCAGATGTAGTCAGCACCAAAAGCATAGTGACATATTCATAATTTGTGTATTCCATAGGTAAACTGCCATACATGAACTTGAGAGGACTAGTTATGATTGGGCACTGCGCAGTTCATAGACACATGCAAACAGTTTAATGGATCCTACTGTCATGTGCCCCCCCCATGAACCATGGACCTTGCCGTTGGTGGGGAGGCTTGCGTGCCTCAGTGATACAGATAGCCGTACCGTAGGTGCAACCACAACGGAGGGGTATCTGTTGAGAGGCCAGACAAACGTGTGGTTCCTGAAGAGGGGCAGCAGCCTTTTCAGTAGTTGCAAGGGCAACAGTCTGGATGATTGACTGATCTGGCCTTGTAACAATAACCAAAACGGCCTTGCTGTGCTGGTACTGCGAACGGCTGAAAGCAAGGGGAAACTACAGCCGTAATTTTTCCCGAGGGCATGCAGCTTTACTGTATGATTACATGATGATGGCGTCCTCTTGGGTAAAATATTCCGGAGGTAAAATAGTCCCCCATTCGGATCTCCGGGCGGGGACTACTCAAGAGGATGTCGTTATCAGGAGAAAGAAAACTGGCGTTCTACGGATCGGAGCGTGGAATGTCAGATCCCTTAATCGGGCAGGTAGGTTAGAAAATTTAAAAAGGGAAATGGATAGGTTGAAGTTAGATATAGTGGGAATTAGTGAAGTTCGGTGGCAGGAGGAACAAGACTTCTGGTCAGGTGACTACAGGGTTATAAACACAAAATCAAATAGGGGTAATGCAGGAGTAGGTTTAATAATGAATAGGAAAATAGGAATGCGGGTAAGCTACTACAAACAGCACAGTGAACGCATTATTGTGGCCAAGATAGATACGAAGCCCACACCTACTACAGTAGTACAAGTTTATATGCCAACTAGCTCTGCAGATGACGAAGAAATTGAAGAAATGTATGATGAAATAAAAGAAATTATTCAGATTGTGAAGGGAGACGAAAATTTAATAGTCATGGGTGACTGGAATTCGAGTGTAGGAAAAGGGAGAGAAGGAAACATAGTAGGTGAATATGGATTGGGGGACAGAAATGAAAGAGGAAGCCGGCTGGTAGAATTTTGCACAGAGCACAACATAATCATAACTAACACTTGGTTTAAGAATCATGAAAGAAGGTTGTATACATGGAAGAACCCTGGAGATACTAAAAGGTATCAGATAGATTATATAATGGTAAGACAGAGATTTAGGAACCAGGTTTTAAATTGTAAGACATTTCCAGGGGCAGATGTGGACTCTGACCACAATCTATTGGTTATGACCTGTAGATTAAAACTGAAGAAACTGCAAAAAGGTGGGAATTTAAGGAGATGGGACCTGGATAAACTAAAAGAACCAGAGGTTGTACAGAGATTCAGGGAGAGCATAAGGGAGCAATTGACAGGAATGAGGGAAATAAATACAGTAGAAGAAGAATGGGTAGCTTTGAGGGATGAAGTAGTGAGGGCAGCAGAGGATCAAGTAGGTAAAAAGATGAGGGCTAGTAGAAATCCTTGGGTAACAGAAGAAATATTGAATTTAATTGATGAAAGGAGAAAATATAAAAATGCAGTAAGTGAAACAGGCAAAAAGGAATACAAACGTCTCAAAAATGAGATCGACAGGAAGTGCAAAATGGCTAAGCAGGGATGGCTAGAGGACAAATGTAAGGATGTAGAGGCTTGTCTCACTAGGGGTAAGATAGATACTGCCTACAGGAAAATTAAAGAGACCTTTGGAGATAAGAGAACGACTTGTATGAATATCAAGAGCTCGGATGGAAACCCAGTTCTAAGCAAAGAAGGGAAAGCAGAGAGGTGGAAGGAGTATATAGAGGGTCTATACAAGGGCGATGTACTTGAGGACAATATTATGGAAATGGAAGAGGATGTAGATGAAGATGAAATGGGAGATACGATACTGCGTGAAGAGTTTGACAGAGCACTGAAAGACCTGAGTCAAAACAAGGCCCCCGGAGTAGACAATATTCCATTGGAACTACTGACGGCCGTGGGAGAGCCAGTCCTGACAAAATTCTACCATCTGGTGAGCAAGATGTATGAAACAGGCGAAATACCCTCAGACTTCAAGAAGAATATAATAATTCCAATCCCAAAGAAAGCAGGTGTTGACAGATGTGAAAATTACCGAACTATCAGCTTAATAAGTCACAGCTGCAAAATACTAACACGAATTCTCTACAGACGAATGGAAAAACTAGTAGAAGCCAACCTCGGGGAAGATCAGTTTGGATTCCGTAGAAACACTGGAACACGTGAGGCAATACTGACCTTACGACTTATCTTAGAAGAAAGATTAAGGAAAGGCAAACCTACGTTTCTAGCATTTGTAGACTTAGAGAAAGCTTTTGACAATGTTGACTGGAATACTCTCTTTCAAATTCTAAAGGTGGCAGGGGTAAAATACAGGGAGCGAAAGGCTATTTACAATTTGTACAGAAACCAGATGGCAGTTATAAGAGTCGAGGGACATGAAAGGGAAGCAGTGGTTGGGAAGGGAGTAAGACAGGGTTGTAGCCTCTCCCCGATGTTGTTCAATCTGTATATTGAGCAAGCAGTAAAGGAAACAAAAGAAAAATTCGGGGTAGGTATTAAAATTCATGGAGAAGAAATAAAAACATTGAGGTTCGCCGATGACATTGTAATTCTGTCAGAGACAGCAAAGGACTTGGAAGAGCAGTTGAATGGAATGGACAGTGTCTTGAAAGGAGGATATAAGATGAACGTCAACAAAAGCAAAACAAGGATAATGGAATGTAGTCTAATTAAGTCGGGGTGATGCTGAGGGAATTAGATTAGGAAATGAGGCACTTAAAGTAGTTAAGGAGTTTTGCTATTTGGGGAGCAAAATAACTGATGATGGTCGAAGTAGAGAGGATATAAAATGTAGGCTGGCAATGGCAAGGAAAGCGTTCCTGAAGAAGAGAAATTTGTTAACATCCAGTATTGATTTAAGTGTCAGGAAGTCATTTCTGAAAGTATTCGTATGGAGTGTAGCCATGTATGGAAGTGAAACATGGACGATAAATAGTTTGGACAAGAAGAGAATAGAAGCTTTCGAAATGTGGTGCTATAGAAGAATGCTGAAGATTAGATGGGTAGATCACATAACTAATGAGGAAGTATTGAATAGGATTGGGGAGAAGAGAAGTTTGTGGCACAACTTGACCAGAAGAAGGGATCGGTTGGTAGGACATGTTCTGAGGCATCAAGGGATCACCAATTTAGTATTGGAGGGCAGCGTGGAGGGTAAAAATCGTAGAGGGAGACCAAGAGATGAATACACCAAGCAGATTCAGAAGGATGTAGGTTGCAGTAGGTACTGGGAGATGAAGAAGCTTGCACAGGATAGAGTAGCATGGAGAGCTGCATCAAACCAGTCTCAGGACTGAAGACCACAACAACAACAACTGTCATGTGATAGGTTATTGTCATATGACAGAATGCAATCTATTCAGTGAGCTACAATGGCTGTAAAGTTGTGAGGGTTGATACACGCTTCTCTGTATATTCCAGTGCATGATGTGACAGTATTACCAGCTTCTTGTTTTTATACATGTGTTTTCAAAATGCAACTGGTCTGATTTTGCTAGATAAACTTTTGTCTTGAGTCTGAATGAGGAATCTCATGCTGACAAAGGGCGGCATTTTTTCTTCACCCTGTATGCATATGTAGCCATTCAACTCTGTTCATTGATGAGTCACGAACGTTTCAATCAAATGATTGTATATGACATGCAATGTAACAATTAAAAAAAAAAAAAAAAAAAGACTGCCTGAACACACCATGAAGGCCCAACGGTATTAACCGGCTGGCATGTCGTCCTCAGCCCATGGGCGTCACTGGATGCGGATACGAAGTGGCATGTGGTCAGTACACTGCTCTCCTGGCTGTATGTCAGTTTACAAGACTGGAGCTGCTACTTCTCAATCAAGTAGCTCCTCAGTTATGTGACAATAAAGATTCTAGTCAAGGCCATTCAGTTCAATTCTATTCTATTTTATAACTAACTAGTAGGACTTCTTCAGTTGCATATTACATCTCTACTAGGAGTCATAGTGAGAAGTGATTCTGGACCTGAATTCTTCCACAGTTGCAGCGAATGTCTGCCTCAGCTAGCAGCAGACCCCATTTCACCATATCAATGTTGCATCTAGAAGTCACTATCCTGATGCAGTTCAGGGTTCTTCATATGGCATATGGCTGATTCTTTTCAGGGCCTGGCTCTTCCTTAGCTGGGACATATTATCTACCTCATTATTTTCACCATCTGACAATTTCAGTTGTTGCAGATGACTTTGAGGATGTGGTTACCCATGAAGAAATTTTTCATGTATTTTATGTGTCTTGATGATGGTATGTGTTCATAAAGCATATGACTAGAAACTCTGTCCTGTTTGCTCTTCTCCATATTTGTGTTACCTCTTGTAAGATATGCGGTGGAGCTGTCCATAGTAGTGGATAGAGTTTGTGGACTGAGGTTGGATTGAAGAATTGATTCACTATACATCGTGTGATCAACAGATATGATGAATAATTTTATCAGCGAGAAAGTAAGAAGGCTATATGAAATTTTGTTTAATCTTCCTCAAACTACTGTCCTGAGACAGCAGTGCACTGAATACAATGATCAGGCTATTGGACAAGTTACACTGAATGGCTGTAGCATCAGTAGCTGCTGCTGCACCACAGTGTGTGACATACTCTGCTGCAGATACCCACAAAGCCTGGGCTGCTGCGCTGAGTGCGTAAGAATTCACACTTCATGTTTTGCTTGTCAGTTTCCAAAGGATATTATGCTGGGCAAGCCAGTATTGTTGGTTTGGGTGGTTTAGCGAGATCATGGGTCCATCAGATTAGGAAAGGATGGGGAATGAAATTGACTGTTGTCTTTCAAAGGAACCATCCCGACATTTGCCAGAAGTGATTTAGGGACATCGTGGAAAACCTATATCAGGATGGCCAGATGTGGGTTTGAACCAATGTCCTCATCAGTATTTTTCCCAAGTACTTCTGTGTTGGACAAGTTTCAAGATTGTCTTCTCTCCATTCTAACTCATGTGCTCATTTCACTAGTTGTTTAAGTAGAAAAGAGGTGCCTGTATCTTTATGGGGTCTGGTTTGATGTAGGTGGCTACAAAGTATCATGATACACACATCAGCAGAAGTTTGGCATCAGTCCTTTGTTTTGAAATCTATGGCACACAAAACAAAAATTGGCTCTGTCTCATGCGCATGTATACAGTTGTGGTGTGTCCAGAACACAAAAGACAAGGATTTGTGTAACAGCAAAATAATTTGTTTCCATGGAGGGTTTTTCATAGCACTCCTGAGAAACGTCAGTATGTGGAGGAATGTCCCCTCGCTCGGATGCAGACTTGAATCTCTCATGGCATAACACCAATGAAATAGTCCAAATTGTCCAACTCTACAGTGGGATTCTGCATAAATGATCATTGTCAGCATCCACAAACAGTTCATTTCAGTCGATCCCACACAAAGTTTACTGTTTCATCTGTAAAAAAACACCTGACACCAGTCCTTGCGCATCCATTCTGCATGATTTCTTGCCCACCTGTAACACGGTACATGGTGATGTGGTGTACAACGTGATGCTCACAATGGATACCAGGATTGGAGATTCACATCATCCAATTGTCTCCTAATAGTTTGATATGGTACATAATGTCCTGTAGCCTCTCTGAACAGTGAAATCACTTCTGGACCACTAGGCCCATGGTTTCTTTCATTTGACTCAAAAGTCATAGATATTGATCATCCACTGCATTTCCTGGATGTGGACAACCTGTGTGGTGTAGGTCTGTAACATAACTTGTCAATTGGAACTGATTCCATGTCTGCTGCACATCAGTTTGGCTCTGGTACACATTGAGCAACTTCCCTCTTTGACAAGCCTTCTGCACTCAACGTGCCAATGTGGACCTGATCATTGATCATAATTGTCCTTCATGGCATGATGAATGTTCACTTGACTGTTCCACAGATATCTCTGATGTGCTTCGTTTCAACTGAAATGCTGCAGTCTACACACAGGTAATGCTCAAGGTAACTGTGTGTATGTTTACAAACAATTTGAGGGGTGATCATCTAATTGCTGCTGTAACAGTCAAAACAGCAACACACATGTACAGCATATTGTACTGATACAAAACTTTTGTTGATGTGTTTAGTTTCTTCAAATTGTTTGTTAGCTGCTCTTCATTGTAGGCAAAAGGAAACTGTTGTGCTATAATTGAAATGTCACCCATGTAAGTGAATCACTTGATATGGTTTGGTGTAGGTTGGTCATGTGTGTGCACAGGGTGTAAACAGTAACTATAAAACAAAAAAAAGGTTGATTATGGAAAATAATTTATGTAGTTGCAAATTTTTGTACAGTGATAGGAGGGAGTGCCATGAACAACATTCAAAAAAATCCTGACCAGTGGAGGGTGATTGTAGGGGTGTGTTTTGTGACACTACTGGACTTTAACCTCAGTGGCATGTTTGATTGGAGCAAAAGTTCGAGTAGTTTATGAGCATTTAATTGAAGAGACATAAATTTACAGCAAACCTTAAAATCCTGAAAATAAAGCCTAAAAGCAAAATATTCTTTATTTTCAAGAAATGACAATAACTTCATGACTGTTTTTTAACTAATGCATTCACCATGCTGACTCTGCAGAACAGCAAACATATGGTATTTTTTCTTTACAGACGAGATGGTCCTTAATACATACAAGAAGACAATATTTACATTTTTCAAGACTGAAGTAACTGAATAAAATAGTCTACTAACATTATAAGAAAGGCAGTTACCACGTTAATTACTGTTGGCCACTAGTTGGCTCAGCAAAATGACCAACTTTAACACCTTTCTTTAAAGTGGACAATCCTTTAGCAAATAGTTTAAACAGTTATTTATTTGTCAATGGTCAAGTAGCACTTCGTGACAGAACAGAGACAAGGCCCACAATACAACTGTTATTTCAGACTGAGCAGTTCATTGACACATCAAAGACACATTAACTTAGAACAATTATTAAACAAGTCAGGCACTTAAATGGCCCACTTCCACTTCCGTTTTCTGTAACCAAGTCTGGCAGTGGGGCATCAATCACACAATTCAAGCACCCATCCCACAATTTCTGCTTATACCTCAATTTGACAGTTCACCTTCCTTTTTTCACGCATTGAGACAGGGCCCAGGACTATTTGCATGGATTCTTGGGAAGATTCTGTGATAATGACCACACTGGATTCTTTGCAGAGGGGAGTGGACTTCGCTGCACCTTGCACCAACCTTCACAAGTTGTAAACGGACACCGTACAGGCAAGCACTCCAATGTTGACTTTATTGGCCATGCTGTAGCTGTGTTGTCCAGTCCATATCACTGCCAGGCTGCAGCCACCCTGACTGACCATTCACGAGAAACTGTTTCCCACAGCTGTGCGTACATGACCGTCTGAGACAACACACACACTCTGTCCATGCTACTACCAGGCAAAGACCTTCACCAACATCATAGAGCCACTCTATGAAAATAGTGCAGGTCACTTTTGAGCATTTTTCTTGAGTAACTCAAAAACTGCAGCCTCTAATGAAAACATATCTCAGTACATAATTAAACTACATTCAATTTTTTATGAAAAAGTTCCAATTCATTTTTTCTAGGACTAATAGAAGGTGCAAAGAGAGCAAGAAAATATTAAAAATCTCATGTGACATACATGCATTGTATCTTATGTGGTTTTCCTAGACCAGATGGAGGTAGTTTCCCAGACGTGATGGACTGAAAATGTCACATATAAAATTATTAATCTCAACTTCCTCTGCGTCACTGTGGTACATTGTAAAAAGTTATCATTTACACCCTGTATACTGCACAGCAGTGGTGCTAAGGCACTTCCCTGAGGAAATTCGTTCTTCTTGTGTCTCCACATACTTTTGTTTTCCTGACAGGCATGCATAAAACTGCCTATCATGAAGGGTAGTTCAAATTAGTGATGTCAGCTACAATGTCTCATCATACGCTACTCTTTTTGTAACAGTTACCAGTATACAGTTCGTGGTATGCACCAGACACATCAATAAAATATACCTCTGTTATCTTCTTTGTGGGATGAATCATGATGGCCCTTTTTAAATTTTTATCATTTGTAAATTAGAGATTACAATGACAGTCAGTTAACTGATTTTACAAAATATGTTTTCTTTTGTTGTTAATGAAAAACAAAAGTGAAACCCATAATAAACAGTATTAACATACTTTCTATATAAAATAAGCAAATCACAGAGAATTCAGAAGTTTTTTGTGTTTGTTTCTCACTTTGTCATTAACTATGTAATAACATATCTTGTGTAAAAATATTAGAACTACATAACCTGGGCACCTGAATATTCTGTAAATAATTTTGAGGAATCAAAATTAACACTTCTATCATTTCTTATCTTCTGAGATACTCAAACATCACTAGTGCTTTTAATATGATTGACGTAGTTTTTCACACAGCACTCAAAACCTCTTGGAAAGAGTGGTTCAGTTATGGAACTAATTGTTAAGGTTAACAGCAAAATTTTCTCAGAAATAGCTAGATATAGTATTCTATTTTGTTTAATAAATAAATGAAATGCCATAGATTAGTTACAACATTTAGTTTCTCCAAATGGTAGAACAGTGACTTACACCTTAGACAGTTATGATTTTAAACCCCCCATTTGTTCACTGTGTAGCTGAAGCACTCCATTACACCCAGAGTTTACAAGTGAAACAGTTTATGGAAATAGGAGCAATCTGTGAGATGAACCAGTTATAAAAAGACAAGGAAGTGTGATGATTTCAGCATTTGATGCAAACTGGCACACAATTTCCCACGATGTGCAACAGGTTTCAGTAGAGAGTTCATATTATCAATACATTTAAAGGAATATACATGTGATTCATTGAACATCAAATCGTGGCACATTATATCAACAGATTTTTAAATTCTTGGTGATTTGTAGACATGGATTACAAAATCGCAAAGTATTTCCCCACCCCCCGGCCATCCCAATACCACTTGTGTGAGGGCAGTTTGAAGAGTTCATGGAGTCACCACCAGATGTCAGCACTGCCACAACAAGTGTGTGTGGTTTGAGGTTTTCGGGCGCTAAACAGCGTGGTCATCAGCGCCCATGCCACAACAAGGTACCCACAAAATAATAGGCCATCCTTTATGAGTAAACAGGTGATGTGTGAAGTGCTGTGGTTGGAGATCTGTGGTGATTTGTGAAGGTGAAAAAATCAATATTTGAGCAGTGTTTAAGTATTTCATAAAGAACAGTATATGAGCAAAAGATATTCTTACTGAAAAATTTTTTATCTGTGGGGATCTGCAGCTTCCAGATGTTTAATAAAAGTAAACACTATCCATAGTAAGCTGTAATATGATTTTTATTTAATCGTGTGATTAGTTAATTTCGACTACTTGTCATTGTCAAGCACCTGTAAAATCAGCATGGAAAAGCATTACATTTTCTGCATACATCACCATGTATAAATAACGCTTTACACACATTATATTAAGATAAAATGTTACTGCAGTTATAATGTGGTTGTAAGAAATTTGTGCAGTAATGTCTAATGTGAGGCGTGTAAAGTGTTATTTGTACCTGGCGATGTATGTAGTGCTTTTCCATGTTGGTTTTACCGGTGCTTGACAACGACAAGTAGTAAAAATTAGCTAATCACACGATTAAATAAAAATCACATTAGAGTCTACTACAGACTGTGTTTACATTTATTAAAATCTTACTGATTTTCACAGAACACACTTCAGTTGTTGCCAAATGGACAAACAAGTTTAAAATGGTCAGGACAGCTTAGATGATGATCCATTTAGTGCTCAGTCAAGATTTGTCACCACCACAGAAATTACTGCAAAAATACATAAAATGGTCGTGGAGGATCACCAACTGAAAATATGAGAAATTTCTGAAGCTATAAGGATTAGGAATGTCATCTGAACATACATAACACATTTTAACAGTCAAATTGGATAAGAGAAAATTATGTGGGGTGAGGGACATGTCTCCCCAGCGATGATGCCCATTGTTTTACAAGACCACAAAACTTGCCCATCATGCCTGGCAGAGTGTTGCCAACAGTTTGATAGATGGAACTGTTTACAAAATATTCAGGATATGCAAGATACATGGTTCATAGTGTTTATTATTTATACACACATCTTAAAATAAAAAATCACATTTTCCAAGATTTTGTTAAATTCACAGATGGAATGTGTAAGACAGTTCGTTCTCCAAGCTTATATTCTAAATATGGCATCCCAAATATGTGTTGTTCATTAAGCTCTTTTGTCTAAAAAAGAAGTTGAACTTATGCAGTATTCTGTAACTACTTCAAATAACGCAAAAATAAGGCATATTTTCCTTAACATATAATTCTGTAAGAAAAAACTAAAGTATTCATGTTATAAATGTGTTCTTTATCTTTAGATCTAAGTGCTGTGGTGCAGTTAATAGACCTACAGGAGAACTGTCGACAGCAGGATAAGCTGCTTAGGAATCCACTGGGCAAAATTTGATAGTTCTAGCAGAAAAAAACTGAAGTTGTATACAGGGTGTTTTTTTTCCCACCGTGTACAAATTCTAGAGATTGTTCAATGTGAGGATAAAGAACAAAAAAGGTCTAATGAATGTATGTCTGGGATTGCATGGTTTCCATGCTAGAGATCATTTATTCAATCATACTTTGTTACAGAGACTGCGGTCTAAAATGCACTGTACCATGCAACCACAGTTACAGTCTGCATGGTTTCCTCTTAGAGGGTGGAGTGTTCCTCATACACCATGCTGTAGTGCCCTCTCCAGCCATAGCAGTTGGTAATGTTGTGTCCGATTCACTTCTCATGCTGACTGCCCTTATAGTGGGTGTGATACAGCATTGTAGACAATGGTTCTGTATTCAAATTGAGTGCTTGTCAACATGGTGGTTACTTATGGAAAGGCAAGTGGCAACGGGCAGCAAGGTTGTATCAGGAGTTCTATCTCCACTGACAACAACGACAGAATTCAATGTTTGCAACATTGTTTCACTGTTTGTCTGAGGCAGGGTCGTTTCAGGAAGCAGGAACTCATGAAGGACGTGCCCAAAATGCTTGGACACCAGACTTGGAGGAAAATGTGATTAACACTGTGGAAGGCAATGGCTGCATCAGTGCTGGGCAGTTAGTCCACCAGTACAGGGTAAGCCAGATAACCTTGTGGAACATTCTTCATGACAATTGTTACTACCCTTATCATTTACAGTGTGTGAAGGGCTTAGACTTTCCACATCGGTAGCAGTTTTGACACCGGTTTCTTCAGCAGTCAACCATGAATGCATGATTTGCATCATCCATCCTATCCACAGATGAAGCCACCTTTACGCAGAGTGATAACTTCAACTTCCATAACAGTCATCTGTGGGATAGTTTGAGGAACTCCCATGGATAGTGACAGTGAATCTTCAGATTCAGTGTAGTTGGAATGTGTGGGCCGGGATAATAGGTGGCCATATTTTGGAACCAGCTTTCCTTCTCCATCACCTAACAGGCTGAAATTATTGGTGTTTCTTGCAGGTGAATTTGCCTCCCTTGCTGGAAGAAGGGTATGTGGCTGCTACATTATGGTGCTCCAGCCCACTTCACCATTTTCATCCGGATGCATCTCAATCGTGTCTTCCCTGGTCAATGGACTGAATGAGGGGATCCAGTTCTGTGGCCTGCTCGTTCACCAGATCTTGATCTGTGTGATTTATGGTTATGGGGCCATCTCAAAAGTATCATGTATGCGGAGCCCATTCCTGATGTACATACACTGGAGCAGCATATTCATGCTGCCTTAGACACTGTTTGGATGCAGCCTGGCCGATGTGAATGTATGAGACAGAAGTGGCTGCATGGTGTAGTGCGTATTACACCACAGTTTCTGTAACAATGTATAACTGAATAAATGGTCACTAGCATGAAAACAATGCATTTTCAGACATAAATTCATTAGAACTTTTTTGTTCCATATGCTCTAATTGATCAATCCCTAGAGTTTGTACACGGTGGAAAATATCACCCTGTATAAGTATGTACTAGCTGTGAGAATTTTTAAACCTTTATGACACAAATCAGAAATATAATTGTGAATGTAATTGCTGGTCTGAAAAAGAGGAATTTAAAAAACCTAACAGTCATGACTACCTTCTGTGTTCCTGTCTATCACTCCTCACTTTGTGGGAAATGTGCTAACAGTTGCACATCTGTGGTTATTAACATTCCAGCCACAGCCATGACTTCTATTAATGTGGCAGCTATTTGTGTGTGTGTGTGTGTGTGTGTGTGTGTGTGTGTGTGTGAGTGAGTAAAGTAAGATATTTTATTATGTGTGACAACATACTTTTATTAGTTATTTAAACCAGTGTGACACTGAAATTAACCTAATTATAATAATATTGTAGCTTACATCATTTTCTTTTGCCTAGATTATTCTGTTAAGTCGGGAAGTGGAACTTGTGGCAAAGATGCCTGCGAGTCCAATTTGTCTGAAGGCACTATTGAAACTACTGTGACAATATCTCCTTCAGATTCTCATGGAGAGTCTTCATGTAAGTTTAAAACATTTATTTCTATTGCTTAAAAAACTGGTTACGTGAAACAAAAAGTTGGAGACTTTGTTAGCCACTCTGTAGATATTCATGTGTTGTTTTACTTATATGCTTTATTGTGTGATTAAGCAGTAAATTCCTCTATGAATTTAAAAGGGAAAGTAACATACTGCAGCTTCATATAATTTCAACGAAAGTCATATGATATGAAAATATTTCACTTCTTGGACAAAAAAATACACCTGCTTTCTTCAACTACAGTATAGCCCAGTTTTATTGACTCCCTTTTTCTTTTAGACCCAACAAATTAAGCAATATTTACTACTGTTGCTTTACTATCACTTGTGTTCGGGCATTGCCAGTGTCAAAATACTTATGCACTTTTCGAATTCAGTGAATTGTGTCAAAATCTGTGAATTATGTGTTGAAATAATTTTGTTGTTTTTTAACATAAGTGCTGTAAATTTATTTTTTATACACAATGACAGAAAAATTGATGTGAAAACCAACTGCTATTTCACTTAAAAAGAAGAGGCACCTGCTTACGGGAGTTGCTGAAAAACAGAGGTTAAAAATGGAAATCTGTAAAAAATCGGGCATTGCTAACTGTAGATTGTCAGCAATAATTAAAAACAGAGATCCAATTACAACAATGTTTGAGTGCAGTATGTTCAAACCAGAGAGAAAGCATATGAGAACAGCTAAACATGTGGTTTGCTTGGTTCAGGCAAGGTATATCTCAGTGTTACCATATTGGTACTGGAAAGACCTAGTGAATTTGCAAAACAAATGAGTGTTGCATTCCCTTATCTTGGATCACCAATTTTATGAGAAAAGTGTAAAGTCACAATTATTGTCAATAATTGTGCAGTATAACTTGATGTTAAATTAAAATAATTTGTATAATACAGCCAACTGCTTGCACCAGGAATTAACTTGACCTGGTTTTGACACTGACTACGGGTGTCTTTATCAGAAAATCCAAAACAATTACATGTAGTGACAGATGAACAAATTTATGAGCAAAATGCTGTCATCATATAAAATAACTTCTTAAAATCATATTTAAAACCATATAAAAATTATGGATATTGGAACTGACATAACAGTGGTACTTGTCAGTAAAAATTATAGATACATGACATAGCACACTGTACATGGATAAGGGCTGTAAGAGGAAACAGGCACTGTGCCTAATTCCTCTTAAAGCTCACTGACAACACAGTACTCCCAGCTTCCTTTTACACTGGTGGGTCTGCCTCTCGTGACATCTGGTGGGCAGTTTGCATTACATAGGGGTTCCAGATATTTTTCGTCATATATTGTATCTAGCTACTACACAGAGGACCTGTGTTTGATCCCCAGTATAACCAGAGATTTTTCTGTACTAGGAGGACTGGAACATCAATAGAGGATGTCAAATTAACCATCTTTCAGCTGTCAATTATCAACCTTATTTTATTGGGAAACCAGTTTCAGCATTTTACTACGCCATCTTCAGGCCCTTGACAGACATGTAGAAATAATCTACCTCGCTTGTGATTAAAACAGGGACCAGCAATACTGGTACTGTTTTGATAACAAGCAAGGTAGATTATTTCTACATGTCTGTCAAGGACCTGAAGATGGCACAGTAAAATGCTGAAACTGGTTGACCAATAAAATAAGGTTGACATTGATGGCTGAAAGGTGTTTAATTTGACATCCTGTATTGAACAGTCGAGTCCCACAACCGTTGCTAAAAAGATTGACATACAGGAATATCAATAATTCCAACCTGTGAGGAGGACTGTGGAGTTACTTAAAGGAGAATTGCAGAAGCCAATTTAGAACTTAATTGATAAAAGACCAGTGTGCTATTGCATGTTCCTTAATTGTTGCTGCCAAATGACTCTAGCCAGAGCACGCAACAATAGTTAATCAGCGAGTCAATACACTTCCATTCTCCATTGGTAGGATGTCCAGTACAAACTCAAACAAATTACTGAAACTCAAATTTAAATGAGTAAAACTTTTCCTTCGGTCACAGTGTATTACTGTTGGAATTGGTGCCTAGATTATGAGTGTATTATGTCGAGCAACCAACTGAAAAGACTAATTGATTTGCAAAAGAATATATATTGTAGTAAATTACAAGGAATGGACTAGTGGAATTGGATTTTTAAGCTTGGTGAGAAGAAGTCACAGTATGACTGTAGACATGTAGGATCACGTAGAGTGAGATGGCATCCCAACTTACCACTGTAGACACGATGACAGTAGGAAGTAGATGAGGAAATGATTGATGTCTTTGATTTTATATCAGAAGGATGATGGTAATTATAAAAAATAGGGCAATAAAATAGTTAAACTTGTTAATTTTTGTCAACAAAAATGAAGCAGGAGTATGAGGAATAGGAAGGTGCAGTACAGGAATCATCATTTGTGATTTCTCATAACCTCTGACATAAATAGTATTTTATTCTGTGACACAGTTCCCTGTGTGTCATAAAGCTTAATTCTATTTTTGAAGTTGCTTTGTGCAAATGTGACAGCTCATAGAAAGAGTGCTGCAACTTTCCTTAATGTGGTATAGCTTGTTTATAACATTAAACTGCCATTGTATTAACACTCTTTTACATTTTTTTAATATGGGCTAATTTATTTAGTCATTCAAGATTTATTGGTATCAGGTTTCATTTTTATTTTTATCGTTATTATTTTCAGGTACGGATTTACTAATGCAGAAATCCAAGAAATATGCTGAATCTAAACTTAACATTTGCTTGTCATTCTTCTCATACTAGCCACCATTATTTAAAGTTTTAGTGAAGCATTCTGTTGTGTCATAGGGTGGTCATACTGATCTTGATTTCAGGGGAGGAAAAGGGATCTGGTGATGAACAATGAAAGCAGAACAATAAATTCAGATTGTCGACCAGGTTTGTGAAGAGTGTAATGCTCCAGTGAAGGCACAGAGTACAAGCCCATTGTATATGAAGGGTTTGGAACGAATCTACTTTGGCCATGTTAGGGGAACTGTAATATGTATTCATCTGAAGGTGTTAAGAAGATGAGCTGATAACTTAAATGAAATGAAATTTAAAATTAAGTGTGGTGTAGACCTCATGATAAGCAAAATGGGCTAAATCAATTAGTTTTTATCAATAGCAGTTTGTCTTAATATAAGTCAGCTAGCAGTTTCTCTTTTAATCAACTCATGTCTTGCATCCCCCCCCCCCCCCCCTCTGCAACACACACACAAAGTTGGAGAAAAAATAAGTTACAAAATTCACTAAAGAATTTGTTATTATTGACCTGACTAATGTCTCCTAGACTGAACCATCCATGTCATGCAACATAGTAGTTGTGCCTGAAACAATAGACTAAAGCAATTAGTTGTCGGTGAAGAAAATGCTTACATTTACAGAATGGATACTAAGACCCCACTAGCCATTGTCAACAGAGACTTATTACAAGATGTTCTTGCAATGTATCCATTGATAATGCTAAAGTGTGTGGAACCATAGACAGATCAGCTGAAGGCCGTAAGAGTGTGTATGGAAGAGTAACACAGAGGGTACATAGCACACACAGTTCATGTGAGAATGTCACAAAAATAGGTTGCATGGAAAGAGGTTACAGGAAAGATTTGGACTGGTTCATTAGTATATTGATTTTTTTTTTAAATTTAACGTGTACTAGGACAGAAAGGTACTAAGTATTCACTGAGGATATCATCATACATGAGGTTGTTAACTTTAATCCCACAATTAATGTTGTTGTAATAAGTTGAAAACACTCAGAACTTTACCATAGTAAGTGATTTATGCAAAGAAATTGAAGGCAGACATGCGTCTCATTGTGTCAGAGAACTGGTACTGCTAAAAAATCTACAAACCATGGTGAAGTGTGTATAATACATATGACTATTTTTGTAATAGTTAATTTCCTGAAACTGTTTAAGTAGTTTGAACTGGTTACTTTTTAGGAACTGATAAAGGTACAGACACTGAGCACTGTGGATTTTTTCATTTGCTTAATATTATGGTAAATTGTAAATACCATCTTGGTGACTTCTTTTTACAGATAAAAATTCAAATCAGACATTTGTTCCACCCGGAGGCACGCACACTTTTCCTTTGTCTTCTGGGCTAACTTCTTCAGTGCAACATCAGAGAGCATCACTGCAGCCATATCAAGGACGAAATCCATGCATGGAGAGGAATCTGATGCTGACAGCACCTTCAGACGAGGACTTAGCTTGTAATGGAAATACGTTAGTTGACAGGTCTTTCAAGCATGCTTCTGCTAGTAATTATTTAATAAACACTGCATTGTATGAGCCTCAGGCACTTGTTTCACATGATTATCTTAGTACATCACAGTTGACAGCTGGTAACAATAGCATAAGACCTGCAACACCCATTCCTTATGTGCAAAATGCTGTCTATGACACAAATTCTACATGTACCGGAATTCCAAAACAACCCAATATTCCTGGAAATGGCTCAGCTGTTGTTGATGGTGTAACACATACCAAAAGTTCACATTGGTCAAACTGGGGAAAAGGTAGTAGTAGATGGGAGGGATTTAAAAAATATTTGGATTCAAAAACAAAATCACTTTTTGGCATGTCAAAGGAACGAGAAGCCCATACTGTTGATTCAGGGAATACTGTTGTAAAGGAATTTGATGAGGTGGATGACGATGTGAAATCTAACTTATTAGCTCGCCAAACTTCGGTTACTGTAGCTCCTTTATCAAAAAGATCCCCAGTATTAATGGAAACAAAGGTTTGTGTTTCACCACCTGATAAACTTGTGAATGGTGTTAGTACAAATACTGGTGTAGTTACATCTGTAATGTCACCATTGATCTCAACTACAAATAGAAATGACAATGAAAATAAAGACAGCAAAGTGACAAAGAGTCAGAGACCATGTACATTAGCACTGACACCTGCAAAACCAACAATGGTGTGTGAAGATACGTCTGTTGCTGTGTCTCGCCAGAATCTCAAGGAACAGATCCATCAAGTTTTCCGCAACAGAAGTAATGAAAATGCATCTCGTTTAAAGGACCCAAATTTAAGGGTGAAGACTCCTGGTGATGTTCCACCTTCTGTTAGGAGAAACCGTGGTAAAGGAGGTACTGCACGGTTTTCATTATATGATGATAGAATGATGATTACTAAAGAATTCAGTAAAACTTCATGTGCAAATACAGATCTGAAAACTAATAGCAGTCAAATTTTTTCAAGCTCAGTACCAACAAACATTGACATTTCTTGTAGTTCAGAGATACTTGAAAAGGTTGTGCCCTATTCCTTGCAGAATGACAGAAAACTGAAACTTAGAAGTAATGACGCATGTAGCTGCTAAAACTGTTGATAAAACAAAAGATATTGCAATTGTGATATTATAAGAGCTTTCAGTAAATTGTACTTTTAAGCAAGTTTTGGGCTGCACAAAAGTTTCTGGCAACGTCAGGAGCTTTATATTTAGGTAACTTATGGGCTGTATAGAAGTTTCTGGCAATGTCAGGAGCTTTATATTTAGGTAACTTATGGGCTGCATACAAGTTTCTGGCAATGTCAGGAGCTTTATATTTAGGTAACTTATGGGCTGCATACAAGTTTCTGGCAATGTCAGGAGCTTTATATTTAGGTAACTTATGGGCTGCATAGAAGTTTCTGGTTGTGCCAGGAGCTAAATATTTTAAGAAACTTTTGGGCTGCATCAAAGTTTCTGGCAATGCCAGGAGCGTGATACATAGTGAGGATCATTACTTGTAATATAGTTGTAACTTCCAAAGATTTAAGTAAGGCCTCCTGTGATTAATGAAAGAAAGGTACTGCATTGTTTTTCTTTATATTTGCTAAGTTTCTTCAGATCTCCAGTGAATATTTCATTTTGTCTGTAGCACTTGGTTTTATCATTACTATTAAATAACAGATGTTGAATGCATTTTGCAGGGACTTATTGTCAGTGTCTGGAACTGCCACTTGTTATAGCTGAATATCATCAGTTTTTCTTCATTTTCTTGTGGCTCTGCAGTCTTTCATTTGTGTCATCAGTTCATAATTATGATTGAACTGAAAGTGTAAAATAGCTTATAGCAGTTAGTTGCAACTGATTAATATTTGTTTATAATATTTTATCATTTTGTAGAGAGATTACTTCTGTAACTATACATCCTTGACAGAATACTGCCTTTGTTAGTCACCATTTTAGACCCACAAGCTATTGTACATAATCTGCTATGATTTCAAGTGTTTCTTGCTATGTAAGTTATTTTCATCCCAATTCATCAGAAAGGTAGGGGGGGGGGGGGGGCGGAGAGAGAGAGAGAGAGAGAGAGAGAGAGAGAGAGAGAGAGAGAAAACAGACATAATGTTTATGTTTAAGTGTTGCATTGTCATACGGAGATCATTCATTTAGAATGTTGTATAAGTAAGTGAATGTATTCCATATTCTAATTTTATGTGAAGACAAGTAAGGCAGTTCCCATTTTCTACTGCTTGTAAGGAAGTATGTGATGCAGTTTCACACTGCTCATCCTTCAACTGACAGTTAAGCAATAGCAGTCCATGAACCAAGAGCAAAATGTTGAGGTTAAATGATTTATCTGGGCTGTTATAGTTAAGGCCAAATTTTCCAAGAAAATTCAGTTTCAGTTGGAACAAAATGCTAACCTTTTTTCTCATATTTTTGGTCCATCACAGGTACTCTGAGCACCAGTTGTTGTGTTCTCTCTTTATGTTCTGAAAGACTCTTGATCTCAGACAGAATTATTCATGTAACCAGCAAGAGATGCAATTGCATGTGAAATGACAAATGAACTGCAAGTGAAAAATTACTCTTGCTGTAGACTCAAATAAATTTTACAGCTTATCATGCTTATTATTTGAACTGGGGCTATTCCTGTGGTCTGAAAATAGTTAAGTCTCATTGGCATTCAGATCTGTAATTACAGCATTGTAATGTGTAAATGGCACATTAACAGTTTATGAAATTGTATGACTAAAGAGTGTTCTTAAATTCTAATCGAGTTTTACCTTTGCATCCTGCCAGTTCAGAAAGATCCTAAATTTTGTGAGTGGTTCAATGTATATTCATACCCAGTGGTCAAATTTTATGACAAAGTGATGATCGTGCAAATTTAATTGCAACAAAAAGAGGCATAATGTTTGTGAAAATAAGTGAAGGTTCAAAAATTTTTATGACTGTGGAAAGTAATGGCTTTTCAGTGAAGTGTCCTTAGTTATCTCATTTTTCAAATAGTTTTAATGTCAAATAAGTTTCCAATTCATGAGTTTGCTGTTTTGAAGTGTCCCTAAGTGCTGTCTGTTTAAAGTTTTCTGCATTTTAATCACTCCGTCTTCATGTACTGCATTTTAAGTATTCCATGTCTGTGATAATGTTACCAAAATTATTAATCCAAGAAGTGATCTGGCACGCGTGTCATTTTGTATGGGAGCGGGCTTTAAATATTAAATTTTGTTTTTTATTCTCAGTAACTGGCAGAATATCACCTGGAGGGGATCTTTTGAATGTAGCAACTTGTGGAAATTAACTTCTGAACTGATGAGGTAGTGTTTACATAAAATTGCACTTTCTCATTTTATGAAGATTTTGTAATCTTCATATGTTGTGTACTTTCATTATTGACTGAAATTGGATTTTTAGGTAAAAAGTTTTGCTGAGTAGTATCAGAGGAAAACTCAGTCGACGAAGTAATAAATTATGGCACAGAATTGCTTGCAAGTGCTTATCTTCAGGAGGCAATATATGTAGCACTGCTAATAGACAAATATAAAAGTAAAAGGTGCACATTTTCTAGCTTTCGGAATTAATAGTTCCTTCGGCAGGGAGAAGAGGGGTATATGCTTTTGCACTCCATTTACTTTTATGTATGTCTATTGGTGGCATGATATATTTACTGGCCAGCAATTCTCGCTCATAATCTATTAGTTTACTGAATAGTGTTATGGATAAAAACTTGTAGCTAACTTTCCTCTTCTCACTATATATTCTTGTTTTGTACTGAGTTATCTGCTTTTGTAATCTAATCATAATTTTATGTTGCCTAGTGAAGTATATGGCTTCATGAAATTTTTGTAACTGTTATAATCCAAACATTTTGAGACTTTGCTGCCATAAAAATCACAATTTCATTTTAATAACATAGTGTCATATAATGCATGTAAGAAGTATGTGAAGCTTTCTAGTATTCAGGGAGAACTTTTGGATAAGATATCATATAAGAAATAAATCAGTATATTAACATTTCATTCAGGTAACATTTGCTATAACGTTATTTCTCTAGTTCTTTATTTACAGTTTCATATTGTCACAGTTATGTTATTGCTGACAGATTACATGTCATGGAAAAGGCCTTATCCAAAACTGTTAACACCTTGTCAGAATCTGATTGATTCATTATGTGTGTTGTGGTACACAAAATTCCATTTGGGACACACAGCCAGTTTAAAATTTCTTTGATTTGTTTAGGACATGCCTCCATGGAAAAAAAACATCTTTCTTGTGTTCCATGTTTGCCAAATCATAAACTCAAATGTATGTCTACCAGACACTTTTCCCTTATACCTTACTCAGTTTGTTAAGAAAGCAGTAGATGAAAATAGGACTCCTTTTTACAAAATTAAAATACTAAGTGAATGGAAAGGCAATTTCATTAATGTTGTATGTATACTAAAATGTTTGCATTTGAGATTTGTGGATAGGTTTTGATCCTCATCATGCATCCTCCCAATATTTAACTTATTTCCTGGTTTTACTCTCATAAAAATATGGATTTATTGTTGAAATTATTGAAAAAATGATAACAATGAAATACCCTGTACAGACCAAATACGATTCTAGGACTGATGAACGAGCTCTCTTATAAGGATCATATTGTGAATACACACCACATTCAAGAAACTGGAAGAATCTTTGGCATTCAAAGTTCTGTTGTTTCTCAATAGCTGGGTGAGGAGTAGAAAGACAAGCATATACACTCATCGGCTGTGATCTCATGAGTGCCTGAGATGTGAATTGATGGTGTGTAAGTTAATAAATCTTCTGGAAAGTGGAGGTGGCATTAAACAAATAGGATAAAGGAAAGATTGGGTTTGTTTTCAGGAAAAATGGGAAGGATGTTGCAGTTAGTGAGGCAGGGACAAACTTGTCAAGCTGTTTGGTAATGTTGGATGCTGGTAAAGTTATAGATGCAAGATGGCAGAAAACAGCATTCGTATGTGGAAAACTGAGTGGAAAAGGCAGAAAGAAAACCATTTGACAGGGAAACAATGGTAACTGGTTGTGGGCAAATGTGGTGATTAAAAGAATTAGACAAAAGTTGAGGAAGAAAATATGAGGAGCAAAATGGTGTTGTTTGTATGATCAAGGGTCAGGGAAAAAAACATGAACTAGAAGGCCTATGAAAAGTGAACAGAAATGCATATGAATGTGTTGAGTACTTAGGACTACTGTGAATGGGCAGAGGATGTAGATTAACAGTTTAATGTGAGATTGGTGATGAATATTTAGAGTACATTTATTATTCTCATATATGCAACTGAATGCATTTAAAAGGGGGGTTGGGGATCAAGTAACTCCTGTGACACAGCTGCTATTTTGTTGTTATTATTAGTGTTGTCAAGACCTGTGTTTATAGTCTGTAAATGGTGCACTGTAGCCGTGGGAACTATGAAGTGGTGGTTATGCGCACTGTTTGTAAGTTTGTCACCACAGTTGACTGGACAAGGATTTTAAAGAAGTTGATAAACGTAGAAGCTGTGCTCATAAGTGGTCCTGTATTTCATGAGGCTGCAAGAGGAATTAAAGAAGAAGTTGGCAGATAATAGGTGTATACCACAATTTTTACATTGAGGCTGTTGGTTGATGTGTGTGCAATTCAGGGTGTGGAGGAGGACAGTAGGTTGAGAGACAGACAGAGAGAGAGAGAGAGAGAGAGAGAGAGAGAGAATATGGCCTGATAATTTTTCATGGACTGAGTGATACATAGCATTGGTGTTACATTCTTCCTCTAAAAATCTTGGAACTCTTAATGAGTGGCAAATGGATACTTTTTTCATTCAGGATAATCCATAGAAGTGTTTCACTCAGTATTTTTGTTGAGATTATTACGCAAATTTTTGTGGCAGTTTGTTTATGAAATAGATGTCTAAATTACAAATTAATGCGTCCAAATTTACTTATTGCAGTGGATTATTATTAAATGAATTCTCTCAGTAATGGGAATGTCAAAAATCAACTACTTTCTAGTGCAGTTATTTATTAAGAAAACTTGCAGCTGTATAGAAAGGAACATAGCTTTAATGGTTTTGTGATTTGTTTGAGAATGATATGCTCACCTTATGATCTCTTCTATTTCCATGCAAGAATTAATAATTAATCTGTTCCATTGCACTTGCTCCCAGAGATTTTTTTCCCCTTTTGGATGTTCATTCATTTTCAGTTTGTGTGTGTGTGTGTGTGTGTGTGTGTGTGTGTGTGTGTGTGTGTGTGAGAGAGAGAGAGAGAGAGAGAGAGAGAGAGTGTAACTGCTCCTTGTGACAGCATTGAGCTTTGTAAAGCACAAGGATCCTTAGTTTGAAAGCGTCTTGGAGATATGTCTGTGTTTTTCTTAAGACAATAATTCAAAAAAGAGATTTAAAAATATTAAAAAGTAAATACAAATTGCACAGCTGTTGTAAGATATTAATACTAGTTTTTCTTTTTCATTTAAATTTTGTGGCAGACAGAGCCAAAAAAAAAAAAAATAAATAAAATAATTAGATATCATCTGTGAATGAAGGGGATTTCATTGTCACCCTGAGTAAGTTTTCATTTTTGTTTTCAGCTATATCTTATATAGGCAGCCATATAAACGTATTAATATTTCGAGTTACTTATTTAATCAGAAATTAATAAGAAAATATATCAAAAATTAACTCTACAGACAGAACAACATCATCCACTCAAACAGCTGGTGAACATAAAAGGTGGAGTAGCACAGAGAAATATTTTCTTTTTTTGGGGGGGAGGGGGGGGGGGAGCAGCTTTGATTATTAGTGTTAGAGAGCTTTTGAGCTATTCCTCCTAATGAGAAAGAGACAGCAAGGGGAAAAGGAAAAGACAATTATGCCGCCCCTCTGTCCAGATTCGTGTCTGTCTTTATCTATGTTTCGTCCTTGTCTAACATCTATGGTCCAACTATACATATTTTAGTAATTGTTAAGTGGAAGCCCCTATATAAAAAAAACAGCACTACGTCATTATCTGGTATTTCGTATGGCATTCAGGTCATTACCTGATATTTCTTAGGTCACTCAATTAATATAATTCTAAACTCAGTATTAATTATCCTATGATTCTTAACATTAATATTGCTGTTTCTTTATCTATGACTATGTTGACATATTCATAAGTAAAAGATTTGATCTGTTACCAGTCACAAAGTGATATATAACTTTTTATATTGAACTATTTCTTTCCCATATGTTCCCATCAACAGATTCAATCACATATGGCATCACAGCTCCATGTTAGTAAAAAAATATTGACATTTTAAACAAATAACATTTTGTACATAGTTGTGCTATCTCAAATTCTGGTGTATTGTCACACTTGTAGGAAAACAGATGTTAACATTTCTTTTTAATGAAAGTTTGCAGGATATATATATATATATATATATATATATATATATATATATATATATATATATATATATATTTTTTTTTTTTTTTTTTTTTTTCTTGAAGTTTTATTTGAGCGCACAGATATAAATAAACATGGAGAAGTATAATATTTTTGTTGCATGGCTAATATTTAGTTCTTCTTTTGGTGTGTTATTGTAGTGCAGGAAAGATTTTCTTTGCCAGAACAGCACATCATTTTATATTTTCGGATTATCAGGAGGCTGTAGTTTGCACAAGAAGTGAGGTATTATCTGTTTGCTTAAGCAGTAATACTTAGAAACTGATTTTACCTTGTGTGGTGGATGTTTGGGTCATCATGTATTTTTTTGTTATTCGTAACATCACAAGAAGGCAGTAAAACATGAAGACGTTGGCATTTAATAAAATTTCACTTGTTTTCCCCCATTTTGTTGTTGTATTAAACTACTAAATTTAAGAGGCAACAAAGAGCTAATCTGATTGGCAAAGATCATGTTAATTTATTATGGACTTTGTGATAAATTTCAAGTAGTGTCAAGTCACATATGTATAGTCTAGAAACAGTTCTTTGTACATCGTTGTTGTCATCATTATTGTTGTCAGTGATGGTGGTTGTTCTTTTGAATGTTGTTGCTGTTGGTGCTGCAGTAGGCATAAGCTTTTTTGTTTTACTGTTTGAGTTCAGATTTTATTTATTATTCAGTACTTAAAGAAATTGTGTTTAATTAGTTATATAATTTAGCTAAAATATAGCTTTCATAAGGATATGTTGTTGAATAATGAGGATTATTAACAACATACATTTGTACTCCTAACGGTATTATAGATATGTAGCAAAATTGCAAGTGAAGTATTTTGTTAAGGTCTTCAATTACTGTGCCTTGTAATTTTACAATTTTTAGGTAGGTACATAACTTTGTGATCTGGTGCTGTAAATGTAGCAGACTCACAGTCTGGAAGGGGTATTCTTTGAATCCCTTCATATAAACAATGCTGATTGTTTAAAGCTTTCAGTAAATGTTTGCACTGCAAATGTGTTGACATGGTATCCTGTCACTGTTTCTAAATTTCACATCTCCGTATTTATGCACCTTTTGTTATTCATCCTTTAGGTTGTCTCTGAAAAGTGAGTCTCCTGTATGTATGTTTGTTTTTTTAAGAAGAGGTGTTTTATACACAGAATCCTCCCTTCTGATGATTCTGATTTTTCTCTAAAATAATAATGATAATGTCGTAACTTTCGACACAGAGTCATCAAGAGAATACCAAGCCCAGTTACAGATTCTTCTTAGCAGAACAGTAATGGCCATTACATAGAAATTTCCAAATTATCTAGTGTTTGTTCTGTGACTTCTTGTCTCTGTATTGATCTACAGAATGGCAGTGAAGTAATCATGCTTTATATTAACATGTGAAGGTTGACTGGGATGCCTGAGTAATAAGAGTAACTAGAATAATAAGGAGTTTTGTGCACCTCCGAAAGCTGTTGACTTCAGTTTGATTGTAGAACTGTGCAGCATCAACCATAAATCAAACTGTTAATCAAGCTGTGACCATTTGATATACATACACCCAAAAATTATTTGTTTTTTCAAATATTTTTGCTGTCCATCTGACAACAAGAAGCTAAAACTTAAACTACTGTATGAAAACCCAATGAAACAAATGTATATTTATTATCCTCCTCCACTTTCCATCACCTCAGCCACTTCCCCTTCTTGGGTGGGAGGGTGACAGAGGGGAGGCAGCAGTGTTGCTGTCATGTGCTTGAAAAGCACAGTTGGCGTGAAAATTCAGTAAATGTCTGGTGTGTAATTGAACTAATTTTAGTACTTGTGCTTCTGCAGTACGAATTATTCTCTGCACAGTCTTTTAAGTTAAAGAGATCCTAATGAGGCAGCATTACAAAACCACTGTTGTAAGTATTTGTTTCTGAGCATATGTATCAAATGGAGGAGGGAGAGGAGACAACTACTTAATTAGGGATGTGAGGGGGGCATACCAGATAGGTGGGTAGGATGATGCCTTGAAGCCAGATGTTGATGCATTGTTGATGGTTATTTGCAATAATTCATTACTAAGTTATTTCATTTTTTTGTAAAGGAGTACAATTTTTGTCGATTGGTATAGTTGCTTTTGCTACCATTGGTTGTGTGTTCAGGAAACAATACTGTATTCAATATTATTTAAATGAAATTCACTTTGCTTTGTGTTAGGTTTTCATTTATGAGAAGTGGTTTTCAGTTATCTTGGTACTACTTAGAAGATACTAACTGGCACAAACTATGTGGAACAGACCGGTTATACAAAATGCCATCTACAGTTCTTGCTGTAGAGATGAAGATAAAACAAGAATTGTGAACAATATGTGTCTAGTGCAAGAGACATGATTTCTGACTAATTTCAAAAGAAGCCTGTCTTTAATTTAAGGAGGTTAATATTCTGAGTACTGAATATGAAAACTTTACTAACTCAATGTGTATAGAGAGAAAATTAATCCTCATAATTGAAGAATAAATTAACTTTTGAAACCATTGTTTTGTTATATTTGGAGTTGCTGAGAAGCAAACATACTATGTTATTTTAATGCCATGCTTTCCATAATATCTCACATATAATAATAATAATAATAATAATAATAATAATAATAATATGATCGTAGCTACTTTCATTGTATGTCTGTCACTTTCTGCTTTCATTGTATGTAAGTGTTTATCCTTTCTGTAAGTGTTATTGTAAAATATTTCCCATGTAAAAGCTTGTTTGATTATAACACTGTGGACAAATACGTATTTCTTGCAAAATTTATTACATCTACTGTGAGTGGTTCTGAAATTAGATGATGCAATTTCTCTTTCACCCAGAAACATGATATCCAAAGACTTGTAAAAATAATTTATTTTTAATACAAGTTTAACAATGTGCATTTGTAATGTTATAAAACTACTTTTGCTAAGATTGTAAAGCTGTGATCAATATACAGACAAGCTTTAGAATGTTTTTCTGAAATTGTGAAACAAAAATATATATAGATATATATATATATATGCATGTATATATTAAATATATTTCCATCTTACACAAATTTTTTGTGATGTATAAATTAGTTTTTAATGATCATGAGAACTTTATTATTACAGTATATGCCAAGTCAAATTATAAGTGGTTCATGCAGAATAGCACTATAAACATTATGTAAACAAAGCTTACATATCTTTATTTCAATTTGTAGATTGTGTACGATACAAACTGCAGGCTATACTGTTTTAATTGCAGATTGTATTTAGCTATATTGTTTGCTCAACAATGTGAAGAAAGAAAAAGATGTAAATTGCAAAGTAGCATAGTGCCAGAAACCAAAAACTGGAGCTGGAAATAAGTGCACTTTTCTCATAACTTGTAGCTGCTTGACTTTTGCTAATGCTAGTGTAATACAAAAAATTTACTACAACCATGGCTATGCTTTTATGAGTAGTGTAAAAACTTTTTAGATCTTCATTCAGAATGTAAACAGCCATCTTTAAAATCTGTGTAGTAAATGGTATCGTTTTATGTTCTGAGCAGTTCAATATAATTTTAATTTTAACTAAGTTATTCATTTTCTTGTTTCTGTGGAGTGTTTCATACTTAAATACCTCTGCTGTTAACAACATCAACAACATCCTTTTATGTGGATGTTTCTTCAAAGTAAAACTTGTTTATACATGCATGAGGGAGTGAGGGGGGAGGGAGAAGTTATTTAAACAAAGACATGATAGTTTTTAAATAAATAGTAATCATTGTCAGTCATTCTTGACCACAAAATTATGCTCCCAACATGAATCTGTTCTTAATACAAAATTATTTTCAGAATTTGTAATGTTGTTTCCATTTTGCTGCAGAAACAGCTATTTGCATTTTTAATGTAACTGAACACTATTTGTGGATTAACTGGACACACCATACACTTAGAATACAAGGAAGAGAGGATAAAAACAATATAAAGTAGTGTTCTAATTTTGCCATGAAACAACAAATTCATTATTGTGATTTTTTGGAAAATTAAGTATACATTCTTCATATCAATTTCAAAACTTCTTACAGATCTGGTTTTTAGTGTAGAATAAGCATAAGCTTCACTATGGCAGCTGACAAGTCATTCATTTAGTAGCACAGTTGATCAGGGTGCTGCTAAAATAAGTCATGATTGAGTGTTCAATAATTAAAATTAATTAGTTAATTAAGAATGTAACTGTAGAGATAGAAGTGCTTACTGCCTGAGACTGCCATGCATCTGCAGGTACTGTACTATCTATGAGTGACTTCTATTTTATAATACAAAAGACAATAACAACTGACTACTGTAAAATAGTTATTTCACTTCTTAATTATCAAATTCTTGCTTTACTTGACATCTTGAAGGCAATTTGTTGGACTGCAACATTCACTTTTTCTAATGTTTCTTTATTTATAGTGCAAACCATGGCAAAAAAATTATTTACACAGTGTTACAATACCTTCAGCAAACCTTTTTAACACATAGTTAATCAAGCAGATGAGGAAAATGTATTGTTTGTTTGAACCTATAGTTGCCTTAGAATTATTGTGTAGGCAGGAACAAAGGTCCAGAAATTGTTCTTTGAGCACCAAAATGTGGCAGTAATCAAATTTTGATTCAGTGGTTTGACATTGGCACCATATCTCCTTTATGTTGTTGTTATCATCTGACTTTTGACCACTTAACACTCAGCAGTTCCATAATTGTCACTTTTAGAAATTTATTACATTGTTTAGGTAACTTGCTAAAGCAGTTAAATATTTGAAGGAAAGCATTTTTATAGCCATCAGCTGTACACATTTAACTTTATATTCTTTACCACTTTTGGTTTTTACAGCCATTATCAGTGGAAGAAAAGCAGTGCATCAGATGGATTTCCTGTTACACGTCAATTGTCATTAGTCTTCATACAATCTGTCTGTGTGGTTTATGGCATTGGCTAAATTATGTGTTTCATGTACCACAGTGAGACAATGTGTTTGGTATGCTAATTAGACTTGTATGAATAGTAAGCATTTTTGATCCACCTGATGTAGGGCCTACTGTTTTTCTTCCAGTGATGATAATTGTAACAACTAAGACTCGTAAAGAATAAAGTTGAATGGGTGCAGCTGATGGCTATAAAAAAGCTTGTCTTTTTTCCAATTATAGAAAATTGTCTAGGAACAATACAGAGAAAAAAAGCACTTGTAAAATTATTTCTATTTGAGTTAATCACTTTATTGTGTTATATGTCTGTATTTAAGCTGTTTTGCTTATATGTTACATATTATTATGCCAAAATGTAAAATTTCTGTTTATTTTTCTGTTAAATTATTATTTGAAGTTATTGTTCCAATTAATAATTTTACGAAATGTAATTTTGGACATTTGAGGTTTAAATTCTTGCTCCTATTTAAAAAGGCTGAACAGAACAGTGTGTTGCCTGTGTGCATTTTCATGGCAAATCTACCTGTGATATTTAGTTTTTATGTGCCTTATAAATGAATGGAAAGTGAACAGAATGGATAAAGATGTACAAAAGTGATTCATGCTGTTTGAGCTTTTACACAATTTTATTTACTTTTAGTGTGTTGTACTTTGCAAGATTTTATTATTTATTTTTTAAAAAAGTTTTTTTCTGTTTTTCCTTTCCATTAGACAAAACAATGGCATAATTGTAAACTATATTCCAGAAAAATGTCTTCAAGTAACATTCTTTTCGTACAAATTTACTGTAGTAAGTTCTTTGCACCCCTAATGCTATATGTGTTATTATTATGTTATAAAATAAGCCATTCCACTTGATTTTTTATCATTAGGTTATTGTGTATTTACATCCAAATGGAGTGTGTGTGTACAGATAAAAATGTTAAAATTATCTACCTTCTCAGCAAGCATTGTGCGTACTGACAGTGAAATATGTAAAAAAAGAAAGAAAAAGATAAAAAAACTTCAGCAATTAGTGTTTATCAGTTGTGGCTTTTGTCCGTCAAGTTCCACTTAAAGGCCTTTATAATATTACTTACACACACACACACACACACACACACACACACACACACACACACAAATGTATGTATGTATGTATGTATGTATGTATACATATGAAAATATTAAAAGTATTTTTGTTTACTTCAGTTGTTAATTGTTTGAGAAACATTCCCTAATTCTACCACCATGAATATAGTTGCAGGTTCTTCAGTGCTTAGTGAATGACAGTAATGTTTTCTATTGCAGTTACAAAAAAAATATTGATTAGGAAGGATTTTTTTTGGGAATATGGAATCTGCAGTACATATGCATAAATAATCCCTTTTGAAAATTATATATTTGCAACAAGTGTGTGGTGTGGCTGTATTGCTAGATTACATCTCAAAAATATACCAGTTCCGCTTAAAATTATCTCATCGTGGCTCCCTCTGAGTCTCTGTGGGCTGAAACAGGATTGCAGTGGGTGATCAATGAAAGTGTTTGACTATAATGAATAAAATGTACCATTTTTAACTAAAAATGAGCCTGGATCTTCCCTGATGATACTTGTCCAGCAGAAGGGAAAAGATCAACATGTGTGGACACGAGAATGATGGGATTATACACTGATCAGCCAGAACATTATGATCATTATGATCAGCTACCTAATAGCTGAAATGCCCACCTCTGGCTTGGATAACAGTGGCGATGCATCATGGCATGGAAGCAGTGACACCTGAGTGGGTTGGTGGAGGGAGGTGGCACCACATCTGCACACACATCAGTTAATGCTCGTAAATTCCAGGGAGTGGGGCCATGAGCTCTACACCATGTTCAGTCACATTCCAGATGTATTCGATCGAGTTCAGATCTGCTGAGTTGAGGGCCCAGCACATCAATTGGAACTCGCCACTGTGTTCCTTGAACCATGCCATCACACTCCTCTCCTTGTGACATGCCACATTATCCTGTTGAGAAATGCCACTGCCGTAGGGAAACATAATCACCATTAAGTGGTGTACGTGGTCTGGATCCAGTGTACAGTACTCCTCAGCCACCGTGGCGCCTAGCATGAGCTCGATTGGGCACAGGGATGCCCCTGTGGATGTTCCCCAGAGCATAATGGAGCTGCCGCCAGCTTGTCTTCGTTCTGCAGTACAGTTCCTCTGGAAGACAATGGATTCATGACCTCCCATCAGCATGATGAAGAAAGATTCATCAGACCTTGCAGTGCTCTGCCACTGTGCTGATGGTCACATGCCCATTTCAGTTGTAGTTGCTGATATCGTGGTGTTAACATTGGCACATGCATGGGTCGTCGTCGGCTATTGAGGCCCATCATTAGGAATTTTCAGTGCACTGTGTGTTCACACACACTTGTACTCTGCCCAGCATTAAAGTATGATGTTAGTTACACTTCCTGTCCTATTTAACCAGTCTTCCCAGACTATGAAGTCGGACATCTGTAATAAGGAGTGGCCGACCAATACCACGACCTCTGAACATGATTTCACCACGTGTTACCGACACTCAGCACAGCACTCCTCAAACACCCAACAAGTCATTCAGTTTCTGAAATGCTCATGCCAAGCCTCCAGGCTATCACAGTCTGCTCTTCGTGAAACTCAGATAGGTTGGGTGCCTTCCCCATTATACACACGGACAGCATGCTCACCAATACTACACTGACCATGCATGTGTCTGACTAGCAGTCATTCATTGCCAGATGATGCTACTACTGCCTGGATGGATTTATATTGACAGTAAGTCAGTGGTCATACTGTTCTGGCTGATCAGTGTATACTTCATTGCATTTGTGTCTAAGGAATGAAGTTGATTTCAGTGTGAACCAGTGCCTTGAAAGATTACATCAGGCATTTGGAAACTTACCATTTTCCATTGCCCCATTATATTGTTGGTTTAACAAATGCAAACATGCTGCAGATTTGTTCAGGAACACAGCAACAACCCCATCCAAGCAATTCAGAGTTTGGAAAATTACTGAAGAGGGTACTTCACGCATCAGTCCACTTTGCTAATATTCATGGGATTGTTTGAAAGCCATATGTAAGATGTTACATGAGACTGTCCCTGTTTGGAAGATTTGCAGTTGTTAGTTAACACCTGGTGTGACTGGGGGACTGATGGCTCAGTGTTTGTGTTCTGTTAACAGATGCTTGATTGATTTAATTCTGATGAGTGTTAGGTATCATAGCCAGTGATGAAACTTGGCTGTAGACTAGTATGAATTTAAGATGGAGCAAAAGTCATTTGTATTGTTCTTCCTAAATAGTGCCCATCCAGTGAGTGTAAAATAAGTAAGGTTTGCAGATACAAGAATGGTGTGCACTTCTACATCTCCATCTACAGTTACATGACTACTGTGCAGTTCACAATTAAGTGCTTGGCAGAGGGTTCATCGAACCACCTCTAAGCTACATCTCTTTTGTTCTACTCTCAAAGAGCACATGGGAAAAACAAACAATTAAATCTTTCTTATTTCTCTTATTTTATTATGATGATCATTTCTCCCAATGCAGGTGGGCACCAACAAAATACTTTCACACTCTGAAGGGAAAGTTGGTGATTGAAGTTACAAGAGATGGTCCTGCTACAGTGAAAAATGCCTTTCTTTCAATGACTGGAATCCCAATTCTTGTATTGTACCTATAGCACTCTCCCTTATTTCACGATAATACAAAACAAGGTGCCCTTCTTTGAACTTTTTCGATGGTCTCTGTCAGTCCTATCTGATGCAGATTCCACACCACACAGCAATACTCCAGAGGAGGGTGGACAAGCATAGTGTAAGCAGTCTCTTTACTACATTTGTTGCATTTTCCAAGTGTTCTGCCAATAAATCACAGTCTTTGGTTTACTTTCCTGACAACATTATCTATGTAATAGTTCCAGTTTAAGTAATTGTAATCCCTACACATTTAGTTGAGTTTATGGACTTTAGATTTGTGTGATTTATTGTGTAACAAAATTTAGCTTATTCCATTTAATGGTCGTGTGGATGACTTTACACTTTTCATTGTTTAGAGTCAATTTCCACTTTTTGCACTATGCAGGCATCTTGCCTAAATCATTTTGCAATTTTTTTGATCATCTGATGTCTTTATATAATGGTAAATGACATCATCATCTGCAAACAGTCTAAGAGGGCTGCTCAAATTGTCTCCTAAATTGTTTATATGGATCAGGAACGAGTGGGGCATATAACACTTCCTTGGGAAATGCCAGATATTACTCCTATTTTACTTGATGACTTTCCATCAGTTATTACAAACATTGACCTTCCTGACAGGTAATCATGAACCCAGTCACACAACTGAGACAATACTCCATAACATGCAATTTAATGAGAAGTTGCCTAACGGTGACAAAATTCTTCTGGAAATCTAAAAATATGGGATCCATTTTACATTCCTTGTTGATAGCATGTATTACTTCATGAGAATAAAGATCTAGTTGTGTTCACAAGAATGATATTTTCTGAGTCTGTGTTAGTTATTTGTCAATAAATCATTTTCTTCAAGGTGATTCATAATGTCAGAGCACATTTTGCAAAATCCTACTGCGAACTGACATTGGCGATATGGGTCTGTAATTCAGTGGCTACTCCTATTTCATTTGTGGGGTTTTGGTGTGAGTTGTGCAACTTTCCAGTCTTTTGGTTCAGATCCTTCTATGAGCAAGTGGTTGTATATGATTGCCAAGTATGGAACTATTGTAACAACATACTCGGAAAGGAACCTGACTGGTATACAATCTGGACTGGAAGCCTTGCCTTTCTTAAGTGTTTTAAGCTGCTTTGCCACACCGAGGATATTTACTTCTAAGTTACTCATGTTGGCAGTTGTTCTTCATTCAAACTCTGCAATATTTACTGCATCTTGATTTGTGAAGGAGTTTTGGAAAACCGTGTATAGTCACTAGCTTTAGTGGCAATGAAATCAATAACATCACCATTGTTATAGTGCAGTGATGATATAGATTGTGTCTTGCCACTCATGTACTTTACATATGATCAGAATCTCTTTGGGCTTTCTGCCAGATTTTGAGACAGAGTTTCATTGCGGAAATTGTTAACAGCATCTCACACTGAAGTTTGAACTAAATTTCAAGCTTCTGGAAAACTAAACCAATCTTAGGGGTTTTGCATTCTTTTAAATTTGGCATACATTTTTTTGTTGCTTCTGCAATGGTGTTCTGACCTGTTTTGTGTACCATGGGGGATCAGTACCACCTCTTATTAATTTCTTTGGTATGTACTCTCAATTGCCATTGATACTATTTCTGTGAATTTAAACCACACTGGATTTATGCTTATATATTCAGTTTGGAAGGAGGGGAGACTGTCTCTTAGGAAGGTGTCATGTGAATTTTTATCTGCTTTTTAAATAGATGTATTTTGCATTCATTTTTGGTGGTTTTGGATGTTATGGTATTCATTCTAGCTACAACAACCTTGAGGTCACTAATCTCTGTGTGTATCATGATGCTCCATATTTGGCCAGGACTGATTGTTGCTAAGAGGTCAAGTATGTTTTCACAAAAATGTACACCTTGAGTGGGCTTCTGAACTAGTTGTTCAAAATAATTCTCTGAGAAGGCATTCAGTACAATTTTGGATGAGGTTTTATGCCTGTGATAGACTTTAAATACACATTTCTGCCAATGTATCAAGGGTAGAT
Source organism: Schistocerca piceifrons (assembly GCF_021461385.2). Classification (NCBI taxonomy): domain Eukaryota; kingdom Metazoa; phylum Arthropoda; class Insecta; order Orthoptera; family Acrididae; genus Schistocerca; species Schistocerca piceifrons. The sequence goes on from NC_060149.1 coordinate 802,949,041, forward strand.
TGAAGTGAGCACAACTGTGACTGTATGCGGTAGGCACCTATTTCAAATGACATTCAAGTTTCCTTTGAACTGTTCAGCAGCTGTATCATCTAAGTTGGGGGTTCAGTAAGAACCAGTTATTAATTTATTCTGGTTGTCAAGTGTAAATACTACCCATACTCACTCTCAGGAACTGTCTGCTTGAATTTCATTATAAGGTAAACTACTTCTGACACCAATAAACAATCCACCACTAACTATTATTTAATTGACCCTTTATGAACATGGTTACGTCCTATCTAAAAATTTTGCCTGGTCTTATTTCTGTCTTTAACTAGCCATCTGTACCTAAAACGATTTGAGATTCAGTGCTTTTTTATTAGTGGTTGGAGCTCTGGTTCTTTTCAAACACAGCGGTGATAGTTTACAGTTAGAATATTGATTGTTTCTATGTCCACCCTCTTCCAGTGTTCATCCTCCTTCCTGTGAAACTGAAGCCCTTTCTGCACTTTTTCAAGTCAATTGAACCTAAAAAAAAAAAAAAAAAACCACCCAATCCTCTCCAGATAGCCCCCGCTACCGGTGTAGCTGCTTCCTTTGTGTAGTGGACTCCTCATCTATCCAGAAACCCTACCACTCTATGGCACAAGCTGAGGAATCTGCAACCTACACAGTTGCAGAACTGTCTGAGCCTCCAATTCACACCTTCCACTCAGCTCTACCAAAGGAGCACAGTTGGTTCTGTCGACAATGCTACAGATAGTGAGCTTTATCTTTATCTCACAGGCAAGACTGGCAGCCTTTACTACTTCAGCTATCCACCTGAAACGAGAGATAATCACTCCTGATCCAAAGTGACACACATCATTAGTACCAACATGAGCCACCACCTGCAGTTGGTTGTACCTTATGCTCTTCATGGCATCCTGAAACATCTGTTCCACATTTAGAATGTCTCCTCCCCATATGCACAGAGAGTGCTCACTGGATTGCCTCCCCACCTTTGCTACCATATCTCTAAGGTGCCCCATTACATACCTAACATTGGCACTCCTGACTGCTAGTAATCCCACCCTCTATGAATGCTCAGATCTTGCAGGCTGAGAGGATTCCTCTGGAACAGAGTGAGTGACTTCATCTGGCTCAGAGACTTTGTCAGTCACAGGTAGCACCCAAAAACTGTTCATCAGATGAAGTGGGGAAGCCCTTCGTTCAGCCCCTTGGAAAGTCTTTTTCTGCCAGCCACGCCTTGGAAGACGTCCCACTCGACACAGGTGAGGGCACACTGTGTGGGCAGTACCTGGGGTGGCCACAGTAGTGGACCGATCGAGGAACACATCGGTCATGCTGGATGTCCCTCAAATCACCCCATCCTGCTCCCCACAGCGATGCCCATTGGCAACAGTGTCAAGCTGTGTGACCGAAGCCAACACCACCTGGAGCAGTGAGCAAAGGGTCACCAATTTTGCTCAGATCTGAACACAGCAATCATATTTCCTATCCATACTTGAGTAATTCCAAACAAATACATCAGAACATTCAATCTCAAACAGTGTAGGGTAGTAGCTGGAGACTGGTCAAAACATTTCAAAATACTGCAATAAAACAGTCTTAAGGTGAGCCTCTGTGGTATCTTGTGACATTTCAAAGCAGATGAAACACAAACATAACTCAAAGACTTCATAATCTAAATGCCACTGATGGTATCTTTCACTTTCTCAAATGTGAAAGACACCATTAGTGGCCTGATTTTGGGGCTCTGGAAATGGATGTCCTACCTTTGAGATATTCCTGAACAACCTTACCATGGAGCCGTTAGTAAGTTCTTTGACATGTGCACACAACTTGACAGCACTTTATTTTAAGTGTGAAGGGAGTTTTCATTAGTGCTCAAAAAACTGAGAGTAACTCTTGCAGGTACTAGACTGAATAAAGACAAAGGGTTTTGAATGTTTACAGATGAAGATGACATGTTTATTTTTTTTATTTTAAACACTATATTGAATCATGTCCAACTGTGTGAAGTGTGCCTGTTTACTGAAAGTTGTGAAATGTTGAAGTAGAGAATTACTACATTTTGCAGTTTATCATGTTACTATCATCTGATGACTTGATACTGAAAGACAGTATATTTTTGAGTCTACTACATTTTATGTATATATCCCCCCAAAATGCTCATCCATAAAGCTGTACACACTATCTTGTTGGATATTTTGTGAAACATCCCCATAAAGTGGTAGCTTTGGTAATCCATTGCATGCCAATGGGAAACATACTCTTCATCTACATATAGTCCCTGCAGGCCACTGTATGGTCTGTGGTGGAGGGCAGTTCTAATACCACCATGAAATACTGCCTTTCCTGTTCCAGTCACAAATGGTGTGCAAGAAGAGCAGGTGTTGGTAACGCTCTAAGAGTTCAGATTTTATACCAGCAGCAATCCATTTCAGTGTACATCATATTTATTATCACAAATGATTTTGCATCACAATAATGACTCACATAGTTAGTGTTTATTTGGTTGAGAACTTTTCTCTTAGTACTCTTTCGACCACAGTAAGTCACACACAGCCATTTAGATAATTGAGGTAAAAGTAGATTTGTGTTCTCAGTATAAGTCAGCAGTTCAAGCTGTGTGTCAAACCATAATATGGTTGAGGTGTGCTGCGGATTGAACAATGTAAACCAGTTGCAAAGGTTGATTTTAAGCTTCGACTGTGCGTGCATTATCTTTTTATGGGATGAAGGTTTGTCAATATGGGAAGTTGCCCATGAAATTAGTGTATGCCGCAGTGACACCATTTGATTATTCAGTTGCTGTAGCGAGAGACAAAAAAAATGGAGATCTGCTTTGTTCTTGTTGCCTGCAGTCAACAACAACAGCTGATGACAGCTACCTACAAATTATGGCTCATACTTGCCCTTAGGAGGATACAACAGAAGTGCACACTGCCAATTGGCAGGGCTGTATTGACCTATACAGTACAAAATTCTCCCCCCATGATCAATTTGGCCTCTCGAATGTTCCATTACAGACGACAGTACAAATCCCTCGTCTACCCAATTGCTTAGCGATGTGTGAAGAAAGAAGGAAGGGGAATGTCTGGAAGGGACCTGGATCATTGGTGTCGGGGAGGATTTGTCTAATAACTGATGATCTCCACAGGAGAGTGTGGAGGCCAGCATGTAGTAATCCACATGGCAAGCATGCAATCCCAAAGATTCAGCAGGGAGGTGAGGTAATCATGTGTTGGTTCCATGTCAGGTACAAATGTCAGACGCTTCTTGTAAGTTTTGAGGGCTATTCAAGGGCTGTGCAGTATTGGGATAGTATACTCCAACCTACAGTGTAGCTACACATTTCAGTTTTGAATTCTGCTGAACATGCTTGGGACCAGTTGAAAATGGCAATACATTGTTACAGGAACTATCCTCTCCCACAGCATGCCCTCAGAAGGGCTGCTATTGAAAAGTGGGACATGCTTTACTTGCAATGTGTTGATCATCTAGTGGAAATCATGCTCAGGCATATCCAAGTGTGTTAAAATGCACAGGATGGAGCAACACTACTGGATGTCACCCTGAAGCACTAATTGGTTTTGCAGATTTGCAATTTTGAAGACTGCCATTATTTTGTTTATTGTTTTTCCTTTCCATAAAATTTGTGAGTGCATGAATATAAACTCGGTAACATTCACAGATATACTGATGGTGTAAATAGTTTTTTAGGCACTTTATGGTACCTTATAACTCTTGGAAGAGATGCTCTCAGAATTCACCATAAAACATCCCACGATGCTTTAGCATCTCTGTGACATTATTGAACTTCCTAAACAAACCCATGGCAAAACCTACCCTCTTCTTTGGCTCATCTGTATGTCCTCTTTGTGATAAGTGTTGCAAACTAATGAGCAGTGCTCAAAAAGCAATTATAAAATGGTTTTGTAAGTTATAGCTGTTGTAAGTGAATTAAATTTCCTTTCATTTCTTCTAATCACTATCAGTCTGTTACTTGCTCTCCTTACAACTAGTTTTGTGTTGTTGTTCTACTTAAGTTCATTCCAAGCAGTTACTCTGAGATACATTTTCAGTCATTACTGTTTCCAGCAAATTGTCACCATAGTTCAATCACTGGATCCAAGACCCACATGTCATCCTGGTAGCCATTGCACCATTCTTGAACTTTGTGAAGTATGTGGCTTTTGAGTACCCTACTCAGTTTACAGTGAATGTCATAATTGCCTGGTTTCCAAAGACCTTATTTGTGTTTGAGCCAGTGGAGAAAGTACAAGCCTTGGCTGGATGACAGAAACTGTACTTGATTATACATTCTCTGTATTTAACTTCCCATCCAACGGTATTCTCAGTGTGGGATAAAAATACAGCAACTTTCTGCTACTTCTCTCTGCTCAGGTCTTTCCATTTTAAGTGTGGTTTTCTCCCTTCATGCAAATGTCAGCTGCGCTTTGATTGTGCCTATCACAGTTATTGGTATGTAGGTGCTCCTTTTCTGTATCATGTCACGCCATTTTGCCTATACGCCTTTTGTGTTTAGAAACTTATGCTCATGAATACTAAAAACTTTCACAAATTTTCAGTTACATGATAAATCACACAAATTTAATGTTGTTGATTCAGCTAAATATCTACGGACTGCAATTACGAACAACTTAAATTGGAACAATCATAGAAAAAATGTCAGGGTAAAGTGAAACATAGACTGTATTTTATTGGAGAAACACTTCGAAGATGCAACAAATACACTAAATAGACTGCCTACACTACACTTTCCATCATCTATTGAAAAAGTTCGAAAAAGGGCAGCTCATTTTGTATTACTGTGAAATAGGGGAGAGAGAGGTAAGCGAGTCTGGATGGCAATCGTTAAAATAAAGGTGTTTTTCATTGTGGCAAGATCTTTTATGAAAATTCAAACACCAGCTTTCTCCTCCAAATGTGAAAATATTTTGTTGACTCCCACCTACATAGGGAGAAATGGCCATAATGATGAAATAAGAGAAATCAAAGCTCGCATGGCTTCAGTCTGGAACCGCGCGACCGCTACGGTCGCAAGTTCGAATCCTACCTCGCGCATTGATGTGTGTATCAACCTTAGGATAGTTAGGTTTAAGTAGTTTTAAGTTCAAGGGGACTGATGACCTCAGATGTTGAGTCCCATAGTGCTCAGAGCCATTTTTGAAAGCTCACATCGAAAGATTTAGGTGTTCATTATTCCCACGTGTTGTTCTTAAGTGGAACAGCCAAGAAACAGTCTGAAAATGGCTCTATGAACTGATAAGAATTAAAGTGTGAATTTCAGAGTAGTGACGTAGATGTAGATAATACTCAGTAAGGATATCAACACCAGTAAAATAATGTGACCATGTATACACTTTTTGCACCTTATTCCCTGAAGTATTGTCAGTGAAGATGATGCATGAAAATCTCAGACAAAACATACAAACAAGGAGCCTAGTCAGGCTGTACACAAATCATTTACCATCACTGAATATCTATAGGCTAATTTTGCATAGCACAACACAAGAAGAAAATCTTTGTTAATAACTGATATTGAGCCATGCTTCTGTTTATGTGGAAAGGCAGCTTTTATATCCTGAGTGCTGGTAAATTGGTGATTGTGCTCCACCACTTTGATAAACTTAAGAAATGACATATAGCACCTTGACAGTGTTATGTAATGTCATTTCTAAGAAATTAAAGGCAAGGACAATATGTGGAAAAATGTAATAAACGTTTAGCTGCTAGTTGCAACACATTCATATAGAATTCAGGTTGAGTTATTTATTCAATTTCCCTTTCAAGGGACTTGTTCCCAGAAAGTAAAACAGAGATGATTTACACATAAAAAGCAATTTTCTAATTTTATGATTTTTGTATTTCTTCTAACTTATCGTTCACCAGAAATAATTACAATATTTAGAAGGAAATGCTTTCTTGATGTTCTGCGAAGTGCTTCTATTGTATCACACCTTTAATACAACCACAGAAGGAGATTTTACTTGTCACCACCCTCAAATATTTATAGTTCACTGAGGGAAACACTATGAGAGGAGAATGAGGAGAACACTGAAACACTGATAATGATTCATGACAAGAACACACACATTTATTGACAAACACTCAACTTTGTCCAAATTGGTCCAGGCAGTAGATTCTGAAGTTCAATTGCTGTTCCAGGAGCTAAGGGCGGATAATACACAGTTCTTGTTCTACTAGAATGTTCACTGAAGACGGGCTGATAAGCACAAACTAGAAGCAAACGATACGGTGTGGAGTACACAAGTAGAAGGCGGACTTCTCGATAGTCAAGCTGATGTGGAACTGCCCACACTGCTGTGGCACTGGCGCATATCGTTTCTCTGGTGGCACCACAACTGCAACTTCTTGGTGCAGCAATTGTTAGACTGTGCACCATCTTTGGAATGGGTTGTAGACCTACTGATGCCTATGATGCTGCCTGGTGATGTGTATTGTACTTACAACACCACACTCCTCCTCCCTAAACCTCCTGTCCACGGTCCACATGGTTGAAGTGTGAACTGATGTTAAGGGGAAGGTTGGAGTGCAGGTGCAGCAGATGGATAGGTAAATGGGACTGAAGCCGGTGACAGGCTCCTGTCCGCACCCCTGCATTCAACCTGAGCCCCATGGGAACACCTGGAAATTGCAAGAGGCATCATCCCCAGTAACATGGGCAGCTGTGATGATGTCATCAGGGATGAGGGCACGCCCACCTCCATGGAAAACACCTCGGGCTGGAATGCCATCTGGTCCATGGCAGATGCCTGCAGCCCTGGCTCCTGGCTGCATGCTGAAACTGTAAAATGAAATGCAGCGGCAGGATCACGGAGTCTCAGAGGGCAAAGCTGGTTCTGGTGCCTTTTGCACAGCGGCCCCTTTAAGCCCTGTTGCCATCACTGTCCAGGCCAGAAGGTCCTAGTACTATGTCCTGGATCTGATAATGAGAATCTTTGTACTGATCGGTACTCATCGTTGATGAGTGTATCGGGTGCGATTCCAGTGGCCGTGCAGGAGTTCAGTTGTGGAAGGTCCATCTAGAGGCATCGCATGGTAGGTGGACAGGAACAGTTGCAAGGCCTGTTCCTGTGAGTGAATTCCATGGAATTTACTTATCTGAACCTTGAAAGTTCACATGAAATGTTCAGCTTCACTATTTATTTGATCGCGAGTGGAATGGTGTGGTCACATGTTCAATATCGTTGGCCATGCAAAATGGTTCAGATTTCTGTGAGCTGAACTGTGGTCCATTATCACTTCTGGCAAGCTCTTGATGCAAAGAATGGAAGTAAGCTTTCTGATAGTACTGGTCGACATCATAAAGTTCATCAGAACCACAAAGGGAAAACGACTGAATGCATCCACTACAATTAGCCATTGTGTGTTCCAGAAAGGTCCAGAAAAATCGATGTGGATGCATTTCTATGGACTTCTGGGGCATGACCAGCCAGAAAAGTGTTGAGGTGGAGCTGTCTGTTGCTCCATGCAAGCAGCACAGCGCAGTGTCATGTCTTCAATCTGAGTGTCCATCCCTGGCCGAGAACAACGGCATTGATCAGGCTGCTGTGTCCTCACAATAGCCCAGTGTCCCTGATGCAACAACCTTAAAACATCCTGCTGAAGAGCAAATGAGATGATGACCCAGGCCTGGTCATTCTCAGTGTGTAACAGTAAAACACCATGCTGCACTGGCATGGCTTGACAATGAATGATGTATTGACATATTTCCAGCTGAACAATGACTTTCATTCTCCATGGCCACCCTGTGTGCATTTAATTCAGTACAGTACTTAAATCTGCAGCTGCAACTGTCTCTTTTGTTATGCGATGGAAGTCCATGGGAAAACTGTGAACTGGGGAACTGTCCAGAGCATCTATCTGACAACATGGTGCTTCAGAGGAGTTGAACTGATCATCCTTGTCCACTGGTAACCTCGACAACACATTGGTGTTGGAATGCTGAGCTGTAGGGCAGTACAAGATCTTATAGTTGTAATTCAACAGCGATAAAACCCAGTGTTGCAATTTCTCTGCCATGTTTGGCAGAACAGGCTTAGGTGGGTGGAAGAGTGAAGTGAGTGGCTTATGATCTGTGACCAAGTAGAACTTCCTTCCGTAGAGGCAATGATGAAACTTGGTTACACCACAAATGATCACCAAAGCTTCTTTTTCAATGTGACTGTAATTTGCTGAGTTTTAGTCAGAAGACTCAAGGCAAATACTATTGGATAATCCGTCAATCCAACAGGTTTGACAGAATGGCGCCTAGGCCAATGGATGAAGCATCAGCTGCTAATACCACTGATTTAGCAGGATCAGAATGTATGAGGCACGTGTTAAGTTCTTTGGTCCATGCAATCAGAACATACTTATACTGTAACTTGTGAAGCAGAGCTGCAACCTAAGAGGTATGAACTTGAAGTAATACTTCAGTTTGCCTGACACTGCTTGCAGTTCCTTTAAATTTTTGGGAGCCAGCAAATCTTTGATGGCTCACAAATGAGTGTGAGTGGGGTGAATACCCTGCACATTAATGACATGTCCCAGATATTCTATTTCAGTCTGGAAAAAAGAGTACTTGTCTTTGCAACACTTGAGGTCTGCCAGTAATGGTACTTGAAAATGCACTCGAGATTGGCTAAATGTTCTTCTGCAGAATGTCCAGACATGACAATGTCATCCAGATAATTTGAGCTAGAAGGCACCTTGGCAGTCACTTGTTCTAGAAATTCAAATAACCTGAGATGAATATTAATAACAAAAAATTTCATTGAATAATCATCCAGAGGCAACTGGAGGTAATCGTCTGCCAAGTCTGCCTTGGAAAAATAATGACCCTTGCCTAATTTGTCCATCAGTTCCTCTGGGTAGGGCCAAGGGTACATGTTTATCACTGTCTGAGAGTTCACAGTCAACTTAAAAAATCAACACACAATTGAGAGATATCCTAAGGCTTGTGAAGGATTATCTGGATGACCCAATCTGCATGCCATTGCCATAATTGTTCATTGACCTGTTCCTTAATGGCAGTGGGCAATTGACTAGCTTAACAAAACTTTGGTTGTGCATTGTCTTTGAGTGACACACAAGCTAAAAAATTGTTCACACATCCAAGACCTTCACTAAAAAGTTCACCAAATTTGGCACATAGTGCTTCAAGCTTGTATGTAGGCATATCTGTTGAAATTTGCAGCACTGACATGTAGATTGAAAATTTAAAAATGTCAAAAGAATCTAAGCCAAAAATATTCTGCGAAGATTTTGCAGAAAGCATTGTGAATACAACTGTCTTTGTTACACCTTGAAAAGTAGTTGGCATACTGAAAGTTCCTAAAACTGGAATCTCCTGTCCACTATAAGCTGAAAACACATGTGTAGCTGGACTCAGTATCGGTGAACCTAACTGTTCAGAAGTGTAACTGAAGCACCAGTGTCCAGTTGAAATTTGACATCTGTCTTAGCTACTGTCGAAGAACAAACACATTGTACAGACTACATTCCACATCTAAGAGAGAACTATCACTTTGTATCTGTTGCTGTGAACTGCTACAATGCATGATAGGTGAAGTGGGCAAATATTTAGTAGTGGACCTGTGTCTGCATCAGTGTGGCTTGTTTGGCACGTGGAAAATCGCCCGACTGGTGTTTGCTAAATTTTGTTCTTGGGTGACCGTTCACAATATTTAATACATCCATTAGGATTTACTGTTTAATGGCTGGCTGTGCCTTGAGAACATTAATGATTTGAACTGGTTTAGCAGCATTTTGCTTGGGAATTTGCTATCCACACAGCTTTTCCATGCACACTGACTGATGAACATGACCTTTTGCATTGCAAAAACAACAAATAGCATTGTGACATGTGCACTGAGCATGCTTATGGCACTAAAGCACTCTGGGCAAATCTTTGCTACGTTTTTTCTGCCTACTGTCATTCTGTCAGCATGGAATGGCACTGTTTGTCTCTGTATGAGATGTCACATGCTGTCTCTCATGGGCTAGGCAGGCACTTAATGTTTACTTTCTACAGCGCTACTAACATTGTTACCATGCAGTTTGTTAATATTTGACATTTGCACCTGACATTTAGCAAAATTGTAAGTGTTCTGAGTCTCAATTAACTGCACCACTGTATCTGAAGAAGGATCAGGTTGTTTCAAAATAGCAGCACAAATTCTATCATCACAAATATTTTGAGTTATAGCCTCATACAGCATGACATCACTGTATGATTGTCCACAATGACACAAAAGTTTACAATGCCTAGTTAAACCCTGTAATTCAGTAATCCACTGTTTATGAGTTTGACCTGCTGCTCAATGAAGGCAGAAAAATTTGAAACTTGCATCAGCCATGAGTGTTTGTTCATCAAAGTAAGTGTTAACTTTCTAATTAAAGTTCCAAACTCTAACTGTTCTGGTTGTTTGTCAGGAAACAATTTCACTATGACCCTGAAAACGTCCGCAACCACTATGGAAAGAAAAAAAATGCTTTGCTCTTCATACCTTGCAATTGGTGTGCCTTTATATGCTTCATCAATTGAGCTAAGTATTCCAATGAGTCCTCATGCTGTTTGTTGAAATTTCAGAATGGTGGAATGGCTGATGGAGGCTGCAGCTGAGGCTGCTGTGCAGCTTGTAGATTCTTCTGTTGCTGTTGTGTTAGCCATATCACAGCTTGCAGCAACTGCTGGATTAGCTCACTCTGCAACTGAATACCACACATGAGACAAACCATCGTGTGATGCAAAAGCCGTCACAGTAAGGATGGTTGGTTGGTTTTTTGGGGGAAGAGACCAAACAGCGAGGTCATCGGTCTCATCGGATTAGGGAAGGACAGGGAAGGAAGTCGGCCATGCCCTTTCAGAGGAACCATCCCAGCATTTGCCTGGAGCGATTTAGGGAAATCATGGAAAACCTAAATCAGGACGGCCGGACGTGGGATTGAACCGCCGTCCTCCCGAATGTGAGTCCAGTGTGCTAACCACTGCGTCACGACAGTAAGGAATTTGGACTAGACATCACACACAAAGTAATGAACTCATCTCAGTGGTTGTGTCCATCCTGAGTCAAAAGTCCTCACACTAATGTACTAGACTTATAAATGGAAACAGCAAGAGATAAATAACAAGTAACAAGGATGGGCGGGTGAGTGGGCAAAAACAAAAATTAATCCTGTAACTTGTGCAGATCCTATCCCATCCTCTTCACCAGCTATTGTATTGTGCTTTTGATACAACCACAGAAGGAAATTTCACTTGTTGCCATCCTCAACTATTTATAGTGTGCTGAGGGAAACACCATGAGAGGAGAATGAGGAGGACACTAAAACACTGATAATGATTAGTGACAAGAATACACACATTTATCCACAAATACTCAACTTTGTACAAATCGGCTCAGGCAGCAGATCCTGAAGTTCAATTGCTATTCCATAAGATAAGGGTTGATAGTAAACAGTTCTTGTTCTACTAGAATGTTAACTGAAGACAGGCTGGTATGGACTTGCTAGAAGCAGGTGATACAGCACAGACAATAAGTACACAGGTAGAAGGCAGTTTTCAAAGTAATCTAAGCTGGCTTGGAATGGCCCGCTCTGCCTTGGCGCTGTCACATATCACTTCTCCGGTGGTGCCACCACCATGACTTTTTGGTGCAGCAAATGCTCGTTATAAGCCATATCTGGAGTAGGTTGTTGACCTATGCTTGTGGGCTACCTGATAGTGTGTACTGTGCTTACAACACCACAGTTCTCATGTTGTGTCAAGCACTGACTGAGAGTTCAGTTAATGTACTAATTACAGAATAAAAAACTTTAAAAAAAAAGATACATGGAGTATGGTGGAAACACATGTTGCCTCTTTTAGATTAATGTGCTTGCCAAGTGTTTTTCCCTTGACTTTATTCAGACCTAAAATGCAGTTTTGTAAAGTCTGCAGGTCATCCATCTACTGCCTCTGCAATTCCTTCATTTAAATGGAAATGTGGAAGTGTTTTCCAGTCACATTTTCCTTCAGGTACCATATGGAAATAAGTGAAATTTGAGGGTGCCAAATCTAGTAAACAGGGTTATGTGAAAGATTCAGTATTTATGCCTCCTGTACCAAAAACCCTACCAGTACTGTGAGCTCCAATCAACAGTGCTTTTGAACAGATTGATAGGGGCATGTACTGAATGTGAGAAGAACTTGGTTATTGACTTGATATCTGAAGAATCATTAGGTGGGAGGTGGGGGGGGGGGGGGGGGGGGAAGGGCAGCACATATGGAGCACTTGTAATATGTAAAAAAAAAACTTTTGGAGTTTTCCTACGTGTGTGATAAGCCCTGTGACAATATGTTAAATAATATAGCTACAACAAATCTGTGACATCACTTCAATCACTTATAAGAACTTTGTATTCTGAGGACAGTAGTGGTCCTATATTGCTTGCTTGGGACACACCCAGAGCTTTTTTCAATGTTTCAATGGAACATTCACTCTTCAAAATAATAAACTAGTTGATATCGCTATAGTCAATATTTGCCTGAGCCATTTATATATCTGTGAAGACATTCCATATGAACATACTTTGGTTATTACTGGACAGTGTGGTAAAGTGTCAAACCACTTTCAGAAATCTATTGATGCTGAGGCAGTAACTGGCAAATATTAACATTTCTGGTCTAACTGTAAGTAAAAAAATAGGGACTCAATGCTTGAATTGCAAATGTTTCATCAAGACAATGTATCATCTCAGACAGTTAGCGAGGTGCCTCTATAGTGAATTAAAAATGCCTTATACTCCCAGCACCATCTACAAGCAGCATATGATGACGTCACTCACCTGGCTACAAGGGGCAAGTTTCCTTTGTGCAGCACAAAAGCTCATGCACTAATCACCCAACTGCCAGTTCCATCAGTGCAAGCAGCCATCGTTATCTGAAGAATTACTGTCACTCACAGCAGCACAATTAAGACCCTGTGCATCACAATGTTGAGAACTTGTGGCCAAAGGATCTGGGATGTTGGGAATTGTATCCCTACCTTTGCCCAAAAACACACTATCTTTGGAGCTTGAAGAAACACTGTATCATGTCCCTGATCAGGAGACAGCTTGCTGAGCACAAGTGCTCTTGCTAGTTTGCCGCATTGGAAAGAAGTGCTCAGAGTAGAATGGGACAGACAGGCAGTAGTTTACAGCACAAGGGAATAGAAAAAGGCATGATGTGTTCCAAACTAAGACCAGGTGTTGGTTTCATCATCAACTTGATCATATGTGAAGCTATACTCCATTTCCCATATGAATTCCCAGTGATGAAATTACTTTGCCATGGACAGGTTCCTCTCCTCATAGAATGATTTTGCACAATTGTGTTCCTTAGTTCTGTAAGGACTATGTCACATCAGTCCATAGAAAGACAAATGCACATCCTCTGCCTCAACTGAACCAGATGTCATCACCAGTTAGAAACACTTTTAGCAGTATTATTTTTAGGACATATGCTTTCCATTGAAATTTAGCCTATTTTAGGATAATTGTTATGATTTTTATTTTTTAGGGCCAGCAGCATAATACATGTCTGATAATGACATACACCAAATAGCTGCTTACAATAATTAGTCTTTATTTATGACAGATTTGACAGACTGCCTTAATCGCCATTTTCAAGTACCTGCAATTAGAATTTTGGTGAGAAAAGGTATGGATGCCGATGTCATTCATATTAAAGTAGCTATCTTGTACTCACGTCTAGGTTGATGTGACATCCATATTGTGTTGTTAGTGGACTGTTTTGTAACTGTCAATGCTTTATTAGATCATAAATGGTGTCAAGACATTGAAATTAAATGTTAGTTATGATGTGACAGCAGTTTGACAGTTTCACTCTTATGACACTATATGTTTATAAAGATTGTGCATTTCTACATTTGAAAAATCAAAATCACACTGCTGATAAGATTGAAAATGCACTACAGATTCTGCACAGAATACCAAAATGTTTTGCAATGAACATTCATGGGGAATTAGAAATTTATATGTACACGAGAAAATATCCACAAAAATATTAAATGAACATACAGAATTCAGACACAAATACTACCTTAAAAACTTTGTTGAACTTTTAGAACACGAAAATGGATAAATCGGAAGCAACATATGCAACAACCAAAGCTAAGCATAACAAATTTTAGTTAATAAAATAATATTGCTGTTCAGCTGCTCAATCTTTGTAAACATATAGCGTTGTAACAGTGGAACTGTCAAACTGCTGTCACGTCATAACTAACATTTAATTTCAACATCTTGACACCATTTACAATCTTAATAAAGCAGTGACAGTTACAAAACAGTCACTAATGATGCAATATGGACGTCACATCAATCTAGACATGAGCACAAGACAGCTACTTTAATATGAATGACATTGGCATCCATACCTGTTCTCATCAAAATTCTAATTGCAGGTTCTTGAAAATGGCAATTAAGCTGAAACAGTCTGTCCAGTCTGTTGTAAATAAATATTAATTATTGTAAGCAGCTATTTGATGTATTTACTCAAACAAATAGTTGTAATGCATGCTACATAATTATGAAAACTAGAGAATAAGCCATTAGGCTTAGCCTTCTCCAAAAATTGTGTGGGTGTGTCTTGAACCTCAGTTTACAATTGTGAGTGCACTACAGAACTCTATGTCACAATCTAAAATCAATCACAAATTTATCTGAATTTGTGAGGGAGCATTTCATTGACAGTAGTGTAGCTGATTGATTGCATCATCACATCCTCTGGTGCCAAGCCAGTTCATATCAGTTTGAGTGTGGTCAGACCAGAGGATGCATGGGAGTGTGCAATCTCAGTGGCAAGGTTCTGGATGGCATCACTAAATCAGCTGAAGAGATGATTGTGTGATTCACCTTGCATCCATGAGAGAAACTTGGTGGAAGAACATTTTGCCTCCTGGCACCAGCTAAGTGACCTATCATTACCAGTCTCCATCTGTAGTCTCTGTCTGAACTGATGTGATAACTCATTTGACAGCTGTAACTCAGTTATCCTTAGCAGCAACTCAAGTTTTTTCTACAGGCAATGATGTCTGTGTGTGAATGGGGAAGTTTCATGGTGAATGTGCTTTCTGATTCATTAAATGGTTGGTCATCGTATTCAGTATGTGATCACCTCTAAATTCTAGTGATATGTGTCTTTGTAGCTGATGTCACTAAAGTTTTGGTGGAAAACAACCTGGAGGCAGCTCATTCAAATTATGGAAATGAAAGTAATTCATATCACCAGAATGTAGCCAGCAAGGGGGGAAGGGGGAGGGGGCAGTTGTTGTTATGAGTTTTCCGGTCACCAGACACTGTGATAATGTCCTAGGTTACACTACAAAACTCTCTGCAGTATTTCATGAGCAAGGCTTTGATGTTATTGATGGAAAACCATCCATGTAAAGCTCAGCTGCCATCTGGGTGTAATTTGTATGGAGTAGACTTTGTGCCACCGATGAGTTTCAGTCTCTCCATTCTCTCTCTCATTTTTCCTCCCAAAAGCTATTTTCCAATGGGAACACTGTGTGATGGTAGAAATGCCACTGCAATATGGCCATATTTAGCTAATCTGCCCACCAAGAGAACATGTATGCCACCACCAAGGAAACCATCTGAAAAAAGCACATACTATTCGTTATCTGGGGATCCAGCTGCAAAATAAATATAGACAGCCCTGCCACAGGCTACTAACCAGAACCAATATCCATTCGAGCCAATGTGGAACAGATCTTGAATCTGATGTAGAGGCTGTCAAAATCATGTGCACAATTTTTTCAGAGTAAACTTTTCATTACATTGGAAACACTAAGGAAAGTGCAGTAAGTGGAGCAGATATGAATGAGAAATCATTATGAGTTGGGGTGCTGACATGTATGGACTGGTTTGATGAAACAGAATTTGGATGAGACTATTGATCCAACTGAAGCGAAACCTATTGGTGAACAGTCGGAAGAGCCTGTATCTGCTACTGCTGCTAACAGCTCTCCCATAGTGCCAGCTGCCATCTCCACATATGATGCTGACCACAACAGCATTGCGACTACAGCAACTGAGCTGAAACACCTTCCTCATGGGACTTACCCCTGAATGTGGACTGAGCGAGGGTGGTGCAGTGGGGAGGATGACAGTTCAAACCACGTCTGGCGATTCTGATTTAAGTTTTCCATAATTTCCCTAAATCACTTCAGGCAAATGCTGGGATGATTCCTTTGAATGGGCATGGCCAACTTCCTTCCTAATCCGATGGGACCAATGACCTCACTGTTTGGTTCCCTCCTCCAAATCAACCAACCAACCAACCAACCAACCAACCAACCAACCTGAAGGCTGATAAAGAGGGGAACAGACAGAGGTGGCCCATGCCTCACTCAAATACTCTGCCACTGCAGCCATGGCTGAATCCACATCACGATCTGTTACCACATCTGATGGTACACCCAGGATGCAGACGATGAAGAAAGCATGAAGAAAAGGCACCAAGGTGTCTCCATCAACAAGCCACAGTGCAAGGATGATGAATTTACCCCTTCTTGCTAGATTTCTTCCCCAACAACAGTGGTATCTTCCAATGCAATAGCTGTCACAAAGCAAGAATCACACTACAGTGGTTTGCAGCATGAGAGTAAACTCACATTGATGTTTTAGCTAGCAAATTTGCCTGATCTGAAACAAGTGGAACACATCTGGGACACTATCAAGTGCAATGTCCACTCTGTCAAACCACTAGCCCATAATTTATGAGAACACTATTTAAAAGAAATTCGGAACATGTTTTTCAACATCTGGTATGTTATCAATTTTCTGATACCAGAAACATTATTGCATAGATTGAGGCCTTGGCTACTCAGCATAATGCAACACCCATGTTATACTCCCATATAACACCTAGTCTGCCCCCAGTAGCTGAGTGGTCAGCACAACAGACCGTCAATCCTAAGGGCCCGGGTTCGATTCACAGGTGGGTCGGAGATTTTCTCCGCTCAGGGACTGGGTGTTGTGTTGTCCTAATCATCATCATTTCATACCCATTGACGCGCAAGTCGCCGAAGTGCTGTCAAATCGAAAGACTTGCACCAGGCGAGCGGTCTACCCGATGGGAAGCCCTCGTCACACGCCATTATTATTATATAACAGCTTACTCCTGCACTCTTGCATTAGATACATCAAACAAAATGAATACCTGTGTATCAATCTGTCATAGTGAAGCACAGAGACTGAAGTTATCATTTGCAAGAGAGTATTCAATCAAGCATATGAAATGCTATGTATTAACAGAAGGTAAATCACTTGGACACTCACTTTGATCCAGGAAGTCTGGAATTCCCATCATGTTACTGTGGATCTCAATGTCTCCCCATCTGCCATCCATCAGTAGTTGTCACTGCAGTGAGACTCATCAGGCCATAAAGTGCATTAGACAAGATCAATGACTTGTTTATAATCATACCTGATGACCATATCTGGCCATCTCTGCATTGTAGCATCTTAGGACTACTACCAGAGAACTGCAACAAGACCCAGAGGTGTGAATGGAGCCACAAAGTTAGTTACAAGAAACAAACTTACAACCCAGATGACCTGTGCAGCAACATAAAAAACCTTATTGGCCGACTGCTTGGCCATGTACAAAGGGTGTTCGTACATGGGGCAAGGGGAGGCCACTGACCTCCCAATCCACCCCCCCCCCCCCACCCCACCCCCACCCCCCCTGTCGCTGCAACCATGCTCTCGGGGAAAGGGAAAAAAACTGTAGTCAGGTGTTTTTCTTTCAATAAAATGATTTAATAGTTGGTATTACACAGGTTATGAACAGGGTTGTAACTGGAACTTTTTTACTGCTACTGCAAGTCACTGTTTATCTCCCAAATTATTAAAAATAATCAATATCCATGGGTCTTGCTTCCACTCCCCTTAAAAACAGTCATATGGGCATCCTTGCCGCATACCCATGTCAACTGTTAATTATGGCACTGGGGACCTATCTACTCATAGGCAAATCAATATTTCCTCTGATGCAAGTTAATGGACATGTTTGTGTATGCAGACATCTGGATGCAGTGCATGACATACAAGAGACAGACAAAAATATTGAAACACCAGAAACTCCACACATTAACATATCTAATATTGTGTAGGAAAACTGTTGGCATTCAAAATGGCTTCCTGTCATCTAGGAATGGATAAATACAGGTCTTGTATGGTATTAAAGGCAATATTATATCATTCTTCCTGCGCTGTGGCAAGTTCAGGTAATGATGGAGTGGGTAGCTATCACACATCCTTCTGTCAAAAATAGACACAAAGGCTCAGTAATATTGATATCTGTTGAATGTCATGCAGCAATTCATCCTGGTGCTCACAAAACCAGTCCCAGAAGATGCGAGCTGTGTGAATAGGAGCCCTGTCATCTTGGCTCACAGCATCACCTTTGTAGATAGGACCACAGATCAAATAAGTTGATGGCTTCAAAGTAACAGGCTGCTTCTTAATGCAAAAAAGACAACTGGAATAACCTTCCACACTGCCCAAAACAGAAATCCATTACTACCAACTATATCACTGGAAAAAAATAATGTTAAACTTGAAAATGAAATAAAATTTTTGGGGGTCACTATTACTGATACGCTCACATGGAAAAGGCACATTGACGTTACCAGCACAAAACTTAGTAAAGTATGCTTCATGATTAGATCAATAAGGAATGTCACTAACACAAGTACCCTAACCACAATGTACCATGCACTCTTTCACTCTGTACTTAACTACGGAATCATCTTCTGGGGCCAAAATTCTGAATCAATTAAGATATTCAAACTGCAAAAGAAGATAGTCAGAACAATTATGTTCAAAAAACAAAGAGACACTTGTAAACCATTATTTAAGAAACTAAATATTTTGCCCCTCCCATGCCAATACATACTAGAATTATTATCCTTTACCAAAGAAGTATCAACAAAATTAGCAAAAATATGGATTACCATGATTATGAGACAAGATCAAAAACCTCTCTAAGAATACTTCCCCACTCGACAAAACTGTACAGTGATGGTGTCAAGTGCATGGGAATAAAATTATATAACCATCTTCCAACTTTTATACAAGAAATCCAAGAAATAAATAAATTCAAACAGACAGTGAAATCTCTTTTAATAAAAGACTGCTTTTATACCATCCAGGAATATTTGGAATCAAAATTGTCATAGTGCATGATAATGTATCAAAGCTGAATGTTATTAAGTCAATTTCGTCACATCATGTAACAATTCTATGTAAAGCTGTAACTTTAAGTAACATAATTTGTAGGTAATGTAAAATAATCATTCTTCTGTGTTCTTGTTTACTGTTTTAGACTCCTGTAAACTGTATATTTGTCTTGACTTATCCCATATCAGTTGTACAAGCCATTGTACTGATTTGATCTATGGGACAAATAAATAATAAATAAATAAATAAATAAACCATGACTTAATAAGCAAAAATGGTCACATAACCCTTGGCAATAATGCAGCCTTGCAGAGTAACCATGGGGCCCATGGAATACCACAACATGGCAGCCCAAATCATTGCCAAACCCCTGCTGTGTTTCACTCTTGAGATGTAAACTAGACCAGAAGTTGTAATCAGTGTGAAACAAGACTCACCCAACCAAATTACTTTCTTCCATTGCTCCATAGTCCAGATTTTATGGCTTTGGAATTCCAGCTCATCCTGCAGTTCCCTTCTTATGGAGCTCCCTTCACAATGTTTTAGTGCTGACAGCATCCTCAATTGCGACATTCATTTCTGCACTGATTTTTGCAGTTGTCATCCTCTTATTTTTCAATACAGTCCTCTTTTACAGTCTTCAGTCATCTGTCATGATCACTCAACACACTTTTTTGTCCACTTTGTGACTTAGTGCAGGATGTTTTTCTATTTTCCCTGTGTGGCTGTAAGTCTTCGATATGATGCCTCTGGAAGCACCAAACACTTCAGCTACCTTGGTTGCAGAAGTACACACCATACAAGCACCAATAACTTGCCCATTTTTGAATTTACTTAGGTCTGACATGATGCCCTCACAACTACACAGAACACTGTTCTGACTATGACTGATACTTGCAACATATTGAGGGCATTGTACAGGTGCTGTTCATGGCTGACATCTGCATTTATCTTCATGCATGCATTTCTTGCAGTTTTTCCATATTTTTGTCCAACTCCTATACATTGCCCATCGAGTAGACAGTTTCGTACAAGATTCTGTGATGGTATGCAATGTCTTTGTTACTGACAGCTGTCTGGACCTAGCTGTAGTTCATGGTCTCCTTGCCACTGGAGAAAACATTAGCTGATCCTGATAGACAATACAGTGGCTGCTGAATTGGTGTAGATCCTGAATTCCGACTGGCTGGACCCAATTATTAAGCCAGAGGCCAGCCAGTACAGTGCACTATGGGGAAGCCGCAAGCACATATGAGAGTTGAGGCCTCTGCCAGTGCTGGTGTCTTGGGAGTTCTGTGATGCACCATTCAGCTGCACATCCAGATCTTTTGCAGGTAACAGATGTCAATGTGTTAAGGTCATTAACCAAACTAGTTGAGCATACATGCAGAATATCATTCTGAAAAAGCAGATGGAATTGGTAGGAGTTAACTTGGTTGGGCAGTTATTAAAAGCAAAAGGTATGGTTACATTTTTATTATGGGAGACCTAGTTTCTAAATTCATAAAGTTATATCATATATTAATAGCATACTCTGTTTTTATTCCATTTATCTTGCTTTCAGTACTGTTGCATGCAGATTATTCCAGCTCTGTTTAGCATGATTCTTTTTCTTGTCATCACTCAGCTGTTTTATGACTCCTGCAAACCTTGCTGGCCTTGGCCATGAAACCTCCCTTTTCCCTGGAACTTCTTGGAAGTTATTTTCCCATCCTTGTGCATTCCTTATGCTGTGCCTGAAGTATCCATCATCGGTATTCTTGCACATTCTGTACCTAACGCACCAAGCTCCACATCACACATGCAAATTTCCAGTCTCTGACAAATCATCTCAGTGAGCTACATCATGTATTTCCAGACATAGACATCCATGTAATAGTTCTATCAGAGACCTGTCTCAAATCAAACTATCCTACAAGATTGGTAAATTTGCCTGGTTACATATTTCCAAGACATGGCAGATGTAACAGATGAGAGGGTGGAGTAGGGGCATATATACGCTCTGATTTACCACCTACTGTGCTCTACATCTCCAATAATAATGAAGATAAACGAGTGGAATATACAGGGTGACTTAGTTGCCCATACTCATGCATTTTATGCAACCCACAACACCTTCAAATACCACATCAAGATTTTCATATTCTCTCACTAGCTACAAGCAAACTATTAGTTCTACAGAAAACAATGATCAGAACCTTTTTGTGGGAAATCTAATGTAGTTACATTTTCTTCTGGGGAGCATTTTCACTAGTTTTGGAATTATTCAAGAAAAACATACAAAAGTGATCTTCAAATGCATTTTTGTTGAATAATAACCATGGCCTCCAGAGTAAACTCATCCCAGTACAAAATTTAACTACATTCAATTTCCTACAAATAGGTGATTTTTCTGTAGGATTAATAGTTTGTGCATAGCAAGTGAGAGAGTATGAAAGTCTTGCACATGGTTTGTGAAGGCACTGCAGGTTGCATAAAACCTATCAGTAGAGGTAGCTGAATCATCCTGTATGTTCATAGAGATCAAATCCCTTAATAGGAAGTGCTTAATATGTGTCTTCTGCAAAACTCCTAAAGTAGGAGGTCTTGTCTGCTTCGAAAGTGCTCTCTCAAGTCTCAAATCAACATATGAGCATATAATTATAGCTGGTGACGCTAACCAAAATTTTCTGTACAAAAGTCCGCCCAGTGTAAAATTTAAGCAGATGCTCTCTTCTTCAAATGTAATCCTATTTCAGCTCATGCTTGCCCACTATATGACAAGTAGTCACACTCCCATAGATATATTTTCAATGAATCCCCAACTAGACTACTTCATACCTCTTTAATATCTGCAACTGGCACGTCTGCCCAAGATGTAATTTTCATGACATACTCCCTGGAATGTCCCAGAAAGAAGCCACAACTGACTACATACTGAGACTTCAAATTTACCTGATTTTGCAACTGAGGCGAAAGAAATAGTTAGGGGGGATGACATCTGTTCACTTCTTGAGTATAAACAAAAAACTTACTAACAATCTTATTCAGCTGTATGACAAATATGCTCCCCTAAAGACCAAAATAGTAAGAAGGAAACCTGCACCCTGGCTAACAGATGAACTAAAACAGCTCATGAGTCTCAGAGATGATACACATCCGGCATTTAAACTGTGCCCTACACCTGAAAATCATATTTCTTACAAGTAGAAGTGGAACAGAGTCAGTCAAGCTCTGAGAAATGCTAAACTCAGACATGCCCATACATTAACTGACAACAGGCAAAGACTAGTTGTCCCATGGGAAAATCTGCATGATCTTGATACAGACAAAGTATAAACTGTAGCTGATCCCACTGTCCCAGCTGAATAACTGAACCAGTACCTTACTTACAACTACAGCTAAACCACAAATGATACAGAGACTCATTGATTACCTCGTGTTGGTAAAAAGCTGCAGCCACAAAAAATTCTATCTAAAGCATGTTACATGCAGTACCATCAAAAAAACCATGATGTATATCAGATCAGCATCTACTGGACACGATGGCATCACAGTCCAAATGATGAAGCTTATTATTGACTCACTACTGCCCATTATAACAGATATCTTCATCCACTCCTTAAGCACAAGTGTTTTCCGTGAAGCCTCGAACCAGGGACTAGCTAAGCCACTACCTAAGGAGGACATTGCTACAGTGCTGTCTGATTACCGATTTATTTGCATTCTTCCTGCACTGTCCAAGACTTAATTTTTTTTATTTTTATTTTATTTATTTATGAATTTGGCCAGCTATGGACAGCATACAACTTAAGACTTATGGTGTTTCTTTTTCTTCCATTCTTCCCAGCACTTCTTCTTTTTCTTGCCAACTGCTCATCTGTGCTCATGTGTCGACACTCTCTTGGGTTGAGGTTTTGGCTCATCTTCTTCATAGGTTGCATTTTCTATCAGTAGCCTGAAGTGATTCCTGTCACATATTATTTCTTCTGTAACACCTATTTTGTTGGCATCTTTCTTTACTGCTTCTATCCATCCTACAGTTTTTTTCAGCTTACTAACATAATTAAAAATTTTCTTCATAATTCGTATTTCTTCCATTCTTTTTCAATATCCATAAAATTTCAGCCATCTCTTTCTCATTGTATCTGTGATCTTTTCTGTATTTTTGTATAAGTCTTCATTTCTCCTTTTAATCCACCTATTTTCCTTGTTTTTCTCAGGACCTAGAATTTTTCTTAGTATTTTTCTCTCTCTTTTTTCTAGTTCTCGTAATTCGCCTTTCTTATTCAATGTCAGGCACTCTGATCCATACGTTGCTTGTGTCCTAATAACTGAATTATAATGTTTAATCTTCGCTTTTATGGATATTGATTTCTTATTGTAGTAGTTTTGTGTTAATTTATATGCAAATTCTAACTTTTTTATTCTTTCTTTATTTGTTGTGTTATCCAGTCCATTGGCTTGGATCCACTCCCCAGGTATTTGAATCTGTCAACTCTTTTAATTTTTCCATACTTTGCTTTCATAAAATTTTCTGTATTATGTTTGTGTTCTATATAATTGGTTTTTTTCATAGGATATTTTTAGCCCAGTCTCTTCAGCAATCTCTTGTAACAGTTCAAGCATAGCTGTTGTGTCTGTTCGGTTTTCAGTTATCAATGCCATATCATCTGCAAATGCTAAACATTTCACTTCAAATTTGTTCTTTCCTTGGCCCCTTATACCCTTTGTGCCTCTGTTTTTTAATGTGCTTTCCCATGTATTTACTTTTTTGTCTAAAACTAAGTTAAAGAAAATTGAGGACAGTCCGTCTCCTTGTTGAACTCCTGTTTTGATTTTGAATGGTTCAGAAATTTCGCCTTGAAACTTAATTCTTGATGTTGTATCTGTGAGTGTTTGTTCAACAAGTCTTCCAGTGTTTTGATCTAACCCTGATTCATAAAGTATCTGGAATAGTGTTTGTCTGTCAACTGAAATCTACAAAAGTAACTACTGTATTTTTATTTTGTATAGCTCTCACTCTCAAAATTGTTTTTAAATTAAGAATCTGTTCTGCACGTGATCTACCTTTTCTAAATCCTGCTTGATAATCTCCTATATTAGGTCCTGCTAGCCACACGACATTTCCATTTCCAATTCACCTGACTGCAGATTAGGCCCATCTGTTTTATATACCGACCCTCAAATTCCTATTCACATTAAAATAAAGACCTTTACTTTCATAAATATGCCTGAACCACAGCATGGATCAGTCGCTCATGGGCCTCTCTATCTGTCTACACTTCCTATCTTCTCATAAAGCAAGTGCACTTCACCTTATAATCTAAATTAATTGCACAGTCCCTATTCTTGCATATTTTCATACATCAACATGAAGAGATTCCTTTACATAATGATTGGCTGTATCTAGTGGTTAATACATAAATCTCCTCAGTTTCCAACCTCTACATTTTGTTCAACTATATCTGACTTTCCATAATAAAGCAAATCTAAATATTTATGATATTCTTTATAAAAATTCTCATATCACTCTTATAGCTACATATAAAAGCTTTAATTTTATCTACGATAGGTTGGTCTTCATATTAACCTGAACTTTGTTTTTTCTTATGTATCTTCAGAGCAGTTAGAAAGTGCTCAAATTATTGACAAATTCCACTTGGTATAAATAAGGAAGGATTTTCCTTTTTTTCACCCTTTTAAATATCCAGCCAATTATATATTGACTACAGTGGCTGATCTCGTGTTTGAGATAATTTTATGTTGTTCCCTTAATTAGACTGTATTCCATTAAAACATTTACATTAAAAGAAGTATTGTATTAATTTTTGTTATTCCTGTTTTTTCATACTTATTCAATATTCTATTGAATCAATATAACTTAATTTTAGTGTCTCAACTTTAATTTTCCATATGGTGCACTTTCTTCCCAAAGAAAACCATCTTTTTTATTAATTTTCACCCAACTGCTGTTAAACACTTGAAACATAATTTTGTCAGACTCCTTCGATTGTTGTTAGCTCATCATGCCCATTGTAACCAGTGCGCTCTGCACATGGGGATCTCCTGCCAAGAATCTTTGATGCACCTAACACAATTAATGCAAAATAAATAAATGCAATTAATGCAAAATGATGGACACTCCAGTTTGGAATATCAACAATGTAAGGAAAAGATAGATGGCTATTCACCATAAAGATGTCATGTTGAGTTGCAGACGAGGACAACAAAAAGAGACTTACATGTTAGCTTTTCACTGAAACCTTTTTCAGCAGAGGAAATACACACAAACATTCATAAACAAGCAAGCACACCTCACACACATATGACCGCCATCTCTGGCAGCTCAGACTGGAATGCTTTTATCACATAGAAAGGAATCAGCAATCTGGAGTCGGCCGGGAAGGGATAGCAGGGAATGGGTGGGGGAAGAGAAGTGCACTGTCTGGCAGAGCGTGTAGCGGCTAGATTGCTGACAGGTGTAGTGTTGGGAGGCTGTGTGGCAGGGAGGTGGGGAGAGGTGGGGGGAAACAGTGAGCAACAAAGTAGAGGAGCAGGGAAGGGGGAAGACAAGTGGGCGTGTTGGCAGAGGGCAACACACAAAGAGTGTGAGAAACAAGAATAGGGAGTAGATGATAGGGCAGAGGATGTGAAAACTGTTGGGCAGAGGGTTTGGGGACAGTATGTTACTGTAGGTTGAGGCTGGAATAATTTTGGGAGTGGAGAATTTGTCTAAGTATAACTCCCACCTGCACAGTTCAGAAAAGTTGGTGGTGGAATGAAGGGCCCAGATGGCTCAGGTAGTGAAGCAGCCATTGAAATCAAGCATGTTGCGTTTTGCTGTATGTTGTGCCACTGGGTGGAGCTACTTTGCTCTCAGCCATGGTTTGGCGGTGGCTGGTCATCCTGGTGGGCAACTGGTGGGTGTTTATATCAATATAAAAAGCTAAGCAATGCTTGCAGCAAATCTGGTATATGACACGGCTGCTTTCACAGGTGGCTCAGTCTCTGATGGGTTAGGATAAGCCTGTGACAAGAATGGAATAGGAAGTGATGTGTGGGTGGATTGGACAAGTCTTGCACCTGTGTCTTCCATAGGGATATGATCCCTGTGGCAAGAAGTTGGGATCAAGAGTGGCATAGGGATGGACTAGGATGTTGTGGAGGTTGGGAGGGCAACAAAACGCCACTTTAGGAGGGGTAGGGAGGATCTTGTGTAGGACATCCCTCATTTCAGGGGATGATGTCAGGTAATCACAGCCTTGAGAAAGGATGTGGTTCAGCTGTTCCAGTCTAGGGTGGTACTGTGTGGTGCCAGCATTTCAGTGGAGATGTCTCAGCAAGCTGCATTAATACATTGTTGTAGATCATTGGGTGTAGTTGGTATATCATTGTAGACAGCATCTTTCAGCATTCCCCACAGAAAAACGTCTACAGGCATCACATCCAGAGAATGGGCTGGCCGAGGTACAAGTCCTCTGCATTAAATCCAATGATTTAGAAACAATTCATGAAGACATGCTGTAGTACTACGTGCACTATGGGCTGCACAGCCATGGTGTTGGTGCCACAGTTTCCTCCTTGTTTGAAGAGGAACATTTTCTAGCATCTATCAAAGATGGTACTTGTGCACATTCAGTGATCTGCCTATGAAAAATGGGCCTATGAGCTGATGGTTCACTATCCCACACTACACATTTACAATACATGGACACTGATGTTCCAGCTCATGAAGCCAAAAGGGATTGTCAACAGACCAATAGTGCATGTTTCAGTGGTTTATCTGGTCATGAATGGCAAAAGTGGCTTCATCACTAAACAACATACATGATACATCTGGAGTATCCTGTCTTAATGTCCATGTACGTAAGTTAACACAATTCATAATCATTTCCATCCAGCTCTTGATGGAGAGAGATGTGATAGGGATAGAACCTATGTTGATGGAGTATGCATAGGACACTTGCCTGACTCATGCCACTACCGCATGTGATTTCATGGAAGGTTTGTGTGGATCAACTGCAACAGCAGCAAGAACTTCAATTTCTTCCTCTTCTGTAATCACTTATTTCTTTCTTTTATGTTATCTAGGTGCTATAATACCCCTTTCATGTAATAGCTTGAAGAGTTTGATAAATAATTGCTGAAATGGTTGACATGTATTGGGATATCTTGCTGCATGAACTGTACAAGAACAAACTGCATTCTTCCTACATCTCTATACACCATAGGTATGTAAGCCTTTTCTGCATTTGTAAATCCCATCATCCACTCACAACCTCCTGCTTGGGCTATCATGCACTAACTGACTGGCAAGTCACAGTGCAGTCAAGGAACACACAAGTACACTGTAAGCGAACATAACAACATCATACCTAGCAACTACGCAGTTTGAATGGTACAAACAAGTGTCAATGTGGAAACTTTTCAAAATACAATATCTTGTAAAAGACTTGTACTAGAATCCTGTAACAAATACATTTTAAATTTACCCTGTTAGTAAGCATTGTTCCATTTAAAAAAGTGTATGTTTGCATAAAAAATAGATACACTTTCTAAGTAGTATTACAAACTGTTTATTGGCTAACAATATGAGCCCTTGATTACCAATACACTCTGTGAAAACTGCAAATCAAAAGTGCTTTCCATTTCCACAATATCTGCAGCTTAAGCTTTAGGTGATTCACCATATATATTCTCCTATAACTTCTAGTTTATCAGAAAAGACTACTTCATAAGTCCATAGACTATTATATAATTCTTATCTTTTGTTGCTCTGTTAATAGAGTAAACTTGTATGCTTTATTATATATATAAGGATCTACAATTATCCTTGACTAACATTTTGGCACTAGCTACTAAACATAAATTATTTAGTGGTACACTTTCATGTTCATTGTTGAATCCATCTTAAATGGTACTCACAAAGGATAATCATGTAACTCACATTTTAGTGATGCTGTACTGAAATTGAAACTCACATTTATATTTTAGTAACCAGTCTACACCCAGCAGCACTTGAAGATTAATATTTGGTAGTACTAATAATGTCTGTGTAAAGCAAAATGTTCCTATTTTTATGGGTGCTCTGGTCTCTTGTTTAATTGAATTACCTTGAGCAAGATAGCAAACAGTTCTTTCTTTTTATATGTATGTATTAATTCCCTCAATATCAACGAAGTTTTGTTACCTGAATCGATGTAAAGATCTACTTCCTTATTAAATATTACTCCAATTACTACTGGTTTTGGTTGTGTACTTGTACTCTCTATTTCTTTCTCCTCCTCCAGTAACCAGCCTTTAGCCAGTACTCTGCAAGTCCAGTACTCTGCAAGTGTAACCAAATAAAGTTCTCATATATGGGCCAGGTATTGATCTGTCACATCGTGGAATTAGGCCTGTGATCCAGGATGCTCTTTGTTTTCTATTACCATTACAGGATAATTACTCTGTATTATATCCTTACTAGGTTCTGTCATATCCATATTGTTCAAATTACTGTTCATAGTATTATGATTGTTTGGCTCAAATGCTTGTGAATTTATTTTATTTCTAGCATTTTCTCCTGGCCTATAACCCTCGCTAAACACATGACAAAAATTCGTCTCTTGTTTCTTTGTGAAAGGATTAGAATACTGTTTGTTCTCCTTGTTGCTGTTTACATGAATTGTATCTTGGAAACTTTAATTTATTTCCTTGTTTAAAGTATCTATATCCTCTATGAAAGTGAACAAATCGTTTACATTCGTCCACCCTCTATACCATATTTCCTGTCTCAAATCGTGAGGAAGCCTGCGTATTAATACCTATACTAAATGTTCCTCATCTAATTGATTGTCTAATTATTTCACTCTAGTGAGGTACCATACTACATACTTTTTATATGTGCTCCAAGAACTACTGTAATGTTTAGGTTCAGCAGTTTGAGTGGCAATTTTTCCCGTGTGGTGGAAGACCAATATTATCTTTTGAAATTCTTGAAAATCTTGCCAAGATTTGAAATCTTTGGAAGGGGCATTATTCTATACCACTGCATCCCCTACCAAATAACCTAATGCAAAATCTACTTTCTTTAAATCATCCCATCTACTTCGTAGTGAAAGAGAAAACACCTGTAAGAAGTATATTAGCTGCACCTCCCCATCTTATTTGGGAACCCGTTTCGACAAATTGAAGCCATTTCATATTTGCCATTCCTCAAAAAGTTCTTTAGGAACCCCAATATTAGCAGTAGGTTGTTTACTCCCTATTGGGTTTTTTTGTTTCTCCCAAAAGTCCCATATTTCCTGAAATTCCTGCTGGTGTTCAACCATACTTCCCACAGAAGTTATTTTACTACTTGATAATTTGCTAGTACCATGTACGTTTTGTTCCACCAGTGCCTGCAGTCTATCTTCCTAATTAGTTAAGATAGATTCTTGACTTAGGACCTGTTCTTGCTTTAATGTTTCTATTCTTCCCTTTATCTTCATGATTTCACTGTGTGCTACATGAAAATTATTATTTACATCTGTGAAATTCTCTTGAAACTCATGATATACTAATTCATATACCTCAGATGGCTTATTGTCTGTTAGTTTCCCAACTTTATTTTCAGGATCTTCTATTTTACTATCCTTTGTTGTAACTCTAGCCATGAATTCCTCTCTAATGGTTTCTTCTAATCATTTACTAATGGTCCCCTCCTTTACTGTAACCTTTCGAACATGCTCAATGAACCAAGCACTGCATGCTCAACAAGCAGCACTTGGGCCCATAGTCTGCAACATTTGCTAAGCTCTACAAAGTGTATTTAGAGTTTTACACCAGCCACAATGGTCCACTTGGTATTTTCAAGTTCATTTTTAGTGATAGATTGTTAACAATAATAAATAATGGGATGAAAAATTTATACTGAACAGTTTTTAAGTTCACATATGGGTACACTGAAACTATGATTGCATCTGCACAGATAGGTACCAACCAAAGGTTGAGATTTCTATCCTTTTTTTGCAAGGAATAGTTCAGAAACCTGATTTTGAAATGTATTACTCAAGGAAGGAAATTCTTGAAGTATCTATTTTGTGAAAAGTATTGTGTATGTGTTCACTCCTATTTTCATAGTACACATTCCTGCTGCCAAAAACTTTGAATTGTTGACAACTTACAATCACAACAATGACTTGACTTGAGAAAAGTGCACCAAAACATGTCAGAGTATGCCATGCTGCAAGAAAGTGCCACGAGGCATGGGAATTATTACACGGGCAGGAAAAGATAGTGGCACAAGGAACAGCCCAGTCAAGAGTTTAAGAGATTCCTCTAACTTTCTATTACTTTCTTTAATACTATCCTTTACCTTTCAGCATTATACTCCATACACTTTCTAAATATCACAGGTACATTAGATGCTATATACACATCAGTCACCTATGCCTTGTTGGCATATGTTGTGATATGCATAAAAGGTTAATAATACAATATAATGAATTCCTTTAAAATAGTCCATACTATTACTTAAACACCACTGCTGAAACAATTCTTGCATGTTTCACAAATCGTTAGTCATTGAACAGAGTAGTTTAATACATCTCACTGGATGATGCATACTGCTCTCAGGTGAGAGTCAATGGCGAAATGCAGATGCAGATGAATGTGTGGTGTGGTGTGTCATGTA
Source organism: Schistocerca piceifrons (assembly GCF_021461385.2). Taxonomy (NCBI): domain Eukaryota; kingdom Metazoa; phylum Arthropoda; class Insecta; order Orthoptera; family Acrididae; genus Schistocerca; species Schistocerca piceifrons. The sequence continues at coordinate 802,979,930 of NC_060149.1, forward strand.
GTTTTAGTCAGCTGCTCCTGCTGCAACAGCCACTGTCTCAGTGATGAGATAACATGCAGCATCGTGGACAATGTCTGCATGATGAGCGCCACTGCGTAGACCATTGGCTACAATAACATTGGCTATTTTTGTTGCTAACCACACCTTTTGTGTTGTAATATATGTCATTCATTCCAATTAGATATGAAACATGCATGACATCATAATAAATGACTGGCTGTACCATACCCCTGCAATAATTGAATTCTTTTGATTAATTTTCTTCAAATGTCCTATTTTGATGAAGATTAACTTTTCTTCATTAAGATGTTGAAATTGTGCCACACTGTAACCTACATATGTTAGATGTTCTGTTGTTGATTTTTAGTTGCTCCTGGCAATGATCTATTTCTTCATAATATTTTGACAAATCTTCTCAAAAGTCATCATGTTTTCTTCCTTAAATCTTTATTTTTCTGTGTCATGTCTCTGACTCACTCTTCAGTCACCACATATGATGTAATGTACTTTATATAGGTATGTTTGATATGTCGCAGTAACATTGGATCTCTCACTCTCTCAATGAATGTTACCTTTAATAAATGCTACAAATACACGGTCACTTTGCTTCATTGTTCTTGTGGTCTGGCTAATCTGTCCCACAGCTGTGCATAAACTTCTTCTCCTTATGGACTTTGTTTCCTGGCAGGGTGGCACTGCAAGGAAGTAGTCACTGTTCTGAGCTGCTAAATGAATTTGGCTCTTCCATAAAAACTCTTCTGTATTTTAACTCTTCAACTCAGTAATAGATAGGTTGTAAATCAAGTAGCTCCCAAAAAGGTCGATAAATTAATGCCAACATAACATACACATCATCTGAAATCATACATCAAAATTAGAAGTCTGTGATAAGTAATTCATTTGTTTGGGTCCTTGTTGACATTTTCAGCAGGCTTCTTACTCCTAGGAGTTCATGACACCACCATGTCACAGTGCCAAAGCATAAATGGGCTCATACAGCAAGTGACTCCTTCTACCTCATGTCATAGCTTACTGCTGTCCTTTGCTGTTACTGCTTCATGCAACATTGCACAAACAACAGATTGGAGGGCACACACTTGATGCTTCCCAGATGCATGCTACTTAATAAGTTATTAAACAGTACAATCATCTTTAGCTGTCCTAAAGGCTCATAGTGGAACAGGGCATTCCATGTTACACTATAATAGCTGTCAAGAATTTCAATACTGATTGGTGTGCACTATGAAAATGGGCACAGAATATAGTGTTAAAGCTCAACCTATCAAAAACCCAAGTGGAACTGGTTGGCCATTCTAGGCTCCTATCATATTTAGTCCCAACAGGGACAAATATCAACTTCTCTCCCTCAGCAAAGAGTCTAGGAGTAATAATAGATTAAATCTAAATCAGACTGACCATGTAATTGCTGTATGCAAGAAGGCATCAATATCCCTCCATTCTCTACAAAAATATAAGAAAAGCTCTCCCCTCTTGACCTGAAAAAGTACCTTTTACAAACACTTATATTTTCAATTATTGATTACAGTAATGTTACCTTCCAAGGATTTTCTCATGAAAGCTTATGGTACCTGGAGCAGGTTATGAATGCCTGTGTTTAATACATCTCGGACGTTTGACTCTTTGATCATGCACATCTATCATGACTGCCTACAGACAAGTGCAGAGACTTCCATACACTCTGTCCCCTTTATTCTCCTATCAATTTACACTGTCCCTCATTTCTCTCCTTCACCTTCTCAAAGTCCTTTTCAGCAGCAGGAACCCTAGTCTGGGATAACCAACCTCATTGTATTAGATAACTGAATAACACTCCAGTTTCAGAAGTCAGTTAATAACATATCTACTGAAGTAACAATAATGACTGTCATTGTCCCTGTACCCAGTTAACATTCATCAAATGGATTTTCACCTTACAAGTCATGTATAACAAGAAACCTGTTAACTTAATAAATTAAATGATAGAATTCCCTGCACACAAATGTCTTACTGCACAAGAAAGAGAAGAAATAATCAGGAAAAATATGGTGGAACAAAGTAATATTAGGGAGCAGAGATAGAATAGGACAAATTGGACAATGTGACGTAAGACAGGATTGGCCACAATAGCCACTGAAGTCTGAGAACTGGTAAAGGAAAGCCATCCACAGCATTTTGGGCTTCGACACCTAAATGGAAACACAACAGTTCATCCTGATTAAATGCTGGATCGGGGCCTATCAGCAACTGAGAAAGGACATCCACATCAGCATGTTGTGCTGTGGGTCAGAAATGAATCTCAAGGTTGTAGCATGACAAAACCAGAGCCCAGTATTGCAGGCAATAGGCCACATTGTCCAGTAAAGATTCCAAAGGATTGAAAAGAGAAACCAAACATTTATGATCAGTAATCAGACAAAACATAGAACTGTATGGGAAAACATGAACACATAGAACTGCACAGGAAAACATGTACTTTTTGGAGTGCATACACAATAGCAAGGTCTTCTTTTTCTATCTGCTGCTGCGCCTGATTCAGAGTTTTGGAAGCTTACACAATAGGGAGTTTGGAACACTGTGCATATTTGTGCATGAGAATGGCCCAAATGCCATACTGGCAGGCATCTGTGGCCAAAACAAGATGTTGGCCTGGTTTGAAAGTAACCAAGACAGGTGGCAAGTGTAATTTTGACCTTAATAGGGTAAAAGTATGCATTCAGGCACGTGACCAGTGACAGGGATAGCTTTATGTAAGAGAGCATGAAGTGGCTAGGCCAGTGTGGCTCCACCAGGAAGAAATTTGTGGTGGTATGCAATCTTTCTGAGAAAGGCTACTAACTCTTTGACATTGGTAGGATGTGGCAAAGATGTAATGCCATCAGTATGCTGGCATAAAGGTTTGATGGCAGCATGCAAGATTTCAAAGCCAAGACAGATGATAGATAGCTGAAACAATTGTGATTTGTCCAAATTACATTTAAAATCAGTGGCCTTTAGCACCATGAACAAGGCACAAAAGATCCACAAATGTTCATCTGAGACCACAATATCAACCAGGTAGTTAATGCACACCAGCAAAAATGCTGTGAGTTGCTCCAAAAATGTTAGAAAATGCCAGGGGCACTACCCATGCCGAATGGCTGGCACTGGTATTGATGTAACCCGAAGGGGTATTCACTTTGAGGACATTTTTGGAATTACCATCCAGAGGCAATTGTAAGTAGGCTTCCGACACATCTAGTGGAAAAATTTTGGCCCCTGGAAAAACATGCTAAGAGTTCATCTGGATGGGACAAGGGAATTACAGACGCTTTCAAGTCTGCATGAAGCCGAAGGTTGCTATTAAGTTTTTTGATAATTATCGGTGTGATACACCATTCACTAAAGGAGACAGGCATGATAACATCCAGAGATGTAAGTCAATTTAGTTCCAATTTTACTTGCTCCTGTAAAGCTACTGGGACTGAGTGGGCACAAAAAAAGGGGGCACATATCAGTTTCAATGAAATGTTAGCCTTGAAATCAGTAGCACACCAAAACCTTCTGAAAACAGGGAGGAATATTCCAAGTAGAGTGCATCCAGCTGTCAGTACAAAACTTGATCTGATACCAGATGCACTTTGAAACAGAGAACCCAAGAATTTTGAACGTGTCTAACCCAAATAAGTTTTCAGTATTGGCATCATATACTACTAAAAATGTTAAAGGTGAACAATTGCTTTGTACACTACAGAAATAGAAGACTGTCTCACTATGGTTATTTGTTGTTTGTTGTAACTCACCAACTGATGAGATACAGGGGACAATGCCAGTGATCTGAGCTCCACATAGGTTTGAGAATTTAACAAAGTCACTGCTGCACCCATGTCCACTCACATTTTTAACATCTTGTCCGGCACACATACTTCAGTGTAGAGTTTGTTTGGGGCTACCATCACTTGGGAAACACTGTTCACATCCGTGTTCATGTCTGGTGAAGAAGGTTGAGATTTCGCACAAATGCAATACACTGAGGTGACAAAAGTGAGGTGATAATAATATGCTCATATACAGATGGTGGCGATATAATGTACAAAAGATGTAAAAGGGCAGTGCGCTGGCAGAGCTGCCATTTGTACTCAGGTGATTCATGTCAAAAGATTTCTCACATGATTATGGTTGCACAACAGGAATTAACAGACTCTGAATGCAGTCTGGTTGTCAGAGCTAGACGCATGGGACATTGCATTTCAAACATCATTAGCAAATTTAATATTCTGAAATCCACAGTGTCAAGAGAGTGCCAGGAATATCAAATTTACAGTATTGCCTCTCACTGTGAACAACACAGTGGCTGACGGTCTTCATGTAACAACCAGGAGCAGTGGCATTTGCATAGGTTTGTCACTGCTTGAAATAACTGCAGAAATCAGTGTGCGACATATGACAAATGTATCCATTAGGACAGTGGGGTGAAATTTGGCATTAATGAGGTGTGGTAGCAGATGACCAATGCCAGTGCCTTTGCTAACAGCATGAAATCCCCTGCGGCACATCCCCTGTGCTCATGACCATATTGGTCTGATCCCAGATGACTGGAAAACTGTGGCTTGGTCAGATGAGACCCAATTTCAGTGGTTAGGAGCTGATGACAGGGTTTGAGCATAGCACAGATCCCATGAAGCCATAGACCCAAGGCACTGTGCATGCTAGTGATGGCTCCATAAAGATGTGAGCTGTGTCTGCATGGAATGGACTGGGTCCTCTGGTCCAACTGAACAAATCATTGATGGGCAGTGATTATGTTTGGCTACTTGGAGGGCATTTGCAGCCATTCATGGACATCATGTTCCCAAACAATGATGAAATTTTTATGAATGACAATGTGCCATGTCACCAGACCACAATTATTTGCAATTGGTTTGAAGAACATTCAGAACAGTTTGAGTGAATGAATCGGTCACCCATATTATCCAACATAAATTGCATCAAACATTTATGAGACATAATTGAGAGGTCTGTTCATGCACAAAATCCTGCTCTGGCAACACTTTCACAATTATGTACACCTATAGAGACAGCATGGCTCAGTATTTCTGTAGGGGACTTCCAACGACTTGCTAAGTCCATGCCACATCGAGTTGCTGCACTATGCCAGGCTCAAGGAGGTTTCATATGATATTAGGATATATCCCATTACTTTCATCACTTCAGTATATATGCTTTTTTATGATGGTTGCATGACACACAATGCATTGGGAATGCTGCTCACTTGTATTTAACAAAACAGTAAGGGCACAATGGGAGAGGAGCACACAGCTTTTGTGATGCTGACTGCTGCTCTTGCTGCTTTCATAGTGCTGCCCCATGTAGCATGGAGGCCACAGTTGCCTGGCTGCAATGTTGTCTTCCCCCATGAGCTGACCAATGGTGTCCAAGGAGGAGAGGAAGCAACAGTGGCCACTTCACACCATGATTCTGTCTGGTTTCCTGCTTTCCTAAATACTTTGAAAGACAGAGCAATTTCTGAACATTTGTGAGAGAGGGATTTTCACATTGTAAAGCAAGTTCATGAACTTTCCTACCAGGAGCCAGATGTATTACATCACAAACCATGAAATCAACATATGAGCCCTGGTGGGCCTCAGCAACAAACTGGCAATGACGGCTAAGCCCAAGAAGTTCTGCTGCCCAAGCTCTGTACGAGTGTTGTGGCTGCTTCTGATAATGGTAGAACTTAGTGAGTGCAGCAATAACATGAGTATGTTTGCAATGATAATTAGAAAGCAACTGACACATTTCATCAAAAAGGAGACTGGCAGGTTCCTGAAGAGGAGAAATCAATGACAAAAATAAATCCTTACACAAACAGGGATCAGTGACTCCAAAAGCTTGACATTGTCACCAAAGACTTTTTCATATGTACCCCACATCTTCTGTAAAATCATCATATTGAGGAAATGGTGGGGGTTGGGTCAATGGTGGTGGAACCTGGCATGTCAGCAAGACTGCCAAATTGTTTAGTGCCAGAGAGAGAGCCTGCTGCTGGTTGGTGAGAGCTCACTGTTGTTCAACAAGAGATTTAAGAATTTCCTCCACTGATAGGCTGGCCATATATCACACCAATGGAACAAAATATTGATATTAATGTTGCTCTCATTTTTGTCTGCATTTTGAGAATAAGATTCCAGTCCACTTATTTCACATGACTTTTGAATGTTATGTTCTGCTGAGACTATTTTTATCTGAGGTGACTGATTGCAGTTTGACTTTGTTGTGTATTATCAAAATCTACACAGCTATTCTTTTCCCTTAGTTACCATGTGCTAACCATTTTTTGTGTAATCACTTTGTCTCAAGAACCTGTTTACATATACAGTGGTTACATGGTTGTGTTCCAGAGTTTCATTTACTAAACAATTATTCATTTGATATATTGCGTTGTTCCAATGTAACTTTTTAAATCTATGAAGAATTGTACAAAAGATGAGTTTGATACTTTTTGTTTTTTGTAAGAGACTGATAATATTCTCTGTGAAGATTTGAAGCTTGCTTTTGATATGATTTGTACCACCCATTACAATCAAAATCACATTTTGTGAAATTTGCAATTTTTCCTTCCACATTATTCACAACTTCTTTAAACTGTCCATTTGATTTTATCACAGAAAATGTATTGGGATGAGGATATATTTTGGGCTTATTGCTTCAGAACTCCTAATTCCTTCAGAATCCACCACAGCAACAAAGAACAATTTTAATTAACATTAAAAAATCAACAGAAAATAACTTTGGTACAGTACTATTGAATCAAAACACATGAAAATGAAAAGTGAAAATACAAGAATCACTTGACAAATTACGCAGAAACATGAGTCATGCACCTAGCCATCAGAATATGTACGTTTGCTGCAAGCCAAAGCAAAATGCATTCTGTAAAAGTGTCATGCAATGATAGTTCCCCATGAATGGTTTGTATTAAACAAACCCTACAAGATATTTATGGCCTACTTCACTCTCAATTAAAGTGCTGATGTTCCATACAATTTTTCTCTATCAACATTTATATTACATGAATACTAAGATGGGAATAGCCAATTATATAATGGTTTCTTCCTAGTTAATTCAAACCATACATTTAGGAGGCAGTGACTTGGCACTTATGGATTAATTTTTGGTGGATTTAAGAACATTTAATTCAGATGGAATGATACTTTTTAAGACAAACAATGTCATTCTAAGTTAATAGGGAAGGAGTTCCAATCTGGAATGGACTTCCAACAATAAATAAGATGCTTTTATTAAAAACTGGGAACTGTACCACACCAACATTTGTTTAACTACCAAAAAATAAAACTGATACCAGCATTTAAATAATATTGAAGTATGTGATGAGTTTATCAGTTCAGTTGAACATCCCTTTCAGGGCACTTTCTCTGGGTGTTCAAGTATGAAGTGTAGGATGCCAGAGAATTACTTCCTCTGGTTGTAGGGGAGTGAAAGGCAGGGTAATGTGATTACCATTCTATCACAGTGTTTGCAGAGACTGGCACAGTGAATTCCTGGTCACAGAGTATGATGACCTGCTATGTATGTTGCTGCCAATCATAATGAGTCTCTCCAGACTGTATTGACTCCAGTTCTCTAACGCTCTGCAATAGTACAGTGTGTGGTGCAATAAACTTTGGAAAACTTGGTATCGGCAACAGTGTGGTGCGACGAATGGAACTCAAACAGCATCAAGAGCAGTACTATAACAGAATCCAAATTCAAGTGGCCTGTCCTACAAATCTTCCCACACTGATAGTCATGTTTCAGTAGCAACTGAAGCAGATGACTTATTTCTCCCATGACTGGTCCAGGGTTTTTTTTTTCTGTCTCTTTTCACAGATGAGTTTACATTATGTACCTAATTGTCTTTTAGTAGTGGTTAATTTGGCTTCTGTCTCACTTCATGTTGCTAACTTCTTACAGTGTTGATTACAACCCTCAAGACATCAATGTTCAATGTTCAATGTTCTCACAAATTTGAGTCAACCTAGCAGCATATTTCATTGCAGAGTGAAGGTTCTTGTCTGGCAGCATTCATGTATTACAGCAAGATATCTCATTGTCTAATCATGATTTTAGCTTGTCTAAAATAGGTCAAAAGGTCCACAGGGGATAGAAAGTTTAGAGGCTCAAGTGAAAAAAGCTCTTGGTATTGGGTTCTGGAAATTCTACTTCTATGAATTTTGTAGGGTAGTGAAGAAAAACAATTTTTGCTCACACTTCATAAGAGTGTATATTGTGTTGAATTTGTATCTTTGCAACTGGTTTTTCTCTCATACCCACTGTATTTTCATCACAGGTGTAGGAATCACCAGATCAGCAGTGGACACTGCTTCCACTTCCATGGGGCACTTATGCAAATGACCACTATCTGCTCACCCATGCAGTCACTAGGCTCAGCATGGGGCCCACCTCCATGCAGCAGCGGCACTGATCCGGAGGGTGGGATCTCACCTAGGCCTGTGAATGCCACCACTGACCAGCCCTGCCACAGCTTGCCAAGATACCACCTGCTGGCATACAAACCTGACCAGAGACCACTTGTGTAATTCTCTCATTTGCACTGTTATAACAATTACTAGTTCTCTGCTCTCATGAAATGAAGTTGGCTATAATCTTGGACTCTGTTTTTGACTGTGCTCTTTGGACTTTTGTTTATAACACCTTCATTATACCATGAAGCTTGTGTCATTACTAAACTATTTAACTCTTGTGCATACTTTTTTGTGTGCTTATTTACCACAAAAATGACAACACAGACGTTCAGACTTTTGTGTGTGACTATGACAAATGTTGCGATGGCAACGTGTGCTTTGTTGAAAATTTTACTTAAGATCATGCTGCAACAGTAACTGGAGGGTCAACAATGTTTGGAAAGACAGCAGCAAGAAAATATGGTCATGTTGAAAGAGGTGCTGATGGGACTACTTATCAAACAGCAACAACAGCCAGCCCATCCACCACTATTTCCAGCATGTGACGAACTGACCAAGGACTGGGAGGCATACAAAAATATGTTATGTGAGCACTTCACAGCTTTCAAAGTAACAGTTGATGACCCTATTAAAGCTCTTTTCTGTTGTGGATTAAACCCCACACATACCACTTATTATACAATTTGGCTCCCCTCATGGAACCCACATTGCTACCATTCAAGGAAATGTGTCACCTACTAATGATTTATCATCACCATCTTTCCCATGTGATATCTTTGAGGGTAGAGTTCTATCAATGTAAGAAGCAATCTAACCAAACACACCGTGCTTGGGCAGCAGAATTATAGGGCCTTAATAGGAAGTGCAAATTTGTTGCTACAGAGTATAAATGTTGCACACATATACCATGGTCAGAGATGCAGTAATTCATTTGGAACCAGATGAAGAGGTCTGCCAATGGGCATTACAATCTGATGACCCCACTTTAGAAGAGGTTCTGATGCCTCGGTTAAACCACAACACCAGTGGCTTCAAGTGAAATCTGGCATCCACTGCCCACTACCATCTTGCCTCAACAGTTTCATCAAACGTGAATGTGTTAGCTGTCTGAATCATTGGTCTTACTGCAATAAATGTAAAAAGCATGGACACATCCTACTAGTATGTAACTCTGTGTCGGTTGGTGCTGCAATACAACGTGAAAAACTGATGGACATAAACATTATGACCCTACTGTGCAGAACCCAAGTAACAGTGCCAAATAAATTATTTGTACCCATGAACTTCAATGGCAAGCCCATACAAGTGCAAATCAACACTGGTGCAACAGCTTCTCTCATTAACACCTGCATGTACCTGCACCTCGATGCCTCAGCTTTGATGCACACTACACATAGGTTTGTCAGTTACAATAAGCAGCAGATCCCTATAAAAGGTCAATTTACAGTAGACACTGCTTACAAAACCATGGTCCATCAGTTAACATTTCTAGCAATAAACAGTGCTTCAGCTGAGAATTTGTTTGGATTAGATGCAGTTGCAGCTTTCGAATTTACGATTTCAGACTCAGTAAATTTGTTTTCATAAGAACTGCCATTCCGGAAATAGAAGACCTATGTAAAGAATTTACTGACATTTTTTCACCAGGGCTAGGCAAAGCTAAAGCTTTCACTATTCATATCACCCTCAAACGAGCAGCACAGCCACATTTCTTTCAGGCACAACCTGTGCCATTAGCACTATGCAAACAATGATTAATGGAGCTGGGCATGATAGAACCAATTATATCTAGTCAGTGGATGACACCACTAGTGATAATCAAAAAGCTCTACCTCTGCAGCAAGTTTAAAGAGACAGTAAATGCCCAGGCCATGATTGACACATGTCCTAATCCTCAACCAGAATAACTAAAAGCAAAACTGGCAGGAGTCAGTACTTTTCTAAAGTAGAACTTTCTGATGGCTATTTACAACTTCCACTCAATGAATAGCTCAACAGCTGCTAGTAGTGAATGACCCGCAAGGGCTGCACAAACAAAAATGATTAGTTTTCAGCATGGTAAGCACCCCTGTGCTTTTCCAGTGTCTTTCAGAGCAACTTGTGCAACACATTCTGTGTTGCATCAATTGTTTGGATGATTCTGTAGTCACAGAACCAAGCACACAAGAACACATCTGCAACCTCAGACACCTTTTCCACACCATCCAGGATTGAGGTCTAAACTGCAACTTAGTAAAATCAGAATTTTTTCAGCCCTCTATTGGGTACCTGGGGCACATTATTTCACAGTGAGGAATGCAGCCAATGGATAGTCACATTGCAGCTATTGGTACTTTGCCATCGCCCACAATCTTGAAGCAACTCCAGTCTTTAGTGGGCAAAATTACACCAAAGAGCCAAAGAAACTGGTACACCTGCCTATATCATGTAGGGCACCTGTGAGCATGCAGAAGTGCTGCAACATGATGTGGCATTGACCCAACTAATGTCTGAAGTAGTGCTTGAGGGAATTGACATAACAAATCCTGCAGGGCTGTCCATAAATTTCGAAATTTATGGTAAGGTCTTATGGAACCAAACTGCTGAGGTCATCAGTCCCTAAGCTCACTCACTACTTAATCTAACTTAAACTAACTTATGCTAGGAACAACACACACGCCCATGCCCAAGGGAGGACTTGAACCTCTGACAGGAGAAGCTGCACATACCGTGACAAGACGCCTCAGACCGCTCGGCTACCCCACTCAGCTGTCCATAAATCTGTAGGTGTACGAGAGGGTGGAGATCTCTTCTGAACATCACGTTGCAAGGCATCCCAGATATGCTCAATAACGTTTATGTCTGGTGAGTTTGGTGGCCAGCAGAAGTGTTCAAACTCAGAACTGTGTTCCTGGAGCCACTCTGTAGTGATTCTGATGTGTGTGGTGTTGCATCATCCTGCTGGAATTGCCCAAGACCGGACATGAATGGATGTAGGTGAACAAACAGGATGCTTATGTACATGTCACCTCTCAGAGTTGTATCTAGACATATCAGGGGACCCATATCACACCAAGTGCACATGCCCCACACCATTACAGAGCCTCCACCAATTTCAACGTTATATTTCTGACATGCAGGGTCTGTGGATCCATGAGGTTGTCTCCATTCCTGTACATGTCCATCCATTCATTACAATTTGAAATGAGATTCGTCTGAGCTGGCAACATGTTTCCAGCCATCAACAGTCCAATGTCAGTGTTGATGGGCCCAGGCAAGGTGTAAAGCTTTGTGTCATGCAGTCATCAAGGGTTGATCCTTTGGCTCCAAAAGCCCATATTAAAAAATGTCATGTGACTAGGGACTCATGTCAGGTAGGCCGTTTGCCGGGTGCAAGTCTTTCAATTTGACGCCACTTTGGCAACTTGCTCGTCGGTGGGGATGAAATGATGATGATTAGAACAACACAACACCCAGTCCCTGAGTGGAGAAAATCTCCAACCCAGCAGGGAATAGAACCCAGGCCCGTAGGATTGACATTCTCTCGCGCTGACCACTCAGCTACTGGGGGTGGACAAGCCCATATTGATGACGTTTCATTGAATGGTTCACATACTGACACTTGTTGATGGACCAGCATTGAAATCTGCAGCAGTTTGCAGAAGGGTTGCATTTCTGTCATACTGCACAATTCTCTTCAGTCATCATTGGTCCTGTTCTTCCAAGATCTTTTTTCAGCCACAGTGATGTCAGAGATTTGATGTTTACCAGATTCCTGATATTCAATACACACTCATGAAATGGTTGTACAGGAAGATCCCCACTTCATCACAACCTCAGAGATGCTGTGGCCCATTGGTCATGCATCAACTACAGGGCTATTACAAATGATTGAAGCGATTTCATAAATTCACTGTAGCTCCATTCATTGACATATGGTCACGACACACTACAGATACGTAGAAAAACTCATAAAGTTTTGATCGGCTGAAGCCGCACTTCAGGTTTCTGCCACCAGAGCGCTCGAGAGCGCAGTGAGACAAAATGGCGACAGGAGCAGAGAAAGTGTATGTCGTGCTTGAAATGCACTCACATCAGTCAGTCATAACAGTGCAACGACACTTCAGGACGAAGTTCAACAAAGATCCACCAACTGCTAACTCCATTCGGCGATGGTATGTGCAGTTTAAAGCTTCTGGATGGCTCTGTAAGGGGAAATCAACGGGTCGGCCTGCAGTGAGCGAAGAAACGGTTGAACGCGTGCGGGCAAGTTTCACGCGTAGCCCGCGGAAGTCGACGAATAAAGCAAGCAGGGAGCTGAACGTACCACAGCCGACGGTTTGGAAAATCTTACGGAAAAGGCTAAAGCAGAAGCCTTACTGTTTACAATTGCTACAAGCCCTGACACCCAATGACAAAGTCAAATGCTTTGAATTTTCGGCGCGGTTGCAACAGCTCATGGAAGAGGATGCGTTCGCCGCGAAACTTGTTTTCAGTGATGAAGCAACATTTTTTCTTAATGGTGAAGTGAACAGACACAATGTGCGAATCTGGGCGGTAGAGAATCCTCACGCATTCGTGCAGCAAATTCGCAATTCACCAAAAGTTAATGTGTTCTGTGCAATCTCACGATTTAAAGTTTACGGCCCCTTTTTCTTCTGCGAAAAAAACGTTACAGGACCTGTGTATCTGGACATGCTGGAAAATTGGCCACAACTGGAGACCAACAGCGCCGACTTCATCTTTCAACAGGATGGTGCTCCACCGCACTTCCATCATTATGTTCGGCATTTCTTAAACAGGAGATTGGAAAACTGATGGATCGGTCGTGGTGGAGATCGTGATCAGCAATTCATGTCATGGCCTCCACGCTCTCCCGACTTAACCCCATGTGATTTCTTTCTGTGGGGTTATGTGAAAGATTCAGTGTTTAAACCTACTCTACCAAGAAATGTGCCAGAACTGCGAGCTCGCATCAACGATGCTTTCGAACTCATTGATGGGGACATGCTGTGACGAGTGTGGGAGGAACTTGATTATCGGCTTGATATCTGCCGAATCACTAATGGAGCACATATCGAACATTTGTGAATGCCTAAAAAAACGTTTTGAGTTTTTGTATGTGTGTGCAAAGCATTGTGAAAATATATCAAATAATAAAGTTATTGTAGAGCTGTGAAATCGCTTCAATCATTTGTAATAACCCTGTATAACACCACATTCAAACTCTCTTAAATCTTGATAAACTGTGATTGTAACAGCAGGAACTGATCTATCAACTGTACCAGATACTTGTTGTCTTATATAGGTATTGCCAACCACAGTGCCATATTCTGTCTGTTTACATATCTCTGTATTTGAATATGCATGCCTATACCAGTTTCTTTGGTGCTTCAGTGTATATGCTATAATAAATTCAGTCTGCAGGCAACTAAAATTGTGTATCCCTTAAGTCAGTTATGTTAAAACGGTGCGCCATTTGCCTGGTCAGCAGAGTGTGAGCACGCATTTCAAATGTTCAAAAACAGTCTCTGTTCAGCTCTTTGCCCGGCCACCTACCAACCAAAACAACAGCTAGTAGTCGTAGCTACTGATGCACTGCAATTTGAGCTTGGGGCAATTTTCACCCATCAAAATTCAGATGGTTCCAAGCAACCAATTATATTCTCCTCTAAAACTTTGAATGCATCACAGAAAAGCTATCTGCAAATAGAAAAAGAGGTCATAGCCATAATGTATGTGTTAAAAAATTTCATGTTTTTTGTATGGTGTGAAATTTCATCTCATCATAGGCCACAAGCTACTAATCTCACTACTTAGCCCTTCTGCATGGTTGATAGATAAAACAGCCCACAGGCTATAATATTGGGCCCTGTTCCTCAGCTGCTACAATTACGAAATTCACTTTCATCCAACAGCACAGAATGCCAATGCTCATGCCCATCTCGTCTTCCAATGGGTCCAGGTCCAAGTTTTGACTGAGAAGTAATTTTTTGTTTCTACCTTGATGATGAGGCTCAACAGATAGTAGATTCCTTCCAAATTACTATTTATTCATTGCCAGTGCCATCAGTGTAAACACTGTTTTAGGGCAGTTGCGACATCACAACCTGCTGTTGTGGCCTGAACAAACTCTGAGACAGAGGTAACACTCTGTATTTCGTTACTTTATGCAGCAACACAGATTTAGTCTGGTAGATGGCATGATGCTGTTAACCACAGAATGCACCTCCCCCTGATTGGTAACCACAGCATCTGTTTGACATGACATGCTTCAGCTATGGCATCACAGACACTGCGGGATGTCAAGAACTAAAATCTTGCCCTTTGTTATGATTACTGGCTGGACATAGACACACAAATTGGGCAGTTAACAAGTGCACATAAAAAATGTCTGGAACAACCAGCTGCTGTGCGACTATGTTTTTCACCATGGCCTAAACCAACCCAGCTACAGGAATATGTTCACTTGGTTTTTGCAGGTGCCTTTCAAGAATTTTCAAGAATTTTATTCACCATAGATCATTTTACAATGATATTGGCTTCATCATACAAGATGTACTAGTACATACAGAATAATAAAATAAACTTCTGTCAATACATTATAGAATACATTTGAAGCATGGCAGTGTACCAAATTACAAACGATAGCTTTTAAAAGTTAATGCAACAAGCTATCTTATAATCTAATATAATATGGTATTTTATTGTTTATAGTATAAACTTTGTAATTACACACGATTAACCACAGCACAAAATAATATGTTTAAATACAGACAACTTTTAAATGCTTATATTCTCCTCAGGCATCTCAAAGAATTCTTTAATGTCATAGAATGGATGATCTGACAGCCAGCTGTACCACCTAATTTTAAAAGAATTTGTATCCATAGACTGAACATGAACTGGCAGTTTATTGAACATTTTGAGTGGGTTAACTTTGTCGGAATTTCCTGTTCTCGCTAATCTGTGGCGCGGTATGTCTAAATTACCATTAGCCCTGGTGTTGTGTTCGTGTATTTCCTTTCTGGCAATAAATTCTGAAATATTATTTTTAATATAGAGAACAGACACATAGATGTATAAATTTATAATTGTAAGTATTCTGAGTCTGGAAAAAAGAGGACGACAGTGCTCCCTATGACCTCTTTTACATATTATACGTATGACTTTTTTTTGTAATTTCAATACATTTTTGATGTGAGGGGAGTGCCCTCATATAATCAGACCATATGAAATATGTGACTGGAATAGCCCAAAGTATGTCACCCTGAGGTACCCCAAGCTCACTACCTCCCTTAGTTTCAAGAGAAGGTATGCCACCCGAGATATTTTTTCACATACATGATTGACATGTTTCTCCCAATAGTTTTGAGTCAATGTGAATACCTAAGAGTTTTACCGACTTATTGCCTACTTCATTTGATGTTCCCATTAAAAGTTGTTGTGTTTTGTCAGGGTTGCATAGGAGCTTATTTGCTGCAAACCAGTCCAGGGCCTTATCTAGTGTTTCCTTTGTTAGGTTATTCAGATCTGAAATGTTCTGATGTGTGGTAAGTAGTGTTGTATCGTCAGCATAACACACAACAGGGTGAGCTATATTTTTAGCTAAATCATTAATAGTGACAATGAAGAAGAAGGGTCCAAGGATAGACCCTTGTGGTACACCTGTGCTGATTTCCATGATGGAAGAGTTTAAATTTCTGACTGAAACTAATTGTTTTCAGTTACTTAAATAAGAATTTATCACAGATAAAGTGCTCCCTCTCACCCCATAAAACTCTAGTTTCCCCAGTAGTATGTCAACAGGAATGCAATCGAAAGCTTTGCTTGGGTCACATAATACCAGTGATACCATGTTATTAGTTTCAGAAGCTGTTAAGGTTTGGTCAATGATTTCCAAGATGGCCCCTGTTGTGTTCTTCCCCTTTCGAAAGCCAAACTGATCGTTACATAGGATATTGTGTTTTTCAAAGAAGTTGCTTATTTGTGTATGTATCAACACCTCAAATACCTTTGAGAATATTGGAACAATGGAGACTGGTCTGTAGCTTTGGGGGAGATGTTGGTCTCCTTTTTGAAAAACTGGGACAACTTTTGATACCTTGAGTGCATCTGGCAAAACTCCAAATTCTACAAATTTATTAAAAATATAAGCTAATGGTTTGGCGATTGAGTGTATTGTCTTTTTAATTATGTTATTTGATAACCAATAACAGTCCATACTTTTAGAACCTGAAAATTTGGATACAGCTTTTATAACATCAGCAGGTGTGACAGCCCTCCATTGAAATGCCAGGGTAACAGGCAGTGGTGTTCCAACAAGCTTCATTGCAGATGAATTTGTTGCTTTGATACTGTTACTTATTTCTTTAACTGAGTTTAAAAAGTACTCATTTAATTCTTCAGGATCAAGCAGAGCTGTTTCTGTGCGTTTTGGTGTATTCTCTTGTTTTATTATTTGCCAGGCTGCCTTGCATTTATTGGGAGCTCTTTCTATATAGTTCTCCACTGCTTGCTTTTTTTGCCAGAAGTTTAGCTTTATAGTATATTTTGCATTTCAGATATGACCTATGAATGTTCACACTCTGCTCTGCCCCTTGGTCAGAGGCTTGTTTATACATCTGATACAGCATATGCAAGTTTCCTCTAATTTCTACTAGCTCTTGTGGGAACCAGTTCAGACTTTTCTTTTTCATTTCATTTGGATATCTAATTTTTTTTACTGGTGAGCAAGAATACCATAAATCTGTGTACTTTTTAAAGAAGTTACCAAAGCTAATTTCAGCTTCCCTTTTTCCAGATTGACAATTATACAGGGTTATTACAAATGATTGAAGCGATTTCACAGCTCTACAATAACTTTATTATTTGAGATATTTTCACAATGCTTTGCACACACATACAAAAACTCAAAACGTTTTTTTAGGCATTCACAAATGTTCAATATGTGCCCCTTTAGTGATTTGGCAGACATCAAGCCGATAATCAAGTTCCTTCCACACTCGGCGCAGCATGTCCCCATCAATGAGTTCAAAAGCATCGTTGACGCGAGCTCGCAGTTCTGGCACGTTTCTTGGTAGGGGAGGTTTAAACACTGAATCTTTCACATAACCCCACAGAAAGAAATCGCATGGTGTTAAGTCGGGAGAGCGTGGAGGCCATGACATGAATTGCTGATCATGATCTCCACCACGACCGATCCATCAGTTTTCCAATCTCCTGTTTAAGAAATGCCGAACATCATGATGGAAGTGCGGTGGAGCACCATCCTATCATACGTTTTGCTCCCTGCTTGCTTTATTCGTCGACTTCTGTGGGCTACGCGTGAAACTTGCCCGCACGCGTTCAACCGTTTCTTCGCTCACTGCAGGCCGACCCGTTGATTTCCCCTTACAGAGCCATCCAGAAGCTTTAAACCGCGTATACCATCGCCGAATGGAGTTAGCAGTTGGTGGATCTTTGTTGAACTTCGTCCTGAAGTGTCGTTGCACTGTTGTGACTTACTGATGTGAGTGCGTTTCAAGCACGACATACGCTTTCTCGGCTCCTGTCGCCATTTTGTCTCACTGCACTCTCAAGCGCTCTGGCGGCAGAAACCTGAAGTGCGGCCTCAGCCGAACAAAACTTTATGAGTTTTTCTATGTATCTGTAGTGTGTCATGACCATATGTCAATGAATGGAGCTACAGTGAATTTATGAAATCGCTTCAATCATTTGTAATAGCCCTGTATATAAAGTCCCAATCTGCACTTCCTAATCTATCAACAAACATATTTATGTTCTCTTCCTTCTGTCTTCGTACCACTACTACTTTAGATTCTTCAGTTTTAACTGGCTGCCTCTTACAGAGTCTAAGGAGTAGTAGCTCATGATCTGCAAGTCCACTTCCTGCAAGTCTAACTGTAAAACCCTCCCTATGTAAATTCACAATAATATTGTCTATACAGGCTTTCTTACGTGTGGCACAGTTATTTGTACAATAGAGGTCTAATGATCTTAGCATATTCAAAAATGTTCTAGCAACTGGTCTCTGTGTGTTTACCATTTCTATGTTGAAATCACCACATATAGCAATTCTCGTTTGACTCTTCAATATATTTTTAATTATTAATTCACATTTTTCAATAAACAAATTTACATCACCATCTGGCGACCTATATAGACTAACTACCACTATATTTTCATTCATTAGTTTTACACAACTAAACTCCCCATCTAGCTCCGAGGAGTATGTAGATACATCAATTCTGGAAAACATTATTCCTTCTTTGACAAAAATTCCCGCCCCACCATTCTTTCTCTGTTTTCTACATATCATGTCTCCCACAACATACCCTTGGGGAATGAACATATTTACTTGTTCTTGTGTTAACCAGCGCTCAGATACACATATAACATCTACATGCTCAGTGTTACATAAATTTTCTAATTCTAAAATTTTATTTCTAATACGACGTATGTTAACTTGTAGAAAAGTAAGTAGTTTGTCTCTGTCTGTATTCCTCTAGGAGCAATTTGACTTTATATTTGAAGTTGTAGGTTCCGTTTATGTCTTTAATCTTGATGCACTGCGATCATATGTGTTACGATAGTCACATACCTGTTCATCCACTTGATGACTCACTTTGTTAATTGCTTTCGTCTGTGAAACCACTGCTGATCCCACCAAAACTCCTGGTCCCTCGGTTGTGGTTTCTTTTTTCTGGTTGACTACCATACTCCACGTGTTGGTATTCTCATCCCTTGAGCTTGATTTGCTGTTCTTCTTTTTGCAAGTAGGTCTCTCTTCTTATATGGTGCCTTCTTTCCTGCCACCTCATTTGCTGCTTCTTCAAACTTTTGCACTGTCCTCTTGGGTAAGTTTATTGCTTGAGTAATTGTCCTCTCCACACAAACAGAGTTCAATTTTAAGGATTCTGTTGTTATTTGTGCTGGAGTTGTCTCAGTAACAATTCTTACTGATTCTTTATCTGAGACTTCAGTATCCTTCCATTTAAGTTATATTGCTGTTTTGTACACTTTCCTGTTTGTTTTCACTGATTCATAAATCCTTGTGGCAATTAGTTCTTTACCAGTTGCATTAAGGTGTTGTGCATGTGCTGTATAAAGCTCCTTGTTACTAGGAGTATCAATAAAACAAGTGTTATGGAAGCCTTTCACTATTTTTTTTTTTTTAGTTTTCTGTTTGCAGATTGAATTTCTTGGTTTACACAAGACCATTCTGGCAGGTCATGTCTATGAGGTACACCAACTACAATCAAGATGCAAATGATTGATTGTTATTGATGCATATTTACATTACCCAAACATTGTCAACTTCCATTCCACAACACCAGAGAACACTGTACGAGTGGACATGAAAATCATTTAATTGAAGGACTCCCCCACACTCTAGTGACAGATAGCAGGCTGCAGTTCATATCTTGAACTTTTAACTGTTTTTGTGCTAAGAATGGCATCGATCACATCGAATAACCACAATTTACCCTCAGTCAAATTGGATGGCATACCACCTAGTTTGAACATTCAAATGGAAAAATACATTGGGGATACTCCAGCAGAGGAACACTAATACTCTTTCTTAGCACTTACAGGGCTACATTTAGAAGAGCCCAGCACAATTGTTACATGGTTGCCAGCTGCATGCCTTGCTGCACCTGCTGATGCCAGTCCTCTGTCCACCTCTAGCACTGTCATCTCCAAGATTCAAACCAGGGACTATGTTTGGCTGATGGGAGTCACCCACAGGCAGTAGAAATTGGAGACTGGTGACAGGCAGGTGACCTGCCACTAAAACTGGCTGTGATTCTGTGTGGGGGCATTGACTCCCACTATCCCTACCATGCACCTACAACATCTGCTCAGCAGTCTGATCTAAGCCCTCTGACCTCTCCAACTGTCATCATTGCCAATTAACCCCCTTTGGTCCTTTGTGCTGATCTGTGCTTTCCTTCCCACGTAGAGCACTCATCAGGTGACTTTTCAAGCCCTTCACTGGACCTTCCACAGCTGGACCTAGGGGGGAGCCTATCACAGGAGGTGCAGCCTGAGGGCCTGCAGAAGCCAACCCAGAGAAGGAGGAGTTTATGGTGAGGTTATCAGTGAGCCACACTGGCACACTCCTGTCCTCACCTTCTGGGAGCCAGGTGTTGCTATTGCTCCAGCCCTTGCACCAGGGCAACTGGCAGCCACTATCAAGCTGCAATAACAGCAGCCACCATTACAAAGGACACTTCCAGCTTTATTCTCCAATTTCTACCAAGCTTCTTGCTATGCCTTGGACCCACAGACATAGCCTTCCTGGGAGCACCTCAGCAGCAAACAGTACAGGGATGCCTGGGAGCTGCCAACTCATTGTTGCCTCCCCAAAGGAAGAGAAATGTGGCAACACACCCATGTTGCCACCCTTTACTGGCCAGCACTTCCTCTGCCACTATAGCAGCCGGTTTCTTCACCCATACCAAATGCATCATCGTTGGTGGTCAGACTGCCACTGAATGCCAACTCTGCTTCTGTGGGACACCCACACAAACAACTGCTATTGGCTTGACTGCATTGTTGTTAGGCTCAGGTTGGGGCCCCCCTTTCAGATGGCAGTACCACTGATCCAGAGCGTGGGACCTCACACAGGCCAGTATGCCCCAATGCATAGATGGAGGTATCACACTGATGCTACAATGTATTCTGCAAATGAAGTTAACATCTGACTTAACTGTTATGCAACATTTACCAATACAACAAAAATAATTTCTTTTAATTGATATTAATCACAAATTTGTGCCAGGCTGAAAAACTTTTATCTTTGTCCTAATAAATCATGCTGTTATGGAATTGAATTTACATTGCCTTAAAAATGAATAATTGGCCACAATCCACAATGAATGAAGAGCTTTAGACATAGACAAAGAAATTGTCATTTAAGCTTTGGAGTATAAGATTCCTGTCCCTCCAACCCAGACGCACTCAACTGTTGGGTTTGGCTTTTACCGCATTTCTGTGGTCACACATCAGAGGACCTACCATGGTACTAGCAGCATCATTCTTTCAGTCTTGTGGTCCTTTTTCCTGCTGTTCATTACACTTCCATAGTTGAAGTAGGTGTTGGTATCACTAACAGCCAAGCACTCACGCCATAACCTCAATAGCAACTGCTGCCACCTGTTACCTCATCCACAGTTTACTAATTATTGCTAATTCCCAACAGTGATCAGTGGCA
Source organism: Schistocerca piceifrons (assembly GCF_021461385.2). NCBI lineage: Eukaryota > Metazoa > Arthropoda > Insecta > Orthoptera > Acrididae > Schistocerca > Schistocerca piceifrons. The sequence goes on from NC_060149.1 coordinate 803,001,590, forward strand.
CAAATGATTTGTCATATGTACATGTAGCTTCAAAGAAAATGCATTGGTTTTAATAACAACAATTCAAAAATTGTTGTGTTGCATGTGATGAAACCTAACCAAATAGGAGGCACAGTATCAATGAAACTTGAAATAACAGTTCCAGGCAAAATAATGAAGCTCAAAACTGGATCAAATTGGAGGTTCATAAGATGTATGTATATGTGTGTTTGCAATGAAATACATACTGTAGCCTAAGCATGGAATGAGATTTCATTGAGAAAAAATGCAATACATGCAGAGCTCTATGAGTAGAAATTTTTGAGACAGTCCATGAACAACAGAAAGAATAAACATTTAACCATCTGACCATCTCTGGCTGATTTCGACATGTCTTCAAACTGCCAGTGGTGACTCCCAGCAGTTCATCTTGATTTCATTTTACATTTGATGTCTTGTAGAATTCCTTGACAATACCAACTGCCAGCTTATTCTTGGCAGAAAACTGTGTTTTTGTTTTAACTTTCATTTCATTCCTTATGCAAAGTGGTGGACTTCATTAATCTTACAATTATTGTGTGCAATGAACAAATGACAGAAGCGCAAGTCAAGTAGACATAAATAAAGAAACAAGTCAAAAGTTTGTGTAAGACACATAGAAGCTATGTAGACAATTCCCAGTCTTGCACCTTGGTTTGACATAATGTTAAACTATTTATTTCACTTTTGGTTTATATGCTTTTAGCAATTATGTGATTTTTACCAGTGTAAAAATGATTTTTACCATTGTGGAATCTATGCACTGATTACATTTATATTTTTTATTTAATTAAGTCTGCATACCAATCTGTAAAATGGTATTGGACACATCATGTTTACATGAAATTTGAAAAATTACAAGTTTCAAAATTACATAACTACATGCATATGTCAGTAAAATGACTGATTTCTTCAAAAATAACCTCAACAAAACCAGCATATAAAAAATGTTATTACCAAAGATTAAAGTCACTTTATGCTTTCTTAAAGTTTTTATATATTTGCGCAGTTATATATGAGAATTAATTTTTTGTTTCAAGGTATTCTTTGCCAGTTTATGGACAAGTTTTCATCAACTGACATTTTATTTTATTTTTGAAACCAGACATGTTTTCTGTTATCTCTATATAGTCTGGCAAACTGTTATGCACAAGGCATCCTGCTTTTACAAGCTCTTTGTTGGTTAATTTGAGCCAATTTCCATCAATATGATGATCATTTTTATTTCTTGTGTTATAGTCATGGATATCTCTGATTAACAATGCATAATGGTTACTTTTTACATAAACAATTGTTTCATATATGTACTGTGATGCTACTGCTAATATGTTTAGTTCTATTTATTTCTGCAGGAGATAATTTTGCTATGCATCTTACATCCTTCTTTTGTAGCTTTTGTACTCTTTGTGTGCACACATTTGCAGAATTTCCCCAGGCCTGAATACCATATGAAATTCATGAATGAACTAGCCCATAGTACATCACATACATGATTGACAGCTGCTATCGACGTAGGATAAGGACATTGTTTTAATAGTTATCAGAGTTCATGAGTGAACCAACAACAACAGCCACACTACAATAACAGCATATAAGAACAACGAGTTCATGTAATTTACATATATCCATATTTCCCTAACCAAAAAGGTGACTGTAAGATTGTCCTGGTTTTAGAGTATATTTTCTCACCCTTACTAAGCAGTATATGTGTTATGGTCATCTTTCCAAAAGCAGGTACTGGTACCCTAATTGCAGTACATCCTGATCCAAAAAGATAAAGTGTGCACTGTGTACCATATGCTGTCAAATGAACCACGCAAAGTATATATTTTTTCTTAAAAACAACTTATATTTTACAAAGTTAAGAAGATTTCTGTAAAAACTCAGTACTGAGTGTGTGTGACACAACAATCTTAGCCAGTATCACCATGTTAAGATGTGTAACTGGAATTCATGTGAGGCTATTAAGAAAGATATAGACCCTGAATAATTAAAACTTCATGCATATCCATGTAGACTCTAAACCTCTTCTTTACTACTGATGCCAATATTTCTACAGTTTTCTGAGTTCAGTATGATACCAGTTATCATGTCAAAATCATGAGATACTAATTCAGTCTTTGACTGTGATTAAACAAAGCATGGGAAGATGATATCGGGATAGTTGATACAGGTGCTAGCCACATCATTCATTAAGAGTGAACCTGAGCAAGTACAAGTAAGATGTGGTGTACAATTCCTACAGTTATGCCATTCATTGTTTTATCTCTTTGAAATTGAGATACTGTAAATAATTTAGGAGTAAATGCAACAACTGATTGAATAGTAGAGGCACGCGTGTGCACACATGCTCATGCAAACATGCGAACACACACACATATACACAGCTACATTTTGCCCGCTGAATACACAATGCTGGAGCTGCAATTCTGCAAGTTGAATGTGGTGAGGAGTTGCATCAGATGGATTGGTAGAGGGTGTAAAGGGGACAGGGGGTGGGAGAGAGTGTTGGGTAAGGGTGGCCGACAGCTGCTTTTGCAAAAACAGATTTTTTGCAAGGACAGGTGTGTTGCAAGGACAACATTCATCTATCTAGTTCAGAAAATCTGGTGTTGGGGGGAAGGATACAGATGTCAACAGTCGTGAATCAGCCACTAAAATTGAGCTTGTTATGCTCAGAAGCACGTTCTGCCACAAGATGGTCAACTGTGCTCCTGGAACCACCATACTGTGGCCAACAACAGAAAGACCACCCAATGGCAGAACACACTGCTGAGCAAAACATCTTGATTTCAACACCCACTTCACAAATCATGACATCTGGATCCTTCCTCCCAACACCAGCTTTTCTCAGTAAAGTATATGGGAGCTGTCTGCAAGACATTCTTTGCTCCCATGTTAGTCCTGGCCTCAATCTCCACTAGCCCTATGTCCCACACCTACCTCCACCCTGCATCAGGACCATAAATTCACTCTCCTGTACCCACATTCTCTTACCCATACTCTCCCGTTCCTCTGTTCATTCGCACCTAGCCAATTCACTCATTCACATCATCATCATCATCATCATTATCATCATCATTGTGTGCTGCCCAAAGTCACCACTGCTAGTGGTAAAGTGTTGCATTGCTATCCTGTGCACCTGTTGCATCTCTCTCCCAAATTCCTATCCCATACACCTACCGCCTTGCTCTGAACCATCAGCCACCCTTCCCCAGTCCTCCCTCCTGCTCCCCACTTCCTTTCTTCTTTCTTGCACTCCAGCCGACACAAGTCATCATCCCAGTCAACAGCAGAACTGAAGTCCTGGCACTGTGTACACACCCAGTACAATGTAGCTGTGCACATGTCTCCACTGGGAGGGGACACCTTGGGCACACTCATGTATGAAATCTGTAATACATTTCAGAGATAGTAAAAGGGTCAATGAAAACAAGAGTGACAAATCTTTCAAAATAAAACCATTAGCAGAGCCTCTGGCAAAAAATTATCAAAAATGGGGAGTCTTTCTGGAAAATCTGGCAGTTGATGAAATGATTGTGAAATACTGTGGACATTACACTACAAAGCAGTTTATGGGACAGAATCCCATACACTCTGGATATAAACTTTGGGTCTTATGTTGTACTGATGCCTACTGTTACAATTTCTTACTGTATTGCGGGAAGTACCAGAATGATGACACTGCAAATCTACCATTGGGTTCCAAAGTAGTTTTGAAAATGTTGTTCTTTATCAATGAGGTGAACAGTTACAAAGTATTTTTTGACAATTACTTTACTAGTCATGACCTGCACATCCAACTGAAGGAACTGGAATTCCGTGCAAGCGGAACTATAAGAGAAAGCAGAACAAGGAAATGCTCCCTGTCACCAGATAATGTTATGAAAAAGAAAGAAAAGGATATTTTGAGTTCATATTTGACAGAGAGAAGGACGTTCTGATCATAAAATTGAAGACAATAAAATTGTTGCACTAGCAACTAATTTTGACACTGTGCATACTAGTGGCAAAATTCAACATTTGAATTCATCCCAGAAAAAAAAGATCAGTGTTCCACAACCACATGTATTGAATACATGCAAGAATTTCATGGGAAGCATCAATCTTCATGACTGGCCGGTAGACAAATGTACCATTTGCAGTGCGTGGTAAAAAGTGTTACTCGTGCCTTTTTATGAGTACGGTAAATATGACTGATGTGAATGCATACTTTGCTTTCAGGAGATGCAGTGAAGGAACTTCTCTTTCAGTGAAAGAATTCAGTAGGCAGATTGTGAGAACATACCTTATGAAAGGTCTTGAAATGAGGTTGACTAAGGGAAGACCAACAAAGTTCATTCAGCTTCCAGGAGTAATGTACCAGATATACAATATGATGAGAAGCTGCACGTCATCCAGAGGTGTGAAAAGCAAAGATGATGCCAGTATGAGAACTGCGAAGGAAAGCCAAGAACATATTGCACGAAGTGTATGTTAAGCTCTGTATGAAATGCTTTCCCAAATATCATATCAGGCCTCAACAAAATTTCAGTTTTGGAGAATTTGCATGTTAAAACTTCTGCAAATTTTACTTATTGTAAAATAACTAATATTTTTGAAATGTTATTTTTGTTTATTATTACCAATTTATCCTTTGTCAGTTTTCCTAGTAAGCAGTGTAATGGCAAAACAACTTCCAAACACCCAGTGTCCTCAAATGAGGATGGCCAAAAATATCACATTTCGACAACAAGTGAACAAACTTTCTTCATATTTGTATAAATTGGGTTGCCAGGATACAGTTTTCCAAAAATACAGAATATATGTTAACTAAAAGTAAATTGGGTGCTAATGGGTTAATAGCCAGAACTATTAGGGTAAATAACATTTAAAAATTGAAGTATATAAATGGGAACTCCAAATACCTATTCCAGGTGCCCCAAGTAGTATTATAACCAACAACATTGTGCAAACTCGAACCTGCCTAAAACCAGAATCGACACCCCTCCCCTCAAGGCACATGATTGTGCCATGCTTGCTATCTGTCTGTACTGACTAACATCGTCAGTGTTATGTCCAGATGCCAAGCAAGTGCAGCACGTAAATCATAAAATATACTTCAGTGGGATGCCGATAACTGCAAATACAAACATAAAATATAATATATAATGACATCAACATTAAAAACTGCCACTGTTAACTATATGGCACCCTACATAAAACTCAAATGTCCCTCAATACAAAAGCTGATAGCAAGAATAAAAAAATTAAGCTCCACCCGAATAGGCCATGAAGACTCAATGGTACCAACTGGCCGCTGTGTCATCCTCAGTCCACAGGCGTCACTAGATGCTGATACGGAGGGGAGTGTGTTCAGCACACTGTTCTCCTGGCTGTATGTCAGTTTATGAGAGCAGAGCTGCAAGTTCTCAATCAAGTAGCTCCGCAGTTTGCCTCACAAGGGCTGAGTGCACCCTGCTTGCCAACAGTATTCGGCAAACCGGACAGCCACCCATCGAAGTGCTAGCCCAGCCCGACAGCGTTAAACTTCGGTGATCTGATGGGAATCGGTGCTACCACTGCAACAAGGCAAGAATCAATCCTAAAAGTTCCACTTCCAGATGTTAATGAGCCTTCCTGTTAGAAACAGAGAGTTACATCAGCACAAGAGTCACAGTGTGCAAAATATAGAGCACCCACTGAGAGTAGAAACTAAAAATAAAAATCAGTAAACTTTAAAAATTAGAAATTAAAAAAGATAACCTTTTGAAAAACATAGTAGGCACCGTGATTCAATTAAACAGCATCCAAGGCTTAGCCATTAACATTAAACAGTGATCTCATAGTGTCAAAATGCACTTGGTTCTTTCCAGCAAGCAGACCATTTAGGAGCCGCCTGTCTGTTTTCTCTTGTGCTTAACTATTTCCATTTCTTCCAGGGTGTTGAATTTTATTTCCTTTTTGAGCATCGTGGAGGATTTTTAAATTTTGGAATGGGGGAGTGTGATGGTCACTGGACCTTAGATGTTCTGCAAAGTCTGAGTTATGTTTAACTTGTCCTTTTTTAATTAATAGGTGTTATTGAAATCTGGCTTTCAGTGTTCTGCCAGTATGGCCAATGTACACAGCATGACATGCGTCACATTCAAGCAAGTACACACCTGAACTTAGGTATTTATCTCTGGTCAGCTGCTCATTTTGTATGTACATATACTGAATACTTGTACTGCCAGAGAAAACTTCCTCAAACATATATCTCTTGGAAGAATATAGTCAGATCATATGAAAAGTTACCTAAAAAGGGCAAGTGCAGAACTTAAAAACCTAAAATGCATTGCTATTAAGAATGGCTACAGCACTTTCATTGTAAACAAACTCTATGAAGCAAACATATGTAAAAATCACATTAGTTGTCCTAGCAGCCCATCTGATGCAGACATTAACTATGTGTACTTGCAATTTTTAGGAGGGAGGAGATTCTGGTTTTAGGGAGATTTGGATATGCACAATGTTGTTGGCTATAGTGTTACTCGGGGTTCTCAAAATTGGTATTCCAAACTCCCCTATGTACTTTTATGCTTTCCCATTTATATACTTCAGTTTCTAATTTTCATTCCCCCTGATTATTCTGGCTATTAATGTAAGCATTTCATCAGTAAATTTTTAAAACACCAGTCATCTATAATAATTATTATGGGTTGTTGGTATGGCAGGATTTGGCAACTGAACACTATCATAGCTTACATCCCGCAGGTGCCATCTGCTGAGGCCTGCACACACTAGTCTTAGGGGACTTGTTATGTTTTCATATCCAGTGTGATGTGTGCAAACAGAATATGCACTACACCTGTACCATGTTTATGATGTAAAGTTTATTATTATTATTATTTCTTTCTTTTCTCAGACGTTATGTCTGGTCAAAAATGGAAAGTGACGCAGACCTTGATCAAGCGTGACTTCCTTTTAACTGTACGATATACATTATATTGCATTTAGGAACTTTCGGGTAATTGAACATGTATCAATAATTACGGATTTCTGTAGTTGTATATATAAGTTTGGATGTAGCTGTATTGCATTGATGTGCTGGTGGATATTGTGTGGTATGACTCCTGTAGTTGATAGTATAATTGGTATAATGTCAACTTTATCCTGATGCCACATGTCCTTGACTTCCTCAGCCAGTTAGATGTATTTTTCAATTTTTTCTCCAGTTTTCTTTTGTATATTTGTTGTATTGGGTATGGATATTTCGATTAGTTGTGTTAATTTCTTCTTTTTATTGGTGAGTATGATGTCAGGTTTGTTATGTGGTGTTGTTTTATCTGTTATAATGGTTCTGTTCCAGTATAATTTGTATTCATCATTCTCCAGTGCATTTTGTGGTGCATACTTGTATGTGGGAACGCATTGTTTTATTAGTTTATGTTGTATGGCAAGTTGTTGATGTATTATTTTTGCTACATTGTCATGTCTTCTGGGGTATTCTGTATTTGCTAGTATTGTACATCTGCTTGTGATATGATCTACAGTTTCTATTTGTTGTTTGCAAAGTCTGCATTTATCTGTTGTGATATTGGGATCTTTAAAAATATGCTTGCAGTAATATCTGGGGTTTATTGTTTGATCCTGTATTGCAATCACGAATCCTTCTGTCTCACTGTATATATTGCCTTTTCTGAGCCATGTGTTGGATGCTTCTTGATCGATGTGTGGCTGTGTTAGATGATATGGGTGCTTGCCATGTAGTGTTTTCTTTTTCCAATTTACTTTCTTTGTATCTGTTGATGTTATGTGATCTAGAGGGTTGTAGAAGTGGTTATGAAATTGCAGTGGTGTAGCCGATGTATTTATATGAGTGATTGCTTTGTGTATTTTGCTAGTTTCTGCTCTTTCTAGAAAGAATTTTCTTAAATTGTCTACCTATCCATAATGTAGGTTTTTTATGTCAATAAATCCCCTTCCTCCTTCCTTTCTGCTTAATGTGAATCTTTCTGTTGATGAATGTATGTGATGTATTCTATATTTGTGGCATTGTGATCGTGTAAGTGTATTGAGTGCTTCTAGGTCTGTGTTACTCCATTTCACTACTCCAAATGAGTAGGTCAATATTGGTATAGCATAAGTATTTATAGCTTTTGTCTTGTTTCTTGCTGTCAATTCTGTTTTCAGTATTTTTGTTAGTCTTTGTCTATATTTTTCTTTTAGTTGTTCTTTAATATCTGTATTATCTATTCCTATTTTTTGTCTGTATCCTAGATATTTATAGGCATCTGTTTTTTCCATCGCTTCTATGCAGTCACTGTGGTTATCCAATATGTAATCTTCTTGTTTAGTGTGTTTTCCCTTGACTATGCTATTTTTCTTACATTTATCTGTTCCAAAAGCCATATTTATTATTATTATTATTATTATTTTACTGTAGGCTTGATCCCATTTGGTTTGCATTGGACTGCACCACATGCATTAATAAGGTAATCTGCTGCTCCCTTCTTATTACTGCACAGTGTTTTAAAAGCTTTGGGAAATGGCATTTTCCTGCTAGGATATTTTATGTGTGGTATTCCATGTACACAATTGTTACCAAGTATCAGTAAATTGTTTAACATTTTCTTGGTAATCCAATCTCACCACATAGGGTCATGCCATTATTATGAAATTTTTTTATTTCTTCCATAGGCCAATCTGAAGATACCTAAATAAAGGTAAAACCCATCACTGGGAAATAATACTAATTAAAAAAAACTTAACACTACAACCAAGACTGCTTCTTACTTTACATGTAAGACAGAGATTTTGAAACCAGATTGCAAAGTGTAAGACATTTCCATGAGCAGATGTGGACTGTGACCATAACTTATTGGTTATGAGCAGTAGATTCAAATTGAAGAAATTGCAAAAAGGTTGGAAAATAAGGAGCTGGGACCTGGAAAAGGTGATAGTTTCAAAGAGAGTATTAGGCAACAACTGACCAAAACAGGTGAAATTAATATAGTACAGATAAATGGGTACATTAGAAATATGAAATAGTGATGGTAGCAGAGAATCAAATAAATGAAAAGACAAGAGGTTTTAGGAATTCTTGGATATCAAAGGAGATACTGACTTTAACTAATGAAAGGAGAAAATATGAAATGCAGCCTATGAAGTTGACAAAAGGGGATACAGATGTCTAAAAAAGAGACTCACAGAAAGTGGAAAAAGGCTAATCAGTAATGGCTAGAGGAAAAATGCAAATCTACAGATGCATGTATAACTAGGGGAAATATAAGTATTGCCTACAGAAAAATTAAAGAGGCCGTTGGAGAAAAGAGAAGCGGCTGTACGAATATCAAGAGCTTCAGATGGAAAACCAGTACTAAGCAAAGCAGGTAAAGATGAAAGTTGGAAGGAATATATAGAGGAGCTATACAAGGGAAATGAACTTGAAGGCAATGTTATAAAAGGGAAAAGGAAGAAAATGAGATTGGAGATACAACACTGCAGAAAAAGTTTGACAGAGCACTAAATGACCTAAATCGAAACACGGCCCCTGGAGTAGACCACATTTCCTTTGAACTACCAGGGTCCTTGGGAGAGCCAGCCATGACAAAATTACTCCATCTGTTGTGCAATATGTATGATATACTTCAAGAAGAATGTTATAATTCCAATTCCAAAGAACACAGGCCTGACAGGTGTGAATATTACTGAACTATCATTTTAATAAGACCTGGTGGCAAAATACTAACACAAGTTATTTACAGAAGAATGGAAAAACTTGTATAAGCTGACCTTGGGGAAGATCAGTCTGTTTCTCAGAGAAATATAGGAACAAGCAAAGCCATACAGACCTTTCAGCTTATCTTAGAAGATAGGTTAGAAAAAGGCAAACCTATGTCTATAGCAATTGTAGACTTAGAGAAAGTATTGTATTGTATTGTATTTTTATTGATCCAGGCAATCATAGTATTGTACAGCTGTACATATGATATTGGATAGGTCAAGAGAGCTATCTATAAGTAATTTTTACAAATTGATGTTTACATTATTTTGTAGCAAGAAAACAAAACAGTTAATACAAATCATAGAATTGTAAGGTTGTACATACGATATTGGACAGGTCAAGGGAACATATTTACAAGTAATATTTAATAAATTGATTTTACATTATTTTGCAATGAGGAAGTTAGCTATTTTTAACAAAACAGTAAATACACTTTTGAAAATGCTGACTGCAACATACTCTTTAAAACTCTTAAGGTAGCATGGGTAAAATATGAGGAGAAAAAGGTTATAAGCAACTTGTAAAGAAACCAGATGATGGTTATAAGAGTCAAAGGGCATGAAAGAGAAGCATGGGAGTTCAAGGAAATAGGCACTATATGCAAAATGTTTTTGCTCATTTATGATGCATATGTGTTACTAAATCATACTTTTTTCCTTTTTGCCTGTATCAAAAATATTTTTGTTAGCAGGCTGTGAGTGAAATTGGTAGAGACAACTATGAAGGTTTCAACACTGACAAGGAAGGGGCAGGAAGTACGTGGAAATGAAATATTTTGTAATTATAGTGTTCGTCACATCAAACTAACATAAGATAAGTCATGGGTTGTACAGATTGAAATTTAATATTAATGACAATACAGAGACACATAAACCTCAGTACAGTTTCCACATTCAAGGGTAACTTGTTGCCATATACTATGACATGTAAAATATCAAGACACTGAGTTGGTCTGAAGCCAGAGAGGTGCAAGAAGTTCCAAAATACTGTTGTTATGGCTCCCTGCCATGGGTTCAACATGGGTGACAGCAGCATAGGTGAGGCACTTGCAGCTTCCTATCATGTCATCCAGCAATGCTGACAGAGTGCAGTGTCGGCCGAGTGTTGGTGTATGATGCAACTACCTCTATCAGCAATGCCTCCAGTCCCTGTGGCCAGCTGCAGCTGCAAGTGTGTTGGCGTGATTCATTCCCTCAGTGCTGTCCAGCAGGCAGAGGGCCTGTGCTTGCCCAGTGTGGTGGTGGGTCCAGCTCCCATTGCGTCAGAGCAGACTACCCTGTGACAGACTCAAATGGTGGTCTTCAAACAGCATTCTGGATGGCACCCACAGCATCACAGTCTTATGGTTGTACAGCTACAATACTAATACAAAGGACTTTAATACAAAATGGTTAGGTATTTATAAACTTTTGGGTACACTTGCTTGGGCTTTGCTGTGCCCTGTGGCACATGGATTAAACACATCCATGGTGGCTAGTGTGGAAAGGCTGTACCCTTCTTCCACTTAGGTACTGTGATGTCAACTTTTGCCACATCCTAACAGACCAGCTTGCCCCACAATGTTGTTAAGTCTGTATTGTACCGGGTGACCATAAAGGACTTTACACCTTTGGAATGATATGGAAATTTACTGACAAAACACTTGTGCTTGCACCACCACTGTGCTCTGTCATCATATCTACCACAGATCTCTGCCTATCCTGCTTTACAGAGTGCACAAGCCTCCAATCCCTTTGTTCTATGATGAGATATGGACGTCCAACTTCTTGGCACCTACTTCTGGTTCCAACATTCTTCAATTGCTATCCATGGATGCTCATGAGAGTAACACATGATCAGCTGACCAGCTTCACCATTTCTGAGATGCTCACTTCCAGGGAAGCTCCAACAACAATCTGGCTTTTGTCAAAGTAGCATTTGCGCCACTTATCATCACTAGGATGATTCGCCATTTGTCCCTGCTCCACACATACACTCCTCTTACCATGTCACATGCCCTCAGCTCCACCAACCAGCATAAAACTTCACAGTGGGCAGTGGTAATAATGTTTTGGCTCATCCCTGAAGTTCTACTGTATTGCTTAATTATGATAGTGTCCTCTTGAGTAAAATATTCCAGAGGTAAAATAGTCCCCCTTTCGGATCTCCCACAGGGACTGCACAGGTGGAGGTTGTCATCAGGAAAAGCAAAACTGGTGATCTATCAGTGAGAGTAGGGAATTTTAGATCTCTTAACTGGCTAGGTAGGTCAGAAAATTTAAAGAGAGGAATAGATCAACTTCCACTGCAGTAGTAACAATTTATATACCTACCATCTCTGCCATTGATGAAGAGACTGAAAGAATGTATGATGAGATAAAAAAAATATTCAGATAATTTAATGGTGATGGAGGACTGTAATTCAATAGTAGGAAATGATAGGAAAAAGAAATAGGAGGAGAACATGGACTTGGGAAAAGGAATGAAAGAGGAAGCAGTTTAATGTAATTTTGCATGAAGCACAATTGAATTATTGCCAACACTTGGTCCAAGAACAATGAAAGATGGTTGTAAACAGGGTAGAGACCTGCAAACAGTAGTGAATCTCAGACATAATTTGCAACGGTAATCAAAGATCTGGAAACCATAATCTGAACTGCAAAACCTTTCTAGGAGAAGATATTATTCAGATAATGATTTATTGTTTATGAACTGCATATTAAAACTGAAGAACTTGCAGAAAGGTATGAAATTAGGGTGATAAGACAGGGATAAATTGAAAGAAATGTTGCTTACTGACAGTTTAAAAGGGAAGTTTAGGAAACAGTTGAGTCAGTTTGTTAGTTAGCTAGTTATTTTCATGTTCCATGTATCATTTTGCATGATAGATCATAATGATGTGGAACAAGTCATTTTTAGATTCACATCACAAATTAATTTGTACATATGGTTACATTCTGAACATTTCTACATTTGGAGAAAAATATAGGTGGGCTATATGAAGGAAACAAACTTGAAGATTTTGTTATTTAGAGGTAAGAAGAAATTGGTGAAGATGTGCGTATGGTTACATTCTGAACTTTTCTAAGTTTCTTTTTTCAAAAAGAAAAAAAGATATACAAATGGTGTGAGTTAGTCAGTCCTACAACACCTTTTACACTTAACAGTAATAGAAATTATTCTACAGAATAGAAGGAGTTGTCAAGGAGAAACTTGCTCAATTTGTTTTGAAATTTTACTTTGCTCTTTTTCAGACATTTTCTGTCACTGGGTAAGTGATTATAACTTTTAGTTGCAGCACTGTTCACCCATTTTTGTGCTAAAGGCAACCTTAATGTGGAGTATTGAATCTAATTTTTCCTTCTGGTATTGTAATTATGTACACAATTGTCCCTTTTGAACTGTAGTGCATTATTTACAAGAAACTTAATGAGAGAATAAATATACTGTGAAGCAGTAGTCAGATTGCCCAACTCCTTAAACAGATGTCTAAAAGATGATTGTGGGGGAGCACCACATATAATTCTAACAGCACACTTTTATGCAATGAAATACAGGAATACAATAGAAGATGTACAGGTAGCTTCGATAGATGAAATAGTGAAGATAGGAGAGTATCAAAAAGGCAGAAAAAGGACCCAGTGGAAAATCCCTAGTTAACATACAATTTATTAATTTTAAACAATGAAAGGAGAAAATTTAAAAAAAGCACCAAGTGAAGAACACAAAAAATAATACAGACATCTAAAAATGAGATTGACAGAAAATGTAAACCGGTGAAGCAAAAATGGCTAGAGGAGGAATATAAAGCTGTAGATGTCTGCATGACTATAGAAAGTATACATGCTGCCTGCAGGAGAACTGAATAAACCCATGTAGAAAACAGAAGCAGTTCTATGAATATCAAGATTTTACATAGTACACCAGAACCAAACAGTCAAGATAAAACTGGAAGATGGGAGAAAAATATAGGTGGGCTGTATGAAGGAAACAAAGTTGAAGATAATGTTATTTAAGGAGAGGAAGAAATTGATGAAGATGAGTTAGAAGGTGTGATACTTTTAGCAGAATTTGACAGAGCACTGATACACCAGAGATGAAACAAGACACCTGGGATGGATGATATTCTCTCAGAATTATTAAGATCTTTGGGAACTGGAAATTTGTGGTAAGGTCTTATGGGACCAAACTGCTGAGGTCATCAGTCCGTAAGCTTATGCACTACTTAATCTAACTGAAACTAACTGACACTGAGGACAACACCCATGCTCAAGGGAGTACTCAAACCTCTGATAGGTGATGGGGGGGTGGGGGGGAGGGAGCGGACTGTGACAAGGCGCTCCTCAGACTGCACGGCTACCCCGCACGGCTAAGATCTTTGGGAGAACATACCATGACAATAAACTATGCCACCTGCAAAGCAAGATATACAAATCATACGAAATATCCCCAGACTTTAAGAGGAATGGAATGTTTCCAATTCCATAGAAAATAACCCCAGAAAGGTGAGAATACTACTAAATGATCAGTTTAATAAATCATAGTTGAAAAATAATAACTCAAATTATTTGCAGAAGAATGGAAAAAGTGGTAGAAGCAGATGTTGAGGAAGATCAGTCAGGGGTCTGGAGAAATGAAGGTACACACAAGTCAATGTTGACCATACAAATTTTCCTAGAATGTAAACTGAAGAAAGGCACACCTACAGTTATAACATTTGTAGATGTAGAGAAAGTATCAACTGGGATACACCTTTTCATATCCTGAAGGTAGCTGGGATAACATACAGATATCTAAAGTCTCTCTACAACTTGTACAGAAACAAGACCGGAGTTATTAGAAGCAAAGGGCATGAAAGGGAAGCAGCAGATGAGGAGGGAATGAAACAATGTTGTAGCCTATCCTCGATGTTCTTCAATTGGTACATTCAGAAAAGAGAAAAGGAAATCATGAAGAAATTTGGGAAGGGAGGAAATAAGAACTTTGAGGGTCATTGATGACATTGCAGTTCTGTCGCAGATGGCAAAGGACTTTGAAGGGTAGCTTACCCAAGTGGATAGTGTCTTGAAAAGAATTTATAAGATGAATAGCAATTAAAGTAAAAACAACAATAATGGAATGAGTAAAATTAAATCTAGTGAAGCTGAGAGAATTCAAATAGGAAATGTGACACTAGAAGTAATAGATGAGTTTTGGGACTTGCGCAGCAAAATAAATGATAGTGCCTGAAGTAGGAAGGACATAAAACCCAGGCTGGTAACAGCAAGAAAATTTCCAAAAAAGAGAAATTCATTGAATCCTGACATTATCAGGAAGGATACAATGGACTTAATTTAACGTTTTTATAAATAAAAAAATGTAATGTTAAAAAACTTTTTATGCTTGGACCACAATTTTCATTCTACAACTACAGCATTACGACTAGATTTGGTTGCTCTCTATAACTGTATTCAGACCATTTGAATCACAAAAAAACTTGAATATGCATTGAAAAATATTGTCATTAGCTACAGTCATGCAATGACATGCATTCATATTATGGACCAACAAGACTAGAACAGTATGTAGTTTAAAGCTTCATTGAGAGCAAGCCATGTTGTAAACCATAGTCTTGCAAGATTTAGGTAATAAAGAAGGAAAGTGGCAAGTTGTTTTAGTAAAAATTGCGTCAAATATCCATTATTTGCAGCTGTACAGCAGATATTATAGTGGGAAAGGTATATACAATGGTAATAAGAACTGGCAACTGCTCTATAGCCTGGCTTACAAAGGAGTGTTTCATCATGGCATATAAAACAGTCAGCCTTATAAAAATGCACAAGTTGAAGATTAAAAGTAAACTAACTGACGCCCAACCAGCCTGGCAAGACACGTCAAAACTAACTGAATTATGCAAGGGCTCCTGCTGGCCAACCGAAGTAACCAACAAGGCTGTAATAGTGAGAAAAGTATATGCAGTGGCAACAAGAACTGTCAGCTGTCCCATTGCCTGGCTTACGTAGGAGTAATTCATAATGCACTATAAAACAGTCATCCTAGTAAATGTGCACAAGTTGAACATTAAAAGCAAAGTTCCAGAAGACAACAGTCTTGTGGGCTGCTTTTCTTGGCCAGCTGGAGCCCTTGCATAGTTCAGTTAGTTTTGACATGTCTTGTTATACTGGTTGGGTTCATGGCATTTTACTTTCGATCTTCAACTTGTGCACTTTTATAAGGATGACCATTTTATACACCATGATAAATCACTCCTTTGTAAGCCAGAATATGGAACAGCTGACAATTCTTGTTACTGTTGCTAATACTTTTCTCTCTATGATATCAGTTGTACAATTGTAAATAATGGGAATTTTTACAACTACAACTGGCCATTTTCCTTCTCTATTAGCTGCATCTTGTGAGATTATGGTTTTCAACATGGCTCACTCTCAATGAAGCTTTTAATTATATACTGTTCTAGTTTTGTTGGTCCATAGTACGAATGCATGTCACTGCATAACTGTAGCTAATGATGATGTTTTTCAAAGCATATTCATCTTTTTTTATGATTTGAATGCTCTGAATATGCTCGTAGAGAGCAACCAAATCTAGTCAGCATGCTTTAATAGTAGAATGGAACTTGTGGTCTAGGCATTAAAAGTTTTTTAGCATTTAAAAAAAATTATTAATAAAAGAGAGAAATTTGTTAGCATTGAATAAAGAGTTTAATGTTAGGAAGTCTTTGCTGAAGGCATTTGTCTAGAGTGTAAATTATACATAAATGAAATATGGGTGATAAACATTTCAGACAAGAAGAAAATAGAAGCCTTTAAAATGTGGTACTAAAAAGAGTGCTGAATCTTAGGTAGGTAGATCAGGTGACTAATGACTGAATTGAACTGAGCAGAAAAGGAATTTATGACATAACTTGTTGCAAAGAAGGTCTCAATTGGTAGGACAGAACATATCCTGAAGCTTCAAAGAATCATCAATTAGTAAATGGTGGGAACCTTGTTTGGGAGGAGGTATTATTGGAGATGGATAACAAGTCTTGCTTACGGTAAGTAGGTTCAAGTGCATGTAGATTGCAAAAGTTATGCAGAGATGAAGTTACTTGCACAGGGTTGATTAGTGTTCTGGTGTAACCACAAGTGCTGGAATGAAGATGAAGAATGGAAGACCAGAGAAGGCTGTGGAACAACATCGGCCAACGGTGCACAGAATAGGACCGTGCCATGCCGGGGAGCAACCTCTGCAAAAAGTGAACGTAAGTGCCGCTCCTGCCAGCCTTGGACACTCAGATTGGCTCAGTATATGGACATTAGTAGACAGTACAGGCACAGTTGTAGACCAGCAGTCGCAGATCAGTTATCAGTGATGTGTGTCAACTTGCAGGAACTTTGCATACAGCCCAGGACTGATTACATTGCATGAACTCATTGCTTGTGACAATATTTTGTACATTAAAGTTAAGTGTTGTCAATCTGCTTTATAGAAATAAAACTACTAATGTTATTTGCTTGAACTGTTGTGTAGCATTCTGAGAATGCAGCATCCCTTAGGCCCCCTATACAAGACAAGTGGGTGAGACCCAACAATTAGTGTAGAGAGCCTGCATCAAACCAGTTTCCTGACTGAAGAGTATAACAACCAAAAAATAATTATTTGCTTTCAGATGCTAATTTTCACCAGGCCAGTACTCAACTATATTGCTTCTATGAAATATCTTCTCTGAAAATTGTAAAGCGAGTACAAATGTTCTTTAATGTTTATATGGAGAAACATAATTCCTTAACTGTTCTTCTCTGGCAGACTGCAAACCCTACCATAATAACCATATAGAGTAACCAAAGTTTGAACCCTTCTCCACAATATAAACACTTTGTACTCCACCAGCTGCAAATACAATTACAGTCACTAGGCAGCCTTGCAAATCCACTCACCAGACATTCCAAACTTGTAACATTTGTTACAACCATCAGGACATGTTTCTACTTTTCCAGAACTCAGTAGTATGTCAGTACGCACCACATGAAACAATGTCTGGCATTTTTTTTAATATGCTGTGCAGATTGTAGTTGAATGTTCAGTCATGGGAACCAAATTTACGTCCCTCACACAAAATATCCTGCTGTGAACAGATTATACCATAATCCATTATTGAAGTCTTTAGTATGACTGTCAATGAAACATTGATAATTTGTCTGATTGATATTTTCAATGGTTTCTAGTCTATAGAAGTAAAATGCAGACCTATTCTGCTCACATTTGGGCTGTGGACGTTCCTTGACATTTACACTGCAGTTAAAGTAAAGAACTGGAAATAGTTTCAGTAGTTGTACTTACAATCATGCAAATCTCCACAATCCACCTGTTATACCTATTGACTACGCTGAAATTCTGTGAGCTCCACAGAACAACTCTGAGCACCACTTAAAAGCTGTGTGTAACATGACAACCACACAAACACTTTCTCCTAATCTTTTTTTGAAACTCTACTGTTCACAAAGTGTATCCCCAACTCAACTAACATGCACCTAGTCCCTGTTTTCCTTTTGTGGCTTCAGGATTTCAAAACATATGATATTACACAGGCTGAACTATAAGATTTCACATTAGGTTAATGAGCAAAGTCTCAATACTTATGAAACACAAACTAAAGAAGACAATTACAAGATTCTAGCATAAATAACAGAGATGCAGTTATGTCAAAGAAAATATAGACAATAACTAATGATAATGACAGCTGTTGAATACCAAACTTGAAGCTTCAGCAGTTTCTTCTGGAATCAGAGTATACATAAGATGTATAATTATTGATTCCACTTGTATAATTACTTTACAATCCTCAGTTAATTATCAGGTAAATAACTGTACAATTTAAAAATATTAACAAATGTCAGCTCTGTTATTAAACAGCCCACTATCATTCACATAACAGTAGAAAATAGCAATAAATATGAGAGATGTGCTGTGGGATAGTGTATTGGATCAGTGACTTTCTAGACAGTGTAAGACATGGAGAAAAGAGTTTTGTGACTGATAATAATATCATAGACATGATAAAACACCAGAACTCCTCCTAGAGAAAGTAAATGAAAGCCTCAAGGATGTTTATGATTGGATAGTATGTAATAAATTAATATTGAACATGGAGAAACAAATAGTATGCACTTTGGAATAAATAGGGAAAACAACTATGTCACATTAAGTATACATGATAAATCTATACATTGTGTGACAAACATAAGGTTATTAGGGATGAACATTGATTGTCAGTTAACATGGAATGAACACAAAAAGATACTGGCAAAAAGAATGTCATCAGTATTTTATTTTACTACACTCCTGGAAATTGAAATAAGAACACCGTGAATTCATTGTCCCAGGAAGGGGAAACTTTATTGACACATTCCTGGGGTCAGATACATCACATGATCACACTGACAGAACCACAGGCACATAGACACAGGCAACAGAGCATGCACAATGTCGGCACTAGTACAGTGTATATCCACCTTTCGCAGCAATGCAGGCTGCTATTCTCCCATGGAGACGATCGTAGAGATGCTGGATGTAGTCCTGTGGAACGGCTTGCCATGCCATTTCCACCTGGCGCCTCAGTTGGACCAGCGTTCGTGCTGGACGTGCAGATCGCGTGAGACGACGCTTCATCCAGTCCCAAACATGCTCAATGGGGGACAGATCCGGAGATCTTGCTGGCCAGGGTAGTTGACTTACACCTTCTAGAGCACGTTGGGTGGCACGGGATACATGCGGACGTGCATTTTCCTGTTGGAACAGCAAGTTCCCTTGCCGGTCTAGGAATGGTAGAACGATGGGTTCGATGACGGTTTGGATGTACCGTGCACTATTCAGTGTCCCCTCGACGATCACCAGTGGTGTACAGCCAGTGTAGGAGATCGCTTCCCACACCATGATGCCGGGTGTTGGCCCTGTGTGCCTCGGTCGTATGCAGTCCTGATTGTGGCGCTCACCTGCACGGCGCCAAACACGCATACGACCATCATTGGCACCAAGGCAGAAGCGACTCTCATCGCTGAAGACGACACGTCTCCATTCGTCCCTCCATTCACGCCTGTCGCGACACCACTGGAGGCGGGCTGCACGATGTTGGGGCGTGAGCGGAAGACGGCCTAATGGTGTGTGGGACCGTAGCCCAGCTTCATGGAGACGGTTGCGAATGGTCCTCGCCGATACCCCAGGTGCAACAGTGTCCCTAATTTGCTGGGAAGTGGTGGTGCGGTCCCCTACGGCACTGTGTAGGATCCTACGGTCTTGGCGTGCATCCGTGCGTCGCTGCGGTCTGGTCCCAGGTCGACGGGCACGTGCACCTTCCGCTGACCACTGGCGACAACATCGATGTACTGTGGGGACCTCACGCCCCACGTGTTGAGCAATTCGGCGGTACGTCCACCCGGCCTCCCGCATGCCCACTATATGCCCTCGCTCAAAGTCCGTCAACTGCACATACGGTTCACGTCCACGCTGTCGCGGCATGCTACCAGTGTTAAAGACTGCGATGGAGCTCCGTATGCCACGGCAAACTGGCTCACACTGACGGCGGCGGTGCACAAATGCTGCGCAGCTAGCGCCATTCGCCGGCCAACACCGCGGTTCCTGGTGTGTCCGCTGTGCCGTGCGTGTGATCATTGCTTGTACAGCCCTCTCGCAGTGTCCAGAGCAAGTATGGTGGGTCTGACACACCGGTGTCAATGTGTTCTTTTTTGCATTTCCAGGAGTGTATTTTATCATCATTTTGTAACAACCAATGTCTTGTGGTGACATAATATTCCTAAGAACGCTCAATTCTTAGCTATGGGATTCTTCTCTGGGGATCAAAGACACAAAATATAGACACAATTTGTGCAGAAATGGGTCATAAGAATAATAATTAGAAACAGTACTAAGGCACTTAGTGAAGAATTATTTTAAAAAAACTGGGTAGCCTTTCTGCATCTAGTGAGTACACCTACCAGTCTTTTGTGCATATCATAGAAAACATTATTAAGTATTTCACTAATAGTTCTATACATAATCATAGAACATGACCCAGTGTGGACCTACATTTACAAAGGAGAAAAAGCTCAAAACAGAATTTTCTATCACAAAATAAAATTGTACAATAATTTGTCCAGCAAAATAAAAAAGATAACTAAAATATATTTGTTTAAAAAGACTGTTAAAACATTCTTCATGAATAATGCATACTACACTATTAAATATTACTTAGAGGCCTCATGGTATTGGTTAGTAATGAAAGGGATAACCACACCCTGTCACATTACAACACTTCATCATAATGTGGTGCTTTCAAAAGAAAATCGTGTATTAAGATCTAAAGCACTTGATAGTAATGTCTGGTCATTATTTTGAGCTGAACATACCACTCATCATAGGGGGGGATGCTGACTCATTTTTTCATGTGGACTGAAGGGAGGACATGAAGGCATGCATGGATCATAGTTGATTACATTAGATTAGATTAGATTCAGTTTTCATTCCATAGACCCAAAAAATGAGATGATTCTTGTGAGTGTGAAACATGTCAGAAAGTATAACATAAAAAGATAAAACATTTGAATATAATACTTACTACCCTGATCATTTGTTAGGAGATTGTCAAAGTAGGTGAATACAAAGGAGTTAACTGGAACAGCTAATATTTACAGAATTAACACGCTGTCAGAATGAAACATTGTTACGCCGTATTAATACATTTATCATTCAAAAAATACCTAATCTTGACTGTCATGACCAAGTGCTGTCAAAACGGAAATCTAACAGACATTTTTACTTAATCTAACTTAACAGGCTCCGTAGAGTAGAAGGAGTTGCCTATCGAAAAGCCTTTCACTCTGTTTATCTGAAACCAAGTTTTTAATGGTTACTGGCAATTTATTGAAAATCTGTGTACCTTCTTATCACATGCTTTTGCACCCTAAAAACTTTTGCACAGGTTGATGAGTCACCCCAGAATATGATCCCGTATGGCATAATAGAATGAAAGTAAGTAAAGTATGCAAGGTTTTTTTATATTTATATCTCCTACATCTGACATCATTCTCACTACAAATACAGACTTGTTTGGGCACTTAAGCAATTCTGTGGTATGCCCTTCCCAACTGAATTTATTATCGAGGTGTAATCCTAGAAATTTAACACTGTCAACCTCTTCGATCTGCATGTTTCCATATGTTATACACATGCTGGAAGGAAATCTCTTACAGGTTCTGAACTGCATATAGTGAGCCTTCTCAAAGTTTAATGACAGTGAATTAGCTTTAGACCATTTATTAATGTCAGTGAAAATTTGATTAGCAGCTATTTCTAAATCTGTACTTGACTTCCTACTTATTGCAATGTTTGTATCATTTACAAACAAAACAAACTTAGCATCTGGCAATGTAACAGACGAGAGGTTATTAATGTACACAAGAAAAATCAATGGACCCAAGATGGAAACCTGTGGAACACCACATGTAATTATTCCCAATCAGATGAAGACTGACTGCTTCCTGCAAAGGTATTTTGCAACGACACCCTTTGTTTCCTGTTAGATAAGACTCAAACCATTTCGCAGCATTGAATGTTTATGAGTGTGGAGCAGGTTTTATGAACAGACTTGCATTGGTGCAAGGGGTGTAACACCATGTTCAACATCCAGGAGTCACCAGCGAGTGTCCTTAGTGTGTGCAGCGATGAAGATCAAAACTATTTTCATATTATACATTATCTGGAGCGAATTTCATGTAAATCAAAGATCATTGTACAACAAGGATTAAATGAATGAGGCAGTGCAGCTGGAGGGTAGAGTTTGCTCCATCCGACCATTTTGGCAGGTCCGCTTCAAGTACATTTTTCCACACAAGTGTCTTATCATTTGGCGATGCCCCCCCCCCCCCCCCCCAGTCCCCCACTTTTCTCTCGCGCACCTTTACATGCATCAGTTTTTGGTACAAATTGTTATGTGCGCTGTATACAAATCTTGCACTTGAGCGCCCCTCTCAGCTTCGTGCCCCAAGCAGTCGCTGATAATTGTGATCCGACCTGTATAGAAATGTGGGAGTCTGAAGTTGTAGCGGCTCTGGCGTCCCTTCTCGCTTGGTGCCCCAAGCAGCGGCTTGTGTCTTAAACCGCCACTGCCTCGCCGTTTATGATTTCTTAATTCATTTCAAGCAAATGCCGCGTTTAAGTAAACAAACAGTTGCGAAATCAGTACATCATCGGAACATGGAGAAACTAATAAATACCGGGTTGGCAAACTTATGTAGTCTGTGTATGTATATTTTGAGCTACCGATTTTCATTGTATTACCTTCACAAAGTCGGGTGATACTGAGGGAATTAGATTAGGAAATGAGGCACTTAAAGTAGTAAAGGAGTTTTGCTATTTGGGGAACAAAATAACTGATGATGGTCGAAGTAGAGAGGATATAAAATGTAGGCTGGCAATGGCAAGGAAAGCGTTTCTGAAGAAGAGAAATTTGTTAACATCCAGTGTTGATTTAAGTGTCAGGAAGTCATTTCTGAAAGTATTCGTATGGAGTGTAGCCATGTATGGAAGTGAAACATGGACGATAAATAGTTTGGACAAGAAGAGAATAGAAGCTTTCGAAATGTGGTGCTACAGAAGAATGCTGAAGATTAGATGGGTAGATCACATAACTAATGAGGAAGTATTGAATAGGATTGGGGAGAAGTTTGTGGCACAACTTGACCAGAAGAAGGGATCGGTTGGTAGGACATGTTCTGAGGCATCAAGGGATCACCAATTTAGTATTGGAGGGTAGCGTGGAGGGTAAAAATCGTAGAGGGAGACCAAGAGATTAATACACTAAGCAGATTCAGAAGGATGTAGGTTGCAGTAGGTACTGGGAGATGAAAAAGCTTGCACAGGATAGAGTAGCATGGAGAGCTGCATCAAACCAGTCTCAGGACTGAAGACCACAACAACAACAACAAGAGATGAATACACTAAGCAGATTCAGAAGGATGTAGGTTGCAGTAGGTACTGGGAGATGAAAAAGCTTGTACAGGATAGAGTAGCATGGAGAGCTGCATCAAACCAGTCTCAGGACTGAAGACCACAACAACAACAACCTTCACAATTCCCACAAAATTGTAAGATTTTCCTTTGATGAAAAAATAAGGATTGGTAATGTACTATCATAGAGAAATTTTTTGCCTAATAAAATGTAATTAATGACCATTTATTTATGTCAAAAGCAAATTTCGTAAGGTTTTGAAACAGTTTACTTTAAGTGCGCGCTTCTGTGAAGTTCATACAACCCGCCACTCGTAACATGAGCCTCAATACAATCCTTACGCTTCGGAGTCTGTTATCGATACTGAACAGTAGTTATTTGAATTCGTATTCTATATAGTAACTGAGATGCCTTGCTGCGGATTCAAACGAATGAACATATTCTGTGATTGAAGTAATACCCCAAGGATCTATGTACAGAAAACTCTAATATCCGCGCAACAAGAACATTTTCATGCGATATACCGAACGGCTTTGGTGAAGTTTTATTATTATCTTTGGTAGAAGGACTTTGGAAAAGGACGCTTCCAGTAGATACTTGTGATTGTCATGTGTGTGGGGGAAATACCGTGTTGCGGTCGGTGTTTGCTACTGACAGTTGGAGGGAAGGGGTGAATGTGTCAGTGGTGTGAATTACTACTGGTGTTTGTAGACTGAAATGATATTTTAAGTTACTTGTGAAGCATAATGGCCTTATCCTTTAAAAATATCGCCTTGCTTTCGTTCTGTCTTCTGGCAACAGCAGCCTGTTTTGCGGCGTTTGTTGTGTTTCTAATGAATCCGTATCGGAATTATGAAGCATCTGTTTGGGGACTATTTTCAGGTAAATGGAATTGTCACTGTTGACAAAATATATGTATAGTTTTTTAGGAGCCTTTAGGAAGAAACATTGTTACTAAATGACAAGACCCATCAGCTGGAGTCCGGGTAGCGTTATTCATTCAGTGGCATGCAGTGAATGACGTTTTGCGCGCTTTTTGGGGGTAAAGCAAAACATTTGTTTGCTCTTAAAAGTGTAAGTAAAATACGTAATTTTTGTGATTGAGAAATGTGTGGCATACCGGAACCTAAGGAAGCGCAGTGCCACTTTGTGGCAGGTTTAGTAAACATAGTTTTGCCATTGGTACCAGAAAATAATTTCTTCATGCAAGCTGTGTTCGTGGAAAGCTGAACCTTATTATTTCGTGTGTGTAGTTACGAGAGAGACATGAAATGATGTCCAAAATCACTCGAGTATCCGTTGAGCCTCGGCCGAACGTCCGTAATAGAAAGAGAAAAGCACAGAAATCCCCAGAAGATTACGTTTGGCAAGTAGCCAGAGATTACTTCGCATGTAGATATATGCATAGCATTTGTTGAATTTCGTTCACCCGAAGGTCTAATGCAGAAGCTTGTCAAGATTCCCCCCCCCCCCCCCCCCCCCCCTCTCTAATTTATCAAGTATTTACCGGTTGTACTTTTATAGGTGTTTGTGCAGCCTTTGTTCTTCATTTGGATTACCTGCACGCAAGAGGAAGACTTTCGTTATGGCATTCAATTGAGACATTAAACAGGATATGTGATTTTGGTTTTGTGGCCACAGTTTTGGGCGCAGCAGGCTTTGTGTGGTACATTTTTCTCACGCTGTACTACAAAACAAGTAAGTATAAATTGTTTACGAGTTTGCAATTAAAACAGTAAGTATAAGTAATACTATTTTTTTCGTTCGTTTTTATTAAATATCTATGTGACAGTATCTTACTGCTGTAACACGTAAACCTTTGTGTTACACTGATATAATCATTCGGTTTGGCTGCCGGATATGTTAGTTAAAGGAGGAGAAAAATACCTTGTAAATATTAGCATTTACATATGTTGATTGCACATGTGTGGTGAGCTGCTATGGAAATTTTTCTGTCGTAAATAGATCTACAGTATGAGGAGGGAGTGAGTAGAGTATTTTGTGTCATCACTATCAGTTGCATTTTGAAAACTGTTTTTGGCAGTGGGATATACTTAATGAGGACAATGGTGTGTAAAATTCACAATAATGGATTTTTTCCAGCTTAAGAACTGAATCTAAATTTTGGAGCTGCCATTGTTGTTGTGAGAAATTTTTTGTACTTTTATTTACAAATGATTGAGGCTATGGCAGAAAATCTTTCTAGATGAAACAAAATTCACTACCAGTACTGTTATCGTAATAGTCACCTATGTTCATATCAGTCACTGGAGCTCTTTCATATATGACAGAAAAATTTATTAAATAATACCTCTTGTTTTGTTAATAAAAACTGGAATCTTCTGTGCTCATGATGCACCCAAAGAGAATATTTATTTATTTATTTTCATTACTGACTCTGAGATGTGGTGAGCTTAACTATTCATAAGATTGCCAATTGAGAATTGTGGCTGAAGGACCTGTATTAGTCTGGAAAATGACAAGGGTGGAGTTTATTACTACATCACTATTTGAAATTTTTGTGGACCATGGCAAAACTACATTTACCTAAAAGACCTTATAAACAGAACCCACTCGTCTGTGTGACATTAAAGTACATCTGATATGCAGAATTACACACTTATTCCTTGTGGCATTTCTTGTATACATTTGGACCTTTAAACGTAAGTCATCACACTGGTGCATTTTAAATAATTAAGACAACTGCTTTTGCTATGAGATTTCTTAAGGTAGTATTGTCCACACCTATATCATGTTTAGGCCTACCGATTGAAGACCTGAAATCTATGAACAAGTTGTTGATCATGTTGCCACTTTACTCATAAATGTCTGTCTTGTCTGCAAATTACTATACAATTTACAATGACCAGTTTTGGCTTCCCATGATCATCAGATCATTAGAAGTATTGTCATACAGGATCAAACGTAACATATTTAGTACATGAAGCTACATGTGCCAATGCACATGGTCATTTACTTGCATGTACTGATTATATGATGTTGGTACTCCCATTGGAATACTCCTAATGATCCAATGATGGCAGTCATTGTTAATTGTGTAGTAATGTGCAATCAAGATGTACATTTATGCATAAAGTGCATCCTGGTTTTTTTTTCCACATAGGACTGCTAATACATTTTCGTCTTTCTAGTCATGCACATTTAATGTGCTT
Organism: Schistocerca piceifrons; assembly: GCF_021461385.2. NCBI lineage: Eukaryota > Metazoa > Arthropoda > Insecta > Orthoptera > Acrididae > Schistocerca > Schistocerca piceifrons. The sequence continues at coordinate 803,028,492 of NC_060149.1, forward strand.
AGAAGTGGTTAGGTTTTTTATATCTTTCATCTAATTATACATACAATATTATCATGGACTTGGTACATCATGAGTATGCATCTGAGTTGTACTATCAGTATCATGATCCTCCAATGCAGTGGTCAAATAATGTGATGTCGTGATAGTGTTTATTGTTTGTAATATAACTGTTTGATTATTGTAGCATTTTCAGTACTTACCTAATTATTCAAAATTAGAATTGGCCAATTAGTGAATGACATGAGACGTTTGTGAGATAGTATAAAAGGAATATGTTAGTGGTGTCTTCGTGCCCATGGTAGTGTGTGAAAATCTGTGTTCAGTTTCAGAACTAAATTTTATGAACTATTCCTTCACCACGAATGTTGAATATATTTATCACCTTTTCAAATTCTCACCAGATGTGAGTGGAGGTATAATGGTTTGGCCCTGATGAGTAGCTGCATGAAACACGTTGTGATTGTAATAGGAATACTATAGCAACCTAAACTTGAATGTGGTATTTAAGGCAAAATTAAATCCAGTTGTTGTCTCAGCATGCAGTCATCGTTTTTGTGCTGTAATGCAGTGGATTATTCCATGAATTTGCCTGTTCACTTAAGTTAGTAGTTTTTGTCACTAACAGCCTTACTGCTAGCAGGGTATTGAATTTAAACCAAGAGCTGAGGGGAAAATAGCCTTTTGATGAATTTCTGATGTTTGCAATTCAACCTTTTTAACTTAATTTTCTGTTTCTGCTATCTCATTTTAGGCTTGTTTAGCACAATGTATTTTAGGGTTCCTTTCTCATTTTCATGTTAAATCAAATATTGGTTTTGATTTTATAGCATCTACGACCCATTTTCTTCAATTATCTTAATGTATATTGTATCTAATTTGTATATACAATTGGGAGACATGGTCTACCCCTGAGTAGGAGAGAGGAAGAGAGGTTGGCTGAGCTTCTTGAAAGGGGGGGGGGGGGAATCTCACGACGAGAGATCGCTGTGGTTATTGGGGTCAGAGAGGTACCTTTTTAGGTTACAAACATTATTCAGGCACCCATTGTTTTTTGAAAGAAGTCAAACCATACTAACTGAAGAGCCCCACAAAAAAGCTTAAGAATGAACAGAAAAAGTAAGGTTACCTTATTTCATCAAAATATTAGACGATTGAGTTTTATGCAGACACTACATTGTGGCAGTTTTGGGTGATGAGTGTTTTGAACTAGGGTTGCGTAAGAAGATACCGTTGGTGATTGGGCCTGAACCACTACTGCCAACTGTAGCAAACAGTTGTGCTCTAGCCACTACCAAATGCATTGTGTACTCCAATTTGCTTTGTGTTGTGGATTGCTTGTTTTTTTCCTTACTTTTAAATGAGTGAAGAGACTATAATCCTGTTGCATAGAGGGATTCGAATGCAACTCTCTCCATAACAGAAGTAGTCAGAGCAATCCCTTTGACCCTTATGTCAGTCCTGTTTCCGTGGAAGCACAGAACGCGGATGTAGGATGGCAGCCCTCTCAGAGGGTTGAGGGACTTATTCTCCCACTCCTTCCTCACCACTCGGGCAGCCAATGTTCTCATTTGTTTACTGTCATGGCTGACTGCCATGATATACTGTCCAAATAATAATAAGGTAGAGAAGCTTCTTGTCTGTTTGGAAAATTTAGAGCTCTGAAAAGATACATATCGTGTGGCTATCTGAGCACCACATAACCACAGGGTCAGGTAGGTTGCGTATAAAATATTAGACTGTCATCGTACTCATGCAGTACTAATATGGGAAAAGTAGGAGTTGTTACATATATTGAGACTGAGCACAAGTTCAGAAACATGGAGACTAGTAGAATTTGTGGTGGTCAGCACATACGTGTGGGCTTGTGAATTAATACACTTTTAATTGTAACTGTATATAGATACTGACTACAAAATTTTCAATTGTTTGAGGGATGTGGGTTCTTTACTATCCTATCTCTCAGATAGCAGCAAGCATTTAATAGTATGTGGTTACTTCAGTGCAGATTTTCTAAAGGATTCTGGTCGGAAAAAATGATATGGAAACTGTATTTGGATCCTAAAATTTGACCTTGGTAATTACCAACATGGGTGGATAAAGACACTAGGGCCATAATTGATAATGTTTTCTTTGGTGAATCTCAAAGCAAGAAAATATTTATTTACCCAGTAACAAATGCTCTTTGTGATCGCGATGCAGTTAGAATAAACTAACATAGTACCTTACAGTATGGATACTCCTCAGTGGAAATCAGTTAGAATAATTAATGACTCCACTAAAAAAGTTTTAAAGAACACTTTCCACGGGATGAAATTCGTATTGAACAAAATAAAATTTAATGTATACCATTATAAATTCATATCATTGATTGAAAGTAGTTTGCTGCTTAAGCTAATCAGGCAGGTAATAAACAGTCATGTAGAAGACGATGGGTCAATAGAGTGATTAAAGTATCTTGTGAAAGGAAAAGGGAATTGTATGTGTTGGCAAGAACAAAACTTCTCAAAATTGCCCTAAGAAAAGCTATTGACAAATCAGAGACTGTGCACATTATGTCAGAAATCAGTAACTCTGAGGACAGACTTATGTCTGTGTGGAATGTAGTGAAATAAGACAGGATGATGCCACAGAACAGGATAACATCACTACTGAACTAAATGGAAGGACTATAAATGATCAGTAACCGGTAGCAGATATGTTTAATAATCATTTCTTATATATAGTAGAAAGCATAGGTATAAACAGTAAAGGAGAAAAAGCACAGCAGTTTGAGGAAAAGTAACTCTCATAAAATTCAGTCACATGAATGTATTACCAACTTCTCCTTCTGAAATCAAGAAAGTTAGATATCTCTCAAAAATAAAAGATCTGGTTTTGGTGGTGGTTCCAATAGAATTCTAAAGATTAGCTCCCATATTATAAGCCCTGTCTTATCCAAAATATGTAATGTATCAGTAACTCAATGTTTCCAGAGAGACTGAAATACGCCATTGTCAACCCCCTATTTAAGATAGGTGACAGGAGAGATCTCAGCAACTGTTGACCTGTTTTGCTGCTAAAATCAGTTTCCAAAATTTTGGATAAGGTGATGCATTCTAGAATAATTTCTCACCTTGGAAGCAATAATATCCTGAGGAAATCTCAGTTTGGATTTCAAGAAAAGATGCAGTACTGAAATGCCATTTACATGATCACTCACCACATTTTACAGGCATTAAATAGCAAAATAGTGCCAGTTGGTATTTTCTGTGACCTATCTAAGACACTTGACTGTGTGAATCACTGTATTCTCCTAGATAAATTGATGTTTTATGGGATTGATGTTATAGCCAATCAATAGGTAATGTCATATCTAACCAAAAGAATGCAGAAAGTTGTATTTAGTGATTCAGCCAGTGTAGTATGGAGAAATTTTTCTGATTGGGGAGAATGCACATATGGAGTTTCCCAGTTCCCAGTCTTGGGTCTGCTATCATTCCTCATACATGTAAATGATCTTCCACGTAATATACAACAAGCAGAAATAGTTCTTTTTGGAGATGGCACTAGTATTGTAATCAGTCCAAGCATACATACAGCAACAGAAGAAATGATAAACAGGGTTCTTAAAAGTATCATTGACTGGTTTGTTGTTAATCGTCTCACTCTAAAATGTAAAAAAGACACAACATATTCAGTTCTGTGCTTCTAGGTGTACTACACCAATTATAAGTGTATATATTTGTGTGGTGTTATATAAATGATAAGTGTAACACATGGTAAGGAAATAAGAAATAGGGTGGAAACTTCAAAATTCTTGGGTGTCCATATTGACGAGAATTTAAACTGGAAAAGGCACATTTTGGAACTCTGAAAACAACTTAGTTCAGCCACTTTTATACCGAGAATTATTGAAAATCTTGCGGGTAATCGGTAAGTTACATGTTTTGCATATTTTCATTCAGTAATGTCATAATGAACAATGTTATGGGGTAACTCATCTGTAGAAAGGAATTTGTCATTGTGTAAAAATGTGCTGTAAAAATATGTGGTGTTCACCCACAGTCAACGTGTAGACATTTAAAGGGTTTGGTATTGTGACTACTGCTTCACAGTGTATTTGTCCTTCATGAATTTTGTTGTTAATAATCCACTAAAATTCAAAAGGAACAATGATTTACATATTTCCAATACCAGAAGGAAAACTGACATTCATTACTCCACATTAAGGTGCACAGTGCCACAACAAAAAATTTTTATAACTTACCCAGTGAAGCAAAAATGTCAGACAGACATGAAAACAAACTTTCAGTTTCTCCATGACAACTTCTTATGTTCCATAGAATAATTAATAGTATTGTAATGATTGTGTAAAAAAGTGGTTGGCAGGAACTACTAACTCACATATGTACATTTAATAAAAAGTTTTTTTTTTACATATACCCATATTTACAAATTAATTTGTGGTGTTTGTGGAAATGGCTCATTCTAGATCATCACAATTTATCATGAAACTGATCCATGGAACATGAAACTAACGCTGCTTTCATTTCTGAAGGTATTTATAAGTGATTGTACCCATCAGCCAAATTTCTTAGGAGACATTCCTGACAAGTGTTAAGACAAATCAGAACTCAGCAGAACTTCTGAATTAAATAGCATGTGTTAGACTATATTTATTCAAACAATGGAAAACCCAGGATGGAATGTAACAATATTATGAAGAGGAAAGTTGCCACTCACCATATAGTGTTGGTAATGAGTCGTAGATAGGCACATTCTTTTCGTTGGGCCTATCTGCGACTCAGCATCTGTGCTATATGGTGAGTGGCAACTTTCCTTTGCATAATATTGAGACTATATTTCTTATATAATGACTTACATGCTGATGTTATTTTTGTTTTATAATGTTGTTTCTAATATAATTTTCATTTATAATATTTTAGTTATTGTAATATCATCTTATGTTCAGTTCTGTTGAGAGATGTTACCTACCATTTGAAAACAATCGTGGTACATCTGAATCAGTGCAGACAGCTGTGGGGATTGAACCTATTAAAAGGATGTCTGCATTCATCCATACCATAAAGATGGGGCATGTGAAGTCATATATGTGCAGATAGAACAATCACTGATAGTATGTTGTTTTTTGTAATGTCAGTAGTGTGATCAGAGGTCTAAGCTAGGTTGGAAGGTGTGTCTTGGGTTGGGAGTTCACATAATTTTAAATTGCCTACATCAGATTTTGATGGGTGGATAATGGTTGCTATTTGATGAGATTATGGGTCAAAGTGAATGGGAAGGATCAGTAGTTTCACACACGCGACCAGTATCAAACTGCAGTGGAAAATTTCTTTTGATGAATGTATAGCATTAACTTAGAATATTTGGTATTTGGTGCCCAAAGGATGTTTTATGGTTTATGCAAAAAATTGTTTCTATCTGTAATTTATAATATTTGCCATGTCAGTTAACTGTATTTACTAGAGGCATCAGGAATCGTAATTTAGTTAACTGCATGTTCCATGGATCATAATTGCAGCATCTCACTATGACATGGAACATGCCAGTTTCACAGTTGTAGTAGACATTTCTTAGCATTTAATGTAGCATCTTGGTGACTATTGACATGATTGTCCTAAGCTATATTTTATTTCTATTTTTCTACACTAAAAGTTGTCTTACTGTGTGTTTATTTCTGTATATTCTTTCAGCTGTGTTTCCTGTTGGAAAGAGTACAATAATACCAGCTGTTTGGACTATGATGACTGTTAAGTGGGGAGCTGCTATAATGGTCATTTGCACAAAATACAGGAAATACCTGAGATCATTGGAGTTGCTGCGTGATGATCCACAGTAGCATGATAAAATTTATTTAGCCAATGCATTTCATTGCATGTGTATTGGACATGGGAGCAGTGTGATATGTTTTATCCCTAAACCACAACTTGAGGGTACTTCATATGTACAGGGAAGAGTAATATTGATATTAATGATGGAAAAGATACTGTGAAAAGCTCTGAAGTATTGAACTGTGAATGTGTTTAAAAATATATTTTTATGAGAGGGAGGTAAGAAAATATGCCCTGTGAGTTCCAACTCTAATCTTTGCAGTTTAAAGGAACATTCAGTTGTGATTTTTTTATTTTTCTTTTTATAGATGTTTTTACATGTTGTGAAAGTGTGTGTTTTCAAAATTATTCACTGACGCTTTGATGTGTGCTTTTGATATCCTTACAGAATTTTTTAAATAAATATTTTAGTAGAATTGGGCTACTATTATTTTCAGTTGCTTCCCACTGTTACCCCACCAATTTTTTCATTGTTGCATTGGAGTAGACTGTGATTTAAGGCTGAAATGTGTGAAGGCACAGACTGGACCTTATGGAAATCAAATTTCTGCATTGCAAAGTTTGTATTAATACTTGTATAGTAGTTTTAGTGTAACATTCAGACTGTTACAGTCACAGTTAATAGCTGAATACTGTGCTGCCTAAGAGCTGTATGAAGGGCTGATGCAAGTCTGCTTTGATTGTGGGTAATGTAAATCGTGAAACCTGGGGACCCCCTTTGCCATAATTGGCTTGTGAAAGGACAAAGGTAATATCCAAGAAGATAAAGTATTAGGTAATTTTTAACTATACTGAAAACTTCAGTGTTATGTGGATAACAAGGAACTTTCTTATCGTATGGTGGAAACGTACCTAACAGTTTCACAGTTTTAATCGAAATTGTTGTTCTTCTCCTCACATTTTTTTTTGGAAAAAGATGCAAAAATTGCTTCGGCAAGGGTACATCGGATTCCATCATTATTATTTGTTAAAACTGAGATAAATGCTTCCTGCATGTCCTAGTTGACAATGTGATAAGTTATGAATATTAATGCAGAAAAGGACTTGCAGAAAGTGAAGGATGTAGCAGTTGATTTTATGTATATGTTTGTTTTGATTGCTTTCAAAAGTAAAACTTCACCTGTTGAATTGTGATTGAAGTTATCCGTAAACACATTTCAAAACTGATATTTCAAAGAATTAGAGAAGTAATGTGGAGTACATATGATTTTTCAGTCTCACATTATCCAGTATCAACTCATTTACACTCCTGGAAATTGAAATAAGAACACCGTGAATTCATTGTCCCAGGAAGGGGAAACTTTATTGACACATTCCTGGGGTCAGATACATCACATGATCACACTGACAGAACCACAGGCACATAGACACAGGCAACAGAGCATGCACAATGTCGGCACTAGTACAGTGTATATCCACCTTTCGCAGCAATGCAGGCTGCTATTCTCCCATGGAGACGATCGTAGAGATGCTGGATGTAGTCCTGTGGAACGGTTTGCCATGCCATTTCCACCTGGCGCCTCAGTTGGACCAGCGTTCGTGCTGGACGTGCAGACCACGTGAGACGATGCTTCATCCAGTCCCAAACATGCTCAATGGGGGACAGATCCGGAGATCTTGCTGGCCAGGGTAGTTGACTTACACCTTCTAGAGCACGTTGGGTGGCACGGGATACATGCGGACGTGCATTGTCCTGTTGGAACAGCAAGTTCCCTTGCCGGTCTAGGAATGGTAGAACGATGGGTTCGATGACGGTTTGGATGTACCGTGCACTATTCAGTGTCCCCTCGACGATCACCAGTGGTGTACGGCCAGTGTAGGAGATCGCTCCCCACACCATGATGCCGGGTGTTGGCCCTGTGTGCCTCGGTCGTATGCAGTCCTGATTGTGGCGCTCACCTGCACGGCGCCAAACACGCATACGACCATCATTGGCACCAAGGCAGAAGCGACTCTCATCGCTGAAGACGACACGTCTCCATTCGTCCCTCCATTCACGCCTGTCGCGACACCACTGGAGGCGGGCTGCACGATGTTGGGGCGTGAGCGGAAGACGGCTTAACGGTGTGCGGGACCGTAGCCCAGCTTCATGGAGACGGTTGCGAATGGTCCTCGCCGATACCCCAGGAGCAACAGTGTCCCTAATTTGCTGGGAAGTGGCGGTGCGGTCCCCTACGGCACTGCGTAGGATCCTACGGTCTTGGCGTGCATCCGTGCGTCGCTGCGGTCCGGTCCCAGGTCGACGGGCACGTGCACCTTCCGCCGACCACTGGCGACAACATCGATGTACTGTGGAGACCTCACGCCCCACGTGTTGAGCAATTCGGCGGTACGTCCACCCGGCCTCCCGCATGCCCACTATACGCCCTCGCTCAAAGTCCGTCAACTGCACATACGGTTCATGTCCACGCTGTCGCGGCATGCTACCAGTGTTAAAGACTGCGATGGAGCTCCGTATGCCACGGCAAACTGGCTCACACTGACGGCGGCGGTGCACAAATGCTGCGCAGCTAGCGCCATTCGACGGCCAACACCGCGGTTCCTGGTGTGTCCGCTGTGCCGTGCGTGTGATCATTGCTTGTACAGCCCTCTCGCAGTGTCCGGAGCAAGTATGGTGGGTCTGACACACCGGTGTCAATGTGTTCTTTTTTCCATTTCCAGGAGTGTAGTTAAAAGGATCCTATATGACTGTGACACTGTACACATAAGAATATGGATAACAAATCTACAAATCACTGAAGAACCAGAGAAATTGTTTAATTGAAGTGGTTTTCTAAGGGAACCATTACATTTATTTTAGGAAGCTAACAGTTTAGTAATCAGAATGAATTTCCACCATTGAAAATGGATACTGATTTGAAACTCTGGCAGATTAAAACTATGTACTGGACCAGAACAGTTTTTAATCTGCCATGAGAATTCATAGCAGTTTAGTTAACTGCACAGAATTTTTACCTTGTTTGAAGAAGGAATAAGAGCACGGAAAGACCAGAAAACTTCTGCTACAAGTAAAAGGATCAAACAAAATAACCATAGGTTAGGCTATTGTGTTACATAGAATCTTGATTCTTTAGAGAATATCAGCAAAACTAAATTTGTAGATGACAAGCAAATTTTCGATGGACATATTTAGAGGCTGCTGAATACCCAAAAGAAAATTTATACATTAGATTATGTATACAGCTGGAATTGACAAGGCTGTTGAAACTGAGTTTCATACGATGACCACAGCTTTCAAATTAAAAAGTGTAACTATTAATTTTCTTACTGCAATTTCACAAACATAGGGCTAGAGACATTGTACCGGTATTAAAATTGCAACATCTTGAATCAGTGTGTAATAAATGATAAACTTACATGAAGTATATCACATACTTGGATATACAAATGATTAGGATTCAAGCACCACTGAAGAAATAGTTTAGAGTAATGCTGTCTTAATTCTGTATATAATAGGAAAGATTATGCCATGTGTTTATCATTCAAAAATTACATTTAAATTTTGGGTTGTTCATGAGATCATGTTAAGCCTCATGTAAGGAGGAGAAACATGTGACAGCACATGTCAGAATTTAACAATAGGTTCATAGCTTGTTGAGACTGGTTTTTCATTCACCAATATTGTTGCTCGTGTGGTTTGGGATCCCACAAGCGTTGTGCAAATATGGAATTGGTGGGTTCATGGGGGCCATGTTCAGTGTCCTGCAGGTCTTTGTGGCCCCACTGGACTAGTGCCTGAGGGAATAAACACGTTTGCTTGTCCATGCTGGGTTATACAACATCACGTGCCTTGGCTCAGGAAACAGGCTTGTTTGCAAATTGATAAATAGCCAAACAGACAGCACGGTGGAGCATCAGTATGGTGACCGTTGTTGTGGCTTTCCTCGGAACACTGGCAGAGAGGCATGCTGACAGTGGTGTACCTACTGGCAACACTGGACAAGTGGGTGGCACCACCTAGTCAGAGTTCTACCTACAGCATCATGTTGAACGTATTCGTTTGTGGAGGCAGCAAAGGTAAAGAATATTGCGAGAGGGCATTGATAGTCATGTGTCCAGCATTTGGCACAATGTTAGGGCGTGCAACTGGGTACACAAAACTATCGCCTCAAATTCTCGTAGCAAGTAATTTGGACAACCAACATTATGTTTATGATGTGATAAGGCTAGTGGTTGTGCCCTATCATCAAGGTCTTCTTGATGTTATCTTTTAATGTGGGCTGACATGTTCCACATGCTTTCCTGACCTACATCAATATAGAGGCTGTTGGACTGTTGCCCTCGGCAGCACATTATGTGGATCTCTCACCTGTTGAGAATGTGGGGTCACAGATTGCAGAGAGACTGGCACACTCTCACTCACCAGCCGCTACAGTTCGGGAACTCTGGTATACAGTTGAAGCAGTGTGGAATGACTTACCCGCAGCTGTCATCAAAGCTCAGTTTGACTCGATGCTTAGACACTGTTGTTGATAGAGGTGGCAGTTCTGTTTAATAAATTTTGCATTGTGTGTACCTCCAAGTCTCCCACTAATTTAATAACATATTATTCCTGTTATACAGTATATGCAAAGTAAGAAAGATTCCATTATTTGCTATACTTGCTGCTGTTGCAGTAGTAATAGAGAGCAGTTTAGTTGTGAAAAGGTCACCAAATCCAGTGTCAGTAATCTGTATGCTAAAAAGGGTCTTTGCACAAGTGTAGTACCTGCTAAAATGTTGTGCTGGTAAAATCTGCAGATGTAAACTTAATTTTAAATAATGTTAGCCTCTTTGGGTGGTTGTTGCATCTATGACATTTTTTTTGTGATGGATATGATACCTAATAGTAGCAGATGGTGAGTGAGTGGCCCAGTAAATTTGAACAGTGTTGGTATTATTAGTATTCTCTCTCTCTCTCTCTCTCTCTCTCTCTCTCTGTGGTGTGTGTGTGTAAGGAGTGGGTGAGCAGCTTGGCCAGTGTTAGCAATTGCAGTCCCACTATAATAAAGTTGATGTTAAAACTGCTGCCTTCTGTTCATCTTCTAGCTCCATATGGTCTATTAAGGGTCACCACATGTCTTAATGGTAGAACTTCAATTAATGTGGGAAACACAGGCAAATTCAGGGCTTGATTCTTGAGGGGGGGGGGGGGGGGTTGCTGACGTGTTCCCCCCACGCCCCTCCTCACAAATATAACTTGCTGTCACCCTCACTTTTAATGTGCCACTGATGTGTGCTGTACAATTTTAATAACTATAAATATAAAACTTTTTAATATACTGTAATAATTAAAAATTAATTACCCTAAAATATACAAAATATCAAATGTAAGCTGTAATCTGTTGCCATTTCAAGACTTAAGTTTCCATGCTACTTTGTTCTCCAGAAGTTAGCCCTGAAGTTTGGTAACTAATATGCAAGGTGTATTCCAAAATTAATGGGTATTTTGTAATTTCATATGTTGTATTAGATTGATTTGTCAGTTTTTTTTAATTTTTTTCTCGTTGCTACATTGGCTTATAATGAATTCTACTCTGTAAATGATGAAAGTCTATATGAATGCAGCTTGCCGCTAACTTGGTGTAATGTTTTGTCTGTACAGAAGTGTATCTGTCGCCTTTATCGCTCTTTCACCCTCACACACAAATCGGTACAATAAAGTCAGGGCTTCGTGTTTTCTTATTAGGCTGATCCGTGAAAAGACAGACAAACAATTACGCTAATGGAGGATTCTGAGTAATTTCTCGAATTTCATTCGCTCTCTCTCTCTCTCTCTCTCTCTATCTGTCCTTTATCTGTGTACAGTTTAACTATATTATTTACGTGAAATCAGCCTAGTAGAATCTCTGGTGGAGCCCTTCGTCTTAATGTTCAGCGGCTGGCTTGCTGGAAAAGATCTTTACATTTGTTATTATTATTAAGCGCTGCATTCAGTTGGGAAAATCGATCGTTTGAACAATTCGTTCAGTTTACGACAGATCTAAAATTTCAGATGTGGACGAAGCCTTTTTGGACGATTTATAAAAACTCAGAGATTGCAGGCTCTCTTCGTCACAGCTGAAACTTCCCAATTAATTACAGGGCCCAGACAATCATCAGTGATTCAGACAGAGAACTCATTCATCATTCACTCTAGAATAAAATGGTCACAAACCTTATTTCTGAGGAAAATTGTATATTGAATCCATTTTCGTACATGTTCCGTTTTCTGTTGGTTCCAAGTCTCATGTAATTTTCTTTTACAGGTTTTTCCTTCTCTTTATCTATCACGCTAGCGGCACAAACTTTCCTAGCTCGCTTTAGCGCGAAGAAGAGTAAATAAATCTCTTTTAGCAATCCGAAAATCTTCCAACCGATACTTCCGGAGCTGTTCCTTTCTCCCACTATAATAACCATGGAGCATACATATCTGTACCTCTGTTGTTCCAAAGAATAAACGTACTGGAAAAATACCTTGGCGTCGACGAGCTGTCGGCGCATATATTACTAGAAAATCTGATCAGATACTTTTCAAACGTAAATACATGTGGATGATTTGGTTGACCATTATTAATTATTGCGTGGTAGAGGGTAATTTTCCGTGGGGAGATTACAGGCTGTCTGAAAAAAAAATACGTGTACAGTGTTAGCCTTATGATATTGAGTCTGTTGTGAGCTGTCAGAAAGGTCATATATCTATTTTTATTTATAAATATGGATCAAGGAATTTGTATTAAATTTTGATATAAGAATGGAATAAAGTGCAATAGAGTTTCAGAAACATAAAATATTGCTTTTGGTCAGTGTGCTACTAGTAAAACAAGGGTTTACAAGTAGTGTAAGTGTTTAGAGGAAGATTGTGAAGACGATGAGGATGATAGGCCTGAATGCCCCACTACATCATTAGATAATGAAATCATGGAAAAAGTGAAAGAAATGATTTTGAATGATTTGCCGAATCACAATCAGAGATGTTGCTGGCGATGTCGGCATATCCCTTTCAGCCCTGAAATTTTTTTCATTTGAATTTGATTTACAAACTATAGATAAGTGAGGAAAATACTAAAAAATTTTCTTTCTTCTTTTTTTTTTTTGGTTCACAAAAAGGACTCGTGCATTTGATGCTTCGTGAATTATATCCTGTTGAGTTATTTATGTAAATGAGGTAGATAAAAAATGACCACACGTGCAAAACAGTCTCGCGTATTTGGCGTGTGTTAAAATTGTCAATATTAGAAAGGCTCATTTCGTTTTATTTAGCAGGCAGTGACAAATTCGAGAAACCACACCACTGTCGTATTAACTGCTTTCTCAGCATTAGACAATGGCATTTTGATTTTTCTTGTAACAAAACGTTTGACAAGCTTCAATGAGCTAATAGATTCTTTCGCAGAAAGGAAAGCACGCCGTGTAAAGTTGTAGCAAGACTAGAGAGAAAAAAATGCTGGAACCTAAGGATTGAAGAAATGTCTTACTTGTCTCTTGTCTTTACTGGTTTTATGTTTCCTGTATTTAATTTTATTCACACAAACGAGAAAGTTATTAGCAAATAGGCAATAAAGAGTGCAGATTTTCTGAAGAGTTCTTTTTCTTCCGGATACAAATAATCCCACCCAGTATAAATTGTGAGTGTTTTTAAGGGGGATAAATGTCAAACTGGCATTTTAATTTGCACTGCCCTGAATATAGGTTTGATGTCTCCCATTAAAATATACACACGTTTGAGTTCCACAGAGCGAAATACAGTGACATCTGATAGAAGAATGCTGTGTGAAGAGGCGTGGCACTGCACTTTGGCATACTTAAGACCAAATAATGTGTCTTACATTTCCTCGACCATATATGTTTTATATATCAAACTCTTCAGAAGATGTGCGCTACAAAATGACTATTTTTGAAAGAATCGATTTTTTAAAAATTTTTGATGTCTTGTCTCAAACACTCGAATGGGAGGGGGAGGGGGGGGGGGAGGGGCGCTATCAAGCTTCTACATCTACATCCATACTCCGCAAGCCACCTGACGGTGTGTGGCGGAGAGTACTTTGAGTACCTCTATCGGTTCACCCTTCTATTCTAGTCTCGTATTGTTCGTGGAAAAAAAGATTGTCGGTATGCCTCTGTGTGGGCTCTAATCTCTCTGATTTTATCCTCATAGTCTCTTCGCGAGATATACGTAGGAGCAATATACTGCTTGACTCCTCGGTGAAGGTATGTTCTCGAAACTTCAACAAAATCCCGTACCGAGCTACTGAGCATCTCTCTTGCTGAGCCCTTCAGTGGAGTTTATCTATCATCTCCGTAACCCTTTTGCGATTGGTAAATGATCCTGTAATGAAGCGCGCTGCTCTCCGTTGGATCTTCTCTCTCTCTTCTATCAACCCTATCTGGTACGGATCCCACACTGGTGAGCAGTATTCAAGCAGTGGGCGAACAAGTGTACTGTAATCTACTTCCTTTGTTTTCGGACTGCATTTCCTTAGGCTTCCTCCAATGAATGTCAGTCTGGCATCTGCTTTACCGACGATTAATTTTATATGATCACTCCATTTTAAATCACTCCTAATGCCTACTCCCAGATAATTTATGGAATTAACTGCTTCCAGTTGCTGACCTGCTATATTGTAGCTAAATGATAAAGGATCTTTCTTTTTATGTATTCACAGCTTATTACACTTGTCTCCATTGAGATTCAATTGCCATTCCCTACACCATGCGTCAAGTCGTTGCAGATCCTCCTGCACTTCAGTACAATTTTCCATTGTTACAATCTCTCTATATACTACAGCATCATCCGCAAAAAGCCTCAGTGAACTTCCGATGTTATCCACAAGGTCATTTATATACACTGTGAACAGCAACGGTCCTACAACACTCCCCTGCGGCACACCTGAAATCACTCTTACTTCGGAAAACTTCTCTCCATTGAGAATGACATGCTGCGTTCTGTTATCTAGGAACTCTTCAATCCAATCACACAATTGGTCTGATAGTCCGTATGCTCTTACTTTGTTCATTAAACGACTGTGGGGAACTGTATCGAACGCCTTGCGGAACTCAAGAAACACGGCGTCTACCTGGGAACCGGTGTCTATGGCCCTGTGAGTCTCGTGGACGAATAGCGCGAGCTGTGTTTCACACGATCGTCTTTTTCGAAACCCATGCTGATTCCTACAGAGTAGATTTCTTGTCTCCAGAAAAGTCATTATACTCGAACATAATACGTGTTCCAAAATTCTACAACTGATAGACGCTACAGATATAGGTCTATAGCTCTGTACATCTGTTCGACATCCCTTCTTGAAAACGGGGATGACCTGTGCCCTTTTCCAATTCTTTGGAACGCTACGTTCTTCTAGAGACCTACGGTACACCGCTGCAAGAAGGGGGGCAAGTTCCTTCGAGTACTCGGTGTAAAATCGAACTGGTATCCCATCAGGTCCAGCGGCCTTTCCTCTTTTGAGCGATTTTAATTGTTTTTCTAATCCTCTGTCACCTGTTTCGATATCTACCATTTTGTCATCTGTGCGACAATCTAGAGAAGGAACTACAGTGCAGTCTTGCTCTGTGAAACAGCTTTGGAAAAAGACATTTAGTATTTCGGCCTTTAGTCTGTCTGTCATCCTCTGTTTCAGTACCATTTTGGTCACAGAGTGTGTGGACATTTTGTTTTGATCCACCTACCGCTTTGACTTAAGACCAAAATTTCTTAGGATTTTCTGTCAAGTCAGTACATAGAACTTTACTTTCGAATTCAGTGAACGCCTCTCGCATAGCCCCCCTCACACTACACTTCGCTTCGTGTAATTTTTGTTATCTGCAAGGCTTTTGCTATGTTTATGTCCCGGTTCGGAAATATCGTAGATCCGGGGCTGATTACACGACCTCCTTCAAACTCAGTGAGGTGCTGATAACTATGTCTTTGTGGCCTTAAAGGCATTCTTGACGAACATCAACTCACCACATTCAGTCTCAAAGGTAACTAACGCTCACGACTACAACGTGCATTTAAAGCATACCCGATTTGCATCCTCATAGTGGCGCTACGAGCCCCACGCTTACGCGACTGGCGCGAAATTTCTACATCTTTCAGATGTAGAAACACGCCTACCAACTTTCACGTATGCTGCACAACTCCTTATTTGGTGTTGCGATTTTTTTGATTTTTTTTTTCCGTAAGTGTATACATAGGACTAGACGGCCTCACCTATCCCTCGTGTGCAGATGCACACATACAGTAACTCGAACTCATACGGCAATCAGCGAATGCCGCGAGTATAGAGGTTTAATGGGCAGGTACACTACCCAGTAGTGTGAGGATAAGTTGGAAATTTCCGTCTGTCAGAGAGCGTCTCTGGGTTTCCGAAGCGGTTAGGGCAACCGCTCGTGACAAGCGGCAAATCCATGTTCGAGTCTCTCAGTGCTCTCTAGCAGTCGTTGCCTGTCTTTCCTTCGGTTCATATTGAAATCGTCGTTCAGTTAAACAGTATAGTGAAAAATAACGAAATATCTTACTTTTCTCTTGCGACAACACTCGCCGACCTACTCAATTTGTTCTGAAGTGAGTCGGCACGAGCCAGAGAAGTGTAAACGAGCCAATAAAATAATTTTGCAAACTGACCTGCACATGCGTTCGGGTCAGAGCTGGAAGGTGTATCAACTGGCTCGTGCTGTGTTTTGGTTATGCTGGATGTTTTATTTATGAAACTCCTGACAGCAAACTTTGTTCAAAAATTCTTGAATTACGAACGAAATCAGACGCGAATGTTAGTAACTCAGGAGTCGCTAGATGATAACAAAGATGAACTATTGAAACGTGTCGTAACAGGCGACAAAAATGGGTGTACGGATATGACCTCTCAGTGGTCCCAGTGAAAATAGTGGTCTGGATCGCCAAGAACGAAAAAAGCTCAACGAACGAGGTCAAATGTGAAGGCTACGCACACTCTGTTCTTCAATGTTAACAATTTAATGTGTTCTTGTTACAAGCTCGAGCGATCAATAAGGAGTACTACTTGAATGTTCAAAGCCTTAACACACAAATTTGTGACTAACGTCCCGTGGTTTTGGCATCACGATAATGCAACTGATCACACTTCATTGCTTGTACGTGAATTTTTGACCAAGAAAGATACCGTAATGAGGTGCCAGCAACCATCTTCCCAGGCATGGTCCCATTCGACTTTTTTCTGTTTGCAGAGAAAACCTTAATTGGTCGTCGTTTTATAAGCATAGATGAAATTAAAAAAGCGCATCTCGGAGAGAGCTAAAAGCTATCACAAAGATTGAGTTCCAGAAGTGTTACAATGATCAGAAATGATATTGGCATAAACAAATAATATGTAATGGGGAATATTTTGAAGGGGTTAATACTGATGTAAAGTAAGAAATGAAATTATTACCAAAAACAAATTTTTCCCATTATTTTTAAGACACCTCGTACGTAAAAATGTAAATGCTTCTTCTAAAAACTTCTTTGGGGTTCATGATACCCACCCTCTCCCACGGGATCCGCAAAGATAATTCGTTGTTTTACTAGCTTATCAATAATAAAGCGGTGAACCAACTAGCAAATACTCATTATAAGGTTACAGTTTAACTAACCTTGCACCTCTGGGGTCAATCGAGCCAAATATAAACTGTTTGTGTGTTTCGTGAATGTAACATTTATGGAAACAGAATGATGACTATTACCTTGAACTGCTGATACAAGAAACACCCGCAACAATGAAAATATTCCCCACTCATTTTTGTAACCCATTGATAGGGATGCTTGACTCAGATATTGTTATACCCTTCCTTCACTGAAGAGCCAAATAAACTGGAACACCTGCTTAATGTCGTATAGGACCCCAGCGAGCACACAGAAGTGCCGCAACACGACATGGCATGGACTCGACTAATGTCTGAAGTAGTGCTGGAGGGAAATGATAACATGAATCCTGCAGGGCTGTCCATAAATCCGTAAGAGTACGAGATGGTGGAGATCTCTTCTAAACAACGCGCTACAGGGCATCCCAGAGATGCTCAATAATGTTCATATCTGGGGAGTTTGGTGGCCAGCGGAAGTGTTCAAACTCATAAGAGTGTTCCTGGAGACACACTGTAGCAATTCTGGACGTGTGGGGTGTCGCATTGTCCTGCTGGAATTGCCTAAGTGCACAGTGGACATGAATCTAGATGTATCAGGGGTCTCATATCATTCCAACTGCACACGCCCCACACCATTACAGAGCCTCCACCAGCTTGAACAGTCCTCTGCTGACATGCAGGGTCCATGGATTCATGAGGTTGTCTCCGTACCCGTACACGTCCATCCGCTCGATAGAATATGAAACGAGACTCGTCCGGCCAGGCAACATGTTTCCCGTCATCAAAAGTCTGATGTCGGTGTTGACGGGCCCAGGTGCGGCATAAAGCTTTGTGTCGTGCAGTCTTCAAGGGTACACGAGTGGGCCTTTGGCTTAGAAAACCAATATCGATGATTTTTCGTTGAATGGTTCGCACGGTGACACTGTTTGATGGACCCACATTTAAATCTGCAGCAATTTATGGAAGGGTTGCACTTCTGTCACGTTGAACGATTCTCTTCAGTCGTCGTTGGTCCTGTTCTTGCAGGATCTTTTTCTGGCCGCAGCGATGTCGGAGATTTGATATTTTTACCAGATTCATGATATTTACGGTACACTCGTGAAATGGTTGTACGGGAAGTATCCCCCACCTCATCGCTACCTCGGAGAACCTGTGTCCCACCGCTCGTGCGCCGTCTATAACACCACGCTCAAACTCACTTAAATCTTGATAACCTGCCATTGTATCAGCAGTAACCGATCTAACAACTGCGCCAGACACTTATTGTCCTATACCGGCGTTGCGGACCGCTGCGCCGTATACTGTTGTTTAAATATCACTGGATTTGAATACGCATGTCTATAGAAGTTTCTTTGGCGCTTCAGCTTAGTACCACTGGAGTAAATATGACCCCATAAGCACATTGGAAATTTGTCTCCCTTGTTTCCAAAGTTATTTTCAAAACTAATAACTTTCTCCCTCTAAGTCAATTGTAGCCAATGATTCTTTGTTGAGTTTCATTTTCACAACACATCAAAATTTGTGCATGGTTTTTGCACTGAGTACTTTTGCGAACATTATGCCCCCGGTCTACATTTATTTTTGTTTTTTGAATGTAACATTTGAGAATCGAATGATGATTGTTACGTTGAACAGGTGTAATGTATGTTTTTATACTGCCAGTGTATCGCATCTAAATGACTTTGTTGTTTACGACTCAAGTGGTACCAAGTGAACCAAAACGGAGGGTTAATGGATTGTCAGTGATGAAATCATTATTAATGTACAATTCTCAGATAGGATAGTGACAGGAAGGAAATTGGTAGCCTCATTTTCGAAGAAACTATCCTGGCATTCGTCTAGATCAGTTTAGGACTACTTAAATCAGAATAAGCGAATGAGAGGTTGAACCTCAATCCTCCCAATGTGAGTCCAGTGGTTTAACTGCTGTGCCGTGTCTTGTGGTTTCATACTCTATTAAGAATTTCTGTCCACAGGGAAATGCATACCTCACACACTAAACTGTATACACAATACTTACTACATTTTCCACATTTACAAAAAGAATGAGCACATTCTAAAACACTTTTTCTTTTACTCAGGAAGCCTTTGTTCAGCATGGTAAAAAAAGTTCTCCGATGGGAGTTGGTTTAAACTCAAACAAAAATTATCCAGAACTCTTCTAGAATATGAAACAACAAAACGGTATCTGAGGTAGAAGGCCCCTTTAAGTCACAATACATTAAAAGGTCACACTCCGATATTCCTGCACTAAGTGTGCCACAGCATCCACAAGGGAGCCCGCAGCTCGTGGTCGTGCGGTAGCGTTCTCGCTACCCGCGCCCGCGTTCCCGGGTTCGATTCCCGGCGGGGTCAGGGATTTTCTCTGCCTCGTGATGGCTGGGTGTTGTGTGATGTCCTTAGGTTAGTTAGGTTTAAGTAGTTCTAAGTTCTAGGGGACTGATGACCTTAGAAGTTAAGTCTCATAGTGCTCAGAGCCATTTTAGCCATCCACAAGGGACGCTTCAAAGTTAGTCCTGAGAGAACGAGAAAAAGTTTTGGTTCAGCGCAGCTGATAACAAGAACGATACAAGTGTTACAAAAGCCCAATTGCTGGTCATGGTGTCGGTGGCGACGTCTCTTCTGTGTAGAGGCCACGCTGGCCGCTGCTGTATAGTAAGGTTAAGGTAGAGGGCGACGTCGTCGCTGCATTGGCTCCAGAGTCAAATTATGATTGTTGTAATGCTTTTGCAATCAGCACCTGGCGCGAAAGCTCACTCGGAGTGAAGAGGCCCATCATGGCCCAGGCGCCAGATACTACTGGTACTATTTTTGGTCAAGTGGCCCACAGAAGAGAAAAGGTATGTGTGCCCATTGACCTCTGGTGACGCTGGGGTTGCCTCCTGGTGGCAGGGCGGAGACTAGCCTCACATATCAGTTGTCTGCAGAAAGGTACGTCACCTGCATAGTCCGCGTGTGTAGTTGGTCGCTTGCTGAGTAAGTGCAAGGCCTCGACACAGCAGGGTTGATATTCACTTTTTCTATCTTTCGCTTATTCGATCCAACAAGTGTGACTGCCAAGGACTGCTGTATTTCTTTTTTTACTGCCTGGTGTATGAGAGCGATGAGGTAATGGTGATCTTCCACAGCTGCTGTAGGGACGATTTTTGGGAGCCAATCATACTTCTTTAGTTTGACACTTTTCCGTCGCATTCCCTTGACGTGCTGGCACCACCTGGTGATGGTTGTTGTGACAACCTTTACCAGAAGATCATGGTACATATCTTCTGCGATTCCTTTAATCAAGTGTGAGATTCTGTAAGCTTCAGTCATATTTGGATTCACAATGTGGCGTAGGGGCAAAAAATTCTGTGCATAAAACTGTGTCTTTTCCCTTGGCGTTGGGCCTTGTTCTTCAATTTTTCTTCCATTGAGTGAACTTGCCGCTGATTGTTAGTTCGGTCTGGAATTTGTCCCAACTAACGAACTTCTCTTTGTTGTTGTTGTACCATTTCTGGGGTGTGCCATCCAAGTAAAACTACACATTTGCCAAACACATCATGTCGTCTCACATGTTGTGTCTGGCAGTTTGGTCGAATCCTTTCAGTCATTTAGTTGGGAGCTGAACAGCTTCTCCAGAAAGCGTTGATGGATGTGTGATAGTTAGTTTTATGTTCCAAGATCATTTCAACGATTGTTTTGTCGAAATGATGTGGAACAAGTCAGTTTACAGGTATACGTGATACATGAGCAGTGTTAACATTAATGAAGACATTACTTTTTAGTCCTGCTCATGTCACTACACTTAGAAACTAGTTTATTATTATTTTTTTTTTAACAGACTACTCTTCCTCTAGTGTAGTAGATGTGTACATCACTATTCTTCTGAAAGTGTGATGGATAATTAACGACGAATTTCAGTAGCGAATGTATGAATTATTGTGCAGGTAAAATGCCCAACTGCTTGAAAAGGTATCTCGTAAATGACGACTACAGGTGAGCTCCATATATTATTCTTACTGTTCGCTTATGTGCAATCAATGCTTTCTTTTTCAGTGCTGAGTTACCCCAGAAAATTATACCATACGACATTACTGAGTAGAAGTCTGCAAGACGTATCTGGAGCTTGACTCTTCACATGCCAAGACCAGCAATTATACGAAGAGCAAAAGCAGCTGAACTTAAGTGTTTGGGAAGCTCAGTAATATGCTTTCTCCGGTTCAAGCTTTCATCCACATATTTAGATAGGTAAGATTTATTTTTAATTACGCAGATGTGGTAGGATGTAACCAATTACGAAACTTTAAGTTATCTTTTTGTCATACAGCCTGCTCTTTCACCACATTATGACAAATCGTTCGGTGTTCCACTCTCACTCCATACCCCTTTGGCGCTTCAGTAATATATTACCCATCATACGCTCTCCCGCGTGTCCTTCTTCCCGTTTGTTAATGAACACCTTAGGCGACAGACATATTGTAGCACTTGTACTTTTACTAAATGTTACTTTCTGGGTCATACATATTTTTTCCCACGCAGTGGTATTTATAATTACTAAAGAATAGTTGTTATTGTTACAAACATCAATTTATTATCCAAAACGTGATACAAAGTTAGGTGACAAACAGTTTTTGCTGCTGTGATCGTTCGATGATCTGCTGTGTTGAAATCAGTGCTGCAGTCTTTTCCAGAGAGCTGCCAAGCTCTGCGGTGTACCGCCGTATGGGCCGACACAGCTACATCTCGTGAGCTGTGTCAGTTGTCACACAGCGGGTACAGATAATGTTAAAGAAGGAAGTCTACTGCAAATTATATGTCTTTAATGGCAGAATTGTATCTGCAGAAGTGCCATTGATAGTAACATGTGAAGTATCAGTCCCTTCTTGGCCTTTGTGTAACCTAGTAAATAAACAGCCAAATGTTTACGATAAGGAAGAATGTGGATTTTATTGTTGCTCGTTTCACTCGCAGCAATTTAAGCTGTCCTCTTAGGTTCCTGCCTAACCCCACATTCGGAAATAGCCACATATTCGGAAATAAACAGGCAAATATTTATTTCATCCTTCGTTTTCTAATCAGACGGAGATGTAAATAACATACGAGTAGACTACTCTGAAGTGACTAAAGTCATGGGATAACGATATCCGAATATACAGTTGGAGGTAGTATCGCGTACCAAGGTATAAAAGAGCAGTGCATTGGCGCAGCTGTTATTTGTACTCAGGTGATTGGTGTGAAAAGGTGTCTCAAGCGATTATGGCCGGGGAGTTTACGTATTTCGAATGCGGAATGGTACTTGGAGCTAGAAGCATGGGACATTCTGTTTCGGAAATCGGTAGAGAATTCAATACTCCAAGTTCCACAGTGTCAAGAATGTGCCGAGAATACCAAATTTTACCATTACCTCTCACTACCGACAACACAGTCGCCGACGGCGTTCACTTAACGACCGAGAGCAGTGGCGTTTGCGTAGAGTTGTCAATGCTAACAGACAAGCAACCCTGTGTGAAACAACCACAGAAATCAATGTGGCACGTATGACGGACGAATTTATCCGTTAGGACAGTGCAGCGAAATTTGGCGTTGGTGGACTATGGCAGCAGACGATCAACGTGACTTTGCTAACAGCACGACATCATCTGCAACGCCTCTTCTGGGATCGTCACCATATCGGTTGGACCTTATGCACTCCGTCTTCAGGCCACAAGTGGCCCATCGGGACCATCCGACCGCCGTATCATCCTCAATGAGGATGCAGATAGGAGGGGCGTGTGGTCAGCACACTACTCTCCCGGTCGTTACGATGGTTTCCTTTGTCCGGAGCCACTATTATTCAGTCGATTATCTCTTCAATTGGCTTCACGAGGCTGAGTGCACCACGAAAAATGGCAACAGCACAGGGTGGCGGCCCGGATGGTCATCCATCAAAGTGCCGGCCACGCCCGACGGCGCTTAACTTCGGTGATCTGATGGGAACCGGTATATCCACTGTGGCAGATTGGACCTTAGAGATCTGCAAAACCGTGGCCTGGTTAGATCACTCCCGATTCAGTTAGTAAGAGCTGATGGTAGGACACGAGTGAGGCATAGACCTCACGAAACCATGAACCCACGTGGTCAACAAGGCACTGTGCAAGCTGGTGGTGGCTCCATAATGGTGTGCGCTGTGTTTACGTGGTATGGACTAGGTCTTCTGGTCTACTTGAACCGATCGTTGACTGGAAATTGGTATGTATAAGTATTTCCGTTTTCCTCACACGTGACGTACGTGGCGGTTCCATGTACTCGGTCAGAACCGCCGCAAAGAAAAGTGAACGCAAAAGCTTCTGTTCTCGGAGGTTAAGATTCACTTGGGTGAAGTTGCATTAGATAGATCCAGAAGCGACGACGGACACGTACGCGATTTCGAGGCAAGCTGATAAGGCAGGATTTCGTCTCAACACAATCCGAGTACTGAAGTATTTTGGAACAAAATTTTTCTGGTAACGGATAGTTGGCGGCACTAAACCCAGAGAATCATAGAAACTAGCAATAACTCTTAAGCCGGCCGGAGTGGCATACGGAGCTCCATCGCAGTCTTTAACACTGGTAGCATGCCGCGACAGCGTGGACGTGAACCGTATGTGCAGTTGACGGACTTTGAACGAGGGCGTATAGTGGGCATGCGGGAGGCCGGGTGGACGTACCGCCGAATTGCTCAACACGTGGGGCGTGAGGTCTCCACAGTACATCGATGTTGTCGCCAGTGGTCGGCGGAAGGTGCACGAGCCCGTCGACCTGGGACCGGACCGCAGCGACGCACGGATGCACGCTAAGACCGTAGGATCCTACGCAGTGCCGTAGGGGACCGCACCGCCACTTCCCAGCAAATTAGGGACACTGTTGCTCCTGGGGTATCGGCGAGGACCATTCGCAACCGTCTCCATGAAGCTGGGCTACGGTCCCGCACACCGTTAGGCCGTCTTCCGCTCACGCCCCAACATCGTGCAGCCCGCCTCCAGTGGTGTCGCGACAGGCGTGAATGGAGGGACGAATGGAGACGTGTCGTCTTCAGCGATGAGAGTCGCTTCTGCCTTGGTGCCAATGATGGTCGTATGCGTGTTTGGCGCCGTGCAGGTGAGCGCCACAATCAGGACTGCATACGACCGAGGCACACAGGGCCAACACCCGGCATCATGGTGTGGGGAGCGATCTCCTGCACTGGCCGTACACCACTGGTGATCGTCGAGGGGACACTGAATAGTGCACGGTACATCCAAACCGTCATCGAACCCATCGTTCTACCACTCCTAGACCGGCAAGGGAACTTGCTGTTCCAACAGGACAATGCACGTCCGCATGTATCCCGTGCCACCCAACGTGCTCTAGAAGGTGTAAGTCAACTACCCTGGCCAGCAAGATCTCCGGATCTGTCCCCCATTGAGCATGTTTGGGACTGGATGAAGCGTCGTCTCACGCGGTCTGCACGTCCAGCGCGAACGCTGGTCCAACTGAGGCGCCAGGTGGAATTGGCATGGCAAGCCGTTCCACAGGACTACATCCAGCATCTCTACGATCGTCTCCATGGGAGAATAGCAGCCTGCATTGCTGCGAACGGTGGATATACACTGTACTAGTGCCGACATTGTGCATGCTCTGTTGCCTGTGTCTATGTGCCTGTGGTTCTGTCAGTGTGATCATGTGATGTATCTGACCCCAGGAATGTGTCAATAAAGTTTCCCCTTCCTGGGACAATGAATTCACGGTGTTCTTATTTCAATTTCCAGGAGTGTATTTCGGCCAAGGGTGGTGAATTTTTTGCCCTTTTGACAATGGCAGCGGTATTTGTTGGATCAACGAGATCAATTCATGGTAGAGAAACACCAGTCTATCATGGTCTTCGCTTCCAGCTGTAGCGCCATTCATGTATATATTCTTATGTATTAAGGATGCAGCCGTGGGAAATGGTGACTTGTAAGTGGTTGCTAGGTCCCTGAGAGTGGTCGATAGCAGGAAGGGGCTGCATGTAAAACTGAAAGGAAGGCGTTTTAAGTGGGAAACAGAAGTCTCCCTTGTCTGAATTGATTTTGAAGTTTCACTGACAGAGACCTGATATCATTGGAATCTCGAGAAATCTCGTCCAACTGAGAGAAGAGCAAGCTGAAGAAAGACTTGAATGATATCGGCTATCAGGGCGAAAGGATGTAGGCGAAATTGTAGAAGCGCAGCCATTACTTCTAGCAGAAAGTTAGGATCAATTCCTAATACATCATAAGAGATGGTGCGCCTTCTTCATGAACAGATCCATAAAAAACAACTCGCTATTTTATAGTTCCTTGTCCTTCTATTTTGAGTATGTGATGTGGTAGATAAAATGTGTATGCTTATGATTCAGAGGCGGGTAACTCACCGTGGTCTTGTCTGATGTATGCATGCATGTCCAAAGTAACTTTGCATCGTAATCAGAGTAACACAGGCACTGCAATATCGTATATATATATATATATATATATATATATATATATATATATATATATATATATATATATATATACACTCCTGGAAATGGAAAAAAGAACACATTGACACCGGTGTGTCAGACCCACCATACTTGCTCCGGACACTGCGAGAGGGCTGTACAAGCAATGATCACACGCACGGCACAGCGGACACACCAGGAACCGCGGTGTTGTCCGTCGAATGGCGCTAGCTGCGCAGCGTTTGTGCACCGCCGCCGTCAGTGTCAGCCAGTTTGCCGTGGCATACGGAGCTCCATCGCAGTCTTTAACACTGGTAGCATGCCGCGACAGCGTGGACGTGAACCGTATGTGCAGTTGACGGACTTTGAGCGAGGGCGTATAGTGGGCATGCGGGAGGCCGGGTGGACGTACCGCCGAATTGCTCAACACGTGGGGCGTGAGGTCTCCACAGTACATCGATGTTGTCGCCAGTGGTCGGCGGAAGGTGCACGTGCCCGTCGACCTGGAACCGGACCGCAGCGACGCACGGATGCACGCCAGGACCGTAGGATCCTACGCAGTGCCGTAGGGGACCGCAACGCCACTTCCCAGCAAATTAGGGACACTGTTGCTCCTGGGGTATCGGCGAGGACCATTCGCAACCGTCTCCATGAAGCTGGGCTACGGTCCCGCACACCGTTAGGCCGTCTTCCGCTCACGCCCCAACATCGTGCAGCCCGCCTTCAGTGGTGTCGCGACAGGCGTGAATGGGACGAATGGAGACGTGTCGTCTTCAGCGATGAGAGTCGCTTCTGCCATGGTGCCAATGATGGTCGTATGCGTGTTTGGCGCCGTGCAGGTGAGCGCCACAATCAGGACTGCATACGACCGAGGCACACAGGGCCAACACCCGGCATCATGGTGTGGGGAGCGATCTCCTACACTGGCCGTACACCACTGGTGATCGTCGAGGGGACACTGAATAGTGCACGGTACATCCAAACCGTCATCGAACCCATCGTTCTACCATTCCTAGACCGGCAAGGGAACTTGCTGTTCCAACAGGACAATGCACGTCCGCATGTATCCCGTGCCACCCAACGTGCTTTAGAAGGTGTAAGTCAACTACCCTGGCCAGCAAGATCTCCGGATCTGTCCCCCATTGAGCATGTTTGGGACTGGATGAAGCGTCGTCTCACGCGGTCTGCACGTCTAGCACGAACGCTGGTCCAACTGAGGCGCCAGGTGGAAATGGCATGGCAAGCCGTTCCACAGGACTACATCCAGCATCTCCACGATCGTCTCCATGGGAGAATAGCAGCCTGCATTGCTGCGAAGGGTGGATATACACTGTACTAGTGCCGACATTGTGCATGCTCTGTTGCCTGTGTCTGTGCCTGTGGTTCTGTCAGTGTGATCATGTGATGTATCTGACCCCAGGAATGTGTCAATAAAGTTTCCCCTTCCTGGGACAATGAATTCACGGTGTTCTTATTTCAATTTCCAGGAGTGTATATATATATATATATATATATATATATATATATATATATTTTCATCATATATGTCGGTAACCGTGCGCACGTGTTTACCATTGCCTGCGGTCCAGTGAAGACCTAACTGCTGAGCGACTCACCATCGTAAGTGCAGCTAAAAGGTTCTCAATGCTATACTGACGTCACATGTGTGTGTAAATAAGAGCCAAGTCTCCCTGTGGATGCGCTATAGAAATCTTTTGCAGTGCTTCCTAGAATATCCCAGGAGGCATTGTTCATAGTGATCCTAATGGGACATGAGAGGTGAGTATAGCCGCGCACGTGTTTACTAATCTGACGCATAGCTTTTGTATCTGCGGTCCAGCATCAAGCGAGAGATGTCTGACTAGCTACTCACCATCGCAGGCGCAGCTAAAAGGCTCTCATTGTTATACTGACGTCACCTGGCTATGTAAATAAGAGCCAAGTCTACTTCTGAGAAATAGTAAAGTGCCACAGAAATAGTTAACGATCGATTTTGTAGGAGCTTTCATGATGTCTCAGCTTGTCTGCATGGAGATTCTTGCCCTAAGAGGACCTGTTTACGAAAATAGCTCAGAATAAACCGAATGTGTTCTTCCTGATGGTGTTAAAGAGACATCCCGTACCAACCTTCCGGGAAATCGTAATTTCCTACTTTAAACATACGTTTCAGAAACGGTAAACGTTCTCACCGCTATATAGAGGCTCCTACATCCTAGCACAAAGGATGTCTTGTGAATGAATGGAGCATTCTGATTGGCGCTTACTAAATTTACCCGCCAAACTGCTGCTGGTGTGGGAGCACTGTTCGCCATTTCTTTCTGCAGATGAGACTTTCAGCAGCAAAACTATTTCACAAATCGCCATATTGCACTGACAGTTAAACCCTGCAAAAGTGGTCTACAGATCGTCAAATACGGAAAGACACTTGCTCAGTTACACTGCTCTGCCAGTGAGGATGGAAGCTTCAATATTACAGCGTGAAACCATTCTCCAACCCAGCAGTATATCACCACGTACCGTGTCGTTGTAGTAAACATACAATTCGTCTTCTGCGCCGTACAAAATCGCCCCTTTTGTATCATGCATATAGCTATCGACCGCCAAACACTGATACATAAACCGTGAAGACAGGCAGCATAGCCGGCCGGTGTGGTCGAGCGGTTCTAGGCGCTACAGTCTGGAACCACGCGACCGCTACGGTTGCAAGTTCGAATCCTGCCTCGGGCATGGATGTGTGTGATGTCCTTAGGTTAGTGAGGTTTAAGTAGTTCTAAGTTCTAGGGGCCTGGTGACCTCAGAAGTTAAGTCCCATAGTGCTCAGAGCCATTTGAACGATTTTGGTTTTTCCAGACAAATACCGTGACGTTGAATATAGATGGTGATCGCCGGAGTTAACATTATCAGACCAACAGTGCGGTTATACGTCGCTGACGGTGCAACCTCTTAATAAAATTACCATATTTAGAAAGTGATTCGGCTAAATGGTTCAAATGGCTCTGAGCACTATGGGACTTAACATCTGTGGTCATCAGTCCCCTAGAACTTAGAACTACTTAAACCTAACTAACCTAAGGACATCACACACATCCATGCCCGAGGCAGGATTCGAACCTGCGACCGTAGCAGTCGCGCGGTTCCGGACTGAGCGCCTAGAACTGCTAGACCACCGCGACCGGCGATTCGGCTAAGGAACTTGGTATGAAGCCGGCATTTGAAACTCCCTCATGCCATTGCTAGATAATTCTCCAGTAATTGTAACGCATTCGGTCTCGATGCCACATCAGAGGTTCGGTGGTATATCCGCTGGGTTAGGTGATTGTTGATTGAGATGGATCACAAACAGTAGATGGTGTGATGGTTGAGGCCGTATAAAACGTACACTAGCTTTTCAGATCTCTAGTGCTACGCTTTCCGGTATAAATGATGTGTGTGATTTGGAATCAAGTCTTTCCATTCAACCACATAACTCCGTTGTATCCTATGGAGAAGTCTTTCAATGATTACAGCCACTAGTCAATCATATTTCTGGCACCCTCATATCTCGAAACGAGTAACCTTTCTCGAACCTATCTGCTACAGTAAAGCTTTAGAATAGTCCCTATGCGTCTTGAAACTGCTGCCATTTCTGTAGCTTTGCACATGTGCCCTTCCAGTTTAAGTCGGAACTGAGCAGAAGTTGGAGAGAGCTATATCTACCACCTTCTGTAACCTGTGTAGAAACAGAGTGACCTGAGTTATTTTGACAGGACCGTGTTTGCACCATTTGGTTGAAATGGGAACATGTTGTCGTAGCTCAGCCAACAGTGTCTGATGTGTAAGGTCAGTGCCAAACGAAGCCTGCTCCTGCAACACAAGGTAGTATAGTCAAATAGTCAACTCGCGTGTATCACTGTTACCTCAATAGACATACAGTAGAATGCTGCCTCGACGGAAAAAAGTGGCTGTTTCCCTGGTTACATTGGAATATTATCACCGCTGCGTTCCATACGACTAATAGGTCGGAAACTGATGTGATCTAACATTATAGCCTATTTTAAGTGCAGAACTGTGTAACCTTAGGAGTGTGTGTCTTTATGTTCTCTCGTACCAATACCTTCGTGGTACTGATCCCAGACACTAGAACAATACTTTAAAATTAATAACGTAGTTGATTTACATAAAATGCTTCGAAATCCATCTGTCTGGAGCTCCATCATGCATAAACACCACCCATTTCTTGTTCTTCTTAACTGTCTGCTATTACATCACAACACTTTCAAATCTACTACTATACACCGATGAGGAGTGCTAACCTCCTCGACATAGTGCATGTGGAGAAATCTTGTGCACTTGGATGGGCAAGGACTCAGCAAGCTCCATTCATTCACGAGATGCGGAATGTAGCGGTCTACTTTTGGTCAGCTGCAGATTAAATCAGTAACGGTGCTGCAGGATGGGTTGGTCAAAGACAGTGCTAGGGGATCTTTCAGTCTCTACTTTTATCCTAAGAATGCGAGAATGCCTTGTGACGCCCATCCGCATAGAGATAGATTGTAAATTATGCACTATGCTCGAGGTGCTAAAATATGTAGATCGCTGCCTGGTATACTTTGATGATGTATATGATCGAGAATTAACAATGAATGGACGTACTGCACAGTCATCTATCGACATACGCTATGATACTAGCAAAGCAGAGAAGGGGTGGTTTAGCAACGATACTGAAACTGGGAAACATGCTGTCACATCGTTGGTCGGTGTTGAAATTACTGTAAAATTACTAAAGTTGTTCGCACTATCAACTGTGATGCTTGTTATTACAGTATATCGACAGTGTCTTTTCCATCCCATCCGTCCACTGGTACGCTGTTGGTTACTACATAATAATTGACTGACATCGCTTGTTTGAGATGGAGAAAGAGTTTTAGTGGAGAGACAACACCTTCTGGGGATGGCTAGCATAGTAAACAGTGATTGCATGCAGGACTGCAATATGAGGAATCAATCGAAACGGAACACAGAGCCATCAGCTATTGTCACTGCGACAAATGAGTTTAAATGTAGAGGTCTTCAATCACCTTTGGACAGTGGTTTGGAAACGCTCGACAACGCCGCCAAACTCTTCCAGTTTCCTTATGTTGTAACTGTCTTTTATTTAAAATCATCCAGTGTGTGTGGTGTGTTATGGTAGCAGCAGCAACAACATGATTTACACCATGCAACGTCTAGTTTTCTGTGAAAAGCAATGGATTAGAACATGTTAATGTCAGTTTAGAACCTGACACAGACCTTGAAGTCGTGGTGGAAAAAACAAAATGTATGGCACTGTACAAAGCGTATTACAGCAGAAAAAACAATGTTTCAAACAACGACACAGGATCACAGGGAGCGTCTCTTGTGACTTATATAGTTTATGGGATAAGTCATCCTCCTACAGTACAGACGATGCCACTTTACACTGGTCTTTGCAATGGATCAGTACCTGTGTATTTAATAGGATCATCAAATGTGCTCAATGCCGGCATGCAAACGGTATTATTATTTTTTTCCGATACATGGGAGGAGACAGATGCGGTAAAAATTTTATCGAGTTCTCTAACGCATGAAGTTAGTGGAGCTTTTGTAATTTGTAATTTTTCTCTGTTGGATGGTACAGTATACCGAAGATAGCATTTTGGGGTGATGGACGTGCATGTGCGCTGAGGGACGCGAATCTGCTTCGGACTGCAGTACCTGTATGTAGTTTGGGGATGTTCCACAATGCAGTAGCAAAATCCTCATCCTTCTCCCGGTTACCATAATGTCTTCAATACTATTTCGTGTTGCAGAAGCAGGCTTCATTTGGCGCTGACCTTAACATCGTATACTGTTGGTGGAGCAACGACAACACGTTCCCATTTCCACTGAATGGTCAAAACACGGTCATGTCGCACTAAATCAGGTAACTCTGTTTCTACACTGGAGGTGGTACATATAGCTCTCTCCAACTTCTGCTCAGTTCCGACTTAAGTTGGAATGATCACATGTGCAAAGCTACAGAAATAGCAACAGTTTCAAGGGGCATAGGGACTATCTAAAGTTTTGCTGTAGCACACAGGTTCGGAAAAGGTTACTTGTTTCGAGTTTGAGAGTGTCAGAAATATGATTCACTATTGGCTGTAATCATTGAAAGACTTCTCCATAAGATACAACGCAGGTATGTGGTTGAATGTAAAGACTTGATTCCAAATCACAGACATCATTTATACCGGAAAGCATAGGACTAGAGATCTGAAAAGCTAGTGTACATTTTATACGACCTCAATCATCACACCATCTACTGTTTGTGATCCTTCTCACCAAGAATCACCTAACCTAGTGGATATATCACACCGAACCTCTGATGTGGCATCGAGACCGAATGCGTTACAAATACTGCAGAAATATCTAGTGGGGGCAAGAGGGAGATGCAAATACCGGCTTCATAACACGTTTCTTAAACGAATCACTTTCTAAATTCGGTAATATTGTTAAGAGGCCGCACCATCAGCGACGTGTAACCGCACTGTTCGTCTGGTAACGTACACTCCGGCGATCACCGTCTATATTCAGTGTCACGGTATTTGTCTGGAAAAACCACTTCATTCAGAGGTAATGCAATACCACTATTTATAAATTCATTATAGCTTTTAACGTGGATACTTGTGAGTACCTATACAACCAAGACCGCTTGTGACAGTAACATACAGTAGTTGTTGCGATCTTGTTTTTTAACATTTGGCGGTTTGTTAAACGATTACGTTTCTCTTTCTAGGACACAGTGGTACCACTCACAAGAAAAACTTATGAGACATGTCCACCCATCGCTGATTTTCGGTCAGTTCTGTTTCGTATCGCCAGCAATCAGCTATTACCGAAGTATTATACATAGTAGTAGGGGATGTGTGATAGGTTCGCCTTGAACATCAGGCTTATAAAGTGTGTGTGTGTATGCGTTCCGACATGTGCAAAGGAAATGACTATGTCCAAGTATAAGGAAGGTATGGATTTGACGTGGAGTACTGTGACAGCAAAGGGAAAAGTATGTTAAGTCATAAGAATGGTAAAGATATTACTACTTCCAGAATCACAACTGTCAGCAGGGTATATTAATGATACTTCACTCATTGTAGAATGTCATCCAATTGAGACAGTGATCGTAATATTTAATCGTAAGTACAGTAATAAAATATATATGTAGCTGGTTTCCTAAAACGACTTTGTCTGTGGTGTGTGGCGCGCAGGGGTCGTGGCTTGTGGGGGAAATGATTCACATTTCTCATTAAAGGCAGGAGCTGTCCGAATGAAAAGGTCTATTGGGATGCAGGAATGTACCTGACCTGTGTCGCCCTCTAGACGGCTGAATGGCGATTTAATACTCAGTATGTGTTGGGGCCTTCGTGATCGCATGCTTTCTCGGCGGAAATGTGAGAAGATTCAATGTGGACGTGTGTTTACGCTGGTCTGCTGTTCCATCGCATGTATATGTGTGCTTCTGCACATTTCCCATCTTTATTTTGTTGAGAGAGCATCGATTGTAGTGTGTGTTGTGTACATCTAGCAGGCGAACGAGGGGTGGAAGACACGTTTGCTGATTCTCTAGACACGGGAAACACCTTAGTTGACTTTGTAAATTATAAGGATGATTTGAAATCTGTTATATCACCGACATCGGTATTCACGAGTGGGAATATCAGTTTCCCCTAATTTTTTCGAGGTTTCACATAAAGGTCTTCACAGACGAGATAAGTTTCTAGTTACTCAGTTGTCTACACCACGCTCCACCTCGCTAAGGTTTCGAGTTTCCAAAGAAATAATTTCCGGTCTATATCTTCGGAATTATACTGCACAAGCGATACTGCTATGCAATCGATATTGCTATGTGCTTGATATTGGGAAGTACCGCGTAAATTGTATAATATTCTGTCAAACCATGTGAAATTACATATGTTCTTGTAATCCCAGACTCGGGAGATGGTTGTAGAAAGGAAGGAAGCAAGAAGTTCGGGGCCAGAAATAGTAACTGTGGTGTCACCGCCAGACACCACACTTGCTAGGTGGTAGCCTTTAAATCGGCCGCGGCCCGTTAGTATACGTCGGACCCGCGTGTCGCCACTGTCAGTGATAGCAGACCGAGCGCCACCACACGGCAGTTCTAGCGAGACTTACTAGCACTCGCCCCAGTTGTACAGCAGACTTTGCTAGCGAAGCCACACTGACAAATACGCTCTCATTTGCCGAGACGATAGTTAGCATAGCCTTCAGCTAAGTCATTGGCTACGACCTAGCAAGGCGCCATAGCTTTGATAATTAATATTGTGAAGCATGTACCATCAAGAGCGATGTTCTACAAATGTGGATTAAAGTTAAGTATTACAGCAACTGCGTCCATTTTCTAAGTTCTCATTTCCTTTTAACTGTTCCAGACCTCACGCCAATCTGCGTGAGCTTAACGCAAGCCTTTCGGCTTCTTCTCGTTGTGACTTGGCTGTCGTGCTAAGTCACAACATATTTGGCGACGAGCTAAATCGCGTTTGTACCAAATGATCTTGCCTAAATTACTTGTGTCATGGCTTCGCCACAATCTCCAGATGTACTGTCCGAATTTTATCGCTTGCAGAATCAGCAGACGCAGGCCTTATTGGATGCCCTTGGACAGCTCGTCCGGGGTCAACGTGCAATGCAAACCGATGCGGCAGCCGCCGCTTGACCGCTACCGCAGCCACAACACGCAGTTGCACCTCCTTTTCGTCCTTTTGATGCAGCACTGGAAAGCTGGACAGAGGGGTCACGCCAATTTGGATTCCATCTCGCCGCCTACAGAATTCAAGGTAATGAGCGGCAGCCTTTTCTCCTTTCCGCCGTAGGCATCCAGACATACCGTGTGATGTTGTTGTTGTTGTGGTCTTCAGTCCTGAGACTGGTTTGATGCAGCTCGCCATGCTACTCTATCCTGTGCAAGCTTTTTCATCTCCCAGTACCTACTGCAACCTACATCCTTCTGAATCTGCTTAGTGTATTCATCTCTTGGTCTCCCTCTACGATTTTTACCCTCCACGCTGCCCTCCAATACTAAATTGGTGATCCCTTGATGCCTCAGAACATGTCCTACCAACCGATCCCTTCTCCTGGTCAAGTTGTGCCACAAACTTCTCTTCTCCCCAATCCTATTCAATACTTCCTCATTAGTTACGTGATCTACCCATCTAATCTTCAGCATTCTTCTGTAGCACCACATTTCGAAAGCTTCTATTCTCTTCTTGTCCAAACTATTTATCGTCCATGTTTCACTTCCATACATGGCTACACTCCATACGAATACTTTCAGAAATGACTTCCTGACACTTAAATCAATACTGGATGTTAACAAATTTCTCTTCTTCAGAAACGCTTTCCTTGCCATTGCCAGCCTACATTTTATATCCTCTCTACTTCGACCATCATCAGTTATTTTGCTCCCCAAATAGCAAAACTCCTTTACTACTTTAAGTGCCTCATTTCCTAATCTAATTCCCTCAGCATCACCCGACTTAATTAGACTACATTCCATTATCCTTGTTTTGCTTTTGTTGATGTTCATCTTATATCCTCCTTTCAAGACACTGTCCATTCCATTCAACTGCTCTTCCAAGTCCTTTGCTGTCTCTGACAGAATTACAATGTCATCGGCGAACCTCAAAGTTT
This sequence comes from Schistocerca piceifrons, assembly GCF_021461385.2. NCBI lineage: Eukaryota > Metazoa > Arthropoda > Insecta > Orthoptera > Acrididae > Schistocerca > Schistocerca piceifrons. Next base: position 803,063,991 of record NC_060149.1, read on the forward strand.
TTATTTCTTCTCCATGAATTTTAATACCTACCCCGAATTTTTCTTTTGTTTTCTTTACTGCTTGCTCAATATACAGATTGAACAACATCGGGGAGAGGCTACAACCCTGTCTTACTCCCTTCCCAACCACTGCTTCCCTTTCATGTCCCTCGACTCTTATAACTGCCATCTGGTTTCTGTACAAATTGTAAATAGCCTTTCGCTCCCTGTATTTTACCCCTGCCACCTTTAGAATTTGAAAGAGAGTATTCCAGTCAACATTGTCAAAAGCTTTCTCTAAGTCTACAAATGCTAGAAACGTAGGTTTGCCTTTCCTTAATCTTTCTTCTAAGATAAGTCGTAAGGTCAGTATTGCCTCACGTGTTCCAGTGTTTCTACGGAATCCAAACTGATCTTCCCCGAGGTTGGCTTCTACTAGTTTTTCCATTCGTCTGTAAAGAATTCGTGTTAGTATTTTGCAGCTGTGACTTATTAAGCTGATAGTTCGGTAATTTTCACATCTGTCAACACCTGCTTTCTTTGGGATTGGAATTATTATATTCTTCTTGAAGTCTGGGGGTATTTCGCCTGTTTCATACATCTTGCTCACCAGATGGTAGAGTTTTGTCAGGACTGGCTCTCCCACGGCCGTCAGTAGTTCCAATGGAATATTGTCTACTCCGGGGGCCTTGTTTCGACTCAGGTCTTTCAGTGCTCTGTCAAACTCTACACGCAGTATCATATCTCCCATTTCATCTTCATCTACATCCTCTTCCATTTCCATAATATTGTCCTCAAGTACATCGCCCTTGTATAGACCCTCTATATACTCCTTCCACCTTTCTGCTTTCCCTTCTTTGCTTAGAACTGGGTTTCCATCTGAGCTCTTGATATTCATACAAGTCGTTCTCTTATCTCCAAAGGTCTCTTTAATTTTCCTGTAGGCGGTATCTATCTTACCCCTAGTGAGATAGGCCTCTACATCCTTATATTTGTCCTCTAGCCATCCCTGCTTAGCCATTTTGCACTTCCTGTCGATCTCATTTTTGAGACGTTTGTATTCCTTTTTGCCTGTTTCACTTACTGCATTTTTATATTTTCTCCTTTCATCAATTAAATTCAATATTTCTTCTGTTACCCAAGGATTTCTACTAGCCCTCGTCTTTTTACCTACTTGATCCTCTGCTGCCTTCACTACTTCATCCCTCAAAGCTACCCATTCTTCTTCTACTGTATTTATTTCCCCCATTCCTGTCAATTGCTCCCTTATGCTCTCCCTGAATCTCTGTACAACCTCTGGTTCTTTTAGTTTATCCAGGTCCCATCTCCTTAAATTCCCACCTTTTTGCAGTTTCTTCAGTTTTAATCTACAGGTCATAACCAATAGATTGTGGTCAGAGTCCACATCTGCCCCTGGAAATGTCTTACAATTTAAAACCTGGTTCCTAAATCTCTGTCTTACCATTATATAATCTATCTGATACCTTTTAGTGTCTCCAGGGTTCTTCCATGTATACAACCTTCTTTCATGATTCTTAAACCAAGTGTTAGTTATGATAATCTTGTGCTCTGTGCAAAATTCGACCAGGCGGCTTCCTCTTTCATTTCTGTCCCCCAATCCATATTCACCTACTATGTTTCCTTCTCTCCCTTTTCCTACACTCGAATTCCAGTCACCCATGACTATTAAATTTTCGTCTCCCTTCACAATCTGAATAATTTCTTTTATTTCATCGTACATTTCTTCAATTTCTTCGTCATCTGCAGAGCTAGTTGGCATATAAACTTGTACTACTGTAGTAGGCGTGGGCTTCGTATCTATCTTGGCCACAATAATGCGTTCACTATACTGTTTGTAGTAGCTTACCCTCATTCCTATTTTCCTATTCATTATTAAACCTACTCCTGCATTACCCCTATTTGATTTTGTGTTTATAACCCTGTAGTCACCTGACCAGAAGTCTTGTTCCTCCTGCCACCGAACTTCACTAATTCCCACTATATCTAACTTCAACCTATCCATTTCCCTTTCTAAATTTTCTAACCTACCTGCCCAATTAAGGGATCTGACATTCCACGCTCCGATCCGTAGAACGCCAGTTTTCTTTCTCCTGATAACTACGTCCTCTTGAGTAGTCCCCACCCGGAGATCCGAATGGGGGACTATTTTACCTCCGGAATATTTTACCCAAGAGGACGCCATCATCATGTAATCATACAGTAAAGCTGCATGCCCTCGGGAAAAATTACGGCTGTAGTTTCCCCTTGCTTTCAGCCGTTCGCAGTACCAGCACAGCGACGCCGTTTTGGTTATTGTTACAAGGCCAGATCAGTCAATCATCCAGACTGTTGCCCTTGCAACTACTGAAAAGGCTGCTGCCCCTCTTCAGGAACCACACGTTTGTCTGGCCTCTCAACAGATACCCCTCCGTTGTGGTTGCACCTACAGCACGGCTATCTGTATCGCTGAGGCACGCAAGCCTCCTCACCAACGGCAAGGTCCATGGTTCGTGGGGGGGATAGTGAAATTATTTCCCTGACGCGACGTAGCAACTCTGTCCTACGACGAAATTTTGTCTGCATTAGATGCTTATTTCAAGGAATCAGTTAATGTAGTTGCAAAAAGGTATACGTTCTTTCGTACAAAACGTACGGCCGGTCAAACTAATAGGGAGTGGGTTGCAACTTTGCAAGGCCTTACAAGGGATTGTGCTTTTGAGTGTGAATGTGGCCTCCCTTATTCAGATACTATGGTGCGTGATGCAATTGCACAGAACGTTCCTGATGTTCGTATAAGGGAACAGATTTTGAAACTAGTCAATCCCTCCCTTCAACAAGTGATAGACATATTGGATAGGCAAGACACACTTGACTTTGCTCAGGAATCATTTGAAACTTCGCCAGCCGTGTGTCACATTAACCGGCCCGCCGGGCGAGCTGCACCGAACAGTAAACAGCCCTCGCGCTCGTCCGCGCAGCTGCCGCCAAGCTCTCAACCACTTGTCCCGCGGCAGCAAGCAAATGCAGTGCTAAAATCATGCCCGCGGTGTGCAACCAGACATTCGCGTGAGAATTGCCCGTCACGCCAAGCTATTTGCTTTTTCTGTAGTAAAAAAGGACATGTTCAGAGTGTTTGCCAGAAAAAGCTCAGATCGGACACTCACGACCATTTCAGGCCCTTTGCTTCGCGCCGGAATCGAACCAAGAATACTCAGGCTCGTGAACCTTCGCCCATGGACATTCATGTAGTTAATTCCACTCCGCCCAGTGCCGCTCTTGCTAACAGTGTCTGTGTTCGTCCCACAAAAAGTGTGCGTCGACGTCGCCGGAAATCACGTCACTTAGCCAGTGATTCTGTACCAGTGTCTGTTCACGTTGCACGAGACAGTTGCTCTTGTCGTCAGCAGGACAATAAACTTTTTGTAGACTTGGACATTAATGGCAACGTGGTCCCATTCCAGCTCGATACCGGAGCTGCAGTTTCATTGATCGATAAAGACACGTACAAACAACTGGGCACACCTCCGTTGCGTGCCGCAAATGTTACGTTAAATAGTTATTCAGGTCAGTATATCCCTGTGTTAGGACAGTGCAGCCTTCTTGCAACATACAGGGGACAAACAAAACTTGTGTCTTTTTACGTCCTTCGTTCTTCTTCTGCTGTGAACTTGTTTGGTTTAGATTTATTTCAGTTGCTTAACTTGTCTATAGTAAATCAAGTCCTATCAGTGAACCAGACTGTGCCTTCAGCCAGTGTTTCTCGTCGATGTGAAGAGTTTGCAGACATTTTTGCACCGGGCCTTGGTTGTGCTAAGAACTATAAAGCACATTTGGAACTGAAAGTAAACGCGCAACCGAAATTTTTCAGAGCGCGCAATGTTCCCCACGCATTGCGTGATGAGGTCGCAAGAGCATTACACGATTTGGAATCACAAGGTGTAACTGAACGTGTAGAGGCTTCTCTCTGGGCATCACCCTTAGTAATTTTGCCAAAACCTTCCGGAAAATTGAGACTTTGTGCGGACTTCAAAGCTACAGTGAATCCACAATTAGTGATTGCAACTTATCCTTTACCCCGCCCAGAAGATCTTTTTGACAAACTGTGCCCCGGTAAATATTTTTCGAAGTTGGACCTCGCAGATGCGTACTTGCAAATACCGGTGGACGACGAATCCCAGCGCGTCTTTGTGGTTAACACGCATCTGGGTTTGTACCGATTCAAAAGACTGCCATTCGGGTGTGCATCCGCCCCTGCATTGTTTCAGCAATATCTGCAAACTGTTTGTGCGTCTGTCCCTTATGCAGCAAACTATCTGGACGATATTGTGATCTCCGGAAAGACGGAAGAAGAACATTTAGCCAATCTCAGGACATTATTTCAGGTCTTGCGCCACAATGGTCTTCGCTTGCGGAAGGACAAATGTGTGTTTTTTGCTCCTGACTTACCATATTTGGGACATGTAATCAATGCACAAGGCATACATCCGAGTCCAGAGCACCTCCGTGCCATACAGGACTTGCATTCGCCGCAGACTTTGAAGCAGCTACAGAGTGTGCTGGGTAAAATTAATTATTACCACCGATATATTCCCCATGCCTCTTCCATTTCAGCTCCGCTTCATCGCTTACGCCGTAAAGGTGTTCCGTTTGTCTGGACGACGGAATGCGAACGCGCCTTTCGCCAGTTGAAATCGGCGTTGCTTTCAAATACTTGCCTTACGCCATTCGATCCCCAGAAACCCCTTTTGTTGACGGTAGATGCCTCGGATTTCGGGATCGGTGCTGTGCTTGCGCACAAAGATGGATCGCATGATCGCCCTATTGCCTTTGCGTCCAAATTGCTCTCGTCTGCGCAAGGAAATTATTCACAGATAGAGAAAGAAGCCTTGGCTCTCGTATTTGGTGTTACTAAGTTTCACGATTTCTTGTATGGTCGTCACTTTACCATCATCACAGACCACAAACCTTTGACGTCGCTTTTTCATCCGAACAAGCCTGTACTTCCACGTACAGCGCAGAAATTCATTCGCTGGTCTATTTTCCTCTCGCAGTACCGCTACGATGTCTTGTATCGGTCCACTGCTAAGCACGGAAACGCCGATGCGTTGTCCCGTTTGCCTGTTGCTGAGGATAGAGCATTCGATTCTTCCGAACTTGCTTGCATGTTCATTGATGCGGAAACCGATGACGTGGTCGAATCGTTTCCGATTGATTTTCGTCGTGTAGCTACAGCCACAGCTGCTGACCCTGTCCTTACTACCGTTTTGCGTTTTGTTGCTACGCAATGGCCCTTGTCGAAATCACGGATCGAGGATCCGTTGGTTCGCCGATTTTTTGCTCACAAGGAGAGACTTTTTGTTCGCCGTGGTGTTTTGCTGTTGCGTTCTGATAATCAGTCCAGGGTCGTAATCCCACATTCGTTACAGTCCTCTGTCTTACAGCTTCTCCACCAAGGACATTGTGGTATAGTGCGAACGAAACAACTTGCTTGTCAGCACTGTACTTGGTTCGGAATCGATGCTGCGATTACGAATATGTGCTCTTCTTGCATGGCGTGTGCCGAACAACAATCCGCACCACCGCGGAAATTCTTTGCATGGCCAAAAGCCACTTCCCCTTGGCAACGCTTACACATCGATTTTGCTGGTCCTTTCTGGAATGCTCCATGGTTGGTTGTGGTAGATACAGTCAGTAATTTTCCTTTTGTTGTCCGGATGTCTTCCGCGACGTCGTCTGCCACCTTCCAAGCGTTATCCGCTATCTTTTGCATTGACGGTCTTCCACAGACTATTGTTTCCGACAATGGCCCACAATTCATGTCCGCAGAATTTCAGTCATTCTGCAAGGCCAATGGTATTCAACATCTGACATCCGCGCCGTTTCCGCCTCAGTCAAACGGTGCCGCTGAACGATTGGTCCGGACTTTCAAGTCACAGATGTTGAAGTTGAAAGAGTCGCATTCTCGGGAGGACGCGTTATTGCTCTTTTTGTCTTCGTATCGCTCTCAGCCCCGAGATGGTCACTCGACGGCTGAGTTGCTCCACGGTGGTCCTCATCGAACCTTGATGTCTTTGCTGCATCCGCCGCATCAGGTTCCTGTGCAGCGGCAGCCACCTGCTTTTGCTCCAGGCGACGTTGTATACTATCGCAACTATCGAGGTTCACGGCGTTGGCTCGCAGGGCGCATTCTTCGCTGCCTCGGCCGCGCTATGTATTTGGTTTTGGGGGCCTCTAGTGAGGTGCGTCGGCATCTCAATCAGCTGCGCCTCTGTCGTCGCACGGGTTCTGCAGCTCCCCGTCTGCTTTCAGCGACGGTGCCGTCCGGTCAGCGCCCTGGGGACCCATCTACTGGCTCGCCTCATCCCCAGGTGTTACCGACGCTGCCTTCCATTTTGCCCCATGGCGACGCGCCGCCGCCACCTGTTCTCCCGCCGGCGACGCCCGCAGTGGACGCTTCGCTGCAGCCGCCAAGCGCCTCTCTGGGTCACGCGCCGCCGATCGCTTCCCGTGACCAGCTGTCCTCCGACATGGAACTCTTGCCCGCTCCGGACCAGATGTCGTCTTCGCCAGGGTGCCCCGACGCAATGGAGGTCGACCCTTCGGCCCCTCCTGTCTCTTTCCGGGCACATACACCGCATGCTGGCGTGCACCCTGGACTAGGTTTTCAGGCGTTTCCTAGCTCCCCTCGGACCGAATGGCCGGGTGCGGGTGGCACAGCCTCGCCTGTTGTTAGGCTCCCCACCTCGTCGCATACGTCAACATGGGGTCCTCCCCACGGCGGGCGGAAGCCTTATAACACAATCGTTCGCCGATTTGCGGGGGAGGAATGTGGTGTCACCGCCAGACACCACACTTGCTAGGTGGTAGCCTTTAAATCGGCCGCGGTCCGCTAGTATACGTCGGACCCGCGTGTCGCCACTGTCAGTGATAGCAGACCGAGCGCCACCACACGGCAGGTCTAGCGAGACTTACTAGCACTCGCCCCAGTTGTACAGCAGACTTTGCTAGCGAAGCCACACTGACAAATACGCTCTCATTTGCCGAGACGATAGTTAACATAGCCTTCAGCTAAGTCATTAGCTACGACCTAGCAAGGCGCCATAGCCTTGATAATTAATATTGTGAAGCATGTATCATCAAGAGCGCTGTTCTACAAATGTGGATTAAAGTTAAGTATTACAGCAACTGCGTCCATTTTCTAAGTTCTCATTTCCTTTTAACTGTTCCAGACCTCACGCCAATCTGCGTGAGCTTAACGCGTGCCTTTCGGCTTCCTCTCATTGTGAGTTGGCTGTCGTGCTAAGTCACAACAGTAACTCCTTTGTGAAGAGTTGAACCAACCTCGACTTTGTACAACAGTTCGGAGGATAACTTCAGTCCACTGTGGGTGCTCTGATCACATGTTGTGGGGCAGATGATTTGTGACTGTCGGCTGCGGCGGATGACTGCCCGACCTTTTGGGAAATATCTAGTGCTGCAAGGAGTATATACGGTGCATGTTTTTATGCTGTCTGTGTTCATGGTTTATGTGTGAGTGTCTGGTGGTCAATAGCTATATGCATGATGCAAAAGGGGCGATTTTTTATGGCGTAGGAGACGAATTGTATGTTTACTACATCGACACGGTACATGGTGATATATTGACAGGTTAGAGAATGGCTTCACGCTGTAATATTGAAGCTTCTGTCAGTGGCAGAGCAGTGTAATTCAGCAAGTATCTTTCCTTATTTGATGATCTGTAGACCACTTTTGCAGGGTGTAACTGTCAGTGAGATATGGCCGTCTGTACAAAATAATTTTGCTGCTGAAACACTTATCCACAGAAAAGAATGGCTGACAGTGTTGGCACACTGGCAGCAGCAGCAGTTTGGGGGGGGGGGGGTAAATTCAGCAAAAGCCAATCAGAATGCTCCAATCATTCACAAGATATCCTTTGTGTTGGGATGCAGGAGCCTCTACCTAGCGGTTAGAATGTTTACCATTTCTGAGACGTATGTTGAAAGCAGGTCATTATGATTTCCATAAGGGTAGCATGGGATGTCTCATTAGCATTATCAGGAAGAATGCATCTGGTGTATTGAATAGGACGCAGGGGTTATTTTTCATCGGGACCTCCTGCTGCAATCTGATGAGGAGCTCAGGGCCAACCTGGAGCGCCAAGGCGTGCATTTCGTCCAGCGAGTCCAGCGCGGCCCCAAAGACCGTCACATCGACACCGGGGCCTTTATCCTCGCCTTCGAGGGGGACGTTGTCCTGGAGAAGGTAAAGGTGATGTGCTACCGGTGCGACGTGCGACCTTACGTCCCGCCTCCTATGCGCTGCTTTCTGTGTTTGCGCTTTGGGCACATGTCGTCACGGTGTGAGGCTGAGCCCCTTTGTGGCGATTGTGGACGTCCTCTTCGTGAGGAACATACATGCACCCCACCACCTCGGTGCGTCAATTGTCCTGGCATCCACTCGCCTAGATCTTTAGACTGCCCCACGTATCAGATGGAGAAGAAGATTCAAGAATTAAAAACTTTGGATCGCCTCTCTTATTCTGAGGCCAGGAAGAAGTATGACCACCTCCATCCTGTGACGTTGACAACTTCGTTTGCCTCAGTCGTGTCCACTCCTTCCACAGTATCCTCACCCCTATCCCATCCCCCCTCCACCCCCTCACCCCATCCGGGGTCTATGCCTCCGCCTCCCAAATCCCTCCCTTCCAAATCCTCCTCCCTCGCAGCCACTGCCCCCTCTGCCCCAGGGGCCACCCTTCCTCCTCCTCCCCCTCTGTCGCCTGAGAAGCGATCCTCTTCTCAGGCGTCCATCGGGGAAACATTCCGGACCCCGGCTTCAGTGGTCCGGCGTTTCAAAACGGACCCCGCGCGTGAGGACCTTCTTCGGGTCCAGCCCACCATCCCCTTGCCTCATCGGACTTCCCAGAAGACCTCCAAGAAGAAGTCTTTATCCCCCTCTCCACCCAGGCGCGTTTCGTCTGAAGCTCCATCTGTGAGTCGCTGCTCCCAGCTGTCTTCAGTTTCGCCGGGACGCTCTGCTGTCAGGGGCTCAGCTGGCCTCTCCTCGGCGAATGATGCTGCCCCTCCTACGCAACCCAGGAAAGCGGCCGCAGCTACCGACGACTCGATGGAACAGGATCCGCCTCCCGCCGGTTGTAGCGTTGTTCCCTCGAAACCTGGCCCTCTGCGGCCGTCGAGGTGACCAGCTCTTCACCCGTTTCGTTCCCCCTTTCTTCTGATTAGCGTTGGTTTTGTTACATTGGAACATCAGAGGTATTTGATCTAATCGGGAGGAATTACAACTGCTCCTCCACCTGCACTGTCCGCTCGTCCTTGGTCTCCAGGAAACCAAGTTGCGCCCAACTGACCGTATTGCTTTTACCCACTATACCTCGGAGCGGTCTGACCTCACCCCTGTGGACGGTATTCCAGCTCATGGTGGGGTCATGTTGCTCGTTCAGGACGATGTCTATTACCATCCCATCCCATTGACCACCCCACTCCAAGCAATAGCTGTCCGTATTACTCTTTCTGCCTTTACTTTTTCCGTTTGTACCATCTACACTCCATCGTCATCCGCAGTTTGTTGGGCTGACATGATGCACCTGATTTTTCAGCTTCCTCCCCCGTTTTTATTGTTTGGCGACTTCAATGCCCATCGTCCCCTTTGGGGCTCTCCTGCATCCTGTAAGAGAGGCTCCCTCTTGGCGGATGTCTTTAACCATCTCAATCTTGTCTGCCTCAATATTAGCGCCCCGACTTTCCTCTTGGACCTCTCGATCTGTTCTACCACTCTTGCTCGTCGGTTCGAGTGGTATGTCCTTTCTGACGCCTATTCGAGCGACCACTTCCCCTGTGTCGTTCGTCTCCTGCACCACACCCCATCCCCACGTCCTTCGAGCTGGAACATACCGAAAGCTGACTGGGGACTTTACTCCTCCCTGGCGACCTTTCCGGACCACGATTTTCTCAGTTGTGACAGTCAGGTCGAATACCTCACGGCTGTTATCATCAATGCTGCCGAACGTTCCATTCCTCGTACTACCTCTTCTTCACGTCCCTGGTGGAATGAGGCTTGTAGAGACGCTATCCGTGCTCGACGACGTGCTTTGCGCACCTTTCGGCGCCATCCTACGTTAGCGAATTGTATTGGATACAAACGACTCCGAGCGCAATGCCGTAGAGTCATCAAAGACAGCAAAAAAGCTTGTTGGGCCTCTTTCACCAGCTCCTTTAACAGTTTTACTCCCTCTTCTGTCGTCTGGGGTGGCCTGCGCCGGCTGTCGGGCATTAAGGCCCACACCTTGGTACCTGGCCTGACTTCAGGTAGTGAGGTCCTTGTTGATCCTGTGGATGTCTCCAACGCCTTCAGCCGCTTTTTCACGGAGGTTTCAAGCTCCGCCCATTACCATCCTCCCTTCCTTCCCAGGAAAAAGGCAGAAGAGGCTCGCCGACCTTCCTTCCACTTGCTGAATCTGGAAAATTATAATGCCCCCTTTACTATGCGGGAACTCTAACGTGCACTTGCACTGTCCCGGTCCTCTGCTCCGGGGCCAGATGCCATTCACGTTCAGATGCTGGCCCACCTTTCTCCGGCAGGCAAAAGCTTCCTTCTTCGTACCTACAATCGCGTCTGGACCGAAGGCCAAGTCCCCATGTGTTGGCATGACGCCATCGTTGTTCCTATACCCAAACCCGGGAAGGATAGACACCTTCCTTCTAGTTACCACCCCATTTCTCTTACAAGCTGTGTCTGTAAGGTGATGGAGCACATGGTTAACGCTCAATTAGTTTGGATTCTTGAATCTCGACGGGTACTTACCAATGTTCAATGCGGCTTTCGTCGCCGCCGCTCCGCTGTTGACCACCTCGTGAGCTTGTCGACATTCATCATGAACAACTTTTTGCGAAAGCGGCAAATGGTAGCCGTGTTCTTCGATTTGGAGAAGGCTTATGATACCTGTTGGAGAGGAGGTATCCTCCGCACTATGCACAGGTGGGGCCTACGCGGTCGCATGCCCCTTTTTATTGATTCCTTTTTAACAGATCGAAAGTTTAGGGTACGTGTGGGTTCCGTATTGTCCGACGTCTTCCTCCAGGAGAACGGAGTGCCTCAGGGCTCCGTCTTGAGCGTAGCCCTTTTTGCCATAGCGATCAATCCAATTATGGATTGCATTCCACCTAATGTCTCAGGCTCTCTTTTTGTCGATGACTTCGCGATCTACTGCAGTGCCCAGAGAACATGCCTCCTGGAGCGCTGCCTTCAGCGTTGTCTAGACAGCCTATACTCATGGAGTGTGGCAAATGGCTTCCGGTTCTCTGAAGAGAAGACAGTTTGCATCAACTTTTGGCGATATAAAGCGTTCCTTCCGCCATCCTTACATCTCGGTCCCGTTGTTCTCCCATTTGTGGAAACAACTAAGTTTCTAGGGCTCACGCTGGACAGGAAACTTTGTTGGTCTCCGCACGTCTCTTATTTGGCGGCCCGTTGTACACGATCCCTTAATGTCCTCAGAGTTCTTAGTGGTTCATCTTGGGGAGCAGATCGCACTGTCCTGCTTCGCTTGTATCGGTCCATAGTCCGATCAAAGCTGGATTATGGGAGCCTCGTCTACTCGGCCATCCCTCTTACGCCGTCTCAACTCCATCCACCATTGGGGGTTACGCCTTGCGACCGGAGCATTCTACACTAGTCCCGTTGAGTCTTTATGCTGAAGCTGCCGAATTACCATTGACCTACCGGCGCGACGTACTGCTTTGTCGGTATGCCTGCCGGCTGTTGTCAATGCCTGACCACCCCTCTTATCAGTCCTTCTTCGCCGATTCTCTCGACCGTCAGTATGGGTTGTATGTGTCTGCCCTGCTGCCCCCTGGAGTCCGCTTTCGTCGCCTGCTTCGACAATTGGATTTTGCCCTCCCTACCACCTTCAGAGAGGGTGAGAGCCCGACACTACCGTGGCTCCAGGCTCCAGTTCATATCTATCTCGACCTCAGCTCGCTCCCGAAGGAGGGTACTCCGGCTGCAGTGTATTGCTCACGGTTTGTCGAACTTCGTGCGCGACTTGCCAGTCACACCTTTATTTACACTGATGGCTCCAAAACTGACGATGGTGTCGGCTGTGCCTTTGTCGTCGGGGCCGGCACCTTTAAACACCGGTTCCTCGACCAGTGTTCCAGCTTTACGGCCGAGCTTTTTGCTCTCCATCAGGCCGTTCAGTATGCCCGCCGCCACCGCCATTCATCATATGTACTCTGCTCCGATTCACTCAGTGCTCTTCAGAGCCTTGGAGCTCCATATCCGGTCCATCCCTTGGTGCAACGGATGCAGCAGTCCCTCCATTCTTCTGCTGCTGATGGCTCTCCTGTCAGCTCTCTGAGGGTTCCCGGCCATGTAGGAGCGCCTGGGAATGAGGCTGCTGATGCTGCAGCCAAGGCTGCAGTCCTCCTGCCTCGGCCAGCCTCCCATTGTGTTCCGTCATCTGACATTAGTGGGGTTGTTTGTAAGAGGCTTGTGTCTTTGTGGTGGGATACTTGGTCATCACTTCAAGGAAACGAGCTCCGGGCAGTAAAACCGTTCCCAACTGCTTGGACCACCTCCTCCCGACCCTCTCGGCGAGAAGAGGTCCTTCTGACCAGGTTGCGGATTGGGCATTGCCGGTTTAGCCACCGCTACCTGCTCTCCAGTGACCCAGCCCCGCAGTGCCCTTGTGGTCATGCATTAAGAGTGTGCCATGTTTTATTGTCGTGTCCCTGTTTTAGTCAATCTCGTGTTGTCCTGTCTCTGCCATCTACTTTACAGGATATTTTAGCTGATGACGCTCGAGCAGCTGCTCGTGTTCTTCGTTTCATTACTTTGACTGACTTGTCCAAAGGCATCTAACTCCTTCACTTATTTTATCTGCATCTTTGTAAGAACTTTCTGGTGTCCCCTCCCCCCGCCCCCCCTTGAGTTTTACTAGACTTTGTGTGCTCTAACAATTGCGACTGGGCGGTAATGACCTCAGTAGTTGAGCGCCCTTAAACCCCAAACAAAAAGAAAAGCATCTGGTGTTATTCTGAGCTATTTTCGTAACGAGCTCCTGTTAGGGCAAGAATTTCCGTGCAGACAAGCGGAGACATCACGAAAGCTCCTACAAAACTGACCGTTTACTATTTCTGTGGCACTTTACTATTTCCGAGCGGTAGACTTAGCTCTTATTTACATAGCCATGTGATGTCAGTATAACTATCAGAGCCTTTTAGCTGCGCCTGCGATGGTGAGTAGCTAGTCAGACATCTCTCGCTTGATTCTGGACCGCAGGTACGAAAGCTATGCATCAGCCACACTAAACATGTGTGTACCTAGACGCACCTCTATTCTCCCAATAGTATTTCTAGGAACAATGCTTGCTGGGCTATTCTGGGAAGCACTGCAAAAGATTTCTATAGCGCATCCAGAGGTAGACTTGGTTTTTATTTACAAAGACATGTGACGTCAGTACAGCATTGAGAACCTTTTAGCTGCACTTGCGATGGTGAGTCGCTCAGCAATTAGGTCTTTGCTGGACCACTGGTACAGAGGCTATGCATCATAGCGCCAGCAACAGTAAACACATGCATGCGGCCGAGAGGCATCTCGCGTATGGGACTGGTGTGAGTGAGCCACCCCGTGTGCACGTCTTGGAGATCTGTAGGGAACAGTTCGTTGATACGTCGTGGTTGACTTTCTTATCAATAGTTCAAAAGCGTTTTTACATGTAAGGAGTGTTTGTGCACCGCATTATTTTCGGCTGTTCAAGCGTTGTGAGCGTGTTTGCATAGCGTTACACATGCAATACGTTTTGACAGTTTCTTGAGTAGTGGATGTGTCTGTTTCATTGTGTTGTGAACATGTCTGTAGGCTGTACAGTGCATTATTTTGACAGTTTACAGTTAGTGAGCGTGTTTGCAGAGCCTTTTACATGCATTATATTGAGAATTTACGAGTTGTCTGCGTGTCTGTACATCGTTGTACTACATTATTTCGGTAGTTTAGGAGTAGTTTGCAGGTCTGTAAGCTGTGTACTGCATTATTTAGACACTTTAGAATTAGTGAGCGTGTGTGCAGAGTGTTTTACATGCATTATTTTGACAATTTTGAATTGTTTTCGTATCTACACATTAGTGTACTACGTTATTTCGGTGATTTATGAGTGATTTGCTGGACTGAAGGCTATGTAGTGTGACCCCAAGCACGTCAGGGCGAGTGTTTTTTATAAGTGTAATGAATGAACTGCGTGAAATCCACTGCTAAATAAATTGCTCCAACTTCCCACTGAAAATAAATAAAGTACAGTCCTTCCTATCCAGCAGCCCAGAACAGGCTGAGTCCTCTTCCCGCCAATTTTCCCCCAAACCGCCATGGGACGACAGTACTCTCTTGCGGCAGTACTGTGTACTAGGTCAGTTGCACTCCGGACCTCATGGTGAACACACTGGATGGAGCTACTGCCTATGACAAGTCAAATAGTTTAAATAAAGACTGCCTGCAAAATAAAAACTTACGTCCATTCTATCCAGCACAGACTGAGTCCTTTTCCCACCAATTCCAAGGAAGAGGTGGCGGTCGGATGACTTAGGTTAGTGGAGGTAGGCCAAGTGACCTGTTTTCCCGACATTTTGTTAGGTTAGTGGAGGTAGCCCACATGACTTTTTTCCACCAAAATTTGAAATTCCTGCCAAATGGTTCAAATGGCTCTGAGCACTATGGGACTTAACATCTATGCTCATCAGTCCCGTAGAACTTAGAACTACTTAAACCTAACTAACCTAAGGACATCACACAACACCCAGTCATCACGAGGCAGAGAAAATCCGTGGCCCCGCCGGGAATCGAACCCGGGAACCCGGGCGCGGGAAGCGAGAACGCTACCGCACGACCATGAGCTGCGGACGAAATTCCTGCCATTTTCTGGGGGAGGGGAGGTGGTTAGGTTAGTGGAGTAGCCCAATTAACCTATCTTCCCACCAAAATTTGAACTTCTTGCCATGACATCATTGCAGCATTGCCACATCTATCGCCGCTATCTCCAATAAATTTGGCAACAATGCAGAGTGGGGTGACACTGGCCTTGCCCTACTACTAACCACTCATTGACACCTGTATTGTGGGAGAAAGATTAGGTGGTGGCGGCTCCATTATAATCTAGGGAACGTTCATGTGGTCATTCTTGGGTACAGTGGAGCTCATGCAAGGCACCATGACAGCCGAGGAGTATGATACATTGGTAGCAGACCACGTAAACCCCTTCATGGCGATCATGTGTCCTGAATGCAGCAGTATTTTTCAACAAGATAATGCGCCATGTCACAAGGCCAGGAGTGTGATGGAGTGGTTCGAGGAACACAGCGACGAGTTCCAATTGATGTGCTGGCTCCCCAACTCGCCAGATGTGAACCTGATCGAACACATCTGGTATGTGATTGAACGTGGCGTCAGAGCTCATAGGCTCTCTCCCCTGAATTTACGGCAATTAGGTGACTTTTGCGTGCAGATGTGGTGCCAATTCCCTCCAGCAACCTACCAAGGGCTCATTGCTTCCATGCCAGGATGCGTAATTGCTGTAGTCCATGCCAAAGGTGGACATACTGGCTATTAGGTAGGTAGTCATAATGAGCTGGTTGATCAGAGTATAGTAACACGAACTTATGATCCCGCGTCCAGCCATCCTGATTTAGGTTTTCCGTGATTTCCCTAAATCGCTCCAGGCAAATGCCGGGATGGTTCCTTTGAAAGGGCACGGCCGGCTTCCTTTCCCGTCCTTCCCTAATCCGATGAGACCGATGACCTCGCTGTCTGGTCTCCTCCCTCAAAACAATCCAATCCACGAACTTATGGACCAATCTTTTTTAAAAATTTTTTTTAAGGTAAACTTCGCTCTGGTGGATTGTATACATCAATATTCCTCACACAATGTACTGCATGAGAAAAGGTCACTACGCCATTGCCTACGCAATAATATGAGAAGAAATGTGGTTTAAAAATCTAAAGAGGAGAATTTGTCGATATCTGCGTTTACACTGCGCAGATTTATCATTAGACCATAAATACATAACGCACATAGAAGCTCAAACGGAAAGCAACGGTTTCTGCAGAAATTTCCGCATTCTACCTTGTTGCAGTAAGCGCAGCTGGATGTTAGGTGATTTTATACCAGAGATTACAAAATCAAATCAAAAGTAAGCATTGGGTAGACAAGGCAGCTAGAGGATATCGATGTGGACGATCAAGGAAATGAATGGTCTGAACAGGCTGCAGTCAACCTCCGGGAAAACAGAACTTTTTTTCAGTATGGAACAACCTCCTTCAGAACAAAATCACGAAGCAATGCTCTGTGTAAAAATGGTTCAAATGGCTCTGAGCACTATGGGACTTAACTTCTAAGGTCATCAGTCCCCTAGAACTTAGAACTACTTAAACCTAACTAACCTAAGGACATCACACACATCCATGCCCGAGGCAGGATTCGAACCTGCGACCGTAGCGGTCACGCGGTTCCAGACTGTAGCGCCTTTAACCGCTTGGCCACACCGGCCGGCCGCTCTGTGTAGTTCCATTGTCTATTGGACTGAGTATAGCTTCGTGTCCTTAATGTTTGGGATCGATTCACACATCAGGCCGCCATTTTTAACAAGCACGAACTGGCGCTCATCACTTCTGATAGCGCCAGCTGAACAGTTTCAGGCTGCACCGTGGTTCCACATGAAACATGATATGCCTTGCTACCTACTGGAGGAGAGTCTGTCTAGGGTGGGCCATGCCTGAGGCAGAAGGTGCGGCAAGTTTAAAGTGGCTCTGAGCACTATGGGACTTAACAGCTGTGGTCATCAGTCCCCTAGAACTTAGAACTACTTAAACCTAACTAACCTAAGGACATCACACACATCCATGCCCGAGGCAGGATTCGAACCTGCGACCGTAGCAGTCGCACGGTTCCGGACTGCGCGCCTAGAACCGCGAGACCACCGCGGCCGGCGCAAGTTTAAACTCGGTCACCAATAAACTTTCTTACACGAGAAATTTTTCTTCATTAATGAGCCAGTCGCATGTCGCATGGTCAAACGGCACTTACTCCTTATTGTATTTGAACTTGAGACGTTGAAAATATTGGTGTTGGACTGGGATTCGAACTCTCATCTCCCATTTCGCCAGGTTTGACCCCTTTGAGACGATACAGTTCCATCGTTTCGTTGTTTCTCCAAGATTCAAAACTCCTCAAGGTCTCCATGAAAGGCGCAAGTTTGGTTTGAATTCTCATCAGGCTTCATCGTGTCGTTTCAAGCTGTAGAGACTGCACATCAAACTACAGCTGAAATATAACTGTGGTTTTTAACGCCTCTCCATGCCTTGTCAACAATAATGATTGGCGCCAGTTTCGACTCTCAATCAGACACAAAACTTTTCGTCACGATATTTGCAGTTCAGTCACGCGCACATATCGCTGCTTGTGAGATAAACCGATATTTGATGGCTGTTCGTGACTAGAAAACAAGCATGACAAAACTTTTTCGTTTCGTCATTTCAGTTTAAGCCACTTCGTTACCAGTGAAAAATTTCGATATGAAATATTTGAATATGCTTAGTTAGCAGTTCGATTAGGTGCTGGGTTCGAACTCCCATCCGACACAAAACTTTATACAGTGTCATTTCAAGATTAAACATGCGCACATATTGTTACTCGTGTTTGAAACCTTATTTGTGATCTTTCGTGATCAGTTAACAGGGACAGTAGTTGCTGGATTGGAGTCTCCGGTCCAACAGAAAAAAATTCGTCATTTAACTTCAAGTTGAAAACTGCATTTTGAAATGTCATTTATTGTAATAAATTTGAATTTACAAGGATTAAAGGCTGTGTCATCTCTAATGACATGTTTTCTGATATTTGCATTATCGTGGTATTGATTTGCATCTGGATTGATTAGCATACAAAGCAGCTGTCTCTAGTGTCTTTTGTAGTAACCTTTTTATATAGTCAAACGATTGTACCTAGAAGAGAGCGGAGACCCTGAAGACTGTAATTAAGTGGGTTGCCTGCAAATCAGGTGGAACACAATTCAGGTCTTTCGGATAATTTTGAGCATGTTAGTACATGCTGTGCTATAACTTCAGAAACGACTTACATTTGTTTACCATAGTTCTTGCTACGACCATGTCTGAAAACTTTGCTCTAGTTGCTGTTAAGTGAGCTATTATAGGAAACGAGCATAACAAAAATAGCTGGAAGTAAATTATGAAGAGGAAGAAGTTGCTTTGCATCAGTGGCCTTGTCGAAACATTGTCTTGGCTGTCACTTCCTCGTATTAATTACGCGACGATATTCATCAGCTTCCACACACAGCAGCAATCTGGAAAGGACAAGCGAGAGAGGACAGAGGTCTAAAGCCGGCCTTGAGTGGCTGCAACCTTGAGTGGACGTGCGTTTCTGTTTTCGTCGACCCTTCTTTTTTTTGCTCCGCCATCCTGTACGAATTGCTACAAAAATGAACCGGTCCTCTGCAGATTTTACGTAACTATTGTTTTCACTGGACACTGGCGTTGCATGTTGATCTGCAGATAGTTTCAACCGCTGGAGCCGCATCGCAGCTCTCGCAGTCGGTTCCATTCCACGTGTCTCTCTTGAATGCGAACGACTTTATGTGAATGAATAGTAGTGCAGGGACAGTCGAGGGAAAGATGGTGTATTAATCGAGATATCTAGACATATTTAAATTTTAAAGAGAGTTAGGGTGCAGTGTAAATGCCGCAGAAAATAATTTTATGATTCTGATTTTGACACGTAACCATGTTTTCTTTGCCCAAGATATAAACGGCTTCTGAAGAGTAAACCTTACAAGCAAACGAATATCAGTCCTTCTTGCTGCGATTGGTAAAGTCACGGGAAAATACAGGAAACAATAAAAATATTATTAACATTGATGACCTGCAGCCGTCTAGAAAGAAATTTGAATTATATATTAATACCTTCAGCTGCTGACGGGGGTTGATATGTCAACAGGGACAGGTGAAAATGTGACCCCTCCCACCCCTTTTTTCATGTCCCCTGTTGGGTCATAGCACTAAGTGTGCAGAAATCTTAACACAAAACTCCCATTATCCGATGTAAGAAGGACAAAGAAACCTCTTCCCTGAGTAGAAACTGAACACTGATAGAACTTAAGAATTCTTCTTGAATCACACAAATACTGTGGAAGTCGAACACGAGTAATTCTGAACAAAATTTTTTGAAAAAGCTCTACGTGTAACATAGAAGTTTCGGAAGCAAGGAAATAGTAAATAATAATAAGAACAAAAATGACTTTTAATTTTCTTCTGTTCGCTCTCGTTCAAGGTGTGGTAGTGGTTCCACATATTTAACCGACACCCATTCTTTCAAAAATGATCTTCAGCATGTTGCCGTAGTGCTTCTTGTGGTTGCGATACGTGCTGATTTTTGTGTATTCACACTTCATGTAAACGCGGAATTCTATCTCGTTGTCGGACCCAAGTTTGTTGATGACATAACTAACATATTTTCCCAGTAACCAGCTAATGGCGTTGGTTTTTAATTTCGGAAAGTATGTCATGTCTGGTCTCAGGAGAAGCGATGGCGTTATATATTCTGTCGAGGATCTGGTGAGAAAGGCGACTTGTTGCGTGATCCAATTCGAGTTATTCACATTGCCGCCACAGGTGAATCTGTGGATGAGTGTATCCACCAGATTGCATTTTCCACAAAGGTGTGTCTGGTTTAAAGCGATCCCATATAGTCTCTCGTTGGTGCTGATGACATTGTTAACTGTTTTGTACCATACGGAAATAGCGTCTGTAGATAGCCCGGTATAGTTGTTCCACCATACAGCTTTCCAGTCACAATTAGGGAATTTCTTTTCAATTTTGTTTCTGCCCTCATTCAACTTCCTTTCAAGTATGATGTCGTGCGCTGTGATACATGTGTTGCTTCTGATTTAGTCACTAACAAGGGAACCTCCCCATCGCACCCCCCTCATGTAGTTATAAGTTGGCACAGTGGATAGGCCTTGAAAAACGGAACACAGATCAATCGAGAAAACGGGAAGAAGTTGTGTGGAACTATGAAAAAAATAAGCAAAATATACAAACTGAGTAGTCCATGTTCAAGATAGGCAATATCAAGGACATTTGAGCTCAGGAGCGCCGTGGTCCCGTGGTTAGCGTGAACAGCTGCGGATCGAGAGGTCCTTGGTTCAAGACTACCTTCGAGTGAAGATTTTAATTTTTTGTTTTCAGACAATTACCTGTCCGTCCGTCCGTCTGATGTGAGGTAACTGCGCCGTAGTATGGGGACGCTACACCTAAAACGAAAAATTTGAAAACGTTAAAAACATATGTTTTGACAGAGCACAGGGAAAACTGTGCGACTGTGAAACTGTTGCTTTCATTTGTTGCAGTTTACGTGACAAACTCTTATGTTTTCATCACTTTTTTGGGAGTGATTATCACATCCACAAGAAAACCTAAATCGGGCAAGGTAGAAGAATCTTTTTACCCATTCGCCAAGTGTACAAGTTAGGTGGGTCGACAACATATTCCTGTCGTGTGACGCACATGCCGTCAGCAGTGTCGTATAGGATATATCAGACGTGTTTTCCTGTGGAGGAATCGGTTGACCTATGACCTTGCGATCAAATGTTTTTGGTTCCCATTGGAGAGGCATGTCCCTTCGTCTACTAATCGCACGGTTTTGCGGTGCGGTCGCAAAACACAGACACTAAACTTATTACAGTGAACAGAGACGTCAATGAACGAACGGACAGATCATAACTTTGCGAAAATAAAAAAGTAAACTTTTTACTCGAGGGAAGACTTGAACCAAGGACTTCTCGTTCGGCAGTTGCACACGCTAACCTCGAGACCACGGCGCTCCTGAGTTCGCATCATCCATGATGTTGCTTATCTTGCGCATGGACTACTCAGTTTGTATATTTTGCTTATTTTTTCCATAGTTCCACACAACTTCTTCCTGTTTTCTCGATTGATCTGTGTTCAGTTTTTCAAGGCCTATCCACTGTGCCAACTTAAAACTAAATCTGAGGGGGGTGCGATGGGGAGGTTCCCTTGTAAGATAATTTGCTTCGAGGAAAAAGTTCCTCACATACTGCAGACGGGCATTAATCCTTCGCACATCAATCGGTACTTGCAGGCTATGGGGTGTCACAGTCTCAAAGAGCTTTGCGGTTATACATTGTGGAAGTTCTCTGAGTATATGGAAAGTCCGTTTGAGGAACAGAGCAGACGCTTTATTTCGAATATCCACCAAACCGAGGCCCCCGTTTCTGACACCCAGTATAACGGTAGTCGCACCAACCCTGAATATGTCTCCTCTCCATAAATAATTGGTAGCAGTGGACATGATCCCTTTCGCTACTAGTTTGGGGATTGGAAATATCTGCGCAGTGAAATACGCTTTAGACAAAATACAGGAGTTGATGAATCTGACTTTTTGCACCTGATGACATTGTTAACTGTTTTGTACCATGCGGAAATAGCGTCTGTAGATAGCCCGGCATAGTTGATGTTCCGCCATACAGCTTTCCAGTCACAATGCTGTAATGTTCTCCATTACAGCACCATGAACTTTCCTCCTAGTTTCCGTCCAGTTAAAAGCAGCCATCCTCATCGGATATGCCATTAAGGTTATTCCCAAAGTTTTGTTTGTTGTCTTGTTTTGCCCATGCCAGTCGGAGGTGATCTAGGCCCCGCAGATTCAATATTTTACTTTTGTTTTCATTTGTTGTCGCTCCCGACGCTAGACAATACTTTTGGATTTATCTTTCCAGTGTAACTGTCTCCTCCTTATTCCTTATTACAACACCCACGTCATCAGCATAAGCTCGTATGATAGTTTTCTCACCACTCAATGTTATGCCTGTTAATCTTGCGTGGACAGTGCGGAGAAAGGGCTCTAAAGATACGGAAAATAAAAACATACACTCCTGGAAATTGAAATAAGAACACCGTGAATTCATTGTCCCAGGAAGGGGAAACTTTATTGACACATTCCTGGGGTCAGATACATCACATGATCACACTGACAGAACCACAGGCACATAGACACAGGCAACAGAGCATGCACAATGTCGGCACTAGTGCAGTGTATATCCACCTTTCGCAGCAATGCAGGCTGCTATTCTCCCATGGAGACGATCGTAGAGATGCTGAATGTAGTCCTGTGGAACGGCTTGCCATGCCATTTCCACCTGGCGCCTCAGTTGGACCAGCGTTCGTGCTGGACGTGCAGACCAGTCCCAAACATGCTCAATGGGGGACAGATACGGAGATCTTGCTGGCCAGGGTAGTTGACTTACACCTTCTAGAGCACGTTGGGTGGCACGGGATACATGCGGACGTGCATTGTCCTGTTGGAACAGCAAGTTCCCTTGCCGGTCTAGGAATGGTAGAACGATGGGTTCGATGACGGTTTGGATGTACCGTGCACTATTCAGTGTCCCCTCGACGATCACCAGTGGTGTACGGCCAGTGTAGGAGATCGCTCCCCACACCATGATGCCGGGTGTTGGCCCTGTGTGCCTCGGTCGTATGCAGTCCTGATTGTGGCGCTCACCTGCACGGCGCCAAACACGCATACGACCATCATTGGCACCAAGGCAGAAGCGACTCTCATCGCTGAAGACGACACGTCTCCATTCGTCCCTCCATTCACGCCTGTCGTGACACCACTGGAGGCGGGCTGCATGATGTTGGGGCGTGAGCGGAAGACGGCCTAACGGTGTGCGGGACCGTAGCCCAGCTTCATGGAGACGGTTGCGAATGGTCCTCGCTGATACCCCAGGAGCAACAGTGTCCCTAATTTGCTGGGAAGTGGCGGTGCGGTCCCCTACGGCACTGCGTAGGATCCTACGGTCTTGGCGTGCATCCGTGCGTCGCTGCGGTCCGGTCCCAGGTCGATGGGCACGTGCACCTTCCGCCGACCACTGGCGACAACATCGATGTACTGTGGAGACCTCACGCCCCACGTGTTGAGCAATTCGGCGGTACGTCCACCCGGCCTCCCGCATGCCCACTATACGCCCTCGCTCAAAGTCCGTCAACTGCACATACAGTTCACGTCCACGCTGTCGCGGCATGCTACCAGTGTTAAAGACTGCGATGGAGCTCCGTATGCCACGGCAAACTGGCTGACACTGACCGCGGCGGTGCACAAATGCTGCGCAGCTAGCGCCATTCGACGGCCAACACCGCGGTTCCTGGTGTGTCCGCTGTGCCGTGCGTGTGATCATTGCTTGTACAGCCCTCTCGCAGTGTCCGGAGCAAGTATGGTGGGTCTGACACACCGGTGTCAATGTGTTCTTTTTTCCATTTCCAGGAGTGTAGATAAGGGACTGCCCTGTGGAACCCATCGCATTATCTGTATGGGTTTAGATGTTTGGTCATTGATTGCTATTTTCGCATTTATACCTGTTGCAATATTTCTTAGCACGTTGACAATCTGAGGGTGGAAAGCCATTTTTGACAGCGTCGCAAAGAGGTATCTATGACTAACGCGGTCAAAAGCTTTGCTGAAATCTATAAAGATTCAAATGTTCAAATGTGTGTGAAATCTTATGGGACTTAACTGCTAAGGTCATCAGTCCCTAAGCTTACACACTACTAAACTTAAATTATCCTAAGGACAAACACACACACCCATGCCCGAGGGAGGACTCGAACCTCCGCCGGGACCAGCCGCAGAGTCCATGACTGCAGCGCCCTAGACCGCTCGGCTAATCCCACGCGGCCTATAAAGATTAAAGCACATTTTATACTTGTCACTGAGGTAATTGCAATGATGTCTCTGTATGCAGACAGACTTTCGAATATCGTTCTGGTTGGAGAACAAGATTGATGATGACTCAATATTTTGTTGGAAATGGCAGAGAGTCTTTTTTTTTATAATACGCGAAATTATTTTGTAATCAGAATTTAGTAGCGAAAGAGGCCGAAAATTGTTTAAGTTGGTTTTGCCTTTACTCTTAGGAATCAGTACTCTTTTACTTTCCTTAAACTTTGCAGGGACCGCTTTTCCGTTCAGGACCTCATTCGCCATGGAAGTGATCTTGTTCCCAATTATAGACCAGTAGCGGGCATAAAACTCCACAGGGAGGCCATCAAGTCCCGGAGATTTTTTGAGAGGTGAGTTACGCACTGCCTCATGCACTTCATCTTTAGTAATAGGTGACAGGATGTCAGCGTTTTCTGTTCCCGACAATTGTGGACTTAAAATAGTGAGAAAGTCCTCGAGAGCTGCATCGTCCACTGTGGTAGGGGCATATAAGTTATCATAGTACCTGTGGACTTCGTCCAGTATTTCTTTCTGGCATGTGAGCCTTGTACCAGAATGCGTCTGGACTTCATCAATAAAAGTTCGACGTATCACCAAGTGATACAGAGAAGCTGTTTAATCTGCTACTACTGATGTGGCTTTCGATTTAATTTTTAGTCCCTCCATCTGTTGCCGTTTAATGCTTAATAACTTGGCTTTTATTTTTTTGATATCATTCAGACGAATTACGTCGTCATGTGCCTGTTGATATAAGTCTCTTAAAACTTTATAATAAAACTCCATTGTATTCCTCAACTCCCTGTGCCTCGCTACACTATACTGCATGACAACTATCCGCAGCCTTGGTTTAGCCCTCCTAGTCTACCAGTCAATGACTGTTGGGTGCTTGTCTGCTGTGCGGAGGCACATAGTCCACGCTACTCTTATTTCCTGTTCCAGTTCTTCGTCAGTTAAAACAGATATATTCAAATTCCACGGGCCTCTGAATCGACGAGTTGGCTGTACACTTAAATTAAAGCAAGTTAAAAGTGTACTGTGATCGCTAAAATACACGGGAACAGTTTCAACGTTTAATAAAAAACTTTGCAAATTTGGTGACACGTAAATTCTATCTAGTCTGCTGCGGGAGTGGCTGGTTATATACGTGAACTCGACTGACGTCGGGTGCTGAAGCTCCCACACATCCTTACTAACTTTTTTAACCGTGGCGAGTAGTTGAAATTGGGTTGTTGATCTTTCTGGTTTAAAACACAGTTAAAATCTCCACCTAGTATAACAGAACACGGATTTTTTTCCTCATTAAATAAATTAGTTCATCTTGAAAAAACTTCGCACTGTCCAATTTATGCGAATTTCCTGATGGGGCGTAAAGGTTAAGCACGGTCACATCGAAAATTTTTATGTCTACTGCTCTTCCTGATTCTAGTCGTTCGATTTCAGTCTCCGGAATGCCTTCCCTTATAAGAATGGCTGTACCGATATTGGCTTCCGTAGAAATATTAACAATTTCAAAAAAGCGTGGGATCCGAAATTCCGTTATCGCAACTTCTTGTAGCAACGCGATATCTATCTGAGCCACCGCCCAGGGACTGTCTCGCGCATTCCTCCCACGAGACCCACATTCTCACCTTATATGTCCACACACAACATTCGTAGTGTCCGTACCCAACACACTAATTACTCGTGGAAGACATTTTCACAAAGTCCCGTAAGAGTCCGAAAGAACGGACACCATATCCATGTAAGAATATAGTTTTGGCAATACCGGCCATGAAGTTCTTCTTCTGTACGGATGCACACCCATTACCCGAACTCTTACGGGACTTGGTAAGAGCCGGCCGGTGTGGCCGAGCGGTTCTAGGCGCTTCAGTCTGGAACCGCGCGACCGCTACGGTCGCAGGTTCGAATTCTGCCTCGGACATGTATGTGTGTGATGTCCATAGGTTAGTTAAGTTTAAGTAGTTCTAAGTTCTAGGGGACTGATGACCTCAGATGTTAAGTCCCATAGTGCTCAGAGCCATTTTTGAACTTGGTAAGAATGTCTTCCACGAGTAATGAGTGTGTTGGGTAAGGACACGACGAATGTAGTGTGTGGACATATAAGGTGAGAACGTGGGTCTCGCGGGAGGCGTGTGTGAGATAGTCCCTGCAGTCGCACTATCCTCTGTGCCCTCGGTGGCTCAGATGGATTACGTATTCGGTCAGAGAGCTGGCTGGCCTTTGAAATAAAAAAAACTGAGTGGAAGGATCAACAAACGATCTTGAACGGATGTCATGTAACATCCGCAACGACCAAACGCAACGATCAACAACGAACAAAATGCAAGAGATGGATAGAGCGTCTGCTATGTAAGCAGGAGAGCCCGGGTCCGAGTCCCGGTCGGGGCACGCATTTTCACCTGTCCCCCGTTGATATATATCAACGCCCGTCAACAGCTCAAGGTATTAGTATATAATTCTAATTTCATAAAAATGTTAGGACATCACTAAAATATGAGCTCACCCATTTATAATATTTCCTCTGTTTCTAACACATTTCTCTGTTTAATGCATCTTTTCTGGTTAAGTGGTTAATGTTTTTCGTCCTAAAAGGTATTAATCCTTCTAAAATATTCCGCTTTCTCTATAGCTACGAACTTTTCTTGCACGAGATCCATGGGAAAACGCCTTGTCACGACGTACCATGTATTTATACTTTCTCATTAATGCTGTTATAGACTTTCAGGTAAATTCATTGAAGAAGTTGTTGATTTCATGGAAGAAATTAAGAGTGATTATTCTTGGGCGATGGTATTTGATTTTGATAGAAATGACTGAATCGTATAAGAAGACACATCACATATACAAATAAGGCGAGAGCGGCCAATGATCACTTCAGTGC
Organism: Schistocerca piceifrons; assembly: GCF_021461385.2. Classification (NCBI taxonomy): domain Eukaryota; kingdom Metazoa; phylum Arthropoda; class Insecta; order Orthoptera; family Acrididae; genus Schistocerca; species Schistocerca piceifrons. The sequence goes on from NC_060149.1 coordinate 803,090,666, forward strand.
GGACGCACACCACGCTCTTAATCTTACGGGAATCGGCGAAATGCGGCGAGTAATAAAGATAATGGGCAAGAGGTACTATATATGTAGTATGCAGATAAATTGAGAATTTGGGTCTGTCGGGAGGAGTGCTAGGGTAGTAAGTGCAGCTGTGGTAACCACTATGTGTAGATGGTTCATCGGTCAGTGCATCTGCCTAATAAGCAGGAGAACCAGGTTCGAATCCTGGTCCGACGCAAATTTTCAACTTTCTCCATTGATTTAAATCAATGCCCACTGGCAGCTAATGTCATTAGGTCCTCTGTGTCTTGATGAATGAATCAACCTTGACAACATCGATGAATATTTCATAAAGCACTTCAGTATTATTCCGTTTTCGTGCTGATCTAATAATTAATTCCACAATAACTATGATTATCTGACGTTATCTATCATTAAGAACATACAAACAGTAATAATTATTTAGAAGAATACAGAAATATACACTATAAAACAAAAAAAAGACGCACCACGAAAGAATTATCCGAATGGGACGGAAATTGGTATATGTGATGTGCATGTACAGACAAACAAATGATTATACAATTACAGAAAAATTGGTTGATTCATTCGAGAGAAAGAGATTCACAAAGTGAGCAAGTCAATAACGCGTTGGTCGACCTATGGTCCTCATGCAAGCAGCTATTCGGCTTGGCATGGGTGGACAGAATTGTTGGATGCCCTCCTGAAGGATGTCGTGTCAAATTCTGCCCAATTGGCGCATTAGATAGTCAAAATCCTGAGCTGCTTGGAGGGCTCTACACCTAATGCTCCAAACTTTTCAACTGGGGAGAGATCCGACGACCTTGGTGACCAAGTTAGGGTTTGGCAAGCACGAAGACAAGCAGTAGAAACTCTCGCCTTGTGCAGACGGGGATTATCTTGCTGGCGTGTAAGCCCAGGATGACTTCCCATGAACGGCAACAAAACGGGACAGAGGATATCTTCGACGTACCGCTGTGCTAGAAGGTTGTCACGTATGATAACCAAAGGTGTCCTTTGAAAAGAAATGGCATCCCAGACCATCACTCCTGGCTGTCGGGCCGTATGGCGAGCGATGGTCGGGTGGCAACACACCGCTGTTTGGGGCGTCTGTTGACACGTCTTCGGCCTGGAATCTTACTGGCTGGAGTAGACTTGTCTTCAGTGATGAGTCCCGCTTCCAACTGATTCCTGATGACCAGCGATGATGTGTCTGGAGACGACCCAGACAGTGGTGGGATACCAGCCTGACTGATCGGGAGTGTACACACTACTGGCCATGAAAATTGCTACACCACGAAGATTACGTGCTACAGACGCGAAATTTAACAGACAGGAAGAAGATGCTGTGATACGCAAACGATTAGCTTTTCAAAGCATTCACACAAGGTTGGCGCCGAGGGGCGACACCTACAACGTGCTGACATGAGGAAAGTTTCCAACCGATTTCTCATACACAAACAGCAATTGACCGGCGTTGCCTGGTGAAACGTTGTTGTGATACCTCGTGTAAGGAGGAGTAATGCGTACCATCACGGTTCCGACTTTGATAAAGGTCGGATTGTAGCCTATCGCGATTGCGGTTTATCGTATTGCGACATTGCTGCTCGCATTGGTCGAGATCCAATGACTGTTGGCAGAATATGGAATCAGTGGGTTCAGGAGGGTAATACGGAACGCCGTGCTGGATCCCAACGGCCTCGTATCACTAGCAGTCGAGATGACAGGCATCTTATCCGCATGGCTGTAACGGATCGTGCAGCCACGTCTCGATCCCTGAGTCAACAGATAGGGGCGCTTGCAAGACTACAACCATCTGCACGAACAGTTCGACGACCTTTGCAGCAGCATGGACTATCAGCTCGGAGACCATGGCTGCGGTTACCCTTGATGCTGCATCACAGACAGGAGCACCTGTGATGGTGTACTCAACGACGAACCTGGGTGCACGAATGGCAAAACGTCATTTTTTCGGATGAATCCAGGTTCTGTTTACAGCATCATGATGGTCGCATCCGTGTTTGGCGGCATCGCGGTGAACGCACATCGGAAGCGTGTATTCGTCATCGCCATACTGGCGTATCACCTGGCCTGATGGTATGGGGTGCCATTGGTTACACGTCTCGGCCACCTCTTGTTCGCATTGACGGCACTTTGAACAGTGGACGCTACATTTCAGATGTGTTACGACCCGTGGCTCTACCCTTCATTCGATCCCTGCGAAGCCCTACATTTCAGCAGGATAATGCACGACCGCATGTTGCAGGTCCTGTACGGGCATTTCTGGATACAGGAAATGTTCGACTGCTGCTCTGACCAGCACATTCTCCGGATCTCTCACCAATTGAAAACGTCTGGTCAATGGTGGCCGAGCAACTGGCTCGTCACAATTCGCCAGTCACTACTCTTGTGTATACGCCATCCAAGCTCTGTTTGACTCAATGCCCAGGCGTATCAAGGCCGTTATTACAGCCAGAGATGGTTGTTCTGGCTACTGATTTCTCAGGGCTCTATGCACCCAAATTGCGTGAAAATGTAATCACATGTCAGTTCTAGTATATTATATTTGTTCCATGAATACCCGTTTATCATCTGCATTTCTTGTTGGCGTAGCAATTTTAATGGCCAATAGTGTACATTGAAACACTTACTTTCAAACATTTATCTAAATAAAATTATTGCCATACTTCATCCGGGGAACCAGAAGAGTGCTTCGTTCTTTTTATGTTGGCCCACGTGGTTGGTTTGTAAGTTCACATGTTTTCTTTTTCGCGCAGTAGCAGGAACAAGTCACTACAAATGACAGAAATTAAAAACATAAGGAAACAAAGACCTCGCCGTAGTACTCTGCAATGCACAAAAATAGCACACTACAGGAAAATGCTTTAACCTACTGCCAGGAAATCCTGTATATGCAGCAAAGAGAATATGCCACAAAGAATCTATTTAACTTTGACTTGAGAATCTGTGGTTTGTCACCCAAACAGCAGATTTATTGTTCCTTATCTGATAGCGGCAATTTTGCAGGAGCACGGTAAAATGAATCCATCTCAAAACACTCGACGAACTGAAAAATGAAAATACTAAACTAAAGCTTCTACTGATTGTTGATTTTCCAGATCCAATCAGCTTCTTCGGCCAACCTATTTGAGGCAGCAAGTACAGCCTGTCTTCCTTTTCAGTCATCACCTATTGAGTTTTTAACGCCGATAGGAAACCATTCATAAGTGTGGAACACGCAAACAGGAAGACGCAGTTTACTAAAAAATATGTCAATGAAGATTAATTGTGGTAGGATACCACGACTTTGCTAAAAAGTACATGGATGAAAGTTAATGCTGCTGGGGTGCATTGATTTTGCTAATGACAACATCAATGATTTTGATTCAAATTGTAAGAGGAATATGTGACTACAACGAAAGCAAGACTACAAATAATAATCAACCAGGTCAAATATGGCGGTAGAAAATCCTGATCGGAGGGTACAATATACAGTTTATAGAAGTTCGAAAATTGGCACGAATTGATGACACTGTAACAAAAGGAGACTGTCTCCGGTTTTTAAAAGAGAACCTACACTGCTGGCCACCGTAAATGCAACACCCTGAAGGAAGCATCCGAATCAAGTGAAATTTACACCATGGGTTTGCAGCGATGAGATATGCAACTGATTAGAATTTCGGCGCAGACGCACATCACGCGCGCCTGTGGCGCCACCTCATAGCGCCATTTAAGGCTTGGCGATTTCGACGAGTGTACGTTCGGCACGTGTGTTTACCTTGTGGTTGTTTCGCAAGACGATCACTTATGCCTCGTAGACAACAGCGAACATCGTTTGATCAAGTATCCGAGTTCGACAGAGGAAGGATAGTGGCTTACCGAGATTGTGGATTATCATACAGAGAAATCGCTAGTCGTGTTGGACGAAACCAAACAACTGTAATGCGGATATGTGACCGTTGGATGCAGAAGGGTACGACGGACCGACGTGGTCGATCGCATTCACCTCGGTGCACCACTGCACGTGCTGATAGGCAATTGTGCGCATGGCAGTGACGGATCGCTCAATGACATCCGGAACCATAGCACAGCACATTGCGTCTGTAACGCATCATCCAGTGTCTGCGCGTACCATTCGACGCCGTTTACAGCAGAGTGGTCTGTCCGCAAGACGTCCATTGCTTCGTCTACCATTGACGCAGAACCACAGACGTCTCCGTCGTCAATGGTGTGATGACAGACGGATGTGGACGGCAGAATGGAATGACGTTGTCTTTACTGACGAGGCACGCTTCTGTCTGCAGCACCACGATGGTCGGATTCGAGTGAGGAGACACCGTCGAGAGAGGATGCTGGACAGCTGCATTATGCACCGCCACACTGGTCTGCAAGACCGGGTATTATGGTATGGGGCGGTATTGGATATTACTCTCGCACGCCTCTAGTACGCATTGCCGGTACTTTAAACAGCCGGCGCTACGTATCCGAGGTGCTGGAGCCAGTTGTCCTTCCTTAACTTCAGGGCTCGGCCACAGCCATATTTCAACAGGATAATGCGCGACCACACGTGGCACGCATTGTCCAAAGGTTCTTCGTCAATAACCAGATTGAATTGCTTCCGTGGCCGGCTCGCTCTCCGGATCTTTCGCCGATAGAAAACATGTGGTCCATGGTTGCTCAACGAGTGACCCAGATTACATCCCCAGCTGCCACACCAGATGATCTTTGGCAACGTATGGAAGCTGCTTGGGCTGCTGTACCCCAGGAACACATCCAACGTCTCTTTGACTCAATGCCGAGACGTGTGGCAGCGGTGATCTCCAACAATGGCGGCTACTCCGGCTACTGATTGTGGCAGGAACCACATGTCACAGACGTCTGTAAACGTAATCATTTGATACTTGGTCAACATGTTATCTACAAAAAAAATTTTGTTGTGCTACCTCTTGTCTTTCTTGGTGTTGCATTTACGGTGGCCAACAGTGTACATACAATGCGGGCCACTCAATGTACGAATTACATTTAAATTTCATGAGCATAACGATCCAAATTACAAAGCATTCGTTGAACAAAATCACTACTGTCTAACTGCTCATTATAATCGAAGCGTCTTTGCAGCTTACTGATATCAGTCCAAATGAAGCTCTATTGCCTGAGGCAAATAGAAGAACTGGAAAAACAGACTTTTATGGTTCATATCAAATGGAAAACGAGAAAGAGAGGAATGTCCTCATATTTAGCCTGAGACACGTGTAAATTTGATTTTCATTTCCAATATACCGAAATACTTAGAGTCCACACGACGAAGAGGATGTGATACTGAATACTAAATACTATTACTTTTCACATGAGGTTATATTGAAATCAGCCGCATTAAAGGCTCTTATACAGAAACATTTTTGTAATCGCACTTCATAGGAAGAAAGATGTTTTTTTACTTGAAATACGTTTTGCAATAGCCACAATACCACGTCGCGTTTCACAGTCTTGGTTGATGATGATGTTCGGTTGTGGGGCGCTCAACTGCGCAGTTATCAGTGTCCATACAAAGTCCCAATTCTTACACAGTCCATTTTTTTTTCACAATCCAATCTTGTCACTGTAAGAAATGATGATGAAATGATGAGGACAACACAAACACCCAGTCCCCGGGCAGAGAAAAATCCCCAACCCGGCCGGGAATCGGACCCGGGACCCCGTGAACAAGAGGCAGCAACGCTAGCCACTAGACCACTAGCTGCGGACATAATCTTCGTTGAAAAACCCATGCCGTAATAGAGCTAAACTGGTAGGATAGGTGGGATGTGATACTGTAGGGGGGGGAGGAGGAGGAGGAGGAGGAGGAGGAGGAGGGGGTTAAACTGAGAACGAAGCCAGACATACCTACAGCGCTCGCTCCAATTATCGCACGTAAATAAGTTCAAGCTTGTGTCAATTACCTTTGATACTGGGTGCTAGAACTGCCTTACAGAAAGTGAATTCGATGTAAAAAAAAATACAATTTTGTTTCTTACTTCACGATCGCTCGAGTCTTTCATTTGTACTATTTAGAAAATGATCTTTATTTCGTTATTATGTCCTCTTCCATCTTGTTTAGTTGCTGATTTCAGTTTGAAAATACCAAACATTTTAAAGTTCACGGGAATCTGTGGTAATAGAGCTGGTATTATTTACAGCTACCGCCTAAAGACTGTAAGAAATGCCACATAAACGAAGGGCTTGCAGATTTAAACCTCAACCTTCCATGCATTGGCAGCTGACCATAATGTGACCGTTTTTGAATATTCACATTTATACATAGTGTTTATTCACTAACGTTTGTACAAACTGCTACCAAAATATCACTGGAACGAACTGTATAGAAGAGATTAGGTACTTGACAACGCACAGATGATTACGATTTCAGAACTGTTCTTAATCCCTGAATTTGCGAATTCAGTAGGCTGTGAAAAAGTCTGTGTGCTGCAACGAGAGCCTCTGAACATTGTGGCATTGAATCAAAGAGGTCTTGGATATATTCATGGAGATTCTTCGTCTACGCGGCTTTTATGTGAGTCTACAAAGCGTCAGAAATGGTTGCTCGAGGGCGCTGGCTAACAAGTTGGAGACCAGCCATATCTCAGAAAAGTTGGGTGGGTGAGGTTTCAGGTGAACGTACAGGCCAGGGAAGAAGCCGTTATTCGAAGAAGTCTCGAACATTCCTCGTCACACGTGGCAGGACATTGTCCTGCTGAAATATGACGTGTGGGGTAGCCTCAATAAAGGGCAGACTATCCTCAGTACATTGGAGTCGGAATCTCACACTGCATACAATGATACCTCAATAAGATTTTGTGTTCGTCTACTATACTGCTTAAAACTATAGCTGCTAGGTCGCGGTAACGATGATAGTGTCTGCACTCATACGACTATCGGGCGCAGCTTCAAATCCTCAAAAAATTTTCGCGTGTATTGTATGTTTAAAAGTTTTATCCTTTCCGAAAACACTAAATTTACCCCTCAACATGACAGTCACAGCGTTTTTTTTTTTTTTTTGTCGTTGCAGTCTGAGGAGGCGGTAGTTTGTGGATGAAGCCAGATGCAATAGCATTCTAGCAACTAGTCCAGTCTGCAGCAGACTGCATACGCGTTGCAGTGTTCCAGCGACGAGCCAAAACTGTGGGCGAACCTTTCGGTCCATTCTGGCCATGCGGACTACACAGTGTGTCCCAGAAATGTTGCGTCAGACTTCGAGAGGTTGTACGGGATGTCATGAGGAACAACTCGAGGATAGGACCCCATGTTTAGGAACGTCATCCAACGACGCTACAGAGCGCCGTAGTTATAGGCGTCGGCGCCACACCTTCGGCAGCAAATGTGACTTGTATGCTGACGGACCATAGGTTGGACGTCTCGTTATTCAGTTTACTTTAGTGAGAGAGGTACGAACGGGTTATTTCTTAGTGCCATATTTCACGACTATGGTTTGTTTTACGATCTAGAAAAAAATACCTGCCTCGCTTTAGATCGGTATGCAGGAGTAAAGTCAAAGACTGCAAGCTCTTGGAAAGGGTGAGAATTAGACTCGCTTAATTGTGACACAGTCCAAGCCAGGAATTAATTCGTGTTCATTCACCTCCTTTTACAGCTTCGAAGAACAGCTAAACTGCTTCGCCTTCAGTCCGCAGCTCGTGGTCGTGCGGTAGCGTTCTCGCTTCCGGTGCCCGGGTTCGATTCCCGGCGGGGTCAGGGATTTTCTCTGCGTCGTGATTGGGTGTTGTGTGATGTCCTTAGGTTAGTTAAGTTTAAGTAGTTCTAGGGGACTGATGACGATAGCTGTTAAGTCACATAGTGCTCAGAGCCTTTTTTTTTTCCTTCGCCTTCTCTACAATAAAAGTTGCCACAGGACAATAATAACTGTGTGCATCGATGTCTTCACTTGAATGATTCTTATTAATTAATGAACGGACACACTCCCATATTCGCAAACTTTATTCAGTGCTAAAAAGTAAAGATACCAGAATGTGACAAAACAAGATTAACCCTAATGTATCTACTATTTTTCTACAGAGATCGTAATATTCCATCTGACAATGAAATTATTTATTGTAACACTTCACTGCCCTCTTGGGCGAAGTTTGTGCAGTTCACACTCACACGGCTGAGCCCAATGATTCACTTCACAAAATGTTTGTTGCATATGTCTTTCACTTGTGACAGAGTGTTCTTGAGTATTTTAGGATCTTAGTATCCGTTATTGTCCATGTTGCTTTGAGGTTCGGTGACTTCGCACTGGTTCTTTCATATATCAATTTTTACGGCAATACGAAATTGTCTTTCGTTCTTTACTTTCAACTATAGTAACTCACACGATATTGTCTTTACACACGAAAAATCGTCCTAACTTATCCAATTACATCGCATAACTTATCTCTTATTAGATTAGCTTCGTTGCAAGATCATTTCTATCTTCGTGCACATTTTTTACACTCATAATGTTAGGTCTGGAGTGTCTCGAGATTTCTCTTCTTGTGTTAATTCGTGAGCTTTTAGTGAGGATATATTTACTACTTTCTCTACAAATTCCCTCAAAATGCACCTGAATCAGTGTCGTTGTGAAGTTCGCTTCCTATTTTTCAATTCAGATTGTCCCCTACGCCGGTTGGGCGGCAAGATTGCTGGCGCGTACATGAACGCATACGATCTGTACAGTACCGCAGCGCGGGAACTGGTCTTATCGACCACAGTTGAGCAGTGCGGCATACTTCATAATCGTACGTGTGTTATGAGCGTGGGTTGCTAAGTGCTTTCTGTCATAGTAATTTTACGTGCACCAGGCTCCACCACACCCAGAAAAGAGTAGCAAGCTTCTTGAAGGAGTGGGGAGTCCCTTCCTTACTACTACATCCCGGTAAGTAACTCAGCTTAATGTTTATTTGCATGCGCCATGCTGCCTTTAGGAACTTTTACTGTACACCATTGCAAGTCGGGAACAACTTTTCCTCCACAACGGGAACAAAATGGTTCAAATGGCTCTAAGCACTATGGAACTTAACATCTCAGGTCATCTGTACCCTAGACTTAGAACTACTTAAACCTAACTAACCTAAGGACATCACACACATCCATGCCCGAGGCAGGATTCGAATCTGCGACCGTAGCAGCAGCGCAGTTCCGGACTGAAGCGCCAAGAACCGCTCGGCCACAGCGGCCGGCCAATGGGAACAAAACCACAGTTTACACTTCACTATATTTGCACTAGTCGGATGCAGCCACGCAGTTTATACTCATTTTTTAAATTTAAGTTCACAACAAACTTTCTTCATACAGCCCACGCTAATTAGCACAATCCTTTCTTCTTTGAGGACATCACCAGCCGCATACGCATTTATTTACAATGTATTATTTACAAGACAACTATATGAGGTACTGCTCCCTCTCACTATTACTCAGAGCGTAAGCAAAAACGGATTACACGAGACTGCCTTGTGCTTCCAGCATATCAAAACCCGCATAGTGTGTCCGGCTGGCGTGGCCGTGCGGTTCTAGGCGCTACAGTCTGGAACCGAGAGACCGCTAGGTCGCAGGTTCGAATCCAACCTGGCATGGATATGTGTGATGTCCTTAGGTTAGTTAGGTTGAATTAGTTCTAAGTTCTAGGCGACTGATGACCTCAGAAGTTAAGTCGTATAGTGTTCAGAGCCATTTGAACCCTCATAGTGTGTATTCGAGGGTCGTCTGGAATGCACGATTTTTAAAGTTACAGTATTCTTTTTCTCGTCGTAAATGCGCTTTGCTTAAGTGTTTAGTTAATTTCGCACCAAAATTACGGAGCATCGTCAAGCGCTCGGAACCATTTCAATTGTGTGTGTGAGAGGGAGGAAGAGGGGGAGAGGGGGGGGGGGGGGGAAATTTCATATCCACGAGACACTGACCGCAAATTCGCGGTATTTCCAACTGATAATTTCAAATCTTAGTACAAACACCAATAATAACAGAGAAGATTACGTAACTTTTCTTTCCTTATTCCTTCATAATTAGTGACATCTGAAGCGCCAAAGAAACTGGTACAGTCATGGGCTTCCAAATACAGAGATATGTAAACAGACAGAATACTGCGTTGCAGTCGGGAACGCCTATATAAGACAAGTGTCTGGCTCAGTTGTTAGATCGGTTATTGCTGCTGCAGTGGTAGGTTACCAAGATTCAAGTGAGTTTGAACGTGGTGGTATAGTCGGCGCACGAGCGGTGGGGGACAGCTTCTCCGAGGTAGCGATGAGGTGGGGTTTTTCCCGTACAACCATTTCACGAGTGTACCACGAATATCAGGACTCCGGTAAAACTTCAAATCTCCGACATCGCTGCGGCCGGAAAAAGACACTGCAAGCAAGGGATCAACGACAACTGAAGAGAATCGTTCAACGTGACAGAAGTGCAACCCTTTCGTAAATTGCTGCAGATTTCAGTGTTTGGCTATCAAGCTGGGCAATTAAGAAGTGTCAGAATCCGAAACATTCGACGAAACATCATCAATATGGACTTTTGGAGCTGAAGGCCCACTCGTGTATCCTTGATGACTGCACGATACAAAGCTTTATGTGTCGCCTGGGCCCGTCACCACTGACATTGGACTGTTGATGACTGTAAACATGTTGCCTGGTCAGACCAGTGTCGTTTCAAATTCTGTGGAGCGGATGTAAGTGTACGGGTATGGAGACAACCTCATGATTCCATGGTCCCTGCATGTCAACAGGTGACTGTTCAAGCTGGTGGAGGCTGTGTAATGGTGTGGGGCGCGTGCAGTTGGAGTGATATGGGGCCCCTGATACATCTTGATACGACTTTGACAGGTGACCACGTACTTAAGCATCCTGCCTGCTCACCCGCATCCATTAATGTCCATTGTGCATTCCTACAGGACTTGGGCAATTCCAGCAGGACAATGCGACATCCCACACGTCCAAAATTGCTACAGAGTGGCTACAGGAAAGGTCTTCTGAGTTTAAACACTTTCTCTGGCCACCAAACTCCCCAGACATGAACATCATTGAGCAGATCTGTGATACCTTGCAACGTGCTGTTCAGAAGACATCTCCAACCACTCGTACACTTACGGATTTATGGACAGCCGTGCAGGATTCATGGCGTCGATTGCCTCCAGCACTACTTTAGACATTAGTCGAGTGCATGTTACGTCGTGTTATGGCACTTCTGCGTGCTCGCGGCAGGCCTACACGATAGTGGGCAGGTGTAGCAATTTATATGGCTCTTCAGTGTATATGTCTTATGTATATGTATAGCTCTAAGTGTGTACCGTTGTAATTCTCCTACTAGGTTCATCGTATCCACTCATCTGGTAGTGTCATTTATGTTTGTGGTTCGTGTTCATTTCATTGTGTCTTTTACTTACCTTTATGGTAACTAGCCTTCCGCGGCTTGTGGCGTAGATCGTACCTATTAAATAAAAGCAGTGAGTGCTAAAGCTGAGCTCTCGTCTTGCAGCTGCATAATAAACACATCAAAAAAAGTTTTGCATCACCCCGGTTCTCAGAACTCCTGAAGGTACACGTTGACTGTGGATATTGTATTGGTCCCTTTGAATGTTCAGAGATGTCACTAAACCGGGCCAAAGATGTAAACAACCATGCATGAGCAGCGCCTATTAGACGGAGGGGGTCCGACAGCCGATCAGTTCCAGTCATTCCACCAGGAAGGAGGTACACAGCTCGTGTTGTCTGTAGTTCAACCATGCCTAGACGGTCAATACCACGTTTCGACCTCGTCCGCATTGTTACTTTTTGCCAGGAAGGACTCTCAACCAGGGAAGTGTCCAGGCGTCTCGGAGTGAATCAAAGCGATGATGTTCGGCCATGGAGGAGATACAGAGAGACAGGAACTGTCAATGACGTGCCTCGCTCATGCCGCCCAAGGGCTACTACTGCAGTGGATGACCGCTACCTACGGATCATGTCTTGGAGGAAGCCTGACAGCAACGCCACCATGGTGAATAATGCTTTTTGTGCAGCCACAGGACGTCGTGTTACAACTCAAACTGTGCGCAATAGGCTGCATGATGCGCAAATTCACTCCCGACGTCCATGGCGAGGTCCATCTTTGCAACCACGACACCATGCAGCGCAGTACACATGAGCCCGACACCATGTTGAATGGACCACTCAGGATTGGCATCACGTTCTCTTCACCAATGAGTGTCGCATATGCCTTCAGAGACGTGTTTGGAGAAACCCGGTCAGGCTGAACGCCTTAGACACTGTCCAGCGAGTGCAGCATGGTGGAGGTTCCCTGCTGCTTTGGGGTGGCGTTATGTGGGGGCTCTCCTTAAAAAACAATGGCACTCGGTGAGCTCGCCTACCAATCCGATCGGCACAGCGGCCGAAAGATACAGAATAGGGGCCCTGGCCCAGCCGGTGGTGTCTCACCAAATCATAAAAGGGGACGTAGGGATGATGACAGGTATCAACTTGGTTATTCTGACCACAGTAACGGCAACTGAAATAATCAGAGCAATAGAAGTCAGTGGGAACCATCACCAAAGTCACAAATAGGTATTTCCAGAATCCACAGTACCAATACCGCCAGGGAAACCAGTCACAATTTAATCAGTGGAGAAACACTTACCAGCAATCGAATCCAGTACCGAATCCAAATAGGGAGCCGCAAGGTGGAAATTCAAATCCAGCAGTGAATATAATAGAGGACACCGATAATACCCGATCGATAACTACAAATACATTAAACTAGAATCAGTCACATTACACCCTCCGATGCTGACCACAGAAGGGAGTGGGGGCCCTCCACATATGAAGAGTAACCTATTATGGTATAACAATAATATCAGTATTAGAGGAGAGTCAACAAACGAATATCACGAGCGTTCAATGAAGTTAGAGGGGATTGTACAAGTCAGTATTAAAGCAATAGTAGGGTGTATAAGCACAACCATTTTGCTCGACAAGGAGCGATGATAAACACGAACTCACACTCCTCGTTCATAGAAATTAATGAAACAGGAGGGAAATCAAAGCTAATTAAAATGCAGACTCTAGTTGAAGTTCAGTTGTAAGGGATGATGTTCGAATGTATTTTCTTAGTAGCTGAGGGATTAATTGAAAACTGCATCTCCTACGCAGTTGCGAAAGAGACTAAGTGGGAGGAGTTTCTCGGCGTATTTGAGCAAATCGTTAACAACATTCCGTTGTATAATACACCATATACACCATCAGATCTAATACACAAAAACAACGAAAAGAACAAGTGGGTTACTCCGATTCCGCGTATTCTATAATCATTTCGGAAGCGATGCCTCAAGGTTCTTGCGAACCGAGACGCTGTTATCAGCTCTCCTCGCGCCAACCACGGTAGGGTACTTGACGTGTTCTGGAAATTGTCATGAATTCCATAATATGTCATTTTATTCTCATTCACATTGACATCTTGTTTAGAATTTTACGCTTCAGAATGTCAGTTAGCAATGGTGTGCAGTTCCAAATTATACAAATACGTTTATAAAAGTACCCGAAAATTCTTTAAGAGAGTGTCAAAGAACAAGAAGACACATAGAATGTGGTTCTAACTCACTCCTAGGGATCCAAACGATGAAGTAGCCTACTTCCCTATGTGATATATCAACGATTTGGGTCTTAAAAACAAAATTTAAACGCCTTTTCGAGAGCATATGGTGAGTGAAGATATTGATGTTCATAGAAGTTTATAACATGCATCTCATGAACCAAAATGTTTCATATATGGTGATACATTCTAAAAATGTTATGGTGGGCATCTTTCATCCCTGTGTACTGTTGTTAACAATTCGATTACAGGTAAATTCTTGGAAAAAGCAAGAGTATAACGATGACTGCTGCTAGTTTCATTCAAAGTAATTTAGGTTGTGCTCTTAGATTCCCGTCTAACCACACATTCGGAAAAAATTGTGAATTATTTGTGACAAAAAAAATTAAATGTCACTGTCGATTGTTTCACACACAGAAATTTTATCTTTCGTTTTTTAAACATACCGAAGTCATGAAACCGAAGATACTCGTTACTGAGAAAGCGCTCTCTTACATGTAAATGTCAACGAAAATTGAAGAAAAATATTTAAATTTTACGAAAAATTATGTCTCAGAATGTATTACAAAGACGAAGAGGAAAAAAAAAGTTTGTTCCTACTAGTGTGCGAACCTAGGAACTCTTGCATGACAGTCCATTGCCTGAACTTCTTGGCTGCGACAAACAGTATGCACTTTTTCCTCTATTTCTGTTGAGTTTAAAGGAGGGGGACGCAAGCTGACTTCGTTGCAGAACGATGCGGGCGTAAGCCGTAACTATGAAATTTTGGAAGGTTTCCATTATGACACTTCATAAATTTCCTTTCCATTGTTGCTTAAAAGTTGTTAACGCGTTTCGATAGTTAATAACTAAACCGTTTCTGGGAAAAAATACGCCAAGTCACTAGCAATTTCAGTTAACACTCATATTCACATAAGCAGAATTGATGTCTTGAAAGTTAATGATTTTTAAACTCGTAATTACACAAAAATAACAGGTATTTGTGAAAATATTGACCGATAATGGTTTTTTATGTTATGATCATTCACAGTAAAGACAACACAAACCATATTTCTAAAAAAGGAAAACAGTCTATCATGAACTCACTCTCCACTCGGATATGTCCTGGTGATTCTTCAGTAAAACATAATCACTAAATCTGAAACCAAAACCACTCAATACTTCTAAAATAACAAATTCTAGTTGTGAAATCACACTGAACCGAATGAGTGGCCGTACTGAAACCTAACAACCTCCTGGTACAGTTGTCGGAAAATCGGGGGATGGACCGATCGATAACAGGTCTAGGAAGCTAATGCAATAGCAACTTAGGTTAACGAACCGAAAATAACATCACTACCAAGCCTAACCTACCGCACCGATCGGTATGAACGATACAGAAAAGGACTCCCGGGCACTGATATCGGCGCGGCCTGTTGTGTGTCAACAAAACGTGGAACGCACGTCAGGTGCTCGTCTGTGCTTGTTGCCGTTATACTGCGGCCGGGTGGGTGTAGCCTGTCCGCCCCCACCATTACGATAGCTAAAAAGGTTCAAATGGCTCTGATCACTATGGGACTTAACATCTGAGGTCATCAGTCCCCTAGAACTTAGAACTACTTAAACCTAACTAACCTAAGGACATCACAGACACCCATGACCGAGGCAGGACTCGAACCTGCGACCGTAGTGGTCGCGCGGTTCCAGACTAAAGCGCCTAGAACCGCTCGGCCACATCGGCCGGCATTACGATAGCCATTCTGGTTTGTATTGTTATTATTGACCTTCGTATCTTCGTTTATAAGGTCAATAGAATCGAGGACAGACAAAAAGTATTCTAGGTTAATTTCTGGTACCTGCACCAGTTTTTCTCTAATCTGAAATGGAAGTTTTCCTTTCCGAATCTGCAGAACATCAGTAAAAGCCATGGGTTCATCCCAGGAACTAGTCTTACTAATGTTCTTCTCGAAATATTCTCTTAATGTTCCCTGCCTGATGTTGTATGGCTCTGGACTAAATACTCCTTTTCTTAATCCTACCTGCACATTGCACGACCAATATTTCGCAAGAAATGCATTTTCAAATTGTGATAATGTGTGACAGCTCTCTGTCGTCTCAGATGCCCTAAGCATGGCCTCACCTTGCATAAAACCTAATTCATACTGTACCTTTTGTTGTTTGGATCAAACTTTAGGCAACACGCATCTAAAGGCTTTTACGAGTATAACTGGATGAACAGATTCTTTTCTGAGATGAACACCAGGAACAGTCGATTTTCAGAAGACTTTCTTCTTGTGTAATTGATGAAAGTGTGGTGTTTGCCCTCACATTTTGTGTTACAGCGTTCTGTGGCACTATGTTTGTTTTAGCATCTGTTCCACGTGCACATACAATTGCATGAGAAACTCGACTATGACATTCACCATTACTCTTATCTGTATAGCTATTATCATTCCTTTCTTCTCTTTAATGTTATTCCGTTCTTCTTCTAATTTCTCTACTTCTGTTCCTATGTGTGTTTGCACATGCTCCTTCCACTTAGGTAGAATCTTTGTAAGTGTTCTTTGTATCTGACCTAACTTTGTTTGTATCTTTAATGCCGACATATTCTGCTCTGTGTACACATCGGTAATCGTTCGCTCAACAGTCTTCTGTAGCACTGTCTCTAACCTGTTATCAATTAAAGCTTCTCTCTCTCGTAAAAATCATCAGCTTGTTTTTCATGTTTCATTGCTATGTCATCTATTTGTTTGACTACATGTTGAACTGTGGACTATGGTGCTGTGTGCTCTAAACACATTGTATCAAAATCTTTTGTCAGTTTTTTAATCTGTTCAGTCACGTCTTTTACTCTAGTTTTCACTGTTTGAAATGTCATTAGTTAGTCCGTCTAAGTCGCCACGTATCATCACTTCAATGACGCGATTCGAAACGACTGTTTTCAAAGTGTCCTGCATCTGAGTGAGATTACTAACAAAGTTAGAAAAAGCCTCTCTAATTTTGCTGAAGTGTTGTCTTGTTTTCATTGTTTTCGTGAAATATTTTGCAAGTTTTGTTTGTTTTCATCAATTTTTTGATTGAGTAAAGCTTTTATCCTTCGATATAATTGTGCAAATGGGTAGCTGTAGGGATCGGAACTAGTTTTGCTCAGCGGCTGTGACTTTGCGTCGCCTGGTAGCGCGACAACATCGCTACCACCACCCTTCACATTTTCAACGTTACTCTCGGGTATAGTATCTAAAGCGTTCTCTTCTCTGAACTTTCCATGGTTGTTGTTTCAAACTTCGTTTCAACCATAAGAAATTGTATCAGTTTTCTTATTCGTCTTATGTCCACTACGTAAACAGTTCACAGATGACGCTTAGCTGTAACTTACCTCTGCTATTAAAAAATATTTCTTTGCAAAACAACGCGACGCATGTCTGCGCGCTACTGTAAGAATGTTTCCGCCACCTTGTGAAACATTTACGTAATGCAAATTACTACAAAAAATAACAAATTTTGAAACTACTAGAAAAGAAGCCAAATTCTCTGCGAAGCACCCACTGGGTCTCATAAAGAAATCAATTCTAATCCCACATTTAACTTTAACAAGCCCTACGAATGAGTACTGATCTTCTTTACCTGACGTGCTGTTTTACTGCCGTTGGAAAAAATATTTCAAAATCGGCTTTTTTCAGATTTTTCTGGTTCTGGTTTTACTGACTCAGATTTTGGAAAACATTTCCTTATTACTGCAGTTTGCTCGGCGCAATGCATTCAGTTCCATATAGCATGAAACAAACAAACACTTACGTAACAATAGTTTTTTTTTATTTCAACCTAAAGAATACAGAACGTAAACAACCGCAACATGTATAACCGTAGACAAAAATGTTCTTCGCATTTCCAACATAACGGATCTGCACACTTATTCTGTGACCACCTCTGGCAGCAATACAGGCCTGACAATGACGGAGCATGCTGTGAATGATGTCATCAATCTCATGTTGAGGCAATAACGGCCATTCTTCATGCAGAGCTGCTCGCAAATATTGGAGAGTGGTTGGTGGATGCTGGCGTGAAGCAACCCGTCCCCCTCTTGCACCCCAGTCATGCTATATGGGATTCAAATCGGGAGAGCGAGCAGGCCACGCCATGCTTGCAACATCTTCCGTTCCTAGAAAACATCAACCACCCGTCCATTAATACGAAGTCTGGGCCCACAGCACCCCGCAACAGCCCCAACTGAGATCCCAAGATCTCGTCACGTTACCTGACAGCAATTAAACCTTGTCGATTCACCCGTCCAACTGCATCAAGATGTGTTCGAGTGGTCAACGTAATCTTTGCCAATGCCATTAGGGATCCTCCTCGGTACCGGTCTCTTTCCACAATGTTTTGGTCCCAAAATCGTGTTCCACGTTCCCTCCAGATACGAATCCGTCGAGAATGACTCTCCAGACCAAATCGGGACTCATCTTTGTAAAAAACGTTGGCCCACCGTTCGACTGTCCAGGTGGCATGTTGACGACTCCACTCTAGACGTTCCCTTCTGTGAAGATGCGTCAGAGACACAAATACAGCAGGTCTATGACAAAGTCCACTCTGCTGAAGCCTTCTGTACACCGTTTGCCTCGATGCAAGACATGCAGTGGATGCTTCGAGGTCAGATGCGAGTTACCGTGCAGTACTGAGGCGGTACCGTCGTGCCCTTACAGCCAAATAACGGTCCTCTCTTTCTGATGTCACGTGCGGTCGGCCCTACTCTGGTCTTCGGGATACATTTTCGGTCTCTATAAACTGTCGCAACATCCAAGGAACAACAGAATCATTCAATTAACAACTGGCCGGTTTTGAGCGCGAGTACTCGCGTCTGCTCAGGCACGTGCTCGCGAGCAGGTGCAAGGTCGCGGAGTAGGGAGGGAGGGGAAATGCGCGCGCACGTTTGAATAGGGCCGCAGCGTGCCTATTGAATTCGCGCCGATTGTGTAACGTTTAAAGTACTACGATCAGCTCTAACAGTCACTTCGCTGGTTAAGAATCATGTCAAGTCGCCGTTGTGTAACCCCAACCATGCTTTCGCAGTTCAACCCCCATTGGGAGGAATTGTATCTGTTTACAGAAAAAGATGGTGTTGCAAAATGTTTAGTATGTCACAAAACGCTGAATTCTTTTAGGAAATTTAATTTGCAGCGACATTATATGTCGTACCACGCGAAAAACTACGGAAGTGGAAAATGTGATGGACCAGATCGTGCACAGTTATTAAACTTAAAAGGAAGCTATCCGAAGAAGATCTGGACGATGAAGAAAAATCAACTGAAGCAGCTCTCAGAGTGAGTTACAAAACTGCTTTGCTTTTAGCAAAATCCTTGCGCCTCTTCACTGATGGCGATTTAATAAAAGAATGTTTGGTAGTTGCAGCGGAACATTTGTGTCCGTCTCAAGTTGAACAGTTGCGGATTGTGCCATTATCTAACATGACCATTATGCGTCGCATACAGGACATGGCAGACGACGTCCAGAGCCACCTTGCTAATATCTGTAAAGATTTTATGGCGTATTCTCTAGCTCTGGACGAAAGTGTTGATATCACTGGAACAGCGCAGCTTGCCATATTTATTAGAGGTGGTAACAGAGATCTTCAGGTGAAGGAAGAGCTCCTCGATGTAGTAGCTATGAAGAACACTACAACCGGCGGTGATATTTTAAGTAGTGTTGAAGAAAGTGTTGAAAATATAGGATTGTCGTGGAATTCTTTAGTTTCAGTGTCTACAGACGGTGCACCAGCGATGACAGGGAAAAAATCAGGTTTCGTTGCGCTGTTGAAGGAGAAAATGCAAAAACTGACCGTGCCGAATGAAATAAGGGGCGTTCATTGTGTGATCCACCAGGAAAACTTATGTGCAAAGAGTATCACTCTAAAAAATGTGATGAGTGTTGTTGTTCGTACAGCCAATTATATAAGGAAGCATGGGCTACAACACAGGCAATTTAAAAGCTTTCTTGAGGATGTAGAAAGCCAGTGTGGTAGCCTGCCTTATTACAGCGAGGTCCGCTGGCTTAGTCGTGGCGAATTATTAAATCGATTTTTTTGCCTATTAGATGAGATAAATATGTTCATGGAAATAAATAACATGTGTGTTCCTGAATTGAAAGAGCCTTCATGGAAATGTGATCTCGCGTTCTTAGCAGATTTAACTAGCCATCTAAATGCTTTGAACATTTCACTACAAGGTAAAGATCTGCTAATTACTCATTTCATAGATCGAATACGAGCATTTAAAATGAAATTGACACTTTGGGTGAGTCAGCTGGAAACAGGAAATCTAGCTCATTTTCCTAAATTATCATCCATGCAAGATGTTCACAAAGACTGTGAACGTTATTCACATAGTTTAGTTGCCCTTAAGGAAGAATTTGATCAATGCTTTCAAGATCTGACAGCACTAGACAGTGATTTTGATCTGTTCTCCTCTCCATATTCAGCGAATATTGAAGAGATTCGTCCTGAGCTGCAACTAGAAATTATTGACCTGCAGTGTGACAGAGAATACAGAGACAAATTTCAGAACAAGAAAAACATTTTGGAATTCTACAGACGCTTCCCTCAGGATAGATTTCCTCGTTTGCACAAACTGGCGGCTACAATAATATCAATGTTCGGTTCCACGTATGTTTGTGAACAACTGTTCTCTGCAATGAAATGTAACAAGACGCGCCTGAGAAACGCATTGTCTGATCGAAATTTAAACTGCACGCTGCGCCTACTATGCACAAGAACAATTACTCCGAACGTAGACGGAATTGTAAAGGGCAAAAAGTACAAGATAACCGAGAATCCCACACTTCAGTGACACCTTTTATTGTGTAACAGTTCACAAATTAATACGAATGTAGATGCATACACTAAGCTAATAAAATTATGTGACACGTGTACATTCTCGTTTATTTGTTTCATTTGTCGCAGTAATAATTCGTGAGTGATATCCCTGCAGGTGGCCGCGGATTTACATTGACTGGCGGCAGCTGTTGTGTGCCCCACGTGACTATCCCCACTCTCCGCTCTGGTCCGGTAGTGTGGGTAGCGTGCTCGCGCTGCTCCGTGCTAGCGCCTTGCTGATCACAGCTTGCTCCGCGAGCACGTATGTTGTGAAGCACTGAATTAAGCCATCGGGCCACATCACTTTGCGACTGTCCTGCTTCCATTCTTTCTATGGCCCTTCACTGCAGAGTGTCTGGTAGACGTATTCTCTGTGCCATACTGCACGGTCTGTGACTGTGTGCACAGCGATTGTGGATGTAGAACTACCCGGCAAACACTACCACCTTTGACAGATGCCCTGACGTCACCGATGGGATGGTTGTCCGTTCACCGGAATGCAATCTTCCGTGCAGAACGCGATCGTACGGACGTCTGTTGACAGTATGTGTCTCGAATTCGACACAGGACAGGGAAATAGCGGTTTGTTGCTTCAATTTTAGACAACAGTGTATACAATGAGTACGATGAAGAGTACATATTTACGTCGTGTTAACGGCCGCGAGTGTGAAATCTCCTACTGTGTGACTCGCGTTTGCTGGCGGGGATAGAAAAACTGTTGATTGCTCAGTGAGAGAAAAATAATTTTGAAAATCAGATACACCCGCAATTTGAGAATGATTCTCGATGGAGTCGTTAGTCGCAGCACACAAAAAGGATTTATATTAACGAGAGGGGCACTTAAGGGTTATTTCGTGGTGCCATATTTCATGATTATGGTTCGTTTTACAATCTAGAGGGGGGAAAAAAGCTGTCGTGCTTTAGATCGGGATGCAGGAGTCCGAGGATTTCTCTGATGAGGTGACCTGGAGAATACTAATATTCCTTTCATGTTTTGAACGTGAAATCGAAAAGTTAAAGACTGCAAGCTCTTGAAAATAGTGAGAATTATACTCGCTTAATTTTTACGTACCGCGCAGGCGGCGGCCATTGTGATACAGTTCAAGCCATCAGGAATTAACCGTTTCCACTTACCACCTTTTACAGCTTCGAAAAACAGAAACTCCTTCGCCTTCTCTACAGTAAAAGGTGCCACAGGACAATAATAATTGTGTGCACCGATTTCTTCACTTGAATGATTCTTATTAATTAATGGACATACTCCCATCTGGCCAAGCTCTATTCAACGCTAAAAAAGTAGATACCAGACCGTGGCAAAAGAAGATCAAACTGAATATATCTACTGCTTCTCCACAGAGATCATAATATTCCATCTGGCACCAAAATTGTTTACGGTTACTCTGCAATACCTAGCAATTTTTCATTCGGAGTTCGTAGTGCAAGTTAATAGTTTGTTTTAAACATTCCTTGAATGTCGATGATACCAATTTTGTGAAGTGTCATACATATATCTACACCTCCCGGCAGTCATTTTCTGTCACCCTCCTGATGCGCATGGTGAGTCATTAGCAGCCTATTTTTTCCTGTCATAATTATTAACGCAACACCATCAAATGAGCCTCACTAACTTGCGACCTCACACTCCAGAGCTTTCTTATAAACCAGGCCAAAGCTTGGCACAAAGGTGCATACTGACCGAACAGATCCTTTCCTCCTGCACATAATCGACTCATGAATGTATGACAAGCGTTTACATAAACATTCACGCTGTCGACTTACATGAGGCGGCATATGTATTTTCACAAATAGACGAATAACGTAAACCATATCTGCCTCTCTTTTCTCTTGTCTGTTCTGTATGAATAAAACGCGTCTGGAGTCTTCTATGAGAAAGACTCTTAGGCAGGCAGCGGTATGTTTACAGTCTGTTACGTAAGAAAGTGGACGGTATTACACACAGGTAGTTCTTTCACCAACCAACAGAGGGAACCGTTGTCCTTCATGCAATATCCGTAAAGCATTAGCATCGACAATAATGAACACTGGATACTGCAGGAGGACAATGATCCGAAGTACCGCAGGAGGCTTTGCAGCGACTGGAAAAAGGAGAAAGTATACGGATACTGGACTGGCCCTCACAGTCGCCTGACGCTAATCCTACTGGATATGTACGGTCTTATATCAAAAAGAAAAAAGATCTTCACTTTGAAACAGCTGTCAACGCAAATTCGACGCATTTGGAGGTCTCTTTACGTGAATACGCGGAAAACTTGGTTTCAAGCATGCCGTGGAGATGCCAAGCATTTATCGACACTGAGGGTAACTGGACGTATTATTAGACGTAACTGCATTTTTCTTTGTTCATATATGATGTATGAATATGTTTCAGTATTTTGTCAAATACATTTTTCTGCTGATTAACCCGACCACGATCTTACTTAACAGACTGTATGTAACTCGTCTTGGGAGGCACGTGTTAGCTGTATAACACTGTAAGCTTTCACAGCTCCCAATTACTCAGGAGCTATCAAAATCGTTTTTTCTTCCCTTCCTGGAGTCATACCACAGAGTCCGCACCTAATGACCCTGGGCTTACAGTGGATCTGCTCCTAGTTTCTGTGACCACACACTGTTCCTTTTGTCAAAATGTCACCTTAATCTAGGGTCACAAACGTTATGTATGCCATCTCTCTATCAGTCGTATAAACTAGTTCTGCGAGGTTCACATTTAACTGTTTGTTTATTGCCTTTCTGGGTTGGAGGTTTAGAACCAGCTGAGCATCGATCTAAACAGGTGTGGGACACCGACTAGACCAATTCACGTTAATCCGAAGTGCGTATTCGACGCGTAATTGACTTCCTTACCTGTCTTGCAAGCCATTTTGCTGCGCTTTACAACTCACTGATGTTTTTCTCCTCCATACGTTGAATTTTATTTGACTGTATGGATCGATTTCTGTTCAGAAATATACATTGATGAGCCAAAACATTATGGCACCCTGATTAATACACTGAAGCGCCAAAGAAACTGGTATAGACACGCGTATTCAAATACAGAGCTATGTTAACAGGCAGAATACGGCGCTGCGGTCGGCAACGCCTACATCAGACAACAATTGTCTGGCGCAGTTGTTAGATCGGTTAATGCTGCTCCAATGGCAGGTTATCAAGATTTTAGTGAGTTTGAACGTGGTGTTAAAGTCGGCTCACGAGCGGTGGGACACAGCATCTCCGAGGTAGCGATGAAGTAGGGATTTTCCCGTACGACCATTTCACGAGTGTGCCGTGAGTATCAGAAATCCGGTAAAACATCAAATCTCCGACATCGCTGCGGCCGGAAAAAAATCCTGCAAGAAAGGGACCAACGACGACTGAAGAGAATCATTCAACGCGACAGAAGTGCAACCCTTTCGCAAATTGCTGCATATTTCAATGCTGGGCCATCAAGAAGTATCAGCGTGCGAACCAATCAGCGAAACATCATCGATATGGGCTTTCGGAGCCGAAGGATCACTCTTGTACCCTTGATGACCACGCGACTCAAGCTTTACGCCTCGCCTGGGCCCGTCAACACCGACGCTGGACTGTTGATGACTGGAAACATGTTGCCTGGCCAGACGAGTCTGGATTTAAATTGTATCGAGCAGATGGATGTATACGGGTATGGAGACAATTTCATGTCAGCAGGGGACTGTTCAAGCTGGTGGAGACTCTGAAATGACGTGGGGCGTGTGCACTTGGAGTGATGTGGGGCCCCTGATGTGTCTCGATACTACTTTGACAGGTGAGATATACGTAAGCATCCTGTCTGGTCACCTGCACCCATTCATGTCCATTGTGCATTCCTATGGACTTGGGCAATGCCAGCAGGACAATACGACACCCCACACGTCCAGAATTGGTACAGAGTGGCTCTAGGATCACTCTTCTGAGTTTAAACACTTCCGCTGACCACCAAACTCCCCAGACATGAACATTATTGATCATACGTGGGATGCCCTGCAACGTGCTGCTGAGCAGCGATTGCCACCCCGTAGTGCTCTTACGGATTTATGGACAGCCCTGCAGGATTCAATTCCCTCCAGCAGTATTTCAGACATTAGTCGAGTCAATGCCACGTCGTGTTACGGCACTTCTACGCTCTCGCGGAGGCCCTACACGATATTAGGCACGTCTACCAGTTTCTTTGGCTCTTCAGTGTAGTTTGCCGGTCCAGCAACGAAAGCTATACAGCAGCGATTCTGCGTCGCATGGATTCAGTAAATCCTTGGTAGGTTTCCGTAGGAATATGCCATCTCTGTCTATGCACGGGTCACGTAACTCCCGTAAATTACGGGATGGTGATTTGTTTGTGTCTCAGATGAGGCGAATGTGGTGGCTAAGACAACGAAGTGAGTTCAGTATCAAGCTCCTCAAATCACTGTAGTCGATTCCGACCTTGTGAGACGGACAGTTATTCTGCTGGAAGATTCCATCGCCATCGGGGAAAACATCAAGAATGAAGGGATGCATGTAATCCGCAATGACGTTCATGTAGTCCACTGCTCTCATATCCCCTTGATTGCTGCCACAGTCCCCATGGAAGCCCAGCGGAACGTCCCTCACAGCATAACGCTGCCCCCACCGTCCTGCATCCGTGGCGCGGTGCATGTTTCGAGTAACCATTCGCTTGGATGACGGCGTACCAGAACACGACCATCCACCTGGAGTAACAAGGAACGTAATTCATCCGGCCATGACACGTTTCCATTCAAAAATGGTTCAAATGGCTCTGAGCACTATGGGACTTAACTTCTGAGGTCATCAGTCCCCTAGAACTTAGAACTACTTAAACCTAACTAACCTAAGGACATCACACACATCCATGCCCGGGGCAGGATTCGAAACTGCGACCGTAGCGGCCGCGCGGTTCCAGACCGTAGCGCCCAGAATCGCTAGGCCTACGTTTCAATTGATATACGATCCAGCCTCAGTGATCCGGTCCCCACTGCAATCGCAATTGGCGATGTCTGTAGGTCAACATCGGAACCCGTAGGGGTCGACTGGTGCGGAGCTCCATGTTCGGCAATGTGCGTGACCGGCGTGCCCCGAATCAGTTACGCGTGAACAATCATTGCACTGTGTCGTCAAATTTTCCACAGATCGCCGCATATACAGCTTTAGAGATCAGGCAACTCCCCGACTCCCACGTTCTGTGACGAGTTGTGGACGACCAACACCTTGTCAGCTACTCGTGGTTTCACCGTCCTTCAAACAGTTTCTATGGACAGCCACAACAGTAGCACGCGGACATCCACCAGCTTAGCCATTCCTGAGTTGCTCGTTCCCAGATAATGAGCCATAAAAACCTGTCCTTTGTGAAAGTCGATTATGTCAGTGGATTTCCCCATTCCAGGTCCATATCGTCGCTAGAATGATTCTCCGTTCACCTGATCTGCTTATACAGTGCGTCGCAAAAACCACTGACAGGTTCCTTAGACAAAAACAAGAAAAAATGTCTAATAAACATGGGGTCTAAAATGCATACCTTCAGACTGTTTGGTTGGTTGATTTGGGAGAGACGACCAAACAGCGAGGTCATTGGCCCCATTGAATTAAGGGAGGATGGCGAAGGAAGTCGGCTGTGCCCTCTCAAAGGAACCATCCCGGCATTTACCTGAAGCTATTTAGGGATATCACGGAAAACCTAAATCAGAATAGCTGGACGTAGGTTTGAACCGTCGTCCTCCCGAATGCGAGTCCATTGCGCTAACTACGGCTCCACCTCGCTCGCTCATATCTTAAGAGCTATAAGCACTTGTCCTTCTTCGCTAGTGTGAAGCACATCTCTTCTACTGAGCAAGTGGCCATGTCTCTTCAAGTATGCGTTTAGAACCCATGTTTACTAGCCATTTTTTCTTTTTCTGGTCCATGCAACCCCATTGCAAAATATGAAAAACAAAGTGCTTGAAGCAGAAGAGATGTATTTCATAGTATCGAAGATGAACAAGTGCTCATAGATTTTAAGGTATGCATTTTAGAGCCCATGTTTACCAGATTTTTTTTCGTATTTTGGTGTAAGGGACATCTCCCTAAAGCTTGTCGGTGACTTTTTTTGGGACACGTTACGGGAAATTTTAGCTACTTGAGACATTGTCGACGTAAAACTATTTGTCGTATGTGTACCAAATAGGAATCGTGTTCAGACTGGGCGGTGCAGGATTTGCGGTGTTAGTAGTAGCGTTAGTATCATGTCTTGCCGTTAGGCGCCGGTACTGGTACAGCGACGCAGGGCTGAAGCACAAGAATCAATGTTCATTAAAGTTGCAGACAGTCGACATGGACTAGACAAGTTCAGGTGGGCTTTACTCGTAAACCTGTTTTATCGAGCAGGCCGCAGTGGCCGAGTGGTTCTAGGCGCTTCAGTCTGGAACCGCGCGAACGCTACGGTCGCAGATTCGAATCCTGCCTCGGGCATGCATGTGTTTGATGTCCTTAGGTTAGTTAGGTTTAAGTAGTTCTACGTTCTATGGGACTGATGACCTCAGATGTTAAGTCCCATAGTGCTCAGAGCTATTTGAACCATTTTGTTTTATCGAAACAACAGCAATAGTGCTGCTGCACCTCTCGAATATCAACGCATTAAATGAATGCGGACCGAGCGAGGTGGAGCAGTGGCTAGCACACTGGACTCGTATTCGGGAGGACGACGTGTCAATCCCGCGTTGCCGCGAGGAATTAGCCGAGCGGTCTGGGCGCTGCAGTCATGGACTGTGCCGGCCGGGTGGCCAAGCGGTTAAAGGCGCTACAGTCCGGAACCGCGCGACCGCTACGGTCGCAGGTTCGAACCTGCCTCGGGCATGGATGTGTGTGATGTCCTTAGGTTAGTTAGGTTTAATTAGTTCTAAGTTCTAGGGGCCTGGTGACCTCAGAAGTTAAGTCCCATAGTGCTCAGAGCCATTTTCATGGACTGTGTGGCTGGTCCCGGCGGAGGTTCGAGACCTCCCTCGGGCACGGGTGTGTGTGTGTTTGTCGTTAGGATAATTTAGGTTAAGTAGTGTGTAAGCTCAGGGACTGATGACCTTAGCAGTTAAGTCCCTTAAGATTTCACACACATTTGAACATTTTTGAATCCCGCGTCCGGCCACCTGATTTTGGTTTTCCGTGATTTCCCTAAATCGCTCGAGGCAAATGCCGGGATGGTTCCTTTGAAAGGGCACGGCCGACTTCTTTCCCTGTCCTTCCCTAATCCGACGAGACCGATGACCTCTCTGTCTGGTCTCCTCCCCCAAACAACCTCCCTCCCCCTCTCTCAAAGGAATGCGGAGAGATCGTCTCTCCATAACGGGGTCGAATAACATGACTGGGAGGATCGAACTGATTAGCGATTTGGGAATTGCAGCTGGGAGAGGCCGACGGCCGATTGCGTTACAGATTGTTTAATAAATTGGAAGGTTACAAGCCGTCAGGCTTGTCTCCTTCCATTTATACTGAATTTATCTGCCCCTTGTGAAGACTGGATAGACAGGACATTTTAGTTGCATCTACTTGAAGTCTCATTATGTTGATTTATTATGGGGGAAAAGTATTCTATAAAATTTCAATTGTCATCGGTAAAGCGGCTAGTAGTTCCAGTCGGTGTATACCTGAGAAAAGCACAGCCTGCACACAGCTCTGAATGCAGCAGGTGTGTCGTGGACACACAAGTCTATGTGCTGGCTTGCGCGTGTCGAGTGGCCACCGACAGAAGCTCATGGAAGCTATCAGTCTTTTTCGCTAATGGGGGTTAGCGGTCCGTGGCACAACTCCACTCATGAAATGGCCGAGACAGCAGTTTCAACTGCTTGCTGGGACACCACAATTTATGGCGGACAAGCCTTGGAATGTTGGGCAAACCACGCTGAGAGCCGGCCGCGGTGGCCCAGCGGTTCTAGGGGCTTCAGTCTGAAACCGCGCTGCTGCTACGGTCGCAGGTTCGAATCCTGCCTCGGGCATGGATGGGTGTGATGTCCTTAGGTTAGTTAGGGGACTGGTGACCTCAGATGTTAAGTCCCATAGTGCTCAGAGCAATTTTTTGAAACCACGCTGAGAACAGGGACTCACAGAGGGCACGTCACGATGGTTTGGCCTCAGGAAATTCAGAAGCGTTAAACAACGCTCTGCTTCGCCGAGTGAGAGGCTGACGTCAGACGGGAATTTCTGCGACAAACAAGAGAGGAAGATGTGCTCCGATTGGCCTGTGACTGATGAAATTCCGGGGTGGGGATTTGTTTAGTGTGGCATAGACACGCTATTCGCGGAAAAGAGTAATGTTTTTCCTGATTAGCGTTTGAGGCCAGATTGGCACAAATTGCCTAGTAGGGAGCTGGCGGAAGAAAAAAGGGACATTCCTGGTATGATGGTGATGGAAGCACGTCGCTGGTTCGAGACGTCGGGGCCCTTGGAGGTGTCCAAGTCTTGACGAGCGAATTTCTGATTCTCCACTACGACCACAGTACTCAGCTGGCTGGTGAGAGTATACAGCAGCATGGCTCACTAGATGGGGGTTAGTATTCAAAGAGGAAGCTTACTACTGTCACAGCTCCGTTAAACCTGATTCATGCCTTAGTATCGTTTGATGTGGTATTCAATCGACCACTGGAGTTTCTAAATTAATCTTTGGGTTGTATTGGATTAATGATGTAATGGGCAACTAGGATATGGTACCGTCCCTCCGCTTGCCTATCTTGTTAGTTGTTGTCAGCAATTAACTTTGATTTTCGTAGAATGTTGATGCCAATACTTTGTAATTGTTAAAAATATAAGAAATAATCGTTTTATGTTTCATTTTGCATTTTTATTTCCCTTCAATTAACTGATCTATTCTACTGATTGAACAGATAGTTATATAGTAGAATTACTGAAATTTCCGTATGATTCTATGTTAGGGCATTTCAAGATAGGGTCACAGATCTAATGGGACTCCTCCCCAGAACTAGGCGTGGCTTCTGCTTTATAATGGCAGTGGTGGAATTGACGTCTCCAAAGCATTATGCCAACACTTCCTCCAACTGGTCGGTCACGTCGACAAGCTCATATCCGGCAATGGCCAACAATTCAAATCCCAGAAATGGAAGGATACCTTCATATCAGCCTATCATCTATCTTCAAACTGTGCGAAACGGGTCGTGAAGGAATTACGCAACCTATGCCGGCTCTACTATGCGAAACAGCACAAGTCTTGGGACATCTTTCTTAAGGACTTACAAGACGTGATGAACGAGTCACCACATTGTACGACGTTATTCCGTCCTATCAGTGTACTAAAGAACCAACATCCACCTGATAAACTGAGGGAGACTGTGGATTATCCATCCAGGGTGCGACAACGGCATTCCAAAATAGGGGACCGAGTAGTGTGCACGATCCAGGAAGTGGCCCTCAAAAGAAAGGAATGTGCTGACAAAAAGGTAAGGATTCGTCAGTATCAGGTGTGGAATAAAGTACTGCTGAAATACTTCCTCCTTTCCAATCGGCAATAACGTGTATGGAACAAATTTTTCCCAGCATACAATGGTCCGTTACGCATCAGACAGGTTGCGCATCTGAATCTGTGTGAATCGGACACACTCAAGACTAGGAAATCCGTGGGAACTCACCACATCAGCCACCTGAAACAGTTCATTGAGTGATACAGCATGGACTGTAGGAATATATACTTTGGCGTAATTAGGGTAAGTAGTTAATTTTGTGATTTTCATTGTTGTACATAGCTTTGCGTTAGTGGATTATT
This sequence comes from Schistocerca piceifrons, assembly GCF_021461385.2. Lineage (NCBI taxonomy): Eukaryota > Metazoa > Arthropoda > Insecta > Orthoptera > Acrididae > Schistocerca > Schistocerca piceifrons. Next base: position 803,120,848 of record NC_060149.1, read on the forward strand.
GTTAGGTAATCCATGTAAATAGAGTTGTATGGCAATGGCAGACAAAAGTGGGTGGTTAATTTATCTGTCTACTTGCCAGAGCACGACAGAAGGTAATGGAAATTTTGACGACTGAGTACGAAGGGAAGTCGACGCGTTGGCTGTCGTTCGTTATCTTCACTGTGGCAGTTTAGCAGTTGTAAAACATGTAACATTGAATTGGCTGTGACGGAGAGGTGAACCAACTGATTCCGGTGGAATACTGAAGAAGCGTTTGTGTTCACTCTAGTTAACGTGTTTCATTATCGGAAGTTTTTGTTTGTTTGTTTGTTGTTGTTATTTGTTGTGGTCGTCTGCGCCAGTTGAGCGTTATCAGGATGCCACTTTGATTTGGGACAAATTCACGCCACCGTTGCATGCACCCATACCTAGAGAGTGGATGGTTCAAATGGCTCTGAGCACTATGGGACTTAACATCTATGGTCATCAGTCCCCTAGAACTTAGAACTACTTAAACCTAGCTAACCTAAGGATATCACATAACACCCAGTCATCACGAGGCAGAGAAAATCCCTGACCCCGCCGGGAATCGAACCCGGGAACCCGGGCGTGGATCTAGAGAGTGGAGATTTAGGTTTCTTGTTGTAGTGTAATGTCAGGGAGCATAAGCACTTGTCACGCATACAAAATGAAGTTAGTCTTTCATGTAGGTGAACAGAGTCTGCAGCCTTGTATGTATGAAGATGCGACCTTTGACAAGATCCAAGACATCAACTTTTCCATCTGCTTTCATTCCAGGAGCAGGGCTCCCTTGGGCACAACAACTCAGGTTAAGAATTTTCTACTATTGTTTCCGAAGTATTTTCCAAATAGGTTTCTGGTCAATAACGTGTGAACTAAAGGCAAGGAGTCAACAAGGTAGAAGAAGAAGAAGACATTCATTTTTTCTGTCTTTAACCACGTAACTTTAATTTACAGTGCCAAGTTACAATTTTAATTTCACTGGTAAATAGATAGTCACACAGTTTTCTAAGTAGCCTAATGATGTGGATGTACTGAGTGTGTGGATATGTACATGTCTTAGGTAGCCATGGCTTAGTTGAGCACGTAGCTGTAGCATTCGTAATAGGGATTTTGCTTACGTTAGTTCTTGTGTGTCGTGTCATATTGTTGTCCAGCCGTGCAGAATCTGAACGCATAGGCTGTAGTATTGTGCAGGTCTGAAATGTGAGCTAATCCAGGTTTTACATGGTGGCGGCGACCAGGCAATGGATGGAGGCCTGGGTGTACGCTGACGCCGCACCGGCGTAAAAACAACTGGCGGAAGGGCCAACGCCTTCGGTGGCCAACTAATCCAGGCCACCCGGCAAGCTGCTTGCTGTCAATAGCAGCACATTTCAATTGCAGTCGTTGAGGCATGACGCCGGCAATGCGCAGAGGTCTTTCTACCTTTGGAGAGCATCATAACAGCTATGTTTCGGCTCTGCCACTTTGGGCTTTCCAGGGAATCCGTATATTTGACTGTCCAAGACCCCCTGTAATGGTTACTTCCAGTGACAGTTCCTTAGATACGGTACAAGTGGACCATTCTCTACTTCATTTCATACGTTATTGTTCATGAGCCCTTAGCAATTCTCTGTCTCAGTACAGACGAGTTAACCCCATAGATGTTGCCAGCCTGGGCAACATTATCCTCTGGGATAATGTTGAAGCCAGCTGCTACGATTGACGGACGTAGTTGCGCAATTGCTGCTGCTGTCCGTGATAGCGCTGGCCTAGGATGTGCCCACAAACGTCCAGCCCTTTGCTCCTCATTCTACGGCAGTGGATGTTATGGGCCTCACTCCAATGTCACATACAACAGTGCACAGCCCCCTGACTCACCACACGCTGTGAAAAGACATACCGACCTAAGTGTCATGAAGCACGCCCTTTTGCGTGATCGTGTGACAGTGACACGCACCTCTAATCTCCTTGATGTACTCGACAAATAATTCAATGTACATTAGTTCCTGCATTGTTTTCTTTACAGTAGACTCTGCACAGCTGTACAATTTCTCCATTATAAAGAGATAGGGTCACTAGTTATTAATGCGTGCGGGACCGAAATTCGAAACTGGATCCGGTGCAACGAGCTACCAATAGTACACCTCATGAGCCACCGCAAAGTCCAGCATGATACAGGCTTCCTTCCGTTTCTTCCAAACTCTGCAGAGTCTCTGCCACAGTGTTCTGATACCACTACCTCCGAAATAGATGGCGTAATTGGTTGGCGAAGGTACGATCCGCTTGAGATCTAGGTCGGGAGTCGAGGCCTGGTCCGGTATACAGTTTTAACTCATCACATATAATTATCGTCTGTTTTCCGTGGTTCCCCCAAACTGCTCCAGGTAAAATCGCGGTATGATTTCTTAGGAAGTGCCAAGGCCCAATTCCTGTCCCATCTAGAGCATCTGCTTTGTTTATAGGAGTCAATAGATATCAGCAATTTTGCTTTTGCTTCAGGTCGGATCTACGACTCTGTGTATACACCAGCAGCTAAATAGCAGCGTTATCTTCGTCTGTAGTAGGTTACAGCGTTATCATGCCAATCCGCTTTGAGCTGTTGCGACCTAAAGATGGCCGCACCACCCTCTGTTTGCAACATAGAAAAACAGCTTTCTGTAATCTATTTTTGTAGTCTGGAGATATACCACGAGTGGTAATTCATAGAAGACTTTGAGCACAATACAGGAACAATGTTTTGTCACGGCGAAGTGTTTACCAGTGGGCTGAACAGTTCAAATGTGGTCGAACAAAAGTGAAGGTTGAGGGAAGAGCGGGGAGTCCAGCTACAGCCACAACTGACGTCAGTATTGAACAGGTCAGTGCCTCTATTCTGAATGACAGAGAGTGACTGTTGATGATGCACATTAAATCGTGCATAAAAGACCCAACTTTCACAAGTCAGTGCGCGATCGATATCAAAACATCTCGATGCTGAGCACAAGGGTGACCGTGCGAAAATCTGTCAGCACGTACTGGACCGCCAAGCTAACGTAGGTGAAACGTTTCTGAAACGAATCATCGCTCCAGATGGTCCACTTAAACATGCTTTAAGAGGCCATCAATTCATCTCCGGTTATCGCGGTGCACGCGTGGCTTGCTGCGCTGCCAGAAACATTTTTTTCAGCTGGTGTCGGAGAGCTTGTGCAACGATGGACCAAGTGCATGTCTATGTTGAAAAATGACATAAATAAAAATTGTGTACTCCTGTTGTAAAAAATTAAAAAAATTGATTGCTGATACTTATTGACTTATAATCTCTTGCTCAGAGGGATGTCTCTTATGGCCTACTCGTCTAGTAGTAGATAGGATGTTAAACCATAACCTTAATTCGTTTTCCAACTCGGATAGAAACTTTCTCCGATTAACGACCATTTATTTTGTACACTGTCAATCGGGATGTGGTTTCATGTGTTGTTTTGCACATGCAATTCCAAGAATGATTTCCAATATTTTCCGACGCAGTTAAAACGCCAAAACACAAAAAAATTTAAAACAGTTTGTAGGCACATTAATTTTATAATTCCTTTTCTTCCATCAAGGCAACGTCACACCTGGAATGGCTTGCGGTCACTGAAACAAGCGATATATCAGCGCAGTGATTGTCTGCTGTGGACAGTCCAACACCAGAAAAAAAGCTCTGTTTGTGTCCGTAAAATATTGTAAGGCGTCAAGATCAAATCATCCTTACCCAAAATAGTTTCTACCTCAACTGACTTTCAGCCTTCCAGAATGAGATTTTCACTCTGCAGCGGAGTGGCTAAGCCATGTCTCCGCAATATCCTTTCTTTCAGGAGTGCTAGTTCTGCAAGGTTCGCAGGAGAGCTTCTGTAAAGTTTGGAAGGTAGGAGACGAGGTACTGGCAGAAGTAAGGCTGTGAGGACGGCGCGTGAGTCGTGCTTGGGTAGCTCAGATGGTAGAGCACTTGCCCGCGAAAGGCAAAGGTCCTGAGTTCGAGTCTCGGTCCGGCACACAGTTTTAGTCTGCCAGGAGGTGACTTTCAGCCTGTCTGAAATGTTCAATACCTCCCTTCCTCACCACCCTGTAGCTTTTATGGTGAACTACATCTCTATCCTGTGCGTATTCGCATAAACGGATTTCCTGTATCTGCAGTTTTCACCTGTTACCAAAACAGCATAACAGCGTCATCTAAAAATCTGCAGGAAATGTTGCACACCGCATTAGATTAACTATGTGCTCTCATTAGCAATGAAACACGCATTTGTTTGTGAATATAAAAACACAAATTCATAGTGTGTGGTTCTTTTCAAAACACCATGGCCTATTACCTTCTCCGTTCTTCTGCAGTCCGAACTTGTCCTCCGTCTCTAATGATCTAATCGTCAACATAGAACTAAATCGTGACATTCGTGCTTTACGTTCACTCATTTACGAAAAATTTTCTATGACAAAACACTTTCTCCCAAAGAGATCTTGGAAAGAAGATATGAAGAAGGGATAATTTCCTTCAAAAGAACTTGTTGCTACGTCACGAGTAAAATGCTGGGTTCCGGTGTCCTGAAGAGTAAACACTTCAGGATGTTTGATATATACACTACTGGCCATTAAAAGTACTACACCAAGAAGAAATGCAGATGATAAACGGATATTCATTGGAGAAATATATTATACTAGCACTGACATGTGATTACATTTTCACGCAGTTTGGGTACATAGATCCTGAGAAATCAGTACCCAGAACAACCACCTCTGGCAGTAATAACGGCCTTGATACACCTGGGCATGGAGTCAAACAGAGCTTGGATGGCGGGTACAGGTACAGTTGCCCATGCAGCTTCAACACGATACCACAGTTCATCAAAGTGGTGACTGGCGTATTGTGATGAGACAGTTGCTCGGCCACCATTGACCAGACGTGTTCAGTTGGTGAGAGATCTGGAGAATGTGTTGGGCAGGGCAGCAGTCGAACATTTTCTGTTTCCAGAAAGGCCCATACAGGACCTGCAACATGCGGTCATGCATTATCCTGCTGAAATGTAGGGTTTCGCAGGTATCGAATGAAGGGTAGAGCCACGGGTCGTAACACATCTGAAATGTAGCGTCCGCTGTTCAAAGTGCCGTCAATGCGAACAAGAGGTGGCCGAGACGTGTAACCAATGGCACCCCGTACCATCACGCCAGGTGATACGCCAGTATGGCGATGACGAATACACGCTTCCAATGTGCGTTCACCGCGATGACGCCAAACACGGATGCGACCATCATGATGCTGTAAACAGAACCTGGATTCATCCGAAAAATGACGTTTTGCCATTCGTGCACCCAGGTTCGTCGTTGAGTACACCATCGCAGGCGCTCCTGTCTGTGATGCAGCGTCAAGGGTAACTGCAGCCATGGTCTCCGAGCTGATAGTACATGCTACTGCAAACGTCGTCGAACTGTTCGTGTAGAGGGTTGTTGTCTTGCAAACGTCCTCATCTGTCGACTCAGGGATCGAGACGTGGCTGCCCGATCCGTTACAGCCATTTGGATAAGATGCCTGTCATCTCGACTGCTAATGATACGAGGCCGTTGGGATCCAGCACGGCATTCCGTATTACCCTCCTGAACCCACCGATTCCATATTCTGCTAATAGTCATTGGATCTCGACCAACGCGAGCAGCAATGTCGCGATACGATAAACCGCAATCGCGACAGGCTACAATCCGACCTTTACTAATGTCGGAAACGTGATGGTACGCATTTATCCTCCTTACACGACGCATCGCAACAACGTTTCACCAGGCAACGCCGGTTAACTGCTGTTTGTGTATGAGAAATCGTTTGGAAACTTTCGTCGTGTCAGCATGTTGTAGGTGTCGCCACCGGCGCCAACCTTGTGTGAATGGTCTGAAAAGCTAATCATTTGCATATCACAGCATCTTCTTCCTGTCGGTTACATTTCGCGTCTGTAGCACGTCATCTTCGTGGTGTAGCAATTTTAATGGCCAGTAGTGTAGTTCCAAAACACGATGTGCATCGTCAGTGGACCATCTGAACATCTTTTTAATAGTATTCCCCACCCTTTTGGCTACAAAAATCTATTTTTGAACATAATGTTCGGTCAGTGCGGAGGCCTTGTATGTCCACATGGTGCCACTCTACTGGTCGACGTCGGAGCCAACGGCTTGCTTCACCAATAATCTCTCCATCATTGTCACGATAAGTCGCGTAACGCGCAAGAAATTCCGCACAGATTGTCTTCCGTTGCTCTTCATGGTCTTCTGTTAGGCAGTGAGGAACCCAGAGGGCAACACCTTTGAATACTCCACCTGCTCAAAGAGTGTGTTAGCACTGCCAACAAAGACGTCAAGTTGTGCAGCGAGGTGTCTGATTGTGATCCATCGATTATCTCGAAGGAGAGTGTCCGCACGTTCCAACATTGCATGGAGTCACAGCTTTGTGCCGCCGGCTAGCACGCTGGAGATCGGACATGTTTGCGCCATATTGTTGCAATGACGACGGACGCCTCACCGAACGATTCACTGCGCTTTTGTTCAATGTCCGATCTCCTTGAACATTCTGAAAGCCTATGAATATGTGCGACGCTCTTGTTTCCCACCGAAAGAAACAAAACTACACCTCTCTGCTTGGAATGCAAACCGTTACAGACGCCATTTTGAAGGCTACGTAAAGCGCCGGCACCTATCGAAACTTCATGAAACTATATGGGCTGAGCCGGAATATTCCACGACTTTCCACAAGAAACAACGCATTTTTTTCAACTGAAATTTGCCGAGAAATTTGTTGCATTGCTTATTGAACAGATATACCATTACACACCAACGTAGCAGAGCTCAAAAGAATCAGGCTCAAATCAAGGTCACGTTGAACGATATATGCAAGGAATGCAATTAGAACAGTATTGTGAAAGAAAGCGTATTGGTTACAGTACTGAGTTCGTACGCTTCAAGAAAGGGGTTCAAGTGCTCGTAGGGTAACGATGATTTAGACTTTCCATACATTACCATAATCACTTTAGGTGGATTCTGAAGCAGTACCTTAAGGGGGGTCAGGGACAGTTCGTTCCCCTTGCACTGTCCAGTGCAAAATGGCGCTCCATTTCTAATGATCTCGGCATTGGCGGGACGTTAAGCTCTAACCTTCCTTCCTTCGTTTCTTGAATCAGTGAATACTTCATATGCTAATATACAGGAATGAAAAACAAGAAGAATTTATCCATATGCAGTAGCCGGCCCCTGTGGCTGAGAGGTTCTAGGCGCTTCAGTCTGGAACAGCGCGACCGCTACGGTCGCAGGTTCGAATCCTGCCTCGGGCATGGATGTGTGTGATGTCCTTAGATTAGTTAGGTTTAAGTAGTTCTAAGTTCTAGGGGACTGATGACCTCAGATGTTATGTCTCATAGTGCTCAGAGCCATTTGAACCATATGCAGTACCTGAGCCTGTACTGTACTATGAAAACATCAGCCTTCGATAAACATCGAAAAATCTTACTACTTCGAATAGAATAACAGACGTACTAAGCATTTTACAAATAGAGTAAATTATCATCCCCAAGCTGTGACTGTGTGGCTGAAAAGCTGACGATCTACAGTGCCATAGTGCAAAAGGTGCCTGTTGGGAGGGCAAAAGTAGAGATGGTTCTGTGTCAGGAGGCACTATCCCAGTTCGCTCGTTCCTCGGAAGGATGGTGGTCATCTGTTGTCGCCGGTAGGCGCAGTGAAAGAAGATTCAGAATTAGCTAGTTATTACCGTAAGTACAAGCAGTGTCTTGACTCACTGTCGATGTCCGTCGAGGATTCGCGTCGTAAGTGACCTTCAGTCCGTTCAAGGTAGCTGACGCCACACGCTCGTTCATCTCCGGCTGCCCATATGGCGGTTGCCCCGGCCGTACCGTGATGTCGCGACAGTGAGTGAAGGCGGCGAATTGTGTTGGACTTACACACGCCGATCTGGGAGGTGCTATGTCCACTCTCACTTACCACCGTTCTTGCCTCATCTGTTCAACTGTTGAACCGCGTTGACAGTTGGAGTGTAGCCGTGTAGTACACGTAGGCTCTGGCCCGTCCGCCGAGGTTTCAGGAATGCTAGTGTTCTCAACCGGAATGATGAAGAACCCCGGATTCACGTATCTGCGACAGCGGCAGACTTTGATGTGGAACTCTGTGACTGGTGACCATGACCAGCGGCTGTCGTTGCTCAGTAGTATGCAGGTGCCAGACTTCACTTTACTCTATTTATGGAGCGAATTAGTGGTTAATGTTGACCCAACGTCGCTTGTCATGGTCTCATATGTCCACTATGTGATCAAAAGTATCCGGACACCTGGCTGAAAATGATTTACTAGTTCGTGGCGCCCTTTATCGGTAATGTTGGAAATCAGTATGGTGTAGGCCCACCCATCTTTAGCCTTGATGACAGCTTCCACTCTCGCAGGCGTAAGTTCAATCAGGTGCTGGAAGGTTTCTTGGGGAATGGCAGCCCATTCTTCACGGAGTGCTTCACTGAGGAGAGGTATCGATGTCGGTCGGTGAGGCCTGGTACGAAGTCGGCGTTCCAAAACATCCCAAAGGTGTTCTATAGGATTCAGGTCAGGACTCTATGCAGGCCAGTCTATTACAGGGGCGTTATTGTCGTATAACCACTCCACCACAGGCCGTGCATTATGAACAGGTTCTCGATCGTGTTGAAAGATGCAATCACCATCCCCGAATTGCTCTTCAACAGTGGGAAGCAGAAGGTGCTTAAAACATCAATGTAGGCCTGTGCTGTGATAGTGCCACGCAAAACAACAAAGTGTGCAAGCCCCCTCCATGAAAAACACGATCACAGCATAACACCACCGCCTCCGAATTTTACTGTTGGCACTACATATGCTGATAGATGACGTTCGGCCGGCCGTTGTGGCCGAGCGGTTCTAGGCGCTTCAGTCTGGAACCGCGCGACCGCTTCGGTAGCAGGTTCGAATCCTGCCTCGAGCATGGATGTGTGTGATGTCCTTAGGATACCTAGGTTTAAGTAGTTCTAAGTTCTAGGGGACTGATGACCTCAGATGTTAAGTCTAATAGTGCTCAGAGCCATTTGAATCATTTTTTAGATGACGTTCACTGAGCATTTGCCATACGCACACCCTTCCATCGGATCGCCACATTGTGTACAATGACTCGTCACTGCACACAACGTTTGTCCACTGCTCAATTGTCCAATGTTTACACTCCTTACACCCAGCGAGGCCTCGTTTGGCTTTTACCTGCGTGGTATGTGGCTTATGAGCAGCCGCTCGACCATGAAATCCCAGTTTTCTCGCCTCCCGCCTAACTGTCATAGTATTTGCAGTGGATCCTGATGCAGTTTGGAATTCCTGTGTGATGGTCTGGATAGATGTCTATCTATTAGACATTACGACCCTCTTCAACTGTCGGCGGTCTCTGTTGGTCAACAGACGCGGTCAGCCTGTACGCTTTTGTGCTGTACGTGTCCCTTCACGTTTCCGCTTCACTATCACATGGGAAACAGTGGATCTAGCGATGTTTAGGAGTGTGGAAATCTCGTGTACAGATGTATCACACAAGTGACACCCTATCACCTGACCACATTCGAAGTCCGTGAGTTCCGCGGAGAGCCTCATTCTGCTCTCTCACGATGTCGAACGACTACTGAGGTCGCTGATATGGAGTACCAGGCAGTAGGTGGCAGCACGATGCACCTAATATGAAAAACGTATGTTTCTGGGGGTGTGCGGATACTTTTGATCACATAGTGCATCTCTTTTTACGAAGGTGTCAGTGGTTGTCACTCTGCTGTGCTTGCTTAACGAGTTCGTTATATTACATTTATTGCCTTGTACAAGGCTGGCAAGCAACAATAAGCTAGTAAGTACTGAAGAATGTTGCTAATCGCGACATCTTTATACTATTACCTCGGTTGGTTTGGTTGACAAACCTGTAATGTATGCACTGCAAATAACTCGTATCCCTTTCCAAACACTGAATTATTTTTACACCCATTCTCGTAAGGCATTGTAACTATATTTTATTAACTGTCACTGTAGCTGAGACTGCTAACGCGCAGTATCGTGGTGACGCTCGAGCAGGTGTTAATCGGTTTGAACTGCGGTAGTGAAAGAAATTTTCATCACTAGAAAGTGTAAAAAAAAATGGCTCTGAGCACTATGGGCTTAACTTCTGAGGTCATCAGTCCCCTAGAACTACTTAAACCTAACTAACCTAAGGACACATGCCCGAGGCAGGATTCGAACCTGCGACCGTTGCGGTCGCGAGGCTCCAGACTGTAGCGCCTAGAACCGCTCGGCCACACCGGCCGGCAGAAAGTGTCCAGCAAGGGAAAGAGAAATGTCGGGGTTCCTCACTACCGAACTTAGCACGAACGTGTTTACATTCAAAGCCTCTTTTATGTGCGCCCTTCAGTGTATTTGGACATTAAAGTCTACAATTTCTTCGGCACTCGATTGTAGCAGACTATATTCCAGTAGCCAGTTGCCGTCAGCTGATAGCTGCGAACCACCTGCATCCCTTGATGCTTGATGTCTTCACCGACGGCGATGTCATCTTTCAGCACCATGATTATCTGTATCTTGCCACGCGGGATTAGCCGAGCAGTCTATGGCGTTGCAAAAAAATGGTTCAAATGGCTCTGAGCACTATGGGACTCAACTGCTGAGGTCATTAGTCCCCTATAACTTAGAACTAGTTAAACCTAACTAACCTAAGGACATCACACACATCCATGCCCGAGGCAGGATTCGAACCTGCGACCGTAGCGGTCTCGCGGTTCCAGACTGCAGCGCCAGAACCGCGCGGCCACTTATGGCGTTGCAGTAATGGACTGTGCGGCTGGTCCCGGCGGAGGTTCGAGTCCTCCTTCGGGCGTGGGTGTGTGTGTTTGCCCTAGGATAATTTAGGTTAAGTAGTGTGTAAGCTTAGGGACTATGACCTTAGCGGTTAAGTCCCATAAGATTTCACACTTTTTTTGCTGTCTCTCCTTACGGTCTATATTATCAGTAACCCAAAGAGAATCATACATCCACATAACGAACATTAAATAATGAAATCGAGAGATAGTACTCAAATTTACGATGGAGAGTTGACAGTCTGCGTTCTTCCGGTCAACCATGTCATAAGGTTTTTTCTTTAACGTGCTGTTATAACTATGGACGTGATATAAAACCCCACAGTTGGCAATCAGTTAGACCGTCCACTGTAACAGTTAAAGTTTGGTTGCATTCTCTTGCGAATTATTGCGATAGACACTCAGTGAAAATATTAAACTCGCGTCTGTGGCTGAGGCCGCCAACTCACACTTTTACTGGCATTCGGCCTGAGAAACTTTTGCCTCAGGTAATTGGCCGTCGGTGGTATGAGAGATGCTGTTGTAAGACTCCTGATCAAATTGTTCAAGTGGCTCTGAGCACTATGGGACGTAACATCTGTGGTCAGCATTCCCCTAGACTTAGAACTACTTAAACCTTACTAACCTAAGGACATCACACACATCCATGTCCGAGGCAGCATTCGAACCTGCGACCGTAGCAGCAGCGCGGTTCCGGACTGAAGCGCCTAGAACCGCTCGGCCACAACACCCCTGATCACCAGACTCTGAGTCATTATTTCGGATTAAACTCCAAACCTAACCTCTCAGCACTGTCTCATGGAGTGGCGGCGTATGACACCTTCAATGGTATATATGAAAAAACATGTCCGAAAGAACAGATGCCATATTCATATATACAGTTAAGGCTCACCGGCCATTTGGCCATCTTCTGTGCAGATGCACACACATTGCCCGAACTCTTACGGGAATCGGTAACGCCGCGAGCGATGAGTGTAATGGGCAGGGGCACTACGAATGTAGTGCGGGACAATATGTTGGGGATGTGGGTCTCACGGGAGGCGTGCCAGAGATAAGTCCCTGCAGTCGCACTAGCTCCTGTGTCCTCGGTGGCTAAGATGGCTAGAGCATCTGCCATGTAAGCAGCAGATCCTGGGTTCGAGTCCCGGTCGGGGCACACATTTTCAACTCTCCCTCTTGACGTATATCAACGCCTGTATGCAGCTAAGGGTATTCATTTCATTGTATTGATTTAATTGTAAATTCACCTCTAATGGTGATCTTTCCACCGGATGCGGAAGTTAAGCTCGACGGTTCCTAGATGTAATTTTGGATGAGTAGGCTATATGTGGGGACCGGATTTCACCTCCCCCCTTCTCATTCACCATCATCAACCACAAAAACACGTCCCTACATCCGCCATGCAATCACAGTCATGAAAATAGCTTAAACAGTAACAGATAAGACGGAAGACTAACACTTTTCGCAAAGCAAAAATACCCAATACTCTCGAATAAAGAAATCTCTGTCTGTTTAGGTGGCTGATCCCTTGGGGCATATACTAGCCAACAATGTCATACAGTGCTTACACTTAGAGTGAACAAAGCGAAACTACTGATTTATTTGTTCGTAAGTTCATAGTTTGAAGTAACTGTTGCCACTATATCAGGAATTGGGATCTTTGGTTTAGTAGGCCTCCTGAAATTTTAAAAACTGTTTGTTATACATTCTTTTTAGAGGATTTAGATGAATGAATTATAGGTCTAATCTGTGGCTGTCGGGTATCATGGAGTGTTTAACTGCGGTTCTACGTGGCAGAAAACTAACGTGATACGCACCGCTGTTCCTGTGAAGTGAAATTGCGCTTAGAGTTGCTTCCATTATTTTATTTCTACACGCTATAGACAATAAATCATCTTCCTCCCTTTATGTGTCAAACGTATGAGCGGAGCAAAAAAAAACTACCTAGAAATCATAAAATGGCTCTGAGCACTATGGGACTCAACTGCTGTGGTCATCAGTCCCCTAGAACTTAGAACTACTTAAACCTAACTAACCTAAGGACATCACATACACCCATGCCCGAGGCAGGATTCGAACCTGCGACCATAGCAACAGCGAGGCTCCGGACTGGATCGCCTAGAGCCGCACGGCCACCGCGGCCGGCAATGGATTATAGTTCGAATTTTCATAGCCAAAATAAGAGTGGGAAATGGACAAATGGGGTTTCAAACTGACCAGTGTGGGGTCTAGTTTTGCAAAGAAAGATTTGATTACTTGAATTTACTTAGGGTAATTCAGAAAAATTACTGTTCAAATTTTTATTACCGAACGAAGAGTTTGAAATGGACAAATGAGGTATCAAACTGACCAGCGTGAGGTCAAATTTTGCAAAAAACCACTTGAAAGTAATCAAGGTAATTAAAAATATGATATAACACCGATCGATATTTCTGAATATTATATTTTATGATTTTTGTACAGAACTCGAAAATCAGAAAGTTTTGAAACAAAACTGTCAAATGTTTTGTGAAATAATTAGTGTAAAAGTAAGAAATAAAATAGATTAGAGAAACATTTGACACGCTTTTGAATAATGATCGAAATCATTACAGCAGCTGAGACGCTCATACGTTAGAGACATAAGGAGACCTCTGAGAGAAATTCCGCCGGACAAATATTCTCTAGGATCCTTTACAATTCTGAGATTCTAAATTAAACACTGAATTTTAAATTTTCAATCGACACCCCACTTGCTATACTTGATTTCGAGCGTCATTCAAAGAGGCACGTCAAATATTTCTCTAATCTATTTTATTTGTTACACATTTGACTGTTCTTTTAATTTTTTAGTATTTACTGTTGCTATAGAAGAAATTATATTCACCGACAAGATATTTGGAAAGACTGTGCATTTTTGTTTTAAATAAAGGCATTTCGTTTTGGATTATCTTTCGCTGACCTGGACTTGTTGCTCTTAGCGTATCGAACGTTTGAGTAAGCGCTCGGCAGGAAGTTTGCAGTAGGATGTTACAACAGCTGGGCAGCAGTGAAAGTCGTCTCTGTGGCGTGCTTATGTAGACCGCCAGTATTGCTCTTGCTAACAACACAAGTGCTCATCTCAGTAAATGAAACATGTGCTATTGTGTGTCCAGTCGCAGCTAACATTTTCGGCAAATGTAAAGAGAATGTGGTCATATACTGTGCGGCGTTGAATGCATTTTTTTATGTCTGTAGAGCTGGAAATAATATTGCGGCTTCACAGATGCTATGTGCAATAATGATATTTCCCCACTCATATTTCTATCAATATCTTCCACACAGAAATCTACGGATGACTAGAGAACGAAAATAAACTGGTTACACAAGTATGGAAATGGAAATGAAGTCCCATGCTTCTTGGCAGAGCGTAGGGGAGCGATGCGGGAGATCCTCACCGCCGTACTAAGCAAGGTCCTAATGGAGGTGGTTTGCCGTTCCCTTCCTCCGACCGTAATGGGGATGAATGATGATGAAGACGGCACAAAAACACCCAGTCATCTCAGGGCAGGTGAAAATCCCTAACGCCGCCGGGAATCGAACCCGGGGCCCCGTGCTCGGGAAGCGAGAACGCTACCACGAGACCACGAGCGATGGACTTCAGAACTATAGTATACTAAAATTCTGTTATCAGCATTATCATTTTACAATTATTATTATCATCATTATATTAATCACATAATTACCAAGATATTTAACTACAGTGATATAGAAGGTACAGATACAATGGTTGGACAAAAATAAGGAAACACCGCGAGAAATGCATGTTTGAATATAAATTCTACATCTACATGATTACTCTACTATTCACAATAAAGTTCCTGGCAGAGGGTTCAATGACCCACCTTTAAGCTGTCTCTCTACCGTTGCATTCTCGAATGGCAAGCGGGAAAAACGACTTGAATCTTTCTGTACGAGCCCTGATTTCGCTTATTTTATCGTGATATCATTTCTCCCTATGTAGGTTGGTGCCAACAGAATGTTTTCGCAATCGGAGGAGAAGACTGGTGATTGAAATTTCATGAGAAGATCCCGTCGCAACGAAAAACGCTTTTGTTTTTTTGATTGCCACTCCAATTCACGTATCTTGTCTGTGGCACTATCTCCCCTACTTCGTGATAATACAAAACGAGCCGCCCTTCTTTGTACTTTTTCGATGTCATCTGTCACTTCCATCTGAAGTGGATCCCACACCGCATAGCAATACTCCAGAATAGGGCGGACGAGAGTGGTGTAAGCAGTCTCTTTAGTAGACCTGTTGCACCTTCTAAGTGTTCTGCCAATGAATCACAGTCTTTGGTTTGCTCTACGCACAACATTATCTATATGATCGCTCCAATTTAGGTTATTTCTAATTGTAATCCCTAAGTATTTAGTTGAATTTATAGCCGTCAGATTTGTGTGACATATCTCGTAATCGTTTATTGCGGATTTCTTTTAGTATTCACGTAAATAACTTCACACTTTTCTTTATTCAGGGTCAATTGCCACTTTTCGCACCATACAGATATCTTATCTAAATCATTTTGCCAGTCGTTTTGGTCATCTGGTGACTTTATAAGACGGTAAATGACAGCATCATCTGCAAACAATCTAACAGGGCTACTCAGATTGCCTCCTGTGTCATTAATTTAGATCAGGAACAATAGAGGGCCTATAACACTACCTTTGGGAACGCCGGATATTACTTCTGCTTTACTCGACGACTTTCAGACTATCAGTATGACCTGTGACCTTTCTGACAGAACATCACGAATCTAGTCGCACAACTAAGGCGATATTCCATAGACACACAGTTTGGCTAGAAGACACTTATGACGAAAGGTGTCGAAAGCGTTCTGGAAATCTAAAAATATGGGATCAATTTGACATTCCCTGTCTATAGCACTCATTACTTCATGAGTATAAAGATCTCATTGTGTTTCACAAGAACGATGTCTTCTGAATCCGTGCTGACTATGTGTCAATAAATCGTTTTCTTCGAGGTAATTCATAATGTTCGAACACAGTATGTTTCAAAACCCTACTGCAAATCGACGTTAGTGATATGGGCCTGTAATTCAGCGGATTACTCCTATTTCTCTTTTTGGGTGTTGGAATGACTTGAGCAATTTTTCAGTCTTTAGATACGGAACTTTCTGTTGCTAAATATGGAGCTATTTTATCAGCATACTCTGAAAGGAACGTGACTGGTATACAATCTGGACCGGAGGCCTTGCCTGTATTAAGTGATTTAAGTTGCTTAAGTCTGCGCGCTGCGCCGTTGATCTGACATCTGACCACGGCGGTGGCGTTAGGGGGGGGGGATGAGGGAGGGGGGGTTATATTGTCAGTAGGGAAGCATTGACAGCAAAATAGGTTATTCTGGAGAGCTCAGTGACTTCGAACGTGGACTAGAAATTGGATGCCATCTGAGTAACAGATCAATCAAGGATATTTCAGCTCTGTTAAAGCTGCCCAAAACGACTGTTGGTGATGTGATTGTGAAGTGGGAACACGAAGGAACAACTACAGCCAAACCGAGACCAGATAGACCTCATGTACTGATAGACAGGAAATGTTGGACGGTGGCTGTAAGAAATTGCATGGAATTAGAGGGAAGTATCACTCGTGAGCTCTTAAGTGCTGCCAGCCGTCCAGCTAGCATAATGACCGGGCCTTGGAAGTTAAAATGTATGGGGGATAACCGTCGAACAGCTTCTCATAAGCCAGGCATTGTCCATGTTAAGCAGTCACTGGACAATGGGTGACTGGAAACTAGCGATTTGGAGTGATTAATTACACTATACCATGTGGCAATCAGATGGAAATGTTTAGGTTTTGTGAATACCTGGAAAACGTTACGTGACATGTGTAGTGACTACAGTGAAGTGCTCAGGAGTGGTGTTACTGTGTGGGGGTGTTTTTCGTAGTTACACTGTGGTCCCCTTATTGCACTGGAGTAACTGTGAAATACGGAAGGATATAAAGACATTTTACATCGTTGTGCCTTGCGTACACTACAGGAAATTTGGGAGACGATGATTGTATTAGTGGGATAGTGCATCTTGTCATAAAGCAGCATCTGTGAGGCAACGGTTTCTGAATAACAGCATTTCCGAAATGGAATCGTCAGCCCTGAGTTCCAACCTGAACCTAATGGAACACGTTGGGGATGAGTTAGAATGTCGACTCTACTTCACACCCCAGAGTCCAACATCACTACCTTCTCTGGTTTTGGTTCTTAAGGAAGAATGGGCTGCCATTCCTCCACAGACGTTCAGACACCTCGTTAAAGCTGTCTCCAACAGAGCTAAAGCTGTCGTAAAAGCGATGGGTGACATGCACCGTATCAATATCCGCTAGTAAGTGTCAAGATCGGCACGAATCTGCCCGGCGGATTAGTGTCGAGGTCCGGTATGCCG
Source organism: Schistocerca piceifrons (assembly GCF_021461385.2). Lineage (NCBI taxonomy): Eukaryota > Metazoa > Arthropoda > Insecta > Orthoptera > Acrididae > Schistocerca > Schistocerca piceifrons. The sequence continues at coordinate 803,138,125 of NC_060149.1, forward strand.
AGCAGCCTGTGGATGGTTTAAAGGCGGTTTTCCATCTGCCTCGGCGAATGCGGGTTGGTTCTCCTTATTGCGCCTGAGTTACACTGTGTCGGCGATTAGTGCGCAAACACTGTCTCCACATACGCGAACACCATCATTATTATACCACGAAAACATTGGGGTTACACTCGTCTGGTGTGAGACGTTCCCAGGGTGGTCCACTGGGGGCCGAACCGCACAATAACCCTGGGTTCGGTGTGGGGTGGCGGTGTGGTGAGTGGACTGCTGTAGCCTGTTGTGGGGTTGTGTACCACCGAGGTCTACGGTGGGGACGAAGCCTCTCCGTCGTTTCTAGGTCCCCAGTTCAATACATACATAGATACATGTGTCCAGATGCTTTTGACTAGATAGTGTATTGTCTCCTCCTGGTGTGAGACGTTCCCAGGGTGGTCCACTGGGGGCCGAACCGCACAATAACCCTGGGTTCGGTGTGGGGTGGCGGTGGGGTGAGTGGACTGCTGTAGCCTGTTGTGGGGTTGTGTACCACCGAGGTCTACGGTGGGGACGAAGCCTCTCCGTCGTTTCTAGGTCCCCAGTTCAATACATACATAGATACATGTGTCCAGATGCTTTTGACTAGATAGTGTATTGTCTCCTCCTATTGCGAAAGGACATCACAGGTAAAATTAGAGATCCTAAATCGTACAGGGGCTTACTAAGAATCGTTCTACTCTCGTGCCATTCGCGACAGGAAAGCAAAGCCACGCAGGATTAGCCGAGCGGTCTGACGCGCTGCAGTCATGGACTGTGCGGCTGGTCCCGGCGGAGGTTCGGGTCCTCCCTCGGGCATGGGTGTGTGTTTGCCGTTAGGATAATTTAGGTTAAGTAGTGTGTAAGCTTAGGGACTGATGACCTTAGCAGTTAAGTCCCATAAGATTTCACACACATTTGAATATTTGAACAGGAAAGGAAAGGGGGACGAGAGAGTGACTGTGCCGTACAAAGTACCATCCACCACACACCATAAGGTGACCTACGGAGAATAAGTGTAAATGTGGAAACTGTGGCGTGTGACACTAATGCCGCCAGCTGAATCGATTGTGAGTGCGCGTGGCACGTGATGAGCTTTAATATGTGTCATCGTTTTCTTCCGAGTCCGAAGCAAATTAAGCGCGGCGACACGCTGACGCGGTAACCTCGCCCGTGATCACGGTTCGGAGCGTGGGAAGCCCAGCTCGTGACTGACCGCCGGCCGTGCTTCTCGTCTATGTGGGAACACAGGACGACCGCGACGAAATGCGCGTCTTTAGCGTCCGTCTGTAATTGAACTGCTAGGTATGTCTCCGCTGTTTCTCTCCTGTCATTTCCTGTTCGACCAGCTGCTAACTGGTATCACTGTTTACGAATATTAGAAATTACTTATCCTCCCATGTCTGGTAGTTAATGTCATCTATACGTATACTCCGCAAGCCGCTATACAGTGCATGCATGGCAGAGGGTACTTCGCGGCAATAATAGCCACTTTTTGTGCCATTCCATTTTTGTGTAAAACGAGGAAAAGCTGATCTTATGACATGGTATTTGTCTGTGAATATGTCTGATGTTCTTGAGGTTGTTTTTTGTGTCCGTTTGTGAATGTGTTGTGCTCTTAGCTGATCCTCATGCCTCTACACCAGAATACGATGGAAAAGGCACACCTCATGCACAGATGTCTCGATTACCGCCGGCCGAAGTGGCCGAGCGGTTCTAGGCGCTACAGTATGGAACCGCGCGACCGCTACGGTCGCAGGTTCGAATCCTGCCTCGAGCATGGATGTGTGTGATGTCCTTAGGTTAGTTAGGTTTAAGTAGTTCTAAGTTCTAGGGGACTGAGGACCTCAGAAGTTAAGTCCCATAGTGCTCAGAGCCATTTTTTTCCTCGATTACCGTTTTTTTAAATTTGCTCAACAATTGGGTGAAACACATGTTTATATGTGTTTCCTGCCAGTGCTGCCATTTATTTCCCTATTTATTAATTTATTTATTATATGCAGTGGCTATGAAACGCTTTATATCCAATAAACACTATGAAAATTGAGTTCAAGTTAAAAAGAAAATACAAAGGTGAAAACACCAACTCCACATTCAGTCTGCATCTTGGAGAAAAAAATCTCTCTCTTCAGTCGGCGTCAGCGGAAAATGGAAGCTATATAAACACTCTAGAAGATATAAACACTCTAAAAGAGACTAAGGTAGATGTGCACATATTTGACAAAAAATCCAAGTGACATTTGAAACGATCGGACCGAACTGCGAAATGAAAATTTATATTGTGAACTGTAGTAAAATTCTTCTCGCTACGTAGATAGTACAGATCAATAGACTGTTCTAAATTTTACCTTCAGTAAAAATCAACTTAATACGTTTGTTTGCGTGGACATCTTCCGCAGCAGCTGCAATCTTGCAGTCAGCTCAAGACAGATAACCTATACTAACAAAAATCAACTTTTGTAAAAAAATCAATAAAACGTAATTACAGACAAACAATTGTCTGATTATATGAAAGATGCAAAAGAATATCATAATTCATAAATAACGCTATAGACACTATAAATTTAAGTAGCCTAAATAGTGTCCATACAACGAACAAACGCATATTTCTACATCGGTATATTTATAATGGCTTTATTTTATGCTTTAAATTGAGCCATGCTCGAAATTAGTAGCGAAAAAATAAAATAACATAAAAAAGAATAAATTGCAACTCTGGTGGAACACGGATACAGGACATGATTGTGATACAGTTTATTGAAGCTGTGCAACAAAAAATATTTAAAATATTACGCGACAATGTTTCATGCAAATAACGCCCCCCTTTTTTGTAAATATTTTCCATCGTTGCTTCTGTCATGGAGATGTGGTTCGTCTAATGCACCTAAACGAAAGCTGTTTGTATTGTGCAAATATGCGTTTCACCTCTTTTTATTTGTGAAGCATCTTCAGTGGCCTGTAACACGTTCGCTTTTGTACATAGTAATTGAGATCGGAGCGTGGAATGTCAGATCCCTTAATCGGGCAGGTAGGTTAGAAAATTTAAAAAGGGAAATGGATAGGTTGAAGTTAGATATAGTGGGAATTAGTGAAGTTCGGTGGCAGGAGGAACAAGACTTCTGGTCAGGTGACTGCAGGGTTATAAACACAAAATCAAATAGGGGGAATGCAGGAGTAGGTTTAATAATGAATAGGAAAATAGAAATGCGGGTAAGCTACTACAAACAGCATAGTGAACGCATTATTGTGGCCAAGATAGATACGAAGCCCACACCTACTACAGTAGTACAAGTTTATATGCCAACTAGCTCTGCAGATGACGAAGAAATTGAAGAAATGTATGATGAAATAAAAGAAATTATTCAGATTGTGAAGGGAGACGAAAATTTAATAGTCATGGGTGACTGGAATTCGAGTGTAGGAAAAGGGAGAGAAGGAAACATAGTAGGTGAATATGGATTGGGGGACAGAAATGAAAGAGGAAGCCGCCTGGTAGAATTTTGCACAGAGCACAACATAATCATAACTAACACTTGGTTTAAGAATCATGAAAGAAGGTTGTATACATGGAAGAACCCTGGAGATACTAAAAGGTATCAGATAGATTATATAATGGTAAGACAGAGATTTAGGAACCAGGTTTTAAATTGTAAGACATTTCCAGGGGCAGATGTGGACTCTGACCACAATCTATTGGTTATGACCTGTAGATTAAAACTGAAGAAACTGCAAAAAGGTGGGAATTTAAGGAGATGGGACCTGGATAAACTAAAAGAACCAGAGGTTGTACAGAGATTCAGGGAGAGCATAAGGGAGCAATTGACAGGAATGGGGGAAAGAAATACAGTAGAAGAAGAATGGGTAGCTTTGAGGGATGAAGTAGTGAAGGCAGCAGAGGATCAAGTAGGTAAAAAGACGAGGGCTAGTAGAAATCCTTGGGTAACAGAAGAAATATTGAATTTAATTGATGAAAGGAGAAAATATAAAAATGCAGTAAGTGAAACAGGCAAAAAGGAATACAAACGTCTCAAAAATGAGATCGACAGGAAGTGCAAAATGGCTAAGAAGGGATGGCTAGAGGACAAATGTAAGGATGTAGAGGCCTATCTCACTAGGGGTAAGATAGATACCGCCTACAGGAAAATTAAAGAGACCTTTGGAGATAAGAGAACGACTTGTATGAATATCAAGAGCTCAGATGGAAACCCAGTTCTAAGCAAAGAAGGGAAAGCAGAAAGGTGGAAGGAGTATATAGAGAGTCTATACAAGGGCGATGTACTTGAGGACAATATTATGGAAATGGAAGAGGATGTAGATGAAGATGAAGTGGGAGATACGATACTGCGTGAAGAGTTTGACAGAGCACTGAAAGACCCAAGTCGAAACAAGGCCCCCGGAGTAGACAATATTCCATTGGAACTACTGACGGCCGTGGGAGAGCCAGTCCTGACAAAACTCTACCATCTGGTGAGCAAGATGTATGAAACAGGCGAAATACCCTCAGACTTCAAGAAGAATATAATAATTCCAATCCCAAAGAAAGCAGGTGTTGACAGATGTGAAAATTACCGAACTATCAGCTTAATAAGTCACAGCTGCAAAATACTAACACGAATTCTTTACAGACGAATGGAAAAACTAATAGAAGCCAACCTCGGGGAAGATCAGTTTGGATTCCGTAGAAACACTGGAACACGTGAGGCAATACTGACCCTACGACTTATCTTAGAAGAAAGATTAAGGAAAGGCAAACCTACGTTTCTAGCATTTGTAGACTTAGAGAAAGCTTTTGACAATGTTGACTGGAATACTCTCTTTCAAATTCTAAAGGTGGCAGGGGTAAAATACAGGGAGCGAAAGGCTATTTACAATTTGTACAGAAACCAGATGGCAGTTATAAGAGTCGAGGGACATGAAAGGGAAGCAGTGGTTGGGAAGGGAGTAAGACAGGGTTGTAGCCTCTCCCCGATGTTGTTCAATCTGTATATTGAGCAAGCAGTAAAGGAAACAAAAGAAAAATTCGGAGTAGGTATTAAAATTCATGGAGAAGAAATAAAAACTTTGAGGTTCGCCGATGACATTGTAATTCTGTCAGAGACAGCAAAGGACTTGGAAGAGCAGTTGAATGGAATGGACAGTGTCTTGAAAGGAGGATATAAGATGAACATCAACAAAAGCAAAACAAGGATAATGGAATGTAGTCGAATTAAGTCGGGTGATGCTGAGGGAATTAGATTAGGAAATGAGGCACTTAAAGTAGTAAAGGAGTTTTGCTATTTGGGGAGCAAAATAGCTGATGATGGTCGAAGTAGAGAGGATATAAAATGTAGGCTGGCAATGGCAAGGAAAGCGTTTCTGAAGAAGAGAAATTTGTTAACATCGAGTATAGATTTAAGTGTCAGGAAGTCATTTCTGAAAGTATTCGTATGGAGTGTAGCCATGTATGGAAGTGAAACATGGACGATAAATAGTTGGGACAAGAAGAGAATAGAAGCTTTCGAAATGTGGTGCTACAGAAGAATGCTGAAGATTAGATGGGTAGATCACATAACTAATGAGGAAGTATTGAATAGGATTGGGGAGAAGAGAAGTTTGTGGCACAACTTGACCAGAAGAAGGGATCGGTTGGTAGGACATGTTCTGAGGCATCAAGGGATCACCAATTTAGTATTGGAGGGCAGCGTGGAGGGTAAAAATCGTAGAGGGAGACCAAGAGATGAATACACTAAGCAGATTCAGAAGGATGTAGGTTGCAGTAGGTACTGGGAGATGAAAAAGCTTGCACAGGATAGAGTAGCATGGAGAGCTGCATCAAACCAGTCTCAGGACTGAAGACCACAACAACAACAATTGAGTTCTATAATAATTACATATTTGACACTAAATAACAGTTTTTGTCATTCTCTTGTTTTTATGTGAAAAACAACTTTTTGTAGCACAGGTTTCATGAGGTTGTAATACTATTTGGTTTTATTTGTGTTTTTTGATCTTATTAATGCAAATGAACCGTCCCAGAGATGTGCTTAGATGATCTGTGTTCCCAGGATGTCCGATTTTCGGAATTTTACGAACACCTCACTTCCAGTGTATACTGAGTATTTGTTTAGTCTGTTCACTATATGTAGTGTTGCCAACAGTCGTTCTGTGTTCTTTTGTTTGTATTATGGTGCTGTATGTAGTATAATACTCATTTGTGTGTGTGTGTTTTGAGATACTAAGTTATTGCTTATTCTGGTTGTGATATACACCTCTGTGTGTTTTTGTTTTGGTGGCTGACATGATCAGCGATATCTTTAGTCTCTTGTTCATCTCAGGGGCTCTGCGGTACGTGAAAGTTATCCCGTAATGTTAGAAGTTTTCTGTTCTGATTACTTATCTTAACAATTTTCATATCCTGTTCTATGTTAGATGGTTCCAGTCCTTGATTTATTAGCGTTTCAGCAAAGGTAGAATGGTTATTTCCATATTTCCAACTTCTTATGTGATCTTTATATCTTGTTTTGAAATTTCTGTCATTTCCCGATATACTGATTTACAGTCTTGTTATTCTATGTGATATATAACAGCTCCTTGGTATTTGTCTACTTTCTCTATTGGTACATGCAAATGTACTGGAGTGTGCTTCTTGTTCAGAATGCTGTGTGTAATCCTTGTTGCTTCAGTGTATTTCCTACTAGCTGACATACCTGACATTGCCTGGGTACTCATTTTGCCAATTTTGTATTACAAACGAAACCTTATATGTAGTCCTGCAGTATACCCGCTGTGAGATTTTCTGCACGCTGGGTGGAGTTGCTTCGCATGTCTACAACGCCATTTTGTAAACGCCTCTGTGGCATCGCCTCTTCATAGCTCTGTACACAGCTCTTGTTTTCGGCTACAGCCGATTGCACTTCGCAGTTTAAAGCTATCAAAGGAGCTACGAGGTTCAGGGAATTCCTTAAGTTGAGTGGCATGTAGGAGTGTCTTAGTGGTACATCTACATCTACAGGGTTACTCTGCAATTCACACTTAAGTGCCTGGCAGAGGGTTCATCGAACCATTTTCACACTACTTCTCTACCATTCCACTCTCGAATGGCGCGTGGGAAAAAGGAACATCTTAATCTTTCCGTTCGAGCTCTGATTTCTCTTATTTTATTATGATGATCATGGGTGTCAACAAAATACTTTCGCATTCGGAAGAGAAAGTTGGTGATTGAAATTTCGTAAATAGATCTCGCCGCAAAGAAAAGCACCTTTGTTTCAGTGACTGCCATCCCAACTCGCGTATCATATCAATGACACTCTCACCCCTATTGCGTGAAAACGCGAAACGAGCTGCCCTTCTTTGCAGTTTTTCGATGTACTCCGTCAATCCTACGTGGTAAGGATCCCACACCGCGCAGCAGTATTCCAGCAAAGGACGGAAAAGTGTAATGTAGGCTGTCTCTTTAGTGGGTTTGTCGCATCTTCTAAGTGTTCTGCCAACAAAGTGCAGTCTTTGTTTCGCCTTCCCCACAATATTATCTATGTGGTCTTTCCAATTTAAGGTACTCGTAATTGTCATTCCTAGGTATTTAGTCGAATTGACAGCCCTTAGATTTTTACGATTTATCGTGTACCCTAAATTTATCGGATTTCTTTTAGTACCCATGTGGATGTTCCCGCACTTACTTTGTTTAGTGCCAATTGCCACTTTTCGCACCACACAGAAATTCTCTCTAGATCATTTTGTAATTGGCATTGATCGTCTGATGATTTTACTAGACGGTAAATTGCAGCGTCATCCGCAAACAATCTAAGCGTCTGCTCAGATTATCACCTAGAACATTTATGTAAATCAGGAACAGCAGAGGGCCTATGACACTACCTTGCGGAACGCCAGATATCTCTTCTGTTCTACTCGATGATTTACCGTCTATGACTACGAACTGTGACCTGTCTGACTTCATACATGATTGCGGCATTTTTTCTCGCCTCTCATTGTTTGTGACGCCATAGCTTCTGAACTATGATAGATAGAGGGTTCTTACCCCGATAGCGATTTACGCCTCAAAGTAAGGGATATGTGTACCAAGTTTGGTTTAGGAGGAGATGTGGGACATACATACACAGATACATACATCCTATTTTATTGTATCTATGGATAATATGTGTTGATTTGTGTTTGTATGGTGAAGTGTAGCATTTCTCTCTGTTATTTGTGTCATGGACGTACCTTTTTTGTGTGTATATGTGTACTGCAGTGCCTGTGGTGTTTGTGGAATTTTGAGCTGTTTATGTCCTCTGTTTATTTTAATTTTTCTCTTAGTTTTGTTTTGATTCTGTGGTTCAGTTTTTGCACTATATGCGTGTTATAGCCATTGGTTTTGGCTATGAGTTGCATTGTTTCTAATTCTTTTTCATACTTTTCTCTGCTAAGTGGGATTTTATTCAGTCTGTGTATCACGTTTTCGAAAGCTGCTAGTTTGTACACTAGTTCGTTGGCTTTCTGTAAATGTCAATACGTTCTTATTCTCATCTCTTTTTATTGTTATATCCAAGAAGGGTATTAGTTTTTGTGTTTTTTGTTTTGAATTGGATATTTTTATGTACACTGTTTATACAGGGTGTTTCAAAAATGACCGGTATATTTGAAACGGCAATAAAAACTAAACGAGCAGCGATAGAAATACACGGTTTGTTGCAATATGCTTGGGACAACAGTATATTTTCAGGCGGACAAACTTTCGAAATTACAGTAGTTACAATTTTCAACAACAGATGTGCGCTGCAAGTGATGTGAAAGATATAGAAGAGAACGCAGTCTGTGGGTGCGCCATTCTGTACGTCGTCTTTCTGCTGTAAGCGTGTGCTGTTCACAACGTGCAAGTGTGCTGTAGACAACATGGTTTATTCCTTAGAACAGAAGATTTTTCTGGTGTTGGAATTCCACCGCCTAGAACACAGTGTTGTTGCAACAAGACGAAGTTTTCAACGGAGGTTTAATGTAACCAAAGGACCGAAAAGCGATACAATAAAGGATCTGTTTGAAAAATTTCAACGGACTGGGAACGTGACGGATGAACGTGCTGGAAAGGTAGGGCGACCGCGTACGGCAACCACAGAGGGCAACGCGCAGCTAGAGCAGCAGGTGATCCAACAGCGGCCTCGGGTTTCCGTTCGCCGTGTTGCAGCTGCGGTCCAAATGACGCCAACGTCCACGTATCGTCTCATGCGCCAGAGTTTACACCTCTATCCATACAAAATTCAAACGCGGCAACCCCTCAGCGCCGCTACCATTGCTGCACGAGAGACATTCGCTAACGATATAGTGCACAGGATTGATGACGGCGATATGCATGTGGGCAGCATTTGGTTTACTGACGAAGCTTATTTTTACCTGGACGGCTTCGTCAATAAACAGAACTGGTGCATATGGGGAACCGAAAAGCCCCATGTTGCAGTCCCATCGTCCCTGCATCCTCAAAAAGTACTGGTCTGGGCCGCCATTTCTTCCAAAGGAATCGTTGGCCCATTTTTCAGATCCGAAACGATTACTGCATCACGCTATCTGGACATTCTTCGTGAATTTGTGGCGGTACAAACTGCCTTAGACGACACTGCGAACACGTCGTGGTTTATGCAAGATGGTGCCCGGCCACATCGCACGGCCGACGTCATTAATTTCCTGAATGAATATTTCGATGATCGTGTGATTGCTTTGGGCTATCCGACACATACAGGAGGCGGCGTGGATTGGCCTCCCTATTCGCTAGACATGAACCCCTGTGACTTCTTTCTGTGGGGACACTTGAAAGACCAGGTGTACCGCCAGAATCCAGAAACAATTGAACAGCTGAAGCAGTACATCTCATCTGTATGTGAAGCCATTCCGCCAGACACGTTGTCAAAGGTTTCGGGTAATTTCATTCAGAGACTACGCCATATTATTGCTACGCATGGTGGATATGTGGAAAATATCGTACTATAGAGTTTCCCAGACCGCAGCGCCATCTGTTGTTGAAAATTGTAACTACTGTAATTTCGAAAGTTTGTCTGCCTGAAAATGTACTGTTGTCCCAAGCATATTGCAACAAACGGTGTATTTCTATCGCTGCTCGTTTAGTTTTTATTGCCGTTTCAAATATACCGGTCATTTTTGAAACACCCTGTATCTGCATGAAGTTAATTTATTTTATCTATTGGTTCATCTATGATACAGATTATATCATCCACAAATCTGTACCAGTAAACGATTTTGTATCCGTTATTTGTGATTATTGTATCAAAGATTACATTTTCTCTGTGGTTGGCGAATATGTGTTCTAGTGTTCTTACTATTGGAGATCCCACTGGAAGGCCATGTTTCTGTAAGTAATATTCCTTTTAAAATTGAAAGTAATTTTGAAATATGATGAATTTAAGGGTTTTGGTTATTTCTCTATTTTCTGTAGGTATTTTCGGTAGGTTCTCTTCAATTAGTTTTGTTGCGTTTGCAATTGGTATTGAAGTGTACGTGTTCTCTGTGTCAAAAGAAACGAGTGAAGCTGTTTGCGAAATGTGCAGATTTTTTATTTGAATTTTAAGTTCATTTGTGTTTCTAATATTGGGTTGTTTGCCACATGGAATGATGGTGTATTCATGAAATTTATGATAGATCTCATAGGAATATTTGGCTTATGAATTTTGGGTTGACTTCTAAGTGTTGGTGCTTCTGGGTTCTTTTGTGTGATGCATTGTTTCTGTTTGTCTGTGAATATGTCTGATGTCCTTGAGGTTGTGTGCGTTTGTGAATGTGTTGTTGCATCACATTTCAGTTTTGCAGCGTTGTTCGAGGAGATGAATTCTTTGTTTTTTTCTGTATATTGTTCTTTAGTGATCATTACTGCGGTGTTCCCGATATCGGCTCTGTGATGATAATGTTACTGGAGCCCAGTTTTAGTTTTTACATTTTCTTATGGTGTTGTTTTCTAATTGACGTTTCCTTTAATGCTCTAAAATTGGTTCCACTCTTTTTGGATGTCCGATGCAGCACCCTGTTAAGAATATTTTTCAGTGAAACCAGTCTCGGTTCCAAAATTGTTTGTATTAATAACAATTTTGCGTTTTTCCCTTGTAAGGCATCATTAGATTATGTAGAAATGGCGTAGGATAAGCTTCATCCATTAGTTGCCACTGAAGGGCATTGAATAGGCGTAAGAAACGTCTAGATATAACACCCAGTCGTCGTATGTCTTATCAGATAGGCGAAGAGCCTTATGTGTACTAAAGCAGGCTCAGCATGGTGTACACAGCACGGAGCCACGTATGCAGCATGTAGATGAAGAGCAGAAAATGATCAGCTAAGCAAGACCACCTAGTACAAGAACAGAACCGACTATTAGAAAAGTGACTATGTTTGTTTCATTCTTTCCCAATTCTCATCTTAACTCTAATAAGAAGAAGCAATACTTTTATGGCAAAATACACTCCTGGAAATTGAAATAAGAACACCGTGAATTCATTGTCCCAGGAAGGGGAAACTTTATTGACACATTCCTGGGGTCAGATACATCACATGATCACACTGACAGAACCACAGGCACATAGACACAGGCAACAGAGCATGCACGATGTCGGCACTAGTACAGTGTATATCCACCTTTCGCAGCAATGCAGGCTTCTATTCTCCCATGGAGACGATCGTAGAGATGCTGGATGTAGTCCTGTGGAACGGCTTGCCATGCCATTTCCACCTGGCGCCTCAATTGGACCAGCGTTCGTGCTGGACGTGCAGACCGCGTGAGACGACGCTTCATCCAGTCCCAAACATGCTCAATGGGGGACAGATCCGGAGATCTTGCTTGCCAGGGTAGTTGACTTACACCTTCTAGAGCACGTTGGGTGGCACGGGATACATGCGGACGTGCATTGTCCTGTTGGAACAGCAAGTTCCCTTGCCGGTCTAGGAATGGTAGAACGATGGGTTCGATGACGGTTTGGATGTACCGTGCACTATTCAGTGTCCCCTCGACGATCACCAGTGGTGTACGGCCAGTGTAGGAGATCGCTCCCCACACCATGATGCCGGGTGTTGGCCCTGTGTGCCTCGGTCGTATGCAGTCCTGATTGTGGCGCTCACCTGCACGGCGCCAAACACGCATACGACCATCATTGGCACCAAGGCAGAAGCGACTCTCATCGCTGAAGACGACACGTCTCCATTCGTCCCTCCATTCACGCCTGTCGCGACACCACTGGAGGCGGGCTGCACGATGTTGGGGCGTGAGCGGAAGACGGCCTAACGGTGTGCGGGACCGTAGCCCAGCTTCATGGAGACGGTTGCGAATGGTCCTTGCCGATACCCCAGGAGCAACAGTGTCCCTAATTTGCTGGGAAGTGGCGGTGCGGTCCCCTACGGCACTGCGTAGGATCCTACGGTCTTGGCGTGCATCCGTGCGTCGCTGCGGTCCGGTCCCAGGTCGACGGGCACGTGCACCTTCCGCCGACCACTGGCGACAACATCGATGTACTGTGGAGACCTCACGCCCCACGTGTTGAGCAATTCGGCGGTACGTCCACCCGGCCTCCCGCATGCCCACTATACGCCCTCGCTCAAAGTCCGTCAACTGCACATACGGTTCACGTCCACGCTGTCGCGGCATGCTACCAGTGTTAAAAACTGCGATGGAGCTCCGTATGCCACGGCGAACTGGCTGACACTGACGGCGGCGGTGCACAAATGCTGCGCAGCTAGCGCCATTCGACGGCCAACACCGCGGTTCCTGGTGTGTCCGCTGTGCCGTGCGTGTGATCATTGCTTGTACAGCCCTCTCGCAGTGTCCGAAGCAAGTATGGTGGGTCTGACACACCGGTGTCAATGTGTTCTTTTTTCCATTTCCAGGAGTGTACAAACAATCTTTTATTTAGCTGCATTAGACAAACCAAAACTCCAAGAACGTCCCCTTTCTTCCAGTGGTCCCTATTTATATTAACTAAGCATTTCTGTAACTTCTTCATATGTGCTGTACTGGTCCATTGTGACTGTAATAGCAAGTCTCTGATTTGTTTGGACTTTTACTGTCAATCATATTCGACAAGCACTCAGTGCTGTAGAATAGGTCTCACTGTATTAAATACTGTTTCCTTTACGGATGCATAGCAACTTCCTATAACTCTCCCAACAAACGTTAAGTTTTTCACTCGTATTTCCTACTTTTGATTTTACACGTTTGTCTCAGGCTCTTGAAACGCACCAGAAGTTTATGAATAATCTTAACGTCAAATACTATCTGGTCTTTCTCTCGATTATTGGCATTACACTGCATTCATCTATATTTGAGGAGAGCTGCCATCGAGTACGTTGTTGACGGCAGCACTGTCATATAACAGTTCTGTTGACCCCGTCGGATAAACTGCTTATGTATACTGAGAATACCTGATTCTTACGCTACTGGCAGAGCTAAAATTCACAACTAATAAAAGGAAAAGCACCTGGATATGATGTAATATCTGCTGAGATAAGATAAAAATGGCATTTTGGGATTTCTTACTCGATATCTTCCATGATTACGAAGTTCTTTGAGGATTGGCATGTTGCAATGTGTGCAACAGAGCATCACTTTCTCAGACTGTTAGGCCCTGCAACTGCACTGCCTCAGACAGAGAAAGGTGTAGCATCAGTTAACATATCTTCGGGAGAATACCACCTAATCCGATTCCTAATCTTCACAATTTTTTTTTCTTCCTGGAGCACTTTTGAACACGGTATATTAATCGGTGTACCCTGTCCCAGCACCCAGTATCCTACCTAATATTCACCATCCTCTTCAACTGTAACTTTAACCAATTACCACTTACCAACCAATTACCACTTCGCAACAGTCGTCCCGACATGTACCTGCTGTAAGGACCACCGTAGCACGACATCGCTTCACCCAAGCTTCATCTCAGCTTATCTCTTCGTACGTCTCCACCCTTCCCTAGTTCACTCCTAGTTGCTCTTGCAGTTCTCAGGGTCTCATTACGTTAACCATCTTTTACTTTTATTGTGAACACAGTCATTTCCAGACACCACAAGCACCATCCTCATATCGCAGCATCACCAACAGTATCATCTTCCTTCTTTCCTTTTAACAGCCATGTAAAAGTGACCGTCACTTATAGAATTAATTAAAGTTTCAAGGTATAGCACGCAGTTATCACTTCATGTGCTTAATATTTCGTAATGTTTGTAAGCAATGAATCACTATTTCCGCTGAAGGGCGTTAACAATCACTGACAGGGCCCCCCTCAAGTAGACAAGAAATAACAACTGCCAAGAGCGTCCGCTTCTGGAGTCTTGAGCGTCCCGACATAGCCTCCGGTGAAACTTTATTATAGGTGTGGAGGGGGGGGGGGGGGGCTCTATGTAAATTTTTCGGTTTTGCTGATGCTGCAGTTTGAGAACAGTTTGGACTTCTAAGAAAATGATAAAGTAACTTAACACGTTGAGTGGAATGACGCTGGACGTAAAATTTCTCCATTGTCATCTCGTGTGAAATCAGAGGCATCTCGTTTAGAATGTGACTGGATGACTTTTAATTAGTTAACGAATGCGTCTGTAGCTGTGAACGTTGACAACGTTGGAAGTTTTCATTGAAGAGAACATAGAATACATCCCGATGGCCGGCCAGGGTGGCCGAGCTGTTCTAGGCGCTACAGTCTGGAACCGCGCGACCGCTACGGTCGCAGGTTCGAATCCTGCCTCGGGCATGGATGTGTGTGATGTCCTTAGGCTAGTTAGCTTTAAGTAGTTCTAAGTTCTAGGGGACTGATGACCTCAGCAGTCAAGTCCCATAGTGCTCAGAGCCATTTGAACAATTTGAACATCCCTATGGAGGTTGAATCTGCGCAATTAAAAAAAAAAATCCTGTGGTTAATATGACTGTTTGAATGATTGCAATTAGTTGAAAAGCCGGCTTTTTGATGACAATTCACAATCTATAAAGGAGAAAAAAACTTTCTTGCCGCGTGGGTTTAACCGAGCGGTCTGGGGAGCTGCAGTCATGTACTAAGCGGCTGGTCCCGACAGAGGTTCGAGTCCTCCCTCGGGCATGGGTGTGTGTGTTTGTCCTTAGGATAATTAGGTTAAGTAGTGTGTAAGATTTCACACACATTTATTTTATTTACAAAACTTTCTTGTGTGGATCTTATTCGTTTTTACAACTCAGTATGCACCTATCTGAAGTCATTTCATAAAAGTCATCGTAGGATCTTAATGGTCATTATGAGGCCTCTTCTCAAATCACTTGGAATACTGCTGTGTTAAACACGCGTAATAATAAACATTTATGAAGTGCAAAAAAAATGGCTCTGAGCACTATGGGACTTAACTTCTGACGTCATCAGTCCCCTAGAACTTAGAACTACTTAAACCTAACTAACCTAAGGACATCACACACATCCATGCCCGAGGCAGGATTCGAACCTGCGACCGTAGCGGACACGCGGTTCCAAACTGAAGCGCTTAGAACCGCACGGCCACACCGGCCGGCTATGAAGTGCAGTTTGCTTTCCAGTAGTTTAATTAGAATCTCTGCCACGAACTTCAGGGATTTGAAGTCACCTACATGAGAACTTGCGCTAAGAATCGATAAGAAAGAAGGACAGGTTGCAGATACAGAGAGGGAGAATTTTGATCTTCTTTCTTCTTTCTGGTTGGCGATGGTTTCCAACCAGCCTGATGGCACTTAAAGCTGTATATTACAGCCCGTTATCAGTGATGGAATAAAGGAAAAGCGGAACACATATCATCCCTATACAATATTATCAGGTTATAAACTAAAATTGTTTTATCGATGACGGCTTGATTGTCCTGCAGCTGCATAAGAATTTAATGTGATAAACACGGCAGCTATCCACAATCTGGACGAATGAAAGATTTGTTTGTCTTGTACTAGTATTGGGTACAGGCTCAGTTTCAGACAGGGACATACACCTCTCACGGAATTTTGAGTTTTTCTGGTGACTAAAATGTGTTCTTCACCTAAAATCAAACAGATTACACATGGCTTCCTATTAACGGTTCTGAATATTTTTTGGTTATATAGACAAAATCGTAGACAGTTCAGGAAACAATGGATGTAAAGCTACAGGTAGGGCATTGGAAGTAGGCGTTTCGCTCTAATGTAAAAACAGTTTAACCTCTCTCTCTCTCTCTCTCTCTCTCTCTCTCTCTCTCTTTCTCTCCCCTTCTTTTTAGCGGTGGAAGGGAACTGTATGACAGATTACTGCCATACTCAGTAATACTAATCATCCATATACAGATATACAGGGTGTACATAAAGTCAACACTTTCGATTATTTATTGCGCAAGAACTAAACATTGTACAGATGTCATACATATTGCATTTTGAAGAGAAACTCTGAAAGTTTTTTTTCTCAAACATTCGAAGTGCGAAACATGAGTGACCCGGCAGACGTCAATACGGTAATCGAATTCTTGTCATACCCGTCCCAGCATCGCATCGTCGACTGTGGCAGTCGCTTCCTGTATTCTCTCCAGGAGTTCTGCTACATCATGTGGTAGAGGCGGTACATACACCAGATCTTTAATGTGTCCACACAGAAAAAAGTCACACGGAGTGCGATCTGGTGATCGGGGAGGCCATTTCATGAAACACCTGTCCCCTTCTGTAGCACGGCCGATCCATCGATGCCGCAACTCCTTGCTCAGATACCCACAAACTTCACGATGAAAATGGGGTGCCGTGCTACAGGAGGGGTCAGCTGTTTCAAATAACAGCCCCAGTTCAATATCAGAAGTGGATCATTTTCCAGAAATATTTCTTCCACAAACCTTTTGCTTGAGCAACGTGGTTGAAGGAGTACAGGGATGTCAATACCGGAAAGAGGGCTCTCGTGACATTTGGTTCCGAAAAACATATTTTTAAATTAATGAACAATTCAGTTTTCGGGGAAACTATGGAAGATTTGAGAAAGTGCTGTGAAATTTGTTTAGTTTACTGTTGGAACAGGTGTATAACATTGCCAGGTCAGATTTTAAGCAGGCCACTATCTTCCATCAAGGGTTATCACTCTGGAAATGGCTAAGGTAGTGGTGGAGTTCACAAAACCTATGTCCGTATGTATATACTGGTCCTCTCCAAACTCCGTATTTACCACTTCCACAATAAGTTCGTGAGACCAGACTTTGCCAATCCAAAGTTACTGTATGTGGATACAGTAATTCCATCTATTGGATGAATGGCTGCAATCCGTATGATGTAATTAGGTACAATCACGAAGAATTCGACATTTCTGGATATGTGGTTGATAATCCTTTTGGAATAATACTACAAAATAAAAAGGTTATCAGCCTGATCAAAGATGAGGCGAATGGTTTGCAGGTTGTCGATTTTGTAGAGCTCATGTAGAAAATGTACACATACTGCATAGATGCAGGTGCCACCCAAAGGCGGGATAAGTATGTGCATCATGTTGCCTCAGAGGCTGTCTCGCTAGAGGATTAAAAGAGGGGCTTCCTCGAGTTCGTCCGCGCCGCTCCTCATATCGTGTGTCACGTAGTATTTCTATCGAGAGGTTCTGTGAAGTGTCGTGGACGTCCAGCCACTTAGCGCCTAGTGGTAGTTTCACTGTCCGACCTCTTTTCGTAGATGCTCACGACAGTAGCACGTGAACATTCGACTAGCTTCGTTGTTTTCGAAGTACTCGTTCAAAAGCTCTGCGTGAGAATTATCTGCTCTTTGTCGAAGTCGCTTATCTCAATGGATTTTCCCATTTACAACCCATATCCTCGCTAGGGTGAACACTCGTCCGAGTCTGCTCCTCATACGTACTTTTGTTACCGTGTCACATGCCCACAACGCCACAAGGCGGCATCGAAAGTTGTGATATGCAGTGGTCCTAATGTTTTGGCTTATGAGTGTCTTTATTTATTTGTATACAACGGATTTATGTGCGGAATACTTGCATGAACCGCTTGGCATAGTTGTGTGTGTGTGTGTGTGTGTGTGTGTGTGTGTGTGTGTGTGTGGTTTTTCTTCACCTGCTGCTGATTGTATCAGTTAGCCTCACTTTTCTCCATGTATAGTGTGTGTTGTATAGAAGTATGTAAATAACCAACGGGGAATGTAGTAATATACACTACCGCTCATTAATTTCAATACACCCTGGTATTTCATATTTACAACACAAATCAAACGTTATTTCTCACAAAATATTATTATATTAACTTCCACATTTATAATACAGTCACAATCATATTTTATTTTCATCAAAGTGTCCTCGTTTGGATTTAATTACTGCCTCACAAACTCGAGGGATGCGGCCAACCAGGTTTTCTAGGTATCGTGAATCGATATGATTCCACACATCCTTAACAATATTGCAGAGATGTTCCTTGCTGGATATATTAACTCCCCTTATACGTTTGTCCACTTCATCCCAGGCCATTTCAATGAGATTACAATCGGGGCTTTGGGACGGCCATACCATATGATTCAGTACTTTCTGTTTTTCCTTTGATGCAATGTAGTTCGTACAGTATGACGAACGATGTCTGGGGTCATTATCCTGTTGTAAGGCGAACCCTTTCCCTATTAAATGCAATCCACTTCTTATTGCATGATACTGAAGTATGCGGTGGAGCTGCTTCTGATCCATACATCCTTCTATTTTCACAATGTCGTAACTCTATCTCCGGCAAAACATCCCCGAACCATAATAGAACCACCACCGTGTTTAACTGTAGGTAGAACACATTGCTGGGCTACTCTTTCCCCTACAAATGGGCGAATAAATATTCTCCTCCCAGTTCCAAAAATCTCGAACTTCGATTCATCGCTCTTCCGATGTGCAATTACGATATTTTCTAGCCCATTCAAGTCTCTTTTCTTTGTTTATACGCCTTAGAAGGGGGTTTTCTTGCTGTGAACATCCTTTCAAGTAGACTTCAGTCAGTCTCCTTTTTACTGTTGTCGTGTTCATTTCTACCAATTCTGCACGGATATGTGGCGCTGTTTTGAATCTCTTTCTCTTGCTGGTAATTCTGATATATTTATCATCATTTATAGTTGTTTCACGAGGTTGTCCAGGTCGTCATATATTCTTATTGCTACCTGTTGTATTCTGCTAGACAAGCTCAAGTATTGTGGCATGAGTGGGACAGTGCACAAATGGTTTAATTCGTACCTAACTGGAAGAGTGCAGAAAGTTGAAATAAGTAGTTCTCGTAACATGCAAAAATCAGCACATTCCTCAAACTGGGGAACTATCAAGAATGGGGTTCCACAAGGGTCAGTCTTGGGTCCTTTGTTGTTCTTATTGTATATTAATGACTTGCCATTCTACACTCCTGGAAATTGAAATAAGAACACCGTGATTCATTGTCCCAGGAAGGGGAAACTTTATTGACACATTCCTGGGGTCAGATACATCACATGATCACACTGACAGAACCACAGGCACATAGACACAGGCAACAGAGCATGCACAATGTCGGCACTAGTACAGTGTATATCCACCTTTCGCAGCAATGCAGGCTGCTATTCTCCCATGGAGACGATCGTAGAGATGCTGGATGTAGTCCTGTGGAACGGCTTGCCATGCCATTTCCACCTGGCGCCTCAATTGGACCAGCGTTCGTGCTGGACGTGCAGACCGCGTGAGACGACGCTTCATCCAGTCCCAAACATGCTCAATGGGGGACAGATCCGGAGATCTTGCTGGCCAGGGTAGTTGACTTACACCTTCTAGAGCACGTTGGGTGGCACGGGATACATGCGGACGTGCATTGTCCTGTTGGAACAGCAAGTTCCCTTGCCGGTCTAGGAATGGTAGAACGATGGGTTCGATGACGGTTTGGATGTACCGTGCACTATTCAGTGTCCCCTCGACGATCACCAGTGGTGTACGGCCAGTGTAGGAGATCGCTCCCCACACCATGATGCCGGGTGTTGGCCCTGTGTGCCTCGGTCGTATGCAGTCCTGATTGTGGCGCTCACCTGCACGGCGCCAAACACGCATACGACCATCATTGGCACCAAGGCAGAAGCGACTCTCATCGCTGAAGACGACACGTCTCCATTCGTCCCTCCATTCACGCCTGTCGCGACACCACTGGAGGCGGGCTGCACGATGTTGGGGCGTGAGCGGAAGACGGCCTAACGGTGTGCGGGACCGTAGCCCAGCTTCATGGAGACGGTTGCGAATGGTCCTCGCCGATACCCCAGGAGCAACAGTGTCCCTAATTTGCTGGGAAGTGGCGGTGCGGTCCCCTACGGCACTGCGTAGGATCCTACGGTCTTGGCGTGCATCCGTGCGTCGCTGCGGTCCGGTCCCAGGTCGACGGGCACGTGCACCTTCCGCCGACCACTGGCGACAACATCGATGTACTGCGGAGACCTCACGCCCCACGTGTTGAGCAATTCGGCGGTACGTCCACCCGGCCTCCCGCATGCCCACTATACGACCTCGCTCAAAGTCCGTCAACTGCACATACGGTTCACGTCCACGCTGTCGCGGCATGCTACCAGTGTTAAAGACTGCGATGGAGCTCCGTATGCCACGGCAAACTGGCTGACACTGACGGCGGCGGTGCACAAATGCTGCGCAGCTAGCGCCATTCGACGGCCAACACCGCGGTTCCTGATGTGTCCGCTGTGCCGTGCGTGTGATCATTGCTTGTACAGCCCTCTCGCAGTGTCCGGAGCAAGTATGGTGGGTCTGACACACCGGTGTCAATGTGTTCTTTTTTCCATTTCCAGGAGTGTATATTCATGGAGAGGCTAAGTTAGTTCTCTTTGCTGATGATACAAGTATAGTAATCACACCTGACAAACAAGAATTAACTGATGAAATTGTCAACACTGTCTTTCAGAAAATTACTAAGTGGTTCCTTGTAAACGGACTCTCACTGAATTTTGATAAGACACAGTACATACAGTTCCGTACAGGGAATGGTATGACGCCATTAATAAATATAGACCTTAATCAGAAGCATATAGCTAAGGTAGAATATTCCAAATTTTTAGGTGTGTCCATTGATGAGAGATTAAATTGGAAGAATCACATTGATGATCTGCTGAAACGTTTGAGTTCAGCTACTTATGCAATAAGGGTCATTGCAAATTTTGGTGATAAACATCTTAGTAAATTAGCTTACTACGCCTATTTTCACTCATTGCTTTCATATGGCATCATATTTTGGGGGAATTCATCACTGAGGAATAAAGTATTTATTGCACAAAAGCGTGTAATCAGAATAATAGCTGGAGTCCACCCAAGATCATCCTGCAGACATTTATTTAAGGATCTAGGGATATTCACAGTAGCTTCTCAGTATATATACTCTCTTATGAAATTTGTTATTAACAACCAAACCCAATTCAAAAGTAATAGCAGTGTGCATAACTACAATACTAGGAGAAAGGATGATCTTCACTATTCAAGATTAAATCTAACTTTGGCACAGAAAGGGGTGAATTATACTGGCACTAAAGTCTTTGGTCACTTACCAAATAGTATCAAAAGTCTGACAGATAACCAACAAGTATTTAAGAAGAAATTAAAAGAATTTCTGAATGACAACTCCTTCTACTCCATAGAGGAATTTTTAGATATAAATTAAGAAAAAAAAGAAAAAAAATATTTAAAAAATAAAAAAAATAAAAATAAAAAATAAAGAAAAACAAAAACACAAAAAATAAAGTTGTTATATTAACTTAAGTATGTTGTTAAACTAACCTAATTATGTCATGTATTAGAAAATTCGACTCGTTCCACATCATTACGAAATATCGTATTCATGATCCATGGAACTAGTATTAATCTAATCTAATCTAATGTAATCTGGCGGTGAAGGGTGTTCTGCACTCCCTTTATGGACACACTACACTGTTGCGCAATTTGGCGAATAGATAAACCTGCTTGGCTAAGTGCTACAATTGCAGCTCGTTTTTCTATGGATGTCTCCACTTGTGGAACCATACTAGCGATGTGCACACTTCAATGTCACGAAGGAATTGACGTGCAGGAACCACATTTTATGTGTCGTAGCAATGCCTGCCGTTCGCTGCGGACATTACATCACCAAAGGAACAACACAGGTGCACCAAATGCGGCGTCCGTCGGCAAATAGGTAAACACACATACCAGATAGGTACATGACGTTTATGTACACAACATTGTTTGGTAGATACTATTGTATCTCGATGACCACAAACGAAAATCATGACATGCGTAAAACTGTTGTAGTATTCCTTTGCTTCCTCAACCGTACCCTCGGTATTAGACCTTATCTACAGAGAACTAGATGCCATTTATTGGGTGTATTGAAATTAATGTGTGGTAGTGTATCTCCGGTGTATCTATATTTGTATATAAGTTTCTATTAAAGTAAAAATGATAATCATATTGTAAAGTAATGCTGCAAAAACTGTTATGTAAAAAAAATTCTTAATAAAACGGAATGGTGTTATATGCTTGTAATCATTTACAAAGAGAAAGATCCTGATCTTCCACTACTGAGTACAGACCTTGAATGAAAGACAACTCACAAAACTGGGATAGTAAAAAGAGGGGAGCGGGAACTTGATCGCTATGGACCTAGTGAAGTCGGCATACGAGAGCGATTACTCCTTGCCCCAAAAACAGCAATGTGGTTCGATGCTCTCGCCTCATGCCAGGGGGAGGAGGGACACTCTTACCTTATTGGTGACCTTGCTATATGAGAACAATGGACCTTTTTTCCCGTGGCTGCCCTGCCTATTACTACCGATAAGAATCTGCGAACTGGTTTCAGATACGACAGTTTTTGCTGTCAGTGAATGCTGGTCCATCTCAACTAGTTTTCGCGTGAATATTGCTATTGAAACTGCAATGGCTCAAAAAACACAGAAACTCACTAGCTGATGGGAGGCCTGTAATGTGGTTCTACGAGTAACAGTTTTCCTCTGTTCAAATGATGCAAGGCATGAGTGGACCGCAGGCCCAATAAAGCACTATACCCGCAGTATATGAAGACTACAGTTCAGACTGGATGTGGTCTTAAGGTTGTTTTCCGTACTAAAATGTTTTTCAACATTCTCGGTGACAAAGTTTTCCCTTTCTTGCACAGTTTCGCGATGTCTACCGAGACCGCAACAGCCACGTTCATATAGCTGCGCTATGCTCCTAGATTTTTGGACACACAGGCACCATATCGCACGTCGACTGGCCCGCTGAATCAGCGGCCTTAATCATATTCCTTGAAATAATTAGATCAGCGGATGAAACGTAGTAATCAACGTCACCGCAGTGTGGTAGCTCTACGGGATCTAATCATCAAGCTGGATGTGGCATACGTGAAGAAACTTTTGAACTCTCTTTCTAACTAAACTGCCAGAGTCGCCGATACACAATACAAGCGTGACGTCTCTTTTCACTAACTAATTTTTTGTTCAATGTGACCAAAAATATCCGGACACCATATGTAATGCTGAATGGAACCCTAGACGCCACGCGAGGTGGACCTGCCAGTATAAAACGAGGCGTAGAGTATTGTGTTGTCAGTAAAAAAGTAAAAAAAAAAAAATGGAAATGAGCGTATGGCATCGTTGGCCGGGAGGCCCCATCCGGGGAAGTTCGACCGCCAAGTGCAAGTCTTATTTCAGTCGACGCAACATTGGGCTACTTGCGTGCCGGTAATGAAGTTGAAATGATAATGAGGACAACACACACCCAGTCCCCGAGCGGAGAAAATCTCCAACCCGGCCGGGAATGGAACCCGGGCCCGCTTGCATGGGAGGCGAGCACGGTATTGCCCAGCTAAGCACGCGCACAGTAAAGAAGCAGTAACAGTATAACAGGGCTGTCAGGGGAGCACACTGACTTTGAACGTGGACTAGTCACTGGACGCTACCAGAATAACAAATCCATCAGGGACATTTCAACCCGTCTGCAGCTGCCCAAGTCGACTTTTGGCGATACGACTGTGGAGTGGAAACGCGGAGGAACAACCTCAGCTAATCCGAGACCAGGTGGACCCCACGTGTTGACAGACAGGGACTGTCTAGCGTTGCTGCGGGCGACTGTGCAACACCGCATGAAGTCAGCGGAAGGAATCACTCGTGAGTTCCATAATGCTAACAGCAGTCCAAGTAGCACAATGAGTGCATGTAAGGAGTTAGAAAGCATGAGGTACAATGGTGGAGCAGCCCCTCAAAAGGCACACGTCTCTGTTGTCAATGCTAAGCGATGCTCGAGTTGGTGTAAGAGCTACGCCACTGGACAGTGGATGATTGGAAACCAGTGATCTGGATTGATGAACTGCGCTAAGCCCCGTGGCAATCCGATGGAAGAGTTACCTGCCATCACATGTAGTACAAACAGTGAAGTACAGTAGAAGGGGTGGTACGGTCGAATTCCAGTCAGACAGCAGAAGATTTTAGTCTGTACGAGGGTTGAGTGAAAAATAATGTCTCCACCTTCGTAACTCTTCAACAGTTGGCAGCATTGGTATGCGGCAGGTACTGGCTTGTTCCGTAGCCCCTTCTCTACAGCTACAGTTGGCGGGAAGCCTTGGCATTGAACGGTTGTGTTGTTACAGTGTAAAGTATGGAACCCTGCGCAGACGGCCGGTCAATGCGATTTAAGCAACGTGCGGTCATTGAATTCTTGACACCAGAAGGTATCACCCCAAAGGAGATTCATCAGAGAATGAAAGCAGTTTATGGTGATTGTGTTGATGTGAGTACTGTGCGTTGTCGGGCGAGTAAGTTTAAAGATGTTGAGGTGGGATCATCTGACCTGCGTGACAAACAAAGAGTTGGACGTCCTGTGACAGCAACCACCGAATTTCACAACCAAAATGTTGACAGATTGATTCAGGACGATCCTCGTATCACTCAGACAGAAATTGCAAGCACAATCGGCATTTCACAAGAACGTGTGTGTCACATTATTGCTTTACTTGGCTATCGGAAGATATGTGCATGATGGGTATCCCGGATATACTAATGATGGTCGAAGTAGAGAGGATATAAAATGTAGACTGTCAATGGCAAGGAAAGCGTTTCTGAAGAAGAGAAATTTGTTAACATCGAGTATGGATTTAAGTATCAGGTAGTCTTTCCTGAAAGTATTTGTATGGAGTGTAGCCATATGGAAGTGTAACGTGGACGATAAATAGTTTACACAAAAAGAGAATAGAAGCTTTTGAAATGTAGTGCTACAGAAGAATGCTGAACATTAGATGGGTAGATCACATAACTAATGAGGAGGTATTGAATAGAATTGGGGAGAAGAGAAATTTGTGGCACAACGTGACTGGAAGAAGGAATCTGTTGGTAGGACATATACTTAAGCATCAAGGGATCACCAATTTAGTATTGGAGGGCAGCACGGAGGGTAAAAATCGTAGAGGAATACCAAGAGATGAATACACTAAACAGATTCAGAAGGATGTAGATTGCAGTAGGTACTGAGAGATGAAGAAGCTAGCACAGGATAGAGTAGCATGGAGAGCTGCATCAAACCAGTCTCTGGACTGAAGACCACAACAACAACGGGTACCCCAGATGTTGACTCCTGAAATGAAAGCACACAGTAGGCTGTTTAGGCTCTTATATTGGTAACGCCGCCGCCACGTACCGCTCTGTATGAAAATCACTGGCTGTGCTGTGTGCAGTCTGTGGCTGGTTGGCATTGTTGTAATACTTGCCATTGTAGCGTTGGGCAGTTGGCTGTTAACAGCGCGTAGCGTTGTGCAGTTGGAGAGAGCCGCCAGCAGTGGTGGATGTGGGGAAGTGGGATGGCGGATTTTTGAGAGCGGATGATCTGGACGTGTGTCCATCAGAAACAGTACATTTGTAAGAATGGATGTCATGAACTGCTATATATATTATGATTTTTGAACACTATTAAGGTAAATACATTGTTTGTTCTCTATCAAAATCTTTCATTTGCTAACTATGCCTATCAGTAGTTAGTGCCTTCAGTAGTTAGAATCTTTTATTTAGCTGGCAGTATTGGCGCTCGCTGTATTGCAGTAGTTCGAGTAATGAAGATTTTTGTGAGGTAAGTGATTCATGAAAGGTATAGGTTATTGTTAGTCAGGGCCTTTCTTTTGTAGGGATTATTAAAAGTCAGATTGCGTTGCGCTAAAAAATATTGTGTGTCAGTATAAGCACAGTCATTTATAATTTTTCCGAGGGGACGTTTCATATTTCGACCCTTAGCCGAGGATACCTCACTGGAATCTTCTGATTTTTTCTTGTAGTTTGTGTGATTAGTGTAGCTTTTGTTTATTGATAGCGCGTAATTGTAGAGAGAATCTCCTTTGTAGTTGCAGTCTTTCATTGTTGTACAGTAAAACAGTTGTAGCATGCATGTAGTTGCACCAAGTATTTCACAGCTGCGCTTGCGATTAACTAGATATTATTTTCAGTGCTATGTTAATGTGTTTTCTTATTTTGCTCTTCAAATTGTGCTTTTCTATGTTATCGTGTGAAATACGTGATAATTATGGCGTGTGAAAAACGTAACACTAGGCTACAAAGTAAACTGAGAAATAATAGTGACAACGAGCGTAGCTTATCAGCACCACTGTGTAATGAATTAACAGACATTCAGAATAGTAATTTGGTAATTGGGAAATGGAGCGGGCGGCAAATAATGGCGTAGACAGTGAAACAAATAGTGAAAAGGGAAGCATTATCGATCGATCGGTCGGCAACAGCTCGCCTCAGGAATCCGAAATGACAGGATACAATCTTGCAAATACTGTAGATTCAGGTTTTGCTTCCTCGCCGTTTTCTCAAATAAGTCAAGACACATTTTCTGCTTTTCAAAATGCGAATATTGCCGGTTCAAATGCACTGCCGAATAGCACCGAGGAACATGTTTCAGACACCAGTGCATTGTTATTACAGTTAATGCAACAAATGGGACAAAGGCTACAAAAGTTAGACACAACACTTGAACAAAATCAGAAACAAATGGGACAAAATCTTCAAAAGTTAGACGCAATGGAACAAAATCTTCACACCACGCTTGAACAAACACGTGAAGATTTAACTATTGAGTTACATAAAATCGAATCGAAATGTCAAAAAGTCTGTAATGACGTAAAAACACAAATTTGTGAGCATTTCCAACCTATTTTTTCGCGGCATGAAAATACATTACAGAATCACGAAGCAGCCATAAAAGAACTGCAAACTATTGTTCATGAAAATCATGAGACCTCCAAGCTAAAATTGACTCAGTTGCATCTACCGATTCGGTTACGCAACTTGCAAAAACTCAGGAAAACTTAAAGGACACATTAGATACGATTTCAACACAAATGTACACTCTGAAATTTGATTCAGAAAAACACACTGAGGAAATAAGTTCACTACCGGAGAAAGTAGCCGAACTTTCGGATCAGTTCGCTAACTTATCTACAAAGGTGGATGATGATTTCAATGACACAAGACCTGTAGCCTTCACTGACACAGAAAAGTATGAACAAATTAAGAAATTCAAACAAAATCAGAATCAAATTAATACGCAACACAAAAGAGAAATCCGGGAAGTACAAGATCACTTGGCACAAGTAATACAAAAATTACATATTTCAGAGGACACTCGCGCTCCAACACGGGAAGAGGGACTTAGAAATACGGAAAAGCCGCAAAATAATAACACAGGGCATTTCGGAAATTATGAAAGAAATTGGCAAGGTGCACCGAATTTTGAGATGGAACCGCCGACACGACGTAACAATGACCGATATGCGACTCGCCGACACGATGATTTTGACTATAAGCTGTTTATTACTAGACATAAATTCAAAACATTTAAGAATTCCGGCAACGACATTCATCCACAAGCGTGGCTTCATCAATTCTCTCATTGTTTTCCTCCCAACTGGTCATTAGAGCACAGATTACAATTTATGTGTGGCTACTTAGAGAATGAACCAGCTGAAAGAATGCGATCGGTCATTCACGATTGTCACAGTGAAGGAGAATTTTATCATGCCTTGCTCTCAGCATATTGGTCTCAAGCTACATAAGACCGAGTAAAACATAGCATCATAATGATGAAACATTTCGAACAATCTGAATTTTCCAGTCTCGTGAAATATTTTGAAGACATGTCGCACAAGAATCAGTACCTGTCAAACCCTTACAGCCTCTCAGAACTCATCCGCATTTGCTTAATCAAATTGCCTGAACATTTACGACATATTATTTTGGCAGGACGTTGCAAAGACGACATTGAAGCTTTTCAGGGACTCTTACAAGAATTGGAAATTGACACTGACAATCGCGGGACGCTAAAACTGGAACACAACAATTATAGGTCACATCCGTCACAATTCAGCGACGTCAGAAATAATAACTGGACACGACAAGGCTATTCATACAACGTAAATCGTGACCAAAACAGGCACCACCCATATGACAACCGTTGGCAGAGTAGTAATAATTACAGGGAAAGATCACCTCTCCGCAGTAATGACTATCACAGAGACAATCAGAGAAACAGACAATATGGGAACCAAAATAATTATTATCAAGCGAGACAGAATAACTTCAGACGCAACGGTCCACCGCGCAGTTATGATTCCGGGAGAAATTCTCCACCATGTGACCGACAAACAAAAAACTATGTGAACTACCGACAAAACGACAGACCTGAATTCCATCAGAACTGGCGGGATTCAAACAGGGCAGGGCCCTCTCGACAAGGTGAATTTATAGAAGTTAGATCTCCAAATCCCAATAACGACGCGCGCCAACAAAGAGACAACAGGCAATGCCTCACACCGCTGGCAGCCACAAAACGTACTTATGAAGCTGACGACGTAGCTGCCGTGGCCAGTAATTACGTAAAAATGGAAGACATTAGGGACATCTTACTCCAGGAACACGATGTAAAACGTAACATTGCATATCCTGTGATTCACATTACAGTAAATGACGTAAAATTTACGGCAGTACTTGACTCTGGCAGTCCCATTTCAGTAATTAATGAAACAGCTTTTAGCAAATGCAACAAATCGAACGATTGCCCCACACTTCCTTTACGTCAGATTAAATTACTAGGTGCAATTTTTGGAAAAAGTGTAGATGTACGCCAACAAACCAACTTAGAATTCTTTTGTCAAAGCCACAGCTTCTTTATGAACTTTCTTATTGTTCCATTATTGTCGACGGAAATTATATTGGGAGTAGACTTTTTGAATGAATACAAAGCAATCTTAAACTTTCACGATGCTGAAATAAGTTTAGAGAAAGAAGGTAAGTCAATTGCTTTGAAATTTGAAGATTGGCTCTCAAACCATGACGAAGAAATTAATCTGCTTTACCTCCTGTTAGACAACAGTTCGGAATTTTCGACGGAACTTGATACTAACAATTACTCTGCAAGTACTGACAGGGATGATATCGATGGCGCAGTTGATACTAATGAATTAATTCAGAATAAAATCCAAACAATTGAGAATTGTAATGACACTGATAGGCAGGACCTTTTTGAGATTTTACAAGCACATTCCACAGTTTTTATTCACAAAACAGGAACAATCAAAGGATTTCAAAACCAATTTCGTGTTCGTGAGCATACTAAATTATGTGTTAGACCATACGTAATTCCAGCACATTATAGGGACCGGGTTAGAACAGAAATACAATCTATGCTTGACGAGGGCACTATTGAGCTTGCAGTAAGCTCATACAACAATCCATTACATGTTGTTGATAAGAAAAATGGATCGATCAGACTTGTCTTAGATTCGAGACAAATCAATACTATCATCATTCCTGAAACAGACAGGCCGCAAACGATGGAAGAACTTTGTCAAAATTCTAATGGTGTAAAAGTGCTGTCTTCTATTGATCTCAGATCCAGCTTTTCTCAGATCGAACTTCATCCAGAATGTAGAAAATACACAGCTTTCCTTTGTTTCGGCGTTTGTTATCAATTTCGGAAACTTCCTTTTGGCTTGAACATTTCTTCCACAGCGTTCATTCGCGGGCTAAATTCCGTATTACCTTATATGTGGATGATATTCTAATAGCAGAAGCCTCATGGGAACAACATAATCGCATCCTCAACAGTTTGTTACGTATTTTTGCAGAATCTGGAATTACAGTTAACTTGGAAAAGTCTGAATTCGGTAGGTCAAAGGTGAGGTTTTTGGGACATGTTATTTCTTCTGAAGGCATTCAGTCGGATCCTGAAAAGTTAGAAGCAATCAGAGCCATTCCAGTTCCATCCACAAAAGAACAAGTCCGCAGTTTTCTAGGTCTCGTAAATTTTTAGCGTCGTTTTCTGAATATGCAAATTCTAGTGACACCAAAACTTTGTTCTTTCACTGGAAAAAATACTAATTGGGACTGGGACGAACAAGCACAGTTGGAATTCAATTCTTTGAAAGAATCGCTACTTAATGCGCCAGTACTAGCTCATCCAGATCTGTCACAAGATTTCTGCCTTAGCACGGATTCTTCTAAAGTCAGTCTTGGTGCCCATTCATTTCAAGAAACCATAGAAAATGACACTACTGTTCAGAAAACCATTGCTTTTGCTAGCCGAGTGCTAACAAAATCTGAAAAAATTATTCCGTTACTGAATTAGAAGCTTTAGCTATCGTTTGTGCATTTAACAAATTCCGTTTCTTTCTTTCTGGTAAGCACTTCACAATAGTCTACATTCCCTGCAAGGAGAACATTG
Source organism: Schistocerca piceifrons (assembly GCF_021461385.2). Classification (NCBI taxonomy): domain Eukaryota; kingdom Metazoa; phylum Arthropoda; class Insecta; order Orthoptera; family Acrididae; genus Schistocerca; species Schistocerca piceifrons. The sequence continues at coordinate 803,168,784 of NC_060149.1, forward strand.
TTGCGGACGCACTGTCACGCGCACCGGTTGGGCTTGAGAAAAGTAACACAGAAGGCAACCTCGAGAAAAATTTCAGTATTCTTTACATTCAGAAAGTCGCCTTTGAAAACTTCATTACCACATCGTTAAAGGACATTGCTCATGAACAAGATAAAGATCCGATTTGGAAAGACATCAAAAGTAAATGGCATGAAAAGACACACACTCAGATTTGGCATTATTATCTGGTTAGAAACAACAAACTGTTCAAACGCTGCACTGTTGATGACAAGCTATGGGTACTTTGCATTCCCGACGATTTTGTTAATAAGCTCATTTGGTACATTCATTTCAGTTATGCACATTTTGGTCCACGAAAATGTTATCATATTCTTCGGACGACTTGTTATTTTAACAATGTGGGAAAGAGAATTCGAAGAGTCTTGTCTATTTGTAAACTTTGTCAAAAGGCGCAACCATCTACTATCTCACATCGTGCTCCGTTGTTTCCTGCCATCCCTTCTAAATTAAAAGAATTTGCTGCTGTTGATCTCTTGGGACCCCTTGTCAGAACATAGAATGGATTTTCGCACGTTCTAGTCGCCGTTGAACTTACTTCAAAATTTGTTTCTTTCACTCCGTTATGTAAAGCTACTGGACGGTCTGTATCCAACGCCTTTGTTAAAAATTTCTTACGTGAAGTTGGACACGTTAGTAAAGTCATTTCAGATAACGGACCACAATTCAGATCTGCTGTTTGGTCACAATGGTTCGGAACCATAAATTCAAACCTGTTTTTATTTCATTTTACTCACCACATTGTAACCCGTCTGAACGGATTATGAAAGAAATCAATAAGCTTTGCAGACTTTATTGTCACAGAAAGCATCAGCATTGGCACAGATATTGACACTTATTTCAAAACGTGCTGAATGAAATGCCTCATGACTCCACTGCTTTACCACCTATTCTTGTACTGAAGAATAACGAACCACCAAACAGAATCATAGAGCTTGTACCTTTTCCGAATACACGTAAACTTCGACACAAAGACATAATTGATTTGGCTATTAAAAATATAAATTCTGCTGCAGACAAAAGGAGAAAACTACACGGTAAAGCAAATGCAAAGAAACTGTATATTGGTCAGAAAGTTCTCATTAAAGCTCATTCGTTGTCACATAAGAAGAAACACTTGAGTCACAAATTCTTTCTAGTTTACAATGGACCTTACAGAATCCGGCGTATACCACATGATAATTGCGCTGAAGTTGAAACTCTGCGTACTAGGAAGAATAAAGGTTTACACCACATTTCACATGTAAAACCGTTTATTGAAAGATAATCTGCAATGTTTGAAGTTAAATATCCAGTCAAGAACCAAGAGAACTTATTTAAACAGAAATTACGAATGCATTGTTATAGTGAACAGACGACACAGTGTTGTTATTTGTACATTCTTGCTTGTTAGTTGCACGATCACGTAACGACTATAAGGCTCACATACTTAGAACATATACCGGCACTGCTAATGAGATTTTCATGTAACATTCTGGTTTATTTGAAAAGACATTCTTTATTTGAAGTACTTTCTTTTGGATTAAAGATGACTTAGCATTTGGTTTCTTTGACAGCTACACAATTATATCACGACGCTACTAATGTGTGACACAATTTACATTGTTGCTTTTGGGCTGTATCTGCTTTATATCTGCACAGTTTTTCTCAATTCTTCTGGAAAATAAAACACGTTTTAGCAGTAACGTTTGTGGTATAGCTACAATGAGACAGCCTTTTTTGTAGCACAACAAAACGTTACAGTGTAGTGCTTTCTTGATCACGGAATTGTACGTAATAACTACGATATCTATATGCATAGCATTTCGCTTTTGTTTATTACGAGGTAAGTACATTGACTTCCTCAGAACTTTGCTTATGGACGACGATAATTACGACACTTGGCACATTTTTACCCTTAAGTTATGACAGAGATTATGTTACAACAAGACGCACAATTTAGCGCGGCAGTACACGTATTTGAGTGATTAATTTTGTACTTAAAACATTTATTTTTAAAGATTTTTGAATTACAAAGAAAGTTTTCTGTGATACATTTCATTCCATTGCTGTAATCTGTAATACCTGAGGGTATAAATACATTAATCCTCAGTGGTGTACACGCTTACTTTGTGTATCATGTGTTTGGCAAGCACAAGGAGCCCTAGCTAATATGGTATTTGCTTATACAACTTTACACATCGGTACCATATTTCTCTAACACAGAGTTACACAGATATCTGATTATTTAACAGAGAAACAAACATTGTTTTTTACTACATCAGTGACAGATGTTTACGTAATTACACAGTTGGATAACTTCACACTTATGGAATTGTATTTTGTCTGTACTTTGTGAACTGTTCATATTTTTTTTTGGAACCATTGTGATACTATGAGAGCTTTGAATGATGTATTTGGTATGGGATCATGATTTTTAAAGTACGTTTGAGGTAGATGACACTATTGAAATGAGTGGAGAATTTTCTTTAGGTTTTGAAAGTATTGCAGAAAGCTATGACGTTTTTGAGATTTGGCTGAGTTTTTATTATATTATTATGATGACAACGTGTATTATGCTGTTGAGGTATGTTTATGATCACTAAGCTGATGCTATATGAGGAATTTGATTATGCTTCATATTTATTATGATGAAATATTGGTGTCGTCGAATATGTACATGTGTAATAAGGTAAGGAATAATGAGTAGTGGTTAGGGTCTCTGACTTGTGAAAATGGATGTTGGAAAGCAAGAATTGTACTTTAAGAGTTATGAAACGTGTGTAAATGCGTGAATGTATCACTATGCCGGCGAAAATTTTTTGGACACTGTTATATTTATAAGAATTTGTTTCTACAGATTTGTAACGCAAATATTTCGACCTGTGAAATCGTATCTTATCTGTATCAAACTGTCACTGTAGCGGAAACTAATGTCGTAAATATTTCGGAAAGGAAGGTAGGTCACGGTAAGCACCCAGCTGCATGACAGTCTCCTGGAAAAAAGCCATTAGTGTGTGCCTTTCAGAGGCACAGCTGGAGAAAAAAGAAGGCCATTATCCTTGCTATTGACATTTCTTTGTAGAAAGCATCGCAAATACGACACGCTCAAACTTGAAAACATATGATTACACTCTGGAGCTCTTAATATATGATATTTATTAAAATGCCTAATGAAATGATGAGAAACATTTTATATCTATTGTCTTTGTAGTTGAGAGATTGCTAATTTTATTTAATATCTAGTATCTAGCTCCACTGCAGCATTGGTTAAAATAAAATTTTATAGATGTACTAATATAAATATTTTATGCCTACAGATCCAGTAAATAATAACTTTATGATCTACTTCAAAAAAACGAAGGAGAACAAAAAGACATTTCCCTTCACAGGAATTGCATACGGAATTTTCTTTTCAACTACTTGGTAATTTGTTTGGTAGAATAACTTCTTGTGGTGCACCACTTTAATGGCATAGATATTAAGATGTGAACAGACATTTCCCTGATCTGCGTTGTTGTCTTTAGTGTACTATTTTTTCTGCTTGAGCTTTGTCATATTTAGGTATAAGGCTAGGCGCAAATTGAGACGCGTATAGCACGTGTGACTTGACATGACACTACAGCGCGACACGCACGTGCCGCACGAGTCGCGCGGGTGTAGTGCATATTGCGACGCGTACACCACACTTCGCACGCGCCGACTGGCGACGCTCTGCGCTAACAGAACCGAAGCGTGCAACCTGTTATCTTCCTCAAACGATTTTGCAGAAACTATTAACTGAAAATGTATGATTTTTGCCTTACTTGTAGCGTTATATGTCAGCTTCGTGCCCATCACCTCGCTAATGACCATTCTTATTGTGATGTACACATTTTAGTAAGACACTACGCAAAACTCAAAAAGTTTGCAACGAAAATTAGGGGTCGCTATGATTTTGCGTTTGGTGCGTATTACACCGTAAGTTGCTGCGTATGAAATTTAGCTAACATGCTGAATTTTTGTTTAGACTTGGGAGGAGATCTACACTCCTGGAAATGGAAAAAAGAACACATTGACACCGGTGTGTCAGACCCACCATACTTGCTCCGGACACTGCGAGAGGGCTGTACAAGCAATGATCACACGCACGGCACAGCGGACACACCAGGAACCGCGGTGTTGGCCGTCGAATGGCGCTAGCTGCGCAGCATTTGTGCACCGCCGCCGTCAGTGTCAGCCAGTTTGCCGTGGCATACGGAGCTCCATCGCAGTCTTTAACACTGGTAGCATGCCGCGACAGCGTGGACGTGAACCGTATGTGCAGTTGACGGACTTTGAGCGAGGGCGTATAGTGGGCATGCGGGAGGCCGGGTGGACGTACCGCCGAATTGCTCAACACGTGGGGCGTGAGGTCTCCACAGTACATCGACGTTGTCGCCAGTGGTCGGCGGAAGGTGCACGTGCCCGTCGACCTGGGACCGGACCGCAGCGACGCACGGATGCACGCCAAGACCGTAGGATCCTACGCAGTGCCGTAGGGGACCGCACCGCCACTTCCCAGCAAATTAGGGACACTGTTGCTCCTGGGGTATCGGCGAGGACCATTCGCAACCGTCTCCATGAAGCTGGGCTGCGGTCCCGCACACCGTTAGGCCGTCTTCCGCTCACGCCCCAACATCGTGCAGCCCGCCTCCAGTGGTGTCGCGACAGGCGTGAATGGAGGGACGAATGGAGACGTGTCGTCTTCAGCGATGAGAGTCGCTTCTGCCTTGGTGCCAATGATGGTCGTATGCGTGTTTGGCGCCGTGCAGGTGAGCGCCACAATCAGGACTGCATACGACCGAGGCACACAGGGCCAACACCCGGCATCATGGTGTGGGGAGCGATCTCCTACACTGGCCGTACACCACTGGTGATCGTCGAGGGGACACTGAATAGTGCACGGTACATCCAAACCGTCATCGAACCCATCGTTCTACCATTCCTAGACCGGCAAGGGAACTTGCTGTTCCAACAGGACAATGCACGTCCGCATGTATCCCGTGCCACCTAACGTGCTCTAGAAGGTGTAAGTAACTACCCTGGCCAGCAAGATCTCCGGATCTGTCCCCCATTGAGCATGTTTGGGACTGGATGAAGCGTCGTCTCACGCGGTCTGCACGTCCAGCACGAACGCTGGTCCAACTGAGGCGCCAGGCAGGTGGAAATGGCATGGCAAGCCGTTCCACAGGACTACATCCAGCATCTCAACGATCGTTTCCATGGGAGAATAGCAGCCTGCATTGCTGCGAAAGGTGGATGTACACTGTACTAGTGCCGACATTGTGCATGCTCTGTTGCCTGTGTCTATGTGCCTGTGGTTCTGTCAGTGTGATCATGTGATGTATCTGACCCCAGGAATGTGTCAATAAAGTTTCCCCTTCCTGGGACAATGAATTCACGGTGTTCTTATTTCAATTTCCAGGAGTGTATATCTGCCTCCGATCTCGAGAAAATGGATCCCATGTAGCGCGCTCACTTCCGATCTCATGCCCACGAGAATGAAATACTCGCAACATCTCTCGTATCTCCTAAACCGCTCGAGACATCGAAACGAAAGTTTGACGAATGATAGCACACAAAGAGGAAAGTGTTTTGCCAATTATTAAACACACGGAACTTTCTTATCTATGGCTATATATCACTACTTATACTAATTTTTTAAATTTATTTCACTCCAGTGACTAATCTTTTAAAGAGTTATCGACAGCTAGCGAAACAAGAGCTTCCTAGTATGAAAATAAACATGAAATTTCTTCTTTTATGTTACTGCAAACCGATACTATGAGGTTTTTCGTAAGCTATTGAGCTCTGTAATTGCCAATTACTTGTTTAATGAGGCCCTACGTTTCGGAATTCTGTCTCAATAGCTGCTGTTAGATGAGTTTGGCAAATTACATTGTGACAAAGGAAGTACAGTTAAACCAGTCATCAAGAGAAATGTGGCCTTTACTCATAAATGGTGATGCTTCTTCGAATGAGAAAAGGTTAACAACTCACACAAAAACAGATTGGCAATTCTGTTGGAATTTTGGTGGAATCCCCGTAACCCACCGTATTTTTAACACTGAGCGACGGGAATGGAAACTTACCAAAAGATTTTATTCCTTCTCTTGATCTGAGCAGTATTAAAATAATGACGAGCGTTCCTTCAGGCGGAATGATAGGCACATGCCAGATGCTGTTTACTCATCTAGGGCTTGCCAAACTGACAATGCGTGATCGCGAATAAAATAGTTGTTATTGAGAAAAATAAACAATTGATCTGTCGCACAACACAATGGTCAGTGTATTGTCAGCAGCGAAGGATAATGCGCGCGACAGGAATGCACAAGTTAGCCATGTGTGCCTTGTGAGATGGAGTTGGAAAAACATTGTCATGAAAGTAGATCTGCCTTTGTCAGCAGCAAAATGGTGCAAATGGCTCTGAGCACTATGGGACTTAACAGCTATGGTCATCAGTCCCCTAGAACTTAGAACTACTTAAACCTAACTAACCTAAGAACAGCACACAACACCCAGTCATCACGAGGCAGAGAAAATCCCTGACCCCACCAGGAATCGAACCCGGGAACCCGGGCGTGGGAAGCGAGAACGCTACCGCACGACCACGAGCTGCGGACTTTGTCAGCAGCACATTTCAACAAATTAAATATATCTAATTATAACACTCTTTTAGGATATTCCTACTGTCGTAATAATACCGACCATTTTCTTCATTTGTGTAGCCTGTTGTTGTATAATTAGTTTATTAATGCTGATTATGTCCATGCAACAATTGAAATGCTTTTTCTCATCACGGCGAACCAATTAAGACATTGTTATTTGTGACTGCTTTTCGACTGTTTCTAGCTTGCAGTGGAAATATGTAGTTCACATGCATGTAGTACAGTGTGTCGTATTACATTATTACATACATATCAGAGTAATCACAGTGCAACTTCTATACTTCAGATCTTGGACGCTTTTTACCACAAGAACAAAGGGATCACACCTGTGGAGATTATCCCTTTCTAAATTTTTGTAACAGGTCGTACAGATACGCTAGCTTACTAGGCAGCGAGAATATAACCTTGCTTTACTTTCCTGCCTTGATTCTTAATCACATGGTTTTTTAATATTCCTTGCTTCCTTATTCACTACCCTCTGTCCCTTCTTGCGATCTGAAAACATCGCGGAGGCATATGGTGCTCATGAGTTACTGAAGTATACGTTTTTCTTGACAGAAGAAAAACAAAACAAAACTATGCAGATATAAATAACAGAAAAGTATAACGTGCTAACAAAGAAAGCTGGAGCGTTTAAATGGCGAAAAACGAAACACTACCCAAAGGCAATAATATTCAGTACACAGTAAGGCAAAATTTATCGTATTGGCAATACTACCACTGCTGATATGCGCCGTTCCGATGTGAGCATATGGCTGGGCTACTTTTCCGTTCCCCTCCTCAAATTTCCCACGATGCTAGCGAGGGAAGCGCGACACGCGGCGCGAGAAACTGTGCCTCAACCAGAACGCCGCGCGACCTGGCGCAGGCGCGTGTCGCGTCCCAGTCGCGTCGCGTCGCAATTTGCGCGGTCCCGTTTGAACCTGTGATGTTACAAAAACGCGCGCTGCGCTGCGTCGCGCCACACGCTCAATTTTGCGCCTAGCCTAGTTATTGCATTTGCTGCTGCAGCTTGCCAGGCATAGTGCTACTAAATTTCACTTTGTATTACTCAGTTAAGCCAGTTTTACTAATGGTTTATTTTTATTGTTTGCTGCACATTGCCTTATATTAGTTGTAATATTGCAATTGCTTTGCTAATTTATACTGCTGCTTGCTTTGCCAATTTGCATTTTTTGTCGTTGCTGTTTGTGTTAATTGTTTTGTGCTGCTGCATTGCCTCGTCCCTTAGTATATGTATCTAAGCTCAGTAGATTTAAGTTAGCTTAAGAGGGGGTAGACTATATAAGAAACTTACTATGATGAGTTGGAAGAAATGCATTGAGAAACTATAAGAAAATGGTTTGGCCAAAAAAGTAGTGTACAGTGGAGAAAAACTATTTTTGAAAGAGGATGTGAACAGAATACAGAAAGCATGCTTGGATAGGATTTTTTTTGGTGGAAACAAATGTTGAAATAAGAGGAAAGATCTACAGAATGAAGTTTTGGGTTGGACTGCAGTACCAAATGTCACACTGAAAACAAACCCTGTCCTGTATTTTTGTGTTATTACACTATGTGAATTTGTGTTTTTCCTGTCTTTATGTGTTTAGCTGATGAGAATTATGTTGTAGAATTTTCTAATACTATGTTATTTACTTTGTAAAGATGTTTACACATTATTAATTTTGTTTTGTTTCATTTCTCATGTGTGAAATTAATGTTTCGAAAACTATTTTCATTATTTTATATATTTACTTATGTCATAATTCCTGTAACTCTGATGTATATGTTATTTCGATTCTTTTGTAAAGCCCGTATTACTACAAATGTTATCTGTATTGTTATGTTCTTTAATGATGTATTTTGTACCTTTATTATTGTATTCTCATGTTATAAAATTGTAATTGACACCAATTCATCAAATTAAGTAACTTGTAAGCATTAATTTCACTGCACTTATTTCTGTTGGTCATAGTATATGCACAATATGTGAAAAAAAGAGAACTGTTAGTGTCTGGACGTGTGTTAATAATTCAGGAAGGGACTGATTAACAGCATTGCTGGTTCTAAGGACAATTCCAAAGCTTTGGGAGTGCACAAGTGGTGGTTTATGGACTTGCTATATTGTCTGCAAGACTTCTAAGGACAATTCCAAAAACTTTGTGCGTGCGCAAGTGGTGGTTTATGGACTTGCTATGTTCTCCGCAAGACTCTTCGACGGTGATTGTGCACCAGCACAGTCGCAACAGATGGCTGCTGGCCGTCTCTACAAGGACTACAGTGGGTCTGCATCTTTGATGGCTCACGAATACCATTATTTCTACAAGGACTGCACTGGGTCTGCACCTCTGGTGGCCCATCAATACCGTAATCTCTACCAGGACTACAGTGGGTCTGCTCTATGATGACCTACTTACCAATATTCTTCAAAACTTCGACTGACTCTGATGTGGGTTTGCTCTGTTGTGGCCCATTACCTGTCTGCATGTCAAGAGTCAGCACTGTCTTTCTGTTGGAAGGACAACACTACTTCAAGACTGCATGGAAATCCATTACTTCCGTGTGCATTCTCCTTTACTGCTCAGACTTTGAGAAAAAAAGACAAACACTACAATTTTACTATGATGAATGATCAGGACTGTCTTTATGGGCTGTGAGAAAATTTTAGCTTTTGACCAACATTGTATCAATAAGTGTGTGCATTTGATATCTTTGTTATTATAATTATGAAAAATTTTATCAAATCGTTATTGGCCACTGCCCAAAACAATTTGTAAAATTTTTTGTGGGGAGCATGGGGCTATGTAAGTAGGCTGTTTAGGTTCTTATATTGGTAACGCCGCCGCCACATAGCGCTCTGTATGAAAATCACTGGCTGTGCTGTGTGCAGTCTGTGGCTGGTTGGCATTGTTGTAATACTCGCCATTGTAGCGTTGGGCAGTTGGCTGTTAACAGCGCGTAGCGTTGCGCAGTTGGAGGTGAGCCGCAAGCAGTGGTGGATGTGGGGAAGTGAGATGGCGGATTTTTGAGAGCGGATGATCTGGACGTGTGTCCATTAGAAACAGTACATTTGTAAGAATGGATGTCATGAGTTGATATATATATTATGATTTTTGTACACTATTAAGGTAAATACATTGTTCTGTATCAACATCTTTCATTTGCTAACTATGCCTATCAGTAGTTAGTGCCTTCAGTAGTTAGAATCTTTTATTTAGCTGGCAGTATTGGCGCTCGCTGTATTACAGTAGTTCGGGTAATGAAGATTTTTGTGAGGTAAGTGATTCGTGAAAGGTATAGGTTATTGTTAGTCAGGGCCTTTCTTTTGTAGGGATTATTAAAAGTCAGATTGCGTTGCGCAAAAAAATATTGTGTGTCAGTTTAAGCACAGTCATTTATAATTTTTCCAAGGGGACGTTTCAACAGACTTGAAATTTGCCAGGAACTCCTCTCGCATTACGAGAATATAGCTGACGCCTTTCTCCACTCAATTGTGACAGGAGACGAAACGTGGGTACACCATTACGACACGGAGACGAAACGTCAGACTATGGAATATCGACATAAAGATTCACCCCAGAAAAAGAAATTCAAGACGCAGCCCTAAGCTAGAAAAATCATGGCCACAGTATTCTGGGACGCAGATGGTGTTATCCATGTTGATTTCCTTGATCGTGGAACAACAATAAATTCAGAATGTTACATCACAACGCTGCGAACTTTGAAACGACGGCTAACAAGGGTCCGAAAGGAAAAGGGAAATGTTTTCCTGCAACATGACAATGCCAAACCACACACTTCACGAGCCACCACAGCAGAACTTCAGAGACTGAATCTCACCGCCGTACGGCATCCTCCGTACAGTCCAGATTTAGAACCGTCTGACTTCCATCTGTTCCCAATAAATAAAGACGATCAGCGGGGATATCATTATGCTTCTGATAAAGACGTTGGGAGAACTGTGAGACTGTGGTTGCGGAAAGAGAGTGTCGACTTTTTCCGTGACGGCTTCAGAAAACGTGTTCATCGTTAGCAGAAATGTATCCAATTGGACGGTGATTATGTGGAAAAGCGAATATTAGTAATTAAAGTTCACATTCTAAGGATTATTTCTGCGTTTGATTTATTAAAATATTCCCATCCAAACCCAGTTAACGAAGGTGGAGCCATTACTTTACATTCAACCCTCGTAATTGCGCTAGCCTTCACCTCTCACTGATGTGGAAATACGCCAGAAACAACGAGTGGTTCAGATTCCACGTCAAGCTGTAGGTCACATTTACTTGGTAGGATTACTGGGGCAGGTTAAGGGCGCTGATGTGGTATCGCATATCGATACCACTCCCACCGGCATCTCACAATTGGCAACAGAAACGCACATTTCGCTGGGATCCGAGGATGCGCGGCCACTGCCCCGCGCCTTCAGCGGCTCCGACTATGAGGGCTCTGTGCCACCGTGATATAGGATGGCCGGCGGCAGCTATACGGCCAGCCTCAGCCGCATTCTTCGACAGTCTTCAGTATTAATCAGCCTTCGACAGAAAGTTCGTTCGTTAGTAGCGGGAGCCTCACACTGCACGACGTTCTTCAGTTTGATTCTTGTAACAGCTGGACTTTATTGCTGTTTATTCTTTTGTAAAGTTTCTTCGGAACGCTTGGAGACAGCTACGAGTTAAGTAAAAGTTCTGTTTACCGTATTTACGTATTCAGTAATCATTTCTGCTCTTGTCCAGCTTCCCTATGACGACAGCTGCTACAGCACTATTACGTACAAAGTAGTACACAGTAGCTGAAGTGACGTCCAATTAAAAGAACTTGCAAACAGTCAGCAGAACATCCCTCTTGAGGAATTCCCAGCCAGTTATGCCATACGTTTTAGGTTACCCCCAAATCACCTACAAATTTAGTAATGTATTCTGCCTAGTATACTACACTCATGATCATTAATTAAGGATAATGCTGATACATGGTGAAACAACGCTCTGGTGGGCGGTTTGCGGGTAAAAGTCACCGCAGGGTATGACCATGGGGTGCATTTGACCCGCGGTCGTCGCACGGTGGCGCTGTCAGCAGTCCACATACGCAGAGGTGTGTTGGTACATGTCAGAGCAAGGTGCAGTGAGTAAGTGTGCAGACGTTTTCAGACGTGCTGATGGTGGCTGTGTGTTGAAAATGGCTCAAAGAATACATATTGATCACGTTATGAGGGATACAATGCTAGGGCGACTGGAGGCTGGTCAAACACAGCAGATCGTAACATGGGCCCTCCGTGTGCCACAAAGTGTGATCTCAAGATTGTGGCAACGTTTCCAGCAAACAGGAAACGTGTCCAGCCGCTACAGTACGGCACGTCCACAGTGTACAACACCACAAGAAGACCGATATCTCACCATCAGTGCCCGCAGACGGCAACGGAGTACTGCAGGTAGCCTTGCTCGGGACCTTACCACAGCCACTGGAACAGTTGTCTCCAGACACACAGTCTATAGACGACTGAACAGACATAGTTTATTCGCCCGGAGACCTGCAAGGTGCATTCCACTGACCCCTGGTCACAGGAGAGCCCACTGGCCGCTGTGGCCGTGCGGTTCTAGGCACTTCAGTCCGGAACCGCGCGACTGCTACGGTAGCAGGTTCGAATCCTGCCTCGGGCATGGATGTGTGTGATGTCCTTAGGTTAGTTAGGTTTAAGTAGTTCTAAGTTCTAGGGGACTGATGACCTCAGATGTTACGTCCCATAGTGCTCAGAGCCATTTGAACAGGAGAGCCCGTAAAGCCTGGTGTCAAGAACACAGTAAATGGTCATTTGTTTTGTTCACAGACGAGTCCAGGTATAGTCTGAACAGTGATTCTCGCCGGGTTTTCATCTGGCGTCAACCAGGAACCAGATACCAACCCCTTAGTGTCTTTTAAAGGGACCTGTATGGAGGTGGGGTGGGATTATGATTGGTGAACGTACACCCCTGTATGTCTTTGACAGAGGAACTGTAACAGGCCAGTTGTATAGGGACGTCATTTTGCACCACTACGTCTGCCTTTTCAGGGGTGCAATGAGTCCCACCTTCCTCCTGATGGATGATAATACATGCCCCACTGAGCTGCCATCGTGGAGGAGTACCTTGAAACAGAAGATATCAGGTGAATGGAGTGGCCTGCCTGTTCTCCAGATCTAAACCCCATCGAGCACGTCTGTGATGCTCTTGGTCGATTTATCGCTGCACATCTTCAAACCCCTACGACACTTCAGGAGCTCCGACAGGCACTGGTGTAAGGATGGGAGGCTATACCCAGCAGCTGCTCGACCACCTAATCCAGAGTATGCCAACCTGTTGTGCGGCCTGTGTACGAGTGCATGGTGATCATATCCCGTATTGATGTCGGGGTACATGCACAGGAAACAGTGGCGTCTTGTAGCACATGTGTTTTGGGACGGTTTTCTCAACTTATCACCAATACCGTGGACTTACAGATCTGTGTCGTGTGTATTCCCTATGTGCCTATGCTATTAGCGCCAGTTTTGTGTAGTGCCACGTTGTCTGCAAATATCCTTAATTTATGAGCATGAGTGTACATACACAAAGTAAGTAAAATTTCTTTATGTCCAATGCTTTCTAATGTTACATCTTTAATGGCCAGCAATGGAAATATAATTCATTGGCCGGACAGTTCAAGTTTGAAAATCAATGTGCTCAATCTACTACATGCCACAGTGTACGCTGGGAGCGTAAATACGTTTCAATTGTTGGTCATTGAGCTACAATAAAAAGGAAACGTTTACCCAGTCTCAAATTTGCCGGTATTTGGCATCGAATTATTTCCTAGACCTTTGAATTACCTCCTTCTTTGACAGAAGTATTGCCCAGAGTACTGCCCGTGTTTTCTCGTATCGTCGTGCCTGATGTGCTTGGCAGCAAGTTTACGATTTAGCGTCCCGCCGACTACGAGGTTATTAGAGATGAAACTCGAACTCGAACTGGACAGAGACAGTAAAGGAAACTGGCCTTATCCATTCTGAAATAACCATCTGATCAATCACTTTAAGCTATTAAGGAAGCCAGGGAAAGCCTAAATTTATAAGCGCGGAAGGGCACATAAAACCGACTCCCCCCGAATGCGAGTCCAGTGCCTTAACCATGATGACACCATTTCTTTGTATTTTTCGAAGGACTTGTTCCCTCACCCTGTAGCCTTCTTGAATCGGCTTCTCTGCAATTACGTCTTCTTTATCCAGAAGACAAAAAGGATTCAAATTGAGACATGAAAAGAAAATGTAAGTGCATCTGCTATTTTAAAACAACGATAAAAAAAACTCTGCATCTAATGTTTGTATTTCGGAATGAGTTCTCGGTGTGAAATATTCTAAATTTAGTGTCTGGATACTATCCATTCCATAACAGACATAAGCCAACAGTCACTTGAAATTATTATTTTTTGCACTCGGATACCACGTCCCATGTGATCTGAGAATCTGTCCAGCGTTATCTACGTTTCGCGGTATCGTCTTTATGGTTAGTTTTTCCGCAAATTGATTTCCAAACCTCGGTTTGATATCTACATATGATTTTAAATTCTACCATGTCTGGTAATCGACAAAGTAAAAGTAGGGGAGATGAGCTTACTTTAATTTTATGCAACTATTAGCCTGTGAGGATCGTATTGTTTACTGCTTCATACCACGTTGCTCTTAAACAACTTGCTCGAGACAGCGCCGTACGTAACAGGGCTTAATGGTACTTACATGGTTTACAAGATGTCTAAACGAATAACGCTGTTATGGAGGTATGCCAAATAACAACGGAAAATTCCTCGTTTCTTAAGGTATCACAGAATTGACTATATACATTAGGAAAATAAAGTAATTTTTGCTATGTCTCAACTTTTAATGCTAACATTTCGTTGAAATTTGCATTAAAAAGATCAGATATTTGCTGTGCTATTGAAATCTTCCTGTCGAATAAATAAAAGACATAATTTAACTTACTTTGCGTCTAATGAAAGAAAGAAAGAGAATTGAACTTTTCGTGCCTTGCAGCTTTCCTGTCTGGACCTGCTTTTGACAACGTGTCTGATCTGATAGCCTTTAGCGTACACAATGTTGTACGCCCTGTGCCTTTATTGGTAGCAATATTAATGTGACTGATCAAAATGAGATTATTTCGACGTGAACACATAAGCTTACGCCGTGGCCCTTAGTTGTCTATGCAGTGCACCTGAAAACATACATATATATTTTCCTTGCCTTTTATTTTACTGGGTCGCCTCTGGATAACGTCATCTGACTGCATGTCTGAATATACTCACTCTGATCTATTGTTGATAATTATATGGTTTGGCATTCATTTACTAGGATTGCAAATATGTGAGCTAAAACTGTACTTATTATTCATTTGCTTTTTTGATTGAAATTACTGGTGAAAAGTTCAATGTCATTATTAAATTTAAAAAATGAGGAAACTCAACAAAAGTTAAGTCTTGTGGTTACTGGGTTCAATGAAAAATCATAAGATATTGACTGAGATAAACTGATCTATTCTGAAAGTAATTGAATATAAGTTTTTAACTCTTTATAATGATTCAATTTATACAACCTTAGTTTGGGGATCGTTTACATAAAACAGATTAAAAATATAACAACGAACTTACAACATGCAGTTAGCGCTTAAATACCTTAGATGTCTTCACGACGTCGATTTTTAATAATTCATAAATAATTACAAATTATATAATTATAGTATTCTTCAAGTAATATATAGCTGGTGGCGAACAGGCTCACTGCTCTGTCTCTACACACAACTTCACTGCACAAATGTTGACTCAAGTATTCTATCGACAATGCTGCACGCTTCTTGCCCCGCTCCCTATGTATCAATGCGCGGGATCTCCCGCCAACAAAGAGCTTGGTGCGGATACTTCACTGTCACCATCGATATGCAAAGAACTTAAATAAATTTTACAAAACATTTTTCTTAGCATTTTTCTTACACGCTATAATTGTTATTTAAATATTTCTTAGCTTATAAATATTTTTCATGGCCTGCTTGATTTTCTATTGACATATTTCACTAAACGAAATGTTTCACTCTTATTGCTAAGGCCTTCATTGACAGTAGAGTTGAAATGTTGAACTGATGAATAAGAGGAAGATACGACAGAGCCTAACAAGCCTGAAGGTGTATATTTTTACCAACAACGACCACGAAAGTTTGCAGTTTTATACGGAGTGTTTCACAATTCCTATTACAGGCTTCTAGGGATTGTAGAGGGCACCTACTAGACAAGATGTTATAAGGAAACCATATCCGAAAATGTACCGGTTAGATATAAAATAAGTGTGAAGGCCGTGCACTTGCAAATCTCCCTCTCCATGGTATGCACACATATTAAGAAGAGGGCTCCTGTTGTACGAGGCTCACAAGAAAGACAGGATGTGGTGCGAACGTCACAGCGCGTGACACTACAGGTCTTACGTGTGCCAGCAGCCGTTCCCGGCAGAGAGTGACTAACTATTTCAGACGACTTTAATCATTCTTGGCTGCGTGTTTAAAACCATACAAGATCTCGATAGCACACGACATAGCTAAAACCTTTAGAGGAGCACCTTTTCGATTACGTGTTGATTTTCGTGGTCCCTACAGGGAGCCAAGCGTAAGTGTTGCATATAAGCCAACCCGTGTGATGTCACAAGTTTGTTGCGAGACCCGTATTTCTCGTGGATCTCGCTGTTCTAATTATGACATCACCTACCAATGACTGCACGTCGGTCACAGGTCATAGCCTCCGCAGTGTGCGTACCGTGTGAAACGCCCCCTTAGAAAATTTAATGAATTACTGTGCTGGTAAACCTCTTACATTATTTGCTTTTCAAACAGCTGAGCAAAACTAAACGTACTCAGACATTACTCTCTTTACTTATTCTGATCAACACTAAATTGACACACAATATTTTTAGCGCAACGCAATCTGACTTTCAAAAATCCCCACAAAAGAATGGCCCTGACTAACAATAACCTATACCTTTCATGAATCACTTACCTCACAAAAATTTTCATTACTCGAACTACTGCAATACAGCGAGCTAAATAAAAGATTCTAACTACTGAAGGGACTAACTACTGATAGGCATAGTTAGCAAATGAAAGATTTTGATAAAGAACAAACAATGTATTTACCTTAATAGTTCAAAAGTCATAATATATATAGCAGTTCATGACATCCAGTCTTACAAATTTACTGTCTCAGATGGACACACGTCCAGATAATCCGCTCTCAAAACTTCGCCATTTCTCTCCCCACATCCACCACTGCTGGCGGCTCACCTCCAACTGCACAACGCTACGCGCTGTTAACATCCAGCTGTCCAACACTACAATAGCCAACAACAATGCAAACCAGCCACAGACTGCACACAGCACAGCCAGTGATTTTCATACAGAACGCTACGTGGCGTTACCAATAAAAAAACCTAAACAGCCGACTTACACGTGAAGCGAGACATTTCAAAGTAGTCTGTTCTTCAAACTTATTTTCCAGCCAAACAGGACATTGCCGGACACAGGTTTCTTATCAAAGTTTTATCTACTAAGTTCGATATACAGTCACTACATGCTTTTAATAAGAATTGTGAAACTCCGTGAATAATCATAAACGTACTACGTACATGAAGTAGTCAGTGGCGGCATTATTTATTGGCTTATAATCATGATGCATAAGCTGAGTTCCGTTTCGCATTTCACTTCCACGCTAAGCGAGATTTTAGGTAGTTCCTGCAGTCATGAAGTGATGTAAGTGCTCGTAAAGAAGTACTTGCAGGAAGTGGGCCACGGCCCAGGGGCAATAAACCATGGGAACAGGACAAAAGCCAAGATTCCCGCCATACCGGCACAAAAGCTGAGGTCTTTAGTTTCATCTGTCAGCAACGAAAAAGAAATGATATTTTCACGTGACACCTTGTGTTACTTGATACAGCAAAGAAATGTACCAAAGTTTCCTTAATGTCTGAAGAAAATCCTCCTTCTTCGTAAGAATAAATTTTGGATTAAAAAATACGTTTATCGAAAGGACGTTAAGGGGCGGACGTATGAAGAAATACGTGGTAGTCCAGGGTCGCATGAAAAAAAAATGCGACTGCGTCAGAATTGACGTGCCAGCAACCCGTCGGTGTTATTCCATCATAACGAAATTGTGCCAGCGTCCTAATTACCAGAAATCCTGTGTTGCGATATAACAGCCGTTCTGAGCATACAGACTGCTGCTCGGGGAAGGTCAACCTGTCGACTCCCACCGAGAGGATGCTGTTAATTTGATCAAATACAGCACAGCTCTTCCATGTTGAACTCAACGACCATGGGACATCACCACTAATCCTTCTATTAGACTGGCGACTGTAGACTTCAATTCTCTAGCAATTATCGGCACATCCCTCTCACTGGAAGATAATGATTGTCTGTTAAGCCTTTCGTGACCACTCGTTTGGCCGACGCATTTGCGCTCATGTTATGTAACACTTGTAGGGATCGAGAGAGGTATTTGTTGATTACTGAAATGCGAAATACTTAAAGTATCATTAATCAATCCCAGTATCGCTAATATTGGCACCCAAAATAATGTGCAGAGTTATAATGAGCTAATACAAAAACACAATAAACTGGTAGCCAAGATCGCAGGAATTCTTTTTATTCCATGATTACCGATTTCGACGAAACTAAAGCCGCCATCATCGGATCTAGGGAGCACAGAAAACACTATAAAAGTGGGCTTGGATTCCACTTATATAACATGTATACATATAAATTTCGTTACATACCTTAGGACACGACCAGGTTACAAGATCAAGGTTCAAAATGGCTCTAAGCACTATGAGACTTAACATCTGAGGTCATCAACCCCTAGACTTAGAACTACTTCAATCTAACTACCCTAAGGACATCATACACATCCATGCCCGAGGCAGGATTCGAACCTGCGACCGTAGCTGTCGCGCGGTTCCAGACTAAAGCGCCTAGAACCGCTCAGCCACCAACGGCTGGCCAACATCAAGGCAAACAATGATGATATTAATAGTTGCCTATGACACGCAGGCCTTACAAAATTGTCGTGAGTAGCACATAGGCGTCCAAGAGAGATGACACTATATATGTTAAGCGTCTCCGTCATATACAAGCACACGCTAGGTAGTACCTGATGTCATTAACAGTGAGCTGGGGCCAACGAGATATACGAGCCCTCTGGCGTGTGTCACAGCACGTGATACTCCAGCGGGAAGCGAGTTACTTTTACCTACGAGTTTAATAATTCTTAACAGCGTGTTTAAATACATTAAAGCTCTCGACAACACACGACAAAGTTAAGATATTTAGCAGACACATTTCCATTGACGAATTGATTTGCCGTGGGCCCTGCACGGAGCCGAGCGTTCGTGCTTCGCGATGTATGTTGGACAAGGCGACTATTGCGACGTCAGAAATTTGTTCTGGGGCCCGTATTTCCCGTGGGCTCCGCCGTGAATTGTGTGAAAACGAAACTGCAGTGCGAAATTTTCTAATGATGCAGGTGTAATATGTGTACAACTATGTGTGAAATATGCTAAATGTAGGTGAAATATATGTGAAATGTTTGAACCTGGACAAAGCCAGTGGTAAAACCCCTAGGACTTACTGTCTGGAAAAAATGCTGCGGGGGAGGGGGATGGGGGGGTGAGGACCACCAACATCATATTGGTGTGGGTATGATAATGTGGTGACGCAGAGTGAAGGGAGAGGAGGAGTTGGAGAGTTGGACAGACAAAGGGGGGGCGAGGAGGAGGAAATGGACAGGGAACAGGAGAAGATGGAGAGAGAGAAGGGAGGAGAAAATTTGCAGAGATATGGAAAAGGAGGAGATGAACAGAGAGAAGGGCAGTAGGAGATGGATAGAGACAGGGAAGAGGAAGAGATAGATAGAGACATGGAAGAGGAAGAGATGGACAGAGAGTAGGAGCAGATGGGCAGAGGGTGGGAGGAGATGGGTAGGAAAAGGGGAAGGAGGGTGTGGACAAAGAGAAAGAGGGAGCAGGTGGGCAGAGAGAGGAGGAAGTAGTAGATGGATAGAGACAGGGGGTGAGGAGGAAATGGATGGTGGAGAGAAGATGGACAAAGATAGAAGGTGGAGCAGATGGACAGAGAGGGGGGTGGAGGGGGAGGAGATGGGAAGGAGGAGATGGACTAATAGAAGATTGAATAAATACACACCAGGGCAACGTTAGGTTCTCTGCAAGTATATTATAAACACGATTTGCATGCGAATGGAATAGGAAATTTGGGAGGGACTTAGATTGTCATTTGGGTGCACTGAATTATCGATATAGTTGGCCATTAGGATAATATAAAATTATATGAAACTTAATTTGATTCCTAAGACACATCGTCAGTCTGAAGTATGCTTCCCATGTCACAAGCCTGCTCAATAAAAGACGCAATGTTAGCGGAAACTGACAGGCTTTGCATGATATTGATAGCTGCAGCAGGCAGAAACTGACAGATAAAGAAGTACATACTTTCAAGATGCTGAGGTGTTGTTTTTGCGTATTGTAAAGCTGGCAACAATGATGCAGTTAGATCGTTCATTGCATCTCAACTGTGTTGTTTTTAAGCATGAAAGGAAAATAAAAAACATTACAAAAAGTTTTATGTTTTTTATTTATAAAGTTAAAAAAGACCTAAGACAAAGAAATGGAACCACTTCAAATAAACACAGGCACATCTAAGTCTCTTTTCTTTTCCTTGGAGTTTATCTTGTCTAGTACAGGGTCTACTTTTTCAGGATTGGGCAGCGTAGCTTTTGTGACCGGATGCTGTTTCTGGCACAACAGTCGTCAAGGTAACCTCAGGCAGGGAGATTATGTGCACCATATGTCTGCGAATCGTGTAAATTTTGTTGTGTGCCGGTCGCAGGTTTGAATCCTGCCGTGGGCATGGATGTGTGTGATGTCCTTAGGTTAGTTAGGTTTAAGTAGTTCTAAGTTCTAGGGGACTGATGACCTTAGAACTTAAGTCCCATAGTGCTCAGAGCCATTTTTTGTTGTTGTGTGCGATATTGTGTCTGAACTGTTTGTGTATCGCATTCTCTGAGACAAAATTTGGGGCCGGCCGCGGTGGTCTAGCGGTTCTAGGCGCGCAGTCCGGAACCGCGCGACTGCCACGGTCGCAGGTTCGAATCCTGCCTCGGGCATGGATGTGTGTGATGTCCTTAGGTTAGTTAGGTTTAAGTAGTTTTAAGTTCTAGGGGACTGATGACCACAGTAGTTAAGTCCCATAGTGCTCAGAGCCATTTGAACCATTTGAACAAAATTTGGGGACCAGCCTAGCATTTGAATAAAAAAGTGTGAGAAACCGCTAACAGGCCACACCCAGGTTTACCAGATCACGGTCGTCAATCCGCCATACGGATTCAATCCGGGTCTGCCTCACCGTTCTGTCTCGCAAGCTAGCGCGGTGTGCATTACTCTCTACGAATGCGTCAGACGTAAGCAGGTGGCAGTAATTGTAGAAAATTTATTAGCGTAATGCTGCTAGCGGAAAATGCAAATTTACTGATACCATTTTAAAGCAGTATATGCTACAGGGGCGTTCAATAAGCAATGCAACACTTTTTTTTTTGGCCAGATTTGGTTGAAAATATACGTAATTTGTTGTGGGACATCAGCCCTTATAGTTTCATGAAGTTCAGATAAATGTTGGCGCTATACGCAGTCTTCAAAGTGGCATTTGTAATGGTGCGTTCCAAGCAGAGAGCTATCATTGAGTTTCTTTTGACGCGAAACCAGAACCAAGCAGGTATGTATAGGCGCTTGCTGAATGTCTATAGAGACATGACGGTGAACAAAACCATAGGGAGTCGTTGGTCGAGGTGTCTGTCATCGTCGCAACAAGGTTGCGCAAACCTGTCCATTTTCTCGCGAGGCGGTCGGCCACACAGCTGTGACGCCTGTAGTGTTGGAACGTGCGGACACTCTCATTCGAGGCGATCGATGGATCACAATCAAACGCCTTGCTCCACTATTGGAAGGCTCTGTTGGTAGTGCTGACACACTCGTCAACCAGCTGGGGTACTCAAAGGCCCACTGGGTTCTCACAGAGGACCATAAAGAGCTACAGAGGACCACCTGTGCGGAATTGCTTGCGCGTTACAAGGCTAATTGTGACAGTTGTTTGTCGAACATCGTCACAGAACTTCACCGACTGTTCTTTCGCATTCACCCTACACCTCGGATGTCGCACCTTCCGACTTCCATCTCTTTGATCCAATGAAGGATACACTCCATGGAAAGTAGAATTCGATAAAAAAGCTTCAAAACTGTTCCTATCTCATAGAAACAGAAAAAGAAATCACATTCCGAGAATGCATCAAAATACATTCTGTTGTACAGGGTGTCTGAAAAGTCTTTCCCTGATTACATAAATTGATAACTCAGGCTAGAAGTAAGATACAAATATGAAACTGGTGTCAAATTGTTTACAAACTATCAAAGTTTTTTCACACAACAGTAAACTTCCACATGAGCACCCTTGGTAGCACGTAGCACATCTAGGCGATATTCAGTTTCCGTCCACACATTAGCCAACATCACTGGAGGGATCGATTCAAAGACTGTGGTTATCCGTTGCCGCAGGGTTTCAAGATCTGGTACACGTGTTCGGGAGACCTCGTCCTTGACATAACTCCATAAAAAGAAGTCTAATGGGGTTATGTCAGGAGAGCGTGGAGGCCAAACCGTTGGCCCATCATGTTGGCTAATATGTGGACGGAAATTGAATATCGCCTAGATGTGCTACGTGCTACCAAGGGTGCTCATGTGGAAGTTTACTGATGTGTGAAAAAACTTTGATAGTTTGTAAACAATTAGACACCAGTTTCATATTTGTATCTTACTTCTAGCCTGAGTTATCAATTTATGTAATCAGGGAAAGACTTTTCGGACACACTGTACATCAATAGCTACCATCGCCAATATCTGGCGAAACAGTGCGTTACGTCTGGTTTGCTGCCAAACTGTGCGACGAGAGAGACCCTTTTTAAAAACGTAAGCCAAGTTTAAATCAATCATATAACTGTAAAAATGTGGCGTTTATAACTTGTGCAAAGATGCCTACAAAGTTACTGCTTCCTCTGCTTTACGATGGATATCAACTTAGAACGTATAATAAACAGTTAGCTGTAAAATAGTATAAGTATCTGACTTTTACATACGAAGTTATCGTGTACTCCTTATAATCTCTTCCTGGACATTTATTTACAATACTAAACTTTCCTTTGCCTTTTCTTCTCATGCCTTATCCGAAAATATCAATAAATACAATATACTGAGCATTATTTGGGTTTGTTTGCAGTGTAAGTAACGTAAAAATTGAAAATGAAAGCGGTTTCGAAATAGGGACTCGATCCCACGACCGTCCTATTACCGTTCAGTCCCCTTTTCGCTGCCATAGCTGCTGCTTCGTATCTGTCTTAACATAAATGGCTCATGCCTCGACCGGCCCGTGCCAAAAATGCTATTTTTTCTAAACCCTTGGCCATCTGGACCTCCCACTTGCGTCACTTTCATTTCCGTCCAGGTCCAATGACGAGTAGACGCGGTTCCCTTGTTTGAAAAGAAGTCTGGGCTCTATTCACAAAAAAGAAACAGCGCAGCAGTGACTATTTGACATTAAAGCAAAAATCAGTTTTCTAAGTCACTCAAAGTCAGGTCAATAACTATAATATTCTCATTAATCCGTGACCAAGGCATGTTACTAGTAACAATTTTTGGAACCTTTCACAGTAAGCATATCATTTATACAAAGCTAATAACAATGACTTTTTTAAAGATGTAATTCAAATTGTTCAGTTACCCAGTAAATGAGATGATAAAATAAGGAATAATCTTCAGAAGGTAAAAAACATAAATATACAATAGCTCATAGAGGAAACCTACATAATACTCTCTCACTCCGAACAGGCCTCGGAAAGTCAGACAGTGTCGACCGACCGCCGTGTCATCCTTAGCCTAAAGGAGCATCGGATGCGGATTGGAGGTTGTGAGGTCAGTACACCGCTCTCGTGGCCGCCGTCAGGTTTTGTGACCTGCAGCAGCTACTTCTCAATCAAGTAGCTCCTCACAACTGCTGAGTGACATCCTGCTTACCAACAATGCACGACAGACCTGGACGGTCACCCACTCGAGTACTAGCCACGACCGACCGTGCCTAACTGACGGGAACCGGTATATCCATCGCGGCAAGGCCGCTGGTAACGTACATAAGTAATTCATTAAAATATCGGTAGTGCAGTCGCGTAAACTTTTTTCGGCCATATGCCAACGGCCTTGCCGGCAGGGCACCGAAGTTAAGCACTGTCGGGCTTGGTTAGCACTTGGATGGGCGACCATCCGGTCTGCCGAGCGCTGTTGGCAAACGGGGTTCACTCATCCCCTGTGAAGCCAATTGAGGAACTACTTGATTGGAACGTAGCGGCTACGGTCACGAAAACTGACAACGATCGGGAGAGCTGTGTGGTGACCACATGCCGCATCCAGTGACGCCTGTGGTCTGAGGATGACACGGCGGTCGGTCGGTACCGTTGGACCTTAGAGGCCTGTTCGGACGGAGTCATTTCGACCATACACCTTTCTCACATTTTCAGAGTGAAATGACAAACTAAAGCTTCATCACTCATTCCATCGCTTTAAACAACAGATTTACAAGCGCAAGGGATAATGATCGGCGGCAAAGACTGTGTACAAATTTAAAATGGCAGAACGAGTATTGTAGCCTCAGTCTGTCGGCTCAGTCTGGAGAAGGGCGAAAGGTATATGGCCGAAATATTTGAAGAAGAAATAAAGTTTATTCGGATGCACTCCCGAAATTTAATGGATCAGCTATTGTGCCGCGGAAACATGAAGATACACTGCCGTTTGTGAAAAGTGCAACACCGAGAAGGAATTACCCGAATACCGTCACACTTGGTGGAAGTGGCGACAGGTGTGTAAGCAATACGTGATACGTTTTGTAGCGAGATAGGGTACACGTAGGCCGAGCAGAGCTCTCTCATGTCGATCCGATAGGGTCGGCGTTGGGCCTAGTGTAGTCGGTACAGAGCTGTCACACAAGATGGAAACAATACAGTGTGTGCCAGGATGCTTTGTCGATATCAAAGGACCATATCGGCATGTGAGCGAGTTCGAACGGGGTAGAATGATCGGTCTCCGGGATCGGGGTTGTCATACCGTGACATTTCGGCTCGGAGAGGGCATGCTGCTACGACAGTGATGCTTGTGTGGAAGCAGTGGATATAGAAAGGTCGTACGCAGCGACGAGCCGGAACTGGACCACGAAACTTCACCACAGCACGGGATGACCGTCATCTTGTCCGCATAGCCCGTGCGGTTAACGGCGCTGCAGTCTGGAACCGCAAGACCGCTACGGTCGCAGGTTCGAATCCTGCCTCGGGAATGGATGTTTGTGATGTCCTTAGGTTAGTTAGGTTTAACTAGTTCTATGTTCTAGGGGACTAATGACCTCAGCAGTTGAGTCCCATAGTGCTCAGAGCCATTTGAACCATTTTGTCCGCATAGCCATTACGGACCATACAGCGTCATCCACAGTGTTGGCTCGTTGCTAGGGCACTGCAACAGGTGTGAACTTGTCTGCATCGACTGTTCGTCGCCGTCTGCTGCAGGTTGGACTGGTTGCACGCATGCCATTACGTCAGCTTCCATTGTCGAGAAACCACAAGCTCCTCCGAGTGCAATGGGCACGTGAACACCGTCACTGGGGTGCTGAGTGGCAACATGTAATCTTTTCGGCTGATCGCCCTACAGTGATGGCCGCATACGTGTCCGGCGGTACCGTGGTGAGCGCAACCTGGAGGGCTGCGTTGTAGAGCGCCATAGCGGACAAACACCAGGTGTGATGGTTTGGGGCGCCATTGGTTACAACAACCGATCTCGCCTCGTACGTATTGCGGCACTTTGAACAGCAACCGGTACCTAACGGAGGTTGTGGAGCCTGGGGGACCTCCCCCCCCCCCCTCCTTCAGGCATCTCCACAGGCCACATTTCAACAGGACAATGCCCGGCCACATATTGCCAGGAAAGTACAGGCCTTCTTCGAAGAGTGACGGGTACCATTGCTACCCTGGCCTGCACGTTCGCCAGACATGTCGCCCATGGAACATGTCTGGGATATGGTTGGTCGGCACCTGGTGCGTCACCGTCCTACAGTAACTGGTGTCGCGGATTTGTGGGCTCAGATACAAACTGCGTGGAGGGAAGTCCCTCAAGAACGTATTCAGAACCTTATTGATTCAATGCTACGGGCCGCGCAGGATTAGCCGAGCGGTCTAACGCGCTGCAGTCATGGACTGTGCGGCTGGTCCCGGCGGAGGTTCGAGTCCTCCCTCGGGCATGGGTGTGTGTGTTTCTCCTTAGGATAATTTAGGTTAAGTAGTGAGTAAGCTTAGGGACTGATGACCTTAGCAGTTAAGTCCCATAAGATTTCACAGACATTTGAACAATGCTACGGCGTATAGCAGCTCTAATTGCAGCGCATTGTGACCACACGACATACTGAATAATAGGGCTCAAAGGGCATGTACAGATTTGAAAAGGTAATAATTTGTTACTTGTCATGTACCTAACCCGTGGTATTAAATTAATTGAATTCATGCGTGTCCTTCTTGGTGTTGCAATTTCCACAACCGGTAGTGTACATAAATGTCACACTAAATATTTAAAATAAAACACCAAAACGGCAGTCCATTAAAACAATACATTATAACTACATTTCTGTATTTATACTAATACTCACGCTGAAATGTCACTACTAATCCAATAAATACAAAAAATGGTTTCGATCTCTACTGACATTTCGGAGGTTGTTCTGCTACATTTTCAGATTATTTTGGTACAACGGTTCCTTGGTCTCCGGTGGCTTGATACGGAGTAACTACATTTCGTTTGATTTCTTACCCAGTTTATCTTTGTATCTCTATTGCACTGAAAGTATCTGCAGAACAGTACAATTGTCGAGTGTGTGCGCCGTTTGTCTTATTTGTAAACAGTCTCGCTCCACTCATTCATGGAGCTTCCTGCTGAAAACAGTAATACTCACTATACTTTTCGCCCTTAAGCTTACATTCAGTGCTGGTCGGTTCTGTTTCGGGTTTGCTTTTACGGAAATGTTAAGATTTACGTTAACATTGATACACCGCAGTATGGATAGGTTTACTGATGAAGAGTTGACCGATATGCACCTCTTGCATGGCTTCACTGAATGCAGTCGAAGAGACGCACAATGGCGTACACTGACAGAACAAATTGAACACACTGTGATAAGATTGCGAGCATCATCCGAGGGTTGTTGCACTACTTTGTTTTGTGTTTTACATTTTGGTGATTGCATATTACATGTTTTTCACTGCTGTGAAGTTATCTCTACAGAAACAAAGGCAGTTGAGGTAGCAAACAGAATTTAAAAAAATGGTTCAAATGGCTCTGAGCACTATGGGACTTAACATCTGTGGTCATCAGTCCCCTAGAACTACTTAAACCTAACTAACCTAAGGACAGTACACACATCCATGCCCGAGGCAGGATTCGAACCTGCGACCGTAGCGGTCACGCGGTTCCAGACTGTAGCGCCTAGAACCGACGGCCACACCGGCCGGAAACAGAACAAATATTTTTTACATTATTACTCTGTCTCACTGCTCCCTAGTAACAAAATACGCAGAACATGTCCCTGAACAACAACCGAAATATTGTCGGGAAGTTCGGGTTTACCCTGTATATACATGTTCCATTGTGTTTAAATAATTACGAGTTTCGACTACCATTTACTAATTTATGCCTACCGCCTTTTATGCAGGATGTATGAGACAGGTGAAAACCCTTACTTCAAGAAGAACGAAGTGTTCCAATCCCAAAGAAGTATGAAAAAGCCGGTAGAAGCCGACTTCAGGGAAGATAATTTTGGATTTCGGAGATATGTGTGAACACGCAAGGCAATACTGAGTCTGCGACTTATCTTAGAAGATAGATTAAGGAATGGTAAACCTACATTTATAGCATTTGTAGACTTAGAGAAAGCTTTTGACAGTGTTCAGTGGAATGCTCTCTTTGAAATTCTGAATACAGCAGGGGTAAAATACAGGGAGCTAAAGGTTATTTACAACTTGTACAGTAACCAGATAGCAGTCAAGGGGCATGAAGGGCAAGCAGTGGTGGAGAAGGGAGTGAGACAGGGTTTTAGCCTATCCCCACTGTTATTCAGTCTGTACATTGAGCAAGCAGTGAAGGAAACAGAGCAAAAATTTGGAGTAGGAACTAAGGTTCAAAGAGAAGAAAAAAAAGTTTGAGGTTTGCCGATGACATTGTGATTCTGTTACAGACGGAAAAGGACTTGGAAGAGCAGCTGAACAGAAAGTATATAAGAACGGAATGAATATAAGATGAACGTCAACAAAAGCAAAACAAGTGTAATGGAATGCAGTTGCATTAAATCAGATGTTTCTGAGGGAATTAGGGACTGCTACGGTCGCAGGTTCGAATCCTGCCTCGGGCATGGATGTGTGTGGTGTCCTTAGGTTAGTTAGGTTTAAGTAGTTCTAAGTTCTAGGGGACTGATGACCACAGATGTTAAGTCCCATAGTGCTCAGAGCCATTTGAACCATTTGAGGGAATTAGATTAGGAAATGAGACACTTGAAGTATTAGATGAGTTTTATTATTTGGGCAGTAGAATAACAGATGATGGCCGCCGTAGAAAGGATATAAAATGTAGACTGGTAATAGCAAGAAAAGCGTTTCTGAAAAAGAGAAATTTATTAACATCGATTATAGATTTAAGTGTTAGGAAGTCTTTTTCTGTGTAGCCATGCATGGATGTGAAACGTGGATGATAAGCAGTTTGGACAAGGAGACGATAGAAGCTTTCGAAATGTGGTGTTACAGAAGAAAGTTGAAGATTCGGTGGCAGATCACGTAACTAGATATCAAGCTGTCTCCAATTTTTACTGGAAGGACGTGTGGGGGAATAAAAATTGTAGAGGGAGACAAATAGTTGAATAAAGTAAGCAGAATCAGAAGGATGTAAGTTGCACTAGTTATTCGGAGATGAAAAGGCTTCCACAGGATAGAGTAACATGGATAGCTACGTCAAACCAGTCTTCGGACTGTTAAAAAAGAGTAGCAGTTCAGAGAGAGAGAGAGAGAGAGAGAGAGAGAGAGAGAGAGAGAGGTCTAAATAACTCTCATTACGCGATCTTACTATTTTTTGTGAGGTTGAAAGATCATGCCCATCGAACAGTGAGCTTTAAACAATTAGAACAATTAGAGGTATTCGTATTCGCTTGGCGTTTCCACGTTCGCACGTCGGATTCAGAAGGCATTATTGAAGAATGCGATGCAGATCTGCTTTTGCAGTTGAGCAGCGTTGCGTGAAACTATTCTTTGCAGCGGCGAACAACCAAGGTCCTGTGGTAGGGGGCAAGACAGCGGCGCGGTTGGCTCTGGCGTTCCCCGGGCCTTCGCCGCGGCCAATGGACGGCGCGAGACTGTTACATGAAAAGCTGTGGCGCGGGGGCGGCTGCCGCTGTCAGTGTGCTCGCTTTCCTCACGGGAGTTGCTCGGAAGATGGTTTCGTAGCACGCTCAACGCTGCTAGTCGACTCATTGTTGGGGGCATCGCACCTTCTCTTCCTGCGTCGCGCACAGCTGTTGGCTCGAGTTGTGTTGTATCTCAGAACATCTACGGAGAACCATTCAAAGATGCTGACTCTTCGTAGATGGATCGTGTAAGTAATATGCAATCTTCTATTCTTGTACTTTCCGAAAAAGTGTACACCGCAATTCCCCTATTACTTACTTCTTCTCTCAGGCATTCAGGTATTTTTTTTTTTTTTTTTTTTTTTACCGTCAGCGCTTTTTCAATATTTTCACTTTTGTGATCCGTGATAATTTTGACTTTCTGAGTATGAGTTAGAAGGGATTCATATCTGTTGTGCGCTGAGTGTGCTTGTTTCAACATAAACCTTTCGTTTCTCAATAAGTTTCAGGATGCGTCCATGGATATTTGTAGGCTGAAGGGATCTTTTATATCGAACATTTTCCTTTTACAAGCGATAACGCATACTTGCCCACAGATAAGTGTAACCTTCTAGCACTCTAACAAACTACTCCGTCACTAACTATATAAATTTACCTCGATAATATTTGCTATAAATAATGTTGGTTTTCTCTCTTTCCTTTGCATTTTTTAAGACGTGGTTCACGTCAGTTACGTAGTCGCGGACAATCCAGATATACGTTACATTGCAAGATAATCTTTTTTGCACTGACATGAATTCACGATGTGTTGTCTCAAACTGTTCCTATGCAGAACTCTGCATGCCATTTAGAAGGTGTAGAGAGCACCAGGCGACTGGTACACGTTTTCTGAGACAAACTGCCTTTAGTATACAAGCCACCGCATACGTTAGACGTTAAATTTTCAGTTCATCAGTAGCGTCATACCGGCAAACGTTAATGTTGAACCAACTGGAAGCCGCTACGACATGTGGTGTGTGTTTACATCGTGGTTTATTTATAAAATACTATTTATGTCGTTCGTTACCAATGGAGTGGGTCGCTTTCTTCCACATTTAGTCAAAACTGCACGTTTGCCGAACATGTGGGAAAACTAAAATTTAGCACGAGTAATTATACAGACTTACCTTGGATTGTCTTTGGATCTGTAAGTGAAGATTTGTAGTGAGACTGAACCATGAGAGAGCGATCGTACCTTCAATAAATCTCGTTTCTGAAGGCCTTGCGCTTTGTCGTGTGTCAATGATGTACGTCACTGTTGTGTTGCAACAACAATAGTAGGTTAAGAATTGAATATGGAATTTTAAAAAAATGATCTATTGCTCTGAAATATTAAGTGGATGAGGGTAATTTCTGTTCTGCTTTTAAAGGCAGGCAGAAAACAGTGAGGATGTGAAGTACACGCTCTTGCTGGAACCGCGGAAACAGCTCGTGATTCGATGTATATCTGTCACTGTCATTGAATTCACGTCGTGATTTTTCTTACTATCACATAGGTCAATGTTTTTCTTTTAGTCAAACGAAATTTATCATATCTTTAAGCTAACTCAACGGGAGCTATCTTCCAACAAATAAAATAGTAAGGTTAAAATTTAACGTCTAGTAGACGTCGAAGTAATTAGAGACAGAGTACCTACTTAACTGGCCAATGATGGAGGAAAGAATTGGCAGTGGTACTATACAAGAAACCATTTCAAAATTCACCTCAAGTGATTTACGAAAAAAAGGATCCAGGATTTTTGGACAGCAATTTGTTGCCCTTCTCTTTCCGAATATGAGTACGAGTCATATGCCTTAATCACTGTAGCATCCCTCGATCTACTGAAGAGTTCATCGTAGCATATACCTGCAAGCGTCCATGGTAATGGGGTATCGTCGCTGCTTTTTGAAGGGAAGATCGAGAGTTCGAGTTTCGTCTCGTATATTTGTGTTATTTTTGAATGAGTCGTTTCTGTGTGTGCGCTCTATACTTCAAACGTATGTGTAATCGGGTAAATTTGATCACAAACAAAGTAAGAGGAACAAATAGGAATAAGAAATAATGAGTGACAGAATAATTCCAATACGCAGGGTCAGATCTCGGTTTCCAACAAGCACATTATTTCGCCATGGACCACCTCAGTTCAGGAGAGCAACTGGCAGTTCATGACAAAGTGGTATTTTGGTGAAATATGTTTACCATCTGCTCCGAGATCCGACCGAGCACACGAGAGTTGTTCTCGTACCATCAACGCCAGGATAAAGTAGTAAGTTTAATTTGGCAGTAGTGAATACGCTGTCGGCTGAATTACAACATAAAAATTACAGGACGATGCACGGTTCAGGGTGGAAAGAAGCCTATGTAGCATCTAAAGCACTTCATTGTTAATCAGGGACGCAGGTGTAACCTTGTTATTCCCAATTGTTGCTGCAATTCATGTCAGCAGCCTCGTTGTAATGGGATATTACATGATTCGCTTAATATCTTATACCTTATGAATGGAGAGAAAAGCAGTCACATTACAGCAGCTTATGGCAGGTTCCGGGCAAGTCTTGAGGAAAATCTGCAGTAGTCTGAGCAAGGAAATATCTCTGTTTGGGCATTTTGCAGTATTGCGAAAATAACCAAGTTACTCTAACTGCAAAGTAGTCTGACCATCAATGGGCAGGGTTCAGCAGGAAGAAAAGAAGAGCAAATAAGATGTCGAGCGTCTCTCTCCTAATCTTTTTAATGCCTTCTACATCTACATCTATACTCTGCAAGTCACCTTACAGTGTGGGGCGGAGGGTGCTTGGTATACCTTTGTTCCTGCCCCAGTCTCACATGACGTGCGAGAAGAGCGAGTGTTGGGAAGCCTTGATATAAGTTCGTATCTGGCTAATTAAGCTGCCATAGTTACGCTGTACGACTGCACATATTTCTGCACGCTTCCCTGCAGGCTTTGTTGCTTCATCTCCACTGTATTGCAGTATCTGCCCAGGTGAGGTCAAATCTTCTCCGCTTTTGCAGTTGTCCCTAGGTTTCTGTATTGACAGCTTAGTGTCCTATATACGACGCCTGTTACTACTTACATTTTGTTATTTAAATTTCTGTCATTTTCATACAATGATCAAGTGCAGAGTTTCGAACGATAACAGTTTTTCTTTTCTGTAAATTTGCTGTCACTCCTTTTCCGTTTCGGCATTTTCTAATTGACTGAAAAGTATACGCTCAGAACTGTATGTTAGGCGTTTCCTTTTAAGGACTTGCGTAGCACTGGTTCATCCTGAGTACCACTTCTTGGACCTCATGATTTCTATTACGGTAGTACCTGCTATATGCGATAATTTGAACAGCGCATAAGGATTAAAACAAAAGTAGTGCGCTGAACATTGCTGAAAGAAGTAATTAGTTTCTGAAATTCTGATTGTTTTTCTACCTTGTTTTGATTCATTCTATTCCGGATGGTGACTTTATTTAAGGTGAAACTATGGATCAGCATCTCTTCGCAGAATATTGCGTATGGATGGCGTAAGATAATTATAGTGATCATGTGTCGGCCAGATGACGACATTAAAGTCGGCGGCACGTCTGTTCTTTTCAAGAGGAGAAGATTCCTTTATTCCATACGACACAAAAATAACACTACGTTGGATAAGCTCTCATATCAGACATAAAACTAGCTTTCGTATCTCAGATTGATAACATAGGCCAGTGTGACGGCACTCGATCCGGATAGAGATGATTCCAATACCGGTGGTGGAAGGATTATCGTCACCAAGATTTTGTCTGCAAGGGGAGGTAAAGATGTGACATACTTGATTATCAGATTATGAGCCAGAGTTGTGTCCGAAGTCTCAATCCTCTCCGCAATGTCTCATGGCGTGAGGGCTAGTGACGCTAAAAATGGTGAGACGATCTTCTGATGAAGACGTTAAGGTCCGCAGTCTCACTATAAGGAAATGTATGAGAGTCCACATATGGAAAAAGACTCTCCAGTTAATGGCTTGAAAAACGAGTCTTTTACAAACTACAGCTACACATTTGTGTAACACTCGTCGACACAGGAAATCAGTGGGGGATTCCAACATTTAATTGACGAATATGGATCTTCGTTTTCACTGATTCCGCGTAATAAAATTGGCTAGTCCGTTGTGATATTTCCATCCTTGACTTCATCATCCGACAGAAATGGCAATTTTTCACTGTAGTTGTCCAAAACTGTTAGTGGCGCGTCCCTATTCATCGTGTAAAGCAACTGGGCCTACTGTTGTGTTTCTTGATTTCTTTCGGCTATTAATTAAGGGAGAAATGAGGAAACACTTTGGCATACACCCACACCTATACGGAAATGAATACTTAGATGAGGTCGATACTTCGTTTATTGGAATTCAGCATGGCCTGGTTCATTTCCCCCTCCTCCTTTTCAGCTGCTGTAGGGGACAGGTACGGTGTGCCTTATATCGACAGTTATGAGGCAGTTGAAGGAATGAAAAGCAGTATATCGTGATGCAGCTGGCATAAACGATCGTGAGTCAAATTTTCTTAAGTGTTTCACACAAACATTTTCTGCAATTTAAAATCGAATCTGTGATCTTTTCTTTGTATGAACCTTGTCAAAACGGATTAACAGTGTGTTTTATACCTCTGGCCGTAGAATCCAAAAACATCGAATTTGAACCGAAGCACAACCGTTTTTCTCCATTTTGACATATCCGTAGGCTCTGGAACAGAAATAAAAGAATTTAATACAGTAAAAACACGATATACCACAGATTCGTATATAACGCGGTGTAATTATCTTATTACTGTCTGCATATTGCATTTCTGAGGTATCATTTATCCCTGTATCCATCAAGGCTTGAGAACAGTGAAACATCCCCTTAGAAAAATTATAAATGACTGTGCTTAAACTGACACACAATATTTCTAGCCCAACGAAATCTGACTTTCAAAAATCCCTACAAAAGAATGGCCCTGACTAACAATAACCTATACCTTTCATGAATCACTTACCTCACAAAATTCTTCGTTACTCGAACTACTGCAATGCAGCGAGCGCCACTACTGCCAGATAAATAAAAGATTCTAACTACTGAAGGCACTAACTACTGATAGGCATAGTTAGCAAATGAAAGATTTTGATAGAGAACAAACTATGTATTTACCTTAATAGTGTTCAAAAGTCATTATATATATATATATATATATAGTTCATGATATCCAGTATTACAAATTTACTCTATCTGATGGACACACGTCCAGATCATCCGCTCTCAAAACTCCGCCATCTCTCTCCCCACATCCACCACTGCTGGCGGCTCACCTCCAACTGCGCAACGCTACGCGCTGTCTCATCCAGCTGCCCAACACTACAATAGCAAACAACAATGCAAACCAGCCACAGACTGCATACAGCACAGCCAGTGATTTTCATACAGAGCGCTACGTGGCGTTACCAATATAAAAACCGAAACAGCCTACTTACAACAGTAGTCGGAAGAGATAGGGTTAACAATGTTCAATGTTGGATTTGTCTTATTATCATTATATCTATAATGTCATTGGACAGAATCCTGAATACATGTGTCGCGGTTGACATTGTGACAAAGTTAACAAAGTGACAATAGTCTAAATGAGCACAGCCACAATGTGCATCATGTATTATTAATTGAGAGTCTATATTTCTGTGTGGTGGTTACAATGTTGCAGAAACAAAAAGCATATTCTGTGAGTGATAAACCAAAGATTTTTGATCGTGTGAAGAATGATGATATAAAAGCAACTTAAGAAAGTATATGTGGTGTATCTGAAGAAATGATCAGGGGATGATTGCCCAGAATAGAATATACTTAAAACACTTGTAAACACAGTTGAAAGTGATGTGAAAATGGATAG
The DNA here is from genome assembly GCF_021461385.2 of Schistocerca piceifrons. Lineage (NCBI taxonomy): Eukaryota > Metazoa > Arthropoda > Insecta > Orthoptera > Acrididae > Schistocerca > Schistocerca piceifrons. Next base: position 803,203,943 of record NC_060149.1, read on the forward strand.
AAAATGGACGGGAATAATCAAAGACAGTGAACCTGACGAATGTCTTTGTAGGTGGTTTTTAATAACACAAATTGAAGATGTGCCACTTTTCGGTCTAATTATTAAAGCCCCAGCTGCTAAATTTCACTTTGATTTATATGTCAACAAAGGCTGTTGTTTCCGACGAATGTTTCTCAAACGTTGCCATGGAGTTATCCAAACGAGCATTGAAGAAGACTCGAGAACTTCCGACAGTGAATCCGCTTCACGGTTTTCTGAAAGATGGATACTTAAATAATCATCGAATGTACACTGTCCAGTCACTTTACCGTGGCCACCTGTCAAAAGCCTTTATAACAACCTTCGCAGCGCGGATCGCTGCAGGATGTGCAGAGAGAGTCAACAAGGCTGTGCAAAGGTGCCGAGAGTGATTTTGAGCCATGCCGACTTTAGCGCCGTGGCCAGCTGGGATAGGTTTCTCGGTTGAGAATCTATGGCACTATCGAGGTGGTCCCACGGATTCTCGATTGTGCTTAAAGCCGGGGAGCTTGGTGGCCAGAGAAGTAGGGTAAACGCATCCTGGTGATCTTCGAACCAAGCACGTACAATGCGAGCTGTGTGGTACGTTGCATTGTCCCTCTGGTAGATGCTATAGTGCCGATCAAAAACAAGCGGCATGTAGGGGTGGACATGGTCTCCAAGGACAGATGCATACTTCTGATGATCCATTGTGCCTTTCAGAATGCCGAGATCAGACACAGTTTGCGACGAAAACTTTCTGGACCCTACCGACAATTATTGCATGGTGTTTGCTTTCAGACGTACACGCGTAAGATGTGATTCATCTGAAAAGGCCACCTGCCGCCATTCAGTGACCGTCCACTGGGGGTACCTGCGTACAAATTCCAGTCTTCGTCGCCCATAAACAGCTGTCAGCTTGGGTGTACGAACCAGGCGCCTGCTGCGGAGACCCATACGAAGCCACGTTAACTGAACCGTGGTTGAGGAGACATCGTTGGTAGCCCCTTAGTCCATCTGAGCGGTCAGTTGCTCAACAGCTGCACGTCTATTCGCCCGTATCCATCTGCGCAGCCGTCGTTCACCTCTGTTATTTATGGCCCATGGTACACCACGACATCCTCGGTGCCGGTTTTGGATAGCACCATTTTGCAGTGCACTGTATGCTTTAACCACGGCGGCACACGAACAGTTCACAAACTTAGCCGTTTCGGAAATGCTTCCACCGTTGGTCCGAAAGCTAATGAGCGTGCCCTTTTGGACGTCAAGTAAATCGCTCCGTTTTCGCATTACGACAACGACTGCACTGTTTTCCGCGTCTCCCTCGACACATTTTATATACTCTCCACTGCCAGGGCTGCCACATGCCGTCTGTGAGTGGTCATTGCACGTTGATGTCGAACATAGGCAATGGTCACATTAGTATGACTGGATCGGGTATAACGGTAATATAATGGCGCTTTAAAGTCAACTGCTTCCAATCAAAACTCTCGATGTAAAAAATTCATGAAATAAAACGGGTTTGAAAATGAAGAAATAGATAATCACCCTCCTCTTTGTTACAAATAAATAGGGTAATCAAAACACACACACACACACACACACATATATATATATATATATATATATATATATATATATATATATATATATATATATATATAGGGTCTCCCAGCTATCTTGTCCACCCAAAATATCTCTGGAACAATAACAGCTATTGGAAAACGACTTTCACCGGTATCAATGTAGGGCTGGGGCTCATGAATGTACATATTTAGAAACATTCTAAATCGAAAGCATATGTGTTTTTTAACACAAACTTATGTTTTTTTAAATGGACCTCCTATATTTTTTCTTCAGCAATCCATAGCATGACAAAGCACATACACAATGGCGTTGATTGCATCGCAATATTCCAATTACATCCCGAGATATTGAGACGCGAAGTTGACGCTTGAAACACCCGACATGCGCTGCTAGCGCACGTCCTGAGGCTCAGGCGTGAACCCCGTGCTGCCCGTAATCGCAGCAGCATGGCAGCAGACCGTATTATTCGTTTCGGACCTCTTGATAAGTATGGAAGTATGATTACGCATGTCAATCACATCGCGATTACGGGCAGCATGGGGTTCACGCCTGAGCCTCAGGACGTGCGCTAGCAGCGCATGTCGGGTGTTTCAAGCGTCAACTTCGCGTCTTAATATCTCGGGATGTAATGGGAATATTGCGAAGCAATCAACGCCATTGTATATGTGTTTTGTCATGCTATGGATTGCTGAAGAAAAAATATAGGAGGTCCATTTAAAAAAACATAAGTTTGTGTTAAAAAACACATATGCTTTCGTTTTAGAATGTTTCCAAATATGTACATTCATGGTCCCCAGCCCTACATTGATACCGGAAAAGGCATTTTCCAATAGCTGTTATTGTTCCACAGATATTTTGGGTGGACAAGATAGCTGGGACACCCTGTTTATAAGGCTCACCGGCCATTCCATTGATCATCTTCTTCTATGCGGATGCATGAACAGTGCCCGAACTCTCACGGGAATCGGCAGTAAAGCCGCGAGTGATGAGTATAATGGGCAAGGGCACTATGAATATAGTGCGGGACAATAAGTTGCGAACGTGGGTCTCGCGGGAGGCATGCCAGAGATAAGTCCCTGCAGTCGCACTATCCTCTGTGTCCTCGGTGGTTCAGATGGACAGTGTGTCTGACATGTAAGCAGGAAATCCCGGGTTCGAGTCCAGGCCGGCGCACACATTTTCAACTGTTCCCGTTGACTTATATCAACGCTTGTATGCAGCTAGGGGTGTTCATCTCATTATAATCTCTTTGTATTGGTAAAAGTAATAGCCAGGGATCTTTTAAACGTGGAAATACGTATGTCATCATTACAGTCCACTTACATGCATTCAAAGAATGACTGTATGAAATCCGTCATCTTCAAAAAAGTGGTTTCAAGAAGCGTTTGTTCAGTCAGTGAGGAAGCACGTGCGATCTTTTAAACTGGGAAAAGAAGTTCTGCTGATCCTTGTCCACCTCCCAGCTCATCCACATGCTGATGCGTTCCAGTCAGAATACGAAACAATAAAAAAAATTGTTTATGCCTGAGACACAACAGCATGAATTCAGCCGCTGGATCAGGAGATCATACGAGCATTTGAGGCTCATTGCCGTAAACTGCTCACTTCAGTAGTAAATTCAGATGGTGAAATGTTCTTGAAATCTGTAAATCTGAAGACCATCGCTTATTCAGTAGACCTTGAGTGACAAAGCATTAGTGTAACCACTATTAGAAATTGCTATAGCAAGTTTCCCATTGAAGAAAAGGCAACAGATGAAAAACGTAGTGACACAGGTTTCAGCAGCAGTGACATCCAGTCCGCATGCGATGTTCAGGACTGTAGTGTTGATCTTAGAGACTTCAATCGCTAGGCAGTGGTCAACAACGAGGAACAGATTTTAGGGATCGTAGATGACCTAGACAAAATACTGCAAGAAAATGAGATTTGATTTACATTTGCTATCGAAAGGCTAAAGCTTTAACATTTGTCAGTTGCTTTGAGTATTCACTTCCATTTATCAGTCACAATAGTGTTTTTTTAATTAATAATACCACTGCTGGTTACGGCAATTAATGTCATCATCAGATGGCTAACTGATCACGACAGTAATTTTTGAAATTGTTAGTGATAATGTTAATAAAGAACGCAAGAGTAACACAAATAAAAGTTAAGATTTTAAGTAGTAATATGTCTTAAAAAGATAACTGTTTCTAATTTTACTATCTCTTCAGAATAGTACCAGTGTAGGGTTCACATTGTTTAAGTCACCGGGTGGTTCTTTTGGAGAAGCCGTGTTCCGATCCTATCCTGACTTAAATTTCCTTGAATCATGTCAGGCGAATGAGAAAACAAGTACTCAGCAATTACCTTTCGCATTCTCGTCCATTCCCAACATGTGTTCCAACTCCAGTTATCTCGATGTCGATGCGATGTTAAAGTGAAACCTTTCCTTTTCGAGAATATTCTCTGCTTCTTGTACAGGCTTCTAATTAACGGACAAAATCGATGTCCGGATACGCAGCTATTTTCGCATCTCTGGTTTCTTAGTATTGTCTGTCTAGTACAGCATGTTTTGCAGGCGATCGGATTCCAATAACGTGAAAATAGTAACAATACTTTTTCTTAAATTTGGCGTCATCGATTCAACTAGGCTTCAACAATCGAAGTTCGAATCAAATGTATTGTATTAGGTCAACAACGTTGCTTCCACTGTTTTGCAATAGATGGCAGTGGCGGCAAGTGGTGGTGCAGATCGAAAGTGTCATTCAATAAGCTTAGGCAATTCTAAACATAACACCATCAAAATATTAGTCGATTTGTGATTACATCATAAAATTGTTCTGCATTAAAAATGTCAGCTTACGAGCGCAGTTCTCGTCATTTGCGGGAACTTTTAATTTTCTGCTTTAACGTGAAGAAATGTGCTGCTGAGACTCATGAAATGCTGGGTAAGACATATGGTGAAGCACTTCTTAGTGAAAGAACGTACAGAGAATGGTTTCAACGCTTCGAGAAGTGTGATTCTGACGTGTAAGACCGACATGGCGGTGGAAGAGAGAAGGTTTTCGAAGCTATTCAAACGATCACTGTGAGATCGTTATCGAAAGCAGATCATGCGTTTGATCGAGCACCAAACGGCCACAATACAGCGTTAGATACAGCATGACAGTTCTCGACCCGATAATGCAAAACCCGTCAGAACACACTTGGGAACGTTGAAATTGGAAGTCCTACCTCACCCGCCGTATTCTCCAGATATTGCTCCCTCTGACTACCATCTTATTCGATCGGCTGCACACGGCCTGGTTGACCAGCACCTTCGGTCATATGAACAAGTACAAAATTGGATCTATTCATAGAATTTCTCAAAAGACGCCCAGTACTTCCACCACAGGATTCGTATGCTACCCGATAGATAAGAGAAAGTAATGGCCAGGGTTGGCCAGTACTTTGGATTGTAAAGTTTTTAAGAGTTTTTCACAGTAAAGAATAGAACTTCGAGAAAGAAACGTCGGAACCAAAGTTGTAGACCTTATATGAATTACATTATAGTATGTACATAACACATTAAATTCGAATACAGTGTGCTGTATGAATGGAATTCTAATGTCTTCATAAGACATACAGTAATGATACATGGAATACCTAGTCACTTCCTGAGGCAGGACTCGACCCACGAGCTCTGATTTATGACACAGTGGAGCTACTTCGAGAACACTGACGCAAATCTTTGTTGGTATCGAGAAGAATCGAGTATTTCCCAGGCCTAGGCTCACAGATAGTTGTTGTTAAGCATTCGCCATACTGTTGCCTGTGGAATTCATTGTGTTTCAAAACTGTTCATCCGATTTTAGCAGATTAATTTTTCTAAGTGAATTAAGATACAAACTTCAGGTGACTTTTAACTTACGCGTCGAAACTGCAAGTTTATCTTGGTGTCTGTGGTAAGTTGTCGGTAGAGACCTCCCTGGTTAGCTCGTTCGCTCTCTTGTTCATTACCCAATGTCCATCGAGTCGAGATTGCGATAACAGAGCAACAAAAGGAGTTTTTAGTTCTCCATTTCAACAGGTACTGTTCAGTTACAACTGTAGGGAGTGAGTTTAGTCTAAAGTGCAAGAGCTTATGACCTCAGGTGTTTGGGGCTTTAAAGTTCAAGATATATATAAAAAAATGCTCCTCTTACAGCTCAAAGCATTCGACGATGGCTCCATCAGTTTCACAACACAAGTTGTTTATGTAAGGAGAAATCACAGGTCGCACCCGCCTGTTCGTTCAGGACGCAGAACGCATTCGACAGAGCTTTGTACATAGCCCACTGAAGTCTAATCGTCTTTCCAGCCAAGACTTAGCCATTCTTCGTGGGTCTATCTGCCGGGTTTTCCGAGGACGTTTATGTTTCTAATCATACATGAATCAACTGCTACAAGCTTTTCATAGTGGCGACAGTGAACATAGAGTTTTGTGAATTCATTCTGGTCATGGAGAAGAAAAATAATATTTTCCTCTCACTTTTAGTGTTTGTAATGATGCCAAATTCTAGTGAAAAAGCGGGCTGCCACAACGAAACTTAGCCGTCACATACCGTTGTGAAGCAAGAGTGAGATTCTTCAAAGCTTCACGTGTTTTGCGCCGTTTCCCGAGAAACGATTTACGGCCCATTCCTTTTTGCGGAAAAGATGGTTACAGGATCACGTACCCGTGAGATTTAGCTGTTACCATAATTGCGAGACCGTGCCAGTCGTTTCATTTTTCATACAGGCTAACTTCTGCGCTGGCACTGGGCACTTGCATATAAGAGCACTGCTTACCAGTGAGCTGCCTCGACTATTGATCGGCCTTAAGGAGCGCACTGATCTCACAGTGCACCATTGACCTCACGTTGTCGCCATGCCTCACTGTACGTTAAACAAAAATAAGAGTCTCGTTTTTCTGTATTTCGTAGCTAGCTGACACTGATAATTCTGCTCGTATTGTTTTACTAAATTGTGAAATTAGTTCTTCACACGCTTTTCTTGAAAGAAATAAGCGAAAAATGAGTGAAACAGTGTTTTTAAGAGACATTCATGATCGTGGAAACAAAAGCTCTAGGCTTATTGCATCACTACCGTTCTACTGAGCCCGAAGGAAACAGATGTCCATTCACCCTCGTACTGTAAAGGAGGCATTATAGCAGTTAAACAGTTTAGATATTTTAACATATCGAATTGGAAAATAATACAATGTTTTTCACTTGTGATCAAAATCGACCATTTCTGTGTAGTAGTATGCGATCTGTATTAGCAGATAGGAAATTTTACGTTTCACCAAAACACTCATCAGCTTTACATGCTGCATACATACAGTCTTAGTTTTTGAAGTTGCACAGAAAGTGTTGTCGTCATTGTGGTCTTCAGTCCTAAGACTGGTTTGAAGCGGCTCTCCATAATACTGTATCCTGTGCAAGTCTCTTCATCTCCGAATAATTACTTCAACCTAAATTTTTCTGAATCTGCTTACTGTATTCACTTCTTGGTCTCCCTCTACAATTTGTAGCCCCCCCCCTCCCCCTGCTTCCCCCCCCCTTCCCCCCCCCGCCCTCCACACACACACTTCACTCTAGCGCTAAAGTGGTGATAGCTTCATATCTCAGAAAGTGTCCTGTCAATCTATCTCTTCTCCCAGTCAGGTGCGCCACAAATTTCTTTTCTCCCCAATTCTGTTCAGTACCTCCCCATTAATTAGGTTATCTACCCGTCTAATCTTCAGAATTCTTCTGTAGCACCACTTTTCAAAAACTTGTATTCTCTTTCTGTTTAAATTGTTTGTCGTCCATGTTTCACTTCCATACATGGGTATACACCATACGAATACTTTCATAAAAGACTTCCTGACATTGAAAACTATATGCGATGTTAACAAACTGCTCTTGTTGAGAAACATTTTTCTTGCCATTACCAGCCTATATTTTATATCTTCTCTACTTAGGCCACCATTAGTTATTTTGCTGCCCAAATAGCAAAACTCATCTAATGCTTAAATGTCTCATTTTCTAATCTGATTTCCTAAGCGTCACCTGATTTAATTCGACTACATTCCATTATCCTTGTTTCACTTTTCTTGATGTTTATCTTACGCCGTCCTTTCAAGACACTGTCCATTCCGTTCAACTGCTCTTCGAAGTCTTTTTCCGCCTCTGACATAATTACAATGTCACCGGCAAACCTCAAAGGTTTTATTTCTATCCTTGAACCGTAGTCTCTGATCCAAAATTTTCTTCGATTTCCTTTACTGCTTGCTCAGTGAGCAGACTGAATGACGTTAGCGATAGGCTACAACCCTGTCTCACTCCCTTCTCGACCACTGGTTGCCTTTCATGCCCCTCGACTCATAACTGCCGTCTGGTTACTGTAAAAGGTGTAAATAGTCTTTCGCCCCTGTATTTTACCCCTGATATTTTCCCCATTTCAAAGAGAGTATACCAGCCAACATTGTCAAAAGCTTTCTCGAAGCCTACAAATGCTATAAACGTAGTTTTACCTTTCCCCTGTCTATCTTCTAAGAGAATTCGTAGGGTCAGTGTTACCTCACGTGTTCCTACATTTCCTCGGAATCCCAACTGATCTTTCCTGGGGTCGGCTTCTACCAATTTTTCCATTCATCTTTAAGGAATTGGGATTTGATATTAGTATTTTGCAACCATGACTTACTGAACTGATAGTTCGGTAATACTCCCACCTGTGAGCACTTGCTTTCATTGGAACTGGAATTATTATATTTTTCTAGGAGTCTGAGGATATTTCGTCTGTTCTATACATCTTGAACACCGGATGGAAGACATTTATCATTAAAGTTAGGCATGGTAACGAAAGGTAGTCGAATTCCGGCTTCGTCCTGCGTATATCAGTCCCCAATGAGAATTTAGGGGCCAGTATACCAATAGAGGAAGTCAGAACTACGAATTCAGCCGAGTCGTTTCATCGAGATTTAAAAGAAAAAATTTACAAACGCCATCCTTCTACCCACGAGTATGTGGGAGCTCCAAAGCAACTGCAAAGTAAAAATAATCAATCCTTTAACTTAGTGCATTATAAAATAAAAATAAATAGACGAGAACGTGAAAATCATCGTTTTGCTACTGAACTTTGGTACAAATGGCTCTGAACACTGTGGGACTTAACATCTGAGGTCATCAGTCCCCTAGAACTTGGAACTACTTAAATCTAACTAACGTAATGACATCACACACATCCATGCCCGAGGCAGGATTCGAACCTGCGACCATAGCGGTCGCGCGGTTCCAGACTGAAGAGCCTAGAACCGCTCGGCCACAACGGCCAGCGCTACTGAACTGTGGGACAAATATCAACGTGGTGAATTATCGTTACTGGCGTACGTAAAAAGAATTACACATCGGTTCCAGCCTATCCCACTCTAGGACAAATACTTTACTAGGGCAAGCGATGTGCCTCGCTGCCAGTTTTAAAGGTAAGCTGTTTTACACTTTATATTTGCGGTAGTGTTTCCTAATATTTTGTGGTAAACATATGTCCAATTTTGCAGTAATGAAAATGGGAAGTCTGCGGTAAAGCTAGGTAGTTTTGTGCAAATGCAACCGCCGCGTTTCACGTTGCATGCGGATGACGAATCCGACGTTTGTGAAAGGTAAATGAAAACTTTGAGTCGGCCAGTGTGGCCGAGCGGTTCTAAGCGCTGCAATCTGGAACCGCGCAACCGCTACGGTCGCAGGTTCGAATCCTGCCTCGGGCATGGAGGTGTGTGATGTCCTTAGGTTAGTTAGGTTTAAGTAGTTCTAAGTTCTAGGGGACTGATGACCTCAGCAGTTAAGTCCTATAGTGCTTAGAGCCATTTTTTTAAAACTTTGATCGTAAATGTAATTGCAGAAAGAACCACAAGGTTGTACGTGTGTGCACGTAAAAGATATATCCAAAAGTCGGATGGTTCTTTTGAAAACAAAATCTTCGTATTCTTATGCACAAGTTAAAATGCACCCCAGGTTTGTAGCTTAATTAACACCAAGCGAGGTGGCGCAGTGGTTAGCACACTGGACTCGCTTTCGGGAGGATAACGGCTCAAGCCCACGTCCGGCCATCCTGGTTCCGTGATTTCCCTTGATGGCATCAGCCAATGACGCGATGATTCCTTCGGAAAGGCTCGGCCGGACTTCCTTCCCCATTCTTCCCTAATTCGATAGGACCGCTGACCTTGCTGTTTGGTGCCTTCCCACAAATCAAACAACCAACCAATATTAATTAAAGTATGATCTATAGCCTTCGGAAATCGGATGAAACTTTTTGAACGACCCTGCTGTTGCAGGCCGATACATTGCCTCGGTTGCCGCCTCAATTTCGACGGTAGCGATTAAGCAGTTAGCTACACGTACTGGCTGGTCACTGTTTAGTATTATCAGACGTCATCACGTGAGGTGCCTCCGATCAGTAAACAGCCTGCAGTGAGATGCTTGTGTTGGAATTACAAGCCTCGTATTCCATATTCGTATTGAACGGAGAAGAAGTACACTACTGGCCATTAAAGCTGTTACACCAAGATGAAATGCATATGATAAACGGGTATTCATTGGACATGTGATTACTTTTTCATGCAATTTGGGTGCATAGATCCTGAGAAATCAGTACCCAGAACAACCACCTCTGGCCGTAATAACGACCTTGATACGCCTGGGCATTGAGTCAAACAGAACTCGGATGGCGTGTACAGTTTCAGCTGGCCATGCAGCTTCAACACGATACCATAGTTCAAGAGTAGTGACTGGCGTAATGTGACGAGCCACTTGCTCGGCCACCATTGACCAGACGTTACAATTGGTGAGAGATCTGGAGAATGTGCTGGCCAGGCAGCAGTCGAACATTTTCTGTATCCAGAAAGGCCCGTACAGGAGCTGCAACATGCGGTCGTGCATTATCCTGCTGAAATGTAGGGTTTCGCAGGGATCGAATGAAGGGTAGACCTACGGGTCGTAACATATCTGAAATGTAATGTCCACTGTTCAAAGTGGCGTCAATGCGAACAAGAGGTGACCGAGACGTGCAACCAATGGCACCCCATACCATCACGCCGGGTGATACGCCAGTACCGCGATGACGAATACACGCTTCCAATGTGCGTTCACCGCGATGTCGCCAAACACGGATGCGACCATCATGATGCTGTAAACAGAACCTGGATTCATCCGAGAAAATAACGTTTTGCCATTCGTGCACCCAGGTTCGTCGTTGAGTAGAACATCGCAGGCGCTCCTGAATGTGATGCAGCGTCAAGGGTAACCGCATCCATGGTCTCCGAGTTGATAGTCCATGCCGCTGCAAACGTCGTCGAACTGTTCGTGCGGATGGTTGTTGTCTTGCAAACGTCCCCATCTGTTGATTCAGGGATCGAGACGTGGCTGCACTATCCGTTACAGTCATGGTGATAAGATGTCTGTCATCTCGACTGCTAGTGATACGAGGCCGTTGGGATCCAGCACGGCGTTCCGTATTACCCTCCTGAACCCACCGATTCCATATTCTGGTAACAGTCATTGGATCTCGACCAACGCGAGTAACAATGTCGCGATACAATAAATCGCAATCGCAATAGGCTACAATCCGACCTTTATCAAAGTCGGAAACGTGATGGTACGCATTTCTCCTCCTTACACGAGGCATCACAACAACGTTTCACCAGGCAACACCGGTCACACACACACATGGCTCTGAGCACTATGGGACTCAACTTCTGAGGTCATTAGTCCCCTAGAACGTAGAACTAGTTAAACCTAACTAACCTAAGGACATCACACACATCCATGCCCGAGGCAGGATTCGAACCTGCGACCGTAGCGGTTTCGCGGTTACATACTGCAGCGCCTAGAACCGCACGGCCACTTCGGCCGGCCAACGCCGGTCAACTGCTGTTTGTGTATGAGAAACCGGTTGGAAACTTTCCTCATGTCAGCACGTTGTAGGTGTCGCCACCGGCGCCAACCTTGTGTGAATGCTCTGAAAAGCTAATCATTTGCAAATCACAGCATCTTCTTCCTGTCGGTTATATTTCGCGTCTGTAGCACGTCATCTTCGTGGTGCAGCAATTTTAATGGCCAGTAGTGTGTATGGAAAGAAGAAGGCTTGGAAGCAGGAGCTGGTGCGTGGCCAGGAAAGGGCAAACTTCCTGGCGGGAGCTGCAGACCGTTCGGCAAGGCCATGCCCGGGGGCGCCGGAGTGGAAATGTAGCGGCCTCTTCCGGTTCGCGAGGGGCCGCCACCAGCCTTCTGTACGAGCCAGGACCGCGCCGGCTTGCGCACACACCGCACGGCACTCCTCACGTCATACACTGCCAAAACGCGTCACCACGCACTCATACCAACAAGTACACTGCAGCGCCAAAGAAATTGGTATATGCATGCCTATTCAAATACTGAAATATCTAAACAGGCAGAATACGGCGCTGCGGTCGGCAACGCCCATATAAGGCAACAAGTGTCTGGTACAGTTGTTAGATCGGTTACTGCTGCTCCAGTGGCAGGTTATTAAGATTTAAGTGAGTTTGAACGTGGTGTAATAGTCGGCGCACGAGCGATGTGACACAGCATCTCCGAGGTAGCGATGAAGTGGGGACTTTCCCGTACGACTGTTTCACGAGTGTACCGCGAATATCAGGAATCCGGTAAAACACCAAATCTCCGACATCGCTGCTGCCGGAAAATATCCTGCAGGAAGGAGACCGAGCCGGCCGGGGTGGCCGAGCGGTTCTAGGCGCTACAGTCTGGAACCGCGCTACCGCTACTGTCGCAGGTTCTAATCCTGCCTTGGGCATGGATGTGTGTGATATCTTTAGGTTAGTTACGTTTAAGTAGTTCTAAGTTCTAGGGGACTGATGACCCTAGAAGTTAAGTCCCATAGTGCTCCGAGCCATTTGAACCAAGAGGACCGACGACGAATGAAGAGAGTCGTTCAACGTGACAGAAGTGAAACCCTTCCGCAATTTTCTGCAGGTTCTGGTCTATCAACAACCATTCAACGAAGCATAATCTATATGGGCTTTCAGAGCCAAAGGCCCATTCGTGTACCCTTGATGACTGCACGACACAAAGATTTACGCCTCGCCTGGGCCCGTCAACACCGACATTGGACTGTTGATGACTGGAAACATGTTGCCTGGTCGGACGAGTCTCGTTTCAAATTGTATAGAGCGGATGGACGTGTACTGGTATGGAGACAACCTCATGAATCCATGGACCCTGCATGTAGGTTAGATTAGAATAGATTAGTACTTGTTCCATAGATCATGAATACGACACTTCGTAATGATGTGGAACGTATCAGGTTAATAAAAGGTGTCTATACAAGATATTACATTACACAAAATATTACATGACACTTAATTTTTTTTGGGAAGGGGGGGATTACCCACTTACTGTATCCAAAAATTCATCTAATGAGTAGAATGAGTTGCCATTTAGAAATTCTTTTAATGTCCTTTTAAATGCTGATCACCTGCATCCATTTGTGTCCATTGTGCATTCCGAGAGACTGAGCAATTCCAGCAGGACAATGCGACACCTCGCAGTCCAGAATCGCTACAGAGTGGCTCCAGTGGCTATATGGCTATCTGTCAGACTTTTTATGCTCTTAGGTAAGTGACCAAAGGCTTTTGTGGCCGCATATTTTACCCCGTTCTGAGCCAAAGTTAGATTTAACCTTGAGTAGTGAAAATCATCCTTTCTCTTAGTGTTGCAGCCATGTCAGCAGGCGACTATTCAAACTGGTGGAGGCTCCGTAATGGTGTGGGACATGTGCATGTGGAGTGATATGGAACCCTTGATACGTCTAGATAAGGGTCTGACAGGTGACGCGTACGTAAGCATCCTGTCTGATCACCTGCATCCATTTGTGTCCATTGTGCATTCCGAGAGACTGAGCAATTCCAGCAGGACAATGCGACACCCCGCAGTCCGGAATCGCTACAGAGTGGCTCCAGCAACACTCTTAGTAGTTTAAACACATCCGCTGGCCACCAAACTCCCCAGGCGTGAACGTTATTGAGTATATCTGGGATGACTTGAAACGTGCTGTTCAGAAGAGATTTTCACGCCCTCGTACTCTTACGGATTTATGGACAGCCCTGCAGGATTCATGGTGTCAGTTCCCTCCAGCACTACTTCAGATATTAGTCGAGGCCGTGCCACGTTGTACTTCGGCACTTCTGCGTGCTCGTGGGGTCCTACCCGATTTTATGCAGATGTACCAGTTTCTTTGGCTCTTCAGTGTATAAACCTTCAAGTGTACTACCGCCTCCTAGTGTCAGACCTACAGCACATCGTCACTGACGTCTTACGACAAGAAGGAAATTCTTGGCCAGGCACAAAGATCACGTTTATATCAGTAAAATTTAATTTCTGTTGAGCAGCTAATTTTTTTGGCACCTTCGAAAGTCTCTTCCATTGTTCGCGCGCGTGCTGAAAGGGAATGTCTCCTAAGTTTTTAATGTGAAAACGCGTAAAGCTTTTTAAATAAAACAAACTGTATTAACATTCTACATCTTTATTCTTCATGTCTACATATTTATTTCCCAACATATTTACCCTGGTAACGAACACATGTCTCGCAACGAGAAACCAGTTTGTTGATAGCGTCACTGTAAAATGTTTGACTTTGCTGACGGAGCCACAACCTCGCCTGTTCTTGCACCGCTTCATCACTATCAAAGTGAAGTCCTCAAAGGTGTCCTTGAAGGTTTGGAAACAGATGAAAGTCGGATGGGGCGAAGGGAGGACTGTATGGACGATAATCGATGTCAGTGAACCCAAGGCGTCGGTTTGATGCAGATGTCGCAGCGCTCTTGTGTGGTCTGGCATTGCCATGCTGATTGAGAGGATGCTCCATGTGTGGGCGAATGTTTTCTGCGGTTGGAAACTCGATTACAGCACGCCGGTTCTCACGCACCGACATAGTTACGTTACACGCGTCATGTTACATGCTACAATTCGGAGCCCTCCAGCGGCAGAGGGCTGTAAATATGTAGACACGAAGAATAAAGATGCAGAATGTTAATAATGTTATGTTAATTTCACATAAAAATATCTGAGACATTACTTTTCAGCATGCGCACGTATATACGCAAACCTTCCTCGTCGATCAGTCTGTGTATTAGTGAAAACCGTATCAAAGCCCCTACAGCACTTCCTGAGGTTAGCCTTCACATACAGACAGAAAAAAGTGGCGGAGACTTTTATTTGGTAAAATGTATGGATATTTACTGAAATGTTACTAATGGCTTTTAGTATTACACACAAATAAATCATCTACTTATGATGTTATGACTACTGTAATGTCGCATGTACCATAAGAGATACCGATAAAAGCATAAAACACATTACACGAGTAATGCAACAGCAGACAGAAGGATCCTTTATTGTATGATTATATGGAGGAGGAGGAGATTATTGTTTAACGTCCCGTCGACAACGAGGTCATTAGAGACGGAGCACAAGCTCGGATTAGGGAAGGATGGGGAAGGAAATCGGCCGTGCCCTTTCTAAGGAACCATCCCGGCATTTGCCTGAAGCGATTTAGGGAAATCACGGAAAACCTAAATCAGGATGGCCGGACGCGGGATTGAACCGTCGTCCTCCCGAATACGAGTCCAGTGTGCTAACCACTGCGCCACCTCGCTCGGTATGATTATATGATAGCAGACCAAACACTGGTAGCAGTTACTTCTGTAAAATATCTGGGAGTATGCGTACAGAACGATCTGAAGCGGAATGATCATATAAAATTAATTGTTGGTAAGGCGGGTGCGAGGTTGAGATTCATTGGGAGAGTCCTTAGAAAATGTAGCCCATCAACAAAGAAGGTGGCTTACAAAACACTCGTTCGACCTATACTTGAGTATTGCTCATCAGTGTGGGATCCGTACCAGGTCGGGTTGACGGAGGAGATAGAGAAGATCCAAAGAAGAGCGGTGCGTTTCGTCACAGGGTTATTTGGTAACCGTGATAGCGTTACGGAGATGTTTAGCAAACTCAAGTGGCAGACTCTGCAAGAGAGGCGCTCTGCATCGCGGTGTAGCTTGCTGTCCAGGTTTCGAGAGGATGCGTTTCTGGATGGGGTATCGAATATATTGCTTCCACCTACTTATACCTCCCGAGGGGATCAACAATGTAAAATTAGAGAGATTCGAGCGCGCACGGAGGCTTTCCGGCAGTCGTTCTTCCCGCGAACCATACGCGACTGGAACAGGAAAGGGAGGTTGCAGCAAACGTCATGCTGCATCAATAACCTACCAGTCATCAACGTACTGCTTCTCGCGGAGTGCGTCCTTCATTGGATCCTACAGATGGAAGTCGGAAGGTGCGAGATTCGGCCTGTAGGGTGGTTGAGAAAGAACAGTCTAATGAAGTTTTGCGACCTCCTGTCGGTTGAGCAGGCTCGTGTGCGGCCTTGGTTGCCATGGATAGCGAGAAGTTCGTTTGTATTTTTGTGATCGGCCGGCCGGTGTGGCCGAGCGGTTCTAGGCGCTTCAGTCTGGAACCGCGCGACAGCTACGGTCGCAGGTTCCAATCCTGCCTCGGGCATGGATGTGTGTGATGCCCTTAGGTTAGTTAGGTTTAAGTAGTTCTAAGTTCTAGGGGACTGATGACCTCAGGTGTTAAATCCCATTGTGCTCAGAGCCATTTGAACCATTTTTATTTTTGTGATCGCGAATATGCGGAAGTCGTTTCTGCAGTTTGCTGAGGATGGAATAATACATTTCAGATTTGATCGTTGCAGCATGAAGCAGGAAATCAAATTGATCAACCCCTTCAGAGTCCCAGAAGATCGTCGCCATTACTTTACCCGATGAGGGTACTGCTACGAACTTTTTCTTCGGGGGAGAGGTGGTGTGGCGGATGCCGTTTTGTTTCCGGTTCTAACTGATGAACCCATGTTTCATCGCCAGTAACGATGCCAGACAAAAAAAAAAAAAAAAAAAAAAAAAAAAAAAAAAAAAAAAAAAAAAATTACGATCAGCCTCATAACGTGCAACCAACTACGCACAGTTTGTCCTTTGTTGCTCCTTATGGTCTTCTGTTAGGAGGCTAGGCACGCAGAGCGCAAACGTCTTTGAGTATCCAAACTGGTGGAGTGTACCAGCACTACCAACAGAGTCGTCCAGTTGCGGCGAGGTGTTTGTTTGCGATCGACATCGGACAGGCTTCTGCTGCCTCACCCTACGACTCACCGTGCTTTTTTTCACTGTGAGGGTTCTGTATACATTCTGCAAGCGCCTATGAATATCTGCGATGGTCTAGTTTTCCACCAAAAGAAACTCTATGACGTGTCTCTGCTTGGAATGCTCCTCCGTTACCGACTTCATTTTGAAGGCTACGTATGGCACAGCCATCTACTGAAACTTCATGAAGCTACAGGGGCTTAAACAGAAGTATTTCACCATGTCCCTCAACAAATCCGTGTTTTTTCCACAGCAACTGGGCTAGAAAAAAATGGTGTTGCATTATTTATTGAATGCCCTCGTACATACACTTTTGTTGCAGAACTGCTCGGTTCATGTCCTGTTATTTTGTACAACTCATTATTTTACACCAGTTGTTTATGATTTCGAACTTTGTGACCAGTACAGTATGTACAACTACACAGGACCGATTATTGTACACACTGGTGTACAATTTCAATGCCCGTAACAATCATAGCAAACAGATTGGTCCGAGTTTCGCCTGTAGGCTAACAAACTCGGTTGGTCTTTTACATGAACCCAGCAGCAGAAGTCAATCGGTATCACATGTGATGACTACGCTGACCACAGAACGGGCTCATCATATCCATTTCATGGTTGCTCAATGTGTATATCCAGTAATACTTACATCTGCATCTACGTTACTACTCTGCTATTCACAATAAAGTGCCTGGCAAAGGGTTGAATGGACCACCTTGAAGCTGTCTACCGTTCCACTCTAGAACGGCGCGCGTGAAAAACGAGCACTTGAATCTTTCTGTTCGAGCCCTGATTTCTCTTATTTTATCGTGATGATAATTTCTCCCTATGTAGGTGGGTGCCAACATCAAACGTCCCCTTAGAAAAATTAATGAATTACTGTGCTGATAAACCTCTTACATTATTTGATTTTCAAACAGCTGAGCAGAACTGAACGTAATCAGACATTTCGCTCTTTACCTATTCTGATCAACTGACACACAATATTTTTAGCGCAACGCAATCTGACTTTCAATAATCCCTACAAAAGAATGGCCCTGACTAACACCAACCTATACCTTCCACAAATCACTTACCTCACAAAAATCTTCGTTACTCGAACTACTGCAATACAGCGAGCGCCACTACTGCGAGCTAAATAAAAGATTCAAACTACTGAAGACACTAACTACTGATAGGCATAGTTAGCAAATGAAAGATTTTGATAGAGAACAAACAATGTATTTACCTTAATAGTGTTAAAAAGTCATAATATATATAGCAGTTCATGACATCCAGTCTTACAAATTTACTGTCTGATGGACACACGTCCAGCCTAAACAGCATACTTACAAACAGAATGTTTTCTCAATCGGAGGAAAAAATGGTGACTGGAATTTCATGAGAAGATCCCGTCCCAATGAAAAACGCCTTTGTTTTAATGATTGCCACTCGAATTCACGTATCATGTCTGTGGCACTATTTCCCCTACTTCGCGATAATACAAAACGAGCTGCCCTTCTTCGTACTTATTCGATGTCACCCGTCAGTCCCATTTGATGCGGATCCCACACCGCACAGCAGTACTCCAGAATAGGGCGGGCAAGCGTCGTGTAAGGAGTCTCTTTAGTAGACCTGTTGCATCTTCTAAGTGTTCTGCCAATGAATCGCAGGCTTTGGTTGGCTCTACCCACAACATTGTCTATGTGATCGTTCCAATTTAGGCAATTTGTAATTGTAATCCCTAAGTATTTAGTTGAATTTACAGCCTTCAGATTTGTGTGACTTATCGCGTAATCGAAATTTAACGGATTTCTTTTAGTACTCACGTGAATAACTTCACACGTTTCTTTATTCAGGGTCAATTGCCACTTTTCGCACCATACAGATATCCTATCTACATCATTTCGCAATTCTTTTTGGTCATCTGATGACTTTACAAGACGGTAAATGACAGCATCATCTGAAAACAATCTAAGACGGCTATTGATATCGTCTCCTACGTCGTTAATACAGATCAGGAACAATAGAGGGCCTATAACACTTCCGTGCGGAACGTCGGATATTACTTCTGTTTTACTCGATGACTTTCCGTCTTTACTCGATGACTTTCCGTCTGTTACTACGATCTGTGACCTTTCTGACAGGACATCGCAAATCCAGTCGCACAACTGTGGCGATATTCCATAGGCACGCAGTTTGATTAGAAGACGCTTGTGAGGAACGGTGTCGAAAGCCTTCTGGAATTCTAAAAATGTGGAATCAATTTGACTAAAGAGCTGGTTGTGTTTCGCAAGAACGATATTTTCTGAATCCCTGCTGACAATGTATCAATAAATCGTTTTCTTCGAAGTACTTCATAATGTTCGAACACAATATATGTTCCAAAACCCTACTGCAAATCAACTTTAGTGATATGGGCCTGTAATTCAACGGATTACTCCTACTTCCCTTTTTGGGTATTGGTGTGACTTGAGCAATTTTCCAGTCTTTAGGTACGGATCTTTCTGTGAGCGAGCGGTTGTATATAATTGCTACACTACTGGCCATTAAAATTGCTACACCAAGAAGAAATGCAGATGATAAACGGGTATTCATTGGACAAATATACTAGAACTGACATGTGATTACATTTTCACGCAATTTCTGGTGCATAGATCCTGAGAAATCAGTACCCAGAACAACCACCTCTGGCCGTAATAACGGTCTTGTTACGTCTGGGCATTGAGTCAAACAGAGCTTGGATGGCGTATACAGGTACAGCTGCCCATGCAGCTTCAACACGATACCACAGTTCATCAAGAGTAGTGACTGGCGTATTGTGACGAGCCAGTTGCTCGGCCACCATTGACCAGACGTTTTCAATTGGTGAGAGATCTGGAGAGTGTGCTGGCCAGGGCAGCAGTCGAACATTTTCTGTATCCAGAAAGGCCCGTACAGGACCTGCAACATGCGGTCGTGCATTATCCTGCTGAAATGTAGGGTTTCGCAGGGATCGAATGAAGGGTAGAGCTACGGGTCCTAACACATCTGAAATGTAACGTCCACTGTTCAAAGTGGCGTCAATGCGAACAAGAGGTGACCGAGACGTGCAACCAATGGCACCTCATACCATCACACCAGGTGATACGCCAGTACGGCGATGACGAATACACGCTTCCAATGTGCGTTCACCGCGATGTCGCCAAACACGGATGCGACCATCATGATGCTGTAAACAGAACCTGGATTCATCCGGAAAAATAACGTTTTGCCCTTCGTGCTCCCAGGTTCGTCGTTGAGTACACTATAGCAGGCGCTCCTGTCTGTGATGCAGCGTCAAGAGTAACCGCAACCATGGTGTCGGAGCTGATAGTCCTTGCTGCTGCAAACGTCGTCGAACTGTTCTTGCAGATGGTTGTTGTCTTGCAAACGTCCCCATCTGTTGACTCAGGGATCGACTCGTGGCTGCGCGATCCGTTGCAGCCATGCGGATAAGATGCCTATCATCTCCACTGCTAGTGATACGAGGCCATTGGGATCCAGCACGGCGTTCCGTATTACTCTCCTGAACCCATCGATTCCATATTCTGCTAACAGTCATTGGATCTCGACGAACACGAGCAGCAATGTCGCGATACGATAAACCGCAATCGTGATAGGCTACAATCCGACCTTTATCAAAGTCGGAAACGTGATGGTACGCATTTCTCCTCCTTACACGAGGCATCACAACGCCGGTCAACTGCTGTTTGTGTATGAGAAATCGGTTGGAAACATTCCTCATGTCAGCACGATGTAGGTGTCGCCACCGGCGCCAACCTTGTGTGAATGAAAAGCTAATCATTTGCATCTCACAGCATCTTCTTCCTGTCGGTTAAATTTCGCGTCTGTAGCACGTCATCTTCGTGGTGTAGCAATTTTAATGGCCAGTAGTGTAAATATGGAGCTATAGTATCGGCATACGCCGAGAGGAACGTGACTGGTATCCAATATGGTCCGGAAGCCTTGCTTTTATTAAGTGATTTAAGCTGCTTTGCGACACCGAGGTATTTGTTCTTGATTGGAATTCAGGAAGATTTATTTCGTCTTCTTTGGTGAAGGACTGTCACTGGTGTGCGCATTCCAGATTCCGGCTCGTTTTATTTTGAACGCTCCTTATGGTAATGATGTTGGCGTTAGATGTAACTGACTTCATCCCTCCTGAAAATTACGTAGAGCGGGTAGGCGCCCAGTGGTTTTGCTCTCGAGCCGTCGCTAAGGTCTTGACCTGGACACGGCGCGTCAGCCACGGGGTCGCGGTCACGGCGAATGCGCATGGCTGCCCTTCCGCGCAGTTCGATCGGCACCTGCCAGCAGCTAGGCAAATGAAGCGCGCCAAATAGCTGGAGCGCGTTCCGCACAGGCGTCAGCCCACTGGGTCGGGACGCAGGTGGCTGTCTTCCTTTGTTCTAGCGCGAACCTGCTCAGCCGCAGCAGCATTGCATTTGCGCCTTCTTTGACAGGCTGCAAGAGTCAGACGTCTGACTATGGAAATGTGGAATATTCGAAAGACGGGAGACTGGAGAGATGGCAGCAAGAAACTTGTAAAGACGGTAGCTCACCGTCTAACCGGAGCTCGAGCGTGACGCCCTGCGGTTTCCTGACGGCTGGCGTGATCGATGTGCTCGGCAGAATTCAGTATTGATTAGCGAGGTCAATGTCACGCGCCACTGTCTAAGAACGTTTCTGTGATAACAGCGTCTTAGATGGTCTGCTGTTTCAATACTTCCTCAGCCCCCTGAATCAACATATTCGTGTACGGATGAATCCAAGTTCTGTTTACAGCGTCATGATGGTCGCATCCGTGTTTGGCGACATCGCGGTGAACGCACATTGGAAGCGTGTATTCGTCATCGCCATACTGGCGTGTCACCCGGCGTGATGGTATGGGGTGCTATTGGTTACACATCTCGGTCACCTCTTGTTCGCATTGACGGCACTTTGAACAGTGGACGTTACATTTCAGATGTGTTACGACCCGTGGCTCTACCCTTCATTCGATCCCTGCGAAACCCTAGATTTCAGCAGGATAATGCACGACCGCATGTTGCAGGTCCTGTACGGATACAGAAAATGTTTGACTGCTGCCCTGGCCAGCACATTCTCCAGATCTCTCACCAATGGAAAACGTCTGGTCAATGGTGGCCGAGCAACTGGCTCGTCACAATACGCCAGTCACTACTCTTGATGAACTGTGGTATCGTGTTGAAGCTGCATGGGCAGCTGTACCTGTATACGCCATCCAAGCTCTGTTTGACTCAATGTCTAGGCGTATCGAGGCCGTTATTACGGCCAGAGGTGGTTGTTCTGGGTACTGATTTCTCAGGATCTATGCACTCAAATTGCGTGAAAATGTAATCACATGTATGTTCTAGTATAATATATTTGTCCAATGAATACCAGTTTATCATCTGCATTTCTTCTTGGTGTAGCAATTTTAATGGCCAGTAGTGTACATGTACAGATATACTCCGCAACCCATTGTACGTTGCTTGGCGTAGGATATTTTGTATTAGGAAGCAAGTAACAGAAGATTTGGTAAATGATGTTTTCCAAAGAATTATTAAGTGTTTCTCTGAAAACGAACTCTCCGTAAATTTCGCAAAAACACACTACATTCAGTTCTGACAACAAATAGAATCATACCAACAATTAATGTAGCACAAGAGCAGAAGTCAGAAAATAGGGTGGAATGGTCCACATTTTTGGCTGTAGATACTGGTGAAAACTAGAACTGGAAGAAGCATATTACTGATCTTCTCAAACAGTAAAGTCCTTCTGCTTTTGCTCCTAGTACAATTGCTAATCTTGGAAACAAGCGTATCAACCTCCTGACGTATTTTGCATATTTCCACTCAATAATGTCATACAGGATAATTCTCTGGGGTAGCTCATAACATAGACAGAAAGTACTGACTGCCCAAAGGCAAACAGTGAGACTAATATGTGGTGTTCACCCCGGACGTCATGTAGGTACCTCTTCAAAGAGATAGACATTTTAACTGCTCCGCCATAATACATCTATTCGCTAATGAAATTCGTCATAAATAATCCATCACAATGTGTAAAGAACAGTGATGTACACACCTAAAACACTAGAGGGAAAAGTAACCTTTATTATCCATTGTTAAAGCTGTCAGTGGTTCAGAAATGAGATTAATATGAAGCAACAAAAATTTTTGATCATTTGCCCAGTAACACAAATTACAGATAGTGAAGCAAGTTTTAAATGCAAGTTAAAATCATTTCTCCTGGACAACTCCTGTTGTTCCATTGATGAATTTCTACTTACAAACTGGTCGCCAGGAAAAAAAACTTAAATTTACTTGCATGAATAGCACTAAAAGTAGTAATGTGTTCATTAAAGTTAACAATTATCATGTATACATAGCCTCTAAATTCACGCATTGCACATTATTTCGATAAAAGAATAGCTAAAATGATACATTGGACATCTGACTATTTAACTAACTATTTTCAGTCTTACTCCATTCTCGTATTGAGCGAGGGAAAAACGACTATATATATTCCTCTGCACGTACCCTAACCTAATGTCTTATTATTTCAGTCCCTACGCGAGAAATACGTTGGTGCAACGAATTTAACGCTCACTCTTCCTCAGTTCAATTTACCAATAATTTACCCAATACAGTTTCGCGAGAACAACATCGCTTTTCTCCCACGGACGTCCATTCGAATTCTCCGAACATTTCTGTTACCCCTGTGTATGGACCGACCCGCCTATTACGATCCTAGTAGCTCATTTCTGAATTCGTTCGCTGTCTACAGTCATGTGTATTCGATAAGAAAAATGGTTCAAATGGCTCTGAGCACTATGGGACTTAACATCTTAGGTCATCAGTTCCCTAGAACTTAGAACTACTTAAACCTAACTAACATAAGGACATCACACACATCCATGCCCGAGGCAGGATTCGAACCTGCGACCGTAGCAGTCCCGCGGTTCCGGACTGCAGCGCCTAGAACCGCACGGCAACCGCGCCCGGCTACTCGATAAGAACTCCTAACGGCGGAGCAGTACTCTACAATTAAAAGCACTATCGTCTTAACTGGTGCATCGCACCTTTGAGGTACCTCTTCCTTGCTGCACTGTGCCGTTGACGCTTTGCGTATGAGAATTACCAAATTAGCTTAACTCGTGAGGATCATAGTTTTAGTAACATGAGTCCATTATGATGGTTCACCGCTAATAAGACGAAAGATTTGAATTTTTGGTCATGTTAACACTTCAGAAAATACGAGGGGCGTTGAATCTACATCTACATCTACATCTACATCCATACTGCGCAAGCCACCTGACGGTGTGTGGTGGAGGGTGCCTTGAGTACCTCTATCGGTTCTCCCTTCTATTCCAGTCTCGTATTGTTCGTGGAAAGAAGGATTGTCGGTATGCCTCTGTGTGGGCTCTAATCTCTCTGATTTTATCTTCATGGTCTCTTCGCGAGATACACGTAGGAGGGAGCAATATAGTGCTTGACTCCTCGGTGAAGGTATGTTCTCGAAACTTCAACAAAAGCCCGTACCGAGCTACTGAGCGTCTCTCCTGCAGAGTCTTCCACTGGAGTTTATCTATCATCTCCATAACGCTTTCACGATTACTAAATGATCCTGTAACGAAGCGCGCTGCTCTCCGTTTGATCTTCTCTCTCTCTTCTATCAACCCTATCTGGTACGGATCCCACACTGGTGAGCAGTATTCGAGCAGTGGGCGAACAAGTGTACTGTAACCTACTTCCTTTGTTTTCGGATTACATTTCCTTAGGATTCTTCCAATGAATCTCAGTCTGGCATGTGCTTTACCGACGATCAACTTTATATGATCATCCCATCTTAAATCACTCCTAATGAGGACTCGCAGATAATTTATGGAATTAACTGCTTCCAGTTGCTGACCTGCTATATTGTAGCTAAATGATAAAGGATCTTTCTTTCTATGTATTCGCAGCACATTACACTTGTCTACATTGAGATTCAATTGCCATTCCCTGCACCATGCGTCAATTCGTTGCGGATCCTCCTGCATTTCAGAACAATTTTCCATTGTTACAACCTCTCGATATACTACAGTATCATCCGTAAAATGCTTCAGTGAACTTCCGATGTTATCCACAAGGTCATTTATGTATATTGTGAATTGCAATGGTCCTACGACACTCCCCTGCGGCACAACTAAAATCACTCTTACTTCGGAAGACTTCTCTCCATTGAGAACGACATGCCGCCTTCTGTTATCTAGGAACTCTTCAGTTCAATCACACAATTGGTCTGATAGTCCATATGCTTTTACTTTGTTCATTAAACTACTGTGGGGAACTGTATCGAACGCCTTGTTGAAGTCAAGTAGTGCCACTTTTTTTCTCTGCCGGTTTCGGTTAGAAAAGTGCATATTTCGTTGTGGGATCCCATGGAATATTTCCGCTTCAGCCCCTACACTTTCATGACGTTCCGATAGGTGGCAGCACTATACGTAGCTTTCAAAATGGCATCTGTAATGGAGGTGCGTTCGAAGCGGAGAGCTGTCATTGAGTTTCTTTTGGCGGAAAACCAGAGCATCGCAGATTTTCGTAGATGCTTGCAGAACGTCTGAAGAGACCTGGCAGTGAACGAAAGCGAGGCGAGTCTTTGGGCGGGGCGTCTGCGCAACAACGTCGCGCAAATCTGTCCAATATCCCGTGTGCCGGCCGGCCGCACACAACTGTGTCTCATGCATCTACATCTACATCTACATTGATACTCCGCAAGCCACCCAACGGTGTGTGGCGGAGGGCACTTTACGTGCCACTGTCATTACCTCCCTTTCCTGTTCCAGTCGCGTATGGTTCGCGGGAAGAACGACTGTCTGAAAGCCTCCGTGCGCGCTCTAATCTCTCTAATTTTACATTCGTGATCTCCTCGGGAAGTATAAGTAGGGGGAAGCAATATATTCGATACCTCATCCAGAAACGCACCCTCTCGAAACCTGGCGAGCAAGCTACACCGCGATGCAGAGCGCCTCTCTTGCAGAGTCTGCCACATGAGTTTGCTAAACATCTCCGTAACGCTATCACGGTTACCAAATAACCCAGTGACGAAACGCGCCGCTCTTCTTTGGATCTTCTCTATCTCCTCCGTCAACCCGACCTGGTACGGATCCCACACTGATGAGCAATACTCTAGTATAGGTCGAACGAGTGTTTTGTAAGCCACCTCCTTTGTTGATGGACTACATTTTCTAAGCACTCTCCCAATGAATCTCAACCTGGTACCCGCCTTACCAACAATTAATTTTATATGATCATTCCACTTCAAATCGTTCCGTACGCATACTCCCAGATATTTCACAGAAGCAACTGCTACCAGTGTTTGCTCCGCTATCATATAATCATACAATAAAGGATCCTTCTTTCTATGTATTCGCAATACATTACATTTGTCTATGTTAAGGGTCAGTTGCCACTCCCTGCACCAAGTGCCTATCCGCTGCAGATCTTCCTGTATTTCGCTACAATTTTCTAATGCAGTAACTTCTCTGTATACTACAGCATCATCCGCGAAAAGCCGCATGGAACTTCCGACACTATCTACTAAGTCATTTATATATATTGTGAAAAGCAATGGTCCCATAACACTCCCCTGTGGCACGCCAGAGGTTACTTTAACGTCTGTAGACGTCTCTCCATTGATAACAACATGCTGTGTTCTGTTTGCTAAAAACTCTTCAATCCAGCCACACAGCTGGTCTGATATTCCGTAGGCTCTTACTTTGTTTATCAGGCGACAGTGCGGAACTGTATCGAACGCCTTCCGGAAGTCAAGAAAAATAGCATCCACCTGGGAGCCTGTATCTAATATTTTCTGGGTCTCATGAACAAATAAGGCGAGTTGGGTCTCACACGATCGCTGTTTCCGGAATCCATGTTGATTCCTACATAGTAGATTCTGGGTTTCCAGAAATGACATGATACGCGAGCAAAAAACATGTTCTAAAATTCTACAAGAGATCGACGTAAGAGATATAGGTCTATAGTTTTGCGCATCTGCTCGACGACCCTTCTTGAAGACTGGGACTATCTGTGCTCTTTTCCAATCATTTGGAACCCTCCGTTCCTCTAGAGACTTGCGGTACACGGCTGTTAGAAGGGGGGCAAGTTCTTTCGCGTACTCTGTGTAGAATCGAATTGGTATCCCGTCAGGTCCAGTGGACTTTCCTCTATTGAGTGATTCCAGTTGCTTTTCTATTCCTTGGACACTTATTTCGATGTCAGCCATTTTTTCGTTTGTGCGAGGATTTAGAGAAGGAACTGCAGTGCGGTCTTCCTCTGTGAAACAGCTTTGGAAAAAGGTGTTTAGTATTTCAGCTTTACGCGTGTCATCCTCTGTTTCAATGCCATCATCATCCCGTAGTGTCTGGATATGCTGTTTCGAGCCACTTACTGATTTAACGTAAGACCAGAACTTCCTAGGATTTTCTGTCAAGTCGGTACATAGAATTTTACTTTCGAATTCAATGAACGCTTCACGCATAGCCCTCCTTACGCTAACTTTGACATCGATTAGCTTCTGTTTGTCTGAGAGGTTTTGGCTGCGTTTAAACTTGGAGTGGAGCTCTCTTTGCTTTCGCAGTAGTTTCCTAACTTTGTTGTTGTACCACGGTGGGTTTTTCCCGTCCCTCACAGTTTTACTCGGCACGTACCTGTCTAAAACGCATTTTACGATTGCCTTGAACTTTTTCCATAAACACTCAACATTGTCAGTGTCGGAACAGAAATTTTCGTTTTGATCTGTTAGGTAGTCTGAAATCTGCCTTCTATTACTCTTGCTAAACAGATAAACCTTCCTCCCTTTTTTTATATTCCTATTAACTTCCATATTCAGGGATGCTGCAACGGCCTTATGATCACTGATTCCCTGTTCTGTACATACAGATTCGAAAAGTTCGGGTCTGTTTGTTATCAGTAGGTCCAATATGTTATCTCCACGAGTCGGTTCTCTGTTTAATTGCTCGAGGTAATTTTCGGATAGTGCACTCAGTATAATGTCACTCGATGCTCTGTCCCTACCACCCGTCCTAAACATCTGAGTGTCCCAGTCTATATCTGGTAAATTGAAGTCTCCACCTAAGACTATAACATGCTGAGAAAATTTATGTGAAATGTATTCCAAATTTTCTCTCAGTTGTTCTGCCACTAACGCTGCTGAGTCGGGAGATCGGTAAAAGGAGCCAATTATTAACCTAGTTCGGTTGTTTAGTGTAACCTCCACCCATAATAATTCACAGGAACTATCCACTTCTACTTCACTACAGGATAAACTACTACTAACAGCGATGAACACTCCACCACCGGTTGCATGCAATCTATCCTTTCTAAACACCGTCTGTACCTTTGTAAAAATTTCGGCAGAATTTATCTCTGGCTTAAGCCAGCTTTCTGTACCTATAACGATTTCAGCTTCGGTGCTTTCTATCAGCGCTTGAAGTTCCGGTACTTTACCAACGCAGCTTCGACAGTTGACAATTACAATACCGATTGCTGCTTGGTCCCCGCATGTCCTGACTTTGCCCCGCACCCGTTGAGGCTGTTGCCCTTTCTGTACTTGCCCAAGGCCATCTAACCTAAAAAACCGCCCAGCCCACGCCACACAACCCCTGCTACCCGTGTAGCCGCTTGTTGCGTGTAGTGGACTCCTGACCTATCCAGCGGAACCCGAAACCCCACCACCCTATGGCGCGAGTCGAGGAATCTGCAGCCCACACGGTCGCAGAACCGTCTCAGCCTCTGATTCAGACCCTCCACTCGGCTCTGTACCAAAGGTCCGCAGTCAGTCCTGTCGACGATGCTGCAGATGGTGAGCTCTGCTTTCATCCCGCTAGCGAGACTGGCAGTCTTCACCAAATCAGATAGCCGCCGAAAGCCAGAGAGGATTTCCTCCGATCCATAGCGACACACATCATTGGTGCCGACATGAGCGACCACCTGCAGATGGGTGCACCCTGTACCCTTCATGGCATCCGGAAGGACCCTTTCCACATCTGGAATGACTCCCCCCGGTATGCACACGGAGTGCACATTGGTTTTCTTCCCCTTTCTTGCTGCCATTTCCCTAAGGGGCCCCATTACGCGCCTGACGTTGGAGCTCCCAACTACCAGTAAGCCCACCCTCTGCGACTGCCCGGATCTTGCAGACGGAGGGGCAACCTCTGGAACAGGACAAGCAGCCATGTCAGGCCGAAGATCAGTATCAGCCTGAGACAGAGCCTGAAACCGGTTCGTCAGACAAACTGGAGAGGCTTTCCGTTCAGCCCTCCGGAATGTCTTTCGCCCCCTGCCACACCTTGAAACGACCTCCCACTCTACCACAGGTGAGGGATCAGCCTCAATGCGGGCAGTATCCCGGGCAACCACAGTCGTAGTCCGATCAGGGGATGCGTGGGACGAGCTGGCCGTCCCCGACAAACCCCCATCCCGACCCCCACAGTGATGCCCATTGGCAACAGCCTCAAGCTGTGTGACCGAAGCCAACACTGCCTGAAGCTGGGAGCGAAGGGATGCCAACTCAGCCTGCATCCGAACACAGCAGTTGCAGTCCCTATCCATGCTAAAAACTGTTGTGCAAAGAACGTCTGAACTAATCTATAGAGAGCGCAAACAAATCGATACAAAATTTAAACGGTTATTAAAATACAAGATTGCCTAGTAAATGCAGTAATGCTGCTACTTGCGCACTGCTGACACACTGCTCGGCGGCGGAAGGAGACTACGCGATTTTACACTATTCAGGTACTAAAACGCGATGCTACAACTCTCAAATGCAGTGTGTTGGTCGCCACAAAAATGCAAGCGAACTTCTCCATGACAACGCAAAACCTCACACAAATCAGCGCACCCGAGAGAAACTCAGAAAACTTCATTGAAATGTTCTTCCTCAACCACCCTGCAGCCCGGAACTCGCACCTTCCGACTTCCTTCTGTTTGACCCAATGAAGGATGCACCCCGCGGGAAGCAGTATGTGGGTGATGTGGAGCCCGCCGAAGTGGCCGAACGGATCTAGGCGCTTCAGTCTGCAACCGCGCGACCGCTTCGATCGCAGGTTCGAATCCTGCCTCGGGCATCGATGCGTGTGGTGTCCTTAGGTTAGTTAGGTTTAAGTAGTTCTATGATCTAGGGGACTGATGACCTTAGAAGTTAAGTCCCATAGTGCTCAGAGCCATTTGCACCATTTGATGATGTGGAGGTAATTGATGCAGCAAGACGTTGGCTCAGACGTCGACCAGTAGAGTGGTACTATGCGGGTATACAGGCCCTCCCAGTAAGGTGGTCCAAGGCCGTCCCATTGAACGGAGACTACGTTGAAAAAGAGTGGCGAGTAATATGGTGTAATGGAAACCTGAATACCACCATCCTGCTTTCAGAAAAAAATGGGTTGCATTATTTACTCAGCGCCCGTCGTATATATAGGAATACACAGTTAGTGTCCACTTATGTATTTCTTCGCTTATTTTCACTTACTTCCTTCCCCGGATGAGACACCTGCAATTTCATTAAAACACAGTACGTGAGAGTAAACTATTTTTTGCTTTGTAGCAGCTGTAGTACAAAACAACACTTATAACAGAAAGAAAGATGAGAACGGCAATTGAAAAAAAAATGTGTAAAAAGTGCCGAACTGTCGCTGTAACGAATTATGGGATATTAGATTTAGCCGGTGCAGTGGTTCAAAAACGAGTAACGGGTGACCTACCGTTACGCAGACATTACTGTTCACGTTACTTATTAATGATTTTGTTATGATCTCGGACTTATCGCTAATGTTACTGCTATGTATGTTATCCGAAAAATTGTAGTGTTATCCTGACACATCGAAACAAAGTATCACTGTAGTCCAGCCTGCCCGGTTGGAACACGTTTGGACGAGCTGGCATGCTGTAGGTGGATACACTTCAGGAGCTCCTGTCAGAACTGGACTTTAATTACAAGTCCCACGACGACTTTTATTAAAAAAAAAATCTTTTCTCCTTATTTATTCCTCATACTTTGTTCTTAAAGGAAAAAGAAATTTGATTTTGGCTTTGAGAAACTTTTTTTTTCTTTTTTTGTTCCAAAAGATTGCTTCTTCGCCAACAAGACGAAGGAGACTCATTTTTGATTACTGGAAGGAGAAACAAGTATAATTGGAGTCTTTGTTTTCTTTTGAAAAAAAAAAACTTTTCCTTATTTATTCCTCATAATTTTTCATTAAGGGAAAAGAAATTGATTTTGGCTTTGAGAAACTTTTTTCTTTTTTTTTTTTAAAAAAAAAAAAGGTTGGCCGTGCGGTCTAATGCACGGCTTTCCGGGCGGGAAGGAGCGACTGGTCCCCGGCACGAATCCGCCCGGCGGATTTGTGTCGAGGTCCGGTGAACCGGCCAGTCTGTGGATGGTTTTTAGGCGGTTTTCTATCTGCCTCGGTGAATGATGGCTTGTTCCCCTTATTCCACCTCAGTTACACTATGTCGGTGATTACTGCGCAAACAAGTTCTCCACGTACGCGTACACTAGCATTACTCTACCACGCAAACGTAAGGGTTACACTCGTCTGGTGTGAGACGTTCCCTGGGGGGGCCCACCGGGGGCCGAACGGCACAATAACCCTGGGTCCGGTGTGGGGCGGCGGAGGGCTGAAGTGGACCACAGAGGCTGCGGCGGGGGCGGAGCCTCTCCGTCGTTTCTAGGTCCCCGGTTAACAAAACAATACAAACTATTTTTTGCTTTGTATAATTGTAGTGCAAAACAACACTTATAATAGAAAGAAAGCTGAGAACGGTAATTGAAAAAAAATGTGCAAAACGTGCCAAACTGCCTTTGTAACGAATTATGGGACATTAGATTTAGCCGGGTACAGTGGTTCAAAAACGAGGAACGGGTGACCTATCGTTACGCAGACATTACTTCTCACGTTACTTATTAATGATTTTGTTATGATCTCAAAAAACATGTTCAAATGTGTGTGAAATCTTATGGGACTTAACTGCTAAGGTCATCAGTCCCTAAGCTTACGCACTACTTAACCTAAATTATCGTAAGGACAAGCACACACACCCATGCCCGAGGGAGGACTCGAACCTCCGCCAGGACCAGCCGCACAGTCCATGACTGCCGCGCCTTACATGTTATGATCTTAGAGTTTTCGCTAATGTTACTGCTATCTATGCTATCCGAAAAACTGTAGTATTATCCTGACACATCGAAGCAAAGTATCACTGTAGTCAAATGGTTCAAATGGCTCTGAGCACTATGGGACTTAACTTCTTTGGTCATCAGTCCCCTAGAACTTAGAACTGCTTAAACCTAACTAACCTAAGGACATCACACACAACCATGCCCGTGGCAGGATTCGAACCTGCGACCGTAGCGGTCGCGCGGTTCCAGACTGCAGCGCCTAGAACAGCTCGGCCACTGCGGCCGGCAAAACTAAAGTTTTCACGAAATGTGATTGTGTAGAATCTTTTGACTACAATATTAATAAGGTAAAAGATGAGTCATTCACGTCATACTAATGTCTGGGAGTAACACTTTAAGTAGAACGACCACATAGACTCCGTTGTAGGTTAAGTAAATGTCAGGCTCTAGTTTATTGGTAGGATACTGTGAAACGGCAGCCTGTCTACAAAAAGAGACTTTACAAAACATTTGTACTGCTTTTACGTGGATGCTGTCATGTGTGTCGCATACAGAAGAGGTCGCATAAACAAGGAAAACCGGTCCATACGAAGGACGGCAATGCACAGTCACATACTTTTTTACATCGAGAGACAGTGTAAGAGATATCCTGAAAAGACTCTCCTGGTAAGCACTCGAAGAAAGACACGTAACATCTCGCAGACGCATTCTTAGAGAACTTCAAGAAAAAGTCTCTATAGGGGGATCTGGCAATATTCTATAGCCTATTTCCCCACACATCGATTCTGTATAGACTGTGAAAATAAAATCTGTGTGGGAAAATTAACTATCATTTTTCCTGCGACACATCTCGTGAATAGAACACAAAGAATCCCCGGTATATTGTATAAACTACCGTCGAAAATGCACACACCATAGAGTAGAGACGTAGATGTACTTGATGTTTTCATTGAGGGGAAATGTGCAGCTTCTCTGATAGTACAAACACCGAGCGCTTGCAAACCAGAATGATGTGATGTTTAAGCTTGTGATGTGAAAGAAAATTGAAAGTACTGTTAAAAGAAAGGATCGAATGTGGCGCATTGTCGTTGATGTACGAAGCACATACACTGATGAGCCAAAACATCATGACCGCCTGCTTTACAGCTTGTTTGTCCGTCTTTGGAACGAAATATATCACTGATTCTGCGTGTCAGGAATCTGACAGCTAGTTGGTAGGTTTATGGAGGTATATGGCATCGGATGTCTACGCACAGGTCATGTAATACGCGTAAATAACGGGCCGCTGATTTGCGTATGCGATGATGGCACCCGTTAGCGACCCAGATGGGTTCCATACGACTTACGTCAGGCGAATTTAGTCGCCGAAACATGAACGTGAGTTCACCATAATGCTCCTCAACCAATGTAGCACGGTTCTGGCTCCGAGACACAGATAATTATGCTGCTGAAAGGTGACATCGCCGTCGGTGAAGACATCAAGCATGAAGGGATACAGGTGGTTCGCAGTTGTCAGCGTGTCTTCGATTGCTACCACAGGTCCCATCCAAGCGCAGGAGAATGTCTCCCATAGATAAATACTGCGTACGTGGACACTGCACGTTTCGAGCCGCAGTTCACCTCGATGACGGCGTTTGTGGAGACGACCAGACACCTAGTGTAGCAAACATGTGATTCATCCGAAGACCCGACACGTTTCCGTTGATCGACGGTCGAATTCTGATGGTCCCGTGTGCACTGCAGTAGTAGTGGCTCAACATGTGAACACGTAAGGTTGGTCTGCTGCGGAACTCCATGTCGAAATACGTACGATGAACAGTGTGCTCCGAAATACTTGTGCGTGCACCAAAATTGTGCTCTTTCACTAGAGATCACAGAGCAGACAAGCCTCCGAATCTCCCGGTCTGTGAAGAGTCGTGGACGTCCATCCACTTCGCGCGTATTGGTAACTTCAGTGCCCTTCTACCTCTAGCCGTAGATGCTCACGACAGTAGCACGTGAACATTCGACCAGCTTCGCCGTTTTCGGGATACCCGTTCACAGGCTATGCGTAATAATAACCTGCTCACTGTCAGTGTCGCTCATCCCAATGGATTTCCTCATTTGCAGCCCATATCTTCGCTAGGGTGATCCCCGGTCCGTGTCTGCTACGCTTCCATACTTCTGTTACCGCGTCGTGTGCCCGCAACGCCACCAGGCGGCATCCAACGTCGCGGTGGGCAGTGGTCATAATGTTTCGGCATGTCAGTGTATTTATTTATTTGTAAATAACAGATGTAAATGGTTCAAATGGCTCTGAGTACTATGGGACTTAACTTCTGAGGTCATCAGTCCCCTAGAACTTACAACTACTTAAACCTAACTAACCTAAGGACATCACACACGTCCATGCCCGAGGCAGGATTCGAACCTGCGACCGTAGCGGTCGCGCGGTTCCAGACTGAAGCGCTTAGAACCACTGGGCCAATCTGGCCGGCCCCCAGAGTGCATTAATGTTGTTTGTGTTTAATGCTGTTTCCAGGCCTGGTAGGATACGTAAGGTGTGTGAAGAGCGCCAGATGTTAAATGATCACTGTGAGGGAAAAGGAGATGCCACATACACGTGTGAGACAGTGTTATCAGCAGCGGAGATAGTTTGAAAGGGGCCTGATTGTGGGTCTCCATTTTGCTGGCTGGTCGGATCGTGCGGTATACACATTGGTGGGGCATTCGGATTGAAAGTGGCCTGATGTTGAAATATTGAGAACGAGACGGCAGTCATACTCGCCGTCACGGCCACAATCGGATCCTACTAACAGTTCTTACCAACTGAAGTCGGGACTTATCTGACAAGGTCACGGTTTTCCAGTCGTCTAGGGTCCAACCGATATGGCCACGAGGCCAGGAGAGGCTATGCAGGCGTTGTCGTTCTGTTAGCAACGGCACTCGCGCTGGTCGTCTGATGCCATAGCTCGTTAACGCCAAATTTCGCAGCATTACAGATGCGTTCGTCGTACGTACCACATTGATTTCTGTGGTTATTTAACGCTGCTTCTCTGTTAGCAATGACAATTCTATGCAACTGCCGCTGCTCTCGGTCTTTAAGAGAAGACCGTCGGCCACTGTGTTGTTCGTAGTGAAAGGTAATGCCTGAAATTCTAAATTCTCGGCCCTCTCTTGACACTGTAGATATGGGAATATTGAATTCCCTAACAATTACCGAAATAGAACGTCCCATGCGTCTAGCTCCAGCTACCACACCGCTTTCAATGTCTGTTAATTTGTGTGCGGCCACCTTTTTACAGGAATCACCTGCGTACACATTACAGCTCCGTCAATATACTGCCCTTTTATACCTTCTTTACTCGATACTACCGACATCTGTATATGTACAGTCGTGGACAAAACGAGCGAGAGCCCTCGCCTTTTCGTTATGCTGTTCCGCACAGCTTTAAAGTCTGCTACACAGTATAACAGGCAAGGCGACGAAGTGCTACCAACATACTATGCAAGTTCGCTCAGCTGATGTGCTGAGATGCTGAGATAGCTAGCAATGGAGAAACTCGCGCTTCTAAGACGCCACAGCATCATCTGCCATCACTTGGTGAGAAACGAAATACCTCAAGTATAAGCCAATGTGTTGTTTCAAATATCTGTGACTATGACTTGAATCTTAAGTGTGGTTATGGATAGTACGTATGCTCAGATTGCGAATCTAACATCATGGATAAGACAAGGAGAAATGAATTAGGCGTCCTTCCTCTTCTGTAACATCAAATATATTTTAGTTATTCTTTCTTAAATGAGCTGCGCAGAAATCATTCACCAGAAGTGAATAACTTTTTAGCAACGCCAGATGATATTAAGAGCTTGCCGGCGCGGGTTAGCCGTGTGCTCAATGGCGTCATATCGTGGACCACGCGGCTCCTTGCGCCGTCAGTTCGAATCCTTCCCCGGGCCTGGATGTGTGTTATGTTAGGTAGGTTGAAGTAGTTCTAGATCTAGAGGACTAATGACCTAAGCAGTTTGGTGGCATAGTTCTTAGAGCCATGTTTTGACCTTTCGCATAAATTTTCTTTACATAAACGGGGTTGTGTCTCTAGATTGCGTTGACAAAGCTCAATTTTTTACGCCACCAAGGGACCGTATACCACAGGAAGTGCGATATATTTCCGCTTATTATGTCCACCCGTACTCGAGGTAAACGGGTTTTAAGGGTTGGGTAGACAGACGGTCAAGAAAGTTAGACTAGTAGGGCTCCATATTTACCGATTTACGTGACGAAATCCTACGTCACCGTTTATTTCCTGGGGTGGTGCAGAATTACCCTACTAAATTTACTCGCTAATAACATTTTTTGTTATTTCGATAAACATCCCGAATGATTGTCACATCAGCGGTGACATAAAGGTAAACAATTCATGTTTTTGAGTCCAGAAAGCTCTATGCGAAATTGCCGGCTTATTCACGTCTGGGGTAATAATAGAGGGCTGTTTGCCTGGGTTGTCTGCTAGCGCAGTGAGGGGTGTTTGCTACTGCAAGGGAGGTCTGGTTTGTTTTTGTGGTGTCACCGCCAGACACCACACTTGGTAGGTGGTAGCTTTAAATCGGCCGCGGTCCATTAGTACATGTCGGACCCGCGTGTCGCCACTTTCAGTGATTGCAGACCGAGCGCCACCACACGGCAGGTCTCGAGAGACTTACTAAGGATGGCTTAACTGATATCAGCGCACACTCCGCTGCAGAGTGAAAATCTCATTCTGGAAACATCCCCCAGGCTGTGGCTAAGCCATGTCTCCGCAATATCCTTTCTTTCAGGAGTGCTAGTTCTGCAAGGTTCGCAGGAGAGCTTCTGTAAAGTTTGGAAGGTAGGAGACGAGGTACTGGCAGAAGTAAAGCTGTGAGTGCCGGGCGTGAGTCGTGCTTCGGTAGCTCAGTTGGTAGAGCACTTGCCCGCGAAAGGCAAAGGTCCCGAGTTCGAGTCTCGGTCGGGCACACAGTTTTAATCTGCCAGGAAGTTTCTTACATAATGGTTACAGAACTTGATTGTTTAATTTAGTGTTGTTAAGCCAACGGCCTTGCCGCAGTGGTAACACCGGTTCCCGTCAGATCACCGAAGTTATGCGCTATCGGGCTGGGCTAGCACTTGGATGGGTGACCAACCGGTCTGCCGAGCGCTGCTGGCAAGCGGGGTGCACTTGAGAAGTAGCGGCTCCGGTCCCGTAAACTGACATACGGCCGGGAGAACGGTGTGCTGACCACATACCCCTCCATATCCCGTTCCAGTGATGCCTACAGTCTGAGGATGACACGGTGGCCGGTCGGTACCGTTGGACCTTCATGGCCTGTTCGGGCGAAGTTTAGTGTTAGTTTTTATTAGTTGTTAAAGTGTTGTGTGATACTGAACACTGATGAAGGAAATTCATTAAGATTTGTCAGTCGAGAAAATGAGTTCTGCTCCTATGGCAAGAGCATTGCTATGCGGCCTCATCTCTACCAGATAAAAATTCTCACATTGCTTGCACTGCAACTGATGCAAAAACGTAACAATAGTTTTTGTGTCACTATTCTTCTTTCCTTTACTAGTTGCATTTGAGATAAATTTTCTCGCCCTGATTAAGCCACAGAAATTTTAATTTATGATGTATGACAACAGAAATGAGTAAATTAGTTAGGAAAAATATAACAAATTCATAAATTTTATGTTTCTCGTTATAAAGCCGTAAGAAAGCCTGTCTACCTCTTTCATGTGTAAGCAGAACTTTATAGGTCACATCGACTGAAACTGCGTTGGGTTATTTTTCTTTTTATAACTGTTTTTTCTGGCAGCACAAGAAACCTGTTGAAACGAAGGGAGCTCCATAAGCAGGCAATTGCACGGCGAGCTGCAATTCCAAAGCCGTACGTAAGTGATGCAAATGCCCGTAGCAGGAAAACGTGGCACCGAAGCCGTAAAACCTGAACTATGGAGCAGTGGAAGAAAGTCATTTAGTCGGATGAATCTAGTTTCACACTGTTTCCAACTTCTGGTCGCGTCTGCCGGCCGGAGTGGCCGAGCGGTTCTAGGCGCTACAGTCTGGAACCGCACAACCGCTGCGGTCGCAGGTTCGAATCCTGCCTCGGGCATGAATATGTGTGATGTCCTTTGGTTAGTTAGGTTTAAGTAGTTCTAAGTTCTACGGAACTGATGACCTCAGAAGTTAAGTCCCATAGTGCTCAGAGCCATTTGAACCATTTG
Source organism: Schistocerca piceifrons (assembly GCF_021461385.2). Classification (NCBI taxonomy): domain Eukaryota; kingdom Metazoa; phylum Arthropoda; class Insecta; order Orthoptera; family Acrididae; genus Schistocerca; species Schistocerca piceifrons. The sequence goes on from NC_060149.1 coordinate 803,242,096, forward strand.
GTCGGGTCTACGTACGAACAGTGAAACATTGCGAGAGATCGGTGATGATTTGGGCAGCCATATCGTGGTACTCCATGAGCTCCAGATTTACTCTCAAAGTTCTCATTACTGAGAAGGACCATGTGGCCATTTCGGCCGATCAGGTCCATGCGATGATACAATATTTGTTCCCCAATGGTGATGCTGTGTTCCAAGATTACATGGCCTCTGGTCACACAGCTCGCAGCGTCAAAGACTAGTTTTGTGAGCACGAGGATGATTTGTCGCACCTCACCTGGTTACCACAATCACCAGATCTCAATATTTATTGAGTCTTTGTGTTCTACTTTGGACAGCGGGGTACGTGATCGCAACCCACCTCCATTATCATTACCTGAACATGCCACTATTCTGCAGCAAGAATAGTATAAGATTCTCTTGAAAACCATGCAGAACCTGTATTTATCCCTTCTGAGACGACTGGAAGCTAATTTGAATGCCAACAGTTTTCCTACACCGTATTAGACGTGGTAATATGTTGTGTTCCCATATTTTTGTCTTCCCCTTTGTATGTGACTACAGGATGCGTTTAACGGTTGGTGATGTCGTAATTCAGTGATGACTCGTGATGCTCTGTCTTTCATCTTAAGATACGTATGTAAAAATAATTCTCCTTCTGATGAGCAATACAACATCGTTAATCTCGAAGGATGATGATGATGATGTTTGGTTTGTGAGGCGCTCAATTGCGCGGTTATAAGCGCCCGCACAAATGCCCAATCTTTGCTCAGTCCAATCTCGCCACTTTCAAATGGTTCAAATGGCTCTAAGCGCTGTGGGACTTAACATCTGAGGTCATCAGTCCCCTAGAACTTAGAGCTACTTAAACCTAACTAACCTAAGGACATCACACACATCCATGCCCGAGGCAGGATTCCAACCCGCGACCGTAGCAGCAGCGCGGTTCCGGACTGTAGCGCCTAGAACCGCTCGGCCACAACGGCCGGCTGCCACTTTCATGAATGATGATGAAATGATAACACAAACATCCAGTCATCTCGAGACAGGCGAAAATCCCTGACCCCGCCGGTAATCGAACCCGGGACCCCGATCTCAGGAAGGGAGATGCGACCGCGAGACCACGAGCTGCGGACTAATCTCGATGGAAGCTTCCCCTAATCTATCCTATCGTCGATAGTAATATTGATATCTCTTAGGTACGAAAGTAGTTTCTATAAAATATGGCTTAGCACTACATGGGGCGTGCCAAGCACCGTGTATCCTCTAATATTTTATAAACGGCTCAAGATATCGAAACGAGACTTTCCCCACTTGTGGTACACAAAGAAGTGTTTAACTTTCGTAACTATAAGCAAGTATGAATTTTTAAGTGGAATTTGAAATTTAGAAATTTGTGGTAAGTTCCTATGGGACCAAACTGCTGAGGTCATCGGTCCCTAGGCTTACACACTACTTACTCTAAATTGTGATAAGGACAACGCACACACCCATGCCCGAGGGAGGACTCGAACCTCCGACGGAGGGAGCCGCGCGAACCGCGACAAGGCACTATAGACCGCGCGGCTAAGTGGAATGATGTACCTTTTTTTTAACTACTTTCAGTATATCATGAGGAAATGAGTACTGTAATATAAAATACATATGCGTTGACAATGAAAACGTTAACGAACGTAGCGTAGGAATAGAGTAAGTTTTGTGTCGAAATCTTCCAGTATACCGAATTTTCACTTCTGTGTCCTCAGGGAGTGCCTATTACTTATTTCAGGGGCTTAGGGAGGGGGGAGGGAGTCTAGCCGAATCTCACCCAATCTCAGGGGGGGGGGGGGGGGAGAGAGGGGGTCTCGTGAAATATCGCGTAAATTTTTTTCCGCAAGAAACAGTGTAAAATTGCGAGAAAATTGGATTTCCCCACTAAACTATGGATAAATCCTATACAATAATATTTATCAAGGTTTTGCGAAGTAGCACTGTAGCCCCTCGATTGTTTAACCGCCAGCGACCAGCCAAACGGGCGACAAAACGAACGATGCGGCGAACGAGCCGAGTGGCAGCGACGCGCTGTTTTTACGCCCGTAAGTGATCCGATACTCGACAGCACCATCAACGCTGTCACTCATTCACAATGAGTTATCACGATTTTTATGTTGCATACATGAAAAAATACGTCTACAGGACGAATAAGTGCTGCCGGGAAGAAGTGACCAAGTCATGGATTGCAGAGATGCAGAGTTTCCCGAAAAGAAAGGCTTGGTGTTGCAAGTTTAGCTTGAAGTCGAACACCTCCTTCAGAGAATCGGCGGAGAGGAAGCCCCGGTCTACTTTAGCATTCCTTGATAACGTGTGTTTCTTTCTATTTTACACACAAGACACCTTGAGATCGCGGTACGGAGGGGGCATACTCCAGCACATTTTGGGTGAGTTTCCACCACCGGCAGATCTTCGAAAATAGATTTGCACAACACACACTGCCCAAAAAAATCATCGTCTTTAACAGGTCCAATCCAATCACAGAATTCTGGGTTTTGTTCCCAATCTTTTCGGTACGTGTGGTTTCTGCGTAGCGGTTTCGTTGAGCTTTCGCCGCTTCTTCTTTTTTTGCGGAATTCCACAGCTTTTTCTCGTGCCTATTTCTTCATCACTCTCGCTTCCGGAGTCGAACATTTTGGGAAAAAAAGTTCAATCCTAATTTTAAACCGTAATACGCGTACAGAAGCACACGATTAATAACAGGATTGAAAATGTTAACACACTAACGAAAGGCGCGACACGACAGCAACTGACATGAATTATTTAATATTGCCTTAAGACTCCTTGACTCTGTTATTGCTACAATACCGTAGTGGAGTAGCAGCAAGAACTCCATTGTTGCACATGGGCGACCGTCACTGAGTATCACACGTCGCGGTACTAAGCTTCTGTGTGCAAGCGACAACGGTTTAGAGTGGCTAAATCAGAGCGAGGTTGAAGGAGCAGATGATTATACTGAAAATCTCATGGACATTTTGGTTCCAGTAGTCATTCTTGAGACCACACGAGTCCCTATGGACTGAATTATAATGAACATTCTTTTACGATTTTAGTAGTTCCTTTTATTTAAGTATTTTATTGATCGATTATCTCGCTGTGATTCTAGACTTCGTTCTGATTTAAATATTAGTTTTCAATAAAAATAATTAAAGGAATTATGTTTCTTGAATAAATCCAACCTCAATCAAGCACATATTTACACAACAAATATGTATTTTGAAAAATGTCATGTAAGATTTCGGGGAAGGGGGGGGGGGGGGGGAGAAGGGGCAGAGGGAGTCGAGCCAAATCTCATGACATCTCACCAAGAGAGGAGGAGGGGGAGTCGAAAAAACGCCAAAAATGACTCACGTAATTAATGGACAACCCCTTATGAACAGGACTTAAAACGCGCTCTGCTGGCAGTTTTTGGACTATCACTGAGCACATTTTACGATTTCGCTGTAAACATTGACAGTGTTGTCACCGGTTTCCTTAAACTTCTATTCCTCAAATAGATGTCATCATTCTAGAAAATACTACGAAACTAGATATCTCTAGTGTGTCGGCTGTTTTTTTCCGCTATCTTCTCAATTGTGGTCCTACATTTGTGGAACAAACTAGCGAGTAATCTGCACCTGACGCAAAACGATACTGTATTGAAGAGGAACATAGGTTCCTTCCCCGTATCTGCCGGCTGTAATCTTCCTGTCCTAGTGCGAGTCGATATCCCTATCGCAGTGTCAACAACTTCCTATTTTTCCTCGTCCCTACTACTACCTCTTTCTTTTTCCCTTCTTCCCCATTGCATTTTCATTAATTGTCTCTTCAGATGAATTGCCTCAGTTATTTCTCTGTCTTCCTCGGAACAGTTAAATTCTGCAGGAGATTTGATTCTTTTCTTACTACAGCTTTTCGGATGATTCCATTTTTCCCATTTGACAGGAATGTTATACTATGATAATTGCACTTATCATTGTATTAACTGAACTGACATTATTTTAATAACATTAAGCTCATTATAATATCTGTTATATTATTGTTATTATGTGTTATTTTTACTTTAAAGGGACTCTCTAAGCATGTCTGATTAGACGCAAGGGCGGACATGAAGGCTAATCTTACCCAGGTAAAATAAATGGGTGAATGAAAATATACGGAATGTTAACGGTAACTGTAGTGTAGGGGAAGTCGAGACGAACCATTTAACACGGGAAACATGAGGTCTATCAGTTCGGGAAACAGCCCCGAACAGGCGTGCAAAACACACCTAAGCTACGGGGCAAGTGCCGCCCGTGGTATTGATTATCCTCTTCCCCTCTCATATCGCCGGCTAGGTCACTCTTAACCGTTTGAAGCTCATTTCTTTTCCTCGCTAAAATCGTCCTTGAATGTTAAACATACACTGTTCTTGCACTTACAAACTTTAAAATTGACACTTGTGTTAATTTTACCTCAAAATTTTGTGAATTTTAATAGTGTAAAATTAACATTAAATCGTTTTGTTTCTCTGGCATTCTTACTATGAGACTACTGTGGTTAGACGGGTTAAGTTCAGATCGCATTGTAAAGACAATTAGTTTTTGCATAACGTTTACGAAAGTCTTTTATTACATTACCCTCACGGGAGAATTTAAATTACTAATGTTAACGAAATAAGATCCGACTACGCCGGTGGCAAAGAGGACGAGAGGATATTCAAAATCTCATGCGGCGCGCAGGCGCTGTAACTTAGGTGGCGTTTGTAGTTCAGTTTGTCTGCAGCTCGTGGTCGTGCGGTAGCGTTCTCGCTTCCCACACCCGCTTTCCGGGGTTCGATTCCCGGCGGGGTCAGGGATTTTCTCTGCCTCGTGATGACTGGGTGTTGTGTGATGTCCTTAGGTTAGTTAGGTTTAAGTAGTTCTAAGTTCTAGGGGACTGATGACCATAGATGTTAAGTCCCATAGTGCTCAGAGCCATTTGAACCATTTTTTGGAGTTCAGTTTGAGGTAGTTTCCCGACTTGATGGGCCACAAGTTTCTCATATCAAATTGTTCATGCTTCCTCTACACCAGTGGTTCCCAGCCTTTCTTAGGCCACTACCCCTGAGTGCAATCAGACATTAGCTAGTACCCTCGCCCTGCCCCACCCCCTGCCATTCTGTGCCCTCCCCCACTTTATCACCAACTTTAGCATCTAAATAAACTGTAGAATGAAAGACCATTCTTGGAATACTTTAATTTTTAAAATGATGAAAAATGAATGATATTTAGTTTCCGTGTGTGCATGCCTGTGTGTGTGTGTGTGTGTGTGTGTGTGTGTGTGTGTGTGTGTGTGTTTTAGAATGAATGACGAAGAAACTTGCGGTGCAAGGCAACTGCTACTCACGACTCCTTCTCAGAAAAGAAAGCTAGCTATCCACAGTGAGGACACACTTGTTACAAAACATACTTCCCTGCATTACTTCTCTCCATTGCGGCACCTGCTTGATCTGCACGCTGCAACCCCATTTAAAATCAAAATCAAACAAGTTAAGATGTGTGCACTGTACTTTATGCTTGTAAATCACGTCATAGCTGCTCTCCTTACTTCAGAACTGGCAAAAATTGAATGACTTCAGGCTTCTTTGTGTCTAAGCACTCTAATAATAATAATGAAGCTGTTTACAGCATTATGGTATTCCTTATGTAGATACTGTTGTGTCGTGCTGTCAAGTAATTCATTTATCTGTTCCGAAGCGAGTCATGATGCAGTTTCTGGACTACTGCAGGTACTATCCACAACGTTGAGAAGATATTTTCTTGAGATATTTAAAATTTGTTATGTATGTATCTCACTTTTATCATAAGCGATGTACGGGACAAAGTACAACATACGTGTGTAGTGACTGGACTATGTGAAGAACCTGTAACCTCCACCACATTAATGCTCCTAACTGAGAAAAAGTAATATTTGATAACTTGTATGATCAATATGTCTTACACAATTGTGATAATACTAATGATATTTTGAAAATAATTTAGTTTCGTGACTGAAACAGAATCGAGTCGTTTAGTTTTTATGAGATTTAAAATTTTACCGGCAAGTTAAATGTTCGAAGAGATTTTAGGACTGGCTGCAATCCAGAAATCTCTTCGAATGTTGAGTTTTTACCCCTTAGAAAATTTCATTTTACCCTTCAGGGGGTAATTACCCACAGATGGGGAACCACAGCTGTACACCCATGTGGTACGTTGTAAACAGCTACCGTTTAAACCTGTATAACTGTAGAGCGCTCTTCACAGTTACTAAAATACGTATAACGCTCTGTTTACAAGAAAATGTCTCCTAATGTATCTCGGAAGATAAGACTAAGCGTATAACCCACAATGCATAGGAGTCCGCCAATTTTCGCAGTATCATTTTCTGAAAATATCTTTTCACGTTTTGGACCATTTAGGGAATAGTCCGTATTTTCATACTACGTGGGACATACATCTCCGTAAGTATAGAATATAAGGAGAGATAAGAAAGGCGAAATTTACCCATATTTGTATGGGAACTATTAAGAAAACTATAGCCACAGGTTCCGCCATACGTTAAACGAGTCTTCCAAACGGCGACATAAGTACATTGCGTTTTGTTTCAGTGCGGCAACCGCTTCACGGCCTGCAGTGCCAGAAGAGCTGTTTGCGTCTTGGTCTGCCGACGTAGCAAAATTTTATCTGAACGTTTTTCTGATTAGTTGGCAAGAGTGGTAGCATTTCTTAGCTTTGTGAACTACTTTCTACTTTCTTAACTGCAGATTCTGTAACTGGTCGAAATTACTTATGATATTCTTGCCCTTGGGCAGATATTGGCATTCTCTAAAAAGTACTCGGCTATTAACTGAGCATATAAAACCGGCAGATATCCGTAGTTACGTGAAGCAGCACCTAATTACACAAAAGGGAGGGGCAGATTTAACATTTTCCGTGTATAATGAAGCGATTATAGACGGAACGCCAGCTCATTTTGAAAATGTTGTGGGAGAGAATTGAATTCATACGTCAATAGTGTTCGTATCTGTTAACTTTTTGAGTATGAACTGTAAATGACACCAGTTTCGTGTCGGTGAACGCTTATCTGTGTCGAAGAATTCGTCTCACTTGCAGTTACGCAGAATACTGCTTGCTATGTTGCATAATGTTAGTTATTATAAGCTAATGGCTTCACGTTCTTGCTGGAAATAATGAGCAGAGTGAACACGTATTTAGCTGGAGAAGGGGTCAAACTCCCTTCTGGTCATGCAGATTTAGGTTTTGCGTAGTTACTTAAATCGTTTAATCCAAATGCGGGGATAGTTTCTTTGAAAAAGAGCAGCCTATTTCCCTCTCTATCGTTGTCACTTATGGGGCATTTGCTTCGTCTCTACTACCCTGGTTGTCAACGGGACATTAAATTCTAATAAATACTCATTTTCAGAAAAAAAGGACACCTTGAACGACTAGACATAGGATGTTCATATTCACAGGACATGTACACTACTGGCCATTAAAATTGCTACACCAAGATGATAAACGGGTATTCATTGGACAAATATATTATACTAGAAGTGACATGTGATTACATTTTCACGTAATTCGGGTGCACAGATCTTGAGAAATCAGTACCCAGAACAACCACCTCTGGCCATAATAATGGCCTTGATACGCCTGGGCATTGAGTCAAACAGAGCTTGGATGGCGTGTACAGGTACAGCTGCCCATGCAGCTTCAACACGATACCACAGCTCATCAAGAGTAGTGACTGGCGTATTGTGACGAGCCAGTTGCTCGGCCACCATTGACCAGACGTTTTCAGTTGGTGAGAGATCTGGAGAATGTGCTGGCCAGGGCAGCAGTCTAACATTTTCTGTATCCACAAAGGCCCGTACAGGACCTGCAACATGCGGTCGCGCATTATCCTGCTGAACTGTAGGTTTGAACTATGTCGGCCAGAGGGTTCAAGGCCAACACTGATATAGTTGCGCAACACCACCTACCGCTAAAATGTGCCGGCGGCTCTCGTTGTCTTTATAAACGAAGGTAATGGATCAGTGTGACTTGAGCAGACGTATGCGCGAATCGTACCGTCAAATCAGTGAGTTTGAAATAGGGCGCATTATTGGCATGACAGAATGTGATGTATCCATCCGGGAAATTGCTGCTCATGTGGGACGAAGTGTTTCGGCAGTGCAACGGGTGTGTGCCGAAAGATCCACGGAAGGTCGTAGAGCACGACGAGATGGCTCAGGTCGCACCACGCTGACCACCACCCCGAGAAGTTCGACACGTCATCCGAATGGCATTGCAGAACAGATCTGCGTTCTCCTCGGCTCTGGCGCAACAGCGGGACAGTGTGACATGTAACTGTCAGTAGTGACATTCCACCGCCGTTTATTATGGCGTGAGTTGCATGCTCGTCCTTCACTTCTCCGCCTACCTTTGACAATTGTGCAGAGACATGCTAGGTGGTAATGGTGAATGGAACGACGCCACTGGGGACAGGAATGGCATCAGACAGTGTTTTAGGACGAAGCCAGGTTCTGTTTCTTTGAAAATGATGGCTGCATTTTGTTTCGCCGCAGACAGGGGAGTGGCATCACAGCGACTGCATTCGCACAAGACATACAGCTCCAGCTCAAGGCCTTATGGTATGGGATACTGTTTGGTACAATCCCAGCGATCCGCAGCCATACCCTTTCTGCACAACACCCCAGACTCCATTTTTCAGCAAGACAATACGCGACCACATGTTGCTGCACAAACGCGTGCCTTCTTGGTGTCACAGGATGTCGGCCTTTTGCCCTGGACCGCCAGGTCACCAGACTTGTCACCAGTCGAATGGGATATGGTGAAAGGGCAGGTGCTGCGCTGTGACCCATTGCCAACCACCACAGATGAAATTTGGGACCAGGGGAATGCAGCTTGGATGACAGAACGCCATTTGCCCTTTATACGCGCCGATGCCATCACGCATGGAAAAAGTTATGAGGGCCCATGGCGGACCGTGTGCCTACTAGGCAATAGGACAAATGCTGAACCGAAGTGACTGAAATTCTTATTTCTGTAGAACATGCTACCGTATATGTCCTGTGAATATGAACGCCCTATCTTCAGTCATTCAAAGTGTTCTTTTTTTTCTGAACATGAGTGTATTTTTTTCTAATAGAAAGACTAATTATTAGTCAAGAGGACACGCAGCAGAAAACGTGCCTTTTTTGCCCCAGTGTAGTGGAGTACATGAAGTTACAAAATTTTAAGATGATTTTACTTCTGGAAAAGTATGCTCCGCGTATGTAGGTCTCAGGAGATCTACTGGTAGAGTTATGAACCAGAACGCAGCTGATCGCAGAGTAGCTCATTTCGTCTGCTCTCATAAGAATCATAGACCAGTCGTTCGATATATTTCTCTGTATGAAATGGAGCATTGTCACGATAAAAATGAAAACTGCCAGTTTTAATTTATTCTCAGTGTGTGTGTGTGTGTGTGTGGCAGAGACTTCAGTACTGCCTAGCGTCCACCTACGTAATTCCATTAATAAAAGCCAGTGAAACAAAATGATTCTACCAAAAGCAGGTACTTAGCAATTGCCTCTTCGGCCAAATTTCCCTTTGGTAAGAGTGCATTCAGGCAGATAGCGATTACGTGGGACATTATAGACCCATTATAGCGCAAGTATGAAGGATCATTATTCTGTCCACGTGAATTTCCTTTATCAGTTTACAATCCACTGGATTGATTAACGCGCTAAAGCTTACCTTTATTTATCCAGCCAGAAGACGCAGTGTTGAAACAAAAGACTCGTATTCAGGATAAACCAGTTTCAAATATCCGTCTGATCGTTCTGATTTAGGACATCTGTGACTTCTCTGAACGAATACTAAGATTATTCATCTTCAAATAAACTACTCTCTGATGAACTCATTGTCGTCAATATGACAATTTCGTCATGCGATGGAATAGACATCTTGACACCTGCTGACAAATTGTATGAACTCTATTACCAGTCCGATACGCCACTCACATCGATCATAATTTCGCACTACGTCTATAGTGTCTAGCTGTCGTTCTTTTGGCATTTGTGGTCGAAGGTTAGGTTTTATAGCTTCTTTGTACTTACGTTTTGCCGTAGCAAAAACGTATGAATTTTTCGGGACATTTCACACATGAAACGTTCGAATCAACAGCAATCCATGATTTTATTTCTTAATCTCGTCCGTTGACGATTTATATCGTAGCAGTTGTTACATTTTCACCGATAGCACACTACCTTGACTAAACTTACGTGAGTGACGTACGTGTCAGTCCACTACTTCTTAACCCGAGAACACTAAAGGGGCGAAAATGTTACATTAATACTAAACCATAGTAAATTTCACCACGCCAATTTTTTTTAAAAAAAGAAGTCATAATTTATAGGTTATACACTACTTAATTACATTTATTAAAACACCAATAATATGTTACGCACACACGCCAGAAAAAAGTTTTGCATCACCTCGGTTCCGGAACCTGTACAGAAAATTGAAATAGAGATCAACATAAACATCATTTCCGACCTTTTTACTGCTCATGCGTGTTGTACAGCCATACAGCGAGACCTTCAGAGGTGGTGGTCTAGATTGCTGTACACACCAATATCTCCAATACCCAGTAGCACAGTCCCACCCATCAACGGCGATTTGGCGTAGATCCCTCATAGTGGTTGGTGAATCACGTCGTCCATAAACAGCCCTTTTCAATCTGTTCCAGGCATGTTCGATGGCGTTTATGTCTGGAGAACATGCTGGCCACACTAGTCGAGCGATGTCATTATCCTGAAGGAAGTCCTTTACAAGATGTGCACGATGGGGACGCAAATTGTTATCCATGAAGACGATAGTCTCGCCGATATGCTGCTGATATGGTTGCACTATCGGTCGGAGGATGACATTCACGTATCGTACAGCCGTTACGGCGCCTTCCATGACCACCAGTGACGTACGTTGGCCCAACATAACGCCACCCCAAAACACGAGGGAACCTCCAACTTGCTGCACTCGCTGGACAGTGTGTCTAAGGCGTTCAGCCTGACCGGGTTGCCCTCAAACCCGTCTCCGACGATTGCCTGGTTGAAGGTATATGAGACGCTCAACGGTGAAGAGAACGTGATGCCAATCGTGAGCTGTCCATTCAGCATATTGTAGGGACCATCTGCACCGCTCTACATGGTGTCGTGATGCAAAGGTGGATCTCGCCATGGACGTCGGGAGCGAAGTCGCGCATCATGCAGCCTATTGTACACAGTTTGAGTCGTAACACGACGTCCTGTGGCTGCACGAAAAGCATTATTCAACATGGTGGCGTTGCGTCAGGGTTCTTCCGTCGGTAGCGGTCATCCACTGCAGTAGTAGCCCTTGGACGGCCTGAGCGAGGCATGACATCGACAGTTCCTGTCTCTCTGTATCTCCTCCATGTGCCAACGACATCGCTTTGGTTCATTCCGAGACGCCTGCACACTTCCCTTGTTGAGAGCCCTTCCTGGCACAAAGTAACAATCCGGACGCGATGACGAAGGGGTCACCAGTTTAGTACTGGAGGGAATCGTAGAGGGTAAAAATCGTAGAGGCAGATCAAGACATGAATACACTAAGCAGATTCAGGAGGATGTAGGTTGCAGTAGTTACTCGGCGATGAAGTAGCTTGCACAGGATAGAATAGCATGGAGAGATGCATCAAACCAGTCTCTAGACTGAAGACCACAACGACAACAACAGGGTTAATAGGAAATCTGGTATTCAATTTTTGTGTGTTCTTATCATAATGTTACCAAACCATTATGTGGCCCAAAGTGTCAAAACACCACAATGAACGGCCTTTGTAAAATTGTGGTAAGATCTTACGGGAGCAAACTGCATGGGTCATCGGTCTCTAAGCTTACACACTACTTAATCTAACTTAAACTAACTTACGCTATGCACAACACACACACCCTTAGCCGAGAGAAGACACGAACCTCCGACGGGGGGAGCCGCGCGGACCGTGACAATACGCTACAGGCCGCGCGGCTACCTCTCGCGGCGAACGGCCTTTGTTTGACATGGGGTTTGCATCCGAATTTTATACGTGCAGGCGTGGGATGTTAACATTATAGACAAGTTCTCTGTCCGATTGAGATCTGCTGAACTGCCTTACAAACCTGACCCCCATAGAGTATCTTTGGAATGACAAGGGCGTAGGTTATGTCTTCAATCGATTCGCCCATATACCAAACAATAATGTCCACCTAACTTCAGAAAGAAAGGAAAACAATGCCTGCTGTGAATCAGAACGCAGTGAGAATTTTTCTACGGAGATTAAACGACATAGTGCTAGCGATCGAAAATCCTGCACCCTTTGGCTATATGCCTGATGTCTTTGAGAAGAACAGCAAGGGTTCATTGATATACTTTGGGAATAGTTGATTTTTTAACTCTATTGTAATTGTAACCGCGAAACTACCTGATCGAATGTATCGGAATGGACCACTATATGTCAAAATAGACGAACCCGCTAGTATAAAAGGAGACATGGAGTATTGTGCTATTAGTAGTGAAGCACAATGTGTCAGTCGGGAGACTTCAGTGACTCCGAATGCGGACTAGTCATTGGATGTCACGTAAGTAACTCATCCACCAGGCACGTTTCCATATGTTTAAAGCTGCCCAAATCGGCTGTTGGTGATGTGATGGTGAAGCGGAAACGTGAAAGAACAACCGCAGCTAAACCACATCAGGCAGACCTTATGTACTGACGGACAGTCCGCTCGGTTGGCCGTGCGGTCTGACGCACGGCTTTCCGGGAGTGAAGGAGCGCCGGTCCCCGACGGATTAGTGTCGAGGTCCGGTGAGCCGGCCAGTCTGTGGATGGTTTTTAGGCGGTTTTCCATCTGCCTCGGCGAATGTGGGCTGGTTCCCCTTATTCCGCCTCAGCTACAGTATGTCGGCGATTGCTGCGCAAACAAGTTCTCCACGTACGCGTACACCACCATTACTCTACCACGCAAACATAGGGGTTACACTAGTCTGGTGTGAGACGTTCCCTGGGGGGTCTACCGGGGGCCGAGCCGCACAGTAACCCTGGATTCGATGTGGGGCGGTGGAGGGGTGAAGTGGACTGCGGTAGTCGTCGTGGGTTTGCTGTCCACTGCGGCTGCGGCAGGAACGGAGCCTCTCCGTCGTTTCTAGGTTCCCGGTTAACATGACATAACATAACATGCGTCCGTAAAGGAATCGTTTGTGGACAATAACATTGCTGAAATGGAGTGGCCTGTCCAAAGTGTCGACCTGAACCTAATGGAACATCTTTGGAGTGAGTTAGTACGTCGACTTCGCTTCAGATCCCAGCGTCTGTGATCACTACCTTCTCAGGTTTCGTTTCTTATGGAAGAATAGGCTGCCATTTGGCTACAGACATTCAGAAAACTCATTGAAAGTGCCCCAAAGAAAGTTCAAGTTCTGATAAAGGCGGAGGATCGATACATCCCATATTTGAAACCAAATACATGGAATGGCAGTTGTAATATCTTCCGTATGAAGTATAGTTTTAGCATCGTCTGCCACTAGACAACTCTCTCTTTTCTTGAGTCCAACATATTGTCGCCAGCTACAAAAGATCATGTATAGTGTCTATAGAACGGGGTGGCTCACTGTATAAGTCCCTGGGATTGTATTCTATAGCTGTTCGGCGTAAATCTCGTGCGCTGTTGTAAGCTACCCGTGGTTTCGACATGTCCCTTCAAGTGGGTGTCGAGCAGAGCTTACAACATGTTGCCCCCACCCATTCTCCTTTTTCTTCAATAAGTGCGCCTACGGTCCATCTACAATAACATCGACATTAGCAGGCTTTAATGTTCCAGCATCCATTTTTTTTTGTGCTACGGCTACCTGGATAATTTTCCAAGGAAGGCAAGAAACACAGACTTAGGAGTGAATAATTGTACATGTTTCTACAGATCAATAATTTTTACAACTGGCCTTCGTTACTCAACATCTGACGTACTTGGCAGCCAGGGTGTTCCTCTATTTCTGAAAGATTATGCAGAAAAGGAAAATTACAAGTTGTTATTGATAGTCGAAGGGGCTGTATACTTTGATTCCAGATACAGCCCCTAGAAATTAACGGAAAAAACAATAGAAGAAAGTGAACGCCTTAAGAAGAGACTCAAAGCTTTCAGGGTCGGTGCGGCTGGCGCTATTACCTCATCCGTTGCACTCACGGTCAGGGCCGAGCTGGCACATCCTACAGGACGAGATAGTTGTGCTACTTTCATTCTGTGCTGCTTGTGGGCTAGTAATCTAGCGTAGCATTGTTTCGTTTGCTTTAATGCCTTTTATAAAGATCCATAGCAGTTTACGTCTCAGATTACCTATTTTTGCTCATTTTTTGAGTAATATCGAAACTAGAAGGTACAATCACTTGTCTTCTAAAAACTTTTCACAGAGAGTGGTTCACAGTCTCGTTCTTACAGCAGCATGCTAACGGACCCAAGTTCCTAGATTCCACTCTGTGTACTGACGAAGACTTAGTGTCCCGTGTGACGGTCTGAGTATTCCTGTTAACGCATCAAAATACCTCAAGAACTATGCATCCTACGAAAAAACAGTATGAAATGAAAGCGGCCTCAAGATGGCACTAGTCACATAGCCGTATTCTACTAGATGACTGGTGAAATAAAACACGAAAACTCCTTTTCTTTATAACGGAAACCTCTATTTTTAACTGAATAGTTGCAAGTAAGAACGTAAATACAGAGTTTAAGTGGGTGGTTACACCTTGTGTACCACAGCTAGCCCGGGGGAGGGTTTATGCTCGTGTAAATAACAGTACATCTACATGGATACTCTGAAAATCACATTTAAGAGCCTGGCAGAGGGTTCATCGAACCACCTTCACAATTCTCTATTATTCCAATCACGTATAACGCGCGGGAAGAATTAACACCTATATCTTTCCGTACGAGCTCTGATTTCCCTTATTTTATTGTGGCGATCGTTTCTACCTATGTAGGTCGATGTCAACAAAATATTTTCGCGTTCGGAGGACAAAGTTGGTGATTGGAATTTCGTGAGAAGATTCCGTCGCAACGAAAAACGCCTTTCTTTTAGGTCCAGCCCAAATCCTGTATCATTTCTGTGACACTCTCTCCCATATTTCGCGATACTACAAAACGTGCTGCCCTTCTTTGGACTTTTTCGATGTACTCAGTCAGTCCTATCTGGTAAGAATCCCACACCGCGCAGCAGTATTCTAAAAGAGGACGGACAAGCGTAGTGTAGGCAATCTCCTTAGTAGGTCTGTTACATTTTCTAAGTGTCCTGCCAATAAAACGCAGTCTTTGGTTACCCTTCCCCACAACTTTTCTATATGTTCCTTCCAATTTAAGTTGTTCGTAATTGTAATACCTAGGTATTTAGCTGAATTTACAGCTTTTAGATTAGAATGATTTATCGTGTAACCGAAGTTTAACGAGTTCCTTTTAGCACTCATGTGAATCACCTCACACTTTTCGTTACTTAGTGTCAACTGCCAATTTTCGCACATGTCGGATATCTTTTCTAAATCGTTTTGGAGTTTGTTTTGATCTTCTGATGACTTTATTAGTCGATAAACGACAGCGTCATCCGCGAACAACCTAAGACGGCTGCTCATATTGTCTCCCACATCTTTTATATAGATAAGGAACAGCAAAGGGTCTATAACACTACCTTGGGGAACGCCAGAAATCACTTCTGTTTTACTCGATGACTTTCCGTCAATTACTACAAACTGTGACCTCTCTGACAGCAAATCACAAATCCAGTCACATACCTGAGACGATATTCCATAACCACGCAATTTCACTACGAGCCGCTTGTGTGGTACAGTGTCAAAAGCCTTCCGGAAATCCAGAAATACGGAATCGATCTGAAATCCATTGTCAATAATACTCAACACTCAACACTTCATGTGAATAAAGAGCTAGTTGTGTTTCACAGGAACGATGTTTTCTAAACCCATGTTGACTGTGTGTCTATAGACCGTTTTCTTCGAGGTATCGAGCAAGGCGTTATGAATGTTGGTCATACCGATTTTATATTCATTGCAGCTTGTGTAGCAGTATTGCGGTGTTGGTGGACATTCATTACAGGCCCCATTATTGTAAAAATAGGTGTTCTGTGTCTATATTCATCCTGTGTTGTAGAACGCCGTCATAAAGTTGCCTTTCAGTTATTCTTTCTGTTGCTTTCTTGTGTGTGATTAATTTTTAACAGGTATCAATAGTTTCATTAGTGAGTAAATTTTGTTGAAGAAGGAAGCGAAATAGTTCTTGGTCGCCAAAATAGTTTCATTTATTACCGCATGACACGCTGTGGGAGAACAGCAACGTTAGAATTGTCGCATGAAATGTTAAATACAAGACTAGATATAAAAGAGTAATTTAGCAACAATCAGTGCAAAATAAACTTACTGAAAACAATCCAGAGTATCTTGTAACTTGCTAATCCATAATACTAGCAGTGTCGAACTGACAAAAGTGCGCCAGTAGGTGGCGTCAGAGGAAGTAACGTCTATGATACCAGGCACAATCATTGCATGACGAATGTTCATTAAAAACTACATAGGTCATTCGAATTCTATATATAAGAAAGATAATTGTTAACACTAGGGGTAAGATAGATACTGCCTACAGGAAAATTAAAGATACCTTTGGAGAAAAGAGAGCCACTTGTATGAATATCAAGAGCTCAGATGGAAACCCAGTTCTAGGCAAAGAAGGGAAAGCAGAAAGGTGGAAGGAGTATATACAGGGTCTATACAAGAGCGATGTTCTTGAGGACAATATTATGGAAATGGAAGAGGATGTAGATGAAGATGAAATGGGAGATATGATACTGCGTGAAGAGTTTGACAGAGCGCTGAAAGACCTGAGTCGCAAAAAAGCTCCGGGAGTAGACAACATTCCATTAGAACTACTGACAGCCTTGGGAGAGCCAGTCCTGACAAAACTCTACCATCTGGCGAGCAAGATGTATGAGACAGGCGAAATACCCTCAGACTTCAAGAAGAATATAATAATTCCAATCTCAAAGAAAGCAGGTGTTGACAGATGTGAAAATTACCGAACTATCAGCTTAATAAGTCACAGCTGCAAAATACTAACACGAATTCTTTACAGACGAATGGAAAAACTAGTAGAAGCCGACCTCGGGGAAGATCAGTTTGGATTCCGTAGAAACACTGGAACACGTGAGGCAATACTGACCCTACGACTTATCTTAGAAGAAAGATTAAGGAAAGGCAAACCTACGTTTCTAGCATTTGTAGACTTAGAGAAAGCTTTTGACAATGTTGACTGGAATACTCTCTTTCAAATTCTGAAGGTGGCAGGGGTAAAATACAGGGAGCGAAAAGCTATTTACACTTTGTACAGAAACCAGATGGCAGTTATAAGGGTCGAGGGACATGAAAGGGAAGCAGTGGTTGGGAAGGGAGTGATACAGGGTTGTAGCATCTCCCCGATGTTGTTCAATCTGTATATTGAGCAAGCAGTAAAGGAAACAAAAGAAAAATTCGGAATAGGTATTAAAATCCATGGAGAAGAAATAAAAACTTTGAGGTTCGCCGATGACATTGTAATTCTCTCAGAGACAGCAAAAGACTTGGAAGAGCAGTTGAATGGAATGGATAGTGTCTTGAAAGGAGGATATAAGATGAACATCAACAAAAGCAAAACAAGGATAATGGAATGTAGTCGAATTAAGTCGGGTGATACTGAAGGTATTAGATTAGGAAATGAGACGCTTAAAGTAGTCAAGGAGTTCTGCTACTTGGGGAGCAAAATAACTGATGATGGTCGAAGTCGAGAGGATATAAAATGTAGACTGGCAATGGCAAGGAAAGTGTTTCTGAAGAAGAGAAATTTGTTAACATCGAGTATAGATTTAAGTGTCAGGAAGTCGTTTCTGAAAGTATTTGTATGGAGTGTAGCCATGTATGGAAGTGAAACATAGACGATAAATAGTTTGGACAAGAAGAGAATAGAAGCTTTCGAAATGTGGTGCTATAGAATAATGCTGAAGATTAGATGGGTAGATCACATAACTAATGTGGAAGTATTGAATAGGATTGGGGAGAAGAGAAGGTTGTGGCACAACTTGACCAGAAGAAGGGATCGGTTGGTAGGACATGTTCTGAGGCATCAAGGGATCATCAATTTAGTATTGGAGGGCAGTGTGGAGGGTAAAATTCGTAGAGGGAGACCAAGAGATGAATACACTAAACAGATACAGAAGGATGTAGGTTGCAGTAGGTACTGGGAGATGAAGAAGCTTGCACAGCATAGAGTAGCATGGAGAGCTGCATCAAACCAGTCTCAGGACTGAAGACCACAACAACAACAATTGTTAACAAAAGGGCTCGAATTTCTACCAACAAGACCTAGCTGCAGCGCTTCAAGCTGATGAAGTTCGAAGATAGGAAGGCGGAGCAGAGGGAAATAGCTCAACACATAAATATAAAAAAAATTTAAAAACTGTAGTACATAGTAAAAACAAAGCTATCAAAAGTTCAATAAACATAGATATTAAAACATTTGGTAGGAAGGGGAAAGCAGGGACATTTAATAGAAGTGAAAGGAACCACTGACATTTATGGCCTAGTAACAGGTTGCACTTATAACATCGATATCATCAGTGACTGCAATTAAAAGACAAAACATCGAGATCATCAGTCACTACAGTTATAATATGCCAGTGGGATATTGTACCCCCATTTTAAACCAAAAAACGTAGAGTGGCGGATGTGAATTTATGAAAATTGAGGTTTACAGCACATAGTGCCGAATATACAGTGCAATCAACAGATGTTTTAAAACATTTAAATAATAATTCATATTTTTACAGTTTGAAAAGACAGATAATTTATAAAGTGAAAACTGTATCTGTAACATGAAAGCAAAGATATTAAAAATAGAGGTGTTTCTTATGACATGAAAAGAACTTAGTAAGGGCAAGAGCCAAAGTAAAAAACGTGTGTAGTAAAATGTATCATTGGTGTCATAATTGTATGACAAGTGAATAATCCAACACCGTATTATTTAATTAAGCAACAGAGGACCCGAGATAGTCCAAAAGGTCATCGATTAGGAATAAAAAACATTTTTTGCTGAAGCTACATTCTTTATTCACAACTCGATTTGGCTGTTTTTTGTAGCGTGAAAAAAATCTCAATTTCTTCGAGGGGATCATGTGTGGCACCTCTCGGTACCGACTGCAAAATTTCCGTACTTTTGTTAATAGACTGTAATACATGGTTATTGTCTCTAAGTTAGCAGCTTAGCGCATTCATATTACTTGCATAAGCATGCTCTCTGAAACACGTTTTGAGATCACATCCCGTCTGCACTGTATAGCAGTTTTGGCAAGATCCACATTTTAACTTGTAGACGGTAGCTCTATTAGATTTTATAGTCTTTTAAACCAGACTACAAACCATGTATGATGTTTGTATGGCTCTTGCTGATATTGACGATCAAGACAACTGTTGTACCGCTTAGTGACAATAACGTCGCACACCCCCTTAAGACTTTTTGTTTTCAAAAATCATGAAGTGATTTAATTTATGGTGAATCCTAAACAAATATCACAAATGGTATCACCCTTTATGCACAATGCTTTCTGGCCAGAATACCACCATCACCACATTCTGAGAAACTTCGCTAGTAGTGGAAGTGACCGGTCGTTGTGGCCGAGCGGTTCTAGGCGCTTCAGTCCGGAACCACACTGCTGCTATGGTCGCAGGTTCGAATCCTGCCTCGGGCATGGATGTGTGTGATGTCGTTAGGTTTAAGTAGTTCTAGGGGACTGATGACCTAAGATGTTAAGTCCCATAGCGCTCAGAGCCATTTGAACCATTTTTACTAGTGGAAGTGAAGACCTAAGGAAAAGGCTGTGCGAAAACTGTTAAAGGGAAAAATATTGAGACTGCAGGATTAGCAGCTGCTGTTGTAAATCCTCAGATAAGTTCCCGAGTTGTTACTCGTTACTCTAGTATATCGCAAACTGGTGTTCTGAGAATGTTATGGTGTCACGAATTTCATTTCCATCGTATTTCACTATATGACGAACACGACGGGGATGATGTGATAATTACCATACGTTTTGTCAATGGGCTTGCAATCAAAAAGAAACAAATTAAGAGTCTTTTCGTAACCTATTGTTCTCAGAAGCATCAACCTTCATGAATCATGGTGCGTTCAACAGACACATCACGGATTACAGAAGCCTGGTAAATCTGAGCCTGTACTTCAGGTGTGGCCAAAATTTCGGCTTGCGGGCCCTGCTCGGGCCGAGTGCCAAAGCATTCAGCCTCGATTCACGTTTCCCCCCACCACGATGCCACACTGTCTCAGCGTGGAGGGGCATTTTTCCGTACGACCATTTCACGAGTGTACCGTGAATATCATAAATCCGATAAAACATGAAATCTCCAACATCTCTGCGGCCGGAAAAAGATCCTGCAAGAACGGGACCAACGACGACATGAGAGAATCGTTCAACGTAACAGAAGTGCAGTCCTTCCTCAAATTGATGCAGATTTCAATGCTGGGCCCTCAACAACTGTCAGCGTGCGAACCATTCAACGAAACATCATGGATATGGGCTTTCGGAGCCGAAGGCCCACTCGTGTACCCTTGACAACTGCACGACACAAAGCTTTACGCCTCGTCTGGGCCCGTCAACACCAACATTGGACTGTTGATGATTGGAAATACGTTGCCTGATCGGGCGAGTCTCGTTTCAAATTGTATCGAGCAGATGGAGGTGTACGGGTACGGAGACAACCTCATGAATCCATAAGGCGTGTGCAGTTGGAGTGATATGGGACTCCTGGTGCGTCTAGATACGACTCCGACAGGTGACACGTACGTAAGCATCCTGTCTGATCACCTGCATCCATTCATGTCCATTGTGCATTCCGACGGGCTTGGACAATTCCAGCTGGACAGTGCGACACCCCACAGTCCAAAATTAATACAGAGTGGCTCCAGGAACACTCTTCTGACTTTAAACACCTCCGCTGGCCACCAAACTCCCCAGACATGAACATTATTGGGCATATCTGGGACGCTTTTCAACGTGCTGTTCAGAAGAGCTCTCCAACCCTCGAAATCTTACGGATTTATGGACAGTTCTGCAGGATTCATGGTGTCAGTTTCCTCCAGCACTACCTTAGACATTAGTCGAGGCCATTCCACGTCGTGCTGTGGCACTTCTGCGTGCTGGCGGGGGCCCTACACGATATTAGGAAGGTGTACCAGTTTCTTTGGCTCTTCAGTGTATTTTTCGTACTTGTGTGAAGACATTCGAAAGTAAATGCTCTATAAAGGGGTATGTCGGCTAGACGGTACATGGACTTAGTTAAATGCTGGTTCAGAATAGTATCACTGTTACTATATATTCTATTTTACTGCGCTAACGACACTGTCTGCTAATAAACTCCGTCTCGAAGTGTTTCAGTTTTTAAAATTTATTATCTTAGTGCTTCCGTGTTTTACCAGCTCTTTAATTGAAATTTAAATTGGTCCATAAAGTAATTTTTTTACTGCACGCCAGAAAAAAGTGTAGTGGATTTCATTTCCTTTATATTTATATTTAGGATGTTTATCTATTCCATTTTCCATTTTAGTACTTGAACTATCACCTAAACCACGAAGAAAAACAACTAACTTTTATCTGGCTGCTTTGGCACTGAAAATATTACGGCACTTAAAGTTGTACAGGTTCCATTAACGCAAATATCTCATTTTTCTCCATTTAGACGCTTTACAACTCACTTGAAATTCCTTAGAACCTGAGGCAATCAGTTCTCAAATATGCTATAAAACTGGAAGCAAGAACGACAGAAAACACACAAGAAAGAAAAGATTGCAAGTAGATACATCCTGCCAATGTACAAATTATAAATGATCAACGCAGCACCGGCCAGGGTGGCCGAGCGGTTCTAAGCGCTACAGTCTGGAACCGCGCGACCGCTCCGGTCGCAGGTTCGAATCCTGCCTCGGACATGGGTGTGTGTGATGTCCTTAGGTTAGTTAGGTTTAATTAGTTCTAAGTTCTAGGGGACTGTGACCTTAGAAGTTAAGTCCCATAGTGCTCAGAGCCATTTGAACCATTTGAACCATCAACACAGCACTGTTGCTCTGTAGGATGATAATTTTTATAACAGCTGATCGTGTTTACTCGTATATTTTGCGCTCACGTAGTAAAACAGTTAAGTCAGTGTTGAACGTATGTGAAGAACATGTTGGTTTTCACAAGAAGGTTTGAAGTACCACACTCAGATTTACCAACGACATAAATGTCTCGATTATCAGATGCTGTGGACAAGATTCCTCTGAGCTCTTGTAATAGATATTTTGTCCGCAGCTCATGGTCGTGCGGTAGCGTTCTCGCTTCCCACGCCCGGGTTCCCGGGTTCGATTCCCGGCGGGGTCAGGGATTTTCTCTGCCTCGTAATGACTGGGTGTTCTGTGTTGTCCTTAGGTTAGTTAGGTTTAAGTAGTTCTAAGTTCTAGGGGACTGATGGCCATGGATGTTAAGTCCCATAGTGCTCAGAGCCATTTGAACCATTTTTGAATAGATATTTTATTTCGCATCATTAGCTATATTTTCAGGGAACCGGACGGAATGTAGACAAGAAAATCGTACACTAAACTGTCTTACATTCTCTGAAGAAGAAGATTTGTGGACATTGCTGTAAA
This sequence comes from Schistocerca piceifrons, assembly GCF_021461385.2. Lineage (NCBI taxonomy): Eukaryota > Metazoa > Arthropoda > Insecta > Orthoptera > Acrididae > Schistocerca > Schistocerca piceifrons. The sequence continues at coordinate 803,264,846 of NC_060149.1, forward strand.
GCAGTGGTACTCAGCCTGACGTTATTACCCCTCAGGGTGAAATGCAATTTTCTGAGAGTTAAAAAAAGGTTTCAGTCGTGTTTCGGTTACGAAACTACCCTGTCTTTGAAAAAGTGTTACTATTATCACTATTTCGTAAGACTATACGTTACCAATAATTACATATTTTTTAAAATACTATCATAAACGTGTGACGCAATGAGGTGGAGGTTATAGCAAGTGATACGAATGTAGAAACATCGTCTTCCTCACATAGCCCACTCACCAAACATGTGCTTTGTACCATGCGTCTACGATACTAAAATTCATCTACATCTACACACATCAAAAAAAGTTTTGCATCCCAGTTCCCAGAACTCCTGAAGAGAAACGTTGACTATGGATATTACATCGCAGACACAGCCTCTTTGACTGTTCAGGGATGTCACTAAACCCTACCAAAGATATAGACAACCATGCATTAGCAGCACCTAATAGACGGAGGGGGACCGACAGCCGATCAGTTCCAGACATTCCACCAGGAAGGAGGTACACGGCTCGTGTTGTCCGTTGTTCAATCATGCCTAGAGGGTCAATACCGCGGTACGATCGCGTCCGCATTGTTCCTTTGTGCCTGGAAGGGCTCTCAACAAGGGAAGTGTCCAGGCGTCTCGAAGTGAACCAAAGCGATGGTGTTCGGACATGGAGGAGATACAGAGAGACAGGAACTGTCGATGGCTGTCTCGCTCAGGCCGCCCAAGGGATTATGGCTCGGAGGAACCATGACAGCAACACCACCATGTTGAATAATGCTTTTCGTGCAGCAACAGGACGTCGTGTTACGACTCAAACTGTGCGCACTAGGCTGCATGATGCGCAACTTCACTCCCGACGTCCATGGCGAGGTCTATCTTTGCAACGACGACACCATGCAGCGCGGTACAGACGGTGCTAACAACATGCCGACTGGACTGTCAAGAACGGCATCACGTTCTCTTCCCCTATAAGTGTCGCATATACCTTCAAGCAGACAATCGTCGGAGACGTGTTTGGAGGCAACCCGGTCAGGCTGAACGCCTTAGATGCACTGTCCAGCGAGTGCAGCAAGGTGGAGGTTCCCTGCTGTTTTGAGGTGGCATTATGTGAGGCCGACGTACCCCGCTGGTGGTCATGGATGGCGCCTCTAACCACTGTACGATACGTGAATTCCATCCTCTGGCCGATAGTGAAACCATATCGGTAGCATATTGGCGAGGCATTCGTCTTCATGGACAATTCGCTCCCCCATCGTGCACATCTTGTGAATGAGTTCCTCCAGAATAACGACATCGCTCGACTAGAGTGGCCAGCATGTTCTCCAGACATGAACCCTATCGAATATGCCTGGGACAGATTGAAACGGCTGTTTATAGACAAAGTAACTCATCAACCACCCTGAGGGATCTATGCAGAATCGCCGTTGAGGAGTGGGACAATCTGGATCAACAGTGCCTTGATGAACTTGTGGATAGTAAGCCACGACGAATACAGGCATGCATAAATGCTAGAGGACGTGCTGATGGGTATTAGAGGTACCGATGTGTACAGCAATCCGGACCACCACCTCTGAAGATCTCGCTGCATGGTAAAAGAATGTCATTAGAAGAAGCAGTAGGCCTACCAATACTTGTCTCACCGACAAGTCAAAAAAGAAAGTCATTAATTTTGGCACTTATCTTGGTGTCCCACGTAGATTTCGTCGAAGTTGTTATGGCTCATCTTGTTGATTCTAGGGTGATTTCACTTTGACTGCTAGAAGGTCCAGATCTGTATTTTAGCAAGATTTGAATACCTAACAAACGCGTTTTTCAGGAAATTCTTAATGATCAAACAATCCCAGATCAGAACAATGGTATGGTAGAAATAATTTTTGACTTGGTGTTCACGATCTACATTTTTAATAAACTTCTTGTAAATTCACATATACTACTTCTTAATTGTCACACCATCAAGAAACAGTTTTGTATCAATCTTCATATATTTAATTTCCACTTTAACCAAACACAGGACTTGACTGTTCTTTTACAAAGCGAAATAACAACTTAACTTCTGCAAAGTGAAACAAAGACTGCTCTGTGCGCATTCGCACCAAAACGGTTACAAATAAATCAAAGATTATGACAGTCTCACAGAAATGAATACACACAAGAACCATATCACTGTAATATATCGATACATCAGAGTACCTATACATTAATAAAACCAAAAGTGAATAGTGTCACAAAAATATGTCTGTTATTTCGCAGAAAAGTAGTACGATATTACTGGTATCGAGAACTGGGGTTGGAGTACCGTTGTTGTTGCTGTTGTTGTTGTTGTTGCCCGGGTTCCCGGGTTCGATTCCCGGCGGGGTCAGGGATTTTCTCTGCCTCGTGATGGCTGGGTGTTGTGTGCTGTCCTTAGGTTAGTTAGGTTTAAGTAGTTCTAAGTTCTAGGGGACTGATGACCATAGATGTTAAGTCCCATAGTGCTCAGAGCCATTTGAACCATTTTTGTTGTTGTTGTGACCTTCAGTCCTGAGACTGGTTTGATGCAGCTCTCCATGCTACCCTATCCTGTGCAAGCTTCTTCATCTCCCAGTACCTACTGCAACCTACATCCTTCTGAATCTGCTTAGTGTATTCATCTCTTGGTCTCCCTCTACGAATTTTACCCTCCACGCTGCCCTCTAATGCTAAATTTGTGATCCCTTGATGCCTCAGAACATGTCCTATTAACCGGTCCCTTCTTTTTGTCAAGTTGTGCTACAAACTCCTCTTCTCCCCAATTCTATTCAATACTTCATCATTAGTTATGTGATCTACCCATCTAATCTTCAGATTCTTCTGTAGCACCACATTTCGAAAGCTTCTATTCTCTTCTTGTCCAAACTATTTATCGTCCACGTTTCACTTCCATACATGGCTACACTCCATACAAATACTTTCAGAAACGACTTCCTGACACTTAAATCTGTACTCGATGTTAACAAATTTTTCTTCTTCAGAAACGCTTTCCTTGCCATTGCCAGTCTACATTTTATTCTCTCTACTTCGACCATCAGTTATTTTGCTCCCCAGATAGCAAAACTCCTTTACTACTTTAAGTGTCTCATTTCGTAATCTAATTCCCTCAGCATCACCCGACTTAATTCGACTACATTCCATTATCCTCGTTTTGCTTTTGTTGTTCATCTTACATCCTCCTTTCAAGACACTGTCAATTCCGTTCAACTGCTCTTGTAAGTCCTTTGCTGTCTCTGGTATGATTACAATGTCACCGGCGAACCTCAAAGTTTTTATTTCTTCTCCATGGATTTTAATACCTACCCCAAATTTTTGTTTTGTTTCTTTTACTGCCGGCCGCGGTGGTCTAGCGGTTCTAGGCGCTCAGTCCGGAACCACGCGACTGCTACGGTCGCAGGTTCGAATCCTGCCTCGGGCATGGATGTGTGTGATGTCCTTAGGTTAGTTAGCTTTAAGTAGTTCTAAGTTCTAGGGGACTGATGACCACAGATGTTGAGTCCCATAGTGCTCAGAGCCATTTTTTTTCTTTTACTGCTTGCTCAATATACAGATTGAATAAAATCGGGGAGAGGCGACAACCCAGTCTCACTCCCTTCCCAACCACTGCTTCCCTTTCATGCCCCTCAACTCTTATAACTGCAATCTGGTTTCTGTACAAATTGTAAATAGCCTTTCGCTCCCTGTATTTTACCCCTGCCACCTTTTGCCGTAATGGTCACGTAAATAAACAGCCATTACACGATGGCACGAGCTGGTTTTCCTCTGACCTGAGAATCGGCACACAGGATCATTTTCAGGGAGAACTACAGTTTAACGTGAAAGGCGAACCATACTTCACACTGATGTTTTTCACATACGCAAAGCATTTGCAGAAGTGAAATTCCCTTAAAATTTAGGAAAAAAACCTTATGTCTGTCCTGGGACTGAACCGTGGACCTCTCGATAAGCAGCTTGACACAGAGGAAACTACCACGCGTGAAGGATTGAACGCTTCCAGAAATTCGGCACCCTCCACGGGCGTGTAAAGCTGCGCGTTGCCACTGTAGAGTTGAATATGTCCCTGGCGCGTAGGACGACGTGATCGCCGAGCCGTTCCGGAGACAAGGGAAGCGGCGGTCCAGGCGTGTGAAGCTGCGCTGCGCTTCCTTCCGCCGGGTTCGCCGGCCTCAGCTAACGGGTTCCTGTTCCGCCGCGCTCGCTGGACTAACTGTCGTGCTACCACCTCCGTGGATCGCACAAAAAGGAAACGAAGACAACCCCGAAAAGCCTCAGCTACCGGGATCACTGTCAAATTGCCAAAACTGCTCTACCAAGTGCCAGAGGAAAACCAGCTCGTGCCATCGTGTAATGGCTGTTTATTTACGTGACCATTACGGCAAAAGGTGGCAGGGGTAAAATACAGGGAGCGAAAGGCTATTTACAATTTGTACAGAAACCAGATTGCAGTTATGAGTTGAGGGGCATGAAAGGGAAGCAGTGGTTGGGAAGGGAGTGAGACTGGGTTGTCGCCTCTCCCCGATTTTATTCAATCTGTATATTGAGCAAGCAGTAAAGGAAACAAAAGAAAAATTTGGAATAGGTATTAAAATCCATGGAGAAGAAATGAAAACTTTGAGGTTCGCCGGTGCACAAATATCACACGGAAAATACAGGCTGTAAACGGTATAAGCTGGAAAAAAAACTCTCAGTAGAACGCAAGTAATCGATTTAAAACGTCTACTAACATCTTTGTTTATTTCCTACGATTTTCCCAAAAAGAAAGAAAACAGATTATCTCGGGACAATGTTTTGACAAGTAGACACTGGACAGTGCACCCGTATTACACGTGACTTGTATAAACATTATGCACAGAAGACTGGGAAAATTCATTAAACAGGATCAAAATACTACGGGGTACCTGCTTCGCCCCTCTTCCAACACAGGTGCACTTATGTCACTTATTTAAGCAAGCAGTCGGTTCTTATTATTTACCGCTGCGCGTGTTGGCACAACACCGACTCAAAGGAAGGCCTCGGCGCTTGTTCGTGACGTCACGTCAGCTAGGCAAGGCGAACGCCAGGTCTGTTGCAAGCACACTCATAATGCTGGTGTCTCCCTCTCTGACACAGGAAAATGTGAAACTATTGGCGGTAGTTGACCAACACACATTGTTCTGAGAGATTTCTGCAATCAATTAATTGTGCAATTCACTACACTTCTTAACAAATAGTGTACTCCGGAACTTAATTTTCCACCTGTTTTAAGGATTGACACACAAAAACAACTTCATGGTCCAGCAGGAACATAATTCGTGCTTCTTTACCTTATTTATAAATCTGAGGAAGTTACGTTTGTACTGGGTTGCTTTTACAAGAAACTGTGAACATATTGGTGCTCTTCTGTAGGTATCTTGGTTGACTATGGGGTGAGGAGCACTGAATGTTAATGAAATATCTTGCGATTGTGCATGTTGGGGGAGGGGGTGGGGGACAGAAGAAGAGGCAAAAGAGATACTTGTTTTATCAAATAAAATTTTTTTATCTTGTAAAGTTTCTCCTTTCAGTTGCAAGAGGGGAATGTTTATCTTTTCTAATGTGCATGTTTAAAAAAGTTTAAGCTCAGCAGTATTTTCGATGTATGAAGCTATTTTGTTTCCTGTTTAGAATTCCTTTCGTTGAAAACGACTGTAATCTAATGACTGGCAACAGTTGGACATTTACACATGTAAATTAGTTCACATTTCCAGTGACGATGTCAAACGAAAATAAATAAATAAAAGAAACGAGTTCATTGTAAGGAGGTAGGGGTAAGTTTCGATAACAAAATGGATCAAGTAAATATAGTTACTTGAATGTAAAATTTCCGAAGCTTGCAATGGGGCAAAGCATCTTCTCATATTGATCTACGTTTGTTTCGACAGGATTCAGTAATACAGAACTATGATCTTCATTTGTAGCTTTACGATAGTAAGAACATCTTTCATATAAATAAAACTGCAGAATCCAAAAGAATACCAAACATTTTGTCCAAAAATAAGAGATTTATATTGATAAACGCGCCCAGGCGTTTCTGCCTGCAACAGATCTGGCGTTCGCCGTGCCTAGCTGACGTGACGTCACGAACAAGCGCCGAGGCCTTGCTTTGAGTCGGTGTTGGTTGGCATCGCGAGCGTGAGTCGCAGACCCACAGGCATCTACGGCCTACGAGGTAGAGTCATTGTAACACGCCGATCGTCGACAGTCGTCACATTACCTGTGCAGATGTTATTGCAATTCCGTTAAACATTAGGATGGAAGGGAGATTTATTGTCGCCGAACTATGCGATATTCAATTAATTTATGGTGAGGGCAGCTGTACGAATTTATCGTGAACGCTTCCCACAACGAAGAGTTCAAAGGGCTCAAATGGCTCTAAGCACTATACGACTTAACATCTAAGGTCATCAGTCCCATAGACTTAGATCTGCTTAAACCTAATTAACCTAAGGACATCACACACATCCATGCCCGAGGCAGAGCGAACCTGCGGCCGTAGCAGCAGCGCGGTTCCGGACTGAAGCGCCTAGAACCGCTCGGCCACAGCGACCAGGAACGAAAAGTTCTTGCGCGATCGACATTTGTTGCTGTTCACCAATGGTTTGTATCATCATAATTCTCTACTTTTACTCGATTATTTTGCAATTCATTCGTAACGAAGTACAGTAGCTGTCTTTACCTTTTTACGTATTGTCTGTTCTGATACGCTTTCATTTTATTATTAAATAAATCACAACAGTATGCAACTTAGGAGTACGTATTTAATTTGCATAGATTGAGAGATACGGGCTGTTTACGGCCCCGAGCATAAAGCAGAGGCTCACAACGCGAAGAACGTACATTGGAAGCTGAGGAATAAATTCTGGACCGCATCCACGAAGATCCTACTCAGAGTACTAGAAGCATCGCCCGCCAGTTGGGTGTATCGCACACTGTCGTTCATCCCACTTCGTAAGAGAAGCGTCTGCGGCCTTACCACATTCAGCTCGTACAAGCACTGGAAGAGCAAGATTTCCCTCTGCGACGAGAATTCTCAGTTTATTTTGTTACAAAGTGAACAGCATGATTTTGTTAACAAAATACTCGTCACAAATGAAGCTTGTTTTACTCGCGACGGAATAACTAATTTCCGTAACATGCACACGTGAAGTGTACACAGTCCGCGCCACGTTTTCAATGCCGCGTCCCGCAAATGTATGGGCGAGTATAATCAATGATTACATTATTGGGCATCACGTTTCACCTGCACGATTGACTGGTAACGATTACCGAACGCCGCTCGGAGTGGCCGTGCGGTTTGAGGCGTCATGTCACGGACTGCGCGGCCCCTCCCGCCGGAGTTTCGAGTCCTCCCTTGGGCACGGGTTTGTGTGTTGTTCTTAGCATAAGTTAGTTTAAGTAGTGTGTGAGTCTAGGGACCGATGACCTACGCAGTTTGGTCCCTTAGAAATTCACATACATTTGAACATTTGAATTACCGAACCTTTCTACAGGAAACATTGCTACCAACTTTATTAGAAGATATTCCGTTAGCCGTACGTCATAACATGTGTTTCGAGGTCCATGAGAAAGACAGATCGTGGCGCTTACCTCACAGTACGTGACCCTGCAGGTCTTACGAGTGCCAGCAGCCGTCTCTAACGAGGAGAGATAAATTATTTAAGACGAGTTTATTAATCCTTAACTGCCTGTTTAAATGCAAGTTCTCGACAGCACACAACAAAATTAAGCCCTTTAGTGCGTACCTTTCCAATTAAGTATTGAGTTCCTGTGGGCCGTTCGCGAAGTGTGGCGGACAAGCCGAATAGTGTGACGTTACAAGTTCGTGGCAGGGCCCGTATATCTCATTGCTCTCCGATGTGGTTCCTCCACGATACTGATCCATTCCACATTGGTCACAGAGTACGAATGTTTTTGTACAGACGCTTTCCAGGACAATGGGTAGGACGTTTTGGTCCACGGCGATGCCCACCACGCAGTCCTGATTAAAATCCACTGGCTTTTTTTTTGGGGGCCATACGAAGAAACTTATTTATGCTCAGCAAGTAAATAATGTGGAAGAACTTGCGCAGAGGATTTTCGATGCTTCCATACCATAAAGACAAATGTGCTTGTGTGTGATCGAGTGAGACGAGAGTGGTTTCGCCGTAATGGAGCATGTGTCGAATGGACTGGGGGACATTTTGAACACTTACTGGTGTAAGAGGGAACAAAGAAATGTGGGTTTCATTTTCGTTACGGTACTGTTGTACAGAAGGAAAATAATCTGAATTTAATTTTCATTTAGGAATAGTTGCAGAAAGAGGAAACAAGTGACCGTAATTAATGCACAACGCATTACGTGGTAATTGGTTGATGTTGTACTAAGGGAAACACATTTTATTTGATCTTAGATTTTCTTCACTATAACGACCTTCGTTATGGTAATCTTGTAAGAGAGAAAACCTCTGGTTGTACTTAATTCATTGTTTACATAAAACGAATTAAACGTTCACGACAACCCAATGACTGATTACATTGCTTGTTTCGGTAGCACCCGACCGCCGCTCCGCGCCGCGTCGCTGTACACATCCAATGTTTGCATTGTTGTGGTTCGTCCGTTACCTTGCTCTGGCTGCTGTGTCGATGCCGGTAATACACAAGCAAGGTCGTGTACCGTCAGTTGACAATAATAAACAGAATCGCGTCCACTATCAATGCTACAAAAAACTTTTAGAAATACGAAAGTAAAGAACATTATACAATGATATTTCATTAGACCTTTTTGTCAGACATACCGAGAGTTAAGGTCTGTATAATTTTGGCAGCTTATACCGTGTACACCCTGTATAAAGTACAAACGACTCTCTGAGTATTTGCTGCGTCCTTCGTTGACTGCTGATACTGATGCGGAGTAGCTCATTGAGAAGACTAAACAGCTAATGTCAGCAGTATCCTATTACATTTACACATATCAAAAAAGTTTGGCATCACCCCGGTTCTCAGAACTGCTGAAGATAGACGTTGACTGTGGATATTGTACCACAGACACAGTCCCTTTGACTGTTCAGAGATGTCACTAAACCCGCCCAAAGATGTAAATAACCATGCATGAGCAGCGCCTATTAGACGGAGGGGGTCCGACAGCCGATCAATTCCAATCATTCCATCAGGGCGGAGGAACAGGGCTCGTGTCGTCTGTAGTTCACCATGCGTAGACGGTCAATACCGTGGTTCGATCGCGTCCGCATTGTTACTTTGTACCAGGAAGGGATCTCGACAAGGGAAGTGTCCAGGCGTCTCGGAGTGAACCAAAACGATGTTGTTCGAACATGCAGGAGATACAGAGAGACAGAAACTGTCGATGACATGCCTCACTCAGGTCGCCCAAGGGCTACTACTGCAGTGGATGACCGCTACCTACGGCTTATGGCTCGGACGAACCCTGACAGCAACGCCACCATGATGAACAATGCTTTTCGTGCAGCCACAGGACGTCGTGTTACGACTCAAACTGTGCACACTAGGCTGCATGATGCGCAACTTCACTCCCGACGTCCATGGCGAGGTTCATCTTTGCTACTACGACACCATGCAGCGCCATACAGATGGGCCCTACAATATGCCGAATCGACCGCTCAGGATTGGCATTACGTTCTCTTCACCGATGAGTGTCGCGCCGCATATGCCTTCAACCGGACAATCGTCGGAGACGTTTTTCGAGGTAACCCGGTCAGGCTGAATGCCTTAGACACACTGTCCAGCGAGTTCAGCATGGTGGATGTTCCCTGCTGTTTTAGGGTGGCATTATGTGGGGCCGACGTACTCCGCTGATGGTCATGGAAGGGGCCGTAACCGCTGTACGATACGTGAATGCCATCCTCCGACGGACAGTGCAAACATATCAGCAGCATATTGGCGAGGCATTCGTCTTCATGGACGACAATTCGCGCCCCCATCGTGCACATCTTGTGAATAACTTCCTCCAGGATAACGACATCGCTCGACTAGTGACCAGCATGTTCTCCAGAAATAAACCCTATCGAACATGCCTGGGATAGATTGAAAAGGGCTGTTTACGGGCGACGTGACTCATCAACCACACTGAGGGATCTACGCCGAACCGCCGTTGAGAAGTGGGACAATCTGGACCAACAGTGCCTTGATGAACTTGTGGATAGTATGCCACGATAAATACAGGCCTGCATCAATGCAAGTGGATATGCAACTGGGTATTAGAGGTACCGGTGTGTCCAACAGTCTGGACCACCACCTCTGAAGGTCTCGCTGCATGGTGGTACAACATGCAGCGTGTGATTTTCATGAGCAATAAAAAGGGCGGAAATGATGTTTACGTTGATCTCCATTCCAATTTTATGTAAAGGTTCCGGAACTCTCGGAAACGAGGTGGTGCAAACCTTTTTCTGATATGTGTAGATTATGGTTTATCTGCTTTATGTACAGAAGTATTGCCGTTTCTTTGATCTTTATTCCGTGTATGGCACTTTTTGTGCTACAGAAATGTATATTCAGTTGTCAAATTCACTGGTCCCTCGTGATGAATGGTAGAAAATCATCCTCTAATGGATCGTTGATCGTAGTCGCTACCTACGGATTTGTAGTGTAGCATTTGTCGACGAAGCGACCAAGCAATAATTTCGTTTATTTGAGACCTGTCGATAATGAGAGGTGAAGATTGTATCGTAAAAACGGAGAAACCATCTAGTTTCATTTTCTGTCGATATCCAGAAGCGAAGCACAAGCTCCGAATGGAGAGAGATGTAGCAGGAAATCCTACGTGGCTCTGTCTGCAAGACAGTTTAATCATTCACCTCAAGCAGCTTGGGCGCAGAAAACTGAAATGAGGATGGCTGGCTGGGAATCTGAACCCCGCTCTTACAGCCTACGAGCCCAGTGTCTAAACTATTACGTTTGCTTTATATTGTGAAGTAAGAATACGCTCCACGGCATGTGTCGTGATAGCCATCTGGAGGCGTCTGCGTGTTACGGCTAGCTGTACTTGCATTCAGAAGCTGAAATGTTGTAAATATTGTTATCGCTATTGATTTAATCATGATTAATATTATTTATCTATTTATGTATTTATTTAATTAGGCTAGGCATTCTAATCTGAAAGTCTATAAGTAAAAACAATTTTTATAGTCATGTTATGAATAAATGGATTGAGTTCATTTACAGTGACGATTTAAACTAAGGATGATTACCTTTCGTGATATAAAAAGATGAGTATCCACTGCGATTGCCCTGATCGTTACTTTCTATTATTGTCTGATGCTTAAGCAATAATCTTCTATACCAATATCTTCTTCTATACTAACAATAAAAACTGCAAACCCGTCGCGTCTGTCTGTTTGAAGACGCTAATCTCCGACAATACTAGACGAATTTTCATGGGGTTTTCACAGTTAACTTGTATGTAGCTTGGAGCAAAGTATAGGTTTCATTTCATCACAATCGTATCAGGAAAAAAAAGATATCGCAATTTAAATTCCTATCTCATTCGAACAATATAACGCGACGTAATTTGTGAAAATGCTTTTATTGATAGATATGTTCTACGTATCAACTTTGGTCATTGCGAGAAGTCATACCTGGATGATACAGCAGATGGAGAGTTTCATCGAGACCCCTCGCACTCTGTAGCAATATTTGCCCCATTTCCTCTTTTTGTCCCCGGTGCGCGCCGGCCGGTGTGGCCGAGCGGTTCTAGGCGCTGCAGTCTGGAACCGCGCGACCGCTGCGGTCGCAGGTTCGAATCCTGCCTCGGGCATGGATGTGTGTGATGTCCTTAGGTTAGTTAGGTTTAAGTAGTTCTAAGTTCTAGGGGACTGATGACCTCAGCTGTTATGTCCCATAGTGCTCAGAGCCATTTGAACCATTTGTCCCCGGTGCGGAAAGTTCTTCACAGTTTTTGTTTCCCATCCGGTGCAAGATGTAGCACCGGTATATGGTGGTATGGATTCGACCCGTAGGTTTCGTTTCATGGCTTCCTTAGCCCCACACTTCGCTCTCTTTCTTTATGCCCTATGCTGCAACTATAAGCATGTTTTCAGTTATGTGCGTCCCCAACTCGACGCAACGAGCGTACGTACTAGTTTCAGCTACTTACTGTTAAAAAAATTAAAAAAATAAAACAACAAAATTCACAATAATACACCCATTGCATCCTTTGTACCACATCCCCAGGGTGGGAGGGAGGAGACATGGTATCTAGGCTTCTGGTTGCGACCCCTGCCCACCTTGCCTCCGCCACCCCACTACCTGATCCATTTCCCACAAAAAAAGCGGTCTAAGACCCTGGTAAAAAAAAAAAATGGTAAGGCGATCGCTCGCGATAAACAGGAAATTCTGGTTCGAGTCCCGATCCGGCATAAATTTTCATTGTCGTCATTCCATTCTACAGCTGATGGTTGTAATTATTCGCAATTGCGAATACATTTAAGGTAGTGCTTATACAAGCCTCAATGTGTTTAGTCCGGACTTTCATACTGATATTATTAAATGCGAAAGTAACACTATATGTTTCTTTTTCACAACAAAACTGCTGAACCGATTTCCTTGAAATTTGTTATGGAGTTAGCTTGAACCCTAAGAAAAAACATAGGCTGCTTTATAAAGTAAATAAAACAATAAAATCGACTTCTTAGTCTGTGAAATAGGGAATGGAACATCTTTTTCCAGATCGGTGGATATAAACTATGTTATAAAATTATTAAATTTTTTGCATTATGACAACGTTGTATGATGTATAGCAACTTCAGTAGCACGATGCGCAGATGCTTGGGGCAACTGAGCGATGGAGGGCGGTGGGAGATGACAGTGAGGGAAGGGAAGACGCATGTCGCTAGCCATGAATACCGGAATAAGCAGACATGAGAGAGCAGCTGACATTATTGCACGTACAACAGCTTACTTACCAGCTCTCAGCAAACCAAAACCCGCAGCCGCAGGTAGCAGTTAGTTTTCGCATAACGACCATTAACAACACAAGATAGTAGGAAAAATTCTGTAACTGTGATTAGTGGTAGTTAGCATTATAAATAGACACAACTCGGATCTATATTGGAACTGGTTCGAATTTTACCGAGGCTGAAACGAAATCAAAGGGATTAGCTATATAAATACCATAGTTTATTCTATGTTGACAGATGTGAAAATTACCGGACTATCAGTTTAATAAGTCACGGCTCCAAAATACTAACAAGAATTATTTACAGACGAATGGAAAAACTGGTAAAACCCGACCTCAGGGAAGAACAGTTTGGATTCCGTAGAAATGTTGGAACACGTGAGGCAATACTGACCTTACGACTTGTCTTAGAAGATAGAGTAAGGAAAGGCAAACCTAGGTTTCTAGCAGTTGTAGACTTAGAGAAAGCTTTTGACAAAGTTGAGTCGAATACTCTCTTTCAAATTTTGAAGGTGGCAGGGGTAAAATACAGGGAGCGAAAGGCTATTTACGATTTGTACAGAAACCAGATGGCAGTTATAAGAGTCGAGGGACGTGAAAGGGAAGCAGTGGTTGGGGAGTGAGACAGGGTTGTCGCCTCTCCCCGATGTTATTCAATCTGTATATTGAGCAAGCAGTAAAGGAAACAAAAGAAAAATTGGAAGTAGGAATTAAAATCCATGTAGAAGAAATAAAAACTTTGAGGTTCGCCGATGACATTGTAATTCTGTCAGAGACAGCAAAGGACCTGGAAGAGCAGTTGAACGGAATGGACAGTGTCTTGGAAGAAGAATAGAAGATGAACATCAACAAAAGCAAAACGAGGATAATGGAATGTAGTCGTATTAAGTCGGGTGATGCTGAGGGAATTAGATTAGGAAGTGAGACACAAAGTAGTAAATGAGTTTTGCTATTTGGGGAGCAAAATAACTGATGGCGGTCGAAGTAGAGAGGATATAAAATGTAGACTGGCAATGGCAAGGAAAGCATTTCTGAAGAAGAGAAATTTGTTAACATCGAGTATAGATTTAAGTCGTTTCTGAAAGTATTTGTATGGAGTGTAGCCATGTATGGAAGTGAAACATGGACGCTAAATAGTTTCGACAAGAAGAGAATAGATGCTTTCGAAATGTGGTGCTACAGAAGAATATTGAAGAGTAGATGGGTAGATCACATAACTAATGAGGAGGGACTGAATAGAACTGGGGAGAAGAGGAACTTGTGGCACAACTTAACTAGAAGAAGGGATCGGTTGGTAGGACATGTTCTGAGGCATCAAGGGATCACCAGTTTAGTATTGGAGGGCAGCGTGGACGGTAAAAATAGTAGAGGGAGACCAGGAGATGAATACACTAAGCAGATTCAGAGGGATGTAGGTTGCAGTAGGTACTGGGAGATGAAGAAGCTCGCACAGGATAGAGCAGCATGGAGAGCTGCATCAAACCACTCTCTGGATTGAAGACAACAATACAGTTTATTCTAGGGTTAGGGTAGGCTTCCTATGGAAGCGTCAGACACAAAGCTCTTCCGAAATTGTCAATTACTGGTGAGTTCAGTTAGCGCAGGACTGCCCTAGTTGCACTGAACAGCTACGCAGTGAATGAGGATAATCACATGTGATTACGGTGTTTTCAAATTGCCTTCCCTTAACTCTGGTTCCTACCCAAAATATGCATGGGACGAAATTTGGTACAGACATTTTTGTACTGTCAATATGCAAGGAATTGTATGGTGTTGTCAGAGTGAACGAATTTTGGTTCTCCCTGTGTCAATATATACTATGTAAACGTATTCTGAAACTACAACTGCATGCGAAAATAATTGTTTGTCACACAAAATATTTGTATATATCGTAAAATTGTTGGCCAATTAGGTGCTTCCTTAATTTCTTCCCAAGCAAACAGCGCCTTGTTCATCAGTTTGGGGCAAATGCTTAGTATTGCAGCAGTTACATACAGAAGAAATAATGTTATTTGCATAAAATTACAAATGAGTCTTTTGCTTTCAGGTTAAGGAGTGCTCGCTGGATCGTCGTCGTGTACGCTGCTCTGCTGGTATGATAATAACTATTTATTCTGCATGTATTGATTACGGTTCTCATACACGAATTAAAATATGTACAAATTTTATAATTTCGTGAGCTAATATTGCACTATATGTTCTTATTCAAAACGCACGTAGAAACAGGAAAAACTATTAAATATATCATGACAGGCGGTCTCAGGAGAACCAGCTTGAACACTTACTCTAAAAAGATTCGCTTTCGCACAGTAGAGCCTTACAGATTTTGCTTGCGGAGGATATAGTTGTTAAGAAGTCGGAGGAAAATGAATAGCCAGGCTGTTCAAATATGAGCAGATAAAAAGAATCAGCACAATCTTCTTTTCTGTGACCATGAACCATGTCGCTATGTGACGACGTATACACCGTCCGTCCAAAAAGTTCCGAGACTGATTTTTATACCTGGCCTATAAACGATGCCGCGTAGGAATAACAGTGGCAGCTGGAACAAAGAACTGTAAATAACAGATGTGCATTCGACCAGTCGGGTGTGAGGAGGCAGTGTTAAGTACTGAACGTGCAGCCGTTGTGTGTCAATGTTCTTGTGGCACAAATGGCAATGGAGCAATATCTCTAAATCTAGCGTTTAAGACACTCCCCATAATGTTTTGAAGAAGAAAAAAGTGTGTGTGAAGTTTGTCCCGTACATCTTTACTCCCGGAAATAAAAAAGAACGACACATGGACGTTTGCCGCGACTTGACTAAAATTCATAACGCAGTCAATCCTTTTCTGGAAAAAATCGTTATTGGTGACGAGACGCGATTTTATCCGCACGGAACAACCACAAAGCGACAAAGTGCAGAAATTCACACGAATGGCGAACGCTTTAACGGCATAACTGACACATAACCCAATGTGACGCGCGAGTTGAATAACATCCCAAAGAATGACTTTTCTGAGAGTTTCACATGGTTGTGTAGACGTCCTGTACGTTGCACTTAAGTGGGGGAGACTGTGTGGACTAACAGCTCAGTTGACTTCTTACCATGACAATTACTATAATACTTTGTGCCTACTGAATATAGCTCATATGAATTTCGACATAAGTGAAGAAAAAAGAACTGAGTGTAATCAGCAATCTGCTACTGGCACTCCAATGATACAATGAATGCACAACTTGGGATAAACCAAGTACAGGTGTCTATTCCACAGTTCCCGTTTAGGATTGCCCTTTACTTCATAATTTGTAGAGTTATTTACGAAGACATTTTTTCGTAATGTTTTTGACGGTTTGTGGTTATGCTTTGTTTTGTTGCCTTTAAGTTTTCTTATGATCCATTTGTGCAGACTCTCACACATGTTAAACATCACTCACAAGTTTCAGTGCACAGTACACGTCCAGAATAACTTATGTAAGTAAGAGAATAACTTATGTAAGTTATTCTCGATGTGTATTGTGCACTGAAAATCGTGAGTGATGTTTACCACGCACTTGGAAATGGGAATCATTTCCCGAAACGTGTCGTTTAAAACATACGTAAAAGAAAATCGTGACTGGTAGCAGAAAGTTATTTATGAAGAAACTCATTGTTTTCACAGTCGCAGGCTTTCAAGAAAACCATTTATAATGGACAAAATCAAATTATGCAGTTATATTTTCGAGGTTGAGGTTAACCCGCCAGGTTAGCCGACAGCGCTAATGCGCTGCTCCCTGGGCTCGGGTAGGCGCGCCGGCCCCGGATCGAATCCGCCAGGCGGATTAACGACGAGGACCGGTATGCCGGCCAGCCTTGATGTGGTTTTTAGGCGGTTTTCCACATCCCAGTAGGTGAATACTGGGCTGGTCCCCACATTCCGTTTCAGTTACAGGGCTCGCAGACATTTGAAACATGTTCGCACTATTTCCTGATTTACACTAGACACAGACAACTGGGGTACACTGATTCCGTCCTCGGGTGTACGGGGGTGGCAGCAGGAGGGCATCTGGCCATCCCTTCCAACTAACCATGCCAAATCCGATTGTAACAATGCCGACCCTGCGACAACTGCGGTACAAAGGCCCAAGCAAAAGGAGAAGAAGAATTTTCGAAGATGAGGTTGATGTCTTTCCCTTCCTTGGACAAACATTTTTCGTCTGAAACGAGAAAGGAATGTGGATGAAAGTGAGAAGCACGAAAAGGATTCCCCTGTTATTGACATTATTAAGCAAATACAAGGGTTGCACAAAAATATGGAAACATTGCGAGAAATGCAGATGCTAGCAAAGGTTGCAGATTTTACTGTTGCACTTGACCACGAACGACACATGTGCAATGTTCTCAATACGTTGCAAATGTCAGTTATGGTCAGAACAGCGTTCTGTGTTGTTGTAAATCCAGTATGTTGGGGCTAAGTGAATTCGAACGTGAGCTAATTGCTGTTGCTTTCATAACCAAGGTAACTGAAGTGTTTGGTGTTTCAGGAGGTGCAGTATCGAAGATTTATATCGCATATGGGGAAAGCAGCAAAGCATCATCCCCTGAGTCACAGCGCGCACGGAAGTGTGAGTCGAGTTATCGTGACAGACGGTCATTGGCGAGGAGTGTGACAAAACTGGAGGATGATAGCTGCAAAAGTCACTGCAGAACTGAATGTTGCACGCGCGAATCCTGTCAACACCAAAACAAAACGAATTGGTTCAAAAGAAAACGCCTTTTGCATGCTACCCATTAATTTTTTTTATTTGTCTTGTGTACTCAGACGCGTTTCATCTTAATTACAAGGCATCTTCAGTGGATGTCAGAACATTGTCTAACTCATTATTTCTGAGCCAAACAGCTTTCTCTCTGGTGGCAAGCTGGTTGAAAGTTTGCATTTTTCATTTTATAACCGTGATTTCTGGCAGCACAAGAAACCTATTGAAACGAAGGGAGCTTCATAAGCAGGGAATTGCACGGCGAGCTGCAATTCCAAAACCATACATAAGTGATGCAAATGCCCGTAGCAGGAAAACGTGGCACCAAAGCCATAAAACCTGATCTATGGAGCAGTGGAAGAAAGTCATTTAGTCGGATGAATCTTGTTTCGCACTGTTTCCAACTTCTGGCTAGGTCTACATACGAACAGTGAAACATTGCGAGAGTTCGGTAATGAAACTTCCTGGCAGATTAAAACTGTGTGCCGGACCGAGACTTGAACTCGGGACCTTTGCCTTTCGCGGGAAAGTGCTCTACCATCTGAGCTACCCAAGCACGACTCACGCTTGGGTAGCTCAGATGGTAGAGCACTTGCCCGCGAAAGGAAAAGGTCCCGAGTTCGAGTCTCGGTCCGGCACACAGTTTTAATCTGCCAGGAAGTTTCATTACAGCGCACACTCGGCTGCAGAGTGAAAATCTCATTCTGGAGTTCGGTAATGATTTGGGCAGCCATATCGTGGTATTCCATCGGTCCCTTGCGCACTTGCGGAAGGTCGCATTACTATCAAGGATTATGTGACCTTTTCGGATGATCAGGTCCATCTCATAGTACAATGGCTGTTCGCCAGTGGTGATGCTGTGTTGCAAGACGACAGGGCCCCTGTAGAATTTGGTAGAATACTGCGAAAGTGCAAAGAGTCTACAAAGGAGTTTGCTTAAGAGTCACTTGTGTGACCGGGTCTAGAATGTTACTCAAGTGTGTGGGACCCGTACCACACAACACTAACATGGGATATTCAAATGTTCAAATGTGTGTGAAATCTTATGGGACTTAATTGCTAAGGTCATCAGTCCCTAAGCTTATACACTACTTAACCTAAATTATCCTAAGGACAAACACACACACCCATGCCCGAGGGAGGACTCGAACGTCCGCCGGGACCAGCCGCACAGTCCATGACTGCAGCGCTTGATACCGCTCGGCTAATCCCGCGCGGCACAGGGGATACTGAAAGTATACAGAAAAGGGCAGCATGAATGGTCACAGGTTTGTTCGATCCGTGGGAGAGGGTCACAGATATACTGAAGGAACAGAACTGGATGACTATTGAAGATAGACGTAAACTATCCTGAGAAAGTCTATTAACAAAGTTGCAAGAACCAGCTTTAAATGATGACTCTAGGAATATACTACTATCCCCTACGTATCGCTCACACAGGGATCGTGGGGATAAGGTTAGAATAATTACGGCACACCCAGAGGCATTCAGTCATTCTTCCCTGCTCCATACTTGAATGGAACAGGAAGAAACCCTAATAACTGGAAGAAAGGGACGTACCCTCTGCCATGCATCTCAGTCGTTTGCAGAGTATAGCTGTAGATTTAGATGTAGATGTAAATACAGCTCGTATAGTCCAGGATTGGTTTTGTGATGACGAGGATGAGTTGTCGGGTCTCCTCTGGTCAACAATCACCAGGCCCCAACATTATTTAACCTTTGTAGTCTACTTTGAAGAGAAGGGTGCGTAATACCTATCCAACTCCATCTTCCACTATTTTGCAGGAAGAATGGTGTAAGATTCCTTTGAAAACCATACATGAACTACACTCCTGGAAATTGAAATAAGAACACCGTGAATTCATTGTCCCAGGAAGGAGAAACTTTATTGACACATTCCTGGGGTCAGATACATCACATGATCACACTGACAGAACCACAGGCACATAGACACAGGCAACAGAGCATGCACAATGTCGGCACTAGTACAGTGTATATCCACCTTTCGCAGCAATGCAGGCTGCTATTCTCCCATGGAGACGATCGTAGAGATGCTGGATGTAGTCCTGTGGAACGGCTTGCCATGCCATTTCCACCTGGCGCCTCAGTTGGACCAGCGTTCGTGCTGGACGTGCAGACCGCGTGAGACGACGCTTCATCCAGTCCCAAACATGCTCAGTGGGGGACAGATCCGGAGATCTTGCTGGCCAGGGTAGTTGACTTACACCTTCTAGAGCACGTTGGGTGGCACGGGATACATGCGGACGTGCATTGTCCTGTTGGAACAGCAAGTTCCCTTGCCGGTCTAGGAATGGTAGAACGATGGGTTCGATGCCGGGTGTTGGCCCTGTGTGCCTCGGTCGTATGCAGCCCTGATTGTGGCGCTCACCTGCACGGCGCCAAACACGCATACGACCATCATTGGCACCGAGGCAGAAGCGACTCTCATCGCTGAAGACGACACGTCTCCATTCGTCCCTCCATTCACCCCTGTCGCGACACCACTGGAGGCGGGCTGCACGATGTTGGGGCGTGAGCGGAAGACGGCCTAACGGTGTGCGGGACCGTAGCCCAGCTTCATGGAGACGGTTGCGAATGGTCCTCGCCGATACCCCAGGAGCAACAGTGTCCCTAATTTGCTGGGAAGTGGCGGTGCGGTCCCCTACGGCACTGCGTAGGATCCTACGGTCTTGGCGTGCATCCGTGCGTCTCTGCGGTCCGGTCCCAGGTCGACGGGCACGTGCACCTTCCGCCGACCACTGGCGACAACATTGATGTACTGTGGAGACCTCACGCCCCACGTGTTGAGCAATTCGGCGGTACGTCCACCCGGCCTCCCGCATGCCCACTATACGCCCTCGCTCAAAGTCCGTCAACTGCACATACGGTTCACGTCCACGCTGTCGCGGCATGCTACCAGTGTTAAAGACTGCGATGGAGCTCCGTATGCCACGGCAAACTGGCTGACACTGACGGCGGCGGTGCACAAATGCTGCGCAGCTAGCGCCATTCGACGGCCAACACTGCGGTTCCTGGTGTGTCCGCTGTGCCGTGCGTGTGATCATTGCTTGTACAGCCCTCTCGCAGTGTCCGGAGCAAGTATGGTGGGTCTGACACACCGGTGTCAATGTGTTCTTTTTTCCATTTCCAGGAGTGTATATTTATCCATTCTGAGATGAATGGAAGCTATTTTACATGCCAATGGGCTTCCTACACCGCTTTAGCCATGGTAATGTGTTCTTGGCGTTTCAAAATATTAACCCAATCCGTGTAGTTATAAACCACTGATATCTGGAAACAGTATATTGAAGAGTCGTGTTCAAATCCAGATACTGATTTAGATTTGCTTATAGATGGTACGCTGGATCACGTGAGGGGAATTATAAAGGGTATACCGTATAAATGCAGTGCTCTGTTTGAATATGGCTGTCAATACTCCGCAAGATTTTTTAAAATACTTTCGACAGCGATATGGTTATTAATCTGTAGTCATTTAGTGACATCTCAGTTGTCCTTTTTTTCGCTGATCCAAAGCATAGTTTATTTCAAAATAGCGTTCCAGTGCGAGCATTGTGATGTAGGATTCGTAATTCACTTTGAAAGGATACTCTGATGCTCGCGCCATAATGCTGTCTTTAGTGACTTCAAATGTCGATAACATGTGAGTTTCTAACTCCCCTAATGCAATTCTCTGATCTAGTTCAGTGCCTTTCTTTACAGAAAGGTTCCGGAAAGCGCCTCACGAACTCCTTACAGTAGGCGTGATTTAAATAAGCCCCTGGGAAATCAGTAAGCAGTTGATTAACCTACCAAAGAGGATTATAGTCTTCAGGCCAGCAGTCTTTTTTAATTCCAGTGGCGAAGGATTTACGAAGCTTTATACGAGACGTTAGGAGCTCTAGTGATATAGCGCTTCAGACAGAACTTGCAGAATATCGGTAATAGTTTTCCTGATCATGCCGTTCTTATAGAGGGTGACTTCAGCTTGCCAGGTATAGGTTGGGAGTGTAATGCTGTCAAAACTTTTGCCAGAGATAGGTGTTCGAGTGTCATTGTTCTGCATGTCTTGTCCGAAGTTTACTTTGAGCAGATAGAGAACCAAATCGTGAGGGTAACGTCTTAGACCTCCTGGCAACAAATAGACGAACTTACCAGTTAACGTAGAGGAAGGTATCAGTGATCATAAACCTATGCTAGAATCTATGAAAACGGGTCTGACAAAGAATGACAAGAAAGGTATGAAGATATTTATGCTTAGCAAGAGTGACAGGATACAAATTTCAGAGTATATGAACAGTCAGCATAAAATATTCGGCGATGAGGACGAAGGTGTCGAAAATAAATTGAAAAATTTCAAAGGAATCGCGCAATATGCCCTAGACAAGTATGTTCCGAGTAAGGTCTTAAGGGATGGGAAAGACCCACCATAGTTTAATAGCTGTGTTGGAAAACTGCTACGTAAACAAAGAGAACTTCACCTCAGATCGAAGTGAAGTAAAAACCTAGCTGACAAACAAAAGCTGAACGAAGCGAAAATGTGCCTAAGGAGAGCAATGAGAGAAGTATTCAGCGACTCTGAAAGTAAAACTTTGTCAACCGATCTGAGTAAAAACCCAAAGAGTAGTATGTATGGTAGTATGTAAAATCTGTAAGTGGATCAAAATCATCTGTTAATTCACTCAGTGACCATACCGGCAACGGAGCAGAAGATAAGAGTGACGGCCGAAATACTGAATTCGGTCTTCCGAAACTGCTTCATCGCGGAAGATTGTAACGTGGTCCCTTCTTTCAATCGTCGTACGAACGTCGAAATAGCAGATATTGAGATAGCTGATCGCGGAATAGAAAAACAACTACAATCACTTAGTAGTTAAAAGGCGTCAGGACCAGATGCGATACCTACAAGATTCTACTAAGATTATGTGAAACAACTTGCTCCCCTGCTAGCAGTAATTTATCTAGGTCGCTTGAGCAACCAAGGGTACCTAGCGACTTGAAGAAAGCGCAGGTCATTCCCGTTTTTCAGAAGAGCCGTAGGGCAGATGCACACAATTATAGAACGATATCGTTGGTGTCAATCTGTTGTAGAATTATGGAACATGTTTGATGCTCAAGAATTATGACGGTCTTGGAGAAGTAAAATCTCCTCTATAAAATCAAGATGGATTCCGCAAACAGAGATCCTGCGAAACTCAGCTCGCTCTGTTCCTCTATGAGATCCACAGCGCCTTAGACAACGGCGCTCAGGTTGATGCCGTGTCGCTTGTCCGACGGAAGTCATTTGACACCGTCCTGCATGCCGTTTAATGAAAAAAATACGAGTTCATCGAGTGTCGGATCAGATTTGCGACTCGATTCAAGATTTCCTCACAGACAGAACTCAACACGTTGCTCTTAATGGAACAAAATCGACAGAGGTACCATTGTTTACAATATACTAAATGATCTAGTAGAAAGCGTCGGATGCTCTCTAAGGCTGTTCGCAGATGATGCAGTGTCTATAACAAACTAGTAACGCCAGATGGTAGTAACGATATGCAGAATGACCCCCAGAAAACTGATGAATGGTGCAGGCTCTGGCAGTTGACCCTAAATGTAAGTACACTACTGGCCATTAAAATTGCTACACCAAGAAGAAATGCATATGATAAACGGGTATTCATTGGACAAACATATTATACTAGAACTGACATGTGATTACATTTTCACGCAGTTTGGGTGCATAGATCCTGAGAAATCAGTACCCAGAACAACCACCTCTGGCCGTAATATCGGCCTTGATACGCCTGGGCATTGAGTCAAACAGAGCTTGGATGGCGTGCACAGGTACAGCTGCCCATGCAGCTTCAACACGATATCACAGTTCATCAAGAGTAGTGACTGGCGTATTGTGACGAGCCAGTTGCTCGGCCACCATTGACCAGCCGTTTTCAATTGGTGAGACATCTGGAGAATGTGCTGGCCAGGGCAGCAGTCGAATATTTTCTATATCCAGAAAGGTCCGTACAGTACCTGCAACATGCAGTCGTGCATTATCCTGTTGAAATTTAGGGTTTCGCAGGGATCGAATGAAGGGTAGAGCCACGGGTCTTAACACATCTGAAATGTAACGTCCCCTTTTCAAAGTGCCGTCAATGCGAACAAGAGGTGACCGAGACCTGTAACCAATGGCACGCAATACCATCACGGCAGGTGATACGCCAGTATCGCGATGACGAATACACGCTTCCAGTGTGCGTTCACCGCGATGTCGCCAAACACGGATGCGACCATCATGATGCTATAAACAGAACTGTTCGTGCAGATGGTTGTTGTCATGCAAACGTCCCCATCTGCTGACTCAGGAATCGAGACGTGGCTGCACGATCCGTTACAGCCATGCGGATAAGATGCCTGTCATCTCGATTGCTAGTGATACGAGGCCGTTGGGATCCAGCACGGCGTTCCGTATTACGCTCCCGAACCCACCGATTCCATATTCTGCCAACAGTCATTGGATCTCGACCGACGCGAACAGCAATGTCATGATACGATACACCGCAATCGTGATAGGCTACAATCTGACCTTTATCAAAGTCGGAAACGTGATGGTACGCATTTCTTCTCCTTACACGAAACAACACAACAACGTTTCACCAGGCAACGCCAGTCAACTGCTGTTTGTGTATGAGAAATCGGTTGGAAACTGTCCTTATGTCAGAACGTTGTAGGTGTCGCCACCGGCGCCAGCCTTGTGTGAATGGTCTGAAAAGCTAATCATTTGCATATCACAGCATCTTCTTCCTGTCGGTTAAATTTCGTTTGTAGCACGTCATCTTCGTGGTGTAGCAATTTTAATGGCCATTAGTGTAAATGTAACATATTGCGCATACATAGGAAAAGAAATCTTCTATTGTATGCCTACACTGTTGACAAACCGCTAGAAACAGTATCTGATGTAAAATACGTAGGAGTAACTATCCAGAGCAACCTTCAGTGGAATGATGAAACAAATAGCAGGAAAAGCAGATGCCAGACCCAGATTCATAGGAAGAATCTTAAGGAAATGTAACTCATTCACAAAAGAAGTGGCTTATAAGGCGCTTGTTCGACCGATTCTTGAGTATTGTTCATCTACCTGGGATCCCTACTAGATAGGACTGATAGAAGAGATAGAGAAGATCGAACGAAGAGCGGCACGTTTCGTCACTGGATCGTTACAGAGATGCTCAATAAACTCCATTGTTAGACGTTACAAGAGAGACGTTGGGCATCACAGAGAGATTTGCTATTCAAATTTTGTGAGATAGTTTCCGGGAAGAGTCAGACGATATATTGCTTCCCACCACATACGTATTGCGTAATGACCATGAGGAGAAAATTCGAGAAATTAGGGCCAATACAGAGGTTTACGGACAATCATACTTCCCACGCGCTGCTCGCTAGTGGAACAGGGTTGGAGGACTCAATTAGTGGAGCAAAAAGTACCCTCCGCCCATACCATTAGTTGGCTTGCGGAGTATGATGTGGATGTAGATGTTTACGCTAGGCAAATACTAATTTTTGTGGGCGAATGCATTAAAAATCTTCGTGATTTGAGACTATCCTTGAGGTGTTATCACGTTCAAATATGAAAAATCCAAAGAATGAACAACTGTCTCCATTGAGTGTCGTTGTCTCTGGACTAGCAATGAGCTCAACTCGTCCTCCGTTTCAAACCCAACAAGGCTTGTTAGTAAAACTAACAAACGGACAGGACGACACGAAACATGTGTTATCAGTGACTGTAAACTAACTGCAACAGCCACTGGACGCCTGAGCAAAGTCATGAAGCATAACTGGTCGTTGTTGCACAATAAACAGTGTTCTTTCTGATAGCAGAAAATGCGAGAAAGTTACGGCAACACATTTAGGAATTTTATGAAGTCTTTAAATATTTTGCAACGACTTTAAGCAAGACGGAAGTCTCAGCAGCAGCTTGTAGAGCCGAAGTGCGGTTCGAGACTATGGAGCAGTAAGGTGCGTTATAATTCAGCCAGTTCACACTTTATGCGAATTCAGGTAAGAAGCTGCTGCCAATAATTTCATCACGTGGCACGATTTAATGTTACTTCCTGTTAATTATTAAACTCTCAGCGAAATTTATATTATCGAGGTTTGATCTTTGCTGCGTAAGTATTTCGAAAAATGAAAATTATCTTCCAAGGTAACTCTTGAGTATTATAAAATTCCAGTGAGTTTACTTTTACATTGTTTGGCAACCAACACTCAGTTACGATACAGGAAACAGCTCAGCCGACAAAGCTAAGGGAAGCGTACCACCCTGGTTTCACCTCATCCTGCTCAGTCCACGACAAGGCTCAAGTGACTACAAAAACTGCTTTTCATCATTTACAGCTTTTCATTATTTTTGCGCTTGCAACACGCCTTACAGTGCCACGCCGACGGCACAATTGACTCTCAACATTGTATTGTATTGAACTGGGGACCTAGAAACGACGGAGAGGCTTCGTCCCCGCCGTAGCCCTCAATGGATCAAAACGCCACAACAGGCTACAGCAGTCCACTCACCCCACCGCCGCCCCACACCGAACCCAGGGTTACCGTGCCGTTCGGTCCCCAGTGGACCCCCCGGAAACGTCTCACACCAGACGAGTGTAACCTCAATGTTTGCGTAGTAGAGTAATTATGGTGTACGCGTACGTGGAGAAATTGTTTGCGCAGCAATCGCCGACATAGTTTAACTGAGGCGGAATGGGGGAACCAGCCCGCATTCGCCGAGGCAGATGGAAAACCGCCTTAGAAACCATCCACAGACTGGCCGGCACACCGGACCTCGACACTAATCTGCCGGGCGGATTCGTGCCGGGGACCGCCACGCTTTCCCGCCCGGAATGTAGTGCGTTGGAGCGCACGGCTAACCGGGCGTCTGACTCTCAACATTCTTATTTATAATTATTATTCATATTGGTCTCAGCAACAAAAACTGTGTCAGCTAAAATTATTTCTTGTATGGCTGCTGATTGTTACTGAATCACCTGGTTCATCATATTAGCCAACTGGGCGTCTTGTCACGATCCGTGCGGCTCCCCCCGTCGGAGGTTCGAGTCCTTCCTCGGGCATGGGTGTGTGTGTTGTCCATAGCGTAAGTTAGTTTAAATTAAATAGTGTGCAGGCTTATGGAGCGATGACCTCGGCAGTTTGGTCCCATAAGACCTTACCACAAATTTCCAAATTTCAGCCAACTAAAGGCGCACATATGAGCAGCAGCGAATAAAATAAATTATATAAATGCTACTAAACATCCCAGTAGCAACAGGAGGAATATTTACTATAACACTACAAGAACGTTATTAACGTATCGTAGCTTCATTCATCCGTGGATAACTTCTACAAGGGTAGAGGACACACCACGGTATTACTCGTTAAGAAAAAAAAGCATAATTCATATAAAGAGCCATTTCCATTCTAACAGGTCTAGTCTGAAAAGAGCCGGGCAGATAGCCCGCCGTCGACTTGTATTAAGAACCATCCCGACATTTGCCCGAAGTATTTTACGGAATCCGCGGAAAACCCAAATCAGCATGACGCGATGGAGACTGGGGAATCCATCCTCACGCAATTTCACGTGGTTTATCCCTAGTGTACTGTATTGTTCTACAAAGATGTTATTGGATAATGTAAAAAGCTAGTGAACAGTATACATTCATTTCTCAATGGCGATCACAAGACACACTACATACAAGTAATTTCGTAATGTAACACTACACACTTTCCACCAGCTGACGTCAGGACTATAGTGACATTGTTTGAGTTCCATTTTGTGTACCGCATTTTACCATTTGGTTGACTGTAAAAGTGAGTCAGCATCGCTCCATAATGAGCGAGATGTTGAGCTCAGAATGAAGATGAGCTGAGTATATTATCCATTGTAGACCTTAGCTTCGGAGTAAAATTTTCCACAGTTTAGTGCGGAAGTGTAATGATTTTTAATAGAGAAGTTTTGTTATTATTACGTATCTGTGTTACATTTTCTTACCAACCCCTACTCTTTGTTACCTAAGCATAGTATGTATTACTTAATAGATACTTTTTAATTGTCTTTTAAAATAAGTTTGTTTCAGTAATCTCTGTAATCTCATTGGAGAATGTATTGTACGAACTGATTCCTTTGCTCTGGAATTAGTGCAAGATTGAAATTGGCAGTATCTAGTATGCAGTTTTACGGTATTATTCGTCCGCTAACTGATGACTTATCGACTGGGGTTAAACGACCTAGCGCAGTGATTAAGTTGAAACCCGCGTCCGGTCACCCAGATCCAGGTTTCCCATGATTTCCCTAATTCCTTTAAGGCAAATGTTGGAACATTTTCTTTGAAAAGGACTCAACTTAGTCCGACGGAGTCTCTAATGACGTCATCGTCGATTAGACATCAGAGTTTCATTTACCCTCCCTAAATGGAGACGCACTGATCCATTTTCGTCAGTAAACTAGGAGGTGCTGGATAATTATTCGAAAAGCTGAAGCACTGACATAAATGTGTTGCTTAAGCATGGCATAGATTTTCAGGTGTATCGTACACGTGTCTACGTGAGATCGTTAATACGTCAAATGAATTTTATGAGAAGGTAATTTCTTTCTGAAAACTTGCGAAATATAGAAAAAGTCGTAATTCTCTGTGTGTAGTATCGACGTTCAAAAGGCTGATGTTCAGTTACGAAACAAATCTAAATCGTCAGTCTACTCCACTTTGACAATTATCTGTTTATCAGTTTGGAATTTAACCTCACGTGTCGTTCCTCTCATTGCGCGTATCCATTTCACTTGTTCCTTATTCTAAGCGTTGAAGTTTTGTAAATGGGTTAACATGAAAGTCCTTCCTCAACAATACAAGGACAGTATAACTACTTCTCTAGTATACGGAGACAAGATGGAGAGAGATGGAGTTGGTATCAGGCTTTCTTAATGTTGGCACATGTTATGTCAGAACGTATATCAAGCGTCAACTCGAATTGCGAAATATTCCCAGTTTTGTATACATAGCATATTTCGTTCGATGGAAAATTCTTAGTTTTCTACAGTTTATAACCAGTGTAAATTCTTCTAAAGTTGATGGCGGATTATAAGGAATCTGGACCTTCATTTCCACCAGCTAAGGACGCTGGGTAAAATCAAATTAGGAAACCAACTTTTTAACACAATTTGTACTGTTTAATCATGTATCCAATTTTTTTGTGCTGATTTGTTAGTGGGGATGAGACATGGTGCACCACACATCTCGCGTGTGAGACTTTCCTCATTAATTACTTTGCAAGGAGTAAAGTGATAATTCGCGAAAACATCTTCTAAAAGCGTGAGAAACGGCACAGATTGCTAAGCAAAATATCGATTTTTCTCTCGACTAGTCTGTTCCGAAAGCTGCTTTGGCAGTGGGAAAGTATGTATTTGAAATACGAACTATTCATCTCATTTACGTTATTCTAGATGTGTTAGTTTCCACCTACTCCCAGATGTGAACATATCTGTGACTGAAACATTTTTTCATGACAGAGGATTAGTTTGTAGAGCGTCTAAAATCGCACTTTAGGAATAAGGTCTACTCATTGGGAAACATTTATACAAAGTACATTGACCCAAGAACAGGTTATATTGAAAAATAAGTTCTCTTTTATTTTTACTTAGGAGGTACAGTCTTTTACTGCGAAGGAAAGAACTTTTCATCTTGTCGCGGTACAATCTTTCAGTTCATACATTTTTGATATAGTACTGTATACACAGTAGGGCGTGAAAAAAGTTTTATAAATGTGGCAGACAAGTTATTTACCATGGCAGAACGCTGGACAGTTGAAAATTTTGTTTACACGCGTATAAAAATTAGAGTCCTACAGATAACTACCGTAAGGCGACCAGACTTTAATTTTTTGCTCATTTAGGAGAAAATATCTGAGCACAAATTCCAGATAAAATGGTCTCTGTGAAATCATGGAAATATGAACATTTTTAGCGCTATTCTCCGTTTATTTATGGTTCGCACATATTTAATTTACAATCAGGTGTAACGAATTTGAGTAGATATGTTGATAACAGATCCAGATGTTCCTGATGAACTAAATCCTTATGCAGGAATTCAGGTTCCGCACAGTTAGTCTTCACGAACCAGAACGTTTATAAATGTACCGCAGTTCCCAGTCGACGCTGAGAAGAAGGGAAATGAATGAGTCTTATCTTCCTAGTAAAACCAGATGCCTTTTACTGGTAGAACTATTCAGCTCAATATATAAGAAAACAAAAGTTTTCCTCTCGCGCCTTGTATAGCCTACAGAATATTGTTGTTCTTATGATAGACCACATTCTTGGAGACTAGATGATCTTGCGGTAGGTCCACCTACACGTCTTCCCGACATTAATTCCCTTATTGTACATCTAATTTACTCTCTTACCAACTTCCGTGTTAGACCTGCATTGAAATTTCAGTCATTGTTCTTTTCTTGGCATTTTACTATACACTCCCTTCCTGTTATTAACTTCTCCATTGTCTAGTCCAGTGGTTCCCAACAGGTGGTCCGCGGACCCCCAGGGGTCCGTGAGCTATGCCAGAGTGGTCCGCAAGATGCTATTAGAATAAAAAATACATTAAATATATTTCGTATGACAACAGATTTTTTGTTTTGGCCGCTTCCCGCATGAGCAGAGCTTTAGCGAACGCTAACTTCTGCGTCTAGCGTCTTCCTAGGGTGTAAATAGATCGGCAGTGAGCATGAGCAACTTCTTATTCATACGCAAGCAAGATGGATTTCTCGAGGTGGAATTTTGTCAAGATTTTTTGAACTTAGAGACAAGGTTCGTGTCTTCCTTCTTGGCACAAAGTACGCGGATTTTCTCACTAACTTCTCTTGGCTTTTCCTAGTTGCGTACTTAGCTGATATGTTTGAACACTTGAATGTGTTAAACTTGAGTTTACAAGGGAAAAAAATGTAGACGTGTTCAAAGTTGAGGATAAGATTAGTGCTATAGTAAAAAAGTGTCAGATCTGGGCGTCAAGGATAAAAAACGAGTCACGAACTAACTTTTCAACTTTAAAACAATTCTTGGGGTCATCAGAGGAGTTTGCCTGACCAGATCAAGATCAATGTAGCCGAGGATCTACGCAGCCTGGCCACCACTTTTAGAGAGTATTTCCCTGAACCTGACCCTGACGACAGATGCATTCGAAATCCCTTCAGCTGTGAAGAAATAGACAGAATCCAAGGCCTCACTGAAGAAGAGCAAGATCAACTTGTGGATCTGTCCAGCTGTGGTACGATGATAAACATTTTCATCGGCGATAAAATTACAGACTTCTGGGCATCAGCACGGAAGGACTACAAGAAACTTGGAGTTGAGGCAATGAAAAAGATCCTTCCATTTGCAACCACATATCGGTGTGAGCAAGCATTTTCTTCCACATGTTTCATGAAAAACAAATATAGGAATCGGCTCGACATGCGGTCGGATTTCAGAGTGAAAGTTTCAAGTTCGGAACCTAATATTTCAGAAATAATGGACTCAAAGGTCAGATTGAACTCATCTCATTAAGAACTAAAAATTAAAACTAACTGTATACTGATGGAGTACTCTATTGTAACTGTATTTTTTGAAATAAATAATACCTTGTATGAAATGAGTGTTTTCTTATTTTTCACACATGTCTGCTTAATGCAATCTCAAGTGTGGTACACTTGAAAGATCAATACACTCAGTTTTAATTTTTTCCTGTCATTTTCAGTTCATTCTCAATTTTTATTTTTTTAAGGAGTTTGTTATATTAAACACCCAGATTTGAAGACAAAGATTTTGAGCAATAATCAAAAATTTAACAATAACAATGATGGCTAAATTGAAAAAGTTTTAAGCTCGATAGTTTTTCAGTAATGAATATGTCAATGTTTTTTCCAAGAAACAAAAATAGAAAACGTATAAAAAGTCTCAATTTGGCTTTTTTAGGTACTTGATACTGTGATATGACAAGGTACCAGTGACGCTCGATGAGGGGGTCCTCAAGAAAATTTTGTTGGGAACCCCTGGTCTAGTCTATACCGTCTATGTTGACACTGTATGTAAGTCCTTCTCATAACAGACACTATTCTTTTTAGAAAGTCTCCAGATGGATACAAGCGATTACGGATATTCGCGTGGGAATTAACAAGAAATTGTTTTTCAGGTCGGCTGCAGTTATTTTACACCTTCATAAAGTATTTCTTGTATTTGCCAGTTAATACTTTTAGGAAAGTAATTTCACAGAGACAATGTTACCGTAGTCTAAGACGGGAACGGTAGCTCTGTGCAGGCTATCCGTATAAATGAGATTTGGCACGGATAGTTCGTCGGATCACTTACTCAACCTCAATAACGAAGAGTTTATTAATATTCCTATTAGATGTTTCCCTGAGGGAGTCTATACAAACATACTCTTGTCAGCCGCGCCGAATGCTGGCAGCTAGGGTGACTTTCGTCATGTGTTCGTTGCTCTACAGATGATGAGATATTTACAATACTTTACTTTTGCACTCTCTTTTTTCCTTATCTTTCGAGAAAAATATCTTTTCCCCACAATGAGCACGTGCATAAAGGTAAAGTTAGTCGTTATAAAATATGAGCTACGAGGGTCACTCCAAAATAAATTCACACCATTTTTTTTTAAATCCATCTTTTATTCTACATGTTTGATAGTTTTACAGTGTGTAGATACATCCTTTAGGAACAATATTTTCTTTTCTCCACATAATTTCCATCCCTATCAACTACCTTACGCCATCTTGGAACCAGCGCCTGTACACCCGCACGGTAAAATTCTGGGACAACCTGTTGGAACCACTGTTTGGCAGCGTGCACAAGGGAGTCATCATCTTCAAACCTTGTTCCACAAAGAGAGTCTTTCAGTTTCCCAAAGAGATGATAGTGACATGGAGCCAGGTCAGGACTGTAAGGCGGGTGTTTCAGAGTTGTCCATCCCAATTTTGTGTTCGCTTCCATGGTTTTTTGACTGACATGGGGCCGTGCATTGTCGTGCAACAGCAAAACATCCTGCTTTTGCCGATGTAGTCGAACACGACTCAGTCGAGCTTAAAGTTTCTTCAGTGTCGTCTCATATGCATCAGAATTTATGGTGGTTCCACTTGGCATGATGTCCACAAGCAAGAGTCCTCCGCAATCGAAAAACACCGTAGCCATAATTTTTCCAGCAGAAGGTGTGGTTTTGAATGCCACTCCATTGATTGCCTCTTCGTCTCTGGTGAAAAATGATGGAGCCACGTTTCATCACCTGTCACAATTCTTCCAAGAAATTCATCTCCGCCATTCTCGTACTGTTCCAAAAGTTCGCTGCATATCATTTTTCTTGTTTCTTTGTGAGCCACTGTCAACATCCTGGGAACCCACCTGGCACAGACCTTTTTTAACGCCAACACTTTCAGTATTCTGCAAATACTTCCTTCCCCTATCCCAACGTAGCGTGACAATTCGTTCACTGCGATGCATCTGTTAGCAGTCACCAATTCGTTAACTCTCTGCACATTGTCTGGAGTGTGTGCAGTACGAGGCCTGCCACTGCGGGGACAGTCCTCAATATTGCCGTGTCTGCTTTCATCACGTAACCTGCTTTCTCACCGACTAACTGTACTGCGATCGACAGCAGCATCTCCATACACCTTTTTCAACCTCTTGTGGATGTTTCCCAGTCTCGTTTTCACAGCACAGGAATTCTATGACATCACGTTGCTTCTGACGAACGTCAAGTATAGCAGCCATCTTGAAGATATGCTGTGACGGCGCCATTCACGGAATCAGGTTGAACTAAGTTTGAAAACAAGCGGGAAGGATGTATCTACACACTGGAAAACTTTCACGCATGCAGAATGAAAACTGTATTTTTACAAAAATAGTGTGCATTTCTTTTGGAGTGATCCTCGTAAAATTACCCCAGTAAAGATTTTATAAAAAGTCTTTCAAAACAGATATTCGATAAAGATCTGTTACAGTGTAATACGGTCCGTACCACTATGGCACTTCGCTCGATGACTCTCTAGTAACCTTGTCACTGGCACAATATTAGGCAATATCTGTGCTGACGGTTTCTACGAAGTCGTGTTGGTGACATACTGTGCATGAAGTAGTCCTCGGCTAAGATCAGACAGTGTCCACGAACATGCATTGTGAAGCTCTATAAAATGATAAAAAAGGGAATACGAGGCAGGGCGCGCGAAGTGGTATTTACACACCAACAAAGGAATTACCTGGTATGGAGAATTTTTATCGAAATTTTATATGTACGTACGATCTTTTAGGAACGACAACAAAGCTTTCACAAAGCACAGGTCTTTCCTAGTTGGCAGAATTAGATATATAACTTAAAAGACTGAGCTTCTTTGACATCAAATGTTTTGCAGTGAAACTCGTTTCAATTAAAACGGCTACAAATTCGGTAACATAGTTTCATTTATCGACTTCAGGGGTCAGGTTACTTGCATCGATTCTGACATGTCGTAGGGTACGAGTTAATTGCGAGTCGAAGCAGTTAGATTGAATGTTCTGTGCTGTCTAGACGTTCTGTTAGATCATTCCCGGTTAGTTCTCTCTCTCTCTCTCTCTCTCTCTCTCTCTCTCTCTCTCTCTCTCCCGACACCAGACAAAAGAAGGGACGTTTAAAACTGCAGCATCATGTAAAAGGCAAAGTTTCCTATCATCCTCGTCATAAAAAGAGTAGATGACGGTCGTTGTTATATTGTGTGTTAAAACGCATGTCAAACACGATTCCGAAATGTTTAGCTCTGATTTGAAATTTGCATACCTACATTTAAAGCATTCCGTTTTCAGGCCACGAGTGGCCTACCGGGACCACCCGACCGCCGTGTCATCCTCAGCTGAGGATGCGGATAGGAGGGGCGTGGGGTCAGCACACAGATCTCCCGATCGTTATGATGGTATTCTTGACCGAAGCCGCTACTATTCGGTCGAGTAGCTCCTCAATTGGCATCGAGAGGCTGAGTGCACCCCGAAAAATGGCAACAGTGCATGGCGGCCAGGATGGTCACCCATCCAAGTGCGAACCACGCCCGACGGCGCTTAACTTCGGTGACCTCACGGGAACCGGTGTAACCGCTGTGGCAAGACCGTTGCCATCCCTGCAATTAGACGCAAGATATTTAACGCGGAGCGTGAAACGGTGCACTGCCGGTAGTTCCTTGGCACGTGTTTCACATCCTGAATACCGACCAGTGCGGCCTTAAGCAATAATCGCAATGTAATTGCATAAAAATGCCTAAGGGTAACGCAAGGACAAAAAATAAACTGAACTGTGTTTTGAAATGTAGCTCTGAAAATGAAAACGGACTCGATGCATTTCAAACGTGCCATGCCCCGCCACTGCCGATCTAAACACGTTGATTATCACCCAATATTTCTGTACAGTTTACGATGTTGTTTAACATAACGCGTCCGATGTAGGCAGCAGACAGTGCTCCGTAACAAATTATTGTACTCTACTAGAATAATCCAGTATTTATTTACTTTCATTGAAGTTTTTTGCTCACTATTTCTGACACTCTTTTATTCCGTACTGTACCGACAGCTTCATCTTTCCCATCACCACAGCAGCTATTAATGTCCAACAATTTATTTTATGTTAGTCTTTCCCACCCGGAAAAGCTCAATACACGCCTGTGTGCCAGTATGAGGAAATGCCCATCTTGCAGGCCTACCTTAAAATGCTGAAACTTTAAGGAATGTTGGATACCGCCAGAGGATGTTGGTTCTCACTACATTTTCGAATTACACTAGAAACAAGTTTCTAACTAGACTTTTTTTTTTTAAAAAAAGGCATATATTGTAGGATGATATTGATCTTCGGAACGTTAATAAGAACTGAATATAAAAGAACGTATCGAATATTCCTGTTTATTTTGATTTCCAGAAATCAATTATGTAGGACTTTGAGCGGTGAAATCAGTTGATACTGGATCGGTTGCGTAGTTCTCGGATATAGTGGCTCGTTGCTAGAGAACACACAATAAAGAGCACACGGATGCTCGTACTGTTGTCTATCTGATACAGACTACATGATCAAATTGTTAACTCCATTTTCGTCAGTTAATTACTGAATAAGACGGTACGAACAACTGAACAATAAGTTCGATACCATTTAGGCGTCTTGCTGAATACTTGTAGACAAATTTACAAGCATGATACACTGTACCGAAAAGAATAGTGCTGTTGAGAGCACTAGTCTCGCGCCGCGACAGTCTGTCCCGGAATTCTTGGTTTGGGTTATCTATGTCGTTTTCCGCTGTACTCTAATTAAATGTTACAATACTTCCTACAATTACCAAGTCCTGATCCCATCATAAGCTGCCGTCGTTGGTACTCCATATTCAATAATGGCACTGTCGGTTTGACATTGAAAACTGATTAAAAGTCAGTGTCTTCTTTCTGACTCGTCAGAACATGCTCAGAATAGAAATTACACTCTTCCTGTCGAAGTACGATAACCGCATAGCTACGAAGGTGATATCTTCAAAACGGCATAGCTCAATGAAAATTCACTGTCCAATTTTGCGATAGGTATGTTGTTCAAAAATTGGCCCAACTAAATTAATTTAGTTTGTCTGTAACAGTTCCAAATAAACAAGCCAAATTATTCCTTAGATTTCATTTAAATTAACATACCATGTAAACACGACATTTGCCTCGGGACTTTGATTTCATTACAACAATTTGTAGTTAAAATATAACATAAAAAGAGGAGCAAACTTAATGTTATAAGGTACAGAACTAATAAGTAAAATAAATTTTGTTAAGTGTGGACAGTTGCCTTGCCAATAAAGGCTGGCTGAAATTTGGCTGCGATGAGAGCGGCAAAAAAGTGAAGACGGAGTTTCGTCGCATGAAATATCGAGACTTTCTCATACCAGGTGCGTTTTCATCCTAATTCACCTGCACGTTGCTTTGCTTTGACAGAAACTCTCCTTCAATGACGACCGTGACCTTGATGTAGCGTTGAACACAGTAAACCCTAAGACGCCGAGCTTGATTGCATGCACATCAAGGAAGCAATGCTCTGCCTTCTGGTAGGATCAGCTCACAGCGAATGCTACTCTACCTGTCGCGAAATTCGATCTTGTCACAATATAGGACAATTTATCGTTCTTATTTCCTGTGTACAGAATTTCGTCGGTGATATTTAGTTATTACTTCAACCACAAGTAAAATCATCAGAACGAGCAATAATTCGTGAAGAAGTGATACTGCTATTTTCGAGTCTGTACTCTATCGAAGCCGGCCGCGAGGGTCTAGCGGTTCTAGGCGCGCAGTCCGGAACCGCGCGACTGCTACGGTCGCAGGTTCGAATCCTGCCTCGGGCATGGATGTGTGTGATGTCCTTCGGTTAGTTAGGTTTAAGTAGTTCTAAGTTCTAGGGGACTGATGACCACAGCTGTTAAGTCCCATAGTGCTCAGAGCCATTTGAACCAACTCTATCGAAACCTGTATGACAATGATTCAACTTACGCTAGACATTAAGGAGTCCCCATTTTACCGTTAAATATCTGCTTTTCTTGATACAAATACTAATGGAAACGTTAGTTACAGCATAATCAAATTGTCAACTAATTACTGAGACGTTTTTTTTCTGAACGAGATGGTACGAACTGCTGCAGGTCAAACTAAATAGTGGTTACTTTATATTGATTTGTTACAGATCTACGAAGACACAGTTAATTAGTATGGCGTTCCCTTTTTTGTGGTTGTCAGAATTTTTTAGATGTCGTGATGCACTTAAAAATTAACGCAGGAAATTGGCGAAGCCGCTCGGAGTGGCCGTGCGGTTCTGGGCGCTACAGTCTGGAACCGAGCAACCGCTACGGTCCCAGGTTCGAATCCTGCCTCGGGCATGGATGTGTGTGATGTCCTTAGGTTAGTTAGGTTTAATTAGTTCTAAGTTCTAAGCGACTGATGACCTCAGAAGTTAAGTCGCATAGTGCTCAGAGCAATTTGAACCATTTTTTGAAATTGGCTATCTGTCAGATGGCATGAACTCTACGTTAGATTCTTTACCAGAAGCGCTGTAGCTACATACCCCATGATTAAGCATCACGACGTATGGGCCATGTCAGCCATGAACGACGGAAGATTACTGTTCAATTTTTTCCTGATGGCGAGGTCATTGGAGACAGGGCACAAACTTAATCTGCATAAATGGCGGCTTTAATTCGGCCATGATATTATAAAATTAACTCCAGATATGGTCCTTCAGTTGTTTAAGGTAGCTACGGAAAAACTAAACTTGTGTTTTTCAAACAGGGATTTGTAACCCAATTCTCTCCAACAAAAGTCCAATGCACTAATTACCGCGCCACCCTAACCGGTCTTGACAGTTGAAGCAGGTCTATTAAAAGAGCAAAACATATCTGTACAGATTATAATTCGTGTTTATACAATACGCGAAAATACACTACTGGCCATTAAAATTGCTACACCGAGAAGAAATGCAGATGATAAATGGGTATTCATTGAACAAATATATTATACTAGAACTGACATGTGATTACTTTTGCACGCAATTTGGGTGCATACATCCTGAGAATTCAGTACCTAGAACAACCATCTCTGGCCGTAATAACGGCATTGATAAGCCTGGGCATTGAGTCAAACAGAGCTTGGACAGCGTGAACAGGTACAGCTGCCCATGCAGCTTAAACACGATACCACAGTTCATCAAGAGTAGTGACTGGCGTATTGTGACGAGCCAGTTGCTCGGACACCATTGACCAGACGTTTTCAATTTGTGAGAGATCTGGAGAATGTGATGGCCAGGGTAGCAGTCGAACATTTTCTGTATCCACAAAGGCCCGTACAGGACCTGCAACATGCGGTCGTGCATTATCCTGCTGAAATGTAGGGTTTCGCAGGGATCGAATGAAGGGTAGAGCCACGGGTCGTAACACATTTGAAATGTAACGTCCACTGTTCAAAGTGCCGTCAATGCGAACAAGAGGTGACCGATACGTGTAACCAATGGCACCCCATACCATCACGCCAGGTGATACGCCAGTATGGCTATGACGAATACACGCTTCCGATGTGCGTTCACCGCGATGTCGCCAAACACGGATGCGACCATCATGGTGCTGTAAATAGAACCTGGATTCATCCGAAAAAATGAAGTTTTGCCATTCGTGCACCCAGGTTCGTCGTTGGGTACACCATCGCAGGCGATCTTGTCTGTGATGCAGCATGAAGGGTAACTGAAGCCATGGTCTCCGAGCTGATAGTCCATGCTGCTGCAAACGTTGTGGAACTGTTAGTGCAGTTTCCCGGCGGGGTCAGGGATTTTCTCTGCCTCGTGATGACTGGGTGTTGTGTGATGTCCTTAGGTTAGTTAGGTTTAAGTAGTTCTAAGTTCTAGGCGACTGATGACCATATATGTTAAGTCCCATAGTGCTCAGAGCCATTTTTGTTAGTGCAGATGGTTGTCTTGCAAACGTCCCCATCTGTTGACTCAGGGATCGAGAGGTGGCTGCACGATCCGTTACAGCCATGCGGATAAGATGCCTGTCATCTCGACTGCTAGTGATACGAGGCCGTTGGGATCCAGCACGGCGTTCCGTATTACCCTCCTGAACCCAACGATTCCATATTCTGCTAACAGTCATTGGATCTCGACCAACGCGAGCAGCAATGTCGCGATACGATAAACCGCAGTCGCGATAGGCTACAATCCGACCTTTATCAAAGTCGGGAAACGTGATGGTACGCATTTCTCCTCCTTACACGAGGCATCACAACAACGTTTCACCAGGCAACGCCAGTCAACTGCTGTTTGTGTATGAGAAATCGATTGGAAACTTTCCTCATGTCAGCACGTTGTAGGTGTCGGCACCGGCGCCAGCCTTGTGTGAATGCTCTGAAGAGCTAATCATTTGCATATCACAGCATCTTCTTCCTGTCGGTTAAATTTCGCGTTTGTAGCACGTCATCTTCGTGGTGTAGCAATTTTAATGGCCAGTAGTGTACTTATTGGGAAAAAGTACCGTTTGCTACAGATTTTACTGGTCCTTTCTCTAACTAATTAGGATTGGATTGGATTGTTTTGGGGGAAGAGACCAAACAGCGAGGTCATCGGTCTCATTGGATTTGGGAAGGACGGGGAAGGAAGTCGACCGTGCCATTTCAAAGGAACCATCCCGGCATTTGCCTGGAGTGATTTAGGGAAATCACGGAAAACTTAAATCACGATGGCCGGACGCGGGATTGAACCGTCGTCCTCCCGAATGCGAACTAATTAGGAATTGTGAAGTTACGCATAAGAATATTCTGCATTTCACGTGTCGCAAGTACTTTTTACTTATTTATTTACGTCTACTGTTAATGTACTCCAGCACATAACATAACTGCCGAAGAGTCAAAGTAAGGATATAGCTCTAACACTATTTGCCAGTCAAAATCGTACGTTTCACTAAAATTTAAAATGGTCAATACATATTTTCGATTTGGACAATGAGGAAGAGGAAAAATGTAAAGAAATTTACCCCGGCCGGCAGTCACTTCCACGCCTGATGCCGGCCGAGGTGGCCGAGCGGTTCTAGGCGCTACAGTCTGGAACCGCGCGACCGCTTCGGTCGCAGGTTCGAATCCTCACTCGGGCATTGATGTGTGTGATGTCCTTAGGTTAGTTAGGTTTAAGTAGTTCTAAGTTCTAGGGGACTGATGACCTCAGAAGTTAAGTCTCATAGTGCTCAGAGCCATTTTGAACCACACCTGATCTGTGTCACCAGTTTCTGAGGCACTGGGCAGTTTTCAGGTGCCAATGTTCTTTGTGTGCAGCTGCCCTGGTGGGTCGTTGCTTTAAGTGGCTCTATGTGGCCACAAGAAGGAAAGGACATGAAGAGCACTACATAATTCTAAGAACGTTCAGTCCGTGTTATCTCTTCTTCACAGGTTCGTCACATTAAAGATGATAATCCTTTTGGGAAAACTACAGCGATGGTCGTCAGAAATCTTGGACATGACTTCCTTGTCATGTGCTGCGGAAGAGCGGCTTGTCTTTATTTTATCTCGTGTTGCGTCGCACCGACGTTGCTTATCATTCCGCGCGTGGTGGTTACACTTCCTGATGCACTACGAAAAAGCTGCACCGTTCCCTGCATGAGACCGAACATACTCCCCTCATCCTTACATCTCTTATTTAGGAAAATATGCTGCCACAGTCACTGCTGTAATGTATCCCGGACAATGAAAGTTCATGCCAGCCATGTAAGCGCAGGTCCGACAAATCCACATTTGTCTTACAGATTATGTAAAGAGACTGTACATAAATAAACATGGAACAGTTACGTAATGTTATGCAGCAACTCTTGCAGCTCCGTTAAGAGTTGCAACTGCAGATGGCTACAATTCCGAGAGTAAAAATGCGAGGATGTATGAAGCGTAATGTCAAGCTGTAGCTGCTGATTAGCAGGACGCTGAGTAGGGGCTGTTAGTCGACGAAAGATATTTCTTACAAAATAATTCTATGCCCCTTTTTGGGGTGCAATTCAAATTATAAAGGGCGATCAAAAGCTTCTGTTTGAGGTCGCTGCTGCAGCGTATATGATTCGATTCGAAGACCGTACGGTCCAAAAGCTATATGCCAATCAGACAGAATCGTCGTGAGCACTGAGACACTCATCCAGCGTTAAAGATGCCGATTTGATGAAATTCCGTGTCTGTTGCCTGAGGAAGTCCGTAACTGCCTGCTGCAGATCATCGTCCGACAGGAATCGACGACCCTTCGAGCCCTTTTTTAAGGGACCAAATGCGTGATAATCGCATGCGAAAAGATCAGGACTATAGGGCAGGTGCTTTAGTGTCTCCCACTTGAGACGGCATAAGTTCTGCGTTACGACATTTGCGATATGGGGACGTGCGTTATCATGAAGTAGCTGCAGCCCTTGGCGCATCATTCCGCAACGGTGCAACGGTGTTTTTTGACAGATATGCTGCCCCACACACGTTCTTCATTCTCAGGTGGATGCCTACCGGTGTTTGTCCTTTGGCAGCCAAGAAAAGAACAACAGAACGTTGGTCCCGTCTGGACTCATTTAGTAATAACGTCGTCAAAGTTCAGTTTCTGCTTTTACCACACGCACGTCGGAATGACACGAATAACACACCGATCCCTTGCCGACACGTCGGTGCTTATATACCCACACTGGAGTCACGCTACAAGTTTTCGTTGCGGAATCTACGCATATACTTCGTTCCCTCCGTCTCACACCTCGTACTTAATAATTGCACTTTGAGCTCTACTATGAAAGTCTTTTGAACGGGTAATGCAGATCTGCATACACGAATAGCAAATTGCAGGGGAAACCACCAGACTAGGTTTTGGAGGAAACTCAATTCTTAAGTATAACAAAATATGTTTGAAAGAATTTCAATTTATTGAAATCGGAAGCAGTATTTTTCAATGCGGAAAAAGCATTTCTAAGGTCTATAGTGGAAACTCATACCAGCTCGAAATGCTAAATCGTTGGTAGCTCACACACTACACTTGTATTCTGGAGGACGACGGTTCAAATCCGCGCCCGGTCATCCTGATTTAGATTTTCCATGATTTCCCTAAATTGCTTATGGCAAATCCCGGGCTGATTCCTTTGAAATGATACGGCCGCCTTTCTTCCCCATCCTTCCCTAATCCGATGGGACCGATGACCTCGCTGTTTGGCCGCGCGGGATTAGCCGAGCGGTCTCAGGCGCTGCAGTCATGGACTGTGCGGCTGGTCCCGGCGGAGGTTCGAGTCCTCCATGGATGTGTGTGTTTGTCCTTAGAATAATTTAGGTTAAGTAGTGTGTAAGCTTAGGGATTGATGACCTTAGCAGTTAAGTCCTACAAGATTTCACACCCATTTGAACATTTTTTGAACCTCGCTGTTTGGTCCCCTCACCCAAATCAACCAACCAACCATTGGTAGCTGTGATTTCCTTGACTCACTTCAGGGAAAACAAGATGCTTCTCTTAGTACAACCATAGTTAGTCTCTTCTCACAACCATCTCCAACTGAACAGTGCTCCATTTCTCATTACCAGTTGTCGATGAATCGTAAAACTGTAATTCTTGTTTTTATTTTTTACTAGGGCCTACGAGACGTATATATTAAATAAAAAATCAAAAATTAACGTTACTAATGCTGTGTTCCCGTACACCTTACTGTTGCTAAGTATTTAAATTAATGAAATGTGTGCAGTATCAGATGTTACCTTGACGAATTCATCAAAGAAAATCGTTTTTGTATTCAGTGATAGGCTCTATACCTCACACAAGGCTAAAGAATGCCTCAACAATAATTACCCCTTAGATTAGCCAAAACGAACTCTATGTAAAGTTAAAAAATGTACATGTGCGTAGTCCAGGGAAGAGACCATACAAAACCTAGCTAACAAGAACATAAATATTTAGAAGTAACCACACAGTCTAAATTGCTTTTATTTAACGTAGTAGATGCTACTAATAGTGAATAATAAATCTGTACAGCTACTGGAACCTCTTATTAAAAAGGAGCTAAACACGCCGACCAAATATACACTGTACGAAGGCAAGCTAGCTACTGACTTGTGGACTCCTTATGGGGATTAGTTAACTCTAGTTTGGTCGGACGATTACATATAAGAAATCGTTGATTACGTTGGATGACGCGCGCACCAAGACATAAGCTCGTTACATGGACAATTTAAGATAACGAAGTACAGGCATACTTGTAAGCAACATAGACAGTATGAAAGTACTTCTTTACAGAAGTTTGGAAAGGACTCATGAGCGGAAGCGATTGTCAGAAATGCAGGTGAACGATGACAGGAAATGGGTATGGAGAACGCGACTGAGTATGAACCATACCATTAAAGTCCTGTGTGCCGCACAAACATGTTGAGAGAGAGAGAGAGAGAGAGAGAGAGATGCCAGTCGGCAACATGGCGGATGCTCCGCTATTTTTGTGCAACACACAAAGAGAAACTGTTTGTGCCACGCTTATAAATGTACAACAAAATGGCAGCTTCAGCACCCAAATTGCTGTCGATGTTTTTCAAATTCAAATGGCTCCAAGCACTATGGGACTTAACATCTAGTCCCCTAGACTTAGAACAACTTAAACCTAGCTAACCTAAGGACATCACACACATCCATGCCCGAGGCAGGATTCGAACCTACGACCGTAGCAGCAGCGCAGTTCCGGACTGAAGCGCCTAGAACCGCTCGGCCACTGCGGCCGGCTCTCGATGTTTTTAGCGATGTGTTAAATAAAGATTGAAATATGTGTTACGCCAATTGTAGATGGAGGAAAGCCCAAAACGCGTGTTGTATGAGTAAAAATAAGTACATAAAAAGTGGATGGTTGCTGTATTTCTTAAAGTGAGAAATGGAGCTGCTCTTAAACCCTAGCTACCAAACAAGCGAGCAGATTACCGACTGTAATGTATCTTCAAACAGACATTTGCAAAACAAAAAAGGTATTCTCTCCTCCCACCCCGCCTTAATTACCATTTGATAGCGGTTCATAGAGTCTTAACATATATGCTACAACTCCCAGCTGTTCATACCAACAAGTCCTAGGCAAAAACATAGTCCCCAATTAATGAAGGACAAACATACCTTTTTATGAACCGATGTGTAAATTTCTGAGCAAATTATTTCCTAGTCCGCCCTCATTTTCGTGTGGATTGTTACATGTCTTTGGACTTTTTTCCGACTGTAATGGTTTTCCTGGAAATGGGAACAGGTGCAAGTCTTCTAGAAAACCAAATTTTGAAAGTTAACGGTCTTAGGAAGTGCACAGATTCTTTGGTCATAACATAGGCAAGAAATCTCACATTGAGAACTCTTAACTAGCGTAAAAATGTGTTATGCACATCTGCGTGATTAATCTGCAATTCACGCTTAAGTGCCTGGCAGAGGGTTAATCGAACCACCATCAAATTATATCTCTACCGTTGCAGTCGCGGAAAAACAAACACTTAAATCTTTCCGTGCGAGCTGTGATTTCTCTTATTTCATTACGATGATGCCTATGTAGGTGCGCGTCAACAAAATAGATTCATATCTGGAGGAGAAAGTCAGTGATTGAAATTTCGTGAAAAACG
This sequence comes from Schistocerca piceifrons, assembly GCF_021461385.2. Taxonomy (NCBI): domain Eukaryota; kingdom Metazoa; phylum Arthropoda; class Insecta; order Orthoptera; family Acrididae; genus Schistocerca; species Schistocerca piceifrons. Next base: position 803,309,634 of record NC_060149.1, read on the forward strand.
GCTTTGGTTTTATTATTGCCACCCCAAGACGTAAATAATATCTGTGACACTCTCTCGTCTAATTAGTGATAACACAAAATGAGCTGCCCTTGTTTGAACCTATTCGATGTCATCTGTCACTCCTATCTGGTAAGCAGCAAAGGGGATGGACAAGTGTAGTGTAAGCAGTCTCTGTAGTCGATCTGTTGCGTCTTCGAAGTGTTCCGTCAATAAGACACAGTCTTCTGTTCACCGTCCCCACAACATTTGCTATGTGATCATTCGAATTTAAGATGTTCGTAATTGTAGTACCTAGTTACTAAGTTGAATTGACAGCCTTTAGATTTGTGTGATTTGTCGTGCAACGAAAATGTAACTTATCAGTCTTAATTTACTAATTAATGATTATTACATACTGGAGAGTGGTACAAGCATAGAGATATGAGGCAAATAAAGGGCTCGTATTAACAATATTCACTTTACAATAAAAGCAAAATGTCAGTTAAAACTTCACATGGGCTCTAATTTATGTCAAAAAGTACATATGGATACCAATTACTCGGTACAAGGGAGATAACAAATATACTCTTATGCATTACATAGAATGGCAGTAAGCTAATGGGACTGTAGTACTTATTGTTTCAGTAGCTGTCACGGCACATGGAAGTACCGCACGTATGACATTAACGTATGTTTCCGCAGTGGTCCGTCCCACTTGTGAGACGGAGGCTGTTGCGTTATCGTGCAGGAAGGCCTCCCATTGTCCGGTCGTCCTTGGCGGCTCCTCGGCTGTCGCCTGCTATCTGCCTTCCTTTCATAATGCCCGGCAAGTAATTTCTTATGAAGCAGCATCCGCATTTTGTTCCAACAGGACGCTCCAGGGAGGCCGTACAACTCGAGGACATACGCAATGTCATCGCTAATGCAGACACCACCGGATCGTCATTTTAATTAAAAAAAAAACAGTTCCGCGTTCACGAGCAGTACATACGAAACTCATATTGTTGAATGTTCATCGAGTAAAACGCCAGGAAAAATTTGCGACTTCGTAACTAAACGTATTTATGCACGATTTTGGGCTGCGAGGCCATCGTACTCGTAAGATGTTCCAAGCATTTTGACCCTGTCTTGTTACGTCCGTCTGGCAAGAATTGCTGATCTGTACAAGCCCTCTCTGGGGAAGAATGGCGATTGTTCCTTCGGCTTGCTTGTTATTATTCCTAGATAGCCTTGGAGATCTGACTCTCAAGTCAGACTGCTTCAACGAAAAGGAAAGCCACTCTTCGGAGGGACAATAATCAGTTATTTGCATTTCCCAGTCTGAGGAGGGTTTGTAGCTATGTGGAAACCACTTCCGTTCTTATCGCTACAGCAAAGTTCATGTTAGGCGGACCGAGCAACAACGACTGAGGAACAGTCTCTTGTTGTACTGAAAGAACACTAAGTGGCTAAGTACCAGTGAATTAGATTATTCGGACTCAGAAAAACGTCCTACATTTTATGCCCGATGCGGACTATTTGTAACAATATTACTAAACTAAGCGTTTCCACGGCAATAGAGGCCTGATTGGTATGACACAGGTGAGGTGAGGTTTTTCAGCTTTTGTGTCATTACCATAATCGCACATTGAGAACTCGTAACTAGCGTAACAAATGTGTTATCCACATCTACAGTAAATGATTAATCTGCATTTCACGCTTAAGTGCCTTGCAGAGAATGTGCACCATGAAACTGAATTCCAACGGGTGATGTTGTGGACACGTGACGCGGTAAGAAAAGTATGGAAGCGGAGTGGGGACGAATGCAGAATCATTCTAGCGACAGTACAGGCCGAAAATGGAGAAATACACTGACATACGCGGCTTTGACAAATGGCTGGGAACGAACATCTCGGAAAAGGCGAAGTTGGTCGGCTCTCGTTATAACCACTCTCGTATTTCCGTCAGTGTTGGGGAAACTTTTCAGTAACTCTTTCTTTCGTAATAATTTTTAATTATCATTTGAAATATTTAAGTAAAAAGTTTAATTAAAAGAAATTAAAATGACTAAGAACATAAAGTTATAAGAGAACAATGTGTAATACCTTAGTCTGCTTTTGCCTGTATATGCACATAACCATCATTGCTGGCTCATTACCATTCCGATTAGTATTCCGATTGCTGTCCCGATACCTGTCCTGTGACTTCTGTTATTGCTTTTGTTGCGATTCCTTATATTGCGAGTTGAACTACTGAAAATATACCAAGTTATTTTAAAAAAATGTACCTATCATTTTAGACAAGTACTATTTGCGCCAAGTCGGCGTAATTTTCATCATTCGGAGATATAGTTTCAGAGACTTCAATTTTTTGGAGAGAGAGAAAGATAGATTCTTCATTGATTAGAACTGAAGATTTGTGTTATTTGACGTTAAATGGGATTATCAAGCGAAAAGCAAAACGTGAAATTAGCTGCATTATAGTGCGAATATTTGCAAAAGTTAACAGTATCGATTTTCTTTAAATGCGAACATTTTTAGGTTAGGCTTTACCGTGACTGTTACTGACAGTAAATGAAACAACAAGTTTACTGTTACCAGTCACCGTTTTATTTATTTCCACGACGCGTTTCGAAGGTTTAAACCTTCATCATCGGGTGGATTTACATTAGTTAGTACGGCATTTGTGTGTGTGTTGTGTTACGATTTTTTGGAGGAACTTGTGGCACATGTGATGTGTTACGACAGCAGAAGGAACCTGTGACCACTGGAGGCAGTGCCACAAGTTCCTCCAAAAAATCGTAACACAACACACACACAAATGCCATACTAACTAATGTAAATCCAGCCGATGATGGAGGTTTAAACCTTCGAAACGCGTCGTGGAAATAAATAAAACGGTGACTGGTAACAGTAAACTTGTTGTTTCATTTAATAACAGTATCGATATTAACATTCTAGTGTTAGTATAAAATTTCAGTACTGCAGACTGTTATAATCTCTGATCGCCGGCCGCGGTGACGGAGCGGTTCTAGGCGCTTCAGTCCGGAACCGCTCGACTGTTGCGGTCGCAGGTTCGAATCCCGCCTCGGACATGGATGTGTGTGATGTCCTTAGGTTAGTTAGGCGTAAGTAGTTCTAAGTTCTAGGGGACTGATGACCTCAGATGTTAAGTCCCATAGTGCTCAGAGCCATTTGAACCAATCTCTGGTCGGATGTAAGCTTTGAGCTAGGTGGAACGTTTTGATAACTTATCAAAGAATTTTCATTGGCCAATCTAAAGAACAATAAAATAGAAAAGACAATAAACTTTGCAAACCTATAATTAAAAATCAGAATCAATAGAGCAGGCCAGATAATTACGTCGACGCAGTCTGTTCCGTAGCGTGTGTAATAAACGATTCATTAGTATCGCACGCAGTGACTATATTTAAATTAAATTTAAACAAGCTGTGTCTTCTTGAAGCGAGGTGTTGGTTCTTAATCTGTGGTCGTATAAGCGACCAGAGTATAATAACTGAATTGAAGCTTGGTCATCGAATCATTAAAATAAATAATAAGAAAAAAAGCTAGCATACTCCTACAACACTACAGCCGTCGGATGCCTGTTACAATAGTGGTATGACCTCAAGATAGCTTGATTTGGGAGAACTAGGTTTCTCACGGAATCCTTGGCTGTATTTCGGCGTTATGTCTTCCTTTGGTTTGTTGTGAGATCGCCCACATCTGCTATCATTCCTAATGGACCTATTTCTTTACAGCTGCAACAAAAACTGTTTGTGGAAGGCAAGTGTAGGAAGGCTGACCATCAATCACACACAGTTTCGCCATGTGGTCTGCCAACTAATTACATAAGATACCAGTGTGTCCACTGATCCATAATAACTGGACACATTTACGTTGACTTCCACACTGGTAGATTAACTTAATTAAACCGAGCCCATGGCGGTTGGAGCCCCATTGCTGCTTTTTCATATTTCCCAGTGCACTCCTCGAATCCGTGACAGAGAGGATGTCGTCCAATAGATTTCGTGTTACACTATGATGATGGTCGTGTCCAGACACGCCACCATAAAGACGAACGGCTGTTGGAAACATGCGCCACGCCATGGACACATGGCGGTGAGGGCAGTATTATACTATGGGGGACATCTGTTTGGGCTTCCGTGGGATCTGTGGTAGTGACCGAAGGACCCCTGACAGTTACCAATTTCGTCTGGTCTGAACCCGATGGAACTCAGGTGGGGCACCATGGGGCGCCAGCTCCGCACCCAAACACCACTGACCCATGATCTGCAGGCATTGGGAGACCTGTTCGTAGGCACCTGGTGCCACATACCTCCGGAAATAGACCAAGGGATTGTCGACTCTATGTCCTGCAGAATCGCTCGTGAATTCGCTCCAAAGGCGGACGAACACGCTACTAAGATGATGGTCATAACGCTTTGGCTCATCAATGTACATCAGTAGAAATTCACTGCGTCCTGTCACGACATGTCTGTCTTATATCCGATGGCGGTAAGCCCGTCTAAAGCTATAGTCCACAACTACACAGTTCAGACACATTAATATGATCAGCTGCCGAAAGTTTGAATAACCATCTTTTGCAGCGCGGACGAGCAGGAAAGGAGTCAGTGAGATCCTGGGAGATACAGACAAGAATGTGGATCCATGCCCACTCCAGTGTCATGGGCAGTTGCGCTAGATTTCATGGTTGAGGATCCACAGAATGAACAACCCGATCGAGGTGGCCTCACAGATACTTGATTGGTTTTCAATTGGAAGGAGGGGGGGGGGGGAGGGGGAGCTGGTGGCCAGAGGAGTACGGTAAACTCATCCTGGCGCTCTTCGAACCAATCACGTTCACAGCCAGCTGTGAGATACGTTGCATTGTCCTGCTGGTATATGCCGTCGTGCTGAGGAACAACTACACTACTGGCCATTAAAATTGCTACATCACGAAGATGACGTGCTACATACGCGAAATTTAACCGATATGCAAATGATTAGCTGTTCAGAACATTCACACAAGGTTGGCGCTGGTGGCGACACCTACAACGTGCTAACACGAGGAAAGTTTCCAACCGATTTCTCATACACAAACAGCAATTGACCGGCGTTGCCTGGTGAAACGTTGATGTGATGCCTCGTGTGAGGAGGAGAATTGCGTACCATCACGTTTCCGACTTTGATAAAGGTCGGACTGTAGCCTATCGCAATTGCGGTCTATCGTATCGGGACACTGCTGCTCGCGTTGGTCGAGATCCAATGACTGTTAGCAGAATATGGAATCCGTGGGCTCAGGAGGGTAATACGGAACGCCGTGCTGGATCCCAACGGCCTCGTATCACTAGCAGTCGAGATGACAGGCGTCTTATCTGCACGGCTGTAACGGATCGTGCAGCCACCTCTCGATCCCTGAGTCAAGAGATGAGGACGTTTGCAAGACAACAACCATATGCACGAACAGTTCGACGACATTTGCAGCAGCATGGACTATCAGCTCGGAGACCATGGCTGCGGTTACCCTCGACGCTGCATCACAGACAGGAGCGCCCGCGGTGGTGTACTCAAAAACGAACCTGGATGCACGAATGGCAAAACGTCAATTTTTCGGATGAATCCAGGTTCTGTTTACAGCATCATGATGGTCGCATCCGTGTTTGCCGGCCGTGGTGGCCGAGCGGTTCTAGGCGCTTCAGTCCGGAACCGCGCGACTGCTACTGTCGCAGGTTCGAATCCTGCCTCGGGCATGGATGTGTGTGATGTCCTTAGGTTAGTTAGGTTTAAGTAGTTCTAAGTTCTAGGAGACTGATGACCTCAGATGTTAAGTCCCATAGTGCTCAGAGCCATTTGAACTATTTTTTGCATCCGTGTTTGGCGACAACGTGGTGAACGCACATTGGAAACGTGTAATCGCCATCGCCATACTGGCATATCACCCGGTGTGATGGTATGGGGTGCCATTGGTGGCACGTCTCAGTCCCCTTTTGTTCGCACTGACCGCGCTTTGAATATTGGACGTTACATTTCAGATGTGTTACTACCCGTGGCTCTACCCTTCATTCGATCCCTGCGAAACTCTACATTTCAGCACGATAATGCACGACCGAATGTTGCAGGTCCTGTACGGGCCTTCCTGGATACAGAAAATGTTCGACTGCTGCCCTGGCCAGCACATTCTCCAGATCTCTCACCAATTGAAAACGTCTGGTCAATGGTGGCCGAGCAACTGGCTCGTCACAATACGCCAGTCACTACTCTTGATGAACTGTGGTATCGTGTTGACGCTGCATGGTCAGCTGTACGTGCACACGCCATCCAAGCTCTGTTTGACTCAATGCCCAAGCGTATCAAGGCCGTTATTACGGCCATATGTGGTTGTTCTGGGTACTGATTTCTCAGGATGTATGCACCCAAACTGCGTGAAAATGTAATCACATGTCAGTTCTAGTATAATATGTTTGTCCAATGAATACCCGTTTATCATCTGCATTTCTTCTCGGTGTAGCAATTTTAATGGCCAGTAGTGTATTTGCATGTAGGGTGAACATGGTGCCCAATGATGGATACATACTTGCGGGGATCCATTGTGCCTTACATACTGACGAGATCACCTGACACATTGTTGTTTGTTTGTTGTTGTGGTCTTCAGTCCTGAGACTGGTTTGATGCAGCTCTCCATGCTACTCTATCCTGTGCAAGCTTCTTCATCTCCCAGTACCTACTGCAACCTACATCCTTCTGAATCTGCTTAGTGTATTCATCTCTTGGTCTCCCCCTATGATTTTTACCCTCCACGCTGCCCTCCAATACTAAATTGGTGATCCCTTGATGCCTGAGAATATGTCCTACCAACCGATCCCTTCTTCTGGTCAAGTTGTGCCACAAACTTCTCTTCTCCCCAATCCTATTCAATACTTCCTCATTAGTTATGTGATCTACCCATCTAATCTTCAGCATTCTTCTGTAGCACCACATTTCAAAAGCTTCTATTCTCTTCTTGTCCAAACTATTTACCGTCCATGTTTCACTTCCATACATGGCTACACTCCATACAAATACTTTCAGAAATAACTTCCTGACACTTAAATCTATACTCGATGTTAACAAATTTCTCTTCTTCAGAAACGCTTTCCTTGCCATTGCCAGTCTACATTTTATATCCTCTCTACTTCGTCCATCATCAGTTATTTTGCTGCCCAAATAGCAAAACTCCTTTACTACTTTAAGTGTCTCATTTCCTAATCTAATTCCCTCAGCATCACCCGACTTAATTCGACTACATTCCATTATCTTCGTTTTGCTTTTGTTGTTGTTCATCTTATATCCTCCTTTCAAGACACTGTCCATTCCATTCAACTGCTCTTCCAAGTCCTTTGCTGTCTCTGACAGAATTACAATGTCATCGGCGAACCTCAAAGTTTTTATTTCTTCTCCATGAATTTTAATACCTACTCCGAATTTTTCTTTTGTTTCCTTTACTGTTTGCTCAATATACAGATTGAACAACATCGGGGAGAGGCTACAACCCTGTCTTACTCCCTTCCCAACCACTGCTTCCCTTTCACGTCCCTCGACTCTTATAACTGCCATCTGGTTTCTGTACAAATTGTAAATAGCCTTTCGCTCCCTGTATTTTACCCCTGCCACCTTTAGAATTTGAAAGAGAGTATTCCAGTCAACATTGTCAAAAGCTTTCTCTAAGTCTACAAATGCTAGAAACGTAGGTTTGCCTTTCCTTAATCTTTCTTCTAAGATAAGTCGTAAGGTCAGTATTGCCTCACGTGTTCCAGTGTTTCTACGGAATCCAAACTGATCTTCCCCGAAGTTGGCTTCTACTAGTTTTTCCATTCGTCTGTAAAGAATTCGTGTTAGTATTTTGCAGCTGTGACTTATTAAGCTGATAGTTCGGTAATTTTCACATCTGTCAACACCTGATTTCTTTGGGATTGGAATTATTATATTCTTCTTGAAGTCTGTGGGTATTTCGCCTGTTTCATACATCTTGCTCACCAGATGGTAGAGTTTTGTCAGGACTGGCTCTCCCACGGCCGTCAGTAGTTCCAATGGAATATTGTCTACTCCGGGGGCCTTGTTTCGACTCAGGTCTTTCAGTGCTCTGTCAAACTCTTCACGCAGTATCGTATCTCCCATTTCATCTTCATCTACATCCTCTTCCATTTCCATAATATTGTCCTCAAGTACATCGCCCTTGTATAGACCCTCTATATACTCCTTCCACCTTTCTGCTTTCCCTTCTTTGCTTAGAACTGGGTTTCCATCTGAGCTCTTGATATTCATACAAGTCGTTCTCTTATCTCCAAAGGTCTCTTTAATTTTCCTGTAGGCGGTATCTATCTTACCCCTAGTGAGATAGGCCTCTACATCCTTACATTTGTCCTCTAGCCATCCCTGCTTAGCCATTTTGCACTTCCTGTCGATATCATTTTTGAGACGTTTGTATTCCTTTTTGCCTGCTTCATTTACTGCATTTTTATATTTTCTCCTTTCATCAATTAAATTCAATATTTCCTCTGTTACCCAAGGATTTCTACTAACCCTCTTCTTTTTACCTACTTGATCGTCTGCTGCCTTCACTACTTCATCCCTCAGAGCTACCCATTCTTCTTCTACTGTATTTCTTTCCCCCATTCCTTTCAATTGTTCCCTTATGCTCTCCCTGAAACTCTGTACAACCTCTGGTTCTTTCAGTTTATCCAGGTCCCATCTCCTTAAATTCCCACCTTTTTGCAGTTTCTTCAGTTTTAATCTACAGGTCATAACCAATAGATTGTGGTCAGAGTCCACATCTGCCCCTGGAAACGTCTTACAATTTAAAACCTGGTTCCTAAATCTCTGTCTTACCATTATATAATCTATCTGATACCTTTTAGTATCTCCAGGGTTCTTCCATGTATACAACCTTCTATCATGATTCTTAAACCAAGTGTTAGTTATGATTATGTTGTGCTCTGTGCAAAATTCTACCAGGCGGCTTCCTCTTTCATTTCTTAGCCCCAATCCATATTCACCTACTACGTTTCCTTCTCTCCCTTTTCCTACACTCGAATTCCAGTCACCCATGACTATTAAATTTTCGTCTCCCTTCACTATCTGAATAATTTCTTTTATTGCATCATACATTTCTTCAATTTCTTCGTCATCTGCAGAGGTAGTTGGCATATAAACTTGTACTACTGTAGTAGGTGTGGGATTCGTATCTATCTTGGCCACAATAATGCGTTCACTATGCTGTTTGTAGTAGCTTACCCGAATTCCTATTTTCCTATTCATTATTAAACCTACTCCTGCATTACCCCTATTTGACTTTGTGTTTATAACCCTGTAGTCACCTGACCAGAAGTCTTGTTCCTCCTGCCACCGAACTTCACTAATTCCCACAATGTCTAACTTTAACCTATCCATTTCCCTTTTTAAATTTTCTAACCTACCTGCCCGATTAAGGGATCTGACATTCCACGCTCCGATCCTTAGAACGCCAGTTTTCTTTCTCCTGATAACGACATCCTCTTGAGTAGTCCCCGCCCGGAGATCCGAATGGGGGACTATTTTACCTCCGGAATATTTTACCCAAGAGGACGCCATCATCATGTAATCATACAGTAAAGCTGCATGCCCTCGGGAAAAATTACGGCCGTAGTTTCCCCTTGCTTTCAGCCGTTTGCAGTACCAGCACAGCAAGGCCGTTTTGGTTATTGTTACAAGGCCAGATCAGTCAATCATCCAGACTGTTGCCCTTGCAACTACTGAAAAGGCTGCTGCCCCTCTTCACGAACCACACGTTTGTCTGGCCTCTCAACAGATACCCCTCCGTTGTGGTTGTACCTACGGTACGGCTATCTGTATCGCTGAAGCACGCAAGCCTCCCCACCAACGGCAAGGTCCATGGTTCAGACCATAATGCTCCCTCTCCCGGCCTGGACCCTTCCGACGATTGTTGCAGGGCGTCACGCAAATGGCCGTCAGTTTGATGGAACATAAAATCGTAATTCATCTGAAAAGGCCAACTGTCGCCTCTTAGTGATCGTCCAGTTGCGGTATCGGCGTGCAAATTCCAACTTAAGTCGCCTATGAACAGCTGTTGGCAGGGGTGCACGAACCTAGTGCCTGCTGCAGGGCCCCATACTCACAAGGGAACCTCCCCATCGCACCCCCCTCAGATTTAGTTATAAGTTGGCACAGTGGATGGGCCTTGAAAAACTGAACACGGATCAATCGAGAAAATAGGAAGAAGTTGTGTAGAACTATGAAAAAAATAAGCAAAATACACAAACTGAGTAGTCCATGGCAAGATATGCAACATCAAAGTTGATGTGAGCTCAGGAGCGCCGTGGCCCTGTGGTTAGCGTGAGCAGCTGCGGAACGAGGGACCCTTCGTTCAAGTCCTCCCACGAGTGAAAAGTTTAATTTCTTTATTTTCGGATTTATGATCTGTCCGTTCGTTCATTGACGTCTCTGTTCACTGTAATAAGTTTAGTGTCTGTGTTTTGCGACCGCGCCACAAAACCGTGCGATTAGTATACGAAAGGACGTGCCTCTCCAATGGGAACCGAAAACATTTGATCGCAAGGTCATAGATCAACCGATTTCTTCACAGAAAACACGTCTGATATATTCTATACGACACTGGCGACAGCATGTGCTTCACAAGACAGGAATATGTTGTGCCGGCGTGGCCGAGCGGTTCTAGGCGCTACAGTCTGGAACCGTGCAAAAGCTACGGTCGCAGGTTCGAATCCTGCCTCGGGCATGGATGTGTGTGATGTCCTTATTTTAGTTAGGTTTAAGTAGTTCTAAGTTATCTGAAATGTTGTTGTTGTTGTGGTCTTCAGTCCTGAGACTGGTTTGATGCAGCTCTCCATGCTACTCTATCCTGTGCTAGCTTCTTCATCTCCCGGTACCTACTGCAAGCTACATCCTTCTGAATCTGCTTAATATATTCATCTCTTGGTCTCCCTCTACGATTTTTACCCTCCACGCTGCCCTCCAGTGCTAAATTTGTGATCCCCTGATGCCTCAGAACATGTCCTACCAACCGGTCCCTTCTTCTTGTCAGGTTGTGCGACAAACTCCACTTCTCCCCAATTCTATTCAGTACCTCCTCATTAGTTATGTGATCTGCCCATCTAATATTCAGCATTCTCTTGTAGCACCACATTTCGAAAGCTTCTATTCTCTTCTTGTCCAGACTACTTACCGTCCATGTTTCACTTCCATACGTGGCTACACTCCATACAAATACTTTCAGAAACAACTTCCTGACACTTAAATCTGTAATTAATGTCAACAAATTTCTTTTCTTCAGAAACGCTTTCCTTGCCATTGTCAGTCTACATTATATATCCTCTCTACCTCGGCCATCATCAGTTATTTTGCTCCCCAAACAGCAAAACTCCTTTACTTCTTCAAGTGTCTCATTTCCTAATCTAATTCCTTCAGCATCACCCGACTTAATTCGATTACATTCCATTATCCTCGTTTTGCTTTTGTTGATGTTCATCTTATATCCTCCTTTCAAGACACTGTCCATTCCGTTCAACTGCTCTTCCAAGTCCTTTGCTGTCTCTGACAGAATTACAATGTCATCAGCGAACCTCAAAGTTTTTATTTCTTCTCCATGGATTTTAATACCTATTCCGAATTTTTCTTTTGTTTCCTTTACTGCTTGCTCAATATACAGATTGAATAACATCGGGGAGAGGCTACAACCCTGGATCACTCCATTCCCAACCACTGCTTCCCTTTCATGTCCCTCGACTCTTATAACTGCCATCTGGTTTCTGTACAAATTGTAAATAGCCTTTCGCTCCCTGTATCTTATCCCTGCCACCTCCAGAATTTGAAAGAGAGTATTCCAGTCAACATTGTCAAAAGCTTTCTCTAAGTCTTTCTTCTAATATGAGTCGTAAGGTCAGTATTGCCTCACGTGTTCCAACATTTCTATGGAATCCAAACTGATCTTCCCCGAGGTCGGCTTCTACCAGTTTTTCCATTCGTCTGTAAAGAATTCGCGTTAGTATTTTGCAGCTGTGACTTATTAAACTGATAGTTCGGTAATTTTCACATCTGTCAACAGCTGCTTTCTTTGGGATTGGAATTACTATATTCTTCTTGAAGTCTGAGGGTATTTTGCCTGTCTCGTGCATCTTGCTCACCAGTTGGTAGAGTGTTGTCAGGACTGGCTCTCCCAAGGCCGTCAGTAGTTCTAATGGAATGTTGTCTACTCCCGGGGCCTTGTTTCGACTCAGGTCTTTCAGTGCTCTGTCAAACTCTTCACGCAGTATCGTAACTCCCATTTCATCTTCATCTACCTCCTTTTCCATTTCCATAATATTGTCCTCAAGTACATCGCCCTTGTATAGACCCTGTATGTACTCCTTCCACCTTTCTGCTTTCCCTTCTTTGCTTAGTACTGGGTTTCCGTCTGAGCTCTTGATATTCATACAAGTGGCTCTCTTTTCTCCAAAGGTTTCTTTAATTTTCCTATAGGCAGTATCTATCTTGCCCCTAGTGAGATAAGCCTCTACATCCTTAGATCTGTCCGCTAGCCATCCCTGCTTAGCCATTTTGCACTTCCTGTCGATCTCATTTTTGAGACGTTTGTATTCCGTTTTGCCTGCTTCTTTTACTGCATTTTTATATTTTCTCCTTTCATCAATTAAATTCAATATTTCTTCTGTTACTCAAGGATTTCTATCAGCCCTCGACTTTTTATCTACTTCATTCTCTGCTGCCTCCACTACTTCATCCCTCAGAGCTACCCATTCGTCTTCTACTGTATTTCTTTCCCCCATTCTTGTCAATCTTTCCCTTATGCTCTCCCTGAAACTCTATACCACCTCTGGTTTAGTCAGTTTATCCAGGTCTCCTTAAATTCCCACCTTTTTGCAGTTTCTTCAGTTTTAATCTATCTGAAATAGGTCTACTAAATGCAGCTTCCTTTATTTTTCATCTATCTAATCCCAGTACATTTTTGATAGGAGAGTGTCAAAATAGTGTTTGGATCTCTTTTCCTGCTGTGGTCTGTCTTCTTTCTTGGCCCTGCTTTTAGAAAAGGGTGAATATCATCCAGCGTCGCACTTCGCCTCGATGCTGGTGTTCTTGAAGTAGGTGTAACACGGGAGATGAGGTGGGTGTATTATAACGAGGAGTCCCATTACTTACATCATCTGAATAGTATGCTTCGTTTTTTTCAGAATTGCTTTTCTGTAATTCCTCGTGTGAAAGCTGCAATGGAAAAACTAGTTACAATTCGTCAACAAATATCTAAGTACAAAAAAATGGGAGTGACGAGTAAGTTTTCCATACGTCTCATGCTTTATGATACCATTGTCAAACTAAGATGACAACTTGCTACAACAGGACAAGACGGCTGCCTATCAGTTTCGCAAACGTTTCATGATTCAGTTCAGCACTAACACACGGTTGTTACTGACACCTCTATGATCACAGCCGTTTAAAACTTTTCGACATATTCCTGAGTTTCACAAAATAACAGAAACTTTGTGTGAAAGACAATAGGAACGTGGCTGGTAATAAGGAAAATTTTCGCCCTTCCTGTCTGGCAAGTCTCGCCACAATGGAACTACAAAGGAAGATTGTAAGTCTTTAAATTGTTTGACTGTGGCGATACTAGGGCTCGAGCTTATAATAAAAGAAAGGCACCAACTAGACCTGGTCTCACCTACTCGTTTCTGTAGGTCTGCTGTGACCCATTACTGAACTTGTTTCAATAAAGTCATTTTGTGTGTCTAACTTCATTAGGGTGTGAAAAGTTATCAACGTTTCCTCTGCTGATTCAGGCAGCGTTCGTCAGGGTGACTACTGGTGATGTATCGTAGTTGTAAATATGTCAGTGAGTCTTACTTATCCAGTTGTCACACGGCACGGCCGTGTGTGAATCCTATGTGTTACAACTTAATGAAGGATTACATTACCTCTGATTTTTTCAAAAATAATCACTAGGTCTCTCTTCTCCTTGATCTTATCACCCAGTTAACTCATAGGAGAGAAATGTGGTCCTGCCATGTGACAACTGGAGGAATTGGGACTCAGTAGAACATTTATAACTGCGACTACGCGTCACAGGTTGTATCCCTGGCGAAAACAGCGTGCAGCAGGTGCTAAATGATTGATTGCTGTATTTAAACAAGACGTGGTCAAATACCAAAAATAATTTCAAATAAACTGTAGAATTTACATTTGCGGTCACTTTTGTGGACTGGCAAGACAGCCAATCCACTGTGACGGGTAGCCGAAAGGCACGCGTTTAAGCTCACGCAGGCTGGCGTGAGGTCTGGAACAGTTAAAGGAGGTGAGACTAGTAAAAAAGGTACGTGGCTTCTGGAATACTTAACGTTAATCTATAATTGGTGACCATCGCTCTTGACGGTACATGCATCACAAGATAAATAGCAAATGATAATGGCGCCTTGCTAGGTCGTAGCAAATGACGTAGCTGAAGGCTATGCTAACTATTGTCTCGGCAAATGAGAGCGTAATTTGTCAGTGAACCATCGCTAGCAGAGTCGGCTGTACAACTGGGGCGAGTGCTAGGAAGTCTCTCTAGACCTGCCGTGTGGCGGCGCTCGGTCTGCAATCACTGACAGTGGCGACACGCGGGTCCGACGTATACTAACGGACCGCGGCCGATTTAAAGGCTACCACCTAGCAAGTGTGGTGTCCGGCGGTGACACCACAGTCACACTGTTGTTTCTTTGAACAGGCAAGTAGCACACCTACTGCTTCGCGTTCTCTGCACATATTCTGTTTTGAGGAGTGATGATGGCCGTAAAGACGAAGCGGGTTGTATATACATATTGTACTGTTTAGCTACACATTAGGTTCACTGGACTCCTCCAAAGGTTAAAGCGACCTCATTTCACAGAATGACTTTGTTGAAATGTAGTCGGCTGCCTACGCTGAAGCATTAAGCGTACATTGCATAAATGGTGTTAACTTTGCTTAAAAGCTGTTTCTCCATCTACAGTCCTTGTGTAAGATAAGGCACGGTCTACCAGTTCTATGAAGATGCTGTGAACTCCTCTGTAATTGATTTATGCATCATCGCAAATATGTTTGTCGCTCTCCATAAGTGAGTCACCGTGGTTGACTGCCATGTGGGAGACGCGGCTTCGGTTCCCGGTAGTAACAGGAATTTTTTCCTTGGTGGCAGGACTCAGCCTCATGAAGCCAACTGAAGATCTATTCGACCGATTAGTATCGGTTCCAAGGTGAAGAAACCCAACAACGAACGAGAGAACTGTGTGCTGACCACATGCCCCTCTGTACCGCATCCGATGACTCCACTGGCAGAGGATGACATGGCGGTCGGTCGGACAGAACTATTAAGTATAAGCACGATTAAGGTGAGACTTTTACAACTTCCCATGTTTCACCAGGCGTACGATGTGGTAGAAAGATTACGACACTGGACCCGTCAAGATGGACAGTTTTAAATCCCTGTCTGACTAACCAATTTTAGATTTTCTGTATTTTCCTGTAATCATTTAAGGTGAGCGTTGGAATTGTTTCTATGACAGGATTATTATCTATTCTTTCCCGCTTCTTCCTTGCAACTGAGCTATATCTCTAATGACTTTGGCGTTTAGTTCTAATCTTGCTTTTAATATCTTCCCGAGTAAGTTAATTTTACTATTTTGAGAGCAAAGTGTTTAATCGCTTTAAGAACTGTTAGTTTGGGAACTGAAATGGAGTGATGGTAGATGTTCAAATCTTTTTTCAGACAGAGAAGTATATGTCAGCTATTAACTAACCTAGCTTTTGACTGATGGTCCTTATCAGTTCTTTTTGTTTTCGCAACTATAAAAACATTAGCTCTGCCTGAGATTTAGTACAAATGGAGGGAAGGATAGACTGAAACGATTTAAAGAAACTAAGGAAAACCTGTGACATAATAATGGAAATTGCAATCGAATTTGGTTCCGCAACAACACAAATTCAGTTTATTACCTGAGTTGTTGGAAATATTGCTCTGCAGAACCACGAGGTAAGATAAATTGTCCCAAGCTTTGTCTTACATCCATTTCGCACGTTCCTTTCACGGACACTAACCTTACGACACCTTTTCTCGTTTCAGAGTTCTTACGATTGACAGTCAATACACTTCGCTGGGCGAAGCTGTGATTAAGGCACTAGACTCGCATTCGCTAGCAGACGTGTTACAATCCACGTCTGACTATCGACATTTAAATTTCTTGTGGTTTCCTGAACCGTGTCAGTCGAGTGACGAGATGTTTCCTTTGAGAAGGCCGCTGTCGGTTTCGCATCCCATCCTTGTCCATTACGAACTGTAATGACCTCGCCGTCCTCTGGACGTTGAACTCCAGTCTTCCTTTCTTTATCCATAAATCACACATTATATCCGCATGATGATGCAGCGATTGGTACAAGTACAAGCCCTTAGTTACCTAGGCTTCTCGGGGAGCCTGCTCAACGTGTATCACTTACAGCGCAGAGTGTGTGCGCAACGGGCAGCGAGATATTACGGCAGTCCGGAAGGAAAGTAGAAGACGAGACTTAAGTAAGCGCTACACAGTGGGCGCACTCGCCCTGCTGACATGAATATGCGACTCACATACCTGTTCTGCATGTTTGACGAAATTCCAAGGCCAATTCTCGTTTTTTTACTCGCACAGATAAAGCCAAGGCAGTTCAAAATACACAAAGGGGGTCAGCACCTGTCTTGGCTCTAACTTTCGGGAAAGTATTGATTTTGAGTTTTTTATGTATGTGATGCAGTAGTGATGTGAAGTTACTTTTCTGTAATGGTCCCACTGTCTTGAAAAGCACAAGATGCATACAAAGATTTTACAAGTATTCACTCTGTTGTAAATGAAGCTACGAGTGGATTTCTTATAGAAAGATTAAAGACGTCGCCAACTTTGATTCAATACGGAACCGTATATTATTCTAATGAAGGACAAGAACACAGCAGTCAGTCGCAGTACCCCAAATTTCAGCTATAAATGGCCACCCTTACTGCATTTGAGTGAGTTATAAGCCTCCTATCTGTATATGTCAGAATTGCCTTCCTTCCTTCCTTCTTTCCATCCTTCCTTCTGCCTGTACGCCAGTAAAGTCGTATGGTGACATGTACTTCTGGGATCTTGTTGAATTATAACTCACTCAAATTTACTGAAGATGGCTATTTATGGCTGAAATCTGGATATGCAACAATAGTAAAAAATCAGTGGGATTGCAACTGATTGCTGTGCTCCTATCCTTCTTTATAAGATAAGACTGCCTATATCTTCATCATATCTAACGATGCTGAAAAAAGGAGACTGTTTCTTCGTGTATTCCGAAGTAAATTCCAAAACACAAATATTGAGGTATTATTTTGTTACTGTGATAGGGGGATGGAAGGGATAGCGTCCGGGTTCTACAAGCTGGAGGAGGTTGAAATTTGTCCCGCCAGGTGGTTTGAACTTATTTCTGTTTTCAAGCAGTTTTCGACGCTCATGCAGACTATTCGTACTGAATAAGATGGCGCAGTGGTCAACAAACTATCGTCGTATTCGCGATTCCAAATATTCCAATTTGAGCTTGTGCTCCATCTCTACAGACAGTGACATCGACGGTACATCACTCTAAAACCTTCCTTCCAGAACCGAAATTGGACTGGCATCTTGGTCTCCCACCTCCAACTTGTTTCACAAATTTCGTAAAAATCATACGTAAGATGAAAAACCGTAGTGCTTGGCTCTACCAAGTTACGTAGCTTTATTTGAGACATGATCCTGTCAGAGGACGAATAAACCTTAAATTAAAACTCGACGATAACTATCGAAGTCACTGAGTCTATTTGTGCGTTTCTGATAGACAGATTGACGTGTTTCTTCAACATTGCTCCGTCATTAAAACAAAAAGTGACACTTTTATCCTCCCATATAAACCTAGTCTACTCTTACAAAATTCTACCCACAAACTGCTAGTATAATCACAGTGTTCCTTGTTGAGCCAATTCAGAGCGTCGTCCGTCATACTAATACAGTCCCGTAATACGACCTCTCTCAATTTCCTGCAACAACTTGCGCTCGAATATTAAGCTCCTCGTAGGTACCAGGTGATCAAAAAGTCAGTATAAATTTGAAAACTTAATAAACCACGGAATAATGTAGATAGAGAGGTAAAAATTGACAGACATGTTTGGAATGACATGGGGTTTTATTAGAACTGAAAATAACAACAAAGTGTTGCTAGATACATGAAAGATCTCTTGCGCGCGTCGTTTGGTGATGATCGTGTGCTCAGCCGCCACTTTCGTCATGCTTGGCCTCCGAGGTCCCCAGACCTCAGTCCGTGCGATTATTGGCTTTGGGCTTACCTGAAGTTGCGAGTGTATCGTGATAGACCGACATCTCTAGGGATGCTGAAAGACAACATCCGACGCCAATGCCTCATCATAACCCCGGACATGCTTTACAGTGCTGTTCACAAAATTATTGCTCGACTACAGCTGTTGTTGAGGAATGATGGTGGACATATTGAGCATTTCCTGTAAAGAACATCATCTTTGCTTTGTCTTACTTTGTTATGCTAATTATTGCTATTCTGATCAGATGAAGCGCCATCTGTCGGACATTTTTTGAACTTTTGTATTTTTCTGGTTCTAATAAAACCCCATGTCATTCCAAGCATGTGTGTCAATGTGTACCTCTCTATCTACATTATTCCGTGATTTATTCAGATTTCAAATTTATACTGACTTTTTGATCACCTGTTACTTTACATTGTGATTAACCACATGCAACAGTACATAGTATACACTCATTTCATTTAAAAATGTAAATTTAGTGTGGCGTTGTTGGCTGGGATATCACACGGGGCGTGAGCCAACTGTCACAAAGAGAGTTCTTCCTCCGCACACATTGGCCCCTTTGCTTGCAGAGTTGTGGTGTATCTGTATTTGAAGAGTGTAGGTCACTAATGGATGCTTTTGTTGTATAGTGTTATGTTTACGTTGGATGATGATGATGATGATGATGATGATAGAAGGGAGAGGATGAAACCCGATGTCAGCACATAGCCTACTCCTCTTGAATGGTACCAAGGGGGCCGTGTCACCATCAGCGGTGTCACATGTCCTCGCTTAATGAAACACTGTGGAGAGATTTGGAATTGAAATGGTATGGCACTGATGAGCAGGAGTACCCACATGGGGAAGTTCGGCCGCCGAGTTGCAAGTCTATTCAGATGACGCCACATTTAGGCGACTTTAGTATCGATGATGAGAACAGCGCAACATCCACTGCCCGAGGGAAGAAAATCTCCAACCCGGCCGTGAATCGAACCCGGACCTGCCGCATGACTGACACGCTGACCACTTACCTACGGGTGCGGAGAGGTTTGGAATTTAATCCAGAACACTGGCGCAAAGACTGGTTATCAGGAACTTAAAACGGTACCACCTCTCCTCCTCTTGCTGTCCAAATAACGCCAGTAAAAACTCTACCCATCATCAGGATTCGAACTGGCTTATTTCTGACTCAAGCGCCACCGCACAGACGTGCGTTAGCAACCTTGGCTACGGAGGCGCGTCAGATGTCATTTTCTACCTGCAGACTGTAGCATGCAAGCGAAACACAGCAGTGCTGTCGAAGTTTCATTATGCGTCGTCTCACAAGTCTGACTTCCAGCGAACCTTACGTCGGTGCAGGTAATTGCCAGATTTCGTGCTTAGAAACTCAGCCCCAGGAACCGTAACTTTTTTTTGTGAAAGTCTTTGCATAAGGACACAACAAGTAAGAGATCTGAGCGGAAAATTCAGCCCAGTAAAGGAACTTAGTTAATTTTTGTCGGTGAAATGAGTCATCTGTAGTTAGTTTTTGCGTATGATCTATATGTTACCTACAGTGTGTGATGGCGAAGTGATTAAGACAGTATTTTATGTTAACCGGGGGGCCTAGAAACGACGGAGAGGCTCAGTCCCCGCCGCGGCTGCAGTGGTCCACAACCCCACGACGACTACCACAGTCCACTTCACCCCTCCTCCCACTATTCCGAACCACTCTTTCAGGGTTATTGTGCGGTTCGACCCCCGGTGGACCCCTCCAGGGGACGTCTCACACCAGACGAGTGTAACCCCTATGTTTGCGTGGTAGAGTAAAGGTGGTGTAGGCGTACGTGGAGAACTTGCTTGCGCAGCAATCGCCGACATAGTGTACCTGAGGTGGAATAAGGGGAACCAGCCCGCATTCGTCGAGAAAGATGGAAAACCGCCTAAAAACCATCCACAGACTGGCCGGCTCACCGGACCTTGACAGAAGTCCCCCGGACGGATTCGTGCCCGGGACAAGGCACTCCTTCCCAATCCGGAAAGCCGTGCGTTGGACTGCACGGCTAACCGGGTGCGCATGGTTAACACAGTACTCGCATTCACGGTAAGTGGAGTTCGACATTCGGTCATCCTAGTATAGGTTTTCCGTGGTTTCCCTACATCGCGTAAGGAAAATGCTGCGATGGTTCCGCTGAAAAGGACACGGCTGATTTCCTTTCTCAATCTTTCCTGCTCCTAGCTCTTTCCCTCTTCTTAATGTCCTTGTCATCGACGGGTCGTTTGGAAAAATATTGGAAATTTGTGGTAAGTTTCAATGGGACCAAACTGCTGAGGTCATCGGTCTCTAGGCTTACACACTACTTAATCTAACTTTAACTTATGTTAAGGGTAACACACACCCATGCCGTAGGGAGGACTCTAACCTCCGACGGGGGAAGCTGTGCGAACCGTGGCAAGGCGCCGACGGGAGGTTTATTCCCCTTCAGCCTCCATTGATCTAAGACAGCTCAGCAGCCGCCCATAACTCATGGAGGCTTTCTGGAGTCAAGCTGTGGAAATCTCTGACCCCAAGACTACTGCTCACGAAGGCAACGTTTCAGATTAGAGCCTTGGTTCCTCGCATAGATTTGATCTGTTAGAAAGTCCCGTCTGGAACTGCGCGTCCGCTACGGTCGCAGGTTCGAATCCTGCCTCGGGCATGGATGTGTGTGATGTCCTTAGGTTAGTTAGGTTTAAGTAGTTCTAAGTTCTAGGGGAGTGATGACCTCAGAAGTTAAGTCCCATAGTGCTCAGATCCATTTGAATCATTTTTTGTAGAAAGTCCCATAGGAGACCTTTCTCTGATAATTAGCTTTCATATGATCAGCACAGTTGCATTTAAACCATCCCGATGTATGAGTGTGGACCCAGGTCATTGCTTTTCTGGGGTAATGAACTCAATAAGCTTCACATATGAACTAAAAGCTACAATTTGACAATTTCTGTCCCCACAGTTTCTCAACTCCACAGGCGCTCTCCTATATAGCTTACATATAAATACATCTAAGAGAGAGACTGTAGTGGGATACTAGCTTATCTACAGCTTCCAGGTTGCTTTTAGAATCAACTCCCAAAAGTACGTCTGATAATGTCAATAGACTCTAGCGCAGGACACTAGCATAAAAGTGCACTATAAAATCATCAAATATTGAACTTGCATTTGGCTAGGAGTGTGCAGCATCCAGTTCCGGCCTGAAAATAGCGGCAACACGCTGTAGCAAAATCTCCATGAGCCAATGAAAGTGTTGGGCAGCCATTCCTTATTCCTGACCATATGAAGTGGCTCACCCTTTAAGACACTGGACTGATACTCGGGGAGATCTGGACTCAAATTTCGATCTGGGCATCCACAGTTAAGTCTCCTTAACGTTTAAAGTAAATGCTGATGACTTCGGCGTCAGCTATACGTTAAATCCGCATTCTGTTTCCTTTTGGAAATAACAAGGAATTATCAATATTTCTTTTCTAAATGGACCATACTGAATAATAATGTATTGTGTGGGGTCTTGTTTACTCGTCTCGTATAGGGTGCCTAAAGGATGCTGATTTCTTGGATAACTATGCAACGATTCAAGCAAATCACATTAAGCGTTTTTATTACAATAAAGAAGATTGACTATACTTTGGATTTACAACGAGTTGTCGCAAGCGATGGGCGACATGTAAATAAGTCAGTGTCCTTCAGTATATACAAGGTCCATGTAAGCAATTGATATATATCACTGATAACTGCTCCAACAGTGTCCGCTGCTAATGTCCATCCGGAGGTGGCAGGAGCTGCGCTTATATTCTCTTCTTGTAGAGGGCGCTCCTGTCGTGTTGCGGTCCTAGTCAGCGAACGACTGGGTGACGTCTCACAGCCTTCTCTGCTCTTACGTTCTTCATCTTCGTGCCGTCGCTTGTTGTTACGCCGGAACAGATTTTACGAGGGGTGAATGAAAAGTAATGCCTCCACCTTCGTTAATTGGGTTTGGATGGAATATTTTAATTAAACACGCAGAAATAATCGTTAGAATGTGATATTTAATTACCAATATTCACTTTTCCACATAATCACCATCAAGTTGGGTATATTTCTGCCAACTATGAACAAGTTTTCTGAAGCCGTCACGGAAGGAGTCGACACATGGTTTCCACGACCACAGTCTCACAGTTCTGTCAACGTCTTCATCAGAAGCGTAATGTCGTCCCCGCAGATAGTCTTTCATTATCGGGAACAGGTGGAAGTCAGACGGTGCTAAATCTGGACTTTGTGGAGAATGCTGTACGGTGGTGAGATTCAGTCTCTGAAGTTCTGCCGTGGTGGCACGTGAAGTGTGTGGTTTGGCAGTGTCATGTTGCAGGAAAACCTTTCCCTTTTCCATCCGGACCCTTGTTTGTCGTCGTTTCAGATTTCGCAGCGTTGTGATGTAACGCTCTGAATTTATTGTTGTTCCACGATCAAGGAAATCAACATGAATGACACCATCTGCGTCCCAGAACACTGTGGCAACGAGTTTTCCACTGAGGGCTGCGTCTTGAAATGCTTTTTCTGGGGCGAGTCTTTGTGTCAATATTCCGTCGACTGACGTTTCGTCTCCGGGTCGTAATGGTGTACCCACGTTTCGTCTCCTGTCACAACTGAATGGAGAAAGGCAGCATTGCCATCCTCGTGACGCTAGAGGAGTTCCTGGCAAATTTCAAGTCTGTGCACTTTCATTTCAGGAGTCAGCATCTCGAGTACCCATCGTGCACAGATCTTCCGATAGTCAAGCAAAGCAATAATGTAACCCACACGCTCTTGTGAAATGCCGATTGTGCTTCCAATTTCTCTCTGAGTGATACGACGATCGTCCTGAATCAAACTGTCAACATTTTGCTTGTGAAACTCGGTGGTTGCTGTCACAGGACGTCCCACTCTGTCTGAAAGGCAGGTCAGACGTTTCCGCCACAACATCTTGAAACTTACTCGCCCAACGACACACAGTAATCACATCAACACAATCACCATGAACTGCTTTCATTCTCTGATGAATCTCCTTTGGGGTGACACCTTCTGCTGTCAGGCATTCAATGACTGCACGTCGTTTAAATCGCATTGCCCGACCTTCTGCGCAGGGTTCCATACTTTACACTGTAACAACACAACCATTCAATGCTAAGGCTTCCCGCCAACTGGAGCTGCCGGCCGGAGTGACCGAGCGGTTCTAGGCGTTACAGTCTGGAACCACGCGACCGCTACGGTCGCAGGTTTGAATCCTGCCTCGGGCATGGATGTGTGTGATGTCCTTAGGTTAGTTAGGTTCAAGTAGTTCTAAGTTCTAGGGGACTGATGACCTCAGATGTTAAGTACCATAGTGCTCAGAGCCATTTGAACCAACTGGAGCTGTAGAGAAGAGGCTACGGAACAAGCCAGTACCTGCCGCGTACCAATGCTGCCAACTGTTGAAGAGTTACAGAGGTGGAGGCATTACTTTTGAATCACCCCCGTATGTGTGACAAAAGCTTGCCTGGATTCCAAATGATTTTATGAATTTGGAATGGCTGTTAAGTACAGGAAACTGTAGTTCCCAGCAACTTTCAGTAATGAAGAGATAATTACTGGAGCTCTTTTGGAAAGAATAACTGGAAATATTGGAGACGAAGATCTTGAAATTACGTTAATATTGTTCATTGAAATGAGGACGTAGTTTGAAATAGCTGATTACCGTTTAGTTATACTTACCTGGAAGATTGCATATCCATAACTTATTGGAGGAATTCAAGAATTTAGAAGCACGATAATGTGCTTCAGGGGGTGACAAATACCGGACTTCTTACTGATTGTTTCCCTCGAGTGCACTAGAGCCGTAGGCAGTCGTTACCGCTATTGTTCAGCAACCATATCTCGTACAAGCGATCTATATAGCGATTACTTGGTAGTGTGCGCGCTGCTATCTTTTGTCAGTTTCTGAGATAGAGAACACAGTGTGCATCAGTTTGTCCTTCTGAATCCAGCAACTGCTCTGTTGAACAATTACATGTGCTGACAAAAGAACAAAATGTGGAGATACAGATCATCTTAAATAGTGTGTGATGATATAAAGTATTTTTTCTTTCCGTTATAATATAGTTACGAAATGGAGAAATATATAGCGTAAAACTTTTATCCATTATGTTCAAAAAATGTTCAAATGTGTGTGAAATCTTATGGGACCTAACTTCTAAGGTCATCAGTCCCTAAGCTTATACACTACTTAACCTAAATTATCCTAAGGACAAACACACACACACCCACGCCCGATGGCGGACTCGAACTTCCGCCTGGGCCCGCCGCACAGTACATGACTGCAGCGCCACAGACCGCTCGGCTAATCCCGCGCGGTTATCCATTATGGATGTGAAACATTGCAACTGTGATGATTGAAGGCTTCCAGAAATTAGTGCCACCAGTCCAATTTTGTTTATTCTTCAATTTTTATTTACTGTGACCGGTTTCGAATCGCCTAGCGATTCACCATCGGACGGTAAATATTTATTGCATGTTTGCAGCTTTGTGGGGGTATTGTAGCTGTAGCAAGATGTAAAAACGAAACATGTAAGTATAGAGTGTGGCGAGAATCATTCACAGTTAAGCTCTGAATGTGGCGAGAAGTTTCGTGTTTACATCTTGCCACTGCTACGTGACCACCACAATACTGCGAACATGCAGTAAATATGTACCTTCTGAAGATGAGTGGATAGACTATTCGAAACCTGTCATAGCGAATAAAAAATGAAGAATGGTACAAAAGGCGTCTGGTTGCAGTAATTTCCAGGAACCTTCAACACATTATGCAGCAAATTTACCTTCTCTCTCATACACTCATAACAGCTTTGTAGAGATGTCCATAACATAACGGGTGTTAAATAATTATACTTGCATTCCGTTCAAACTGATGTTTATCACCAATATCTGTATGTGTGGCCCCCACGGGTACGAATACATTCTTGTATGTGTTGTGACACGGAAGCAAACAGTTTCTGAATATCTTCTTGAAGAATTTCTCGCCATGCCTGAAACAACAGCTGTATCAGTTCACGCAGATAGTGGCTGAATCATCGTATGAAAGTATGTGACTTCCAGTCGCACGCAAGATACATTTTATGGGCGAAAATCAGGGGTCAGGCAACCCAGTCGAGAATCCGTACATCCCTCAAGGCGTTTGTGGTGGGAACTGCACTGTATTGCTATTCATTATCGTCTTGGAATATTCCATTTCGTACCCTGACTGAGAAGGGTATGACAACAGTCTGTATCATTCTTACCTCACACTGGTGAGCATTCTGCCTTCTTTCAACAATTACTCAAAAAATGGTTCAAATGGCTCTGAGCATTATGGGATTTAACATCTGAGGTCATCAGTCCCCTAGAACTTAGAACTACTTAAACCTAACTAACCCAAGGACATCACACACATCCATGCCCGAGGCAGGATTCGAACCTGCGACCGTAGTTGTCGCGCGGTTCCAGACTGAAGCGCCTAGAACCTCTCGGCCACATCGGCCGGCCAACAATTACTGTGCCGAGTGTGGCGTTGCAGTGGTTATCAAACTGGTCTCGTATTCGGGAGAATGACAGTTGGAATACGTGCCCGGCCACCCAGATTTAGGTTTTCCGTGATTTCCCTGAACCGGTTTGGATCGCTTGAAATGGCACGGCCGATTTCCTTCCCATCCTTGTGCTCCGTCTCTAAAGACCTCATTCTCGATGGAACGTTAAACCATAATCTTCGTTCCTTACCTTTCAACAGTTACCAAATCAGTCCTGTCATCATATCCAATAGCTATCCACACCATGATTCCAGGAATTGGAGGGAGACGAGTGTCGACAATCACCTTTTCCTCATTCTCGGTGGAACGTTAAACCATAATCTTCGTTCCTTACCTTTCAACAGTTACCAAATCAGTCCTGTCATCATATCCAATAGCTATCCACACCATGATTCCAGGAATTGGAGGAAGACGAGTGTCGACAATCACCGTTTCCTGTGACCATTTGCCAGGTCGTGTACGCACAAGGTTGACGTCGATCTGATCGCCAGAAAAAGAAGCTAGACCCTTCGCTGAACACCACAGAATGCCAGTGCGCGTTCCAATTGACTCTGGTTCACCACCATGAAAGCCTCTGTTGTCTGTGGTCTCGTGTCAGCTGTAAACGACGTATGGAAACGTGAGATATCCACCCAGCTTCCAGTAATCGTGGTGAGACACTGCCTGCAACCTCTGTCCGAATTTAGCTTTTGTTATCCATCTATTCATAAGATCCAGTCGATCAGTCCTACAATCTTCTGGTACTATAAAGTCCTTCTGAAAGTACTCGTGCCTATTTTACTTCCCGCTCTGATGTTCTGAGTCCACCTCGTCACCACTAGGTTCGTGGTGACACTGCCTGAGAAGAAAAGATGGCAATAAGCTGCACCCAATCGTCCTCTGGGCGTGCTGTGTTGCGATGTCCACCTTAAGCGTTAGAGACAAGCAATATTTTCCATGCACTCACACTGTTCATCTGCAGGAATGACTGTTTTCTGTACTGAAAACAAGCTCGTACAAGGATGCAAATTTAATGAACAAATCTCGCAGGCATGGAAATACGTAAGTATAAGTTGACAGCGTTCGGTGAAGGTGTTCTCTGTGGAACACTTACCCTTCCCGTCCGTGTTTATGCGTAGCTGAACTGTGGATCGATTTCGGGAGAAATCCCGGCCCTCCAATCTTGATTTTCAGTTTTTTTCCTTTAAAAAAAAATTCAAATGTGTGTGAAATCTTATGGGACTTAACTGCTAAGGTCATCAGTCCCTAAACTTACACACTACTTAACCTAAGTTATCCTAAGGACAAACACACACACCCATGCCCGAGGGAGGACTCGAACCTCCACCGGGACCAGCCGCACAGTCCATGACTTTTCCTCTAAAGTAATTCAAGAGAATCGCAGGATGGTTGCATTAAAAAGCCTCAGCCAATTCCTTCCACCACACTTTTGAAACTAAACTGGTGATTTTCTGTAATGATACTGGCGCCGACGAGGTATTAAACATTCATTCGTTGGCGTCACTTCAGGGCGACTACGTTGAACATCAGTGACAAGCAGAACCCCTAGTAGTTCTCGAAATCTCGTGGGACTTTTATACAGTAACAGATAGACACCACACGTGTATAGTGTATATGTAAGCTTGACTGCTGCGATATTCTCAGTGCTGATGCACAACAGGGCGCGAAACTCTTGCGGGCATACAGGAAACGCTGTGAGCAAATGAGGTAAATGGACAGGTATGCTACTTCGTAGTGTGCGCTAAACTGAGAATTTGGGTCAGCCGGTAAGTATGCGCGGACAGCCAAAATTAAAGCAATAAACGGAAATTTTGCAAGGTTGCATTTATTTTGCCACAAAAGAGTATACACAAGTGACAGTAAACTAGAAACAATGTAAAGAATACAGAAACGAAAACACGTGCAACATGCATAACGATAGACAAAAATTTTCGTGTTTTCCAGCTTAACGGATCTGCACACACATTTTGACAGCTGGTTAAAGTGCTCACAGGGGAACCTCCCCATCGCACCCCCCCCCCCCTCAGATTTAGTTATAAGTTGGCACAGTGTATAGGCCTTGAAAAACTGAACACAGATCAATCGAAAAAACAGGAAGAAGTTGTGTGGAACTATGAAAAAAAAGCAAAATATACAAACTGAGTAGTCCATGCGAACATAGGCAACATCAAGGACAACTTCAGCTCAGCAGCACCGTGGTCCCGTGGTTAGCGTCGGCAGCTGCGGAACGAGAGGTCCTTGTTTCAAGTCTTCCTTCGAGCGTAAAATTTTATTTTTTTATTTTCAGACAATTATCAATGTTCAGGAACTCAGACATATTCAACTTCGCTCTCCAAAATTCCAGGACATGTTCAGATTTGCTTGGACATATGCAGGATTTGACGGTCTACACACGGAAAAATTTGAAAACGTTAAAAACATATCTTTTGACAGAGCACAGGGAAAAGTGTGCGACTGTGAAACTGTTGGATTCATTTGTTGTAGTTTATGTGACAAACTCTTATGTTTTCATCACTTTTTTGGGAGTAATTCTCACATCCACAAGAAAACCTAAATCGGGCAATGTAGAATCTTTTTACCCATTCGCCAAGTGTACAAGTTAGGTGGGTCGACAACATATTTCTGTCATGTGACGCACATGCCCTCACCAGTGTCGTATAGAATGTATCAGACGTGTTTTCCTGTGGAGGAATCGGTTGACCTGTGACCTTGCGATCAAATGTTCTCGGCTCCCATTGGAGAGGCACGTCCTTTCGTCTACTAATCGCACGGTCTTGCGGTGCGGTCGCAAAACACAGACACTAAACTTATTACAGTGAACAGAGACGTCAATGAACGAATGAACAGATCATAACTTTGCGAAAATAAAGAAAAACTTTTCACTCGAGGGGAGATTTGAACCAACGACCTCTCGTTCCGCAGCTGCTCACGCTAACCACGGGCCCACGGCGCTCCTGAGTTCAGGTTATCCTTGATGTTGCCTATCTTCACATGGACTACTCAGTTTGTATATTTTGCTTATTTTTTCATAGTTCCACACAACTTCTTCCTGTTTTCTCGATTGATCTGTGTTCACTTTTTCAACGCCTATCGACTGTGCCAACTTATAACTAAATCTGAGGGGGGTGCGGTGGGGAGGTTCCCTTGTCATTATGGTGTGTGATCACCTCTGGCAGCAATACAGGCGTGACAACGATGGGGCATGCTGTGAATTATATCATCAATCTCATTATTGACGCAATAACGTCCGTTCCTCCTGCAGAGCTGCACGCAAGTCTTTGAGAGTGGTTGGTGGATGCTGACGTGATGCAACCCGCCTTCCCGCGCAACCCAGACATGCTTTATGGGATTTAAATCGGGAGAGCAAGCAGGCCACGGCATGGGTGCTGTATCTTCTGTTTCCAGGAAACCATCAACCAGCCGTGCTCTATAAAGTCGACCATTATCGTCCATCAATACGAAGTCTTGGTCCACAGTACCTCGCAAAAACCTCACATGAGTCCCAAGGTCTCGTCACAATACCTGACTGCAGTTAAACATTGCCGATCCACCCATACAATTTCGTAAAGAGGTGTTCGTATGGTTAACATAATGCCTGCCCACACCATTAGGGATCCTCCTCGATATAGTTCTCTTTCCACAGTGTTTGGGTCCGGAAACCTAGTTCCACGTTCCCTCCAGATGCAAATACATCGAGAATCACTCTCTAGACTCATCTGTGAAAAGAACATTGGCTCACTGTTCGACTGTCTAGGTGACATGTTGTCGACTCCACTCTGGACGTTCCCTTCTGTGAAGACGCGTCAGAGGTACACGTACGGCAGATCTCTGTCAATAAACGCCATTCTGCCGAAGCCTTCTGTACACCGTTTGCCTCGATACAAAATGTCCGGTGGATGCTGCGGAATCAGATGCCAGTTGCTGTGCAGTACTAAGGTAATACCGTCGTGTCCTTAGAGCCAAATAACTGTCCTCTCCTCCTGATGTTACAAATGGTCGGTCGTGCCTTGGTCTTCGGGATACTGTTTCGATCTTTATAAACTGTCGCCACATCCGAGAAATAGCAGAACGATTCACATTAAGCCATAGGGCCACTTCAGTTTGCGAATGTCCTGCTCGCATTCTTCCTACGACCCTCCAATGCAGAGTATGGCAGGCGTCTTCTCTGTGCCATACTTCACCGTTCAAAAAAAAAAAAAAAAAAAATGGTTCAAATGGCTCTGAGCACTATGGGACTCAACTGCTGTGGTCATCAGTCTCCTAGAACTTAGAACTACTTAAACCTAACTAACCTAAGGACAGCACACACATCCATGCCCGAGGCAGGATTCGAACCTGCGACCGCAGCAGTCGCACGGTTCCGGACTGCGCGCCTAGAACCGCGAGACCACCGCGGCCGGCTACTGCACCGTCTGTGGCTCTGTACACAGCAGTTGTGCATGTGGGACTACCCTGCAAACACTACTTCGTTTGATAGATGCCCTGACGTCATCGTTGGTGTCGTTATCCGTTGACCGGACTGCCAACTTCCGTGCAGAACACGATGAAACGTACATATTGACAGTTTGTATGATCATATCGTGAATTAGACGCAGAGCGGGGAAATAGCGATTTGTTGCTTTAATTTTGGACACCGGTGTATATATAACAAGGAAACAACAACTTGAGCTCATATTGTGAAGAGTAAAAGTATACTTACAAGATATGATCCCCAGCTATCGTTCCCGCTCGAAACTTTGGGCCATTATTCAGACAGTATGTAGTTATGACCTTCTGAATGTAAAGCTTCTAAATTTCGCGCACCGACTGTTTGCCACTCGCTCCGTCCTACTGCAGCCGCTTGTTGGTTGAGCGCGAAGTACTGTACGATGGACCGAGTAAGAGGTTTGCGAAATAATGTGTTGACATTGGTTACATGTTTTGTTCATTGTGTCAAAGTGCGCTGTTTATAACCTGTAACTGGTGCCATATATCTCTTTGCTTTGACCATTTTTACGTTGCAGTGTAAAAGAATGGGTGTGTCATTAAAGAGGTAGCGCAGCGCTATTTACGAGTAATTTTAACGTCGCTGTTGTGTATTATTTTCTTTGCCTTGTAAAGATGACACAAAGTAAAGTACATTTGCAGCAAGTACGCTATTCTTCAACGTTTTTGGCATCATTATATTGTAAACTGAAAATTCATTTCATGATAATTTTTCATTTACTTAGATTTATTTATTTCGATTTTGAGATGCGTATACAGTTGCAAAATATCATTATCAAAATATTGCTAGAATAATATTAAAGGAGTACCGTCAAACGGGGTAATTTTGGACACAGGGGCGAATTTGGACAGTATGGATTATTTGCTCTTTGCCACTACATAGAAACAAAGAGTTACTTATTTTAACGTCCGTGCGCCAGTTATTTTACGCGCAAGATTGCATTTATTGCTATCCACAGCTTTTATTTTGCGTCAGTTGTTTCCCTAGGTGAATAACTGACAAACAGTCTCAGTTTGTATGATCATATCGTGAATTAGACACAGAGCGGGGAAATGGCGATTTGTTGCTTTAATTTTGGACACCGGTGTATATATAACAAGGAAACAACAACTTGAGCTCATATTGTGAAGAGTAAAAGTGTACTTACAAGATATGATCCCCAGCTATCGTTCCCGCTCGAAACTTTGGGCCATTATTCAGACAGTATGTACACTGGTCCTCTTCGGTGGCTCCGTCATCGTCGATTTCACCCGCGTCTCGGCAAGTGCACCCCGCACTCCGGAGAGGCGGATGCACCTCTCGCCCTTCGCCGCCTACTTGCCCGAGCTTCCACCTGTCGGCCAAGGACCCACTCCTACTCAGGTGGTGGGTCGGTCACCCAGTCGTTCAGCGGTCTGGACCCATCTAACCTGGCCCAGGCGATGTCACCACCTCCTGGGTTTGGCAGAACACGCCCCGGTTACCCAGGGGCGCGGCGAAGCACCCTTGCCGAGTCGCGCCGCGATCCCACGCCGACAAACGAGGTCCCCGACATGCAGAGCACCTGCTGGTCTGTACCCTGCGAACAGAACGGGACTGATGTTCGGTCCCTCGACACAGCTCCCCCTGTGCCACGCACCCTTCGCCTTCGCTTTCGCATCGGGTTGGGTCGCAGCTCTCCCTTTTGTCGCAAGGCAGAATGCCGAGCTCAACGTCTGGCACCACGGGAAGGCGGAAAGAGCCACTTGGGAAGGAGAGGCTATAAGAGACGCATCACTTCCCCTGTGAGGACTGCCGCGGCACACCCGACTGGAAAGCGATACGCCCCAGTGCGAGCTTCCGTGCCCTACGGCGCGCTGGCAACGGGCGGGCCCGTGCCGAAACGCGCCGTCAAACGACTGACCTCACGCCAGACACAGAGACATCATGTAGCGAAAGTCTCTGGCCATATGTGGAAGAGACTAACCTCAATGGGTAGGATCTACATTGGCTTTCACGCCATCAACGTGCGGGACTTTTTGGTGGTACCTCGTTGCCATAATTGCGGCGATCTTGACCATGTGCCCATGATTTTGTTGGCTGCTTGCGCAGCCTTTCATTTTCCTTCTGCAGTTCTTCAACTCGCCCCTCGAGCTTCGCATGTACGATAGCCCAGGAAGCGAGCTCATTTTTTAAGGTGTGTCCCCTGGACATCAAAATCCGGGAACAGGTAGCCTGGTGCTGGGTGAAAAGGGGAGATGTAGAAAAGACCGAGAGTATCTTGGGAGTGCGGGTGGGGGACAAGTTTGCAATTAAGAGGAGAGGAGAAGAGCTATGGCAAGAACTCTGGGACGCAGAGACAACAGGCCGAAGGACTTACCAGCTGCTCCCAAACATCAAAGAACGCCTCCAACTCTCGCATTTTCAACCAAGCAAGGGACTGGTGCACTTCCTCACAGGGCATGGACCGTATCCGGCATATCTCTGCCGATTCGGGAAAAGGGCTACCCCCTCGTGAGACTGCGGAGCTGAATGGGGCACTCCGGATCACGTGATCTATGAGTGCCCTGTCTTTGATGACGTAGCCGGTGACTTAAGAAACCAGCTGCCTCACAACAACACGTACCAGTTAAGTAGAGACCCTACTACATTCACCATATTAAACCGCCTTGCCAGCGAGGTGTCAGCAAAAGTCCTGCAAGAATACCTCAGGGAAAATACACTCCTGGAAATGGAAAAAAGAACACATTGACACCGGTGTGTCAGACCCACCATACTTGCTCCGGACACTGCGAGAGGGCTGTACAAGCAATGATAACACGCACGGCACAGCGGACACACCAGGAACCGCGGTGTTGGCCGTCGAATGGCGCTAGCTGCGCAGCGTTTGTGCACCGCCGCCGTCAGTGTCAGCCAGTTTGCCGTGGCATACGGAGCTCCATCGCAGTCTTTAACACTGGTAGCATGCCGCGACAGCGTGGACGTGAACCGTATGTGCAGTTGACGGACTTTGAGCGAGGGCGTATAGTGGGCATGCGGGAGGCCGGGTGGACGTACCGCCGAATTGCTCAACACGTGGGGCGTGAGGTCTCCACAGTACATCGATGTTGTCGCCAGTGGTCGGCGGAAGGTGCACGTGCCCGTCGACCTGGAACCGGACCGCAGCGACGCACGGATGCACGCCAAGACCGTAGGATCCTACGCAGTGCCGTAGGGGACCGCAACGCCACTTCCCAGCAAATTAGGGACACTGTTGCTCCTGGGGTATCGGCGAGGACCATTCGCAACCGTCTCCATGAAGCTGGGCTACGGTCCCGCACACCGTTAGGCCGTCTTCCGCTCACGCCCCAACATCGTGCAGCCCGCCTTCAGTGGTGTCGCGACAGGCGTGAATGGAAGGACGAATGGAGACGTGTCGTCTTCAGCGATGAGAGTCGCTTCTGCCATGGTGCCAATGATGGTCGTATGCGTGTTTGGCGCTGTGCAGGTGAGCGCCACAATCAGGACTGCATACGACCGAGGCACACAGGGCCAACACCCGGCATCATGGTGTGGAGAGCGATCTCCTACACTGGCCGTACACCACTGGTGATCGTCGAGGGGACACTGAATAGTGCACGGTACATCCAAACCGTCATCGAACCCATCGTTCTACCATTCCTAGACCGGCAAGGGAACTTGCTGTTCCAACAGGACAATGCACGTCCGCATGTATCCCGTGCCACCCAACGTGCTCTAGAAGGTGTAAGTCAACTACCCTGGCCAGCAAGATCTCCGGATCTGTCCCCCATTGAGCATGTTTAGGACTGGATGAAGCGTCGTCTCACGCGGTCTGCACGTCTAGCACGAACGCTGGTCCAACTGAGGCGCCAGGTGGAAATGGCATGGCAAGCCGTTTCACAGGACTACATCCAGCATCTCTACGATCGTCTCCATGGGAGAATAGCAGCCTGCATTGCTGCGAAGGGTGGATATACACTGTACTAGTGCCGACATTGTGCATGCTCTGTTGCCTGTGTCTGTGCCTGTGGTTCTGTCAGTGTGATCATGTGATGTATCTGACCCCAGGAATGTGTCAATAAAGTTTCCCCTTCCTGGGAAAATGAATTCACGGTGTTCTTATTTCAATTTCCAGGAGTGTATATGAACCACCAAACATGACATAATTGAAGGCGACCCATCCCATTCCGCCGGGGCGTGGACTGGCCAATCGCCGTGACGGTAGGAATCCGCCACGCCCTGGAACAAGGGGGAGGGAGCGCCAACACCCGAATTTGACAACTGCGCACCGATTGTGACTTAGTATTAATTTAACCACTTAGTAGATAGGAGATAGAAGACCCCTAACAGAACCTGCAGCGATTTTCTTTAAGGCCAGCCCAGTGCTAGGAGCATGCTCACTGGGGTTAGCTCAGTGGGCACGGCCACACAGTAGGTTTATGTTTAACAACTGGCACGCCTGTAACGCTGCAGGAAGTAGCCCTTAGATTAGTTAGCTGAGAGTAGAACTAGATCTTACCCAATAAGAAGCTAACTCCTCATTTCCTGTAGCAAGTAAGTTCATTAACACTAGAAATAGAAGTTAACAATGCTGCTAATATCAATAAAATGTAATGTAGATCTAAGACCCACTAATGTATTAGGTGGTGGGTTACAATGTATGAAATAACTTGAATAAAGAATTTTAAAAAAAAACAGTCTCAGTGTTAAAAATCCATGCATTATCGTAAAGTGGAAACTTTCTATTGTTGCGCCGAGCGTGAAGTTATTGTAACCGCAATTGTCGACGCGCTCAGTAGCTAACAGCATTGAGACAATTTCTGTACAAGTTTGTCTAGTTTCTCGTGCAAGGTTATAAAATAACGACGGTTTTTGTAAAACTGTGTACTGTGGGGGTGATTTCGGACAATGCCAAGAACGTATACGAGCAGGGGAGGTGCTACAGTACGGTGTAATAATGACCCGGAACTTTTAGATAAAGCTGTTCGTGATACTCAGAGTGGTAAATTATCGTACAGAAAAGCGTGTGATTCGTATGGTATACCTAAATCAACCCTACAACACAAAGTGCAGGAAGCACATCCGAAAAAAAAATGGGAGGACAGCCAGTGCTAAATCAAGAAGAAGAAGAAGAAGAAGAAGAAGAAGAAATGTTGAAGCAAGGTATATTGAGGGCTACACATTGGGGATTTCCCTGCACTAAATTGGATATTAGATATTTAGTTAAAGGCTACCTTGATAAATCTGGCCGAAAAGAGAAGAAATTTCGTAATAATTTGCCAGGAGAAGAATGGGTGCATTTATTCCTCAAACGACAGTCAGAAGATCTTTCCGTTCGCTTAAGCGAAAATATTAAACGAGCTCGTGCAGAAGTGAACAAAGAGACTGTTAAGATGTTTTTCTCCAATATCAAGGCAAAGCTGGAAAATCTCCCACCTAGCAACATGGTTCAAATGGCTGTGTGCACTATGGGACTTAACTTCTGAGGTCATCAGTCCCCTAGAACTTAGAACTACTTAAACCTAACTAACCTAAGAACATCACACACACACACACACACACACCCATGCCCGCGGCAGGATTCGAACCTGCGACCGTAGCGGTCGTGCGTTTCCAGACTGTAGCGCCTAGAACCGCTCGGCCACCCCGGCCGGCCCTAGCAACATGATCAAAATCTAAAATGTCACCAAAATCATATAAAAAGCATGTAGAATTTTTAAAAAGGCAGTAAATGTCCGAATTCACCCTCGATATACTGTAACTTCGGACAGAGATTTAAAAAACACACGTGTCCGAAATCACCCCAATCCATGGGGTGACTTCGGATACTTTAACTGCCTCAGATAAATATACCTACACATACACTTTCTGGTTCTGGGATATTTTATTCGTTACACATATACCCCACCACTTCCATAACAATCAATTTAATCTAACAATATATACGAAAGTTACAATGAAAATAACGACAAAACCGTCCGAAATCACCCCGTTTGACGGTCTGACCAAAATACCCACCCTCTGTGCTTGTCCGGTCTAGTCGACCACTGCACCAATAGACGAGACATCCCGTGCTGTTCCAGATGTGTTATGAACATTCGGGCAACACTTGGAATCTTTTACTGATCGTAATAGAGCAGCCGGTTTCCGCGGTATTTCAGCGGCGCCAGAGGTGTCACAGTTTACACCACAGGTGCCCCAACGTCGTCATAGCTTAGGGCAGAAACCTCAAGTCTGTCAACCAAGGCCAACTTAGCTCCTAGCTATTTATGGACAGCAATCAGTTCACCTTAAGTCCGCTCACAATGAGCACAGTCGTTATCCATTGCCTGCAACGTACAACTACATAAAACCTCGAAAAAACAAAACAGTCGAAGACTAAATAAGAAATTATTCGGAGGGACAGCGGTTCATATTCCTATCTGGCCATCCGGATTTAGACTCTCCGTTATTGTCCTGAATTACACGTCAAATGCCGGGACGGACCCTTTGCTTCTCCATCCTTTCCCTATCCAAGCTCGTGCTCTGTCTCGAATGACCTTTGCGTCGACGGGACATTAAACCATTTTGCTCCTTCCTTGCTTACTTGCTTTGCACCAAGAGATTAAAGCATCGACTGTTGTGATGTAGGAGGCTATAATAAAAACACTAATAAAATTACGACATTCACGAAATATAAACAAGAAAAACATAAACTAGCTCTGGTTTTTTGTAGACATCGCTGATGGCGATAATGTTGATCACTGCCATAAAAATCTATGGAGCAAGCCGTTGTACGAGCAATTCTCACTTAGCATCCATTTCAACAAACCGACCATTTTATATAATCATAAACAGCACTAGTTCCCGCGTCTACTATTCCACTGCAGATGCTCCCCAGAGCTATGCCCATTCTCCACTTTTTATATCCTGTACACCGCTGATGGGCCGCGCAGGATTAACCAAGCGGTCTATGGCGCTGCAGTCAAAAATGTCCAAATGTGTGTGAAGTCAAAGCTATGCCCATTCTCCACTTCTTATATCCTGTACACCGCTGATGGACCGCGCGGGATTAGCCAAGCGGTCTATGGCGCTGCAGTCAAAAATGTTCAAATGTGTGTGAAGTCTTATTGGACTTAACTGCTAAGGTCATCAGTCCCTAAGCTTACACACTACTTAACCTAAATTATCCTAAGAACAAACACAGACACCCATGCCCGAGGGAGGACTCGAACCTCCGCTGCACTCATAGACTGTGCGGCTGGTCCCGGCGGAGGTTCGAGTCCTCCCTCCTCGGGCATGGGTGTGTGTGTTGTCCTTAGAATAATTTAAGTTAAGTGGTGTGTAAGCTTAGGGACTGATGACCTTAGCAGTTAAGAACTATAAGATTACACACACACACACACACACACACACACACACACACACACACACACACGCCTCCTCTTGTTGAGCTGCTCCAATATGCCAGCGACACGGCCTCCGAAGCCCTCTATACTCCACTCGCCTGAACCCTCGATGATACTTTTAACTCCACCTCAACCAGTTTGCCTCCTGATATAACCAGTGCTTCTCAAGATCAGTCCCTCCAAAATCCATTCAGTAATGACTGTCTGAACCATCTGCAGTTACTGCTCCCAGGATTTCTTTCTCCCCATTTACAATATCTTATTACACTAACCTTCAACCGTAAACCAACTGAACCCCAATGACCAGCAAAGATGCGTCTGGAGACACACTGGATACCAACCCGACTGCCACCCTCCATACAGTCCGAAAACTAGGAGTGATGGTCGGGGTGCCATTTCTTTTCACAGCAGGCCCCTTTGGTTGTCATCCACGGCACCATTACAGCACAGCGCTACGTCGACGATATGCTACGCCTCATTTTATTGCCCTTCATGGTAAGCCAACCTGGGCTTACATTTCGGAATGTAATATCTGCTCACACACGGCAAGAGGTTCTACTGCTTTTCAAACCCTACCTTGGCCAGCACGGTCGCCAGATCTCTCCCCAATTGAGACCATTTGGAGCATTATGGGCAGGACCATCCAACCACGTTGTGTTTTGACCATTCAACGCCCCAAGTGGACAGAATATGCTACGATATATCTCAGGAAGACGTCCAACAACTCTATCAACCAATGCCAAGCCGAGTAACTGCTTGCATGAGGGCCAGAGGTAGACCAACGCGTTACTGACTTGAATAAATCACCCAATATTTCTGAAATTTTAGTCATTTGCTTGTCTGCACATGTACATAACATCTACGGATTTCCGTTCCATTCCGGTGATTTCTTCTTTGTGCTTCTTTTTTTTGTCTTCGAGTGTACAATGAAATAACTGCCAATCTGCTCTGCATAGTTAATCGAAACAACAATAAAGGACTGTAAATACCGTTCTTTGTGGATCAGGGTCAGCCAAAGCATGCAAAACTGCACGCATGCACACGTGGGGTCCGAGGCATGGACTGTCTCAGCACATCTCTGCTTTGCTCGGTACAGCGCGACATTGCTTTTAACCGCGTAATGCGACGGTATTTATTCCAGCATTTGGTTTGGTACTTTTCGATCTGCACGACTTTCTTCAGTTCGGCGTGATCGTGGTGTCAGCGCTGCTTTCCTTCGCTATCTGTTCGTGGTATAGAGGAAGTTCATAGGTCCACTGGATGCACGATAAGAGGCAGCCTAGCGATCTGTTGTCACGAGCCTTTACAACTTAGTGGATATCACAGAAGAGAAGGATGAATATTCTGAAAATCTGTTATGCATTCGCATAATCTACGGGTACCGCAGAATTGCTATGGAAAGGTGTTAGAACACCATGCAAAAAGAAATTAAAAATTTAGTTGGCGGTGAAAGAG
Organism: Schistocerca piceifrons; assembly: GCF_021461385.2. Taxonomy (NCBI): domain Eukaryota; kingdom Metazoa; phylum Arthropoda; class Insecta; order Orthoptera; family Acrididae; genus Schistocerca; species Schistocerca piceifrons. Next base: position 803,348,793 of record NC_060149.1, read on the forward strand.
CAATACATCATTTCTACATGAAACAGCACTTTGTGCTAAAGTTGCAAGCATGGAGCACATTATGAAAATTAGCGGTACAATTAGTACATTTTCTAATGTCGCACTCATTATTATACCGTCAATTGCAACAGTTTTTGATGGCATATAATGAAGAGTATGGAGACTAAACAATATATAAATGGAAAGTACTTTTAGTCATATCAAGCGGCATACCTGCATGGATTTTTCGAATTAAGGGCCGTTATTGTTGAATTACTGAAGGAGAATGGAAAGCAGGAATGAGAATTAAAATGTCCGGATTGGATTGCAAACGTCGCATTTAAAGTGGACATAACTACACACTACCCACCGTAAGATGTTGCAAGGTGAGAAACCAGTTATTTCTGATTCAATGAGGTTGTATTTAAAAAGAAAACCATATTGTCGAAGGGACAACTTCCGGAAAAAAACGTCCAGTTTCCTATCCTCGCTGATGTTAAAATGCGAATTTTGAAGAATTCATTGTGGTGTTGAAAGAACTACAAGAATAGTTTTCTAAACGTTTTGAGGATACTGTCAATTTTTCATCTGTTATTGTAATGGTTCAAATGGCTCTAAGCACTATGAGACTTAACATCTGAGGTCATCAGTCCCCTAGACTTAGAACTACTTAAACCTAACGATCCTAAGGAGATCACACACATCTATACCCGAGGTAGGATTCGAACCTGCGACCGTAGCAGCAGCGCGGTTCCGGACCGAAGCGCTAGAACCGCTCGGTCACAGCAGCCGGCTTATGTTAATGTATTTTGGTTCTGTTAAGTGTTTTACCAAATGTCTATTTGATCTATTTGAAGTATGTGTTATCTCTACACTTTGTACCGTATCTGCTAGGTATGATCGAAACCAGTCATTAGCTACCTATCTTATTCCTAATGCTCATGCGCTGCTGCAGACACTGCCCCCTCCCCGCCCCCTCCTATGAACATTCCTATTCAGAGCAAAACTGGGACGCCACGATTGAGATGAAATTGAAAGTTTAGCGGTTATACATGAGGTACAGAGAAAGCCAGACGCTTTCGGTATCTCGTAAAGTCCGCACGTTGACTAGAGTCGTTCGCGGTGCAGGTTGCAGCCTATGCTGCCCTCGTCTCTGGCGTTAGTCCGTATGGGTGACGCACCAGCCCACCCGGCTTGCGAGCAGAGTACAGCCACAGAGAGAGAGCTAGCAGGCCAGCCCGCCTGCCTGTCAACTCAGCCGCTGCGCTGTGTGCTCTGCTGGCGACATTCAGCGCGCCCGCACATCCACTGTACTATGCGCTGCCTTGCGTCTGATAGCAACGTCTTATTAAGACGCAGTGTCTGTAATTCCGTCAACGTACGTCTGAATTGCTATATTTGGGAAATTAACATGTACTATACATTACCGTATATGGCGAAAAGTAACCGGAAATCTGTTAGTGGACATTAATATCTGGTCTGTCCACCTTTCGTGTTTTTGACGGCTTGAACTCCGCTGAAACGTCAGTGAGGTGTCTGAAATGGCAGCCCACTCTTCCTCAAGAGCCGAAACCAGAGAAAGTAGTGACCTTGCACGACGGTTTCTGGAGCGCTGTCGCCTTTCTAATTCATCTCAGAGGTGTTCCATTGGGTTCAATCGAAACTCTAGGTAGGTCAGATCATTTCAGGTATTTCATTGTCCACAGAACATTCCCTCACAGACGCTGCTTTTTGACAAGTTCATTATCAGGCTGATACAGTCATCGCCGGCCGAGGTGGTCGAGCGGTTCTAGGCGCTTCAGTCCGGAACCACACTGCTGCTATGGTCCCAGGTTCGAATCCTGCCTCGGGCATGGATGTGTGTGATGTCCTTAGTTTAGTTAGGTTTAAGTAGTTCTAAGTCTAGGGGACTGATGACCATAGATGTTAAGTCCCATAGTGCTCAGAGCCATTTGAACTTTCTTTTTTTTTTTTTTTTTTTTTTTTTTTTTTTTTTTTTTTTTTTTTATACAGTCATCGTCTCTGAACTGTTCCTCTACTGTATGCAGTACAGTTCTGTAAAACGCGTTCAGATCCTTCCACATTTGACAATTTCTTAAGCGCAATAAGGAGACCACACACTAACCACGGTCCGAAGCCCGTGGTCTAGTGGCTAGTGTTGCTGCCACTGGATCACGGGGCCCCGGCTTCGATTCCCGGCCGGATTGATTTTCTCTGCCCGGGGACCAGGTGTTTGTGTTATCATCATCATCATCATCATCCGTGACAGTGGCTAGATTAGATTGTGTAAAAATTGGACTGTGTCAAAATTGAGACTTAGTATGGGCGCTGATGACCGCACGATTGAGCACACTACAAACCAATCATCAACACCCTAACCACGGAAGACACCTCCATATCGTAACACCACCTCCTTCGTACTTCACTGTTGGCTTTGTACATGATGGCACGTAACGTTCTGCAGGTATTCGCTAAAACTAAACCCTTCCATCGTATTTCCACAGGGTATATCGTGAATCATCACCTCAAATCATTCGTTTCCAGTCACACACTGTCCAATGGCGACGCTCTTTACACCGCCGCGAACGTCACTTTGCATTGCCTACAGAAATTTATGGTTTACGAGCAGCTGCTCGACCATTGTACACCATTATTTTCAGCTCCCTGCGCACAGTCAAATGGTTCAAATGGCTCTGAGCACTGTGAGACTTAACTTCTGAGGTCACCAGTCCCCTAGAACTTAGAACTACTTAAATCTAACTAACCTGAGGACATCACACACATCCATGCCCGAGGCAGGATTCGAACCTGCGACCGTAGCGGTCGCTCGGTTCCAGACTGTAGCGCCTAGAACCGCTCGGCCACTCCGGCCGGCAGCGCACAGTCATTGTGCTAGTTGGACTGTTGGCACCACCATGAAATTCACGAGTGATTCCTTCTGCTGATTTCATACAATTGTTTTACAACCCTCCGCAATGCTCAACGATTTCTCTCTGTCAGTACGTGATGTCTGCCTGGTCTTGGTTTGGCTGTTGTTGTTTCTTCTCATTTCTAGTTTAGTCGTGTTATAAATAGTCGACTTGTGCAGCTTTAGAACTGTCGAAATGCCCCTCATGGATTTGTTGCTCAGGTAACAGCCAGTGACTAGTCCACATTGGAAATCACTGAGCTCTCTTGATCCAGCCCTCCTGCTGCTACTGGTTCAACACAGGGCTGCCCGCCTTCTATTCAATTGGCAGGGCCGCCTCCTGTCACATCATTTCGACATTACATAGGAGTTTCCGGATAATTTTGATCACGTGTTGTGTAGTGTAACAATCTGAAAAAGAAATGATATTCTGTAATTTTTATTAGTGTTACAAACACTTCTCTAATTAAAAAAAACACCTATATCAATTCTGTAACTGTATAGGGCTAAATACACACATCAAAAAATGTTTTGCATCACCCCGGTACCCAGATCTCAAGACAGGCGTTGATTGCGGATACTTTATCACCAGTCCCTTTTACTGTTCAGAGATGTCATTAAACGCGTCCAAAGATGTAAACAACCATGCATGAGCAGCGCCTATTAGACGGAGTGGGTCCGATTGCCGATCAGTTCAAGTCATTCCACCAGGAAAGAGGTACACGGCACGTGTTGTCTGTAGTTCAGCCATGCCTAGACGGTCAATACGACGGTTCGATCGTGTCCGCATTATTACTTTGTGCCAGAAAGGGCTCTCAACAAGGGAAGTGTCCAGGCGCCTCGAAGTCAACCAAAGCGATGTTGTTCAGACGGGGAGGAGATACAGATAGACAAGAACTGTTGATGACATGCCTCATTCAGGCCGTCCAAGGGCTACTACTACAGTGGATGACCGCTACCTATGGATTATGGCTCGGAGGAACCCTGACAGCAACGCCACCATGTTGAATAACGCCTTTCGTGCAGCCACAGAACGTTTTGTTACGATTTAAACTATGCGCAATAGGCTGCATGGTGCGCAACTTCACTCCCGACATCCATGGCGAGGTCCATTTTTGCAACCACGACACAATGCAGCGCGGTACTGATGGGCCCAACAGCATACCGAATGGACAGCTCAGGATTGGCATCACGTTCTCTTCAGTGATGAGTGTCGCATATGCCTTCAACCAGACAATTGTCTGAGAAGTGTTTGGAGACAACCCTGTCAAGCTGAAAGCCTTAGACACACTGTCCAGCGAGTGCAGCAAGGTGGAGGTTCCCTGCTGTTTTCGGGTGGCATTATGTGGGGCTGACGCAAGCCGCTGGTGGTCATGGAAGGCGCCGTAACGGCCATCCTCCGACCGACAGTGCAACCATATCGGTAGCATATTGGCGAGGCATTCGTCTTCATGGACAATTCGCGCCCCCCGTCGTGCACATCAAGTGAATGACTTCCTTCAGGCTAACGATATTGCTTGACTAGAGTGTCCAGCATGTTCTCCAGACATGAACACTATCGAACATGCCTGGGATAGATTGAAAAGGGCTGCTTATGGACGACGTTACCCACCAACCACTCTGTGGGATCTACACCGAATCGCCGTTGAGGAGTGGGACAATCTGGACCAACAGTGCCTTGATGAACTTGTGGATAGTATGTCACGACGAATACAGGCATGTATCAATGCAAGTGGGTATTGGAGGTACTGGTGTGTACAGCAGTCTAGACCACCACCTTTGAAGGTCTCTCTGTATGGTGGTACAAAATGCGATGTGTGGTTTTCATAAGCAATAAAAAGGGCGGAAATGATGTTTATGTTTATATCTATTTTCTGTAGAGTTTCCGGAACTCTCGCAACCGAGGTGATGCAAAACTTTTTTTGATGTATGTATATGCATGAACTGAAACTACAGCGAAGCATGATGCTCGAACATTAATTAAAATCGCCTTTAGCCTCTCCTGCACAGTTGAGCAAAATAACAGTAACAGAGGGGAAGTACAGACGGACTCTGAACGGAACGAAGAAGAGGCGACAGCCTAGCGGTTCGGGGAAGCGGTGGACCTGCGCGTTGTCAACCCGGCGGCGCTGACTCCGCAGTCCGGCAATCCAGCTGGGATTACCTGTGTACCGAAGAGGCCAGGCCACGAGATAACTGCTGGGCGAACTCAAACCACCTCCGTACATTACTAGCCATGACACGTCATCGCAGTCAACAGGGCGAAATGAGGTGCTGCTCGCTAGTAGATCGCTGTCTGTAATTCCGCTGCCAATGATTAAAGTGCTTCTAGCATTACATTTTATTTACAGTAAAATTAATCTCTCCAGTATGTTACCTTCACTATAGTTCTTATTGTGGTCCTAATTATAATAATTCTTAATTTGAATATTCTATTGGACGACTAGGTTACATCGATACGTGTCTCAAAATTAAAAAAATGTTCAAATGTGTGTGAAATCTTATGGGACTTAACTGCTAAGGTCATCAGTCCCTAAGCTTACCCACTACTTAACCTAAATTACCCTAAGGACAAAAACACACCCATGCCCGAGGGAGGACTCGAACCTCCGCCGGGGACACCCGCACAGTCCATGACTGCAGCGCAAAAGACCACTCAGCTAATCCCGCGCGGTCTCAAAATACAGTTTCATTTGAAAGCTCCGGCCGCGGTGGCCGAGCGGTTCTAGGCGCTTCAGTCTGGAACCGCGCTGCTGCTACGGTCGCAGGTTTGAATCCTGCCTCGGGCATGGATGTGTGTGATGACCTTAGGTTAGTTAGGTTTAAGTAGTTCTAAGGCTACGGGACTGATGACCACAGATGTTAAGTCCCATAGTGCTCAGAGCCATTTGAAAGCTGTCACTGTTCGCCATATTTTCTATGGATTGTTCTCATTAACTTGACACTCTTAATTTTACACTGTGATGGGTTAACGATATGTCCGGTTGAATTAAGAGAGATTTTTTTATTCTCTGGAGACGAAGTATTTATTTATGGTTTATACCATGGATATGTTGAAAGTTCACGAAAATCTAAATGTAAGAGAAATTGTGGTTTAAGCCTTTCTCAGCTCCTAATCATAATTGTTTTCAGTATCCCTAAATTATTATCCAATCACTTCTGGCGGACAACTGATTGGCAAATCGATGGTTCGATATTGTAGGCTGATAATGTAAGCAAAATCACAGACCTGCTGCTATCACACTTTCTTCTTTTAGTTAAGTGAGATTGTTAGAGTACACAACATCTTTCCCTAAACTGTGGAAGATATCTTACCGATGAAGAAGAAATGATATTCTGTATTTTTATTAGTGTTACAAACATTTCTCTAATTTCAAAAAACACCTGTGTCAATTCTATAATTGTATGGGGCTAAATATATGCATGAACTGAAATTACAGCGAAGCATGAATCTCGAACATTCATTAAAACCGCCTTTAGCTTCTAGAGATGTTGAAGCGTAGCTGATCGAGTAATGTGACAAAGTGGTTATCGCCATGCTGTCATTTTCCGGAAGAGCAACGCTCACATTCCTGTCAGGTCTCCTGATCTAGGTTTCGCATGTTTTTCTAAATATTTTCAGGGATATGCTTTGGTGCCGACTTAAAAATACCGTGACTCTTTCCATTCCCGTCCTTCTCTCATCGGCAAACTAATCCGTCACTGGTGACTGATATGACGAGATTAAAAATTCTCTAGTCTCTTGGAAACGACTAAAAACTAGAAGAGAATCGCTAGACAGTTCCTATATAAATTATAATCTTTATCTGTCAAAGCATGTTGAGATATTAGTAACAGCTGCAAGTTGCATATCAGAGCCGGAAGTGCAGTTAATGTTGAACTGGCTACCCGATTATTAAAAATTATCCACTGAGAATACTCTCGGAAACTGAGCACAACCTTGGTGAATAATCAATACAAACGTCCTACTATATTAAGCTGCTCACAAATTAACGAGTTTTAAAATATCTTGAATCTAATGGGACAGTTTATCGAAAGCTGAGCTCTAGTTTCGTCCGCCACCCAGGAATATATATGACTGATATTGAGAAATTTATTCTTCCGATATGGTCTAATGTCAATTTCTGCTCCCTTTATAACTGCCCTACATGTTAGGTGCAAAAGAGGTATACGGTATATTTCAGCAGGAATGGCGAATGTTTCATGGTTCCGTGTATTTATTTATATGGACGTATGTCTACTGACTCCAGCTCTGCTCCGATACAGTCTCAGCGCCAACCGGCTGCCTCGTAAGTCTGCACTAGCTACCCTTATCGCAGTCAACTGTTACAATTTCGTGCATAAAAGCAGATCACACAAAAATAATCACGGAGACGGAAATTAACTGAAACACTACTGTTGCGATATCGGCTCGAGGGGGCGACGGTAGGAGGATAACTGGGCCGCCAGTTACGAAATTCCAGTGGCAGGCACTGTAATATTGCTACCTCAGCATTCTACACGCCACCGGCCGAAGTGGACGAGCGGTTCTAGGCGCTACAGTCTGGAACCCCGCGACCTCTGCGGTCTCAGGTTCGAATCCTGCCTCGGGCATGGATGTGTGTGATGTCCTTAGGTTAGTTAGGTTTAAGTAGTTCTAAGTTCTAGGGGACTGATGACCTCAGAAGTTAAGTCCCATAGTGCTCAGAGCCATTTGAACCATTCTACACGCCGCATGCTGTCCTACAATGAGCCATTCTGCTTCACGCCAATGCCTGGGGGCAACGCTTCACAAGCATACATAACAACAGATGGGGCTTTTTGTCACAAAACCGGCCGGACGAGTATATCTGGCCCTCCAGCCCAGACGAAGCTCACTTGCAGTGAGGATTTGTCTCTCGTCACTCGACGTTAGATCTGATGTGTCCTGTCCTGACGTCAGAATGGACTTCTGTCCTGTGTACTGCCGGCGCGGCGCCGTGCTATGCCTCAACCTCGGTTCTGACTTCGACTCCAGATCTGCCCCGATACAGTCTCAGCGCCAACCGGCTGCCTCGTAAGTCTGCACTAGCTACCCTTATCGCAGTCACAGACCTGCTAGCGCCAGCTATAGCGGCCGCCACGAAAATAGGCACCTCATCTCACTATCTTACAGCATTGCCAATTAGAAGTAATTCTAAATGTGTAGTAAAAATTTAAAAAAAAATTAGACATCTCTCTTTATAGTCTGGAATATGATGTAGGTACTTTCAGAAAGAAAGTTCGTGCCAGAAGAAGATAAAAACTGGCGTTTCTAGAAATTTTGAAGAAAATATTTACTTCTACCTTGTGGTAAAAGAGAACCATTGACATATTTGGACTGAAAAAATATGAACATTCTGAAACTTTATAGGTGCATGTGATACATATTTTATCGTGAAAACATAAAAATATTCCGAGATAAAAAATTAAATACTGTAAGAGGTGTGCAACTGTTCCCAACGTGTAACGAAAAATGTCTTCGCTGATGAATTTGACTTGTGTTGGACCGTGTAGAGAAAATTGTTCGTAAAACTATAAAATTAATTTTGGTAACATCTGAAACATCATTGTATCGTGTCTCGTATGAACGCATTTTATTTGCGAGGCACTCGCTGACTGCTCGCCTTATGACGACCGAGAATATTCCTTACCTCTAGATTTTTTTTTATTTGCAGCTCTTACTGACCTTTCGTCACTGCACCCATCACCCAGATCCCCGATATACACTATACAAAAGTACCTGTAGATACTTTCATGCCACTAGTTCCGTTGAAGTCGAGCAAAATTGTTTGTGTATTGGTTTTGTGAAACCCAAATTTTACCGATGTATACTAAATTAGACTATGGTCCTCAGTACGCAATACGTACACTGTACACAACACTTCGTCCTTGCTGCTATGTTTCGGCATTCCAGTAAAAATTGTTACCACTATTACACTTCCTAATCACAGTCCAGGTGAGCGGAGAAGACAAAGGAGAGCCAGAATAATTTTTTCATCGAGATCACCCTGTATTTTTCTAGCCGTCAGATACTCCCAACTGTTGTAGTACCTGAGTACCATTCTAAGAACTAACTTTTTGTCAGAATCGTCAAATTCCGTAGATTTACGTTTTCATTTATATTCATGCTTGGAAAACCAAAACAGATGCTCACGTCTAGTGATTCTGTCGAGTTTACTGCACTGTTAATATGGAATACAGTAGGTTCCGAAATGCCACAACCTTTTGTTGCCATTTTATGGTCTTGCGCGACATTCATATTATTCCTGGTTTCTTCACTGTTAGCCAGATCATTAAAAAAACTTCTGTACATTCGAGACGACGATTTTAGATAGTTTTCGAAAGTCTTTTCGTCCTTTACGCACATCTACTAGAGTAGCACTACACGTATGCCATTTCTCCTGCATTCTGCTCACTTCTGGACACACGTCAATTCACCGTTCGATGGAAGACTGAAACCACAAGTGGCGCTGACCTACTGCACTGTTAATAGTGTGGCAACAACTCCGTCGTCTACGGTGATCCTTGGTCGACCAGGGCCAGCTTGCTGTCTCGCGGTCTGCTAGCAGCTCTTGCTGTTGTCCATTTGTGCTGATAATACCTATCTCAGCAAGGCCGCCCCAGACGGCTTTGTCAGCACTGCTGTCGCATGCTGCTGCCTCAGCAGTTCCCAGCCAGACTTTGCTGTGTAGAACGGGCTGCCAATAAAAACTATCTTGAGAGCTTCCTCTGACTACGCTGTCGCCACAGACTCGCCATTACCTTTTCCCAAAGGTCACCCATACTTGACATCCTGACGGCCAGACAGCTGTCCTGTTATGCTTGGCTGGCTACGTAGTGTGCAGCAACCCAGAGTGCTAAACTACTGATGAAAAACCACACTAATAATTTACAGCAGTTTGAGTTAAAAGTATAAAATATATCACAAGCGATTTTGATAGACATTTCACATATGTTTCGGACATCGCTCTTAACACTTCTCGATGTATATATACGATATTGCAGTGCTTGTGTTATTCTGAATTACGATGCGAAGTTCCTTCGGACATATATACATCCATGCATGTATGTCCGAAGGAACATTGCATCGCATTTTGGAATAACACAGACACTGCACTATCGTATTTACCCGCCGACCCTGGGCAAGCTACTTTCAAATAAAATGTATCCGCTGTACGGAAATATACGTAATGGATGTAAGAGTAAGGTTGTAGACACATGGCTGATGAGATATGAAAGTTTGTGTTTGGCCGTGTGTTATACCCTGATAGCCAAATGGTAAGGCGACAGCTCGCGATAAGTGGGAAATTCGGCTTCGAGTCCTGGTCTGGCACAAATTTTCACTGTCATCATTCCATTATATAGCTGATTGTTGTTCATATTCGCAACTGCGAAAGCGTTTATTTTACTTCTCGAGGTGTCTTGTTATGCTTCTGTGAAATTAAAAAAAAATGTTTCAAATGGCTCTGAGCACTATGGGACTTAACATCTGAGGTCATCAGTCCCCTAGAACTTAGAACTACTTAAACCTAACTAACCTAAGGACATCACACACATCCATGCCCGAGGCAGGATTCGAATCTGCGACCGTAGCGGTCGCGCGGTTCCAGGCTGAAGCGCCTAGAACCGCTTAGCCACACAGGCTGGCTGTGAAATTAACATTTTTAGTAATACGAGTGACTTAACTCTTCTCTCATGTGTACCTTCTCTCTGTAGACTTCGCTGTTCGAGGTGTGTGAGAAAAGTAATGAGATTTTTTATCAACCAAAGTTTTTATTTTTTTCAAACAACAATATTGTCCCCTTCAAAGTAGTTCCCTTCGGCAGCTATTCACCGGCGGAGAGGTTGTTCCTAGCAGTGCTGGAAGGCTTCAGCTGGTAGGGCCTGTAACATGTCAATTTTTTTAATGTTCTCCATAGTCCCAAAATGACGTCTTTTTAAGACCTTTTTCAATTTCGGGAAAAGAAAAAGTTAGAGGGACTGGTGAATAGGGGGTTGTGGAACAACAGTAATGCCTTTTGAGGTCAAAAATTCCGTGACTGAAGCAGTCTTGTGATATGGGCCTTTATCATGATGTAGCATCCAATTGTCTGCAATGGTCTCACTCGATTCATCCTTTTCATGAGCCGTTCACGGACATCTTTGTAAAACACTTGGTTGATATTTTGTTCTAGAGGAACAAAATCACAAGGGCACGTAGGTTTCCGTGAAAAATGTCTTAAAAGTGTTCTCGGCCCTCCAAAAATGATCTGTGCCAGCAAATAACTTGTGCTCCTGATACGGAATGTTCTCTTTAGACCCGTTCCAACTTTTCGAAGGTCACGCTTGCAGATTCCCCAAGTTTAACAAAACTTGAGGGCATAACGTTGCTCTAAATTCCGCTGCTCCATTTTTGTAACAACAAAAACACAACTTGACTGATGGCGCTCTAAAAAGTAACGTGATGGCTGTACAAAGCTGAAACTGACTGAGCATCTGGAAGGGATAAACATGCCGGTCTACACAAGTAGAACAACACAGCGTTGCCAGATTGCTGTGTGTTGTCAGTCTCATTTCTTTTATCACATCTCGTATATCGAACCCCACTAACAAAGATCTATTGATTTATGTAACATGCTAATTGTGTAGGATGCGCAGGACACCATCATGCTGAAAGATAATGCCAAATTTTGCAGGCTATGTTGATAACGGTGGACGTTCATTTTGTAGGAATTCGCCATACAGTGGTGTTATAGAACAACAGGCTCAATTAACATTCACAACGCACTCAACATTTATGTACATGCGACGTTTAAAATGTCTCTCCAGCGCAGAATACCAAATGAGGTGTCTCAGCGTTAACACACTGGCTTCGTATTCGTGAAGAACGAGGTTCAGATCCTCTTCCAGCCACCCAGTTTGTTTTCTGTGGTTTCCCGAAATCACTTAAAGTAAATTCCGGTGTGTCTCCTTCGAAAAGAACATAGCTGTTTTTCTTCCCCATCCCTCTGCAATCGGAATAAGTGATTTATCACTAATGATTTTATCCTCCATGGGAGCTTAACCCAAATTTCCTTTCCTTCATGTTCCCAGTGTGGTACGTCGATCTTCACCGCGAATGTTAATGCTGTAGGAGTTTCATCAGTGAACGGTATGGAGTGAATCGGCGAATAACGTCCACTGATCAATTTTCTAACACTGGGCTTCATTACCTTTGTGAATATATTGCGCTTTCTGATAAGAACAATACAACCCATTTCATTCGCCGTACGTTTGTATGTGATTGTCGATATGTACTGAAATTTTTCGTATACCTGTTGCACGACTACGTTCTGCCAACTATTGAACTCCTCTACATTTTGTTAATTTGCTCGTTCAGAAGAAGCTTGCGTTGAGAACTGCACTACTGTGACGAAATTCGTTACAACACAGATTTCAATCAGGTATCCATTATTTAGTTAACCGTCTACATCTACGTTATTCCATAGAAGACGTTTAATTTGAAAATAAAACTATAAATATCGCGTCGATACATTCCAGGTTTATAAAGATATGTGACAGTTTTTTAAACTCACTGAAATCAGTCACAACAGTCAAGAATCTAGCGGTATCTGCCCTTCACACTTCCGCACGCGTGAGAAGTGTGCTACAAAAACTTTAATTGTATCTCTACTGAGAAATGAGTATACACCACTCTCGAAATATATACTTTTCCTCTTCAAAACTGCCGTATAAAAAAAGAAAGGAACAGGTTATCAAACACTTTTATCAGTGTCTCTTTATTAGGTATGTTTTAAGATTCTGTGTAGTATGTCTCAAGTATAACACAGAAGTGGAATTACGCAACAGGTGGTCCCTGAGTTTGATTGGTTTTGTTGAACATTGGAGAAATGAGGAAGAGTAAGAAAACACTCACAGGCACCTAGCGTATTTTTGCTATTGGCATTCAGATGGCCGACAAGTTTAATGCACAGTTCAGGATAATGCGTCACTATCGCTATTGTCTCGTGTCCTGGTTCCATAAATGTATGTGTAGATGTTTAACACGAGACACTCTCAGCCTTGTGGTTTTCAACTGTCCTGCTGGTAACATACTAGTTCATTTCTCACCACGTGGTGCACGTGTTTCGAGTTTTGTGAACTGTGTTCAACACGTCCACCTTTCATTCGATAAGGATCAGAGGCACTACATATTTATTTGATCGCTACCGTGCAACACGAGGTCATCAAAAAGGCCAGGAAAGCGTACATGTAATATCAGCTGTTCAACTTCTTAAAAACGCCTTATGTTAACAACAAAAGGGTAATCTACACGAATTTACTAAATATCTTTATGTAAAAGAACTCGTGTATGGTCATCTAAAAGTGAGTCCTAAGTTGTTTGCAACATTTTGTGGTTATGAATAAATGGCACTTCTCCGCAATAGAATTGCTACCACCAGCTAGTGCGGTGGTTTACGTTGTGGAATAACAGATTCCAGTACTAGTGAGGAAATACAATTTTTATAGCTGGTATTTCGCTTTCAGGGAGCGAAGAGTTCGTGGCACAAAACTTCACAACAGCTGACTTTACGTGCGAGTGTCGTGGGCTAAATCCCAAACCTGTCCACAGTTTCCAAACAAGTAAGACTGGAGCACTATCAGCGGTGGTCTGTGCGTGTTTACCCCTCCTCCCCATACACACACCTTCCATTTCACACTTTTTACAACAATAAAAACAACATTACACTATGCTATATAAACGCTCATCATAGCCACACCTGACGCTTCATAATGTGTCGAAGGAGGGGAACAAACTTCACCAGGACACTGTCCAGGTCAGGAATTCGATATTGCTGCATTGTTGCCAACGCTCATTAACAAGTACCTGATTGATTTGCCTCAGATCAGTTAATCTACAAAATAAATGTGTTATTGTTTGTGACCTTTGAAAACTAATTTTTTGAAATGTATTTTGTATATTTTGTTCTGCAGCTTCAATAAATTGTATGAAATACATTTTTACATGTGTGTTCAATCAGAGTGCAAGTTCTTTTTAAGTGATTTTATTTCCGCTACTAGTTTAGAGCATGGGTAGTTTTCAAGTAGTACATGAGTAAAATCAAATCATTAATATAGATATACATTTGTTCTTTGTATGGACACTACTTAATTACATTTCCCATGACCTTAACGTTTTTTATGAATTATGATATTTTGCTTTTCATCTTCAATATGTAACTGCGTAGCTATCATGTTCTCGATCTACTTTCATGTCAGAGAAAAAGTCTTCGTTTTTTTTATTATCTTTGATCGAAGTCGAATTTTATTGAACATAAAATTTAGGGGTTTCGATGTCTACAAGGAAAATACGGAATTTACAGCGTCGGGTATACTTCCCCAGTGAAAGCTCAAAATAACAATAAAAAAATCATCGATGAATGGTAATATTACTCTCAAGGAGTTAGTGATTTTCAGTACAGAGGCTGGACTATGGCGTTCTCACATTTGCTAACGTTGGGTGATCTTCTGCAGTCTACAAAAGTTAGGAATGCAGGGAATGCAGTGCGCGCTGCGTAGTGAAAGCAACATAGTAAATAATCTTTGATTTGTGGAACGAAAAAGTATTAGGACACTTACAAATGGCATTAGGACATCGTCAATTTTTTTTTAATCTGCGTCGGCGGAAATTATTCGTCTAACGAACGAAATGTATTGCCACAGTTACAAAGAAAGTTCTTACAGATTTCCTTACGTCGAAGGTAGCGTGTAAGAAATGTTCCTGTAACGTAAACACACTGGAGTAAGGGGAAAGAAGAATCACTGATTCACGTTTATTTCTTATATTAGACATGGAAAACTAAAAAAAAAAAAAATTTGATAAGACTACCGCAGATAACCGCAGAAAAATTTGATATCCTTTCCGGCAGATGAATCTGACGTCTTTTTTGTGCAGAGCCACGTCTCCTACATACCGCTTTAATTGCAATTTTGTTTCTGGGTTGTAGTGGTGGACGGAGTCTCGTACACGGTAGCAAACTAACGCACACGATCAGTTGATTTCTGTTCTTGCTGAGACATACATTTCCTGATTTACTTTTGTTACAATTAGTAAAATATTCCAGGCTATTATGCAGTGGTCTAAGGGATTTCACTTCAGAACCCGACGTTTCGTTCCTATCTGCGGAGGACATTTTCAAAGGGTATCGTAGCTTTGTTGAATTTCCGATTCACACCCTGGCTCGCTACTGACTGCAGCAAAATTCCGCTTCCGCGAAGTGGCGTGACGTCACACGTTTTGAATAAGCGAGCGCAACTGGCCGTTGTCGACTGACGTCGTCCGCTGTTACTATCATCCCATGGTGGAAGACTGATTCACATCTTCTTCGGCACAGTAATCCAAATTTCATTCAATTTCACGCCCTCCTCCTTCCTATTAAAATTCTCTGTATAGCCTTTCGTGGTATCCGTTTGTAGCTGCGAGTACTTGAGTCCGGTCAAAATCAATATGGCGGTCTCCTGCTGATCTGTCAGTCTCCCCTTTTCTGCAATTGCCTTTGTGCTCTTCGAGTCGTTTTCTGACAGTTCTTTTTGTAGTACCCACGTACACCTCCCCACAACTACACGGAACCCTATAAATTCCAGCTTTTTTCAGCGGGTGGCGAGCATCCTTGGCCGATTTTAGATTATCTTGTAACTTGCGTGTGGGTGTGTAAATTACTGCGATGTTCCGCTTTCTCGAGATTTTTTCCTATGCGGTCAGTCACGTCCTTAATTAATGGCAGGAAAACTTCAGATTTCTCCGGCGCTAGAGCATCACTATGATTTCTACATGGTGGCCTTAACGCTCTTTTCGCATCAGCGAACGAATAACCATCGTCGAGCAATGCTGTGGTGAGATGTTTTAACTCTGTGTCAAGCAGCTCTGGTTCACAGATTTTCCTTGCTCTATCCACCAACGTTTTTATGGCGCCTCGCTTTTGTTGTGAGTGGTGGTTCGAATCCCGGTGTAGGTAACGGTCTGCGTGCGTGGGTTTTCAATAACCGTGTGGCCCAAGCTACCATCATCTTTCTTGGAAACTGGTACAGCAAGAAAATTTAATCTTCAGCCTGCCTCCTCCTCCTCCTTCGTAAACAATCTTCGGATTGATCACGTTCAGATGTTTGTGAAAACGATCCAGTTCCTCCCTGCCATGCCGCCGCAAAGTAAACGTATCATCCTTGTACCGGAACCAAATATTCGGTTTCTTGTTCGCAATTTCCAATGCCTGCTCCTCGAATATTTCCATAAAGAAATTCGCTATATCTGGGCTTAAGGGGCTCCTAATAACTACACGATCCGTCTGTTCGTAGAACTCTTCGTTCCATTTGAAATACGTGGTTGTGAGGCAGCATTTGAACAGTTCCGGTGCTGAAGAAGATGTGTACTAGTCGTTAACCATGGGATGATAGTAACAGTAGACGAGACTAAATGCGATAAACAAGCCGTTGTACCATTTATAACGAGTATTGATCTTAAATTAAATTTTGCTGTAGTACTATTAATCAGTAAGACTTCATAATAGCAGATTCCAGTGGAAGATGCGATTCTCGTTAGTACTTACACGCCCAGCTGCGAGTTGACATGTTTAGAAACGCATTTTGTCTGCTGAGGTGAGCGAGTGAGCGAATACAGGACTACCATCGTGACGTACGCGCCGCGGCCTGTCTTTCTCGTGGGCATCTGATCAAAACATGTGACGTCACGCCACTGCGCGGAAGCTCGCGGAAGCGGAATTTTGCTGTAGCTAGTAGCGAGCCATGCTGTGAATCGGACATTCAACAAAGTTACGATTCCACTTGAAAATATCCTCCGCAGATGGGGACGAAACGCCGGGTTCTGAAGTGAAATCCCTTAGACCACGGCAACCGTGTATGTTTCCATTTTACAATTACTTTTGTTAGAACTCATTAAATTCGGTACCTGCGTTGCTAAATTATTCGGCTCAAACACCGGAGGCGGGACTTGGGTACGAGCACCGTGTTCACCTAGAGGACTAGCCGGTTCACCAGCCATCACCGTTAGTCCGCGAGGCTGATTCGATCCGGGGCAGGCTCACCTCCCCGAAACCCAGAAGTGACGCGTTAATGCACTCTGTCTGCGCTGGTCGAAATGATTAATTTTATGACTGTACAATATTCCAGTTTATTCATCTGAGCGCCGCGTGGTCTGGGCGCCTTGCCACGGTTCGCGCGACTCCTCCCGTCGGAGGTTCGAGTACTCCCTCGGGCATGTGTGTGTGCGTTGTCCTTAGTGTAAGTTAGTTTTAAGTTAGAATAAGTAGTGTGTAAGCCTAGGGTCCGATGACCTCAGCAGTTTGTTCCCATAGGAACTTACCAAACTTTCCAAATTTTATTCATCTGAGCGAAACAAACACGTCTTCCGTAAAAATCAGTATGCGCAAAACTATTTCGCATATCTAGTTGCCGGCCGGCTGGAGTGGCCGAGCGGCTCTAGTCGCTACAGTCTCGAACCGCGCGACCGCTACGGTCGCAGGTTCGAATCCTGCCTCGGGCATGGATGTTTGTGATGTCCTTAGGTTAGTTAGGTTTAAGCAGTTCTAAGTTCTAGGGGACTGATTACCTCAGAAGTTAAGTCCCATAGTGCTTAGAGCCATTTGAACCATTTTATCAAGTTGCCACTTGACTCAGGATAATGTACTGATGTGAAAAAATTCATGGGATAACGATATAAACATGGCGGTAGTATCACGTGCACAAGGTATAAAAGGGCAATGCACTGGCGGAGCTATCATTTCTACATCTACATAGATACTCCGCAAGCCACTGTAAAGTGCGTGGCGGAGGGTTCCCTGTATCACACTACTACTCATCTCCTGTCCTGTTCCACTCGCAAATAGATCGAGGGGAAAAAACTTTCTATATGCCTCCGTATGAGCCCTAATTTACCTTCATGGTCATCACGCGCAGTATGTCGGCGGCAGTAGAATCGTTCGGCTGTGAGATTCATATGTAAATTTTCTTAACAGTGTTTCCCTTATAAACGTCACCTCCAGGGATTCCCATTTGAGTTCCTGAAGCATCTCCGTAACGCTTACGTGTTGTTCGAACCTACCACTAACAAATCTAGCAGACCGTCTCTGAATTGCTTCGACGTCTTCCTTCAGTCCTACCTGGTATGGATCCCCAGCACTAGAGCAGTACTCAAGAGCAGGTCGTACCAGCATCCTATATGCGGTCTCCTTTACAGGCGAGCCACTCATTCCTAAAATTCCCTCAATAAAGCGAAGTCGACCATTCGCCTTCCCTACCACATTTCTCACATGCTCGTTCCACCTCATATCACTTTGCAACGTTATGCCCAGATATTTAAACGACTTGACTGTGTCAAGATGGGCAATAGTATTACTGTATCAGAACATTACAATTCTGACACTCTGCTACTTTTCACATTCGCCAGACATCAGCAGAAACACCCTGTGAGTGCGTTAGTGTCACTAGAATAAATTACTGGGGTAGGAGTTGACCCTTATTCTGTGACAGAGCTGTACAAAATTTAATTTTTGTATTGTTCTCAAAGAAACACACAGGTTTACATAGGTTGTGACATGACAATTTCAGTACAGTTGTCAAGATAACGTCCTGATTAGCAGAACTAACACTGAACACAACAATATCAAATTTAAATAGAAATTTCTCTACAAGATTTTTCTTACGGCTAGACAGTGAAGCACTGTGAGTTGGCCAATATTACGACAAATCATCAGATTCTGGTTCTAAGTTCGGTACTATTTAGGATGACAATCAAGTCTATGGAGAGCCGGCCGGAGTGGCCGAGCGGTTCCAGGCGCTACAGTCTGGAACCGCGCGACCGCTACGGTCGCAGGTTCGAATCCTGCCTCGGGCATGGATGTGTGTGATGTCCTTAGGTTAGTTGGTTTAAGTAATTCTCAGTTCTAGGGGACTGATGACCTCAGAAGTTAAGTCCCATAGTGCTCTGAGCCATTTGAAGTCTATGGAGGATGGTTGATTTTTCTGACAAGATGAGCTAAAGACTGCTCAAGGTTGCTCATGTTCGCAGTGGACGCAAGCTGGTGATCCGACAATTTTACGCCTCTGCCAGTGGCATTTACCATTAGCTGCCTCGTGCTGTCGGCTGCATGGCTGCTCTTGCCCTCTGAAAACTCTATAAAAAAAACTAATCAAAATCTTTACCGATTTTATCAGCTAAAACTGTCCCTTGTTTCTCATTAGGCGAGAAAACATACACTCATCCCAAGTCTGGAAAATATGGCTATATACACGTGCATAGATGGAGCAGCGTGTATACTTAAATGCCCTCTCAATTTCTGCAAGAACAATTAACTACGTAGCTGTTTCGTTTCTCCGCTATCGGTGCTCAACGACTCTTCAACTAATTTCTAGCTGAATGTCAGCCAAAGTGAACGCAGTGTTCACACAAAATTCTTCCTTTGGCGTCGCACAGAGCGAGATGCGCTCTGTTCTACACTTGACGCTGGTTCAGAGGAGAGTTCCCCAAGTTTTTGGTATTCTGTGTTTTGTAGCAAACTGTCCCCCACCTGTATCCTTTCCTGCTTCACGTCACGGCTTTTTCAGACCAATGAGAGCATTCCTTTCATCTCGTGGAAACTACCCCTGCCGACCGCAAAGGGCCTACCTTTAAACCGCGTCGAAATATCGCCACTTCCACTCTTTCCGAGTTTATTTTAGCCAATCTGACATTTTGTACCCGCTCCTGACGCCTAAAAGCTACACACGTACGTAACGAGGGCACCACAGACCTTTCACGTGATCATTAACTGCGTTCCTGGTCTGTTTGTAGGCATCTGGAAATTCCTCAACGCAGTTTCCTAAATAATTTCTCCATTGCGAGCATCGCTGGGCCGCTACCTGCTCCCCTCGATGTATCGCCCGGCGCGTTCGTTGTCTCTCGCCGCGGGTCACCAACCCCTGTGAGAAGCCCTTCGTTGTATGTGGGCCGTGACGGTGCAACTCGCGTCTGCCCCCCAAACTAACAGCAGTTTTTTTCACCTTTTGCTCATTGACATGCAGGATTTGGGTTCGGTGTGCTAATACCATCGAATCGAGTGTCACCCCTTTTGGCATTACCTACTGTACATTTTGATAGGCAAATCTGCTCACTATCATCGAAGAATGTCAGGTGACATACCCATCTACTTGTTACAACATAAAATCTTATGTAACATGCGAAATTAACATTCATTCAAGCTGCCACCTTACACAGGTTTGCTCATCCTACTTAACTTACATTTCTCCACGTTTAGGGCTAACTGCAATTCATCACACCAACTGGAAATTTTGTCTAAGTCGTCTTTTACCTCCCTACTTCGACATCTTACCGTACACCACGGCATCATCAGCAAACAACCGCTGATTGCTGCCCAGCCTGTCCGCCAAATCATTTATGTATACAGGCTGTTACAAAAAGGTACGGCCAAACTTTCAGGAAACATTCCTCACACACAAATAAAGAAAATATGTTATGTGGACATGTGTCCGGAAACGCTTACTTTCCATGTTAGAGCTCATTTTATTACTTCTCTTCAAATCACATTAATCATGGAACGGAAACACACAGCAACAGAACGTACCAGCGTGACTTCAAACACTTTGTTACAGGAAATGTTCAAAATATCCTCCGTTAGCGAGGATACAGGCATCCACCCTCCGTCGCATGGAATCCCTGATGCGCTGATGCAGCCCTGGAGAATGGCGTATTGTATCACAGCCGTCCACAATACGAGCACGAAGAGTCTCTACATTTGGTACCGGGGTTGCGTAGACGAGAGCTTTCAAATGGCCCCATAAATGAAAGTCAAGAGGGTTGAGGTCAGGAGAGCGTGGAGACACGGAATTGGTCCGCCTCTACCAATCCATCGGTCACCGAATCTGTTGTTGAGAAGCGTACGAACACTTCGACTGAAATGCATAGGAGCTCCATCGTGCATGAACCACATGTTGTGTCGTACTTGTAAAGGCACATGTTCTAGCAGCACAGGTAGTGTATCCCGTATGAAATCATGGCGGTGAATCGAGGAAGTACAGTACATACTGACGAAACTAAAATGAGCTCTAACATGGAAATTAAGCGTTTCCGGACACATGTCCACATAACATCTTTTCTTTATTTGTGTGTGAGGAATGTTTCCTGAAAGTTTGGCCGTACCTTTATGTAACACCCTGTGTAGAGCAACAGTCCTGTCACACTTCTCTGGGGCGCTCCTGACGATACCCTTGTCTCCGATGAACACTCTCCGTCGAAGACAGCATATTGGGTTCTACTATTTAAGAAGTCTTCGAACCACTCACATATCTGCGAACTTATTTCACAAGCTCGAACCTTCGTTAACAGCCTGCTGTGGGGCACCGTATCAAATGCTTCCCTTCATCCACAGCTCGCAGGATATCATGTGAGAAAAGGGCCAGCTGAGTTTCGTACGAGCGATGCTTTTGGAAACCATGCTGATTCGTGGACATAAGCGTCTCAGTCTCAAGAAAGTTTATTATACCAGAATGAGATTTTCACTCTGCAGCGGAGTGTGCGCTGATATGAAACTTCCTGGCAGATTAAAACTGTGTGTCCGACCGAGGCTCGAACTCGGGACCTTTGCCTTTCGCGGGCAAGTGCTCTACCATCTGAGCTACCGAAGCACGACTCACGCCCGATACTGACAGCTTTACTTCTGCCAGTACCTCGTCTCCTACCTTCCAAACTTTACAGAAGCTCTCCTGCGAACCTTGAAAAGGTTTCCGATGTGGTTATTGCCGCACGACGGAAATTAAGCATTGAACACGGAATGGTAGTTGGAGCTAGACACATGGAACATTCCATTTCGGAAATCGTTAGGGAATTCAATATACCGATATTCACAGTATCAAGAGTGTGCCGACAGTACCAAATTTCAGGCATTACCTCTCAATACGGATAACGCTGTGCCAAACGACCGAGAGCACCGGCGATTGCTTAGAGTTGTCAGTGATAACAGACAAGCAACGCTGCGTGAAATAACCACAGAAATCAATGTGCAACGTACGATGAACGTATCCGTTAGGACAGTACGACGAAATTTGACCTTGATGGGCTACGGCAGCAGAAGACCGATGGCAGTGTCTTTGCTGACAGCACGACATCGTCTGTAACGCCACCCTTAGCCTTGTGACAATATCGATTGGACCCTAGACGACTGGAAAACCGTGATGTGGTCCCGATTTATACATCTACATCTACATCCATACTCCGCAAGCCACCTGACGGTGTGTGGCGGAGGGTACCTTGAGTACCTCTATCGGTTCTCCCTTCTATTCCAGTCTCGTATTGTTCGTGGAAAGAAGGATTGTCGGTATGCCTCTGTGTGGGCTCTAATCTCTCTGATTTTATCCTCATGGTCTCTTCGCGAGATATACGTAGGAGGTAGCAATATACTGCTTGACTCTTCGGTGAAGGCATGTTCTCGAAGCTTTGACAAAAGCCCGTACCGAGCTGCTGAGCGTCTCTCCTGCAGAGTCTTCCACTGGAGTGTATCTATCATCTCCGTAACGCTTTCGCGATTACTAAATGATCCTGTAACGAAGCGCGCTGCTCTCCGTTGGATCTTCTCTATATCTATCAACCCTATCTGGTACGGATCCCACACTGCTGAGCAGTATTCAAGCAGTGGGCGAACAAGCGTACTGTAACCTACTTCCTTTGTTTTCGGATTGCATTTCCTTAGGATTCTTCCAATGAATCTCAGTCTGGCATCTGCTTTACCGACGATCAACATTACATGATCATTCCATTTTAAATCACTCCTAATGCGTACTCCCAGATAATTTATGGTATTAACTGCTTCCAGTTGCTGACCTGCTATTTTGTAGCTAAATGATAAAGGACCTATCTTTCTGTGTATTCGCAGCACATTACACTTGTCTACATTGAGATTCAATTGCCATTCCCTGCACCATGCGTCAATTCGCTGCAGATCCTCCTGCATTTCAGTACAATTTTCCATTGTTACAACCTCTCGATACACCACAGCATCATCTGCAGAAAGCCTCAGTGAACTTCCGATGTCATCCACCAGGTCATTTATGTATATTGTGAATAGCAACGGTCCTATGACACTCCCCTGCGGCACACCTGAAATCACTCTTACTTCGGAAGACTTCTCTCCATCGAGAATGACATGCTGCGTCCTGTTATCTAGGAACTCCTCAATCCAATCACACAATTGGTCTGATAGTCCATATGCTCTTACTTTGTTCATTAAACGACTATGGGGAACTGTATCGAACGCCTTGCGGAAGTCAAGAAACACGGCATCTACCTGTGAACCCGTGTCTATGGCCAGTTGGTAAGTGCTAATGGTGGGGTTCGAGTGTGGCCAGACCCACAAATCCATGGACCCAAGTTGTCAAGGCACTGTGCAAGCTGGTGACGGTTCCATAATAGTGTGGACTGTGTTTACATGGAACTGATTCTCTGGTCCAACTGAACCGATCATCGACTGGAAATAGTTATGTTCGGCAACTTGGAGACCATTTGCAGTCATTCAGCGATAAAATTTTTATGGATTGTAATGCGCCATGTCACAGTTATTCGCTATTGGTCTGAGAACATTCTGGACAATTCAACCAAATGCTTTGGCATTACAGACCGCCCGACATGAATCCCATTAAACATTTATGGGACATAATCGAGAGGTCAGCTGCACCGGCAACACTTCCGCAGTTATGGTCGTCTATAGAGGCAGCATGGCTCAATATTTCGGCAGATACTTCCAACGACTTGTTCAGTCCATACCACGTCGAGTTGATACACTACGCCAGGCAAAAGGACGTCCGACACGATATTAGGAGGCATTCCAGGACTTGTCACCTCAGTGTATATCAGAAATAATGGACGACTGATGACCTCTGTGCATGGCAGTGAAACTGTCATTGTACACAAAAATTCCTGTCCACTTCATTCCCAGATGACTTATTTGTTTCG
Organism: Schistocerca piceifrons; assembly: GCF_021461385.2. NCBI lineage: Eukaryota > Metazoa > Arthropoda > Insecta > Orthoptera > Acrididae > Schistocerca > Schistocerca piceifrons. The sequence continues at coordinate 803,372,651 of NC_060149.1, forward strand.
TGCAAAATGTGATTAATCTAGTATTGTCCTCATGATACTGGAGCGGTATGTTGGGCGCTACACAATATCCACGGATGCTTCGCCGAAAGTGTTTCCGAATACACTCCTGAAAATTGAAATAAGAACACCGTCAATTCATTGTCCCAGGAAGGGGAAACTTTATTGACACATTCCTGGGGTCAGATACATCACCTGATCACACTGACAGAATCACAGGCACATAGACACAGGCAACAGAGCATGCATAATGTCGGCACTAGTACAGTGTATATCCACCTTTCGCAGCAATGCAGGCTGCTATTCTCCCATGGAGACGATCGTAGAGATGCTGGATGTAGTCCTGTGGAACGGCTTGCCATGCCATTTCCACCTGGCGCCTCAGTTGGACCAGCGTTCGTGCTGGACGTGCAGACCGCGTGAGACGACGCTTCATCCAGTCCCAAACATGCTCAATGGGGGACAGATCCGGAGATCTTGCTGGCCAGGGTAGTTGACTTACACCTTCTAGAGCACGTTGGGTGGCACGGGATACATGCGGACGTGCATTGTCCTGTTGGAACAGCAAGTTCCCTTGCCGGTCTAGGAATGGTAGAACGATGGGTTCGATGACGGTTTGGATGTACCGTGCACTATTCAGTGTCCCCTCGACGATCACCAGTGGTGTACGGCCAGTGTAGGAGATCGCTCCCCACACCATGATGCTGGGTGTTGGCCCTGTGTGCCTCGGTCATATGCAGTCCTGATTGTGGCGCTCACCTGCACGGCGCCAAACACGCATACGACCATCATTGGCACCAAGGCAGAAGCGACTCTCATCGCTGAAGACAACACGTCTCCATTCGTCCCTCCATTCACGCCTGTCGCGACACCACTAGAGGCAGGCTGCACGATGTTGGGGCGTGAGCGGAAGACGGCCTAACGGTGTGCGGGACCGTAGCCCAGCTTCATGGAGACGGTTGCGAATGGTCCTCGCCGATACCCCAGGAGCAACAGTGTCCCTAATTTGCTGGGAAGTGGCGGTGCGGTCCCCTACGGCACTGCGTAGGATCCTACGGTCTTGGCGTGCATCCGTGCGTCGCTGCGGTCCGGTCCCAGGTCGACGGGCACGTGCACCTTCCGCCGACCACTGGCGACAACATCGATGTACTGTGGAGACCTCACGCCCCACGTGTTGAGCAATTCGGCGGTACGTCCACCCGGCCTCCCGCATGCCCACTATACGCCCTCGCTCAAAGTCCGTCAACTGCACATACGGTTCACGTCCACGCTGTCGCGGCATGCTACCAGTGTTAAAGACTGCGATGGAGCTCCGTATGCCACAGCAAACTGGCTGACACTGACGGCGGCGGTGCACAAATGCTGCGCCAACACCGCGGTTCCTGGTGTGTCCGCTGTGCCGTGCGTGTGATCATTGCTTGTACAGCCCTCTCGCAGTGTCCGGAGCAAGTATGGTGGGTCTGACACACCGCTGTCAATGTGTTCTTTTTTCCATTTCCAGGAGTGTAGATATTATGTGTATTCACAGGATATGTAGCCTGCAATTGAAAGTTTGTCATGATAAATTTTCCATTGGCAATAGATTCTAGATTATTCCCCCATTCGTATATCCTGGAAGGGACTGTCTAAGGGGAGGTAAACATGGAAAAATACACTATGTGATCAAAGTATCCGGACACCTGGCTGAAAATGACTTACAAGTTCGTGGCGCCCTCCATCGGTAATGCTGGAATTCAGTATGGTGTTGACCCTCTCTTAGCCTCGACGACAGCTTCCAGTCTCGCAGGCATACATTCAATTAAGTGCTGGAAGGTTTCTTGGAGAATGGCAACCCGTTCTTCACGGAGTGCTGCACTGAGGAGACGTATCAATGTGGGTCGGTGAGGTCTGGCACGAAGTCGGCGTTCCAAAACATCCCAAAGGTGTTCTATAGGATTCAGGTCAGGACTCTGTGCAGGCCAGTCCATTACACGGATATTATTGTCGTGTAAACACTCCGCCACAGGCAGTGCATTATGAACAGGTGCTCGATCGTGTTGAAAGATTCAATCGCCATTCCCGAATTGCTCTTCGACAGTGGGAAGCAAGAAGGTGCTTAAAACATCAGCGTAGGCCTGTGCTGTGATAGTGCTACGCAAAACAACAAGGGGTGCAAACCCCCTCCATTGAAAACACGACCAGACCATAACACCACTGCCTCCGAATTTTACTGTTGGCACTACACGCGCTGACAGATGACGTTCACCTAGCATTCGCCATATCCACACCCAGCCATCGGATCGCCACATTGTGTACCATGATTCGACACTCCACACAACGTTTTTCCAATGTTCAGTCGTCCAATGTTTACGCTCCTAACACCAAGGGAGGCGTCGTTTGGCATTTGCCGGCGTGATGTGTGGCTTATGAGCAGCCACTCGACCATGAAATCCAAGTTTTCTCACCTTCCGCCTAACTGTCATAGTACTTGTAGTGGATCCGAATGCCGTTTGGGATTCCGGTTTGATAGTCTGGATAGACGTCTACTCTTTTCAACTGTCTGCGGTCTGTCAGTCAACAGACGAGGTCAGCCTGTACGCTTTTGTGCTATACGTGTCCCTTCATGTTTCAACTTCACTATTACATCGGAAACAGTGGACCTATGGACGTTTAGGAGTGTGGAAATCTCGCGTACAGACGTATGACAAGTGACACCCAATCAACTGACCAAATTCGAAGTCCGTTCCGCGGAGCGCCCCATTCTGCTCTCTCGCGATGTCTAATGACTACTGAGATTGCTGATACGGAGTACCTGGCAGTAGGTAGCAGCAGAATGCATCTAATATGAAAAACGTATGTTTTTGGGGGTGTCCGGCTACTTTTGATCACATAGTGTACTAAACAACCAAGGAAATGGCAACATTCTCCGAGTTGGGGCGTGAGATGTCAGAAGTTTGATCGTGGTAAGGAAGCTAAAGAACAGTGAAAGAACGCTGCAACGTCTCAATCCAGATACAGCGGAAGTCAGTGAAGTGAAATGGAAAGATCATGATTTCTGGCAGACGAATATAGGATAATAACAGCAGCGGAAAATTGTATAATAACGGGAGAAAGGTTCGTTAAGAATAAGAAGGTAGGCTTCTCCAACGGGAAGGAGCTGTCTGATGAGTTTATATAAAAATAAAAGGTAGTCGATATAGAAGACATGGGGTGGGGGATCCAATATTGGAATCAGAGTTTAACAGAGCTTTAGAAGAGTTGGCATAAAATAAAGCAGAAGGGATAAATAAAATCACTCCGGAATTTGTGTAATCACTGCGAGGAGTGGCAACTAAATGACAACTCAACTGGTAAGCTTTGATCTATGAGACTGGAGACATAGCATTAGACTTTCGGAAAAGATAAAATCCTGAAGGAAGGGCAGAAAAGTGCGAGAAATACCGCATAATCAGCTTAACAGCTCATGCCTCCAAGTTGTCAGCAAAAATAATATACAAAAGGATGAAAAATTTGAAGAACCGTTAGATGATCAGTTCGGCTTTCGGAAATGGAAAGGTACGAGAGAGGCAGTTATGACGTTGTGATTGATTATGGAAATAAGGCTAAAGAAAAATCAAGACATTTTCGTAGGATTTGTCGACCTAGAAAAACAGACAATGTAAAATGCAGCAAGATGTTCTAAACTATGAAAGAAATAGGAGTAAGCTATAAGAAAAGGCGGGTAGCATATAATATGTACAAAAACCAAGAGAGAACAATAATAAAGTTTGATCAAGAACAAAGTGCTCTGATTAAGACGTGTGTGAGTCAGATTTAGCCTTTCGCCACTACCATTCAGTCTATACATCGAAGAAGCAAATGGAAATGAAAGTTTCAAGAGTGAGATTAAAATTCAAGAAGAAAAGGTATCAGTGATAAAATCACTGATGACGTTTGTATTCTCAGTGAAAGTGAAGAATTACGGGATATGTTGAATGGAATGAATAGTCTAATAAACACTGCATATGGATTGAGAATGCGTGAAATTCGGAAGTAATGAGGACTAGTAGAAATGAGATTAGCGATAAACTTAAAATTGACGGCCCACGAACTAAGCAAAGTTAATGAATTCTGCTGCCTAGGAAGAAAAGCACTTTATGAACGATACAGATACGCACAGGCGTACAGGGCATTCCAGGCCAAAAGATGTCTATTAGTGTGCAGAATTTTTCGCGATTGGGAGTGGAGGGCTGGAGTAATTAACTTATGCGACTGACCTGAAGACTATTTATTGACAAAAACATCCTTTAGGTGCAGCTAGCACTCTTGGCTGGCTACAAGGCTGCCGGCCGCGCACTTGCAGGGACATTGTCTGAGGGGCACACGCTGGGCATCCCGGTTTCTCCAGTCATAAGCGCCGATCTCAACCTGCAACTAAGACAGGTATAGGCCAACAGCCCGCTTACAATGTTCCCAGAGCCTTTAACCACAATGAACAGTCACTAATCCAGCGGCGATACAGACTATGAAAGTACTGCGGATAGTTAAAATTGAATTCAAATAAAACCAATTTCACTTACTTTAAGCTCTCAATAACTCAGATAAATTTTTTTTAATACATCGATCCTGACAGACTGGTTGAACATAGTGTCTTTAAAGCATATCCATTCATTAATAAAAGTTTTACTCCATAAAGCAATAGAACTGATAAGAAATGACATCAGAGTTTAATTACTTTGGTCCCGTGGACAAGAATCACACACAATACACGTAAACCAAATACAATGGACAAACACACTGGACATCAACCAATACAAACCACACACGTACAACAAATACTAATGCCCACTGCACCGGCTTGTCACGCAGCATTGCGCTTTAACCCTTTAGTTCCCAAACATCACCACCCAGACATATCGCGCGGCGGTATTTGATGGCTGAGCGCAGCTTAAGATAAAGTTATGCTAAAGAATTCTTGCTTAACAGCGCTACTTCTGATTTAAACTATACTGAACCAAAAAAATAAACAATAAATTAATTTACTGTGGTAGAATCATGCGGGACACCACTATCAAATCCGTAATGTTTAACCCCTAATATTTACGGCATATAACACCTTAACCAATTTTATGATTACAGGGAAAACTTTCACAGCATCGCCCATGTGGGGGCCACATGCAAACGCTTCAATAATTTACCAAAATTGGATAGCCCTCGGCACAGATCCGCATCGGGAAGATATGTGTAACCACATTCTCATGTAAAGGTGTAAAGCAACACTGCTGGCCCTTACCGCAACGAGCAAAATAGAAAAAATGAACAAACCACAACTTTCCTTAACTTCGGCAAACCAGAACAGTAGCAGAAAGTGACACGATAACGCTGGGAACAGCTAGAAGGGCCACACTTCGTGATACCACTTAGCATCAGACTCAATACTAACCTCATTCCGCGCCAATCAGAGGTGCAAAAAAGCCGTAAAGCCCAGTGGTATTTGTTTTGTAGTGCCGATTGTCCAGCACTTTACTCAGTTTTCAACGTTGGCTGTCGGTAATACAATAAGACCACCTTGCACTACCGATCCCGATTCTAAATCAAAATGGCTCTGAGCACTATGGGACTTAACTTCTGAGGTCATCAGTCCCCTAGAACTTAGAACTACTTAAACCTAACTAACCTAAGGACATCACACACAGCCATGCCCGAGGCAGGATTCGAACCTGCGACCGTAGTGGTCGCGCGGTTCCAGACTGTAGCGCCTACAACCGCTCGGCCACACTGGCCGGCTCTAAATCAAAAGTGAACATTCTAAGACACAGTGAAACTAAAGATTTCAGTAACGGATCACAATGTAGTATGCATCACCCAGTATCACCCTAGAAGGCTTGCCTGGGCTAATCCGACCGACTGCCACAAGATCGTTAAGAAATCTCACCTACAGACAGTATAAATCACCACACAGCTATAACATTAAAAAAAAACTATCTTTCAACACGTAATATCCGCGTCTGCATTATCAGTACCACAGACATAATAAAACAATTCGCTTAGATGGATAGTTCAAAGAACTAGGTGGAATCCGCAGTTCACTACTGTCTGCCAAGGCTGTGTTCCCAAAAGAAAAACATTTAGCGGTTCATACTAGGAAGTCGTACTGCCGTACACCTTACCGGCGACTCACAAGCAGGAGATGTTACGATAAGTAATTCCCAGAGCCAACTACCGCTATTTGCTTAACCCAGTTATTCCAGGCTTCTCATAGGCAGCAATCCGGCGACGACGTAGAGGTGAGTTGTAGGCCAGCGCCACTCAAGTTCGCCCTGAGGCAGGGGGCGCGCGAATTCAAAGCGCCAGAACGACGAACATCCGGCCTTAATTTAAGGAAGAACTTTCAGAGAATATGCGTTTGGCATTGTATGGTAGTGAATCAAGGACTGTCGGAAAACGGGTAAAGAAAGAATAGATGCGTTTGAGATGTGGTGCTATAGATGGATGTTGGAAAATTGTGTGGACTGATAAAATAACGATTGAGGAGATTCTCCGAAGAATCGGCGAAAAATATGGTACAGAATGACATGAAGAAAGGACGAGATGATGGGCCATGTGTTAAGACATGAGGGTATATCTTCCATAGTATTAGATGGAGGAGTAGAGTGTAAAAGCTGTACGGGATGTCCAGAGACTGGAATATGTCGAACCAAAAATAATTGAGAACGTAGGGGGCAACTGTTACTATGAAATAACGAGATTAGTACAAGAGAGAAGAATTCTTGGCTTGCCATGTCGAACCAGTCAGCAGACTGATGACTAAAAAAATGGAACCATATTTTATGCTATTTGTACCACCAAAGCCTCTGCTTTATAAGAGGTTTGTCACATACGTGAATTGTTTTTGAGCTGCTATTTTCTTATTTCCGTAGACACTATCGAGGCTCTGGCCTGCTTATGAAGGGTTGGAAGCCTTTTTCATGTTCTCCTTTCCTAACCAGTGAGTTTTGTTTTTCTCACTCTATCGTGTAGCAGTCAATTCTGTTTGCTATAGTTGCACTAGGTACAGTATAAGCAGATACCATTGATACATTTATTCTTGTTGTCAGTGATGCCTCAGCTAAGCAGCCACCGACAATTTTCCCTCGTTGAAAGTCAGTTATGTCCGATACGACGGTAGATCAACTCAATATCGACAGACGTAATGGCAGCTCAGAACCGTTCCAGATATGTTATAGGAATATTTAAAAGTGAATGTCAGTGTAATACGTAAAACTGCTGCAACTCCGGAAATGAGGTGTCTACACAAAGAGATTTATGTTACTTAGTCTTGCACACGTATGTCTAGTTTGATGTTTGATCTTGTCGCTGTTGACGCAGGTAGCATCTTTGATTCATAACCGAAACTTCCTCGGTCCCCGGTTCGAATCCCGCAGCTGCTTGAATTTGGATTATAATCAGCATTGGCGGCGGAAGACTTCCGGCATAAGAAGTCACCCTCATCCTGCCAACGGCCTTGTCAAAGAGGGCGGAGGAGCGGACAGAGGTTCAGGGCACTCCCTTGTCCTAGGGGTGGGAAACTGCCCCTAAAGGTGGAAGAATCAGCAATGATCAACGGCATGAGGATGCAGAAGGGAATGGAAACCACTGCATTATAAACACGTAGTGTCATGATGATCTCTCCATTGGCAAAAGATTCCGGAATAGTCGCCGGCCGAAGTGGTCGTGCGGCTCTAGGCGCTGCAGTCTGGAACCGCGAGACCGCTATGGTCGCAGGTTCGAATCCTGCCTCGGGCATGGATGTGTGTGATGTCCTTACGTTAGTTAGGTTTAAGTAGTTCTAAGTTCTAGGGGACTGATGACCTCAGAAGTTGAGTCCCATAGTGCTCAGAGCCATTTGAACCGGAATAGTCCCCCATTCGGATCTCCGGGAGGGGACTGCCAAGGGGACGGTTACCATGAGAAAAAGATTGAATAATCAATGGAAGGATAAAGTTCTACGAGTCGGGGCGTGGAATGTCAGAAGCTTGAAGTTGGTAGGGAAACCAGAAAATCTGAAAAGGGAAATGCAAAGGTTCAATCTAGACGTAGTAGGGGTCAGTGAAGCGAAGTGAAAAGAAGACAAGAATTTCTGGTCAGATGAGTATCGGGTGATACCAACAGCAGCAGAAAATGGTATAACAGGAGTAGGATTCGTTATGAATAGGAAGGTAGGGCAGAGAGTGTGTTTTTGTGAACTGTTCAAATGGCCAAATGGCTCTGAGCACTATGGGACTCAACGTCTGAGGTCATCAGTGCCCTAGAACTTAGGACTACTTAAACCTTGCTAACCTAAGGACATCACACACATCCATGCCCGAGGCAGGATTCGCACCTGCGACCTTAGCAGTCGCGCGGTTCCGGACTGAAGTGCCTAGAACCGCTCGGCGAACAATTCAGTGACAGGGTCGTTCGTATCAGAACGGATAGCAAACCAACACCGTCAAAGATAGTTCTGGTATACATGCCGACGTCGCAAGCTGAAGATGAAGAGATAAAGTGATGAGGATATTGAAAGGGTAATACACTATGTAAGGGTGATGAAAATCTAATCGTCATGGGGGACTGGAATGCAGTTGTAGGGGAAGGAGAAGAAGAAAAGATTACAGGAGAATATGGTCTTGGGACAAGGAATGAGAGAGGAGAAAAACTAATTGAGTTCTGTAACAAGTTTCAGCTAGTAATAGCGAATACTCTGCTCAAGACTCAGAAGAGGAGGAGGTATACTTGGAAAGGGCCGTGTGATACGGGAAGATTTCAGTTAGATTACATCATGGTCAGACAGAAATTCCGAAATCAGATACTGGATTGTAAGGCGTACCCAGGAGCAGATATACACTCAGATCGCAGTATAGTAGCGTTGAAGAGTAGGCTGAAGTTTCAGACATTAGTCAGGAAGAATCAATACGCAAAGAAGTGGGATACGGAAGTACTAAGGAATGACGAGGTACGCTTGAAGTTCTCTAAGGCTATAAAAAGGAATAGCTCAGTAGGCAGTATAGTTGAAGAGGAATGGACATCACTAAAAAGGGCCATCACAGAAGTTGGGAAGGAAAACATAGGTACAAAGAAGGTAACTGCGAAGAAACTATGGGTAACAGCAGAAATACTTCAGTTGATTGATGAAAGGAGGAAGAACAAAATTGTTCCGGGAAACTCAGGAATACAGAAATACAAGTCGCTGAGGAATGAAGTAAATAGGAAGTGCAAGGAAGTTAAGACGAAATGGCTGCAGGAAAATGTGAAGACATCAAAAAAAAAAAAAAAAATGATAATTGGAAGGAAAAACTCAGCATACAGGAAAGTCAAAACAACCTTCGGTAATATTAAAAGCAAGGGTGGTATCATTATGTGTGCAACGGGAATTCCACTGTTAAATGTAGAGGAGAGAGCAGATAGGTGGAAAGAATACATTGAAAGCCTCTATGAGGGGGAAGATTTGTCTGATGCGATAGATGAAGAAACAGGAGTCGATGTAGAAGAGATAGGGGATCCGGTATTAGAATCGGAATTTAAAAGAGTTTTGGAGGACTTAAGGTCGAATAAGGCAGAAGGGATAAATAACATTCCATCAGAATTTCTAAAATCATTGGGGGAAGTGGCAACAAAACGTCTATTCACGTTGGTGTGTGGAATGGATAAGTTTCGCGACACCATCTGATTTTCGGAAAAACATCATCCACACAATTCCGAAGACGGCAAGAGCTGACAAGGGCAAGAAGTATGGCACCATTAACTTAACAGCTCATGCATCTAAGTTGCTTACAAGAATAATACACAGAAGAATGGAAAAGAAAATTGAGGATGCGATATATGACGATCAGTTTCGCTTTAGGAAAAGTAAAGGAACGAGGGAGGCTATTCTGACATTGCGGTTAATAATGGAAGCAAGACTAAAGAAAAATCAGGACACGTTCATAGGATTTGTCGACCTGAAAAAAGCTTTCGACAATGTAAAATTGTGCAAGAGGTTCGAAATTCTGAAAAACGTAGGGGGTAAGCTATAGGGAAAGACGGGTCATATACAACATGTACAACAGCCAAGATGGAATAATAAGAGTGGACGACGAAGAACGAAGTGCTCGTATTCAAAAAGGTGTAAGACAAGGATGTAGCCTTTCTCCCCTACTGTTCAATCTGTACATCGAGGAAGCAATGATGGAAATAAAGGTTCAGGAGTTGAATTAAAATTCAAGGTGAAACGATATCAGTGATACGATTCACTATTGACATTGCTATCCTGAGTGAAAGTGAAGAAGAATTACATGATCTGCTGAACGGAATGAACAGTCTAATGAGTACACAATATAGGTTGAGAGTAAATCGGAGAAAGACGAAGGTAATGAGAAGTAGTAGAAATGAGGACAGCGAGAAACTTACCATCAGGATTGATGGTCACGAAGTAGATGAAATTAAGGAATTCTACTTCCTAGGCAGTAAAATAACCAATAACGGACGGAGCAAGGAGGACATCAAAAGCAGACTAGCTATGGTAAAAAAGGCATTCCTGGCCAAGAGAAGTCTACTAACATCAAATATCGGCCTTAATTTGAGGAAGAAATTTCTGAGAATGTGCGTTTGGAGCACAGCATTGTATGGTAGTGAAACATGGACTGTGGGAAAACCGGAACAGGAGAGAATCGAAGCATTTGAGATGTGGTGCTACAGACGAATGTTGTAAATTAGGTGGACTGATGAGGTAATGAATGAGGAAGTTCTACGCAGAATAGGAGAGGAAAGGAATATGTGGAAAACACTGATAAGAAGAAGGGACAGCATGATAGGACATCTGTTAAGACATGAGGGAATGACTTCCATGATGCTAGAGGGAGCTGTAGAGGGCAAAAACTGTAGAGGAAGGCAGAGATTGGAATATATCCTGCAAATAATTGAGAACGTAGGTTGCAAGTGCTACTCTGAAATGAAGAGGTTAGAACAGGAGAGGGATTAGTGGCGGGCTGCATCAAACCAGTCAGACGACTGATGACCAAAAAAAAAAGGGGGGAGCAAGGAAAGGAGGATGAAAGGATGTAGTTCAACTTCTTGTCGACATTGTAGACAGAGCAGCTGGTCTCTTGGCCAAAATTTGGACGTGCAACAACTATCATCTTGTTGAAGGGTTGCTTTTGACATCCATCTCAAGTGGTCTGAGGAAATAACGGAAAATCTAAACGAAGATGAAAAGATGGAATTTGCACTCCACTCGCCACCCTATTACTACGATTCCATTGTCTAAGCTACTACACCATCTCACTTGCGACGACCAAAAAGCAGCTGTTACCTCTTCCCTAGCTACTTTCCGAGGACTGATCAACTAAGTCGAAATTGAAGAACTACGCTATCCATTTTTAACATAATCTACTTTGCAATATCTTTTTGACTTACTAAGATTCTTCCAGTGCTAATTTTAACATTATAAATACTACTACAGTTACTCCTCCATATAGAGACTTCTGTGCGTATGAAATATTTAGGCATGTCTTAAGCACTGTTTGCAGCTTAACAGCTGTAGCTAGTGTTCATTAAAATTACCCCTGTCCCACAGTAACAGAGTTTTACTAGAGTGTAATCTGTTTACCGTAACTGTGAGTCGTAAAACAGTGGCGCAATTAGGACCGTGTTTCATATCTTGGATTGTTAAGGAAGAGAAGGTATGAGCTTCGTAATGCGTCAGCAGCCGTGACTAAATGATAGCGGGGAAGGCGCAGCGCATAACGAGCGTCGTTTTCAGCTTCCGTAATTCGATTACGCTCCTCGCGTGTTTACTCTGTTGTTTAAAGTGGTGTCGATAAAAATGCATGGGAAATGAACTGTGACAGTAAAACTTCTGATTTTAAATGTTCAAGACTTTTGTGCTGAACGCTGTTTTACGTGACGCAGTGCCATGGGAGTGATTCCGGCTTTGTAGGTGTTTTAAATAAGTTTAATTTTAGAGGAAATGCTAAACATAATACGCTATTCTCAACAACACACTACAATGTTAAACAAAATCTGGCCAGTGATCTTACTAGTTTCCGTGTTCCTTCCATCAAATTTACCAGCAGTCTTTCTCATACTTGTCCAAAGATTTCGAAAATAATACATTGAGTTCCCCGCCGAAGTACAGCAAAGTTTGATGTTTCCCTCAGACATATGCAGTTTAACGTTACCTACTAGGAAAAATCACAAGGTATTAAAACGTAAGGATGTAACTGGAAAGTTGTGGTGTCCATATAGAGTGACGTGAGTCGACCAGCGAACACTTCATGCAGTATAGGAATTGTCCAGACAACAACATGAGTATTGCTGAAACTGTTTATTCAGAGTGTCCGTTAATCAAAATGCGGCCACTAAGACTGAGATGTCATTTCAAAATAACAAGTTCCATTCAGCGTAACTCTTGTTTCGCCATAATTGGTATCTAAATATCGACATCTGTGATTTTAGAAATATGTAGTGAGGATGTTCTGTTAATGTTAGTGACTTTTTCGTTATCATTCTCAAAAAAGTCCGTTCCGTTGATGCCATCACATCAGATCATCACTATCACACTTTTTTTAAAGCATGAATGACTGTAAAATCTTCTGTTCCCATTCGCGTTAATTCAGTTTGTATTAACATACAAGTTCGCCGTCACTGAAAATTATTCTACGTGCAGTCTTCTCATCGGCTTGTTGCCTCGTCATAAATTAAACAACGTATTACTTCCTTTTAGAGTGGTTGGTTGATTGTTTTCAGTTCTGGACTTATCTGAAGTTTATATGCATGGAAATGAAGATATTTCGTCGAAATACACTCTACGTTGGCTACCGACAAACCCAACTGCTGAGAACGAAGATAAATCGACATCTGTGAATGTACGCTAACATACTCACGCATAAGTCGTTGTTAACCGCGGATTGACAATTTCATGGACGCCTAGAGCTTTTGATGTTCACAGTGGGACCCGTTGCTTCAAATTTCTTAATAGTCTTGCTCATAACTGGCTCATTCGGTGCTACATGATGCCCCAGTATTGTTCGGAGTTTACGACCAAGCTCCTCGCGTTTCTCGTAATGCACTTTCACTGTAAAGGCGCACTATGCAGCGGTATACCCTTCCAAGATAACTAAAAAATCACTGACACATACAGAGCCTCTCCGTAACACATTTCAAGGATAAGATGTGGATATCCATGTAATAATGCCGGCAATACACTATCATAAAAATGGCAGGGATATCGTACTCGGCACACTTTGTGAGACAGACGCTAGTGACCTTCCTTTCAGACTAACACTAGAAATATGTACTGGAAAACAGCTCACAGTACCTAACGATGTCTCCAGTTTTTTTATACGCTCATGTCGTCTACTAGCAACTTCAGAGAGCTAAATAGTTGGCAGACTGGTCGCATATAAATATCGTGGACAATAACAGTTCTGTCATAATTCCTTAAGGTACAATGAAAGATATTTTAACTTTTGACGACGTATACCCTTTAGGAACAATGACCTTGGTTTGTTAGCTAGGAAGGTGTCAATCTATTCGTATATCCCGTTATTCCGTAAGCATAAATTTCGGGAACTAAACAACGATAAGTAACTACTTCGAAGACTTTCCAGAAGTCAATAAACACGTCATCACCAGTCGGTGAAACCCATGATAGAGGGCCAGGGGAAACTGTCTCATTCGTCATACATACACATACAGATACAAACACAAACACGCATTTCAAACGTCAATGGCAAGAATAGAGATAGAATACGAGTAAAACGTTATATAACCCAGCTGGATAGGTATCTAACAATAAGTTTGCCCTAACAAATTATTTGAAAATGAACAACGTGAATCCTTGAGTATTTGTATACCATAACAGGCTTATTGAAATAAATTAGTTGCTACTACTCTGTTAAATAAGAAACTATCACATTAGCGCAAAAACTCTCACTAGTTCATATCTACAGACTTGAACAACTTGATTGGGAGGTAGTTATAAATGTACATATAGTACGTTAGAGACACATATTAATACGTGTCTAGTCCATCTACACCTACGTGACTACTCTGCTATTCGGAATTAAGTGTCTGGTAGAGGGTTCATCGAACCAGCTTCAAGCTATTTCTCAATCGTTACACCCTCGAACAACGCGCGCGGCCAAAAACACTTAAATCTTTCCGTGCAGTCTGTGATATCTCTTATTTTTCTTGCGATAACCTTTCCTCCTTATATAGTTGGGCGTTTACAAAATATTTTCTCATTTGAGGGAGAAAGTTGGTAACAGAAATTTCGTGAAAAGGTCTCGCCGAAACTAAAAACGCCTTTGTTTTAATGATTGCCACCCCAACTCGCGTTTCATATCCGTAACACTTTCTCCTCTATTTCGCGTTGATAAAAAACAAGCTTCTAGTTTCATGAACTTTTTCGATATTCCCCGTCAATTCCATCCGATGTGATTCCATGTGGCACATCAGTACTCCAGAAGAAGAAGGACGCAAAAGCGCAATTAGATAGTTATTATTTAGAGTCAGTTGCCACTTTTCGCATCATACAGATATCTTGTGTAAATTGTTCTGTAGTTTGTTTTGATCTTTTTATGACTTCACGAGACGCTAAATGACATCATCTGCAAATAGTATTAAAATGGCTACTCAGATTGTGTCCAAAATCGATTATATAGATTAGGATCAGCAGAGGGTCTATAACACTTCCTCGGGGAGCACCAGATTTCATTTCTGTTTTGTTTGGTGACTTTGATTCAGTCACAACGCACTGTGATCTTTCTGACAGGAAATAACGAATCCAGTCGCACAACTGAGACGATACTCCATACGCACGCAATTTGATTAGAAGTCGCTTGTGAGTGGCGGTATCAAAATCCTTCTGGAAATTTAGAAATATGGCATCAGTCTGAGATATCCTGTCGACAGCAATCATTACTTCGTATAAATAAAGACCTAGTTGTGTTTCAGAAGAACGATACTTCCTGAATTCGCACTGACTATTTGTGACTAGATCTACATTCCAGTATTCCAGCATCTTTGGTTTATTTTTGATATTCTGCTAAGCTGACATATCACGTCCTCCAAATTTAATTCTTTGAGAAGTTACTTAAGTAAATGAACGACAAAACAGCTAACCCACAAAGCAACGGTGCCATTATTACATTTCATTGTTATACTGGCTAGTAAATAAGCAAATTAGCTGTGGAGTCATGTAGGAATTAGCTGCCATTCCATGATGTGCACGCTCTTGTGTCGAATCAGCTTTAAGTTCTTGACAAGCTTACGTTCACTTTGGCCCTTTTACAGTTGGTTTTTCACAGCTTACCATTTCCTACTGCAGATACTGCTACCCTTTCCTTCCAGTTAAATTTCTTTCTACTATTAGCAGTAACTTTGTAGTTTCTTAAAGAGATAACGGATATAAAAGCACAGTTAACCATAAATAGACGATGATACTACTTGATTTCATTTCCATTTTCACTGGAATGAGCTTACAATCAGAGATGACGTCTGTCGTAAACGATGCCATCGATTTTATTACAGCGTTTTAGATACATGATATTACTTATATCGTGGATCAGAAATGTTATTAGAGTGCACATAGCAATTAAAAACACACTACTGGCCATTAAAATTGCTATACACGAAGATGACGTGCTACAGATGCGAAAATTCCCGACAGGAAGAAGATGCTGTGATCTGCAAATTATTAGCTTTTCAGAGCATTCACACAAGGTTGTCGTCGCTGGCGACACCTACAACTTGCTGACATGAGGAAAGTTTCCAAACGATTTCTCATACACAAACAGCAGTTGACCGGCGTTGCTTGGTGAAACGTTGTTGTAATGCTTCGTGTAAGGAGGAGAAATCCGTACCATCACGTTTCCGACTTTGATAAAGGTTGGATTGTAGCCTATCTCTATTGCGCTTTGTCGTATCACGACATTGCTGCTCGCGTTGGTCGAGGTCCAATGACTGTTAGCAGAATATGGAATCGGTGGGTTCAGGAGGGTAATACGGAACGCCGAGCTGGATCCCAACGGCCAATATTACTAGCAGTCGAGATGACATGCATCTTATCCGCATGGCTGTAACGGATCGTGCAGCCACGTCTCGATCTCTGAGTCAACAGATGGGGACGTTTGCAATACAACAACCATCTGCACGAACAGTTCGACGACGTTTGCAGCAGCATGGACTATCAGCTCGGAGACCGTGGCAGCGGTTACCCTTGACGCTGCATCACAGACCGGAGCGCCTGCGATGGTGTACTCAACGACGAACCTGGGTGCACGAATGGCAAAACGTCATTTTTTCGGATGAATCCAGGTTCTGTTTACAGCATCATGATGGTCGCATCCGTGTTTAACGACATCGCGGTGAACGTACGTTGGAAGCGTGTATTCGTCATCGCCCTACTGGCGTATCACCCGGCGTGATGGTATGGGGTGGTTACACGTCTCGGTCACCTCTTGTTCATATTGACGGCACTTTGAACAGTGGATGTTACATTTCAGATATGTTACGACCCGTGGCTCTACCCTTCATTCGATCCCTGCGAAACCCTACATTTCAGCAGGATAATGCACGACCGCATGTTGCAGGTCCTGTACGGGCCTTTCTGGATACAGAAAATGTTCTACTGCTGCCCTGGCCAGCACATTCTCCAGATTTCTCACCAATTGAAAACGTCTGGTCAATGGTGGCCGAGCAACTGGCTCGTCACAATACGCCAGTCACTACTATTGATGAACTGTGGTATCGTGTTGAAGCTGCATGGGCAGCTGTATCTGTACACGCCATCCAAGCTCTGTTTGACTCAATGCCCAGGAGTATCAAGGCCGTTATTACGGCCAGAGATGGTTGTTCTGGGTACTGATTTCTCAGGATCTATGCACCCAAATTGCGTGAAAATGTAATCACATGTCAGTTCTAGTATAATATATTTGTCCAATGAATACCCGTTTATCATCTGCATTTCTTCTTGGTGTAGCAATTTTAAAGGCCAGTAGTGAAGATGAAGAATATTTTACTGTGGACGTTACAAGACTTGCGAATTTTCCTTTGCAGAGCGGGCTGCGGTCGCAGGAGCTGGTTGATGGCTCTGGGAGCGTGCCCACGGAACTGTATGATGCCGTCGACGTCATCACCGCCGGCGCCGCCAACGGCTCAGACAGGGCCGCGCTCGCGCACGACGCAAGCCACCATCGACCGGTAAGAAGACTAAGTGAAAGTATTTAGCCTTAAAATATGATAGCAGGTCTACTGCGCTATATCTGAGTCCCCGATCAGGTAGACGGGCGATACCCAATCTTATAGTAGTTTCATATTAAGTAAACCTTGTCCTACGAACTGAGAAAGAAATCCTTGAAAAAACTAGGCACAGAACTCAAGTTCCATGGGTGTCAATCGGGAATGCTCACCCCTCACCTATAGAGATGTATTCATTTCCCAGCGGTGACCCTTACGATGGTCACAACATAAACCTCGGCGAGAGCATTGGAGAATTTAAAATAATGATACTACTTCGTCAAATGTGCCTCTCCATTGCCGTCCTTCGGCCAAATAGAACTCGTTAAGCATCTTTCCATTACCGAATTACATCCGACACAATCGTCTGTGAGAAGAAAGGACCCCCTAGCGAAAATTTTCTAGACTGTTATCTACGAGCGCGTGCTGAAAAGTAATGCCTCCGAATTTTTTATGTGATAACTTTTAGAGGTATTTAAATAAAATAAAAATTATTAACACCCTAGATCTTTATTGTTCATGGCTACAACTGCACTGCTTCATCACTATCAAGGTGAAGTCCTCGAAGATATTCTTTACGTTTTGGAAACAGATCAAAATCGGATGAGGCCAAGTCGGAACAGTATGGAAGGTGATCAACGACAGTGAACCCAAGGCGTCAGATTATTGCAGACGTCGCAGCTCTCGTGTATGGTGTGGCATTGTCATACTGAAGGAGTCCATGCGTGGACGAACTCTTCGAATTCGACACTCGATCACAGCACACTGTTTCTCGCGCGCCGACGTACTTACGTTACACGCCGCCATGTTACACGCTACAATTCGGAGCCCTCTAGCGGCAGAGTGCTGCAAATATGTAGAAATGCAGAATAAAGATGTAGAACGTTAACAACGTTTGTTTTATGTACGAGGATTGGAACTTTAATAGTGGCAACTATTTATTTACAGCTCGTACAAAATAGATACGTGTTTCAAAGTTTTACTGACCTTCAGAGTAGTCACCAGCATTGTGTATAGCCCGTTGCTAGGGATATGGAAGTCGTACGATACTCTTAGCAGTGCCAGTTGTGTTGACAGTTCGAGCGGCGCGGTCTATTGCCAGACGAATTTGTAGCAGTTCTGAAGCGAATGTCGTGAAGTGTTTCCTTCAGTTTAGAAATCGAGTTGAACTCACAAGGGATTAAGTCAGGAGGGTGCAGAAGGTGGTAAGCACTTACCAGCCCCATCAGTCAAACAAATCAGTAACAGCTTGCACTGTACATGCTTGAGCATTGTCCTGCAAAATGATGGTCAGGTCCTGCAGAAAGTGTCATCACGTCACCGCTACGGTCGCAGGTTCGAATCCTGCCTCGGGCATGGATGTGTGTGATATCCTTAGGTTAGTTAGGTTTAAGTAGTTCTAAGTTCTAGGGGGCTGATGACCTCAGCATTTAAGTCCCATAGTGCTCAGAGCCAGCCAAAACCTACGACCAGATTAGAGAACCCTGTCGAACATGCCCGTGATATATTGAAAAGGAGTGTTTATGGACGACGTGATGCACCAGCCACTCTGAGGGATCTACACCGAATCGCCGTTGAGGAGTGGGGCAATCTGGACCAACAGTGGCTTGATGAACCTGTTAATAGTATGCCACGACGAATACAGGCATGCATCGATGCAAGAGGACGTGCTAATGGGTATTACAGGTACCAGTGTGTACAACAATCTGAACCACCACCATTGAAGGTCTCGGTATATGCATGTAATGTGTGGTTTTCATGAGCAATAAAAAGGACGGAAATGATGTTTATGTTGATCTCTATTCCAATTTTCTGTACAGGTTCCGGAACTCTCGGAACCGAGGCGATGCAAAACTTTTTTTGATGTGTGTAGATAAATACTGGCCTTGTACCAACATTCCGCTCAGATACATTCGCTACATAAACATTTAGAAAATGTGCCCACCCTTCGAAATTAGATTTACTCTAGACGCAAACAGATCGGGAACAGATATTTCATTAGGAGTGCTGGCGCTTCCGGCCATCAATTGTCACTAACATTGCCAAAAGCCTTATAACAGTGTTGACTCAGTAGAGAAACGAGAAGAAGCCAAGAAGAAGAAGAAATAAAACGGTATATTTCTCAGCAAACAATGCACATTATTCTATTGAGCGTTTTTCGTTGACTTTCTGTTCCACAACCACTTATCTCAATATTTAACATTTTAGCGTTTCTTGTGAAGTGTCAACAACGTCTATCGAAGAAATGAGGAAACGGATCGCTTATCTGAGCTATAATAAAAAATTCTCCAGACAAATTAGTGTACAGGGAGATTATAAATAAACTTTCGCTACTTCAGTCAGTGTAGACGGACCACCCAGCTTCATAGGAATGACGTTCAGACTGTGCACTGCAGGATTTGCGTTGTTAGTAGTGGTAGTGTTATGACTTGCTGTTAGCGGCGCTACTGGTACAGCGACGTTGGGTTGAAAAACAAGCATCACTGGGCATTACAGCTGTAGGCTGTCCACATTGGTATGGACAATGCAGGACGATTTGCTCGTAAAGTATCGAAACAACAGCGATAGTGCTGCTGCTCTTCGCGAGTATCGACGCATTGAAGGAATACGGAGAGGTCCTCCTTTCGCACCGATTTCGAAGAACATGATTCGGAAGTTCGAATTAACTGGCGATTTGGAAATTGCTCCTGGAGGAGGGTGACAACCAACTGCGCCACAAATTGTTAAGGAAGTTACTGTTGCTGTGACTGAGAACGCTGGACGCAATGTGCGATCTACAAGCAGTGCGCGACCTGTGTCACGGCAGCTGAACATTCGAAAAGCGCTGCGGTTAATTGTGAAATGATACCTCTAGTGCCGTTTCAGGCTGTTGAGGATGCAAGTAAGGAACGTAATCATCTCGTGTGGAAATTAAAATATATTTTACGTTTCTTGTAGTGGCCATTTTCGCAGCAGCTGTATATAAATTGCAGTTGTTTCAAAGAAAATGCCTTTTTTTCATGCTGCACATCGAAATTTGTATCTTTATTTATGCACCCAGACGCGTTTCGCCTCTTTTACAAGGCATCTTCAGTGGGTGTCCTGAAATATTACATGATTTGTCCTTTTTACACATAGGTTATGGTTTCACATCTAGGTTATAGATTTAAAAAAGATTGCAGTTGCAGTGATGTGTAACGTTAACGGTGAACTGTAAGATGTCCACCTGGTTGGCAGATGAGAAAAAGCAGTTTGCCTAGATGCAGTGAATTTGAAGTTACGTGTAAGTACCTTTCCATTTCATAAAAAAATGTTAAGGAACTGTTATTAAATCTATAACCTAGATGTGAAACCATAACATATGTGTAAAAAGGACAAATCACGTAATATTTCAGTTTATTGAAATAAGGAATTCGGAAAACTTTAGAATCGAACTTTTCATATTAAGCAAATCTCGAAATACGCACTCGGTTCGATATAAAGATGTCGGCGGTCATCTTACCCATCAGAGCAGTTAAACATAGTCGTTTTATTAATTTAGCGTAGGGCTTAAAGAATAACTCGTATATTGTACAAGTTCATATGGTTAAGTTGGTACGAGATAAGATAAAATGATATGCATCAGTACAAACAGATATATTAATATATGGTATATGCATATATACAGGGTGTTTCAAAAATGACCGGTATATTTGAAACGGCAATAAAAACTAAACGAGCAGCGATAGAAATACACCGTTTGTTGCAATATGCTTGGGACAACAGTATATTTTCAGGCAGACAAGCTTTCGAAATTACAGTAGTTACAATTTTCAACAACAGATGGCGCTGCGGTCTGGGAAACTCTATAGTACGATATTTTCCACATATCCACCATGCGTAGCAATAATATGGCGTAGTCTCTGAATGAAATTACCCGAAACCTTTGACAACGTGTCTGGCGGAATGGCTTCACATGCAGATGAGATGTACTGCTTCAGCTGTTCAATTGTTTCTGTATTCTGGCGGTACACCTGGTCTTTCAGGTGTCCCCACTGAAAGAAGTCACAGGGGTTCATGTCTGGCGAATAGGGAGGCCAATCCACGCCGCCTCCTGTATGTTTCGGATAGCCCAAAGCAATCACACGATCATCGAAATATTCATTCAGGAAATTAAAGACGTCGGCCGTGCGATGTGGCCGGGCACCATCTTGCATAAACCACGAGGTGTTCGCAGTGTCGTCTAAGGCAGTTTGTACCGCCACAAATTCACGAAGAATGTCCAGATAGTGTGATGCAGTAATCGTTTCGGATCTGAAAAATGGGCCAATGATTCCTTTGGAAGAAATGGCGGCCCAGGCCAGTACTTTTTGAGGATGCAGGGACGATGGGACTGCAACATGGGGCTTTTCGGTTCCCCATATGCGCCAGTTCTGTTTATTGACGATGCCGTCCAGGTAAAAATAAGCTTCGTTAGTAAACCAAATGCTGCCCACATGCATATCGCCGTCATCAATCCTGTGCACTATATCGTTAGCGAATGTCTCTCGTGCAGCAATGGTAGCGGCGCTGAGCGGTTGCCGCATTAGAATTTTGTATGGATAGAGGTGTAAACTCTGGCGCATGAGACGATACGTGGACGTTGGCGTCATTTGGACCGCAGCTGCAACACGGCGAACGGAAACCTGAGGCCGCTGTTGGATCACCTGCTGCACTAGCTGCGCGTTGCCCTCTGCGGTTGCCGTACGCGGTCGCCCTACCTTTCCAGCACGTTTATCCGTCATGTTCCCAGTCCGTTGAAATTTTTCAAACAGATCCTTTATTGTATCGCTTTTCGGTCCTTTGGTTACATTAAACCTCCGTTGAAAACTTCGTCTTGTTGCAACAACACTGTGTTCTAGGCGGTGGAATTCCAACACCAGAAAAATCCTCTGTTCTAAGGAATAAACCATGTTGTCTACAGCACACTTGCACGTTGTGAACAGCACACGCTTACAGCAGAAAGACGACGTACAGAATGGCGCACCCACAGACTGCGTTGTCTTCTATATCTTTCACATCACTTGCAGCGCCATCTGTTGTTGAAAATTGTAACTACTGTAATTTCGAAAGTTTGTCCGCCTGAAAATGTACTGTTGCCCCAAGCATATTGCAACAAACGGTGTATTTCTATCGCTGCTCGTTTAGTTTTTATTGCCGTTTCAAATATACCGGTCATTTTTGAAACACCCTGTAGATAATAATGAAAGCTCTAGAACCGGCAGTAGATAAAGAAAAATGAGAAATCCATTTCCCATAGTAGTTGAATATGCAGTGACCCTAGCTAATGGCTCTGAGCACTATGGGACTTAACATCTATGGTCATCAGTCCCCTAGAACTTAGAACTCCTTAAACCCAACTAACCTAAGGACAGCACACAACACCCAGCCATCATGAGGCAGAGAAAATCCCTGACCCAGCCGGGAATCGAACCCGGGAACCCGGGCGCGTGAAGCGAGAACGCTACCGCACGACCACGAGATGCGGGCGTGACCCTAGCCGCAAGTGTTGCGTCTATGAAGTCTTTCCAGGTGACCATGAATTTCGTTTTTGGGCAGTGATGCAAAATCTTCTCCAGTGTTTGTTCCGAAGATCCGTATTCTCACTGGTACTCATCGGTATTTCCTCACTTGCGTAGCGTTGCTTTATGGCCGGTTCTGGGAAAGTTGAGGGAGCTCCATACTTTTCTTGATGGTTCGCCCCCGGGGGTCGTATTCTTTCACTTGATTTCTTATGACCGTGTTGTTGTACATTTTGTGGATAACTATATGGGCACAAAAACAAATAAGCACCAGAAGACGATGCAGAGACCTGGCTATGAATGCCACACCAACAAGGCTTCACAGTCTCGTTGGAGTCCAGGCAGCGAGCACACCGCTCGCACGACGTGAAGATGACGACTGGTCAGTCAGTCGTCGAAATATCGCGTGCAAAAATAGACTCTTCATGTCGGCTGGAACCCAAAAAAACACGGCACTGCCATGGTGTAGTAGTCAACGATGCTGGAGATTGGAAGTTCGATTCTACATCTACATTTATACTCCGCAAGCCACCCAACGGTGTGTGGCGGAGGGCACTTTACGTGCCACTGTCATTACCTCCCTTTCCTGTTCCAGTCGCGTATGGTTCGCGGGAAGAACGACTGTCTGAAAGCCTCCGTGCGCGCTCGAATCTCTCTAATTTTACATTTGTGATCTCCTCGGGAGGTATAAGTAGGGGGAAGCAATATATTCGATACCTCATCCAGAAACGCACCCTCTCGAAACCTGGCGAGCAAGCTACACCGCGATGCAGAGCGCCTCTCTTGCAGAGTCTGCCACTTGAGTTTGTTAAACATCTCCGTAACGCTATCACGGCTACCAAATAACCCTGTGACGAAACGCGCCGCTCTTCTTTGGATCTTCTCTATCTCCTCCGTCAACCCGATCTGGTACGGATCCCACACTGATGAGCAATACTCAAGTATAGGTCGAAAGAGTGTTTTGTAAGCCACCTCCTTTGTTGATGGACTACATTTTCTAAGGACTCTCCCAATGAATCTCAACCTGGTACCTGCCTTACCAACAATTAATTTTTTATGATCATTCCACTTCAAATCGTTGCGCACGCATACTCCCAGATATTTTACAGAAGTAACTGCTACCAGTGTTTGTTCCGCTATCATATAATCATACAATAAATGATCCTTCTTTCTATGTATTCTCAGTACATTACATTTGTCTATGTTAAGGGTCAGTTGCCACTCCCTGCACCAAGTGCCTATCCGCTGCAGATCTTCCTGCATTTCGCTACAATTTTCTAATGCTGCAACTTCTCTGTATACTACAGCATCACCCGCCAAAAGCCGCATGGGACTTCCGACACTATCTACTAGGTCATTTATATATATTGTGAAAAGCAATGGTCCCATAACACTCCCCTGTGGCACGCCAGAGGTTACTTTAACGTCTGTAGACGTCTCTCCATTGATAATAACATGCTGTGTTCTCTTTGCTAAAAACTCTTCAATCCAGCCACACAGCTGGTCTGATATTCCGTAGGCTCTTACTTTGTTTATCAGGCGACAGTGCGGAACTGTATCGAACGCCTTCCGGAAGTCAAGAAAAATAGCATCTACCTGGGAGCCTGTATCTAATATTTTCTGGGTCTCATGAACAAATAAAGCGAGTTGGGTCTCACACGATCGCTGTTTCCGGAATCCATGTTGATTCCTACATAGTAGATTCTGGGTTTCCAAAAACGACATGATACTCGAGCAAAAAACATGTTCTAAAATTCTACAACAGATCGACGTCAGAGATATAGGCCTATAGTTTTGCGCATCTGCTCGACGACCCTTCTTGAAGACTGGGACTACTTCAATCATTTGGAACCTTCCGTTCCTCTAGAGACTTGCGGCACACGGCTGTTAGAAGGGGGCCAAGTTCTTTCGCGTACTCTGTGTGGAATCGAATTGGTATCCCGTCAGGTCCAGTGGACTTTCCTCTGTTGAGTGATTCCAGTTGCTTTTCTATTCCTTGGACACTTATTTCGATGTCAGCCATTTTTTCGTTTGTGCGAGGATTTAGAGAAGGAACTGCAGTGCGGTCTTCCTCTTTGAAACAGCTTTGGAAAAAGGTGTTTAGTATTTCAGGTTTACGCGTGTCATCCTCGGTTTCAATGCCATCATCACCCCGGAGTGTCTGGATGTGCTGTTTCGAGCCACTTACTGATTTAACGTAAGACCAGAACTTCCTAGGATTTTCTGTCAAGTCGGTACATAGAATTTTACTTTCGAATTCACTGAACGCTTAACGCATAGCCCTCCTTACGCTAACTTTTATACCGTGACAAGGTCTGGAATGTCGTTCACTCACAAGGAGACGGTCCAGTCCGACATGTCGGATCATGAGCTTAAATTTTTTATACAGGAAGAATACGTCGAAAGAAAGACCCTGTCAAAATTTTAGGTGCTAACAAGGGCAACTCCCTATCGCAACCCCCTCAGATTTAGTGGTAAAATGGCCTAGTGGATATCACGTCAAAAACTGAGCACAGATCAAGCATGAAAAAAAGAAAGAAGTTACACTGAACTGTGAAAAAAGAAACAAAATAGAAACAGTGAACTGTCCAAGCTCAAGAAGTACTATATCGAGCGACTTGCCAGAGCGACGGTGTGGCCTAGGCGGCATCCAACGTCGAGGTGAGCAGTGGTCATAATGTTTTGGCTGTTCAGTGTCATTTCCTGTAGCTTCGTGTCATTTGAGATTTATCAGAACAGTATTCTTAAATTTCAGTCATTTGTGGGTTATCAGTTTGTGTCAACTCGTTTTAAGAATTGCTTGAAGTATGCTCGCTACGTAGCACTATAAGAAGAGAAATGGCCAGGACAGTTTCTCACTCCATTGCAATTCTGTCTAAATAAAGCTAGTAATTATGTGACGTTCCTGAATTCATTCATTTTTCTTTCGTCTGGTGTACCTGGTGTAAGGAAAATGTTTGTTTCCGTCATTCAAATGACACGTCGGATTATTGTCAAGACTATGGGGAATAAACAAGGAACTGTGTCATTGTTACTAAATTGTACATTATTTAAAACTAATGATAAGGACTGTGCTACGGAAATTGTTATTAAATGACGTACGTGTAAGAAATATTTCATTACAGTAAATTAAAATCACGATTGATGGAAATCGTCTGTAATGTAACATCAAACACTGCCTTGATTTATTTTCCTCTGCTAATCAACTTTGTAAGAATTACGCGCGTAGCAATATGACTGTCGATACGAACTGTCTCTTATCCGAAACATAAATGATATGACACATTTTTGTATGGTATAGGTGCTTCAAATTCGGTTGTGTCACTCCATATACGCTATGTGATCAAAAGTATCCGGACACCTGGCTGAAAATGACTTACAAAATGGTTCAAATGGCTCTGAGCACTATGGGACTTAACTTCTGAGGTCATTAGTCGCCTAGAACTTAGAACTAATTAAACCTAACTAACCTAAGGACATCACACACATCCATGCCCGAGGCAGGATTCGAACCGCGACCGTAGCGGTCGCTCGGCTCCAGACTGTAGCGCCTAGAACCGCACGGCCACTTCGGCCGGCAAAATGACTTACAAGTTCGTGGCGCCCTTCATCGGTAATGCTGGAATTCAGTGTGGTGTTGGCCCACCCTTAGCCTTGATGACAGCTTCCACTCGCGCAGGCATAAGTTCAGTCAGGTGCTGGAAGGTTTCTTGGGGAATGGCAGCCCATTCATCACGGAGTGCTGCACTGAGGAGAGGTATTGATGTCGGTCGGTGAGGCCTGACACGAAGTCCGCTAGCCAAAACATCCCATAGGTGTTCTATAGGATTCAGGTGAGGACTCTGTGCAGGCCAGTCCATTACGGGGATGATATTGTCGTGTAACCACTCCGCCACAGGCCGTGCATTATGAAAAAGTGCTCGATCGTGTTGCAATCGCCATCCCCGAAGTGTTCTTCAACAGCGGGAAGCAAGAAGGTGCTTAAAACAACAATGTGGGCCTGTGCTGTGGTAGTGCCACGCAAAACAAGGGGTGCAAGCCCCCTCCATGAAAAACACGACCACACCATAACACCACCGCCTCAGAATTTTACTGTTGACACTACACACACTGGAAAATGACGTTCACCGGGCATTAACCGTACCCACACCCTGCTATCGGATCGCCACATTGTGTACCGTGATTCGTTACTCCACACAACGTTTTTCCACTATTCAATCGTCGATTGTTTACTCTCCTTACACCAAGCGAGGCGTCGTTTGGCATTTACTGGCGCGATGTGTGGCTTATGATCAGCCGCTCGACCATGAAATCCACGTTTTCTCACCTCCCACATGTTACAGTACTTGCAGTGGATCCTGATGCAGTTTGGAATTCCTGTGTGATGGTCTGGATAGATGTCTGCCTATTACATATTACGACCCTCTTCATCAGTCGGCAGTCTGTCAGTCAACAGACGAGGTAGGCCGGGACGCTTTTGTGCTGTACGTGTCCCTTCACGTTTCCACTTCACTATCACATCCAAAACAGTGGACCTAGGGATGTTCAGGAATGTGAAAATCTCGCGTACAGGCGTATGACACAAGTGACACCCAATCACCTGACCACGTTCGAAGTCCGTGAGTTCCGTGGAGCGCCCCATTCTGCTCTCTCACTATGTCTAATGACTACTGATGTCGCTGATATGAAGTACCTGGCAGCAGGTGGCATCACAGTGCACCTGATATGAAAAACTTATGCTTTTGGGCGGTGTCCGGTCACTTTTGATCACATTGTGTATTAGGGCTTGGCGTCGCTATGCTCTCCTGTCACGGCCTATCGTGTGCTAGGCAGCAAGAGCTGTACAAACCGCCGTCGCAAACGATTCCTCGTGTAACAAAAACGAGTAACTTCAACAATTAAAGAAAAAATACTTGCAGTGCGTCTTAGCAGCTAAAATTTTGACAGTGAATTTCGTTCGTTGTGTACTTCCAGCATAAATTAATTTCAGGATGGGTTTCGACATGACGTATTGAATCATTCCCTTGCCAATCTCACAACTCCGTGCAACGGCCCGGAACGTGTGGAGTTATGGACGGTAGCCTACATACAGGGTGTTTCAAAAATGACCGGTATATTTGAAACGGCAATAAAAACTAAACGAGCAGCGGTAGAAATACACCGTTTGTTGCAATATGCTTGGGACAACAGTACATTTTCAGGCAGACAAACTTTCGAAATTACAGTAGTTACAATTTTCAACAACAGATGGCGCTGCGGTCTGGGAAACTCTATAGTACGATATTTTCCACATATCCACCATGCGTAGCAATAATATGGCGTAGTCTCTGAATGAAATTACCTGAAACCTTTGACAACGTGTCTGGCCGAATGGCTTCACATTCAGATGAGATGTACTGCTTCAGCTGTTCAATTGTTTCTGGATTCTGGCGGTACACCTGGTCTTTCAAGTGTCCCCACTGAAAGAAGTCACAGGGGTTCATGTCTGGCGAATAGGGAGGCCAATCCACGCCGCCTCCTGTATGTTTCGGATAGCCCAAAGCAATCACACGATCATCGAAATATTCATTCAGGAAATTAAAGACGTCGGCCGTGCGATGTGGCCGGGCACCATCTTGCATAAACCACGAGGTGTTCGCAGTGTCGTCTAAGGCAGTTTGTACCGCCACAAATTCACGAAGAATGTCCAGATAGCGTGATGCAGTAATCGTTTCGGATCTGAAAAATGGGCTAATGATTCCTTTGGAAGAAATGGCGGCCCAGACCAGTACTTATTGAGGATGCAGGGACGATGGGACTGCAACATGGGGCTTTTCGGTTCCCCATATGCGCCAGTTCTGTTTATTGACGAAGCCGTCCAGGTAAAAATAAGCTTCGTCAATAAACCAAATGCTGCCCACATGCATATCGCCGTCATCAATCCTGTGCACTATATCGTTAACGAATGTCTCTCGTGCAGCAATGGTAACGGCGCTGAGGGGTTGCCGCATTAGAATTTTGTATGGATAGAGGTGTAAACTCTGGCGCATGAGACGATACGTGGACGTTGGCGTCATTTGGACCGCAGCTGCAACACGGCAAATGGAAACCCGAGGCCGTTGTTGGATCACCTGCTGCTCTAGCTGCGTGTTGCCCTCTGTGGTTGCCGTACGCGGTTGCCCTACCTTTCCAGCACGTTCATCTGTCACGTTCCCAGTCCGTTGAAATTTCTCAAACAGATCCTTTATTGTATCGCTTTTCGGTCCTTTGGTTACATTAAACCTCCGTTGAAAACTTCGTCTTGTTGCAACAACACTGTGTTCTAGGCGGTGGAATTCCAACACCAGAAAAATCCTCTGTTCTAAGGAATAAACCATGTTGTCTACAGCACACTTGCACGTTGTGAACAGCACACGCTTACAGCAGAAAGACGACGTACAGAATGGCGCACCCACAGACTGCGTTGTCTTCTATATCTTTCACATCACTTGCAGCGCCATCTGTTGTTGAAAATTGTAACTACTGTAATTTCGAAAGTTTGTCCGCCTGAAAATGTACTGTTGTCCCAAGCATATTGCAACAAACGGTGTATTTCTATCGCTGCTCGTTTAGTTTTTATTGCTGTTTCAAATATACCGGTCTTTTTTGAAACACCCTGTATGTATTGCTTCCCACACAATACCGAAGACAACGCTTGCGTCACACGTGAAAGACTCTGTATTTATCTCAGCAGAGGATGTTAGATTTTAGACTGGTGGCCATGCACAGAAGGCTTCATTGAAAAATAATTAGCGACGTGGCTGTTACAAACGTGAGTAAGAAAAAATATGATGAGTTCGTAGCGTCAGTGATCTACTCCAGCCTCGAAAGATGCGAAACACATCCTCATTAGTTTCGACCAGTGCCGTTCGGGAATACGGAACGAATAGTAATTAACGACGGATAAACAAGTAAACTTGTAAATTTTACTAATTCACGATAATGATGCAGCAGGGCGTTTAGGGCAATGAGAAGAAAACGAGCAACGTACATGGAATACTGCATTTGCATTCAAGAGTGATGTGGCTTCATAGTAGTAAAGTATTCATGTGATTGTTTGTGCTTGGTAATTATGCTCACCTTTTTTCTCCTCGAAGATACGCATTTGTTATTACTTGCAAATCCTATAGCAGAGTGGCTGCGTTTAAAATGATCTCTCCCAGCTTCAGAATTCGAAGGATCTAACTCACTATATAGCGTGTTTTTGTTTTCTATTAGAATGTGTGCTTTTAATGCCGACCAAGTATGTACGGATTGTAATAAAAAGTGATATACCATAACGTCCCGCTTCCATGCTAGAGCAACAAGCACTTAAAATAATGTAATCGCAATTCATCCGTATGCTGAGTGAAAATGTGATAATAATTTATTGCGAGACAGTAATTACACTCTAAGACAAAAAAAAGACGCACCACGAAGGAATTATACGAATGGGATAGTAATCGGTAGATGAGATGTATATGTACAGACAAACAAATGATGACAGTTTCAGAAAATTGTGTGATTTTTTTTTTCAAGAGAGAAGTATTAATAAATTGAGCGAGTCAGTAAAGCATTGGTCAAAAAAAAAAAAAAAAAAAAAAAGGTTCAAATGGCTCTGAGCACTATGGGACTTAATATCTGTGGTCATCAGTCCCCTAGAACTTAGAACGACTTAAACCTAACTAACCTAAGAACATCACACATCCATGCCCGAGGCATGATTCGAACCTGCGACCGTAGCGGTCGCGCGGTTCCAGACTGAAGCGCCTAGAACCGCTCCGCCACACCGGCCGGCGAATTGGTCCACCTCTGGCCCTATGCAAGCCGTTATTCGGCTTGATACTGATTAAGTTGTTGGGTGCCTTCCTGAGGCATTTCGTGCCTAATTCTGTCCATTTGACGCGTCACATCATCAAAATCCCGAGCTTGTTGGATGATCCTACCCATAACGCTACTAACTTTCTCAATTGGAGAGAGATCTGACGACCTTACTGGCCAGGTTACAGTTTGAGAAGCGTGAAGACAAACAGTAGAAACCATCGTTGTGTGCGGGCGGCCATTATCTTGCTGAAATGTAAGCCCAAGATGGCTTGGGATGAAGGCCAACAAAACGGGGCGTACGATATCGTCGACGTACCGCTACGCTCTAAGGGTGACAACGAAAAGGGTCCTGCTATGATAAGAAGTGGCGCCCCAGACCGTCACTCTTCGTTGTCGGGCTGTATGACGGGCAACAGTCAGGTTGTTATCCCAGCGCTGTCCGGGGCATCTCCAGATACGTCTTCGGCCTGGAATCTCATTGACTGGAGTAGAATTGTCTTGAGTGATGAGACCCGCTTCTAATTCAGCCTCGATGTCCAGCGAGAACGTGTCTGTAGACGCTCTGTACAGCGGTGGCATACCATTCTGAATTACAGGCCTATATCACTAACGTCGATTTGCAGTAAGGTTTTGGAGCATATACTGTATTCGAACATTACGAAGTACCTCGAAGAAAACGATTTATTGACACATAGTCAGCACGGATTCAGAAAATATCGTTCTTGTGAAACACAACTAGCTCTTTATACTCACGAAGTAATGAGAGCTATCGACAGGGGATGTCAAGTTGATTCCATATTTTTAGATTAGAAGACTTTCGACACCGTTCCTCACAAGCGTCTTCTAACCAAACTGCGTGCCTACGGAGTATCGCCTCAGTTGTGCGACTGGATTCGTGATTTCCTGTCAGAAAGGTCACAGTTCGTAGTAGACCCTGAACAAAGAAAAGTGTGAAGTTATTCACATGAGTACTAAAAGAAATCAGCTAAATATCGATTACACAATAAGTCACACAAATCTGAAGGCTGTAAATTCAGCTAAATACTTAGGGATCACAATTACAAATAACCTAAATTGGAACGATCACATAGATAATATTGTGGGTAGAGCAAACCAAAGACTGCGATTCATTGGCAGAACACTTAGAAGATGCAACAGGCCTACTAAAGAGACTGCTTACACCACGCCCTATTCTGGAGTATTGCTGTGCGGTGGGGGATCCGCATCAGGTGAGACTGACGGATGACATCGAGAAAGTTCAAAGAAGCGCGGCTCGTTTTGTACTATCGCGAAATCGTGGAGATAGTGCCACAGACATGATACGTAAATTGGAGCGTCATGTACCTGTTCAGCCATTGAAATTAAGAAGCTTAGGATATTAATATTGAGGCCACGATAGGCAGAATCACAACGAAAAAAAAAAAAGTCACCCTAGTAGACATCACGCTAATACCCTGTAATACTGGCTCTAGCGTAATAATGGCCTCGATTCAGCGAGGAAGAAAATCCAAACATTTCTTCAGGTAAGCCACATACAGCTGAGCCGTTCATTGATGATCATATCCCGCATAGCCACCAGATTAGGAGGATGCTGATTGCTACGTTTCATCTTCTGATTTAGCTGGTCATTCGACGAGCCATAGGGTACCTGAGTGTTCGTCAAACCAGGAACTTAAGCGTGCAGCTCTGAACACGGCTGTTATCATCTTCTAAGATGGGCGTGTCCTACACAGCGCATTCATCATAAAGATGTAGAGGAAACACTTCATTTCTCGAGAATGTTGAAACAAAAAGTCCTAGATCAGTCGGCCCAAGTTAGGGTACGAGAAATACACCAAAACATCATAGAACCAACTGTCGCCTGAACTATACCGTCTATAAATTAAGGTTTAAATGTCTCGTTTGGCCGTCGGTGTACATGATGCCTTTCATCACGTGAAAATAGCCAACAACGCTACTTGTCGGTCCACGCTACACGTTTCCGGCCACCTACTTTCCAGTATCTATATTGTTTGGCCCGCCCAGTTAGCCGAGCGTTCTGACGCACGGCTTTCCGGTGTGGGAAGGAGCGCCTGGTCCCCGGCACGAATCCGCCGAGCGAACTTGTGTGGAGGTCCGGTGAGCCGGCCAGTCTGTGGATGGTTTTTAGGCGGTTTTCCATCTGCCTCGGCGAATGCGGGCTGGTTCCCCTTATTCCGCCTCAGTTACGCTATGTCGGTGACTGCTGCGCAAACAAGTTCTCCACGTACGCGTAGACCACCATTACTCTACCATGCAAACATAGGGGTTACACTCGTCTGGTGTGAGACGTTCCCTGGGGGGTCCACCGGGGACCGAACCGCACAATAACCCTGGGTTCGGTGTGGGGCGGCGGAGGGTTGAAGTGGACTGCGGTAGTCGTCGTGGGGTTGTGGACCACTGCGGCTGCGGCGGGGACGGAGCCTCTCCGTCGTTTCTAGGCTCCCGGTTAACATACAACAACATTTATATTGTTTGGTGCTTTGAAGACCTGAACCCTTATGAGCCTCTGTGAGCAGTGGCCCGCTCCCTGTTGTCCGCTACCTGTGGTTAACTTCGCCATGTTCGCTTGTAAAATGATTTAGATGGATCTGCATTCACCGACAGCAGTGGTTCTGGACGGATTTCAAATTCTCAATGGACAAGGCGTGACACTCGTCTCCGAATCCTGTCTTTCCCGACCCCTGTTGTTATACCATGTTATAAGGCGACCAAAAAGTTTCAGTTCAAGGGCACTGCTACGGCGTATATGCAACGTACCGCGCCTCAGATGCGGGTGTATAACCACTGATACGTACGCAAGGGATTACTGTGGCATTAGTGTCTTTACGACGTGCGTGCGATAAATTTGGAAACCTGAACTACGGCGACGTTATTACCAAATGCGTCCAAACAGGACCAACGCGCTGTTTTTCTTTTCTTAGCTGCCGAAGGACAAACATTGGAAGATATCCATCGGGGAATGAAAAATGTGTTTGGAGCAGCATGCCTGTTGAAACCAGCGACAAGATGTACTGCTGCTTCATGAAAACGCACGTCCTCATATCGCAAATGTAACGCAGAAGTCACGCCAAATCAAGCTGGAGACACTCGAGCATCCGCCCTGTAGTCTTGATCTCTCTCCGTGCGATTATCAGCTCTTCGAGCCCTTAAAAAAGGGTCGACGATTCCCGTTGAACGGGGATTTGCAGCAGGCAGCACGGGCTTCTTCAGCAGCAGGACACATTGTTTTACCAGACGGGTATCCTCAACCTGGGGCGTCGATTGGATGATTGCCTCAGTGCTCAAGGCGATTTTGCCTGATTGGGGTATGGAGTCTGGACTATACGGCCTCAGAACGGAAACATTTTGGTCGCTACATGTAATGTACATGGCTACCAATGGGACACCAAGCTTTATAGACATGTTGGACAGTACGCGTTGATATTCCAATGAATCGGGCAACTTCATTCAGGGTGTGGTCTTGGACCTGTGAAAACGCAATAGCTCCTATTCCGTAGTGTCAAGTGTCCACGTCAACCCATGTTTTGTAACGATTCCATACAACCAGCTGGCACATACACACCGCTTCACTGCCATGACTTAGCGGTGGAGGGTCACGCGACCCCATAGTACTACACTCATGCTCATAAATTAAGGATAATAGAATGTGGTGCCACACAACGTGACACTACACAAAATTGGCGCTAATAGCATAGGCACATAGGGAACACACACGACACAGATCTTTAATTCCACGGTACTGGTGATAAGTTGAGAAAACCGCTCCGAAACACATGTGCTACAAAATGCCACTGTTTCCTGCGCATGTACCTTGACATCAATGTGGGATATGATCACCATGTACACGTACACAGGCCACAGAACGGGTTGGCATACTCTGGATCAGGTGGTCGAACAGCTGCTGGGGTATAGCCTCCCATTCTTGCACCAGTGCCTGTCGGAACTTCTGAAGTGCCGTAGGGGTTTGAAGACGTGCAGGATACGTCGACCGAGAGCATCCCAGACGGGCTCGATGGTGTTCAGGTCTGGAGAACAGGCAGGCCACTCCATTCACCTGATATCTTCTGTTTCAAGGTACTCATCCACGATGGCAGCTCCGTGGGGCCGTGCGTTAATCATTATGTATTCTTTGAGCCATTATCAATACACAGTCACCATTAGCACGTCTAAAAACGTCTGCACATTTACTCGCTGCACCGTACTCTGACATGCACCAACACACCTCTGCGTATGTGGACTGCTGCTAGCGCCACTGTGCGGCAACTGCAGGTCAAATGCACCGCATGGTCATACCCTGAGGTGATTTAAACCCGCAAACCGCCCACCAGAGCGTTGTTTCACCATGTATCAGCATTATCCTTAATTTATGAGCATGAGTGTAGTTCTGCGCAATCCAAAAAGCTCCAAAGTGGCCCGTATGCTCTTTTAAAGTGCTGACACATTTTTTCCTGTGAGCTTAGAAAAACCCTGGCAATCATTTGCGGCGCAAGCTGAACCTGAAATTTTAGAAGCTTTCCACCTACTCTTATTTGAGAATTATTCCAGCTTATTCCAAACTTAAAAAATTTCATGTTTCTTAGTCGAACATCCTTCTGCTCATGTTCCCTTCCGAACTAAAAAGAAACTCCAGAAAGAAGCACAGCCATAATGAACTAAACTAATAAATTACTGACGCTTGTATTACACGTGGATAGATAAGTAACCAGCGTATGTAGGCGTGCTGAAAAGTAACGCCTCCCAATTTATTATGTGAAAACTCTTTAAAGATTTTTAAATAAAACAAACGTTATTAACATTCTACACCTTTATTCTTCATGGCTACATATTCAGTTCTCAACAGCCACCTTGGCCATGAACACATTTCTCCCAACGAGAGAACAGTTTGTTGATACCGTCACTGTCGAATGTTTGACTTTGTTGACGGAGCCACATCATGACCTCTCCTTGCTCTATCAAAGTGAAGTCCTCCAAGTCCTTTAAGATTTGAAACAGATGAAAATCGGATAGTGCCAAGGCGGGATTGTATGGAAGATGATCCGTGAAGTGAACCCAAGGCGTCGGATAGGTGCAGATATTGCAGCGCATGTGTATCTGGTATTGTCACGCTGAAGGAGAGAATGCTCCATACGTGAACAAACTCTTTGAATTCGAAACACGATTACAGCACGCTGGTTCTCTTGCAGACATAGCTACGTTACACACCACAATTCGGAGCCCTGTAGTGGTAGAGGGTTGCAAATATGTAGACATCAAGACTAAAGATGTAGAACGTTAATAACGTTCATTTAATTCAAATAAACTGTAACTGTTTGCACGTAAAAGAGTCGGAGGCATTACTTTTCAGCATTCCCTCGTACTAAGCGCGAACCTTTCATTGATCACACTTCACAGGAATTTTTCGCAATTAACCACACTCAGGTAGGATGCTACAGGCTGCCTTCATTTTATAATTCACTTACTACGCTTACAACTACATCTTTCTTACGAAAGGATAAAAACATTGACGGAGGATTGGCGTCACCAAATTAGTATGTCGCTTCTAATCGTAGGCGACACTAAATTGTCTGTAAATACTCCACGAACACGCAGAATGATACTTACGGTATGAGGACGTGAACGAACGACAGATGCGTGGAAATTTTTCGATCTTATGCAGAATTAGCGTCGATTTCAATCAAAATTTATTTTTATCATTAACGGAAATTCATTTACAGCTTATGATGATGCGTAAGGATTCCCCTCCTTCACTTTCAACGTTTCAGCTCTCCCCATCGAGGTATATCAACAACACCTTTTGGCAGCTGAGTGTCTCAATTAATTATCATTTATTCTAGAGAAGCTGCACGGTCATCAATGGTATCTGTTCTTTCGAGAACAGTTATTATCTTCATATATATAGTTAAAGGCTACCCAGCCATTGACCTTCGTCTGTGCGAATGCGCGCAGGTTGCCCGAACTCTTACGGGAGTCGTCACCTTAGTGTTCGCGAGTAGTGAGTGGATGGGCAAATACCTATTAGGTACATTACGTATGTAGATTGTGGACAGTTGGGAATGTGGGTCTCACGGGAAGCGTGCAAGGGATAAGTCCCTGCAGTCGCACTATTCATGTGTGTCCTCGGTGGCTCACATGGATAGAGCGTCTGCCATGTAAGCAGGAGATCCCGGGTTCGAGTCCAGGTCGGGACACACATTTTCAGCTGTCCCCATCGAGGTATATCAACAACACTTGTCGGTAGCTGAGGGTTTCAATTAATTATCGTTTGAAGAAATGGTTGCCGAAATATTGCTGCGGTTATCAAGAAGATGAGCCAGTTGAAGGGCAGCCAAAAGTTGTAACCACTGGTGAAAACATCGAGAAAGATCGCATTATGGCGGCGAGAAAGAACACATTGTAGTGTTGAACTATCGACGATCGAAGGTTATGTCATAGGCATATCAGAAGAAAGACTAAGATGTTTCACATGAAAGATGAACTAAAATGAAGTTTTGTGAAAGATCGTTGCCGTATTTGCTGAATGCCGATCAAAATCACACGTGAAAAATAAATGCTCGCCAACTTTTGCCCGCTCTGAAAACAGTTCAACTGATTTTGTACAACTATTTGCTACTGTGGTACACACGGGGGTCTACTATTTCATGCAAGAAACGAAACAGACACTTTTTTAATGATGTAATCTGTGGTGTCACCGCCAGACACCACACTTTCTAGGTGGTAGCCTTTAAATCGGCCGCGGTCCGTTAGTATACGTCGGACCCGCGTGTCGCCACTATCAGTGATTACAGACCGAGCGCCGCCACACGGCAGGTCTAGAGAGACTTCCTAGCACTCGCCCCAGGTGTACAACCGACTTTGATAGCGATGGTTCACTGACAAAATACGCTCTCATTTGCCGAGACGATAGTTAGCATAGCCTTCAGCTACGTCATTTGCTACGACCTAGCAAGGCGCCATTACCAGTTACTATTGATACTGAGTCATGTACAGTCAAGAGCGATGTTCACCATTTATGGATTAAAGTTAAGTATTCCACCAGCTACGTCCGTTTTTTGCTAAAGTCTAATTTCCTTGACCTGTTCCAGACCTCACGCCAGCCTGCGTGAGCTAAAACGCGTGCCTTTCGGCTTCCTCTAATACCACGGTGTTGGCTCTCCTGCCAACCCACAACATAATCACAACCGGTTCCGGCCTACAGTGGCCATCTTCAGATACCGTGGGCGACATTTGATGAACAATTGTTCACGCGTTGTCAACTCACATGTTGAAGTCAGTAGGTGCAAGCCAGTGCTGGGCTACTGGAGACGGTGAACTCGCTTTAGTCTTTTGGAAAGATTATTGTCAGCTTTTTCTGTGATGCCAAGTGAATTCTTTATATTTTTATTACCTTACAAAGGGTAAAACAACTGCGTGGAAATTGTTGAAAAATCCAACCTATTCATCACATTTGTCACCCTCAGACTCATTTATTTCGAAATCTAAAGAAATTTGTTGCAGGAAAACTTACTGAGTGCTTTTAACAGGCTATGATAGCCTTAGTCGGATATTTGTACACCTTTCAGAATTGCACTTTGTTGAACAAAGTGAAATTCCCTAAAAGCAGGTTAAGTCCTAGAATAACTGAATTTTAGAGGAAGGCAACACATTCTAACAGTGCCAGGCCGAGGATTTTTCCTCTCGTCAGTACTTGGAACTGAGGTGGCAGTGGATGCCACACGTATGGGACGTTCTATCTCTGTAGCCGCGCGGTCAGTTCTAGTTCTTGGAAGCACGGTATCGCGTGAGTACCAGGAACGCTCAGCTGAAGCCTTTGTGATCTACAACCGCTGCTTCGCGACCAGCGACGAATGCCTGAGAGCTGTCCCAAAGAACCGGATTAGATAACGTGGCTTCAGAGTCGCAAGAAGGAAGCATCTGATGCGTTTCCAAGAAGAACATTGAGGCGTTTATTCTACGGAATGTGGAAACGGAAGCCCGCCACGAGAGCCTATGTTAAGGCCACAGCACAAAAGCAGCACCCTTCCAGTGTTCATGAAATTGTTCATTGGGCCTAGAGAACAGGGTGTTTGGTTTTTGTGTCAAAGACACTAACTTTTTATTAGCTCTTGTACAATATTTTTGTTGATCTCGTTAGATGCTCTGCCCAACTCCATTTTCATTACAGTAGTTATTATGTCGTTTATTCCGGTTTCTTCCCTGGTCCATTTGTTTACCTTCTTATCGCTGCTACAGTTCCGATCATTTATTTCTCTTTTTGGTTTTTTAAAATATTTTTCACATTGAAATTCCATATTCCCCTGACGTAAGTCCAAATCGTGTAACACATAATGATTTAATGATTGTAGGCATTCCATTTCAAACCCATACGATGGTAGGTCCCCTCCATGAATCATGGACCTTGCCGTTGGTGGGGAGGCTTGCGTGCCTCAATGATACAGATAGCCGTACCGTAGGTGCAACCACAACGGAGGGGTATCTGTTGAGAGGCCAGACAAACGTGTGGTTCCTGAAGAGGGGCAGCAGCCTTTTCAGTAGTTGCAGGGGCAACAGTCTGGATGATTGACTGATCTGGCCTTGTAACATTAACCAAAACGGCCTTGCTGTTATGGTACTGCGAACGGCTGAAAGCAAGGGGAAACTACAGCCGTAATTTTTCCCGAGGGCATGCAGCTTTACTGTATGGTTAAATGATGATGGCGTCCTATTGGGTAAAATATTCCAGAGGTAAAATAGTCCCCCATTCGGATCTCCGGGCGGGGACTACTCAGGAGGACGTCATTATCAGGAGAAAGAAAACTGGCATTCTACGGATCGGAGAGTGAAATGTCAGATCCCTTAATCGGGCAGGTAGGTTAGAAAATTTAAAAAGGGAAATGGATAGGTTAAAGTTAGATATAGTGGGAATTAGTGAAGTTCGGTGGCAGGAGGAACAAGACTTCTGGTCAGGTGAATACAGGGTTATAAATACAAAATCAAATAGGGGTAATGCACGAGTAGGTTTAATAATGAATAAAAAAATAGGAGTGCGGGTAAGCTACTACAAACAGCATAGTGGACGTATTATAGTGGCCAAGATAGACACGAAGCCCATGCCTACTACAGTAGTACAAGTTTATATGCCAACTAGCTCTGCAGATGACGAAGAAATTGAAGAAATGTATGATGAGATAAAATAAATTATTCAGGTAGTGAAGGGAGACGAAAAGTTAATAGTCATGGGTGACTGGAATTCGACAGTAGGAAAAGTTAGAGAAGGAAACATAGTAGGTGAATATGGATTGGGGCTAAGAAATGAAAGAGGAAGCCGTCTGGTAGAATTCTGCACAGAGCGTAACTTAATCATAGCTAACACTTGGTTCAAGAATCATAAAAGAAGGCTGTATACATGGAAGAATCCTGGAGATACTAAAAAGTATCAGATAGGTTATATAATGGTAAGACAGAGATTTAGGAACCAGTTTTTAAATTGTAGGACATTTCCAGGGGCAGATGTGGACTCTGACCACAATCTATTGGTTATGAACTGTAGATTAAAACTGAAGAAACTGCAAAAAGGTGGCAATCTAAGGAGATGAGACCTGGATAAACTGAAAGAACCCGAGGTTGTACAGAGTTTCAAGGAGAGCGTAAGGGAACAATTGACAGGAATGGGGGAAAGAAATACAGTAGAAGAAGAATGGGTAGCTCTGAGGGATGAAGTAGTGAAGGCAGCAGAGGATCAAGTAGGTAAAAAGACGAGGGCTAGTAGAAATCCTTGGGTAACAGAAGAAATATTGATTTTAATTGAGGAAAGGAGAAAATACAAGAATGCAGTAGATGAAGCAGGCAAAAAGGAATACAAGCGTCTCAAAAATGAGATCGACAGGAAGTGCAAAATGGCTAAGCAGGCATGGCTAGAGGACAAATGTAAGGATGTAGAGGCTTATCTCACTAGGGGTAAGATAGATACAGCCTACAGGAAAATTAAAGAGACCTTTGGAGAAAAGAGAGCCACTTTTATATGAATATCAAGAGCTCAGATGGAAACCCAGTTCTAAGCAAAGAGGGGAAAGCAGAAAGGTGGAAGGGGTATATAGAGGGTCTATACAAGGGCGATGTACTTGAGGACAATATTACGGAAATGGAAGAGGATGGAGATGGAGATGAAATGGGTGATACGATACTGCGTGAAGAGTTTGACAGAGCACTGAAAGACTCGAGTCGAAACAAGGCCACGGGAGTAGACAACATTCCATTAGAACTACTGACGGCCTTGGGAGAGCCAGTCCTGACAAAACTCTATCATCTGGTGAGCAAGATCCACGAGACAGGCGAAATATCCTCAGACTTCAAGAAGAGTATAATAATTCCAATCCCAAAGAAAGCAGGTGTTGACAGATGTGAAAATTACCGAACTATCAGGTTAATAAGTCACAGCTGTAAAATACTAACGCGAATTCTCTACAGACGAATGGAAAAACTGGTAGAAGCCGACCTCGGGGAAGATCAGTTTGGATTCCGTAGAAATGTTAGAATACGTGAGGCAATACTGACCTTACGACTTATCTTAGAAG
This sequence comes from Schistocerca piceifrons, assembly GCF_021461385.2. Lineage (NCBI taxonomy): Eukaryota > Metazoa > Arthropoda > Insecta > Orthoptera > Acrididae > Schistocerca > Schistocerca piceifrons. Next base: position 803,413,755 of record NC_060149.1, read on the forward strand.
CAAGATTAAGGAAAGGCAAACCTACGTTTCTAGCATTTGTAGACTTAGAGAAAGCTTTTGACAATGTTGACTGGAATACTCTCTTTCAAATTCTAAAGGTGGCAGGGGTAAAATACAGGGAGCGAAAGGCTGTTTACAATCTGTACAGAAACCAGATGGAAGTTATAGGAGTCGAGGGGCATGAAAGGGAAGCAGTGGTTGGGAAGGGAGTGAGACAGGGTTGTAGCCTCTCCCCGATGTTATTCAATCTGTATATTGAGCAAGCAGTAAAGGAAACAAAAGAAAAATTTGGAGTAGGTATTAAAATCCAGGGAGAAGAAATAAAAACTTTGAGGTTCGCCGATGACATTGTAATTCTGTCAGAGACAGCAAAGGACTTGGAAGAGCAGTTGAACGGAATGCACAGTGTCTTGAAAGGAGGATATAAGATGAACATCAACAAAAGCAAAACGAGGATAATGGAATGTAGTCGAATTAAGTCGGGTGATGCTGAGGGAATTAGATTAGGAAATGAGACACTTAAAGTAGTAAAGGAGTTTTGCTATTTGGGGAGCAAAATATCTGATGATGGTCGAAGTAGAGAGGATATAAAACGTAGACTGGCAATGGCAAGGAAAGTGTTTCTGAAGAAGAGAAATTTTTTAACATCGAGTATAGATTTAAGTGTCACGAAGTCGTTTCTGAAAGTATTTGTATGGAGTGTAGTCATGTATGGAAGTGAAACATGGACAATAAATAGTTTGGACAAGAAGAGAATAGAAGCTTTTGAAATGTGGTGCTACAGAAGAATGTTGAAGATTAGGTGGGTAGATCACGTAACTAATGAGGAGGTATTGGATAGGATTGGGTAGAAGAGAAGTTTGTGGCACAACTTGACTAGAAGAAGGGATCGGTTGGTAGGACATGTCCTGAGGCATCAAGGGATCACAAATTTAGCATTGGAGGGCAGTGTGGAGGGTAAAAATCGTAGAGGGAGACCAAGAGATGAATACACTAAGCAGATTCAGAAGGATGTAGGTTGCAGTAGGTACTGGGAGATTTAGGAGCTTGCACGGGATAGATTAGCATGGAGAGCTGCATCAAACCAGTCTCAGGACTGAAGACCACTACAACAACAACGCTGGTTGGTTATGAAAACATTGTTTAGTTCCCTAATAGCACCCCACGTCGTTACAACACTTCAGATTATTTCGTTTTCTGTCCATCCAGTTATTGTCCTCAATACAAAAACTCAACTGCTCCGGTACTTCATTTTTAATTCGTACTAACTTATTTTCGATGTGATGACTATACAGTATCTTGGTCTTATTAGAATTTACTTCTAAGCCTATTTTATACCTCGGCCTATTAAGTTCCTCCGTTTGTTGGTGAAGCAATTTTTTTCTCTAATGTCAAGATGTATAGCGTTATCTGTAACCCTGTGTTCGGTATGGGGCGGCGGTGGGGTGGGTGGACTGCTGTGGCCTGTTTTGGGGTTGTGTACCACTGAGGGCTACGGCAGGACGAAGCCTCTCCCCCTTCGTTTCTAGATCCCCGGTTCAATACACAAAAATACACAATAGCGTTATCTACAAAACGAAGATATGATGTACGATCTTTTCTCTACTCTTAGTTACGTGCCATCTTTCACCTTAACTTATGAATCGCCGCAAGAATATGTTTCAGAATAGTCTTGTTTAGTTTAGAATATTATTTCATGTTCCTATTTCCGTTTCAGTAATTCTCTGGCCTCCTGTCTACTGGCTGCCTTGTCCTGTTTGAAATTTGCTTGTACGAGGGTTGACTGAAAAGTAATGGCTCCACCTTCGTAACTCTTCAACAGTTGGCAGCATTGGTATACTGCAGGTACTGGCTTGTTCCGTAGCCTCTCCTCTACAGCTCTAGTTATCGGTAAACCTTAGCATTTAACGGTTGTGTTGTTACAGTGTAAAGTATGGAACCTTGTTCAGACGGTCGGTCAATGCGATTTAAACAACGTGCAGTCATTGAATTCTTGACAGCAGAAGATGTCATCCCAAAGGAGATTCATCAGAGAATGAAAGCAGTTTATGGCGATTGTGTTGATGTAAGTACTTTGCGTCGTTGGGCGAGTGAGTGTGAAGATATTGAGGCGGGAACATCTGACCCGCGTGACAAACAGAGTTGGACGTCCTGTGACGGCAACCACCGAGTTTCAAAAGCAAAATGTTGACATATTGATTCAGGACGATCGTCGTATCACTCAGAGAGAAATTGCAAGCACAATCGGTATTTCACAAGAACGTGTGGGACACATTTTTGCTTTGCTTGGCTATTGAAAGATCTGTGCACGATGGGTACCCCAGATGCTGACTCCTTACTTCAGAGACTGAATCTCACCACTGTACAGCATCCTCTGTACAGTCCAGATTTGGCACCGTCTGACTTCCATCTGTTCCCGATAATGAAAGACGATCTGTGGGTATATCAGTACGCTTCTGATGAAGACGTTGAAAGAACTGTGAGACTGTGGTTGCGGAAACAGAGTGTCGACTTCTTCCGTGACGGCTTCAGAAAACTTGTTCATAGTTGGCAAATGTATCCAATTGACTGGTGATTATGTGTAAAAGTGAATATTGGTAATTAAAGATCACATTCTAAGGATTATTTCTGTGTTTGGTTTATTAAAACATTCCCATCCAAACCCAATTAACGAAGGTGGAGGCATTACTTTTCATTCAACCCTCGTACACTGCCTGGCAGAAAAAGTGAAGCATCCAGAAGACGGGGTCAGATGTCACTGTACCTTCGCACGCATACACAACACGGCCGGCTATGTGAATGATTAGAGTTGCCATTATCGGTGATAGAACGGCCACCAGAATGTATTGGTGTTGTTTGTGCTAACTGTTGTTACCACGCCGTGTAAGGTATGTAATAGACGTAAACAGCGTCACATGTTGAGTGATCACTATGAAGGTCACAGAGATGCTTTGCACTAGTGTGAGACAGTGTCGTCAGCATCTTAGAGTGTTTGAAAGTAGTCTCATTGTGGATCTCCAACTGGCCCCCTGGTCGAATCGTGCAATATCCAGATTTGATTGGCATTCGGATGTGGCAGTAGCCCAGTGTTCGAATGCATGGGAACGTGAGCGCACGTGTTCTCGTCGTCAAGTTTCTGGCCAATCACCTCTGACCACCACAATGGATGGTCGCCCTACTGTGCCCCAATCACTTCGAAATCCCTTCACATCCGCTCCTGCCATCCGGGAACAAGTAACGGACTCCCTGCAATATTCTGAGTCATACCGCACCATTTGTTGGAGACTATCAGCAATCGAAATTGAGAATTATTGTCTCATGCGTAGTCTGCCGTTAACACTTTAACACAAACAGCTGGATTGGAGTTGTGCCGTGGCTGGGAAACATGGACTGCTGATGAATGGCATCCCATTCTTTTCAGCGATGAATCTCGGTTCTGTGCTATCCCGAATGACCATAGTCGGCCAGAATGGCCGCGACCTTGGGACAGGTCCCTCTTCCACCTTTTTGGAGAAACACTGTGGTGTTACGCCTGGCGCTGTCGTGTTGGAGCTATCGTGTATGATTTTGGGTCACAGCTGGTAGTAATTCGGGGTATTCCGACGGCACAAAAGTACATCACGGACATCCTGCGTCCCCAAGTGTTAAACAGCCGGCCGGTGTGGCCGTGCGGTTAAAGGCGCTTCAGTCTGGAACCGCGTGACCGCTCCGGTCGCAGGTTCGAATCCTGCCTCGGGCGTGGATGTGTGTGATGTCCTTAGGTTAGTTAGGTTTAATTAGTTCTAAGTTCTAGGCGACTGATGACCTCAGAAGTTAAGTCGCATAGTGCTCAGAACCATTGAACCAAGTGTTAAACATCATTCGACAGTATAGCGGTGTAATTTTTCAGCAGGACAATGCTCGTTCTCACTACGTGTCTCTGTCAACTTTCTGCGTGATGCTAATGTACTCCCATGGCCAGAAAGACCCCCACATGTACTGCGGAGAGAACATGTGTGGACCACCTCGGATGTCAACTCCGTCCCATGTTCATCTCGTGGGACATTACGGTGGTATTATTTTTCAGTAGAACAATGCTTGTGCACACTACGTGTCTCTGTCGACTGTCTGTGTGATGTTCATGTACTCCCATGGCCAGAAAGATCCTCAGATCTGTTTCAGAGAGAACATGCGTGGATCAGCTCTGACGTCAATTCTGTACCAGTGCTAGTATCCATGATATAAAGGGCCAGATACAACAGTTATAGGCCAGCTTGTCTCAGGAGGTGATACGACCCTTTGTGGCAGCCTTCTCAACCGAATCATCACATGCATCCCGGCCAGACCAGGTGCACCGCCAAATTGATAAGGGCTCTCATACATTTGTAAATTGGTTGGTTGGTTGGTTTGGGGAAGGAGACCAGACAGCGAGGTCATCGGTCTCATCGGATTAGGGAAGGACGGGGGAGGAAGTCGGCCGTGCCCTTTGAAAGGAACCATCCCGGCATTTGCCTGGAGAGATTTAGGGAAATCACGGAAAACCTAAATCAGGATGGCCGGACGCGGGATTGAACCGTCGTCCTCACGAATGCGAGTCCAGTGTCTAACCACTGCGCCACCTCGCTCGGTTTTTTGTAAATTGGACTCGATTTTGTAAGCAATGAAATGACAGCACATAACCTCTCAACCTGTGAACTTTCTTTTCGTGTTCACCTCCCTTGCTGGATTCTCCACTTTTTTTTTGTCAGTGTATTTTGCCTTCTTCATAACTACAAAATTTTTGACTGTTCCCCGAAGCACAGTTCATAAATACTTTCTTCTTTCATCATTTACGTAGCAGTCATTGTCTTACATATAGTCATTCAAGTCTAAGTGGTTGCAGACACTTTGGTGCTGTTGTTTGATGACCACACAGCCCAAAATTGTTCCTCACAAAGCGATCTATCAAGACAGATTCCAACAGTTGCAAAGCGTGAACATTTTCTTTCGACGGTGGAATCCACCCTAATCATTGCTCTTATTTGTTGGCAAGACGTAGTTACGGGATCTCTCCCAGTTGACAGTAGAGTCATATATTATAGCCAAACGAGTACTGGTCGACTGGAGGTGTTAAAACTGTTTTTTCGTACCTGTTTGGCTTTCAGACTACTAGTTTTAAAAATGAAAACTATAATGTAACAAGAACTCGATATGCGCCAAACTTCCACAGTAACAAGGTAGGGAATTATACATTGCCAGCAATTAAAAGTAATATTATTCAAAATTCGACGTATTGAGTGTGCTATATCAGAAGTACTACATACTGTTTGGGAAGAGTACCTTCATGATAACGATCTGGTTACACGCACACATACACACACACACACACACACACACACACACACACACACACACGCACAGAGAGAGAGAGAGAGAGAGAGAGAGAGAGACGCGTATACGGCTTCACACGCCACAGCTTTCTATCAACTACCTCAATCCCACCTGACGCATGACACATTTTCTCAACAGCGATTCCGTAGCTTGTAGAGGCCTAGCGCAGCGAATTAAACAGTTTGAGCTACATGCTTCCATGGCTTGATACGACACCTTGCCCTCTCTTTAAAACAAGGGTGGGCCGGCCGAAGTGGCCGTGCGGTTAAAGGCGCTGCAGTCTGGAACCGCAAGACCTCTACGGTCGCAGGTTCGAATCCTGCCTCGGGCATGGATGTGTGTGATGTCCTTAGGTTAGTTAGGTTTAACTAGTTCTAAGTTCTAGGGGACTAATGACCTCAGCAGTTGAGTCCCATAGTGCTCAGAGCCATTTAAAACAAGGGTGCCGGCCGCTGTGGCCCTTCAGTCCGGAACCGCGCGACTGCTACTGTCGCAGGTTCGAATCCTGCCTCGGGCATGGATGTGTGTGATGTCCTTAGGTTAGTTAGGTTTAAGTAGTTCTAAGTTCTAGGGGACTGATGACCTCAGATGTTAAGTCCCATAGTGCTCAGAGCCATTTGAATGTTCTCGAACGATTCATCCCTTGAGAGCAGTTGCTGAATGGCATGGAAAGTGCACAGGTAATTGACTCATGAGGGTTGTTTGCACATGCTCATATGCCCTCAGAACCGCGTAAAGTATTTTATCATTTACATACGAGAAAAACAGGGAAAATGATGTTGCAGCTGACTGTCATTTTATTTGAGCCTATTAGTGGACATTAAATTAAAATTGCGTTTCTTACTTAAGACTTTATGAATTTCGATTTTAAAAAGATGGACGAGAGGACTTTCTACACACAATCAAATCTAAAATCAGCAACGGTCTTCTAAATAACCAAAATCAGAATTTTTCCGATCCTGTACCGGGACAGCGTAATTTGAATCACATCTGACTTTGCTCGGACTCCATACATTCGTATATCTCGTGGGCGGTCGGCTCACATGCACCTAGGTCTGAGCGAACAGTAAAACTAAAGCAGATGGCAGTGTGTGTGTACACCGCGCTTGCCTACATTTGGGACCACGAGCAGCTGTCGTCGAATAGCTAGTTGTATGGTTGGTTTACAGCCTCTTCAATGGGCTAGTCAGGCCTAAAAGTCTTTTAACTAAACTGATGCCCGTATTATTCACTGATCGAGTAAAATGGTGCAATGGCTAAGACGTTGAACTACCAGAGAACAGTTCAAATATGCGTCCAGTGAGAATTAGGTTTACCATGGTTTCCCTAAATCACGTAAGACGAATACCGAGATAGTTCCTTTGAAGAGAACATAGCCGATTTGTTTCCATGTGGGTTGTCCTGTGCGACATTGTGCACTGACTCTATTTTCCACGTTGACGACGGAAAGTTATATACTAACCTTTCCTTTCCCCAATGTCATTGTTATCTGGCATAGAACGCAATCGTAATCCAACGGCGACTCAACGAAGCCCTAGAACACCGCGGTGTATCTTTGAAATGTGTTTGACTTTTTGGCAACTTACCTTCAGATCATGCAGGTGTGGTAACTATACGTTTCTCATCATGTGCAAGGCCCAAGAACCTCACTGATTTCCCGTACTTGAGATTGCGCTACAAATGAACAATTAAAACTTGAAATGTAAATTTTGAAATGACAGGACGTAGTGTATTACTTTACACAATTTTTTTTGTTTTAGTTTCGCATCCTCGCTGAATTTTTAAACGACATTTTCACGATGGAGTGCATTATTTGTTATATTTGCCTCTATTGCCGTTTCGATTTTTAAGTCATTCTTAAGTGAATGTGTTGGAAACACAGCAGTGGTCAACATCAACAAAATAATTGGAAAGAATGTGAATTTGTACGGCTCATATGAGCACTCGTCACATTCACCATCGGTATGTAACATCCGTTCTACTTATTTTACTAATCTTAACGCTACTGTGTTTTCAGCACCTTAGCCACTTGAAAATGACTTAAAAGTCGAAACTGCAATTGTGAAAATATAACTAATAGTGCAGTCCATGGCGAAAATGTTCTTTTTATAAATACTGGACTGTATAGAACGACAAAATACAGTTCCACCGAGTCACACATGTGACAGTCGGACGACACACCATCTCCACAGTTGAGGGTTCGCAAATAAAAGAAGCGAAACGTATATGGTAGATGAGCTAAGACTCTTTATTTAGTCGCAGAGGCGGACCCCAAATATTAAGTTTATAATCATAATGAAGTTAGCGTGAAGTAACGGCGGCACATAAACAAACTTCTGTCCTCATACACCTTCACCACTACATAAGAATTTCCTTTGCCGATAAATCACCCAAAACGCAACGACACGATGTTTCACTTTATCTATTTTAATGCATTACATGTCCGCCCCCGGTAGCTGAGTGGTCAGCGCGGCAGACTGTCAATCCTAAGGACCCGGGTTCGATTCCCGGCTGGGTCGGAGATTTTCTCCACTCAGGGAGTGTTTGTTGTGTTGTCCTAATCATCATCATTTCATCCCCATCGACGCGCAAGTAGCTGAAGTGGCGTCAAATCGAAAGACTTGCACCAGGCAAGGGGTCTACCCGACGGGAGGCCCTCGTCACACGACATTAAAAAATGCATTACATACTAGAACTTTAAGAAAGTCGTAATTACCATAACATTTCGCAGATCAAACTGACAATGACCAACGTCACTTCGCAAATCATACCTACACAAAAACAAAAATTTCAATAACATCAAGGCTGTCTCTGTACCAGGCCGACAAGTCTTCACCCTGACTTCGTCATCATCGTCGTTGTTGTGGTCTATGACGCTAGTCTATCCTGAGCAAGTCTATTCATGTATTCATAACTGCCACGTTCTAAATCCATCTGAACCAGCTTACTGTGCTGGAGCCTTGCCTTGGTCTCCCTCTACAATAAATTTAACGCCCCCCCTCCGCCCCCTCTACACATACACACACACACACACTTCCCTCCATTACCAAACTGACGGTTCGTTGATTCCTCATGATCTGTCCTATCAACCGATCTCTTCTTTTAACCGAATTGTACCGCAAATTTCTTTCACCCTAATTCGGTTCACCTAGGGACAGGATGATAGGACATCTGCTAAGACATGAGGGAATGACTTCCATGGCACTAGAGGGAGCTGTAGAAGAAGACAGAGATTGGAATACGTCAAGCAAATAATTGAGGACGTAGGTTGCAAGTGCTACTCTGAGATGAAGAGGTTAGCACAGGAAAGGAATTCGTGGCTGGCCGCATCAAACCAGTCAGTAGACTGATGACCAAAAAAAAAAAACTTCTTCATTAGTTATTCGATCTGCCCATCTGACATCGAGTACGTCTATAATTATAGATATGGGAATATGGACCAGTCAGTCGAGTAACACCAAAGTTAATTGTAAGTTGCTGGTGCTTGTACCCTGATAGTTGCCAATCACTAGGTAGTCTTTGTGTGTCGGTGGATGTAACTGCAGCAGGTTAGTAAAGAACCTTCGATTAACATCGTTTCCTTGCAGATCACTCATAGGCGGATCTTCTGTCTCAGGTGTCGGACTTCGTTTCTTACAGCACGTGTTTTATCGTCTAGTAAGGAACTAATTTTAAAAAAAGGAGCAGTAGGGAAGCTACAGACAATAAAAGTCGAGATAATCTGGAGAAAAATATATTCAAAAGTGATCACATCAATGAGAGGTAGCTCTGTCACAAGTTTCCACAAATTATCACGTACAGACTGTAGCTGCTGACTAGCAATAGACTTGCTGTACGACAAGCTGAAAGTACACAAGTTTACACAACAAAACCGTCTTCATAATAGACAGTGTCCAGAGAGAGTACATTAATGATATAACGTGTAATTGCGATGTGCTTAGTAACTCTATCACGAGTGATCCGGGGACGGCTAGCCTAGGCTGTTAAAAAGGTAATTGGAAGCACTAGGCAGTAAACGGCGATAACTGCCGTACAATGAATCTCGCGACTTGATACCTCTAGAAATTGCAATGGAATGGGCTGTCGAGCTGATCCCCAGGTTATTTAAAGACTCGCTCGATGAGATACAGAGCACTTCCGCGGTACACGAATGGGTCCTTGTAGCCTACGTAGCAGAGATGGCCAGAACTGGCGCGAATTCTCAGAACACGAGAGAACTGTGCTTGCCTCCGTCACCGCGTGGCTTCAACGACTATTCGAAATAATGGCCAGAAGACCAGAACTGGCGCGAATTCTCAGAACACGAGAGAACTGTGCTTGCCTCCGCCACCGCGTGGCTTCAACGACTATAACGGCCAGAAGACCAAGCTAGATTTCTCCATATTGGGCGTTTTCTACATTAATTAAACGGGGAATGTTAAATTTGTCCTTAACTCTCCGAGCGATGGCCCTCCATGTAGGTAATACCTCGATAGTATCTTTGGACTTGGAAAACTTTAGTAGTATCAATTCAGTAATTAAGTTTACGAATTGATAATTAATTAATCGATTGGTATGAGTTAGTTATCTGTTTACTCGGAATTTTATTTGGAGTTCGATTCCGTGATCAGAATTGTTGTTGTCATTGTGGTCTTCAGTCCTGAGACTGGTTTAATGCAGCTCTCGATGCTACCCTATCCTGTGCAAGCTTCATCTCCCAGTACCTACTGCAACCTACATCCTTCTGAATCTGTTTAGTGTATTCATCTCTTGGTCTCCCTCTACGATTTTTACCCTCCACGTTGCCCTCCAACACTAAATTGGTGCTCCCTTGATGCCTCAGAACATGTCCTACCAACCGATACCTTCTTCTAGTCAAGTTGTGCCACAAATTTCTCTTCTCCCCAATTCTATTCAGTACCTCCTCATTAGTTATGTGCTCTACCCATCTAATCTTCAGCATTCTTCTATAGCACCACATTTCGAAAGCTTGTATTCTCTTCTTGTCTAAACTATTTATCGTCCATGTTTCACTTCCATATATGGCTACACTCCACACAAATACTTTCAGAAACGACTTCCTGACACTTAAGTCTATACTCGATGTCAATAAATTTCTCTTCTTCAGACACTCTTTCCTTGCCATTGCCAGTCTACATTTTATATCCTCTCTACTTCGACCATCATCAGTTATTTTGCTCCCCAAATAGCAAAACTCCTTTACTACTTTAAGTGTCTCATTTCCTAATCTAATTCCCTCAGCACCACCCGACTTAATTCCATTATCCTCGTTTTGCTTTTGTTGATGTTCATCTTATATCCTCCTTTCAAGACACTGTCCATTCCTTTCAAAAATGGTTCAAATGGCTCTGAGCACTATGGGACTTAACTTCTGAAGTCATCAGTCCCCTAGAACTTAGAACTACTTAAACCTAACTAACCTAAGGACATCACACACATCCATGCCCGAGGCAGGATTCGAACCTGCGACCGTAGCGGTCGCGCGGTTCCAGACTGTAGCGCCTAGAACCGCTCGGCCACCCCGGCCGGCTCCATTCCGTTCAACTGCTCTTCCAAGTCCCTTGCTGTTTCTGACAGAATTACAATGTCATCGGCGAACCTCAAAGTTTTTATTTCTTCTCCATGGATTTTAATACCTACTCCGAATTTTTCTTTTGTTTCCTTTAATGCTTGCTCAATACACAGATTGAATAACATCGGGAAGAGGCTACAACCCTGTCTCACTCCCTTCCCAACCACTGCTTCCCTTTCGTGCCCTTCGACTCTTATAACTGCCATCTGGTTTCTGTACAAATTGTAAATAGCCTGTCGCTCCCTGTATTTTACCCCTGCCACATTCAGAATTTGAAACAGAGTATTCCAGTCAACATTGTCAAGAGCTATTTCTAAGTCCACAAATGCTAGAAATGCAGGTTTGCCTTTCCTTAATCAATCTTCTAAGATAAGTCGTAGGGTCAGTATTGTGTCACGTGATCAGAAGTAAAGGATTAATTTTATTACTCACTCTTCCTCGGTGGTGAGGACTGATCTAGACAGATGGTGTGGCCTTGCCACATGCGTTTTGTGCTTGACAATGTCACTGCTTTACAGCTGTCTAGTCGCAGCAGTAGCCCTTGCGTTCATTCCTGTACGTAGTGGCTGCCTAGTACCCAGTCCCCGCCCACCTAGCTGAGCCACGCCAGTGTTTCCTTTACGCTCCGTAACGCTGGCCCGCTATTACGTAGCCTGCGCTTATCTGAAGCCATCTTCACGGTTTCTCTTACCTGACAAGAGCTCTCGCTCCTGAAAAGGATGAACTACTTCCTCCTGACCAAATATTTGCCAATCTGCTCTTCGTCCCTGCTATTGGAGTGCCGACCTAACGTGGTTCGTAGTGACTCTGACGTGCGCCGCTGTCAGTAAGCGTACAGCGTTTTGAAGTACTCAGTCGGTGCAACAATTGCCACAAACGTTTTGTGCACATTAAGCTGAGAAATTTTCTGTTGTGCGACCTTGTTATAATGTGCCTGAATTCAAGAGAGAAATATAGATTACTGGCTGTTGAATATTTGTAAAAAGTAAAAAAAAAAATGGTTGAAATGGCTCTGAGCACTATGGGACTTAACATCTGAGGTCATCAGTCCCCTAGAACTTAGAACTACTTAAACCTAACTAACCTAAGGACATCACACACATCCATGACCGAGGCAGGATTCGAACCTGCGACCGTAGCTAAAATGTTAAAGCTGTGTGTCACACCGTTATCCACAGCGTTTTTTCCCATTAAAGACTAAAAGTTTTATTACCGCAGTAATATCACTGAGGAAAGAATTAAATCGAAATCCCCCGCAACACTGTGGGCAGTGGCGGTGAGAAGATATGGAGACGGTGCTACTGAAAGCTGAGGTTCTGAGTCTGCCATTGACGTGCGGCTGAACTGGGCACTGCCAGCAAAAGGCGTGGAGCGGTGTTGGAGGATACATCTACACTCCATCCGAACAGGCCTCGGAAGGCCCAACGGTGCCGACCGACCACCGTGTCATCCTCAGCCGAGGGCGTCACTTGATGCGGATATGGAGGGCCGCGTGGTCGGCAAACCGCTCTCCTTGTCTTTGTCAGCTTTCGTGACCGGAGCCGCTACTTCTCAGTCAAGTAGCTCCTCAACTGGTCTCACAAGGGTTGTGTGCACCCCGCTTGCCAACAGCGCTCGGCAGACCTGAACGGTCACCCATCCGGGTTTGAGCCAAAACCGACAGTGCTTAACTTCGGTGATGTCTCGTGAAGTACCCTCAATCACAACCAGCCATGTCCTGAACTCATACCCAGTGGCTCCCCACACCGTGACGCCAAGACGAATACCATAGTGCCTGTCCAAAACATTCGAAGAATAAGACTTTTCCACAGGTCGCTGCTGTACTCGCCGACGATGGCCATCTGAGGTAGTGCGGAACCTCGACTCATCACTGGACACAATTCCATGTCATTTATCAGCAGTACATGCTCCCCTTTCACGGCAACACATCAGACTCGGTAATGGTGTTGATGGCAGCCTACACATGAGACGGTAATTTCCTAGTCCGACTCATGTTAATCTCCGCCCAATGGTGTGGGGCGACACAGATGGTAACAGACGCACGGGATTAGCTGAGCGGTCTGAGGCGCTGCAGTCATGGACTGTGTGGCTGGTCCCGGCGGAGGTTCGAGTCCTCCCTCAGGCATGGGTATGTGTGTTCGTCCTTAGAATAATTTAGGTTAAGTAGTGTGTAAGCTTAGGGACTGATGACCTTAGCAGTTAAGTCCCATAAGATTTAAAAAAAGAAAAAGAAGATGGTTACAGGGAGTCCGTTACTTGTTCTGAGATGGTAGGCGCAGATGTGGAGGGGTTACGACGTGCTTGACGTACAATACGGAGATCATCCCTTGTGGTAGTTGGACGTCGTCGACGACGAGTATGCCTGCCCTCACATTACTAAGCAGTCCAACATCAGGCCAGTGTCACATTCGAATGCTCCCCAAATCTGGAGTTTGCACGACTGAACCAGCTGACCAAACGGTGACGCACAATGACACATCTCTCAAACACTGTCAGGTGCTGATGACGCTGTCTCACACGAGTAATAATTATCTCCGTGTCCTTCACATTGATCACTCAACATATGACGCCGGTCACGCCCTTAAATATGCAACCAGGCCTGGTAACAACAATAAACAGAAAGTAATGCACTCTGATGGCTATTCTACCTGTCACAGAGAATTATTTACATTCCTGCCGAGGATGTGAACGTGTATAAAGTTACATTGATATCCAACAATGTCTTATCGGTGCTTCAAGCTTTTTGTTAGGCAGTGTCCTTATACAGGATGTTTCAAAAAGATCTTCCATGTTCTTACAGGAGGCAAGACTGGCCAAAACTATACACATCAAAAAAAGTTTTGTATCACCTCGGTTCCGAGAGTTCCGGAACCTGTACGGAAAATTGGAATAGAGATAAACATAAACATTATTTCCGCCCTTTTTATTGCTCATGAAAACCACACATTGCATGTTGTACCACCATACAGCGAGACCCTCAGAGGTGGTGGTCCAGATTACTGTACACACCAGTACCCAGTAGCACGTCCTCTTGCATTGATACATGCCTGTATTCGTCGTGGCATACTATACACAAGTTCATCAAGGCAGATTGTACCACTCCTCAAAGGCGATTCGGCGTAGATTCCTCAGAGTGGTTGGTGGGTCACATCGTCCATAAAGAGCCCTTTTCAGTCTATCCCAGGTATGTTCGATAGGGTTCATGTCTGGAGAACATGTGGACCACTCTAGTCGACCGATGTCGTTATCCTGAAGGAAGTCATTCACAAGATGTGCACGATGGGGTCGCGAATTGATGTCCATGAAGACGAATGCCTCGCCAATATGCTGCCGATATGGTTGCAGTACCAGTCGGAGGATGCCATTCACGTATCGTACAGCCGTTGCGGCCCCTCCCATGACCACCATCGGCATATGTCGACCCCACATAATGCCACCCCAAAACATCAAGGAACCTCCACCTTGCTGCACTCGCTGGACAGTGTGTCTAAGGTGGTCAGGGGTTGCCTCCAAACACATCTCCGACGATTGCCTAGTTAAAGGCATATGCGACACTCATCAGTGAAGAGAACGTAATGCCAATCCTGAGCGGTCCATTCGGCATGTTGTTGGGTCCATCTGTACCGCGCTGCATGGTGTCGTGGTTGAAAAGATGGACCTCGCCATGGACGTCGGGAGTGAAGTTACGCATCATGCAGCCTATTGCGCACAGTTTGAGTCGTAACACGACCTCCTGTGCCTGCACGAAAAGCATTATTCAACATGGTGGCGTTGCTGTCAGCGTTCCTCCGAGCCTTATCCCTAGGTAGCGGTCATTCATTGCAGTAGTAGTCCTTGGGCGGCCTGAGCAAGGCATGTCATCGACAGTTTCTGTCTCTCTGTATCTCCTCAACGTCCGAACAACATCGTTTTGGTTCACTCCGAGACGCCTGGACACTTCCCTTCTTGAGAGCCCTCCCTGGCACAAAGTAACAATGTGGATGCGATCTAACCGCGGTATTGACCGTCTAGGCATGGTTGAACTACGGACAACGTGAGCCGGGTACTTCCTTCCTTGTGGAATGACTGGAACTGATCGGCTGTCGGACCCCCTCCGTCTAATAGGCGCTGCTCATGCATGGTTGTTTACATCTTTGGGCGGGTTTAGTGACATCTCTGAACAGTTAAAGGGACTGTGTCTGTGATACAATATCCACAGTTAACATCTATCTTCAGGAGTTCCGGGAACTGTGGTGATGAAAAACTTCTATTGATCTTCGTATATAAAAATTCCTATAAATACATGTCTAGAAACAAATACTTATTCAAGTGTGAGCTATTCTGTCCTTGATAACCATCTGTCTGTTGACGCTATTATATCTGCTCAGTGTGGCTACTAGTTATACTGACACAACCTTCAGCCCTCTTTCGCAAAGAATTAGAAACTCACACGAGGACATCTGAGTGCCCTTGGATTTGGTCACACGTATCATACACACTTTCCTGTAAAGTGTGCACGTTGACAAAAGATATGGAATACTCTGATCCGCCAGAACATTATGACCACCTACCTGATAGCCGGTATGCCCACTTTCGGTACAGATAAAAGAGGCGATGCGTCGTGGCATGGAATCAATGACACCGTGGTAGGTCGCTGTAGGGAGTTGGTACCACATCTGCCAGCACAAGTCACCCAGTTCCCATAAATTTCGGGGAGGAGGCCAATGAACTTTGACGCCACGTTCAATCACATCCTAATGTGTTCGAATGGCTTCAAATCCGGCGAGTTGGAGGGCCAGAATATCAACTGGAACTCCTAATGTGTCCTCGAACCACTCCATCACACTTCTGGCCTTGTGACATGGCGCTTTACCTTGTTGAAAAATACCACGGCTTTTGGGACATATGACCGTCATGAAGGGGTTTACGTGGTCTGCTATCAGTGTACGATACTCCTCGGCCGTTGTGGTGCATTGCACGAGCTCCACTGGACCCATGGATGCCTTCTTCAATGTTCCCCATAGCATAATGCAGCCGCCACCAGCTTGTCTCCGTCCCACAGCACAGGTGTCTCCGAGCTGTTCCCCTGGAAGACGATGGATTCACGCCCTCCCATAGTCATGATGAAGAAGGTATCGGGATTCATCAGACCATGCAAAGCTCTGCCACTGTTCCAAAGTCCAGTGGCGATGGTCACGTGCCCCTCTTAGTCGTAGTTGCCGATGTCGTGGTGTTAACATTGGCACTTGCATGGGTCGTTGGCTGCGGAGTCCCGTCGTTAGGAGCGTTCGGTGCTCTGTGTGTTCAGACACACCTGTATTCTGCCCAGCATTCAAATATGATGTTACTTCCGCTACAGTTCACCGCCTGTCCTGTTTCACCAGTCTGCCCAGCCTACGACGTCCGACATCTGTAATGAGATGTGGGCGCCCAACCTCACGACCTCTGGAAGAGGTTTCACTTTGGCTTCGCCACGTTTGAAGACACTCCGTGCAGTTTCCGAGATGCTCGTGCTGAGCCTCCGGACCATCACAATCTGCCCTCGGTCAAACTCAGATAGATCTCGCGCCTTTCCCATTCTACACATGGACTGTACGCACACTGATAACACACGCACCGTGCGTGTGTCTGGCTAGCAGTCATTTCTTGTCAGATGACGCTATCGCCTGGACGGGTTTATATCGGTAGTGGGTCGATGGTCACAATGTTCTGGCTGATTACCGCAAGAGACTGCCTCTAAATGTTCCTATAGGCAGAAATATGAGGAATTAAGGTTTGTTGAACCGAGGCGTCATACTATGGAACCCCTCGACCCATCCATTTATCGTTAAATGTTTGCGTTAGGTACTGTCGTGCGAGACGTACGAAACAATGTTGTGTTCAAATGTTCAAGTGGCTCTAAGCACTGTGGGACTCAACATCTGAGGTCATCAGTCCCCTAGACTTAGAACTACTTAATCCTAACTAAGCTAAGGACATCACACACATCCATGCCCGAGACAGGATCCGAAACTGCGACCGTAGCAGCAGCGCGGTTAATCGAAGGTTGTCATCACATATCGCTGTTTCGGGATTCTGTTGAGGTCAGTCCCGCCATGTGCGAGAATACAGGATGGTCCATTGATCGTGAACGGGTCAAATATCTCACGAAATAAGCGTCAAAAGAAAAAACTTCAAAGAACGAAACTTGTCTAGCTTGAAGGGGGATCCAGATGGCGCTATGGTTGGCCCGCTAGATGGCGCTGCCATAGGTCAAACGGATATCAACTGCGTTTTTTTAAATAGGAACCCCCACTTTTTGTTACATGTTCGAGTAGTACGTAAAGAAATATGAATGTTTTAGTTGGACCACTTTTTTCGCTTTGTGATAGATGCCGCTGTAATAGTCACAAACACGGCTCACAATTTCAGACGAACAGTTGGTAACAGATAGGATTTTTAAATTAAAATACAGCACGTAGGTAGGTTCAAATGGTTCAAATGGCTCTGAGC